>NC_132915.1:7197949-8475718 GCF_047675955.1 Chlorocebus sabaeus | reverse complement strand
GATGTTGTCCAACCGTCTTCAGCAAATGCAACCTGCCTCTTCAGACTCACCTGAGGTCACTGCTTCCATTTCTTTCCTTTCTTTCCCTTCCTTTCCTTCCATCCTTCCTTCCTTCCTTTCTTTCCTTCCTTTCCTTCCATCCTTCCTTCCTTCCTTCTTTCCTTCCTTTCCTTCCATCCTTCCTTCCTTCTTTCCTTCTTTCCTTCCTTTCCTTCCATCCTTCCTTCCCCTTCCTTCCTTCCTTCCTTTCTTCCTTCCTTCCTCCCTCCCTCCTTCCCTCCTCCCTTCTTCCCTCCTTCCCTCTTTCTTTCTCTTTCTTTCTCTTTTTCTTTCTTTCTTTCTTTCTTTCTTTCTTTCTTTCTTTCCTTTCTTTCTTTCTTTCTTTCTTTCTTTCTTCCTTTCTTTCCTTCTTTCTTTCTTCCTCTCTCCCTTCCTTCCTCTCCTTCCTTCCTTCCTTCCTTCCTTCCTTCCTTCCTTCCTTCCTTCCTTCCTTCCTTTCTTTCTTTCTTTCTTTCTCTTCTTTCTTTCTTTCTTTTCTTCTTCTTTCTTTCTTTCTTTCTTTCTTTCTCCTCCCTTTCTTTCTTTCTCTCTCCCTTTCTTTCTTTCTCTCTCTCTCTCTCTCTCTCTCTCTCTCCCCCACTCCAGTGGATTGGAAGCAACGGCTTTGTTTAAATAACCCACAGTTGGGTTCCATCACCTGAAACATCCATGCTAAAGTGGGAAAAAACCCATGAAACTTTTCTGTTGAGTTTGACAGGGAAATAAACTCTATCTGATTAATCTCAAAGCAATACGTCTCTCAGCCTTAGTGCCATCTTCTTGGAAACCTCTGCACCATGCCAGTGGAGTGGAGAAAGAAATGAATGCGCATACTGAAGCACAAAGGAAGAAAGATGAGGCAGAGGTCCAAGCAAACCGCTAGCTTGTTGCACCTGTGGAGGCCCCAGGATCAGGAACATGAGTGCCAGAGGCTGGGGATGCTGGTACAAGTTGTTGAACTGCATGCTACTGTCTAGAGCTTGTCTCAGTGCATCTAGAACTTCATTGCCATCTGATTGCCGAGACCACCTCTGAGATCCACTTTTCTCATGACCATAACTGTCCATGTTAGTCCTTTGCCCTGGACCTGTGACACTCTGGACTATTTCTGTGTTCACTTGTGGCCGAGTGTAACAATCATAGACTAAATCACCTCTTCTGCTGTCTTAGCTGAAGAACCAATACGTTTGGAAGGAGAAGCCTAAGTAGCCAGGATTGCTGTCAAGTATTTAGGGGCAGACTGCATCTGTATCCCCATTCATTCTTTTCATTTAATGCATAGTAAATGACATTCCTACCACATGCCAGTAAAAGCACTAGGTTCTAGGGATTAAAACAAATGTGAAAGAGCGCCCTTCCCACCCCCGTTCTCTCTGTTGGTGAATCTCATGTGACCTCCAGTAGTGACATTACTTACCCTTTATCATGCATGTGCTCCATGCCAGGCATTACGCTGAGATGGGTGTGCACGTTGACACTGGTTTTTTGAATTCTTACAACAAGCTTGTCAGTTGGTTGTCAACATTTCTTTATAGACATGGGTCGTGACCTTTAGAGAGGTTGAAAGATGTGCTCAGAAATCTACAGCTCATTTTCTTTACGATTACAGCATGTTGCCACCGAGTACTGGTACCCTCGTCAATGGCTGCTGTTAGTGTCACTGGGCCTGCTGAAGTCACGTGGTCTCTGCTGCTGCCCTGGGCCATGCACGCCATGTTCTCATGGCGGCTTGGTGGGGGTCCGGTGGGCAGTAGGTCCAGTGCAAACTCATCTTATTTCAACAGTAAAGGCTCAACAGAAAAGAGTCCGAAAAGGAAATCCGATCTATGACTAAGAAGCCCACAAAGTCCGTCAGGGGCTTTGTGAAAAAACTAACCTGCTTAGTGCAAAACTAACCTGCTTAGTGCCAGGCCTGTTTATTCTTGGCTAAAAATGACTTCCTGTTTCTAAGAAAAGAGGCCTCTGGTGGATAGAAAACATTTCTTACAAAACAACTTTTGCTGAGCTTGGGCCCAGTGACTCAATGCCATGTGGATTATATTTCCTATAAAATGCTTCGGGCTGAAAAATCAAGGGTAAAAGTATTGGACAGGGGCTTCTGGAAGTGGGTTGTCCTCAGTGTAGACAGGGCTGTTTCCCCACACTCCTTCCTGGGGAGATGGAGTGCCCAGTCGGGGGAGTCCCGGTGGGGAGGGTGAGAGGCCTTGCTTTCCCTTTGCTCTGGGAGCCTGGGGTTGTCTTCATCTGCTAGGGCCTCTGCAATGAGCACCATGGACCGTTCAAGGCAGCTTAAACAACCGCGTCACAGCTTAGACATTCACTGTTGATCAATGCTGCACGTGAGATCAGGTAGGGGCTGGGGCTCTTACTGAACTTGCACCCTGGCCTCTTCCCCTTCCCTGCCCCGCATCTCTCCCTCCATTTGTGCTATCCAGGAGCAAACCCTTTAGAAATCACATGAATCCATGCTTGAGCTCTCCTTCTAGGAGCCAGTTTTATGGTACCAGCGTGGTGCCGGGCACAGAGTAGGTGTGGAGGAAGTGCCCGTGAGTGAACAAGGAGGGGCACTTGCTCTCCCAGATACCAGGCAAGCATCCTGACATGAGAACTCTCGGATTCCCCACAGGTCCCACATGGTGAGCAGTTTGTCCTCATGTTACCGAGGAGAGGCAGAGGAAAGGCGAGCCATTTGGCCAGGCTGCGGCAGGCCGGGGATCCCAACACAGGTCTGTGTCACCACACAAGCCATATGGCCGTCCCCAGGGCCTGGGTGAGGGACTTCACCTCCTTGTGCCTTGGATTTCTCATCTGTTAATTGGGAGCATTGTTTGTGTGTGAGGATTCAGGCAGGACACATAGCCCAGCAGTGACTGCTAGCCCTGAGCGACGGCTCAGCATTCTGGCGAGGACTAGACCTACACCTCTATACACACACACATATGTGCACACACGCCACTCACTACACACCCGTGTACATACACTCCCATGCACACATGTATGCACACACACATGCACATCCACAATACACCCCACATATGCATATGTATGCACATCCACATACACTACACACCCACACACACGCATAACCCCCACATACAGGCATGCACCTACACACCCATTCACATGCCCTCATACATACACACATTCAGCCACATCCACACACACCTATGTGCATACCCACATATATACATGCCTGCACATAGACTACACGCACACATACATGCCCACAATGCATATACACTCATACACATATGCACATACAAGCACACCACAGAACACACATGTACACATGATATACAAGTACGCAGTAACATGTATATGCACACATATGCACACCTACATACCTCTATACACACATACACATATAGGCAGCCACTGAGAACACTGGCATGCGGGTTCAATTAATACTGGCTCATGGCAAAATGTTTGTTTAAGGAAGCTTACAGTGAAAAACAGTGTCACAAAGTCCCTGGGCTCCCTCCTCCCTCCCCAGCCAGAGCTACTGTTGGAGCACAGGTGGGGCAGAAGCATAGCTCCATGCCCATGCCTCATAGAAGGTGAGCAGGCAGCTCTTGGGAGAACTCGACGTTTCCCTGGGTGGCCCTGGGCATTGGGTCCCCTCTGTCAGTTTTTGCTACATGGCCATCCCGTCTTTGCTGGTTGCTGGGGACTCACATTGAGCACTGAGAAAAGCCCCTTTGCTCCACCCCTGTCTAGGGAATGCAGGGCCTTTACTCCTGCTGGGGCATTTCAGGAGCCTCATGAAGTGGGGGAAGACTCTGGTGGCTGCTCCCGCTCCCACTGCCGCTGCCGGATCACAGTTGGTGCTGTAGTCCTCCAACCTGGCCTACAGCCTCATCTGGCTTTTTTGAAGTGCCATCTTCAGCTTGAAAACAGATCCTGAGGCAAAGGCTCCTCTGATTACTTCGGGGAGCGGAAGCCCAGGGAAGCAGGGTGAGGGGTGGGGGCGGGGTGGGGTGTCCTAGGAGGACAAGCAGCCACATGGCCACAGGTACCTGTGCCTCTTATGGGGCATTTCAGATGGGTTGAGAAAACAATTGGGCTTCAGAACAGCCTGGCGGTGGGGCAGGGGAGGGAGGGAATTCCCTGCCAGGCATCTCTCACCTCGTAAAGACCCCTACAGCATTAATTCTCCTACACTCATCCTGGGGAAGCCGGAGCCTGCCAGGTTCAATCTGGCTGAGGGGTCAGTGTGCAGGTGCGGTGGCCCCTCTCTGCTAGTGGACACATGCATGGGCTCTGAGATCCTTAGTGACAGTGGCATTACTCTCAGGGAGCAGGAAGGCATGACATAGGTGTAGATCCAAGGTGTCATGGTAACAGAAGCCCTTACAGGAGCAATGGGGAGTTATGGGGAATCAGAGGCCATCGCCCTTGCCTCCATTCACAAGCAGCAGTGTGCGTAAGAACCATCTTGGTCCTAGTCCGGGAAGGTCAGGACCAACCCTTGAACCTCATTTCAAATAAGCATTTCCAGTGATGTGGATTCCTGGGGGTCAGAGGTGAGACTGGTCCAAGGTCATTTACTTGTACCCAGAAAATCCCCTATTCCCCTGGAAAGTGGGATGTTTTAGTCACCTATTGCTGCTTAACTAATTATACCCCAAAACACAATGGTTTGAAACAGCAGCACTTATTACCACCCAGTTTCTGCGAGTCAGGGGTCTGGCCATGTACAATGGTACACAGGCTTACCTGGGTCCCCTGCTTCAGGGTCCCTTATAGTGTTGACCGGTGATGTGGTAGTCTTTTTTTTTTTTTTTTTTTGAGATGGAGCTTTCTTCTTGTTGCCCAGGCTGGAGTGCAATGGCACGATCTCGGCTCACCGTAACTTCTGCTTCCCTGAGTTCAGGCGATTATCCTGCCTCAGCCTCCCAAGTAGCTGGGATTACAGGCATGTGCCACCATGCCCAGTTAATTTTGCATTTTCAATAGAGACAGGATTTCTCCATGTTGGTCAGCCTGGTCTTGAACTCCCGACCTCAGGTGATCCACCCGCTTTGGCCTCCCAAAGTGCTGGGATTACAGGTGGGAGCCACCGTGCCTGGCCTATTGTAGTCATTTTAAAGTGTGAACAGAGGAAGCTCTGTATCTCAGTCAGTTCAGGCTGCCATAACAAAAAATAGCACAGACGTGGTGGCTTAAACAACAGACGTTTATTTCTTACAGTTCTGGAGGCTGGAAGTCTAAGATCATGGTGCTGGAAGATTCAGTGTATGTTGAGGCCCCGCTTCCTGGTTCATAGACGGCCATGTTGTCTCTGTGTCCTCTCATGACAGAAGAAATGAGAGAGCTTCCTGAGGCTTCTTTCATGAAGACACTTAATCCCATTCATAAAGGCTCCCCCCTTATGACCTAATCACTTCCCAAAGACTCTACCTTCTAAAATGATCACTTTGGCCTTAAGATTTCAATGTGTGAATTTTGGGGAATGCAAACATTCAGTCCATTGCATACTGCATCCTTACAAGCAGGTTCAGCAACTCCCAGCCTGTTGGACCGAGGGCCTTGGCTCCTCATTGGCTGTTGGTTGGAGGCTGTCCTTGGCTTCTTGCCCTATGGATTTCTTCAGCATGACAGCTTGCTTCAACAAAATGAGCATGTGAAGGAGAGCAAGCTCAAGCATGAGGAAAGTCACAGTGTTTCACGGTCCTATCTTGAAAGTGGCCTCCCATCCCCTTTGCTGTATTTTGTTCATTAGAAGCTACTCACCAGGTTCAGCCTGCTACCTCCCCAAAGAGAAAGGATCATTAGAGTGTAAACTCTAAGAGGTGGAGACCACTGGGAACCATTTCAGGAGCTGCCTAACTTAGGCTGTTCCCTGGCTCTTAATAATTTATGTCCTACAAGGTTCCCCCCAAGTCTCACTACATTACAGCACCAGCCCAAAGTCAAAAATCTCATCATTTAAATCAAGTCCAGGGGATGAATGAGGCTCCTTAGATGAGGTGGCCTAAGTACAGATCTTCAAGTACAGCACTTTTCAGTCTTATACTCATGAACTCAAGACACAAGTTGTCTTCCCTTCACTCACTCTACATGCAATGGAGGGACAGGCATGGGATAAACAGTTTAATCTTTTCTGTTATAAAAGGGGATATGGGAGGCACACAGGAGGCACTGATCCACAGCAATTCTGAAGTACAGCTGGGCAAACATTGGAATTTTTTTGATTAGTTCTCAAGGCCTGGGAATCATTCTCTGTGGCTCTTGGCTCCACCCTCTGTACTCTTACTTTTGTCCTTTTAGCATACTTACTTTTTTACGAAAGACAAAAGGTGTTTGCCTCTGAGCAGTTAGTTCTCTCAGCCTCCTTCCTGCCAGTCAAACGTTGAGGTCCAATTGCCTCTTTTCATTTTGCTTGCCTTGGCTCTGTCCCTTTTAGTTCAAGGTGGAAGTGTTTTTGCTGATGTAGTTTTTTCAAACAATTTGTGGGTTTTCTATGAATCTCACTGGAACCCACTTCATTAGATAAATTAAGCTGTGGCTTCAAAGCCACAGTTACCTATCTCTTTGAGATATGTTCTTCTCTACTTTGGACTCCTGCTGAGAAAGATTAGGGACAATACCCTGATGCTTTTTATAGACCCCATGACTCATTTAAGAGGAATTGTGGGTACACAATTTTTTAAAAGGGCCTTTCATGTGTCTCAGTAGTACTCTGATATTACAACTGTTCTGAGATTTTAACAAAAGATTGCACAATCACATCTTGCCTTTATTTCTAGACAATTTTGAATGTGGCTTATTCTTAATTTTAGCATCTTTTGCTATTTGCAAAGGATGAGAATTTTCTGTGTCATCAAGTCTTTCTAACAGTTCTTTCTTCAGTTTTGCATTCTCCTCTCACATTTTATTATAAGCAGCAAGAAGAACCAGGTAAGGCCTTCAACATTTTCCTTGAAGTTCTTATCTAGACTACACAGTTTGCTAGGTCCAAGTTCTGCACTCCACATAACTGCAAGCAGCAGTGTAGCTAAACCTTTTGCCACTATGTGATGAGAATCCCTTTCCTTCAATTTCCTGTAACATATCCCTCACTTCCTCTTGAACCTTCACTGGCAGTGTTCCCAAAGCTGAGGTTTCTGCTAACAATTTGTCCAAAGCAATTTAGGTTTTCTGTGTCACACACCTGAAAATCCATTCACATTCATCCACTGTCCAGTTTTGCAGCCACTTCTGCATTTTCAGGCCTTTTTTTTTTTTTTTTTTTTTGAGACAGAGTCTCTCTCTGATGCCCAGGCTGGAGTGCAATGGCACAAACTTGGCTCACTGCAACCTCTGCCTCCTGAGTTCAAGTGATTTTCCTGCCCAGCCTCCTGAGTAGCTGGGATTACAGGTGTGCACCACCACATCCAGCTAATTTTTGTGTTTTTAGTAGAGACCAGGTTTCGCCATGCTGATCATGCTGATCTCGAACTCCTGACTTCATGATCTGCACGTCTCAGCCTCCTGAAGTACTGGCATGAGCCACCGGGCCTGGCCTCAGGCATTTTTTATTGCCACATTACATTGATACTAAAATCTGTCTTAATTATCTATTGCTATATAACATATTAACCCAAAATACTGTATCTTAAAATAGTCATATCTATGATCCTGTAGCTCAGGAATCTGAGCAAAACTTAACTGGATCCTCTGCTTCAGCGTCTGGTACAGGCTACAGCCAAGGTGTCAGTCACAGCTCTGTCATCTCAAGGCTCGACTGGGGAGTGATCTGCTTCCAAACTCACTCATGTGGCTGCTGGCTCATAGGCTGTTGAACAGAGGGTTTCAATTCCTTGCCACATGGGACCTTCTAGTGTGACAGCTTGCTTCATCAAAATGAGCTGAGAAAGCAAAAGATAGTGAAAGCAAGATTAAACTCAGTTTTTTACAAGGTGACCTTGGAAATGACATCCTGCCAGCTTTGTCATATTTTATTAATGTTTATTCATTTTATTTATTTGTCATTCACTAGGTCCAGCTTATGTGCACACACATACATGCCCACACACAAACACATGTACATACACTCATACACTCACATGTACACACATATACATACCTGCACACACATACACTCATATGCGTTCATACACACACTCTCACAAACACATACACTCATACACACATACACATATTTGCATACATACTCATTCATATACACACATTTACTCATCTACACACAAACACACATGCACACATACCCACATACATATACTCACACACACACATAGTCTCACAGATACACTCATACACATACATATATATGCACATTCCCATGTACATCCATACACATATACACACACCACACACATTCATACACACATAGACACCCACACACCCACACATGCATAATTATACACTTACATACCTACACACACACACATAGACACACACACACACATATATACACACACAGATACATACACACATATATACCTCCCTCACATACATGGTCACACAAAATATGCCTAGATGCATGCACACATGGTAAAGGTATGAATTCTTGGAGCTAGGAATTATTGTGAGCCATTTCAGAAACTGCCACAGGGTCTAAGACATAAGAGGCCCCCATGGAGACCCTTCCTCTGCAGTTTTTGGGGCAGGAAGTCTATGCTTCTTTGTTCCATTTCTTTGGGGGAATGGAGCCTTCCCCACACCTGTGGCAGTAGCTATGGAGGCTTCACAAGGCTTCACATCCAAGAGGGTTCCCTCTCCTGGCTGTAAGTTGGTGCTGGCCATGGCTGGGAGCTCAGCCAGGGCTGTGCCACAGAAAGCCCCTCCCTGTGCCTCTGTGAGCCCTGGGCTTCCTCACAACATGGCAGCTGTTCTCTCAGAGCAAGTGTTTTGAGGGAGTGAGCCAGGCTAATGCCTTGGCAGGCATGGCAGGCCATGTCTGCTGAACCCTGTTGAGGGAGGCAGGCACAGAGCTTCCCCCAGGTTGGTGGCAGGACCTGGCTTCCCCCACTTAAGGGTGAGTGGTAAGTTCACAGTCAGAAGAGCATCTAAGGTAGGGTAGGCTGCCAAGACTTGGTGGGGAATACACTCTTCCCTACTAGCTAATGGAATGATGTAATCCCCCCAAAAGAATGAGCCAGTAACTCATTACTTTCCCTCCCAAAGAGCACATGTACAACCTACTAGGTGGGTTGGGGACTTGGACTCAGGACGGCCTCTAAGGGCAGGGGTTTGGCCCTGGGGAAGTGTTGTGGGCAATTATTTTAGGGACACAGAACAATCAGAAAGAGTTTGGTCAGCACGAGGCCACACTCACCCCACTTCAGTGAAGGTGACCGACTCACCTCTGAGACTTGCCTTCAGCCAGGGTGTTCAGGGCAGTGATTGACAAGTGGAGAGGTGTCCTCAGGGGACACCAGGACACCAGGGTGAGTCACTGGGCAGAGCCACCAGAGTGATCCTGGTCTCCTCCACTTCCAGAGGTGCCAAGGCTGCAACTCCACTGAAGACAGGAGCCCTGAGACCTCTCTGAGGCCAAGGCTCTGGGGCACATGGCTGAGGCCACTGTACTGGGCTTTGTGGACATTCCATTAGCTAGTAGGGAAGATAATCCCGTGTCTAGGTTGTTTCTGAGCATGGCAGGGGCCACGTTCCTCAAAGGTGGTTTGCAGATTCTAGCAGGGAGAAAGCTGTACTAGGCGGTCCCTGAAGGCCCGGGAGGCCACGGTGGACATGGTGAGACCAGCTCGAGCCAGGCTGTGGGGCCCGAGTTGAGAGCAGCAGAAGGGCTGCTTTTCTCCTACATTCCTCGTCTGCAACTTCAGGGCTGGCTGTCACTATCTGGCGCTCTCCAAATCCTCAGGGGCATTAGGGTCATTGCCTGGTGTGTAAATCATTAACAAAATGTAAAAGGTTGCAAAAATTGGCCTCTTCAGCGTTTCATATTGGTTCCTTCGTATTTCATATTTCCCAATATCTTCCAGCTGAAACCCTGTCCCTGGCTTCCTGGCGCACAGACCCTCTGCTCCAGCGCAGGCCTCCTGCTGTGACTCTTCTCCGGTACCCTCTCGGCAATGGTTTTCTCCACAAAAAGAGCAAAAGCCTTTATCTGCTTTCGGGAACTTTGGGAAACTCCTTCAACTGGCTGGGGAGACGATTTTCTGGTTTTGATCTTTTCCCTAGCAAGCTTGGTGTACTCAAACAACTCTCAACATCTCATTGTGCTCTATCTTCCTCTTTTATAAAATGGCAATCATGCTAACCAGCCTCTCCATCTGCGGGGTTGCACGGTCCATAGCAAATATCCCCTGATGGATAAGCATGGTGCTGAGAGACTTGTCTACGTCAGCTGTGTAAGCCCCAGGATGACCTGCACACAGGGAAACTAAGGCACACAGAGACCAGCTCGTAGTCTGTGACAAGTAACCTGCCAAGAGCAGTGGTTTAAAAACATATCTTGCAAATTCTTGGACACTCTTGTCATCCCGAAATAGAGTCTAACCCTCCTCCCTTGAATACGGGCTGGCTTCAGTGGTGGAAATGTCCATGTGTGAATTTGAGGTTTGATTAGAAAAGATGACACAGCTTCTGCCTGACTCTCAAGACCCTTGTTCTTGGACCTTAGCTGCCATGCTGGGAGGAAGCCCAGCAGCCACACGGAGAGGCCACGACAGCTGAGGTCCCAGCCAAGCCAGCATCAACTGCCCAACACATCAGTGAGTGATCCTGCAGAGCTTCCCATCTCCTAGCCACTGCAGCTGATGCTCTGAGGGCGGAGGTGAGCTGTCCTTGCTGGGCACTGCTTAAATTGCAGATGTACGAACAAAATAAAAATGGTGGTTATTTTAAGACACTACTTTTTGGGTCTCTAGGTGTTTGGGGGTGGTTTTCCTCCAGCAGCAGGTCCCCAGTCTTGTGCTTTTAGAGTCCTTGTCAAAAAGTGAAGGCGAGCCATGTGCCCCTTACCCTATCCAGGTCTGCTGCCTAACGTTCATCCCACCCACCCGCATGAAGCTGGAGCCTGAAGCAGGTTCTGAGGGCTGCTTGGTGCTAAGTGCTGGTATTTCTGGTGCTTGGTTCGCTGCTGCTCCCTGGCAGTCACTGGAGCTGCTTAGCTCGGTGTACTTAACCCACATCATTAGAGGAAAGGAAGTGGCTAAGGGCATCTCACCACACCACAGGGCCACTAAAGCAAATGCCTGGGCTTAGAAGGGTATTATCTTCCTTCCCTGACCCCAGTGTCTTACAAGCATTTTCATCTTCACAAGGGAGCAGGAGGAAAGCCCTTCCTGGCTACGGGGCTTTGGGCTGATGCATCTCAGCTCCCTGTGGGAGACAGAGCTCAGGTCTTGAATCACTGTTACCTGCAAGTTCAGGGACAGACACTTTGAAATATCAGCTGAAAGGTGTTCTGTGTTACTGAATTCCACACCAGCAGTATCCGGACTTATCAAGGTGGGATTCTTGGTGTGTGCAGTGCAAGAGCTGAAGAACTTCAAGTACTGTTGATGGCAAGTATAATATGGATCATATCATACATTCGCAATGTATTTTTTCTTTTTCAAATTGTAGTGAAAAGCACACAACATAAAATTTACTATCTTAGCCATTTTTAAGTGTACAGTTCAGTACTGTGAAGGACACTCACATTGTTGTGAGGCCAATCTCCAGAACTTATTTGTCTTACAAAACTCTATACCCACTAAGCAGCTACCCCCTGTTCCGTTTTTGGAAACCACCCTTCCATTTCCCATCTCTGTGAATCTGACTCCCCTGGGTGCCTCAGGTCAGCAGAGTCAGAGAGCATTTGACTTTTTGTGATCTGCTCGTTTCACTGGGCATCATGTCCTCAGGGTTCATCCCTGTGGTACCATGTGTCAGAATTTCTTTCCTTTTGGGGTGGGGTAATACTCCATGGTGTGGCTAGACCACATTCTGTTCATCCATTCATCAGCCGATGGACACTGTGTTGCTTCCACCTGTCATCCGCCGTGAATTACACTGCTGTGAGCATGGGTGCACACATACAATGCATTTTTTGTGGTCTGTAGGTCTCTGGGGATGGCCCCTTCCCCCTGGGCAGACTAAGGGCACTGTGGATCCCTAAACCTCGGCCCTCCACAGGAGTGTCCTGGCAGGACAGATGTGCACAAGGCCTCTGGCCTCCCTGGTAGGGCATGCTGGAGCAACCTGGGCAGACGCTGGCTCCAGCAGCTATCAGATTTCCTCACATTTAGAGGCCTAAGGGCCAACAGATACAGTCTATGAATTACTCCTAACTAGTTTCCTGACAGCCATGGTTGTGGTCCCACCTGTTGCAAAAAGGGAGTTTCGGGTTTCCCCGGCCAGGTGGAGTCTGAGGGTGTCCAGGGCCAGTGTGTGTAAGGGCAATGTGGGGCCCACTGCTCTGGTCTCCCCTTGGATGTCTACTAAATCTGCAGCGTCAGACCCAGCTGATTTAAGAAATCCTAAATGGAGCAATCCAAGAAACCACTTCATCAAGCCAACTTTATTGCAGACAGATATGAAACTGCCGACTTCTGGTCTGGCTGCACAGCTGTGTAAAATTGTTTAGCAACCTGGGTCAACAGATACTAAGCAGAGTGAAGAACGGGTTGTAAAATTTGATAGGCTGATGGGGCTTGCAAGACAGATGGGGTGAGGTGGGGTGGGCTGGGGAAGGTGGTGGAATAGGGCCCAAAGGTTATGATCTGCGTGACTTTCAGACCTGCAGAGCTGTCTGGGCATTAAACGCACGATAGCCCCCAGGAGTTCCTTCCAGAGGAGAAATAAAGAAAGGCCTGATTGCAGAATGCCCGTCATGATAAGCCAGTGAGATGACGGAGGGAGGGTCGTAAATCTGGGGGTTTAGGAGGTGTTAGGATGCAAAGACCAGTGGGGAAGCGAGAAGAGTGTGATTGCATTTTCCATACCATATTTTTAAGCTTCTAAATCAATCTAAAATTATATGTGTTTGGAAGTGCCCTGGAAACCATCTGTAACCCCAAAACAACATTAAACAATTCAGAGACGTTGTCAGAGTTATCTGGACTAGAGGCCCTCTCATGAGGTCGAGGAAGATGGTTGTGGTTCTCAGCCAGTCCACTCCAGGGGCCCCTGTGCTGCGGGGCCCTGCAAACAGCAGGCAGCTGCCCTGGCTGCCGGCTCCCACTACTTCCCTGCTCTGCTGGGTGACTCTCACTCCACTGTACTCAGCGTGCTCTGCCCCCAGCCTGCCAGAAGGGTGCTCATCTGATGCTGCTGCCCAGGTAGGGCTTTTCCCTACTGAGTGGCCGAGAGCCGCTGTCAAGGGCTGTCCGGCTTTGTCTTGATTTGGCCTAGTTTGGTCCTCTGCCTGGTGCTGTTGAGTTAGGCCCCCTGAGGCTCTCTTTTGTGTTCCTGATGTCCTCTTCTATGAGTATTGCTTGGATTTAAACTGGTTTAAGCAAGAGAAGACAGCCCAGAGGCGCCGCAATCCTGGCTTAGTTTTCCTCCAGTTGGATTTGCAAAAGATTCGAGGTTACTTTTGTATAGGAGAGGAAATCAAAGCTAAAGGCACCGTGTTTCAATGTGAACGGGAAGGGTAGAACAATCAGAGCTGATTGTATACAGCCAGGTGACTCTGGGAGAAAAAATTACAACCTAAAATCATTTCATAGAAAACATATATGATTCAAAAGATTCGAATGAAGTACTTAACCCATGAAGCTAGATAAAAAGCAAAGTAAGCCTAAAGAAAAGGAAAGAAACAAGAAAAACAAATGTAGTAGTCTTTGAAATGTCATGTAAGTATGAAAGAAACCCAGTAGATAAGGTCCATGAATCCTCAGTCTGGTAACCCCTCCCTCTCCCAGCACTCACATAAGCACACACAACCTGTCTCATAAGCCTGATCAAGTAGGAAAGGGAGAATACAGCCTTGGAGGTGGGAAGAGTCCAATTATAGGCCAGGTGCGGTGTCTCACGCCTGTAATCCCAGCACTTTGGGAGGCTGAGGTGAGCGGATCACCTGAGGTCAGGAGTTCAAGACTAGCCTGGCCAACATGGAGAAACCCTGTCTCTACTAAAAGTACAAAAATTAGCCAGGTGTGGTGGTGGGTGCCTGTAATCCCAGCTACTCAGGAGGCTGAGGCAGAAAAATTGCTTGAACCTGGGAGGCGGAGGTTGCAGTAGGCTGAGATAGCGCCACTGCACTCCAGCCTGGGTGACAAGAGCCAGACTCTGTCTCAAAAAAAAAAAAAAAAAAAAAGGGGTCCAATTATGAGAGGTTAAGATATCCTTTTTAAATCAAGTAAATTTGGAGATCCACATAGAATTGATGATTTTCTCAGAAAGCACAATCATACTGCCTCAAGAATGAGAAGAATTCTGAGTGTACCAAACATTACAGAAGAAATAAAAATGTCAAAGTTGTACTTCCATAAAAGGCATCATACACAGTTTTATAGACTAATGTAACCTTGAAGTGGTGGCCAATTCCCACAATATTTGAAGTATTTTTCAGGGGATTAAAAGGAAAAAAACAAAACGAAACCCCAAAAATCTTTGCATGTAATTCCACAAAGGGAGAAACACACTGAAGATTGAATAGAACAAAAAAGAAAATTATTTCCTAATCTTACTCATGAATATGGACATGCAACCATCCCAGCCACACCAGCAGGAGTTGGAGATGTATTCTCAGCAGAAATGGAATGACAAGACTCTGCACTAGGAAACCCTAGACACAGGTGGGCAAAGTGAGAGGGAAGTCTGCCCAGTACAGGGAGAGATCTTCTCCATTCTGCTTGGCTCCCATACACAGGGCTAGGCATGTACCTGCCCCCTTGAAGGAGACTGGAGAATTCTTATCTGAAGAATCTCATCCAAGAGGAAACACACCCAGAGACTCTGACATGGTAGGCCTCCAGTGGAATGGCCAGGTCCTTGCTGGATTACCTAGAATTCCATCTGTTTAGAAGCTAAACACCACACACACACACACACACACACACACACACACACACACACACGGTTTCTAATCTCTGTGTGTATAAACTTTGAAATGTAAATATTTTAAAAAGTGCATAAAATAGACATATAGTAAGTACCATATTTAATAATGACATTTTGGAAACATTTCTCTTATTGTCAGAAAAAATACAGATACTGACAACAAATTTAGGTGTTTTACATTGTCTTAAGATCACTGCAAGAACAGGGAAAAAGACATAAATATTTAAAAGTAAGAGACACAATTTTAATTATTTATTTGCATGTAGAAAATACAAGATAATCAAATTTATCTGAATTAATATGACATAATTTTGTAGTCAGATCCAAAGTAAATTTATAAAATGTAAGCATTTTTCTAAATTTCAGCAACAGGAAGATGTAATTTTAACAATACTATTCATATTATTATTGAAAACTTACAATATTTTGTAATACACATAAAAAGACAGATGTGAGGCTGAGCACGGTAGCTGACGCCTGTAATCCCAGCACTTTGGGAGGCTGAGGCATGCAGATCATGAGGTCAGTTCGAGACCAGCCTGACCAACATGGTGAAATCCTGTCTCTACTAAAAATACAAAAATTAGCCAGGCATGGTGGCAGGTGCCTGTAATCTCAGTTACTCTGGAGGCTGAGGCAGGAGAATCACTTGAACCCGGGAGGCGGAGGTTGCAGTGAGCCAAGATCGTGCCACTGCACTCCAGCCTGGGTGACAGAGACTCTGTCTCAAAAAAAAAAAAAAAAAAAAGACACATGTGATATCTATTGTTATGGATTGAATTGTGCCTCCATCACATACAGATGTTGAAATCCTAGTCCCCAGTACCTCAGACTGTGGAAGTGGAGTCCTGTCAGTTGTATTTAATTAGCTAAGTTAAGATGAGGTCATACTGGAGTAGGCAGGGCCCCCTAGCCCAACATGACTGGTAACCTTATAAACAGGGGAAACTTGGACACACATCAGCACAGAGGGAGAACCCATGTAGAGATAAAGGCAGACATTGGGTGATTCTTCTATAAGCCAAGGAACACCAGAGACTTCCGCACACCTCCAGAAGTTGAGAGACAGGCCTGGGGTTGCTTCTCCCTCATAGCCCGGGGAGGAGCCAGCCCTCCTGACACCTGGATCTCAGACTTCTGGCTTCCAGAACCGTGAGACCATACATTTCTTCTGTTTAAGTCACCCAGTCTGTGGGACTTTGCTATGGTACCCATAGTGAAATGAATACATCTATATATGATACACTAAAAACCTTTACTGAAAGATCTAAAAGAAGACTTGAACAAAGGGAAATGCAGGAGACTCTTCGGTAAAAAACTATACCACATTCCCCCCAAGTTAATCTACAACATCACTGCAATAACAGAATGCTTGCTGAAGTGGTCACTTTCACATACTGTTTGCGGAGGGCAATTTGTCAAGAGTCAACACATTTGGAACTCTGCCCACCTTGTTTGCCTTGTCATTCCACTCAGGATTCCAGCTTTTAGAAAGAATTGAATCTGATTGTAAAAACCCACATTCAAGCAATTTTACTGCAGCCTGGTCTATAATGGGAAATAATTGGGGAGAACCCATAACTGAGTGTCAATTAAGGATTGATAAATAAATTACGGTATATACAAAGTCTAGGATTCTATTCATTGGTTAGAGTATTGAGGTGTCTATATATGTGATGGTGTGGGAAGATAGCTAGGATAAACTTTTTGTTTTGTTTTGAGACAGAGTCTTGCTCTGTTGCCCAGGCTGGAGTGCAATAGCATGATCTCAGCTCACTGCAACCTCCGCCTCCCAGGTTCAAGCAATTTTCCTGCCTCAGTCTCCTGAGTAGCTGGGACTACAGGCAGGCGTCACCATGCCCAGCTAATTCTTTTATTTTTAGTAGAGACAGTGTTTCACCATGTTGGCCGGGCTGGTCCCCAGATACATGATGGCCGGGCTGGTCCCCAGATACAGACTAATGGGAGGTCCTGTATCCTTCTCAGGATGTTTCCTTACTCCCCCAATCACCCAAACACCCCAGGGGTTATGCAATCCAAACAGGAGATTCTCTGCCTTTCCACTGCCAGGCAGGGGTGGAGCCCAGTGTCTGTTCCCTTGCAGCTGTCTCCTACAGCCTGGCAAGCTTGGTGTCAAGGGCTCTGTTTGCCTTGCCCAGCTTCCTGCCCCAGATGTTCTGGGAAGGTCTTGTGACTCCACTTCTCCTTAATAGGTGTATTAGTCTGTTCTCACACTGCTAATAAAGACATAGCCAAGAATAGGTTATTTATTCACTTATTTATTTATTTATTTATTTATTGAGACAGAGTCTCTGTCACCCAGGATGAAGTGCAGTGGGGTGATCTCGGCTCACTGCAAGCTCCACCTTCCGGGTTCACGCCATTATCCTGCCTCAGCCTCCCAAGTAGCTGGGACTACAGGCGCCTACCACCACGCCTAGCTAATTTTTTGTATTTTTAATAGAGACGGCATTTCACCATGTTAGCCAGGATGGTCTTGATCTCCTGACCTCATGATCCACCTGCCTCAGCCTCCCAAAGTGCTGGGATTACAGGTGTGAGCCACCACACCAAGCAAGAATAGGTAATTTATAAAAGAAAGAGGTTTAATTGACTCACAGTTCCACATTGCTGGGGAGGCCTCACAATCATGGTGGAAGGTGAATGAGGAGCAAAGTCACATCTTAGATGGCGGCAGGCGAGAGAGCTTGTGCAGGGGAACTCCCATTTATAAAACCATCAGATCTGGTGAGGCTTATTCACTACTGAGAACAGTATGGGGGAAACTGCCCCCATGATTCAATTACCTCCACCTGGCCCCACCCTTGACCTGTGGGGATTATTAGGACTGAAGGTGATATTTGGGTGGGGACACAGCCAAACCTTATCAATAGGCTCACCTGCAGGCCTGGGACTAGGTTAGGCTATTTGGCTCTTGGGGCTTCCAGGTTCCTGCCACTTGAAGGTTGTAGGGGAGGGGATTCTTTCCTCTCATCTCCCTACCTCTTCTCCCTGATGACCTCAACCAGGCCATGTAGCCTAAGGCTCTCTCTTCTACCTCTCAGCCATGGGACCTAGACTCTAGATTCTATCCCTGTCTGAGACACGTAGCTTCATTCCCATCATGGGCTGAATCTTCGGAACATGAAAACCCGTTTATGTTATACACTGCTTTCAGGCCAGCCCCATCTTCTGGCAATTTCTTTCTTCCGGAGACCTTAAGCACAAAAAGCTGAAACAGGTGTGTGGCTATATATTTTATTCTCATACCTCCACCCTAGTCATAAAAAGTTTTTGCTTGAAAACTCCAGGGTTTCTCTTGCTAAAAGCAGGAAAAAAGAAAGGCAAAATACAAATTACATATTCAGTCGGTCACCTTGTTATAAATTTATTCACAAAAACCAAAAAGCCACCCTCCCCAACGTACACATTTTAAATAAGTGGGAAAGATCTGAGAGGTTCACACCAGAGTGCTAACAGGAGTGACCACAGGCTGGCAGAGGGGGTGTGGAGGGGAGGGGAGGCGGAGTTATTACAAAGGAGACATCTTTTTTGCCCTATAAATTTAATGTTCGATGTTTTACAAGCATGCATTACTTTTGCAGTTTAAAAAGTCAATAAAATCTATAGATTCGTAAGCACTTACTAGTTTACCTAGTGTTTTAAATTCAGTAAGTACTGTGCTTAATTAAACACCTACCATTCACGGTACTAGTCTAGATGCTGGGACCACAGTAATCAATGAAGCAGCGTCAGCAAAGCCCGGTCCTCCTGATGCTTCCACCGTAGACACACATAGATTTTCTAGTGATTTTTTCCAAGAGGAAAAACCAGAATTATTGTCCTTTTAATATTTTATTTTATTTTATTTTATTTTATTATATTTTATTTTATTTTTAGCTAAAGATGAATGTCTGTAAGGATTGGTAGAGTATATAAAATTTTGGCCGGATGTGGTGGCTCATGCCTGTCATCCCAGTCTTTAGGAGGCGGATGGATCTCTTGAGCCCAGGAGTTCTAGACCAGCCTGGGCAACATGGAAAAACCCCGTCTCTACAAAATACAAAAAAAAACCCCAACAATTAGCCAGGCATGGTAGCCCGTGCCTCTGGTCCTAGCTACTCAGGTGGCTGAGGTGGTAGAATTCTTGAACCCAGGAGGTGGAGGCTGCAATAAACTGAGATTGCACCACTGCGCTCAGCCTAGGTGACAAAGCAAGACTCTGTCTCTACATAAATACATAAATATAGTTTTATGACATCTGCAACAATTTTATCAAGCTGCTCAAATAATTGTGGCTTCTGTGGTAACAAAATCATAGCTATCCCAAATCCTACTGTGAAGGTACTCACACTCATAGTGAAGACAAGGCTAAATTCCAGTTAGAGGTTGGTTGGAAATAAAGATGGAATTCTTTCCCCATTCAAGTTCTCAGACTCTTTGACTTCCATCCACAGACCCCTTGGATACATTTCTTTCAAGTGAATTTGTGACTTTGATGAATTACTCCAGGTGGAGTTTGGTGAGCTAATTTTTATTAAATTAAACAGGAAGGTATATATACATTGAGATGGGTTTTGAAAAATCAGTGCTGCCAAAGTCAAGGTGAATAGAAGAGACACTGCCTTAAAAAGTCATCGTCTTCATGTGCTCCCCAGAGGACATGGTGAAGGACTCTTCAAACTCCTCCAGAAGGCCAACGAGGGGAAGAAGGGAGAAGAAGTTGCCTTGGACCTGCCGGAGAAGGCTGTAGGAGGGTGTTGGGTGTCTCCTGGGGCCCTGCAGCCCCTTCTGGCAGTAATTTGGGGAAACAGGACATGTTGGCTCCCCACAATTCCTGGACCACAGCAAAGCTTCATCCCTGGAAGACACCCTCCTCATCCCACTCTTACTAAGCCTCCTCCTTTCAAAGGAAAAACAGCCTCTTGTCTCCAAAGAAAACTGAAGAGGAGGGGGACAGAGCAGAGGCCCTTTCCATTGGGCGAGAGAGCTCTCAGCTCACTCCTGGGCCTGTCCCCATAGTTTCCGCAGACCGGGAGGGAGGAATGTGGCCCATCCTTCTAAGATACTGATGGGATGAATAGACCTTTAGAAAAGTCAGGGTGGAGAGTCTGGTCCTGGGGAGTTTTAATTACATCATCCTCATTATCAGTCTTTGCCTTGACATTGAATTTTTTGTTGCAAGAAGGGAAGGAGGCAGTACAGGGCCAGGTGGGGCTGCCCAAGGGTGTTGGAAGGCTCAGATAGTGCCTGGAGAGCCCTCCTGGCGCTTGGGACCGATGAGCTCACCACAAGAAGGGCCATGACCTCATGACTGCAGGACGTTGTTTTTTTTGGCCTCCGGAATTGACAAGATTAGCTACATGTATGTATTTTTTTCTTCAGGAACCATAGGCATTCCTGAGATAGGAGGATTGTGTACGTTTGCAAACCTGCAGGGTTTGAGATTCACAGTGACAATCCGCAGCTTCTAGGGCTGTCATGAAAATGGCATGGGATGCTGGCCCACATGGGGTGCTGTGCACGACACACTTTGCTGTTACCCACTAAAGCTGCCTTCCACCTGCCCACCAATCAAAGGGGTTTAAAGGTTTGAAGTCTGGCTCATATAAAAGCTGTGCCTCTCAAACTTCAGGATTGGTTGTTAAAATGCAGGTTACTATGCCCCACTTCCTAACAATTCTAATACAGGACTCGTGTGTGTGTGTGCTGTATAATGTGTGGTGTGTATAGCTTGTATAGTGTGTATAATGTGTGTTTCTGTGTTTCTGTGGTGTGTTGTGTAGTTTGTGTTGTGTGTATGTGTGTGGGGGGTGTGTATACTGTGTGGGGTGTATAGTTTTTGTGGTGTGTGTAATGTGTGTAGTTGTGAGTGTGTGTTCGTAGTTTGTGCTGTGTGTGTGTGGGTGTATACTGTGTGTGGTGTGTGTGTAATTTGTGCTGTGTGTATGTGTGTGTGGGGGATGTACGTGTATATATATGGTGTGTGTATGTGTGTGTGGTGTGTGCTTGTGTGGATTTGTATGGTGTATATGGTATGTGTAGTATGTGGTGTGGGGGGCATGTGTGGGTGGCATATAGTGTGTGTAAGATGTGTAGTGAGTGGTGTGTGTGTGGTGTGTGTAGACGGGGTGTGTGCTGTGTGTGGTGCATGTGGGTTTATAATGTGCATATGGATGTGTATGATGTGTGTATGGTGTGTGTCTGGTGTGTGAATGGGATATGTGCGTATGCATGTGTGTGGTGTGTAATTTGTGCTGTGTGTGTATGTGTATATGTGTGGTGTGTGCTTGTGTGGGTTTGTGTGGTGTGTATGGTGTGTGTGGTATGGGCTATGGGGGACAGGTATGGATGGCATATAGCGTGTGTGAGATGTATAGTGAGTGGTGTGTGTATGGTATGTGTAGGTGGGGTGTGTGCTGTGTGTGGTGTGTGTGGGTTTACAGTGTCTGTGGTTTGTATGTGTATGATGTGTGTATGGTGTGTCTGGTGTGTGAATGGGGTGTGTGTGTCTGTGAGTGTGTGTGGGTTTACAGTGTCTGTAGTTTGTATGTGTATGATGTGTGTCTGGGGTGTGAATGGGGTGTGTGCTGTGTGTGGTGTGTGTGGGTTTACAGTGTGCGTGGTTTGTATGCGTATGATGTGTGTATGATGTGTGTATGGTGTGTCTGGGGTGTGAATGGGGTGTGTGTGTCTGTGAGTGTGTGTGGGTTTACAGTGTCTGTGGTTTGTATGTGTATGATGTGTGTATGATGTGTGTCTGGGGTGTGAATGGGGTGTGTGCTGTGTGTGGTGTGTGTGGGTTTACAGTGTGCGTGGTTTGTATGCGTATGATGTGTGAATGATGTGTGTATGGTGTGTCTGGGGTGTGAATGGGGTGTGTGTGTCTGTCAGTGTGTGTGGGTTTACAGTGTCTGTGGTTTGTATGTGTATGATGTGTGTATGGTGTGTCTGGTGTGTGAATGGGGTGTGTGTGTGGTGTGTGTGGGTTTACAGTGTGCGTGGTTTGTATGCGTATGATGTGTGAATGATGTGTGTATGGTGTGTCTGGTGTGTGAATGGGGTGTGTGTGTCTGTCAGTGTGTGTGGGTTTACAGTGTCTGTGGTTTGTATGTGTATGATGTGTGTCTGGGGTGTGAATGGGGTGTGTGTGTCTGTGAGTGTGTATGCAGGGCAGGGAGGAGTCAGGAATCTTCATGATTCCCCAGTGGTTCTGCTGCTGATGTTGCAGAGATCATACTGCCTCTAAACCCCGGATCAGGGCTAGCCCACGTATATTTTTATTTACAGGTTGTATACTAAATACAGTTAAACAGTGGGGACAACAAAACCAGCCTGGATAGTGTTTAAAAAAAATAAATCCCACGTACTGTAGGATGTTAGATTTTAGTAAACTTCGTTCGTCTTGCTTCCTGCAGTCTCGTGAGAAGGCCAGGACCCCAGGCTACCAGTTTGAGTGTGTTTATCCAGCGAGCTGGGGTGGTGGAGCAGCGGAGCTGGTGTCTCTGCCCCGCCTCTGTGGCCGGGGCCCTGTGTCAGTGGGCAGCACGCTCTCTGGCCTCCACCTGCCTTTTGGTCAACATTGGAACACGTGTCTCCTGCCCCTCTGTGGTGCGGCCTGTGGGCAGCGTGGGAGGTCCTAGGTGAGCTGAGCAGCAGCCAGGCTCAGTGCCCTTGGTGAGCTCTGCCTTCCAGTTGTGTCAATAATTCCATGTCTAGTTTGACTCAAGAAATGTTTCTAGTTAATTTAATTGCAAGTAGCTGAATTCTGTTGTCTAGCTGAATTATTTTAGTCTAAGACAGTTCCAGTTGTTGGTGCTTTAAAGATTTTGGTCTGTGGAAATTCATGGTATAATATTTGAGTGTGGTGCATGTGGGTCCCGGTTCAAGACTTCCATATGAGAGACAATCTTTTTCGTTATACACACACACACACACACACACACACACACACACACACACACACACACACATAGATCCATCCAACCATCTATCTGTATATGTGTCATATATACCATGTTACTCAGTTGGAAATACATAGAATAACCTCATCTCTCTCCCCACCCACGTTTTCCTTTCATTTTCTTCTGAAGATGTCTTCCTCAAGTGTGAAGTACTTCTCAACAATCTCTCCAATCTTATGATTAACACTCAGTAATGGAGCCCCCTTTCAGCAGCCTGTAGTGTATCTGACCAACCTGATCTCTTTCCTAACACGGCTCTTGCCTTTTGGTGCCCACTCAGCAGCGTTACCTGCGTTACCTGCATTGCCTGGAGCACGTCCAGTTGCCCTGGTCCTGGAGGAGCTGTTCTGGCTTTTCCTCTTCTGTGTTGCTGAGGCTCTCCGCCCTCCGTGTCACCCCTTCCGCGTGGCTGCTTTCTTGCCAGCTCAGCACGTTCACAGCTGTCTGCCACTCTGCCAGCCCCCTCTCCAGGTCATCTCTCTCTATAAGGAGATTACAACGCTCAGGAAGGAACTGACAGCTTTCCCCCTTCCCACCTGCTGCCTCTAGTGCCTCTAGTCTCACCCTAATGTGGATATGGCATCTCCAGCAGGCTGGGCAGGAGGCTACTCAGCCCTGGGTTCTCTGTATGGATGGCAACCATACAGGACAAAGTGACAGAATGGTGCATTCATCTGAGAGCCTCAAAGGCCTGCTTGATCATCCATTTCTGTCACTTGCAAACTCCGGTTTACCAGCAGAAGCAGTCTAAGTGCCCATTGTGCACAGCAGATGAAGGCAGGGCTGGTCTGGATGAAACAGAGACTGGTCTCAAGGTCCCCAGCTTGGGTGGTGGGCTCCTTTACATTCTCACAGCCCCCCACAGCATCTCCCAGGCAGTTTGAGAACCCCCCCTGGGCCTTGGGGACAATCAGGTGTGGAGTCTCAGGACTTTGTCTCTAATGATTCTACAAAAGGGCTCAGGACTTTTTTTCCTTCTGGGGATTAGGGAAGAAACATTTGGATAAGATTTTAGTCACAGAGGAAAGAACCCTTTAGTAAATACATTTTGTGTTCCCCCTTCCTCTTCTCGGTGCTTTCAGGGAAAGTTGAAAAGGAAGCAATAATTTTCTATTTTTGATGAGCAACTTTTACTGTACAGGTGGAGGAAGGACTCTGCCCAGGAACTAGGCAAGTATGTAAACAAACTGTCCTGGGCTATAAATAATTCCTTTCCTGTCATGACTCAGGAGGTTGTGGACAAGCCTGCTCGAACAATTCAGAGATTTACAAATCCCACTTTGGTTATAGAAACATTGCAAAAGTAGCTTGTAATTATTTATCCTCCTTTTAAAAAATTTAGCCTTTGGGAGAGAATGGGCCGTATTTTCTCCAACGCAGCATCCTCATCCACATCTGTCTGCTCTGGAACATTGTATGTCAGTCTGTTCTTGGAATCCAGATGTGGAGTGCATGGAAATCCGTCCAGCTGGGCAAGCCCAAGGTCATGGACATGCGGGGTCTGGCTTTTAGAGTCCGAATGCTCTTCCCTGACCCCCACACAGTACACACAGCTTGTTTACTGGCAGGTGTGACCAACAATAACAGGAAAAATGACCCTCTCTTCTGAAAATCACGATTATTAATGGGGAAAGGGTGTATTATGTGGCTGCAATGTGTACTTGCCTAGACATTTTAAATGGAAGGAAGAATCAAAGGAAAGATTCTTTTTCCCCTCCGTGAATCATTTTTTGGGATTCATTTTCCAGATAATTCTGCTGTCCTTGGGGCTTTTGGAACAAGGAGAGTGATTTAGTGCTTTCCAAGGGCTTTTCTCTCCTTCCCTGGCTGTGGTCCACATTCTGTTCAGCTTCCCTTTCGCTGGCTCTACAGAGTGGAGGAGGCTTGGAGGTGGGCTCAGATGGGGTTGTGGGCCTCGTACCAAGGACACTCCGTGTCAGCAGTTGGCCCTGGGGCAGAGACTGTCGGGTGGGCTTGGAAAAGAATGTCTGGCTGCAGAGGAGCTTTGTGAAGTTTCCTCCCCACACTTTGGTGAAGGTCGGGCCCTAGTGGCCTGTCGGGAGATGACCCTGTACCTGGGGTCTGTCTGGGTCTGAAGGTCACGGACAAGTCGAACCTACCATCCTTGCCTCCTGGCCCCTTGTGGATGAAGCGGAGAGGGGAGGGATCCACAGTCTCTTCTCTCTTCTCTCACTCTCTCTCTTTCTTCCCTTCTTTCCTTCTTCCCTCTTCATTTCCTTCCTTCTCCTCCTCTTCCCCTTCTTTCTCATATCCAGACAAAGGTGCATGCACACAATGGGATGGCCAGCCTTGGGTGTCTCCAGGGAACCAGGCCCAGAAGCAAATGCTGCAGACGATGTCATCCTGCTTGGGGACATGGGAAAAGACACCACACGGTCTTGCAAGACCACGGATAAAATCCAGGGGGTTTGTGAACATATATGAGGAAAGATTCTATCTTGGTTTTCACTAACATCTAACTGCACTTCAGCCTTTCTGTCTCCGGTATTGATGGCACCTCTGACCTCTGGTAGAAGCACAGCTAAAGGTTTTTTCAGTGTGGTTGTGGCAAACGTCTTGATAGTTCACGTATGCTCAGCACTACTTCAGTAGGGTAGTGTATAGATTACTGCTATTTAGTGTCTTAATGAAGAAGAACATACCAAAGTTTTAAGAAATATTTTTATAGTGCAAGTTTACTGTGCAGGTATACCTTGGACACATTGCGAGTTTGGTTCCAGATTACTGTGATAAAATGAATATTGCAATAGAGTGGGTCACAAGGATTTTTTGGTTTTCTAGTGCATACAAAAGTATGTTTGCTGGGTGCAGTGGCTCACATCTGTAATCCCAGCACTCCGAGAGACTGAGGCGGCCGGATCACTTGAGCTCAGGAGTTCAAGACCAGCCTGGCCAACATGGTGAAACCCCGTCTCTACTAAAAATACAAAAATTAGCCAGGCATGGTGGCAGGCACCTGTAATCCCAGCTGCTTGGGATGCTGAGGCAGGAGAATCGCTTGAACCTGGGAGGTAGAAGTTGCAGTGAGCCGAGATCACGCCATTGCACTCTAGCCTGGGCATTGCAGCGAGACTCTGTCTAAAAAAAAAAAAAAAAGTTATGCTTACACTATACTATAGTCTACTAAATGTGGAATAGTATTAAGTCTAAAAAAATACATAGCTGAATAAAAAATACTTTATTGTTAAAAAATGCTAATGATTATCTGAGCCTTTAGTGAGTTGTCATCTCTTTGCTGGCAGAGGATCTTGCCTGGATCTTGATGGCTGCTGAATGATCAGAGTGGTGCAGCGTTCCTGTGACGAGGTCACTGCAGCTGGTGGACCTGGAGGGCAAATGCACACGAGGTCACTGCTGCGTGGCTGCCAGGAGCAGTGGAGAGGGCTGCAGGCACCCCTGCAAGGGCCCTGGGGAAGTCGACATTCCCAGGCCTACCCGTTCCCTTGACAGTTGTGATTTCAGTTTCCATAAAGAAGAACACTTCTAGTCATAGTCACTTTAGACATTATGGTTTTAAAATTTCACAGTCAGAATGTGCAATACAGAAACATCAGAAACTTTCATGGAAACAGCAAGAGCAGAAGCAGCTCCACCTATTAGCCTCCCTGGTGGCTGCAAAGCCGGTGTTGGGAAGCCATTGGCAAACGCTGTCCCTTTTTGTGAGTTTTCTATTTTTTCTTTGGTTCCCTTTTGTGATTTTCTAAGCTGGAAAGCTTCTTCAGAGGCATAGCATACAAGTAAGGGTTTCTTAAACGGCATATGCCCAGTAGCAGGCCAGCGTGGGCACTGAAGCCCTCTGTCACCTTGTCTGTGGCACGAGCCTGGGCTTTAGCACTGCTGCTGAGTCAACTTTCTTACTTTTCCTTTTGGAGATGGTCTTGTCTTTGGTAATCTGTTTAGACATCTCTGGATAATTACCTGGCCCAGATTTTGTGGTCAAGACTCCACCCGTGAGCCCAGCAGAGGTCTAGAAGTCTTCATAGGTGTCCATTTTTAACATGCCAAGATCCACTTTGCTTATGCTCAAAAGACAAAACTCATATTCCGTCTAGTGGATATTCAGCCTTACTTTGTGCTTCAGAGACATTTCTGACTGTAGTGAAATGGATCTAAAGATCCTGTGGGATGAGGCGGCTTCTTACAGACCAAACACAGGGAAGAAAGGAGAGGGCAGGGCTTGGGTCTGACTCTGGGGTCCTGGCAACCCTTTTAAGTGGGACATGCAGGGATGGAGAAGGATGTGGTAGGAACACCCAGCTAGGCTTGAGGTTGCAGGAATATCCATTCTGGTCCAGCACAGTCTAGCAAGCCTGCAAACCACGAGGAAAAGCCTGAATGCAACTTGGGCCATATCTGCTGTGACACTGGGCAGTACAATGGCAGTGGCTGGCAAGGTGTGGGTTGGCCAGGTTGGTATCTAGATGTCTTCAGAGGCCCTGCACATCCCAGAGAGATCCCTGAAAATTCCCAGTCTTTACTGGGACCTGGCGGTTTTAGGGGTTACATGAACTAGAAAGAGCCTGGGTGTGGCGCAGGATGATACCAATCTAGCTAGGCTGCAATGACATTTTTTCCAGAAGGCCCTGGGATGTTAGTTTTCTACTGCTACAAGACAAAATTAATAGGGTAAAACAGCACCCAGTTTCTACAGGTCAAGAGCCCAGGCACAGCTTGACTTGGTCCTCTGCTCAGGGTCTCCCAAGGCTGCAAAACAGGTGCCACAGGGCTGAGGTCTCGTCTGGAGGCTGGGGGTTCCACTGGGAAAGAATCTGCTTCCAAGGTCACTCAGGTTGTTGACAGAGTTCACCTCCTCCTGCTGCCAGACTGAGGTCCCCACACTCTTGCTGGCTGTCAGCAGGGGCTGCTCTCGGTTCCTTAGGTCTCCTCAGGTCCTTGTCCCATGGCCCTCTCCCATCATGGCAACTCCTTCTGCAAAGCCAGTGATGGGGAGAGAGTCTCTCATGTCAGAAAGGGCCCTGATCCTGCTCTTGGGCACTTTCATCTGATTAAGTCAGGTCCTCACAGAATCATCTCCTTTTTGATAACTCAAAACCAGCTGATTTGGGACTTTCATGACAACTGAGGACTGCCTTAATGGTTGCCATATACTGTTGGTTAGATGCAGATCTCAGGTTCTGCCTGCCCTCAGAGAAAGGGGCCCACAAAGACATGGGCCCCAGGAGGCACAGATTACTGAGGGGTCCCAGGCCTGTGTGCCACAAAGATTTGAGTGGCAGCAGTGAAGCCTGAGCCCTTTGCACTTGAGGCTGGTGGAGGGTGCTGTGTGTACACTGTGTGCCGGTCCCCTCTCAGCTCCCACAGAGCTATTGACCTATAGCCACACTAGTCCCTACACTAGAGGCAGGGTCAGCATCCTTACAGAAACTCTTCCATTGGCTTCCATCATTGTGAGAGCTCTGAGTGCCGTGGTCTCTGGTCCCCACCACTCTCAGTAGGTCTGTGTCTGAGTGAATCATGCTGGATGCAGAGGACCAGCATCCAGGATGCTCAGACCTGGGGCTGTGTCCTCTCCCCATCACCCCATGGCAGGAAGTCACTGCTGGTCCCTGCCTGTTTCAGGACATGGTTCTCCACCTTCTTTAGGGTTTTGCTGTTTGCAGCGAAGCACTTGCTAGGGATACTGCATTTCCCATGTGAAGAAGATGAAGTGTAGGGAGGGTCATACTGGGGAGAAGTGGCCACCCAGACTGCATTCAAAGCCCCACTCATGACCACTAACTGGGGCACCCCCTAAAGCACAAAAGGCTCAAGGAGAAATCCCCCCCCACCAAGTCCTCCATTTATGGCACTTCAGCATCCAGATTTCCTGTGCCGTCAGCTGGAAGGGAGCTTCCAGGCCTCGGACTTTGCTAGGGAGCTCAAGGGATCCCTCTTCCATAAAGCCTTTCTTCCCCACTCCTGGACGCTCTGCAGCTTTATGTCCTCTTTCCTGTGTTCCTTTGCACCTTGTGTAGAATTTGCGCAAACCTCCGTTATAATTGCTGATTTGCAGGCCTGTCTCCTAGCTAGCTAGTGAGTTTTCTGAAGACATGCAGCCAGGGATTTTCATCTTTGCATTTCTGACACCCAATGCATTACTTGGTGCATCATGGGCATTTGGTAAGTGTTTGTTGAATGACTGAATGAAGGAAAAGGAGTACCTGAAAAATGGAGTGGTTTACTTGCTCAGAGACACAAAGATGTGAGTGATAGGGACGGAAAAAAACTCAGGTCTCACTGATTATCCATTGAATAAAAACTTTGGCCCTAACGTTGTTACTCTTGGCCACTTCTAAAAGGAAAGAGCTTTCATTAGCACCAAACAATGAGAGCAACTGGCTCCCTGGACTGTCTCTGGATCTTTCTGAATCTTCTAAGACTTAGTCAAGGTTTTTCTCAGAGTAACAGCAGGCAAAGGCATAGACTGAGCCAAAGGCAAAGACTCTGGATTTGGTCACACTGACGTTTAAATCCTACTTTTGTTACTATCCAGATGTTTGGTCCAGGGGAAGTGATCCGACCTCCCTGGGTCACCGTTTACTCATCTGTAAATGTGGAAACAACAATGATGCCCACAGTCAGGGTGACTGTGAGCATTGACCCAGAGAGCACTGGCGAGGGCTGCTACTTATTCACTTCTTCAGCAGATATTTATTGAGCTATTATGTGCTTCTTGTTCCAAGCTAGCTCCAGGCTGTGATGAAGACCCAGGGTAGCTGAGCTGTGTGGGGAAGCCAGACATGGAAACAGAAGATTGGAAAGCCAAGGTGCCCCAGAGGGTACGTCAAGAGACTCACGGGCCATGGGTGGCAGAAGACCCAGGTGTGTAGTGGGAGTGACAGAAAATCAAGGAAGACTCAAATAAAACCAAAAGGTGGGTTTCAGCGAAGTCTTAAGCATAGGGGTACTGGTAGCTGCTCAGGATATACTAGGCTTGCTTCACTCGTTGTCATTCATTTATTTATCATCAAGTACAGTTAATCCCGCGCTTATGTAACTGTTCCACCCCCAAAGGTCTTTGTCAACTTGAACTTTGCATGAGAAAAAGATAATCTACTACATTTTCTTAAATATTGGTTTGCATTTAAAGTTACAGATCTCCTTATGAACACACACCCCTTTCTATCTGCATGTTATTTCAAAACCCTTCAACTTGAGGTAAAACCAAGTGGAGTTTGCACGGCTGGGAGGGAGGGTTTGGCCTTGTTCACACTTTAATCTGTCCATTTTGTCTTCTAACTTGATCGCTCATTTGTGGGTGGGTCCTGGCTTTCCCAGGTTTGTCCCTTCCAGTCGTGTCCAGCAGGCAGCAGAATGTGCGTGTGTATGGGTCGCTGAGAGCAGCAAGGATGGGACTGGTGACAGACGAAGCCCTTGAAAGGGACACGCCAGCTTCCGGGGAGCAGCTGCCCCAGCACTGTCTCTGCAGCCTCAGCCTGGCCCAGCCCTGAGGATACCTCCCTCACTCAGAGACCTTGTCACATGCCCTGCTGGGGATCTTGCCGATGTCCTTCCAGGACACTCTTCCCTGCTCTCACCTTGTTCTGTGCCCCAGAGGCTACCCTAGATGAACTCTGTCAGACAGCTCCCCTACTTTGGCCTCCTTTTGAGGTTTCCTCAGTGGGGAGCGTCCTGTGCCTGACCTGCAGGGCCTCATGGAGGTCCTGCCTCCACCTCACATACCCTGCTTCTGCTTTATCATTCTTTGACGTTCACAATCCTCCCTGAAACTCCATCATTTGGTGGACTCCTCTTTCCCTGTAGATAGGCTCAGGAAGAGCAGGAACCTTTCCGTCTTGCTCACTGATGAATCCTCACCGCCTGGAGCAGTGTGGCTCCTTGTAGACGCTCAATACATACTTGCCCAGTGAATGAATGAGGAATGTTTCTGTTTGGCTCCATGATGTCAAGTATTACAGTGATTGAAACCAATGAGTTGGAAATATAAATAAGAACACTATCAAGACCCATGTTCTTCAAATTAACTCAATTTTTCTGAATTTGAGACTTTCCTTTCTCTTTTTGCTGTTCTTGCTGGCAAGTCCTGGGAAGGGGCAAAACAAACAAACAAACAAACCAAAACAACAACAACAACAACAAAAAAAACAGTCCAAGTTTATTGAGGGATGCAGAAAAGTCAGAGAGGAAGTGGAAGCCAAAAGGCCACATGGACTTCTAGCCACAGTGACCACGTGCAGGAGAGCTTCCCTTAGGCTTGAGGGCACTGCCCAAGCACTTAACTCATCTTTCAGTTTTCCTCGGTCATCTCCAAAGTGGCACCCACATCCTCTCTTTCTCTCATTTTCTCCAAGCTGCTTGAGAAATTCACAAGAGTCATGGTTAGCGTCTGAGCGAGGAGAAGCTGGGGCTCAGAGGAGGAAGAGCTTCCAGCTGACCTCAGCAACTGCAGGGTTTAGTGATCTTTGGGCTGATTTTGAGTCAGAGGTGCCTTTCCTCCTTAATTCTAGAAGATGGTTATCACATGCATTGTTGTGCATAGGTAGCTGTTTTTGAAAATAACCCAAGAAAGAGTACAGTGAAAAAATCTGAAAAACTGGTCATCAAGAGTTCTAGTAATGACCAGTATTTTCTTCCCTTGAAAGACCTAGTCATTAGCTGTCATTGCTTCTCTGACTTCTGATGATACTGCATCGTTAATATCTCCATCAAGCCCAGAAGGGCCACGGAGGTGCTGCCCTCACCCTGGAGACAGGGATCCACGTGCTGGTCCTGGTGGTGCGGCCAGGCAGGAGCTCAGTGGTGGAGCAGCAAAGGGGACCCGGCCTCAGAGGTCACCGTGCCTCAGTATTTTGGGCTTGTGAGTAGCTTTTTGTGTTGGCAAAGGGCTCTCAGTGCACCTGATATGACTCACTCCCTGTCTGTAATCAGAGCCATGCTGCTGGACCTGGGTCATTTTCTGCTTCAGGAAAGAGGTGATGGCTGGATGGTGGCTATTAGTCTACAAACAGGGTTTCTGATTCTTTCGGCCAAGAATGATGGAAAAAATGGAGCTGGGGGTGAGAACTTAGCCCTAAACATCTTCATTGAGTTAACACTACTTTGTATTTCAACGCTTGATTTTGGTGCTACCTCCTTCCTTATTTTCCAGGGGAAAAAAAAGGTTCTCTCTGCCCTTGAAATATATCTAGGGTGCTTGGGACTTGGACAGACACTGCTATGTCAATGTTGCTAGCAGCATTATTTGCAATAGCCAAAAGTTAGAAACAGCCCAAGAGGCAATCGATGGATGAGTAGATAAACAACATGTGGTCTATACATATGTATTAATTAGGTTTTTAATTTTTGCCATTTCCTGATGCTGTGACGTCTGGGGCCCTGCTGACCCTGGAGGGACTGCTCGTTCCAGGGACTAGCTGACTGCCAGGGAAGTTCCCCTGCAGACTCGCCTTTCATGAGCAAACCAACCAGTCCCAAGCCACCCCAACTACCTCCTCTATGGGGCTCTCACACTCCAGGGCACTATCTCCCTGCACTCATCACCCCAGGGCAGGTACAGGACATTTAGGGACAGCCCCTGCAGCCTAGAGCCTGCTGAAATTATGCAAACTAGTCAACCCTAAGCCTGCTTACCCTGCCTTGCTTGTTCCTTCCTGCGGAAACCCCAATAAAGGCTCCTGCCCACGCCTGCATCCCCTGCCCCCGCCCACGCCCCCGTTCCTGCCCCCGCCCCCACCCCCACCCCTGCCCCCGACCCACCCTGGTGCTTCCTTGTGTGGCCTGGTGTGGCGTGCCCTGCCTCCTGTGTCCAGGGTCTGTGAGTATTAACTTTCTCCTTCCTGACAGTCTTTTCTGTGTCTGAATTTCTTATCACACCTGATTAAAACAAATCCCCAGCACATTTAAAACAACATACATGGAGTGTAATTCAGCCGTAAGAAGTAATGAAGTTCTGTCCCATGCTACACACAGGGATGAATCTTTTTTTTTTTTTTTTTTTAATGAGACAGAGTCTTGCACTGTTGCCAGGCTGGAGTGCAGTGGCGTGATCTCGGCTCACTGCAACCTCCGCCTCCAGGGTTCAAGCGATTCTCCTGCCTCAGCTTCCTGAGCAGCTCGGATTACGGGTGTGTGCCACTGCGCCTGGCTAATTTTTCGTATTTTGAGTAGAGATGGCGTTTCACTGTGTTAGCCAGGATGGTCTCGATCTCCTGACCTCCTGATCCACCAGCCTTGGCCTCCCAAAGTGCTGGGATTACAGGCGTGAGCCACTGCGCCCGGCCACAACCTGGATGAATCTTAAGGATGTTATGTTAAGTGAAGCAAGCCAGGCCCACAAATGCTCTGACATACCATGGCACACAACTGAGTGGTAAGAAAGAATAAACTATTGATCCCTGCAACAACTTGATTGAACCTCCAAGGCATTAGCGTGAAAGAAGGCAATCTCAAAAGGCTACTGCATCCATGTGTATGACATTCTTGAAAAGGTGACCTAGGGACAATGAGTAGATTGGTAGTTGTAAGTGGTTGGGGTTGGGGGGGGGTTGTGAATATAAAGGGGAGGTACAGGGAGTTTTCTTGGGGGATAGAACATCTCTGTATCCCAATTGCGGTCATGGCTACACAATCTATACATGTCCTAAAGCTCATAGAACTGTACACTGAAATAGTTATTTGTATTATTTATTAATTGAAAAATAAAGGATACAAGGGGTAAAATGGACGGTATCAATTCAATTGAAATGTCATTATTTTTGTATTTATTTGTTTGTTTTTTGAGATGGAGTCTTGCTCTACAAGACTGGAGTGCAGTGGTGAGATCTCGGCTCACCGCAACTTCTGTCTTCCAGATTCAAGTGATTCTCTAACCTCAGCCTCTGGAGTGGCTAGGACTGCAGGTGTGTGCCACCACACCCAGCTAATTTTTCTATTTTTAGTAGAGATGAGGTATCATCCTGTTGGCCAGGCTGGTCTCAAACTCCTGACCTCAGGTGATCCGCCTGCCTTGGCCTCCCAAAGTGCTGGGATTACAGGCATGAGCCACCGCACCCAGCCTTGAAATGTCTTTAAAAATACCTTTATCTTTAGTCAGATGCCTCAAGGATAAAAACTGTATGATTCCACTTATTTGAGGTAGCTAGAGTAATCAAATTCGTAGAAGCAGAAAGTAGGATGGTGGTTGCCAGGGGCTGGGACTGGGGACTGGGGAGTTGTTTAATGGGGACAGTTTCAGTTTTGCAAGATGCAGACGTTTTGAAGATGGAGGGTGGTGATGGTTGCTCAACAATGTGAATGCTCTTAATGCCACTGAACTGTATGCTGAGAAATGAATTCAGACAGTAAATTTTATGTTGCGCATATTTTGCCACAATAAAACTCAGCTAGGCTGCTGGCCAGCGTGTCCGTCAGCGCCGTGGGTGGTGGCTCCTGAGGGTGGAGTGCGGTGCCCCTCATCTGCCCCACACCTGCAGGCAGCTGGCCTGGGATACCTCATTCTTGGCCAGGTAGCACATCATCCTCACATGTCCCCGGCCTTGGGAGCCTGGCTTGCCCGGTGACCCGGGGGCTTTGCTGTGACCCTGGAGGCTGCTGAGAAGGTCTCTCTCTTACCAAACCAGCAGACAGACAGCCTTTATGGCAAATAGCACCGTGAAAACAGTTGGACCCACAAGGGTTGTGGCAGCAGCTTCTGCCTGAGAAACCCGTCCTGGTCGTTGTGGCCTCAGGGAGTCCAGGCCTCTGCTTGCTTGGTGGGACTCAGTCCCAGCTGTGGGTTGGTATCACTGCGGCTGTCTGCTCTCTTTTTGCATTTTTGTTCATTTGGAGGCCTCCCCACCTCACCTGCAGAGCCCAGGGGGCGGCACTCTCTGGGAGGTCCCAGGCAGAAGAGCTGGCTTAGGCTGATGGGCGCCCCATTGCCCGGGATTTGAGAACCTGCCCCTTTGGTTTTTATAATTAGATTTCTAACAGGATCCAAGTGAAACCACAACCCAAACCCCAAGCTGTAAACCCAGCAGCTTTTCTGAGCACACCCCTCCCCTCACACACATCACAGGCCTGGGACCGTGGCCTCGAGGCGCAGGGAGACTATAGACATTTGTTTGCTTCCTTTCAGGGCTTCAGGCGGTTTTTCTTTCCCTCCCCAGTCTTGCAGATTCTTTTGAAAACCCCAGAGTCCCACTTTCAACTCCTTCCTCTGGTCTCTGATAAAAGGCACACTAAGAATCACTTCTAACAGTTTCAGTGAGAGCTAAGAAAGCTGTCTGCAAAGACAGGACATCAAAGCACAGAGCTCAGGTGTGCCCCGGCTGGCCTGAGACAGCCCTGTGGCGGGAGGGAGCGTCTGCAGCCTCCAAACCAGCCCTGCTGCCCCCAGGGGTCCCAGACTTCCCCGGCTGCAGCCCCTGCCCTGGGCCTCCTGGCTACTGCCCGGCTGTACTTAGCCTTCTGGCAGGCGTCAGAACTGACTGCCAGGAAAAGCCACAGCGAACCCTGCAAATTGCCCAGATACCTGGAGACAACATCTTAATTGCCCTGAGAAGAGCTGCCTGGCTGGAGAGTCCCTTTCTGTGGGCAGGCAAGGTTTGAACTTCAAAGAGATTCTCCCCTGGTTCACAATGTTTACAGCAGCTCCAGGAGTGACAGGATAATTTTGGTGTCCTCGGAGAGAGTGGCCTGGCAGGGCTTCTACTTCTGCTGTGGTCTGAGAGCCTCAGGGGGACCACGATTTGTGGGACTCACCACAAATAGCCCTACTCCTGTCCCGGGAATGCCGCCAGCTCTGCTTTTCTGGTGTCTTTGACTCCAGCTCTAGGCTCCTGGCATCCACCACGGGGTGGGGCCGGGGTATGGGCTGACCGGGGGCTAAGCTCACTGACCATGGCCAGCCTGGTCCTGGGCATGTGGATCACCACCCATGTGTCTCATTCCAAAGTTTCATGGTTGGGGGTTCTGGTGGGGTGACAGGTGATTTATCAATTTGCTTCCATCTTCTCAACTCTAGCCTCCTTGCAGGAAGTGGGGTAGGTTTGGAATCATCCCCTCACTCCTCAGTTGTCACCCAGGGCAGTCCCTTACACATCTCAGCTTAGGCCTGGCTGCTGAGAGTGTGTGATGGTGGATCCCATCTGCTGGAGAAATGCAGGCCTGGATCTCCCTGCTGCGGATGGATCCCCTGTTCCAGTGTCACTATCCAGCCCATGCTTCACGGCATTCAGGCAGGGCTGCTGGGAAGCTCACTCAGAAGGGTGACTCCATAGCTGGGGCATGCAAACACCTGGGTGTGTTCTATCTGCAGGCTCAGGGCTGGGCTGGAAGCTCTGCAAGGCTGGGCTCAGCTGGGCAGCTGCCTGGAGCACCTCTGTGTGGCTTGAGCTTCCTTACAGCATGGGGGCCTCAAGGCAGACTTCTTCTCTGGAGGCCCAGAACTTCAGAATGGGTGTTGGTGGAAAAGGTGGAAGCCGTGTGGCCCCTGGGACGCTGCACAAAAGCCCAACTTCTACCTTTCTACCTTGGCCAGTCTCCAAGGATTTTTTTATCATATGCCCTTGGTGGAAGCAGCAGGCCCCCCAGATTCCAGGGAAAGCACATAGACCCCGCTCTCAGTGGGGAAGGGCCAGACACTACATTGACATGTGTGCTTATCCCAAGAGGAAAACATTTCTATTTATTTTATTTTTACTCCTAGAAATAGACCCTTGAGTTGTGGATAGACAACTTAAACGCAAATCGGGAAACTTGAGTCCTGGTGTCAGAACCTCGGGAAGTTAATGGAGTGTGGTAGGCCACAAACACGCTCAGCCTCAGTTTCCTTATCTCAGTAGTGAGGGTACCATCACGGTAGTTTAATGTACTGCCTGCAGAGAAAGTGCTTAGGGAGGAGGTGAGGTCTGTCTCACACCAGTCCACTCCCCTGGGGGACACGGGGGCTCTGGGCACCCTCTGTCTCATGTCCACACTGATCTAGGTGTGAGGATTGTGGGGGGCCTGGGTGAAGTCAGCTGCACCGATGGAAAGTTGCTGCTGGGGAGAGTCACTCTAGGCTTCATTCAACTGTGACATGAATGTCAGCCTGGGTTCTTTCAGCTGGGATGGAGAAACAGCTCTTCTCAACATGGGTGAGGCCCCAGCCCTGACCCTGCCAAACCAATGGGCTATGTGGCCCTGGGCCAAGGACACAGCTCCAGGATTTGTCTGGTCCTCATGGTGCTTCACCATGAGAGCAGGGGAGGGTGGCAGTGAGACTTCTCTGGATCACGGAGAGGAGAGAATGGGAGGGCGGCATGCACCCAAAGAGCTGGTTCCGTCATGGAGCAAGGGACACGCTGCCTGGAGGCCACAGCCAGAGGAGCATCCTGACTCCCAAGGATGGAGAACCAAAGCCTGTGCTGCAGGCTTCTCAGTCACCTCAAAGAAGTCCCAGGGTCTGATCAGAGAGACTCAATGCTGCAGGGATGCAGGGCCCCGTCTCGGTGCCACATGAGGAAGGCTAGCTGCCCACCATGGTCAGATCGGCTGCCAGCCCTTTCCAGGTCCAGCCTGACAGATACAGAATCTGCAGCCACAAGTGGGGGAGGGAGCCACCCGTGCAATCAGATGTCTGGCTCACTTCCAATGCCAATGTGATTTTATTGTTTTCTCGGTGGTTTGCTTGGGAAGAGGCTGTGGATGCCACAGGCACTGGGAGATGTGGCTTTGGGAGAAGACAAGGCAGGGTTTTACCAGCCAGCCTCAGTCCCCTCATCCAAGAACTGAGGGAGGCTGGGACCCTTCAGAGGGCAGGATTGTAGGTTTGGTACGACCTGCTTTCCCAGTCTTCAGCAGACAGCTGACAGGCTGGGCTGACCGCACGGGCCTCTCTTGCTGTTGGAGGGAGCAGAGAACAGACTGGTCACTCACTCCAAGCCCATGGGGCTGCTATGCTGCCCACTGGACCTCCAGAATCCTTCTCTGCACCGCACATAAGATGCACCAGTGTTGGGGCCCTGACCTTTCCTAACACGATTTGACCTTTTGTACTTCCAGGTCTCTGCATGTGCTGACTCCCGGAATTCCCCCAACAAACTGTTTCTCCACCACAACACCTGAGCAATCCCTCCCCGAAGCCTGTCCCAGGAGGGCTCATTGCTGGCTCAGATACTGGGCAGGGCCCTGCTCCCCCACTGTGGGCCTTGGCCATCTGATGTCCGTGTGTGCATACATACAGAGATTTCTCATGGGAATTGGCTTATGTGATTATAGAGGCTGAGAAGTCTCGCAATCTGCCATCTGCAAGCCAGACGTCCAGGCCAGCTGATGATGTAATTCCAGTCTAAGTTTGCAGGCCTGAGAATCGGCAGTGACGGCGTCCAAGGGCAGGAGAAGCTGCATATCCCAGCTTAAGCAGAGAGAGCACATTAAGTGTACTCTGCCTGTTGTTCTATCTGGGCCCTCCATAGACTGGATGGTGCCCACCTTCATTGGTTCACTTCTTTAGTCAGTCTACTGATTCAAATGCTAATCTCTTCTGGAAATTTTCAAACAGATACACCCAGAAATATTTGTTTTACCAGCTGTATGGGCATTCCTTAGCACAGGCAAGTTGACAAAATTCACCATCACACTTACTTGGTTTGAGCCCACAACAGGCAGAAGTGCCAGGAGTTAACTCAGGAATTCTTCAACTGATGCTTCTCAGAGTGGAGTATGGATACCCCAACTCCGCCAGGCCAGTTCTAGGGTCTGGGGAGGCACATGAGTTTCACACGAGGACTCCACAAAGCCTGGCATATGGGCAGGTGCAGGGCTGCCCACTGTTATTGGGCCATGTTAAGGTAAGCACAGAAATCGAGAGTGAGCAGAAACTTTTACAGCACTAGGTTGTAGAAGCAACATCCAAGCTCATGGTCATTTTTCTAGCAATTCATTTCACCAAATGTATTTCGCAAAAGTGACCATTGGCAATGAATTGGCTAGAACGATAAAAAGTTCCCAGTCCTTCACTACAGATAATTTGAGAACATAGTTTGCTACCATGGCCAGAAACACTGGCTGTGTCTTTGCTGTCCCGGCCATTTGCTGCTGGCCTCTGTGGAGCCTCTCTCCACATGGTCTGTAGAGGGCGTTCTGTGCAGAGCTGAGCCCCCAGGGGCCAGGGCTGAAGATGTGCCGGCATGGCCTCCTCAGCAGCCAGCAGCCATGGCAGCATGGGGCAGAAGGATGACTGCCTCCAGAGCATTGTGTGGAATCGTCCTGAAGACAGCAGGGATGCGGGGTCCCCGAGCTGGTTTCTGGGGCAACCTCCAGGGCACTGCTTGTTGCTTTCTGGATAGGCGTTGGTGGCGGAAGCAGCTGACCTGCTTCTGCTGGCCACCTTGGAATCCAGGGCTCTGCTAAACCGGGACAAAGGCCAGAAGGGTCCTGGAAGGGTCTGGAGGGGGAAGAAGGAGTTGAACGGCATCATTTTTATTGAAGGCGCAGGGCTGCCTGTTTCCCATGGAAAAGTAAAAAGATGAACAGAGAGATAACCAACTGAGGTAAACAACTCTTGAAGAGTGGGCAGAACCTTCTCTAAGGTCACGGCTCCTTTGAGAAAGTGACGAAAGCTGTGGGCTCTGTTCCCAGGAGATGCACGTGGGCGTGCAAACATAAACACATGGCCAACTGTAAACACATACACACGCATACATGCATGAATGAACAATTACACATGTTCATACATGTGCAACCACTGGGCACATTAGCACACATGCACAAATGTACAAATGCAGGCCCGTGAACACAGGACATATACACATGCTTATGTGTACATACACACACCAGAAAACCACACACAGGCACACACATGCACACACGTAGACACATGTACACACAAACAACTGCACACATGCACATTTACACATGTGCAAATGCTGTTGTGCCACGTCCCAGGTGTTCTTGACTCTCGGAACCATCTCTATAGTTTCCAGGGCTCAGAGATCCGGTTTTAAAAGAAAAGTGGGCATTTAAAAAGCTGCAAAAAGGAAAAGGAAACCACAGGAAGGAAATAAAAAGTCTCAAAGACTACCTAATTAAAGTGACAGAGAGCCATTCCCCACTGGTCACTCCGTAAACCTGAGCGGCGCCCTCTGGAAAGGAACTGACCTACAGTCCTGGGAGGTACGGTGCCATCTCCCCAGGCCTCCCCCATTGGCTTGAGCAGAGAACAGACGGGAATTTCAGCTGCAGGAAACTCAGAGAAGCATGTCTCAAACTTCAGATGCCAGGGTTGCTCCTCTGCCCCAGCCTCCAAGAAAACCTTCACAGTCACGACTGGTGTTGACACTATCGCCTGGAGAGCCCCTTGGTCCCTAGAGAATCAGAGGCTTATGGCTTATGGCCACGTAGGCTAGGACTATGCCTTGTCACTGGGAGCTCTGGTGTCTTGGCCCCCAGCCACTGGGGAGGTCAGGAGGGACTCTGGAAAATTCCTTCAAACAGGGAGTCATTAAAAGTCCCTGCCCAACCAAGTAGCTGATGGTCTTCCCAGGGCTGGGTAGAAAGGGCAATGGGAGTCCTGGGGCCCAGCATGGGGCAGCAGGACCTGGGGACCCCTGTCTTGCAGAGGTCCACACTCATGATTGGCACCGAGTCATAGCGGCACGTCTCTCCCAGTGTGTGCATGCACACTGCACAAACACATGCACACAACCACAGGCATGCAGACACACACACATAAAACCAGTCATGCACACACACAAACACACACACAAACACATACACAAAACCACAGGCATGCACACACACACAAACCAGGTCTATTTGACACACACATGTCAGACACACACACAAACCACAGTCACGCACACGCACACACATAAACACGCAAAAACACATACACACAGAAACCACACACAAACACACACACACAACCACAGGCATGCACACAGGTGCTCATCTCGAGACTGGAAAGGGTGCTGAGCAATCCACATAAATGTCCACTTGAATCTTCTGGTGTCCCCATGGGCAGGCTCCAGAAGATCCATCTTGCAGGTGAACAGATTGGCTACACTTTATAGGAAAATGAAGCTCAGTGAGGTTGCGTTACTTGAGGTCACACAGTGAGGATGGCATCCAGGACTCCAAACCAGGTGATCAGGTTTCAAAGCCTGCATCCTCCCCATGATCCTGCCCTTGGCCCAGGGGACTGCTAAACCCAGTGTGCTGAGGACAAGGAGGACATGGGCTTCGATGGGTGTGGACTGGACAAAGCTGTGTAGTACAGAGTGACCTGCGCAGCTCATGGCCCCATCTGAGCTCCAGAGTCCCGTGGGATGCTGAGCCACAAGGCGGAGCCTGCCCAGACCAGCTCTGGGAAAGAGCTGTCCCGTCACCCGTCTTGTGGCCATCTGCTCAGGCAGGGTGGCTGGACCCCATTTCCCAGGCAGCTGTGTCAAGGGGGGTCCCTGAAAGAAGGGTGGGCCCCAGATGTGCTTTATGGAGTGGGGAGATGTAGGTTGTACAACACTTCATTACTGCCCACAGCTGGGAAACAGCTGCCGCTCTCAGCTGGCCGGGCTGCCTGGCCCCTGGGCCACAATAGGACTGTGTGTGGGAGCTGGCAGCAGAGAGTCATTAAAGAAGCTGGCTAGGCTCTGGGAGGAGGGATTATGCCAATGCCGCAGTCCCAGAAGCTGGCCTCTGCCAGGGGAGCTGGTAATTGTGGACCAGCCACCTGGACTCTCTAGGACACTGTTCTCTAAGAGAGTTGTACTCAGCTCTCGGGGTGGTTGTGAGGACTGAGAATGCAACAAATTTCCATCACACTTCAGCACAGTTCTCAGGAACTAGTGGGGTAAACCAGAGATTATCAAAGCTACTGGCTGAAATTTGCCTGAATCTCACAATGTTGCTCACCAGTAGGGATTGCCGGGGTGCAGGGAGGATGTTCCAGGCCTGTCAATGTCAAAAACAGGTCTTTCCAAGGATGCCGTCTCTCTGCTACCTCCCTTCTGTGACAAGAGCTGTTGGAAACTGGGTTGGTGGTGAGCTACCTGGAAACTTAGTGTGAGAAACTACTAGTGGATCCTGTGGGTCAGGAATTTGGAGACTGCATGGTGGGGATGGCTCCTCTTTGCTCTACCATGTCTGAGGCCCAAGCTGGGACATCTGACTGGTGGTAATTCATTCTTACATCTTGACAGGTATGTGGGTTGTCAACTGGATCCTCAGTTCCTCTCCAGATGGCTAGTTGGACTTCCTCACAGCATGGTGGCTGGGTTCCCAGGATGAGTCCTCAAAGAACCCGAAGGAAACTACATGCTATAAATGACCTCACAGCATCTCCGCTGCCAGGCTCTCCTCATGCATATATACTACCCAGATTTAAGGGTGGGGACAAAGACCCCCTAGGGGGAGGAGTGTTGGTCACATTGTGAGGGGAGCATGTGGTATAAGATATGCACATATACCCAGACATATACACACAGGCATGGCCATCTCTGAAAAATAGCAGCCTCCCCAGTGTTCCTGTGACAGTTTTCATAGAGAGACAGAGCTTTGTCTAGGGTCTCTATGCTACAACACTCTTGCTAAAGGTCCTTCTGAAATGTAGTCACAAGTTGGGAGAATCCAAGAGAGCAGAGATCCCTTGGGAAAGACCATCTCCTGGGATCTGGCCTCAGGAACTTACAAACAAGTTGGAGGAAGACCATGTAAACATAAACAAATATGCTGAAACACCCGCATAACATTTTGAGACAATGAGAATTGCACTAATGTAAGATGAGCTCAATTATGAAATTGTGCAGTGCCTGGAGCTCTGCCCTGAGTGGCCCCTCCAGGATCCATGGGAGAAGTTTTGTCCTTGACTGAAAAGCCAGGACAACCAGCTATGTCTCCAGAGTTGCTCTGATTAGTCTGTTACCATTGAGTTTTTAAATGTATCCACACTGTATATACGATTTAAAGTAATGAGTGACTTTTTCTGTAGTTAAAAAAATAGCAAAAACAAAGTTAAAAAAAATCTTTCTCTCTCTCTCTCTCTCTCTTTTTTTTTTTTTTGACAGGGGGTTTTGCTCTTGTTGCCCAGGCTGGAGTGCAGTGGCATGTTCTTGGCTCACCACAACCTCCACCTCCTAGGTTCAAGGGATTCTCCTACCTCAGCCTCCTGAGTAGCTGGGATTACAGGCATGTAGCACCATGCCCGGCTAATTTTGTATTTTCAGTAGAGATGGGGTTTCTCTATGTTGGTCAGGCTGGTTGCGAACTCCCAACCTCAGGTGATCCACCCGCCTCGGCTCTCTTTTTTGTTTTAATTGAAGAAGTCAACATTCCTTCTTATCTCCGCCAGGCTGACCCTGGTGGCAACCACAGTTAATAGCTTCATGTGAATTGTTTGTTTTCAAAACCTAGATTTTAATCTTTTAAATTCTTTTAAAAATATTGCCACCATCAAGGCGGGGGTACCAGTCACATGGGCATGGAGGCAGTCTAGGCACTGAGGGGGCTGGGCCACGTGTCGCCTTTTTTGGGTAGAGGGGTGAGGCTGGGAAAGGAGTATGTGGGCTGGTGACCCAGAGAAGGGGCATTGGGGGCCAGCTCGGCAGTGTGTAGGCTGCCTAATAAAAGTGACAGAGAGCCATTTCCCACTGCTCTTTGATGTTTGAAATGATACTTGAAATGATATGCATAGCTGTACCAGCAGTAGCCCACAGAATTTTTGCACTAATTATGTTTTTCTTGTTGTTTGTGATACACTGTTTCTACTCTCTGATCATTCCTGGATATTTCTCCAGCTGATGACGTGGGGATCATTGCATTTTAGGGGAACTCTTTTTATTGAAATATCTCTTCCACATGGAAAAGGGCACACACCAGGATAGAACAGCATGGTGAATTTTCCCAAGGTGAACCCACGTATTGTCAGCCCAAGAAATGACAATATCAGCCCCCAGAGGCTCCCTCTGGGTGCTAACCCTTCAAGCCTGGTCACCATCCTTATCTCTGAAACCGTAGCTGACTTTCATCTATCTTAGAAGGTATATCATTGCAACATGCAGGGTGCTCGAGTCTGGCTCCTTGAGCACGGCATCATGTCTGTGAAAATCAAAGGCTGCATTCTTTTGGATACCTGTATTGCAACCCCTGGATTACTGAGCACCTCATTTATTTAGAGAAGTCATTAGGATTATAATTAGTGATGTGTTTTTTTTCTGCCAATATTCATGGCTGCCCTGGGACCTCCTTCACAGGCAGTAGAGAGAGTGGATGGGAACAGTTCCGGCAATTATGAAGCTAGAACAATTGTAGGCTTGGATATCCCCAGAGACTTGGATTGGATTCCTGTTGGCTTTGTGACTCTATGGCTTCTCATCTGTGGGAACATGGACAGTGGTACCGGCATGCATTGGGCGCTGTCTCAGAGTAGGCTGCGTGCAGCACACCTTATGTGTAGGGTCCACTGGGTCTCTACCACCACACAGGGGAGTGCAGTTACTGTCCCCATGGCACAGATGAGATAACTGAGGCGTGCTCACAGAGCTGGTAAGCGCGGGGAACTGAAACCTGGACCCAGAGTGTCTGGCTTCAGAAGCCAGGCATCCATGTGCTGGGCCATGTTGTCTCCTTGAGCAGAATGGGGACATCCAGGGTCCTTTCAGGCATGTCCGTCTTCAGACACAGCCTGTGATCCTTCTGCAGGGCCCTCGAGTAGGTCACTGTCTTCAGTTTCTTTTGTTAAAGCTGGGGATTTCCCTAACCCCTGCTACATGTAGTCTCTAGGTTCAAGCTGTTCTGTGGGTCGATCTGATGGCTCCTTCCAGCACATTCTTTCAACTGGCCAGGGCTGAGGCTCCGGCGTGGGTCAGCCGGGACAGAGAGTCCAGCAGGCATTTCACCAGAGTATACTTGGGAAGTCATTGTGGTCGTGGGCAGCCGGTGCCCTCCACACTGAGAGCTGGAAAAACATTTATGTTAAAAGAATTGAATATACCACTTTGGAAAATCATGCCAGTATGCGAATCCATTGTTTTTTAAAAGGATCTTATTCTCCCAGTGACTCTTTTTTGCATTGTATAATTGATTGACACATTCTCACCTTTGCCAGTGAAAGGGAAAAATCACACAGATGACAAAACGCCCAGAGCATCTGAAACCACACCCTTGTCCTGGGTTTCAGTATCCTGGGGAAGTTCTCATTTGCAAGTAATAAATTGCCATGTATTTCCTCTTCCTCCCACTGCTTGCCATCACAAGGAAGTAGCAGAAAAAGTCCAAGTTCTACAGTCCACCTACACTGGCCTTGGATTCCAGCCTGCCCACCTGCTAGTGGGTGCACCTTTGGGTAGGTGGCCAGGTTCTCCCATTGGAATGAGCCATGGCTGGTGGCCTGCCTGACTCCCCTGAGGTAACGGAGGCCCAACTGAGGATGGGCAGCATCCCATCCTCAGGGAATCCCCACCCACAGGAAAGGGGAGCACAGAGGGTAGACATGAGACTTGTAAGGTCCTCAGTTGAAGCTGGTCTTTAGGAAAAGTGGGTGCTGCTGGTGGGAGGGCAAGGGCATTGCAGAGGAGCTCTGGGCAAGGCAAGCTCAGTACAACAGGTAGGCAACCAGTTCTCCCTCCCCCCACCTCCTTCTCACCAGGCCGTTCCTGGGACTGTCAGGGAGAAGATATGCGCTTGGCTCTGAGTGTTGGGTATTTAAGTTCTGAAGTTCTGGGTATTTAAGCACTTCCAGTGGACAGTCACTAACAGAGGCTGAAGGCTCAGGGGCAGGCCACCCTGTCCTGTAGACACCCAGAGCTGCGCCATCTAAAGCTCAGGATCTAGGCCACATCCACGGGCAACTCAAGCCAGGAACCAGGTGTCACCCTGACTCCTTGCCCCTGGGTCCTGGCACCCCTGCATTTTGGGAGTCTCCAGAAGCCACACCTATCTCACTGACACTCCTCCTCAGTGAAGTGCAAGACAGCTTGCTAACTGTTGTGTTCGTAACCATTTTGCATGACACCAACCTGGTTCCTCCCTAGCCCTTCTCAACATCAGTGTAATGGTGTCACCCACCCTTAGGAGCCCCGGTGCCTCTGCTGCAATGTGTGTCAGTCTTGATATTGGCACGGCACCTTATTTCCTTTTTTCTCTCAACATTTTATTGTAAACACTTTACAACATGCAGAAAAGCTGACATAATTGTACAGTGAACACCCATCCTCCTGACACCTGGATCCCATGATTAACCTTTTACTATCTTTGCTCTGCCACACCTCTCCATCTCTCCACCCTATCACCTGTGTCCATCTAATTTTTTTAATGCATTGCATGGAAGTTTCAGATACCAATACACGCACCCCAACACTTTAGCGTGAATGTTATTGACTAGATTTCAGGATCTGTTAATAGTTCTTTTTTTGGGAGAAGGGGTCAGATTTTCATTCAATGACATGAACATACATTAACAGAACAATCTGATGTATTTAGGCAAATGCATCCGCTTCCATAATCCAAATTCTGTAGAGATATAGAGCATCACCATTGCCCTAGAAAGTTCCCTTCTGCCCCTTCCCAGCTAATCCCCACCTTCAACTCCCCAAAGGTAACACTGGCAGCATTTTATCAACATAGCTTAGCTTTGCCTTTTCTGGGAATTCGTATAAACGGAATCGTGGAGTATGCACGCTTCCGGTTTCTCGATTCATCTGTGTGGCCAATTGCGTACATCTGCAGTTGGTTCCTTTTAATTGCTGAGGAGTTTTCCAGCATACAGAGGGGGTGCCGTGCTGTTGATGGATGCCTAGATGCTTTCCAGCTGGCAATCGTGAGTAACAAAGCTGCTATGTGCCTCCTTGCACACATCTTTGGATGGATGCTTTCGTAATACACATGGGTGAAATGGCAGCGTGCACACCAGCCTCTTTGTGACATGCCCTTTGCCTACTTCTCAGCCACACAGCCCCGGCTGTGGAGAAGCCCTGAGCTGTTTCTCATATACCAGATGCTGTTCCATATGCGAGGACTGTGTATGCTGGGGCCCCACCCACATCTGACACTCTCACTCTCTTCTGGGGGTTCCCTCCTCCGTAACCTGTGTTCCTGCAACAAGTTCCATTCAAGGGTTTCATTTGATTCCAAGGGTTTCCTCTGATTCCAAGGGTTTCCTCTTGAAGTTATTCCAGGAAGTGCTGGCAAATGTAGGAAGTACACGCTGTATGTGATGAGCTGTCACCACTGGACACTGGGGCACAGTCCCTGGAGACCTCGGGGGCAAGTGCAGAACCGGCTTTGGTGTTGTCCCCTCTGGAGGCTAAGAAGCTGGGGAGATTACCTTCTGACCTCCGCAATGCCCCCCATCACTAGCTCTGTTGCCCAGGGTGGCTCTCAATCAATTCCCAAACCCACCCTGAGATTAGGCTGAGTGGAGTGTGCAGGGAGCGTTCTCAGGCAGAGCCTGGCATTGCGGTAGAGCCTGCAGCTGTGTGGGAAAACAGAGACCCAAGGTCAGGCTAGCAGGGCACCCACAATGCAAACCGCACCTTCTCCAGAAGCCTCCCCTGACCACCTTATGTGTGTTCTTTCCCCTGTGCTCTGATGTCACAGGGCACATGCATGCCTGGTGGTGCTCACTTGTGCCAGTTGCAATGGTCTGTTGGTGAGGTTTTCCCTCTCGGCTGCAAGCTTCTCAGGGGGTCTTTCCATCTCTGTACCCCCACGACTCGAAATAGCCCTTCAATGCATCAATTCACTTGTACCCTTACCATACTATCTATTCTGTCCTAGGAGTCACTTTCTACAGTGTCCTGTCACAAATGTTTGGCTGGGACTGCTGGCAAAAGCCACTGGCTTGCTGCCTGTCCCTTCCTGGCAAGCCAGGCCTGTGTGCTGTGTGTGTAACTTCTGACAAAGTTTGTGGTTTAAAGGTTATGCTGACTGGGCTGGAGGTGAGGTGAGGACAGTGTGTGTTGGAGGTTGGTGGAGTTTTGCCAACTAGAGCAAGCTTAGTGCCACGCCCTTGCTGGGCCCTGTTCCCTGAGGAAAGAGCCTATGGTTGGCTCTTGCAAGACCGCAGGTGAGTCTGTGCCTTCCTGTCTGCGTCTCCCCCTGGTCAGGCGGGGTGGAGTGAGCACAGAGCTAGGCACATGGTTCCAGGCCACTTCATTGTTTGCTTACGGTTGAGAATGTCCGCCAGGTCTCTTGTGTCTGGGATTAGTGGGAACAGGTCCTGCTGGGACTGTAGCTGGGTCCCCGGGTCACCAATCCAGCTTCAGGAACTGAGCTGTATACCTGACACCTTAAGTGACGTCATTTGCCCTATGGACACACATCTGGGCACAGAGCCATTTAGTTCTCAACTCTTTTGTCCAGGAAATCTTTCCGTGTTCTCCTCACTTGGTGATTTTGTTCATTCAACATAGGTTTTTAGAGTCCTTTACAGGGGCTTGGCAGATGCTATGATGGTCCAGGGAATCAGCTTCCACCTGCAGCCCCAAAGCTCTTTCTTGCTGGCATCCCCATCCATGAGGGCTGGCTGCAGGGCAAGATGGGGTGCTGCACCCTACACCATCACTCAGAGATCTTCGGCCCTTCCATCAGGTGGCCCTGCCATCCTCCCGGGCCCTGGGGTTTCTCAGTTGGATTCTGTGAATCCAGGAGGTGGATGAGGAGAAAAACAGCGTGGAGGATTCCATGGGAAGCTTCGGGGCCAGGCCTGAGTGAGATGCACGTCACTTCCGCTCACGTTCAATTTCCTAGAGCTTTCCCAGGACACCCTCGACTCCCGGCCGCCGTAAAAGCTGAGAAATATGGTCTCCTCAGGGCTGGAGGGACACGTGACATCGTCTCGGCCACACGTGGGGAAGGTTAGACCCACCTCTCGGCCATAGGTGGCTGATGGTCTAGCAAGGAGGATGTGTCCACACCCTTGCTGGTGACACGGCCCGCGGAGGAGCATGCGCCTGACAGCCTCATTTTCCAGTTCCCAGGTCAAGACACAACTGTTCCAATGTAAACGTTCTTAAATGATTCTAAAATTAACTCTCACTTGGTTATACGTATAAGGTGTCTTCTCCCAAGTGGTGCTGCACAGCCAACAGTCACACCTGGAGAGCTTCCTGGGGAGCGGCCGGCAGAGTTGCTGTGTGGTGGGGTTGGGCTGGGACACTTGAGCTGAGCAGCCAGCCAGGGCTCCGTGCCGTGTCCCCTGCGTTTCCACAGGAAGGACTGTAGGAGTATGTGCTCGCCAAGGTTACGAGGTGATAGGGCATTTTAACAATGGAGCTCTTTCTTATATGCAATGTCCCTAGTGCAGCTTTCAAGAAATAGGATTAAAACTCTTTTTTTTTTTTTCTGAGACCGAGTTTCACTCTTGTTGCCCAGGCTGGAGTGCAATGGTGCCATCTCGGCTCACTGCGACCTCTGCTTCCCAGGTTCAAACAATTCTCCTGCCTCAGCCTCCCAAGTAGCTGGGATTACAGGCATGCACCACCATGCCCGGCTAATTTCATATTTTTAGTAGAGATGGGGTTTCTCCATGTTGGTCAGGCTGGTCTTGAACTCCCTACCTCAGGTGATCTGCCCACCTCAGCCTCCCAAAGTGCTGAGATTACAGGCATCAGCCACCACTGTGCCCGGCCAAAATTCATTTTTAATGAAAAAATAATATTGTGTCAAGTCAGGACTACTCTCATTGGAAGTCCGGGATTTCAGGTTTCCATATGACCAGGGAAGGGGAAGAGGAGATGGGAGAGGGTCTAGCTCAGGAAGTCTGTATCAGATCTGAGGAAAGGCTTGGGGGCGATGAGGAAGAGCAGCAGGCAGGGTTGTGCATGCCCAGCGGGCTGCTAAGAATGGAAGCAAATTCTCATCGGGCCGTGAGGGCAAGGGCAGAAACCGAAGCGTCCTCTGTCATCACCACGTCTCCCAGGGAGGATGAGTTCTGGCTGCTTTGATACCAAAAGCATTTAGGAATCAGAGATTATTTTATGCTTTACAGAAGGTCTAGGGCAGTTTTTATTAACTGAAAATCAGTAATTTATCCAACATGGTAAATAATGAAAAATATGGGCAGAATCAAGTGCAATAGTAACACAAATACTTTTTTTGAATGAATAAAATGTTAATAATTGCAAATAAGCTATTTTGCTTCATAATCAATGGAAATACTGAGACATGTTGGACATATTCATTTATTAGCTATCAAAAATCTAGAGGATTTTATTTCATTTGGAAGATATTCATACCTGTTACCCAGAAGTACAAAGGACCCTTTGGGATGCTTTGTGTCTTCAAGATCCTTTCTGTAACTCATTGGCCTTGAAATCTGTCCTAAGATCAAGCACGCCCTTCGTAAGATCTTGGTCAGTTTTCATTTGGGGTGGATGTCTGCCATTAGTTAAAAATCCAACTCTTGATTCTCTACCCTCAAAGCCTTCCCTTAGGTTTCCAGCTCTTAGAGCAGGACAGAAGGCTTTGCTTGAGTGACAGTTCCTGTTGTTTTCCTGTTCATCAGTTCCTCCATTCCCTCGTGCACCCAAGTAACCAATGATGGTTCAGCAGCGAATGAGCAAAACACAAACCAAGCAAGACAAAATACCGTCCTGTTGACATAGTGGCGCTGTAATTATTATTTATCCTTCCTGTGCCCCCAAGCTATGATGACGCTGGAAGAGGGACCAAGAGCTGTGTCTCAGATTACCATTGCTCCAGGAGCCGGTCACTGGAATGACAGACAAGACAGACATAGCAAAACAGTGGTGGAAACCACTGACAGAGAACCACAAGTAGTTCCATTGCCATAGAGTCCCTCAGGAAATAAATCCGATTTATGCCTGAATGCATGAGGCTTTACAGATATCCAGTTGTTTCATGTTGAATTCAAAGAGCCAACATATTTCTGGAGAAATCGCTTCCCAGCTGGAGATGGCCGGGCAAGTCTCTGGGAGCAGTGGCGTCTGAGGTTGGGGAAGCTCACCATGGGGTCTGTCATGGGTTTGAGAGAGGGGAGCACATGCCTGAATGACTTGGGGCAGTGGAGTGGGAGGGGGTACTATGGACAAGGTAAAGATGACCATGTTTTCCTGGTCACTTTTATCACTGAGGCAATAACAACAAGGCTCTGAGGCTGCTGGGTCATCTGGAGTTGGGTAATAGTGCACCATGTATTGATTTTGGATTAGCCAGGATTCAGGTTAAGGAGTGTTTTGTTTCTTCCCCAAAGCAGCTTTCTCTATGCTTACAAAACAAAAATAACATGAAACTCCCAGTTCTGCAGCTCGTTGGATGCTGTCTCATTGAGCTTTAGGGGTGCACCTGGCCTGTCTCCTGCCAGCCTCACCTCCATCAGCATTCCCACCCGTGGGTGTCCACAGGCCCCATTCCTGCTCCTGCCCTGGCATCCCTAAGCAGCAGACATTTCAGGTCCTAGGATCCCCTGCACGCCTCTGACCTAATGTAGAAATTCTGGCTGAAATGGAGGGTATGGGGAGTGCCTTTTCCACGATACTTGTCTGTTTTGTTACGTGGTCCCCAGGGCTGCCAGACATTTTCATAGAGAATGTTGCTGTTGCTCTGGACCTCTGCTCATCTGCCCTGCAGAAGTCAGGAGCTATACCCTCATTTTGACATCTCTCTCCTCCAGGTACTTGCTACAAAATCCCTTCTCCTTTCCACCAGACAATAAACAAAACCAAACCCTACGCAGGGACACCTGCTCACTCCCTCCTTCATTGGCCAGAGTAGAAATCCCAGTTTGGTTTCAGCTGAGATCTGTTACGAATATACACATAACTCTTCATAAATGACCACGTATTGCACATTTATCTCAGTCTGTCATCACGATAACTCGATAAGAATGTTTTTATTTTTGTTTTAAACCCTCCTACTTTCTAACATAGCTGAGAATTCCAAGGTGCGGGCAAGACAAGCTCAGGATCACACATCCATGGTCTTACCAAGCAGGGGTGGTCTGCATACATTTCATGAACTTTTTCCTTTCTAATTTTTAGAAATTGATCATGAACAGCTCTTTAAATAAGACTTAAATGAGGAAAATATTGATTTCATGGACAAGGCAGTCTTTTTTTTTTTTTTTTTTTTTTTTTTTTGAGATGGAGCTTCACTCTTTTCATCCAGGTTGGAGTGCAATGGCTCAATCTCGGCTCACCGCAACCTCTGCCACCCAGGTTCAAGTGATTCTCCTGCCTCAGCTTCCCAAGTAGCTGGGATTATAGGCGTGCGCCATCATGCCCGGCTAATTTTGTATTTTTAGTAGAGATGGGGTTTCTCCATGTTGGTCAGGCTGGTCTCAAACTCCTGACCTCAGGTGATCCACCCACGCAGCCTCCCAAAGTGCTGGGATTACAGATGTGAGCCACCGTGCCTGGCCAGGACAAGGCAGTCTTATATAAAGAGTATGCCTACTTTGTGGAAGCATTTTTGTTCCTGTCCCTTTTGCCCTTCATCATTGTCCCATAAAGGATAGAGCACTGAGCCTTCAAGTTGGGCAAGTTGTCAGCACCTTTGACCAAAATCAGTACATGTTTGTATTCAGGAAGGGTCTTTTGAGGTTTCTCAGAGGAATGAAGTTTAAATTTTTGAAATGGCAGAAAACAGTTTCCTTACTGGCTGACCCCATCCCTGCCTCTTACCTCTCCATTCTAGATGTGGATCAGAGGCTGTTGAGATATTTGGACATGAGACTGTATTTCTTCTCTCTACTGCTCCCAGAAGCTCAGGTGACAATCCTCTATTTCTTAAAGACTTACGACAGCTTGCCCTTATGACAAGGGCCAATGCCCAGGCCTTTACTTGGTGCTAAAAATCCATTTCTTACCAGGGAGGCCAATTTGTCTTTGTTTTTATCCACTCTCAACATGCACTAATAAGGTCTTAGGCCCATTCATTCACTCAACAAACACCACATGCCTACTGAATGCCAGGGACGTCGCAGACACCTGGGTTGCAACTGTGTCCCTATGCAGACACATCAGTGTGCTTGTGGGTCTTAAAGTCTGTAGAAAGGATGTATTAGAAGAGGCAGGCTGGGCGCAGTGGCTCACCCTTGTAATCCCAGCACTTTGGGAGGCCAAGGCAGGCAGGTCACGAGGTCAGGAGATGGAGACCATCCTGGCCAACATGGTGAAACCCCGTCTCTACTAAAAAAAAAAAAAAAAAAAAAAAATTAGCCAGATGTGGTGGCAGGTGCCTGTAGTCCCAGCTAATCAGGAGGCTGAAGCAGGGGAATTGCTTGAACCCGGGAGGCAGAGGTTTCAGTGAGTTGAGATCGCACCACTGCACTCCAGCCTAGGTGACAGAGCGAGATTCCATCTCAAAAAAAAAAAAAAGGAAGCAATAGCATCACAAACAACTGTTTTAGTTTAATATGTATTAAGATGGACATGACCCATGAGCTGAGCCACATCCTAACGGGACATGACGGAGTGGGAGTCTGCTGTTGTTGACTGAATCAGTGAAGGCCTTGCTGAGGAGCGGCCATCAAAATTGAGATGTCAGTTGTGGGAGTAATGCTCTAAGCAGAAAGAACAGCAAATACACAGTCCTGTGGTGGGGAAGCAGTGGGTGCCATTGAGGACCAAAAAGTCCATGGTGGAAGGAGGGAAGTGCCAGAAATGGTACCAGTGGAGGGTGAAGGGCAGGGGAGTGACTCCAACATGCAGGGACTTAGGGGCCATGATAAGGAGCTTGGGTTTTAGTTAAGATAAAGAAAAAGCCATTGCTAGATTTCAGGTAGGGAGGATCAGATCGTCGTCTCAGGAAATGAAACCGGTGTTCTCCCAGTTCATCAGGCCTGGAACCTAGACTCCTCCCTCCCTCCCCAGTCCTCCTATCTGCCCAACACACACACACACACACACACACACACACACACACAGAAATACACCCACATCACCATTGCTCTTCTCCTGCAGCCATTTCCCCTGAAATAGTGAAATTTCTTAATTGTTTTCTCTCCTTTCTACTCTCTGTTCCTCAATCAATTCTGCACCCGACAGCTAGTGATATTCTTAAAATGCAAATCAGAACCCAACATGGTGGCTCACAATTATAATCCCAGCTACTAGGGAAGCTGAAGGTGGGAAGATTGCTTGAGGCCAGAAGTTAGAGACCAGCCTGGGCAATGTGGTGCGACTCTGTCTGTAAAAATAAATAAATAAATAAACACACACAAATCAGATATGGTCATCCCTGCCTAAAACAGGTTTGGCAATGAAAATCAAGAGATCTGATATGGATATTGTGTTACCTATTTATTGATGCATTAAAAAAAAAAAAAAAACACCCAAAATGTAGTGGCTTAAAACAGCAAAAACTCTGGATTGGTTAGGCAGAGCTGGGCAGTTCCTTGGCTGGTCCTAATGGGCTCTTTGTGACTGGTCTTGATGGGAATTTGCTGGCAACAGTGGGTGGGACACCTGGCACGGCTTTAGACCATACCTGGTGCCTTTGCGGGAACAGCTAGAGGCTGAGCATGGCTGGGATGGGCGAATTAGGCCTTTCTCTGTCCATGGAGTCTCAGAGCCTCTCCATGTGGCCTCTCCAGGAGGGCAGTCAGACTTCTGACCTGTCAGCTCAGGCCTTCCACAGGGCCAAGGCAGCAGGGCCAGCTTCACTCCCACATTGCTGGTCAAAGCCAGTCCCAGGTCCAGCCAGATTCAATGAGAGTGGGGCAGCACAGGACGTGACATCAGCTGTCATGGTTCACTGGGGACCACCTTCATAGGCTGGTGATGAAGTTTCTGCGCAGATGTCAGGTTGATACTTAAGCCAGGAGCTGGAGCCTGTGGAGAAGGTTGGGCAGATGTTCATTTGGAGTTTGTTGGTGCATATATGGTATTTTAAGCCGTAGGAATAAATGCAATCTTTAAGGAGAGTGGGTAAATGGGAAGGGGGACCCAGAACAAAGCTGCAAGGAACACGGTCACTTAGGGGCTTCGAGAGCTGAATGAGTTCAAGGAAGAGTTGGGCATCCTGCAGTGGATGTTGAAGGAGAAGGACCACTGTGGAAGAAGGAAAAATCGAGGGAGCATAGGTAGTTAAAAGTCAAGAGAGGAAAGCCTTCAACAAGGAGGGTGTAGTTGATCATATGGTATGCAGGCAAGGGTTGAATAAGATGAAGACAGAAGATCCCATGGACCTGGCAGCATGGGAGATTTTGGGCAGGAGCCATCTTGGCAGGACAGCGGGCATGCAAATCCAGAGGATGCAAGTGAAGACACGGCAGTGCCAGGCCGGCGAGCCTTCTGAGAAGCTCGGTTGCAGGACAGCCCACAGTGACAGGCATAGGACCCCCCTTGGTGACTGCAGGATGTCCTGAATCTTCCTCAGTTGCTCCCACTTCCCCTGCCTCACTCTCCTTGTTATGCCTGTGTTGATAGATGTATATCTCAATAGAGACACAGTCATATATATATCATACATATATCACAGTCATATAGATAAATTAAAATATATATACTACATATATTATATATCCTATATATATTATGTGTGTGTTTTTGTATATGCCTCTCTATATAGTTAACTTAAACATTTAACAGCTGGCTGGGTGCAGTTGCTCTCGCCTGTAATCCCAGCACTTTGGGAGGCTGAGTTGGGCAGATCACCTGAGGTCAGGAGTTAAGACCAGCCCTGCCAACATGGCGAAACCCCATCTCTACTTGAAAAAAAAAATTTTTTTCCTGGCCTGGTGGTGCATGCCTGTAATCCTAGCTACTTGGGAGGCTGTGGGAGGAGAATCACTTGAACCTGGGAAGCAGAGGTTGCAGTGAGTTGAGATTGTGCCACTGCACTCCAGTCTGGGCAACAGAGCAAGACTCTGTCTCAAAAAAAAAATTTAACAGCTATATGGAAGTGTAATTTACCTACCATAACATATACCTGTTTTAAGTGCAAATTCAAAGATTATTAGTAAATTTACAGAGTTGTTCACACATCACCATAATCTAGCTTCAGTCCATTTCTGCCATCCCACCCCAAAAAGACCACTCATGCCTATTTTCAGGCAATTCCCACTTCTGCCTGTAGACCCAGATGGTTATTCTTGACACTCACTTGATATTTGAGAAATGATGTTTTTACTGTCATTTATTTTGTCATAGACTGGCCTGAGTCCTTGGTACTGTCCCAATCACCAGCTGATCTGGTATACCTGGACTGTCAGCTTGCTCCAAAAAGCAGGTCAGCAGAGGGCTCAAGTCTTGTGCTGGCCTGGAGTGCTGGTGCTTGGTCGGGGAGAAGGGAGTAAGGAAAGGAAGGGCACAGTGACATGGGCCAGTCTGGATCACTGAGACCTGTATTCTATCTTTCCCACCTCCACAGTTCGATTATAAATATTTTTAAATGATCTAATTTCCCAATGAAGCAATTGAGGAGTGGTTTTTCTATTCTTATTAACAAAATCTTTTCTTCAGGCAAAATGTTCTGCCCAGTAATACAACAAATGCCAGCCTGGCTGCTCCGGCTGAATGGCTGCAGTTGGAGGCAACGGTGCTGGCGGATGCCCTGGGGGCCATCCAGAAGCCCCACTGGCTTAGCACTCTAAGGAGAAACAGCTCCCAGTAGAATAACTTCCATTCTGCCAATGTATTTTGCACTTCTGTAATTAGGAAGGGCTTTGCCTCTCAGTCTGCATGTGGAGGTGGGAACTTCTCAGAATGCACCTTCCCTCCATGTGTCTTTGCTCTTGTTCACCCCAAGCCTCCGCAGATAACCTTTCTTGTGGCCTGCTGTGATAAGGTCTACATCACAAAGGCCTGGTGATGGTTAGTAGCCATCACTCACTGGGGCAGAGATGTTGCTTTCTGAAAATCAAGTCTAATATAGTGACAGTGTTTAGAGAACATAGGGTAATGGGTGATTAACGTGTCTTGTTGACTGTTTTGGATGACTGATGTCTCCAGAGATTTTTTGACCAGTGGTAGTTCACAGTACTCACAGTTAAACACTGAGTGGCTGAAGTGCTGGCATTTGAGGCGAGGATTAGGAGGGAGTCACCTGCTTTAGACATCAGAGAGGCAGCAGGGCGCATGTTCCTTTGTCCAACTTAAGAGTCAGGCTTGTATTCTCACCCAGAGAGACAGCATATTCATTGACTATGCCTCTGTTGATAGATGTGCATCTCAACAGAGGTACAGTCATATATATGTATACATATATATACACACACACACACATAAATATATATAAAATAGGTATGCTACATACATAATATATAATGTGTGTGTTTGTATGGCTCTCTATATATTTAACTTAAGTTATTTTATTTTATTTATTTATTTATTTTGAGACAGAGTCTCAGTCTGTTGCCCAGGCTGGAGTGCAGTGGTGCGATCTTGGCTCACTGCAAACTCCACCTCCTGGGTTCATGTCCTTCTCTTGCCTCAGCCTCCTGAGTAGTTGGGACTACAAGCGCCTGCCATCACGTCCGGCTCATTTTTTGTACTTTTAGTAGAGATGGGATTTCACCGTGTTAGCCAGGATGGTCTCGATCTCCTGACCTCGTGATTCGCCCACCTCGGCCTCCCAAAGTGCTGGGATTACAGGCGTGAGCCACCGCGCCCGACATTTAACTTAAATTTTTAATAGCTATATTGAAGTATAATTTACCTACCATAACACACACCCATTTTAAGTATAAATTCAAAGATTTTTAGTAAATTTTCTGGGTTGTTTACACATCACCGTAACCAAATTTTAGTCCATTTCTACCACCCCACCCCAAAAAGATCACTCATGCCTATTTCTAGGAAATCTCCATTTCTACCCCTAGCCCCAGGCAACCACTAATTTACTTTCTGTCTCTATGGATTTGTTTTGTTTTTCTGGAAATTTCATATAATTGAAATTGAACAACATATAGGACCTTTTGTGAGTGGCTTCTTTCATTGGACATAATGTTTTCAAGGTTCATCTGTGTTGTAGCACACATTACTGCTTCATCCCTTTTTATGACTGAATAGCATTCCATTGAATGAATAGATTAAATTTCATTTATTCAGTTGTTTATTGATGAACAGTTGTGTTGATTTCACTCTCAGGCTACTGTAAAACATGCTGCTCTGTTCATCTGATATGTATGCTTCTACTTTGTGGCTCAGTTACTTATCTGTGGCTGCATTTCTCATTGCAGGCTGTTAGACTATCTAAGTGCTGATGGCTAAACTGGAAATACCAGAACTCAGTCTTGTATTTGTTCTTTTGATCTTGGGGCTAGTTATGGCCATTCTCCCTGAAGATGTTTTGTATGTGCCGTCAAAGCTTCCCAAGAGAATAGCAACATGCAGTGCAATAGCCAGAAAATCACAGCTGATAGGTTGGTTAGAACAAATTTTTTTAAATGGAGAAATACGTATTTTTAAATTGTAGTAAAATAAATGTGGCATAAAATTTACCATTGTAATCACTTTTAAGTGTACAATTTTATGACATTAATTACATTTCCATGGTTGTGTAATGCATCTCCAGAACTTTTTCATCTTACAAAACTGAAATCCTGTTCCCATTAAAAAACTCCTATTTTCTCCTCCCTAAGCCCCTCAACTCAGCCTTCCATCTCTATGAATTTGACTACTCTAGATACCTCATATAAGCAGAATCATACAGTATTTATCTTTTGTGATGGCTTATTCCACTGGGCATGATGTCTTCCAGGTTCACCTATGTTGTAGCATGCATCAGAATTTCTTTCCTTTTTAAGGCTGAATAATACTCTGTTGTAAGTACAAAGGGTCTTTAAAAAGTTTATTGTATATGGGTATTATGAAAATATTATGTATGGATTTCAAAATCGTTTTTGTGACAAAATCAACCTGTACTGACTTGTTGGGACATGCCTGAGCAGGGTCTAGTTTGAGGCACTAAGAAGGATGAGACATTGGTTGGGAAAGGGTACCCACCGGAGCCCCATGAATTCTGCTAAAATCGAAGCAAGAACTAACGTTAAATTTAGGGTGAAGCTTACGTGGAAGAATGGTGAAATCACTGATGTTTTATAAAAAATTTATGGGGACAATGCCCCAGAGAAATCAGCAGTTTATAAATGGATAATTTGAAGAAGGGATGACATGAAGTTGAAGATGAAGCCCAAAGCGGCCAACCATCCACATCAATTTTCAAAAGAAAAAAAAAAATTCATCTTGTTCGTGCCTTAGTTGAAGAGGACTGAGGATTAACAACCAAAGCAATAGCCAGCACCACAGACAACTCAACTGGTTCAGCTTACACAATTTCGACTGAGAAATTAATGTTGAGCAAACTTTCCACTTGATGGATGCCAAAATGATTGCACCCAGATCAGCAGCAGATAAGAGCCAAGCTTTCAATGGACTTTTTAACCAAATGGGATCAAGATCCTGAAGCGTTTCTTTGAAGAATTGTAACAGGACATGAAACATGGCTTTCCCAGTATGATCCTGAAGACAAAGTACAGTTAAAGGAATGGCTATTGAGAAGTGGAGAGGTGGTCCTACCAGAGCAAAAGCAGACTGGTCTAGAACAGAGGTCTTGACAGCAGTTTTTTTGGGATGCTCAAGGTATTTTGCTCACTGACTTTCTGGAGGGTCAAAGAACAATAACATCTGCTTATTATGAGGGTGTTTTGGGAAAGTTAGCCAAAGCTTTAGCAGAAAAACACCTGGAAAAGCTATGCTGAGGGTTCTTCTCCATTACAGCAATGCTCCTGCTCACTCCTCTCATCAAATAAGGGTGATTTTGTCGGAGTTTCCATGGGAAATCATCAGGCATCTACCCTGCAGTCCTGATTTGGCTCTAATATGGTTTGGCTGCGTCCCCACCCAAATCTCATCTTGAACTGTAGCTCCCATAATCCTCATGTGTTGTGGGAGTGACTCGGTGGGAGGTAATTGAATCATGGGACTGGGTTTCCCATGCTGTTCTCATGACAGTGAATAAGTCTCACGAGATCAGATGGTTTTATGAAGGGGAGTTCCCTGGCACATGCTCTCTTGCCTGCCACTATGTAAGACGTGACTTTGCTCCTCATTTGCCTTCCGCCATGATTGTGAGGCCTCCCCAGCCACGTGGAACTATGAGTCCATTAAGTTTCTTTCCTTTTTAAATTACCCAGTCTCGGGTATGTCTTTAGCAGCATGAGAGCAGACTAATGAAGACTCCTTCTGATTTCTTTTTGTTTCCTGTTCCTAAAACACCTGTAAAGGGCACCCATTTTTCTTCAGTTAATAATGCAAAAAAGACTGCATTGACATGGTTACATTTCTAGGACTCTCAGTTCTTTAGGAATGAACTAAATCACTTACAAAAGTGTCTTGATGTTGATGGAGCTTATATTGAGAAACGAAGTTCATATTTTTAATTCATACCTTCTAATTCTGTTTCTTCATGAACATTTTGAAGTCCATTTGTACACATCACATTTTGTTTAACCATTCACTCCTCAGTAGATGCGTGGGCTGCTTCCACATTTTGGTTGTTGTGAATAACACTGCTTTAAATCTTGGTGTACAAAGTCTGCTTGAGTCCCTGCTTTCACTTCTTTTAAGTATATACCAACACATGGAATTGTTGGTCATATGGTAATTCTATTTTTAAATTTTTGAGGAACTGGGTTAGGATAGATTTTAAGCGAGCCTTCAATTTTCAATTGTATTCTTCTTTTTACTGTTTCCTTCCTATAGTGTGTTTATAAGTATTCAAATTTGATCCTTAGGGGGGCAAGGATTATTTTGACTGCCCTTTATGTATTGAACAGAAATTTTGGCATCAACGATTGGGGTGACAAGTAACTAGGGGAGCCTGACATTCTTTAATTTCACAACAGTAATGCATTAAGAAATTTCCTTCTTTTGGGGTTATGGAAACATCAGACTCTCAGTAATTGTTCCTCAAATGCCTGCCCCGCACAGTGCATGCCAGGGAGCAATCACACACGGGCTCTGGCCTCAGTGGCTCTGAAAACCTTTCAGATCCTTAAGCCCAGCACACAGGGGAGTACATCAGGTAACTTACTGTTTTCTAATGGAGATTGTTATGAAAGGACGTCAGATACTCTTCCCAGAGGTAAAAATTTGGTGGGATGCTTAGGCACAAGTCCACCAAAACTGAGGCTGGAATAGGGGAATTACAAGAGGAAGATGTCACTAAATCTCCAGCAGTTCCAGTGAGCTAACCAGAATGATTTTTTGAAATGCTCCAGTAAAGGAAGTGAAAGTAGCTGGTAGCATCCTTTTCTGCTTTGATGGTGGGTGGGAAGGAGTCCAAGGAGAGGTGCTCCTGGGGAAAGGAGCACATCGGCTGTAGCTGCGGCAGGTAAGGGCGAACAGCCCAGGGCTTTGCAGCGGCTGGCTGCCCACGATCCCTGATTGCACCGGCAGAGGCTGACATTCTGTGGCATATCCAGACTGTGGCTTCCATTTGGGGCCATCTATGTCCAGGGCACCTGGCAGGGAGGCCACTTTTCCTGTGTTAATGAGCAGAGCAGCAATACGTGCTGCTGGCAGCCCCTCTCGTGGGATGGCTGTGAGAACAAAGGGAGTGAGATGTGTCACACACCTGGCAAGGTGCCTAGGACACCAAATAATTGCAGGCATGATAATTCTCTTGTGTGTGAAAGTGTCCAGGCAGCTGAATGTGGTGGGCTGGGTGGGAGGGGTCCAGGTGTTCTTTGCAATGACAACTTGACCTCTGTTATCTGTGGTGGACAATTTGGAAACCTTCAGTATGTGCAAATGGGACCAGTACCACGGGAAAGGGTGTGTGCCAGGCTTGTTTAGAGCGGGCTTTGTCTTCCTGTGCTGGCTGCTGGGCCTGAGGGTGGTTCCAGTGTATGTCTGTGAGTGAGTGTCTACGTGTGTGCATGTGTGCATGCTTTTACATGTGTGGCACTTGTGTGTTAGTGTGTCTTTGTGTGTATATGGTATGCATTCATATACCTGCATGCACACTTGTATATGTGCATACACATGTGCATGTCTCCATCAGGGCCTGCCGAGTATCAGAGACTGCGAGCTTACCAGGTCCTTGGACACAGCGTCTGCAGTCCTGCTGGTGGGTCCCTGGGGTGACGGCAGGTGGAGGGCAGGGAGTGGGGCGTGTGAAGGTCAGGCTGAGGGTGGAAGATGGGGCTACACACTGCTGAGGGAAGGTGTGCAGGACCAAGCCTTGCTCTGGGACCTTCCAGTGCTGAGTGGGAGCTGGGAGAATGCAGGATGCCAGGGCCAGAGGGGAATCAGAGTCAGGCCTGCTGTACCTTGTTGGATCCATGGACTGTCACTCAGGGATTCCGGATTCAAGGCCAGAGAGCCTAGATTTGACAGTCTCAAGGCTCCAACCTCCATATTCCACTTTCGTGGGAGGCTGTGCCAAGGTCTGCACCATCCGCTTTAGCGAACAAACAGGTCCTGTGCTGCTGAATCCTTCAGGCGGTGAGTGGAGCCCATTTCCCCATCCTTGAATCCTGACTGTTACTGGCCCAGACTGAGGTGAGGTCCTGCCTCTTCTAGGCTAGGCCTTAGGAGGTCTTGGCAAGTCGTCTGTGTCTCTGGGCTCCTGCACCACTGGAGGGAGTAACCACTTGGAGGAGAAAAGAGACATGCCACCCAAGAACCAGATGCAAAGTCCAGACAACCTTGAATCCTCCCGTCGGGCTGAGCAGCTCCAGCTGGTGCCACGTGGATCAGAGACAGCTGTCTTACCAAGCACCATGTGCTTTTCTGAGACACAGCATGGAAAGTCAAGAGATCGCTGCTACTTTAAGTGGCTCCATTTTGGGGTGGCTTGTTATGCAGCAGCAAGCAACTGAAACACCACGAAGGATCCACATCCAGCCATTCGGTCACTTGATTCCTATGAGCTACGGCCCACGAGTGCAAGCCGCCATTGTATAAGAGGCTGGCCACAGCCACAGGGCCCTGACAAAAGGGGGCATCATCACTTCCCTTAGCGCTGAGATCAGCGAAACAAAATTTGTACTCTGTCGACCTCTGCTCTTCAAAGCAATCAAACACAAGTTCTGAAAAGTGGAACATCTCAAAAATATGTTGTGATGAGGTCACTGCTCAGTATATTTTGTTTAGTCGAAGTTAGAGGCAAAACCATTCAGGGGACTGTGTGGGGCATAGTATATAATGACCCTCAACAACCTACTTTAATTACTGCTATTCCCAGTTTACAGATAAGAAAACTGAGGCTTAGGTCAACTAAGTTGTGCTCAAGCTTACACAGCTGGGAAGAGTTGGAAGAGGAACTTACTCAAATTTCTAGCTCCAGACATCCGGCATACGTATTACCGCTCATACATCAAAGGCCCTCTCAGTTAATACAAATAGTCTTATTTAAAATAACTGTTTATTCTATGACGTTAAATTTTTATCAAAACTTATTCAAGCATCAAAGAGTAGATTTCTTCTTGGCTTAATCCTGGTGGCCTAAGGAATTCTGCTTTATTATGAGTAAGTTCCTTCTCTTCATGTGCTTAAAGGGTTTCCATGCTGAAGGGTGCAGGACTAATGATGCTGTAATCTCAGCTTTGTAGGGCAGAGATTCATTCCCTGGGCTACTATGTATAGTATCACTCCCTAGTCTATGGGAGTGATTCTAACATGATAAGTGTTATAGAAAACATATTTGAATCTTAGTTCTGGGAGTCCCTGTGAGATTCCCTGTGAAATACGGTGGTGGCTTACTGTTTGCCAGAAACACAAGTGCCTTTGGGAAAGGGCTTCCCAGGGGTGGGCAGAGCCTAAGGTGTGTGACCGGAAGAAAACTCTCACTTACAATGTGGCGCATGGTGTTGGCAAGATTGTTCCATTGGAACCAAAGAATCAAGGCGGAACCCCACTGGATCTGCTGGAAAAGTGTGGAGTCAGGACTCCCACCCCATTCTCTTCCGGTGACCCTGGAGTCCAGTCCAGGGGATCCTGCTCTGGAGGCCCCTCCAGCTCTTGCAGATCAGAGTCGCTCCTCATTTCTAGCACCCCCAGGGCCTGGACAAGTGTCCTTCCTTAAGAGGCAGTCTTCCACCTGGCCCTCTGCTCCCACAGGGAAGCTGCCGCAGGCCCCCCAAACTGCCAGCTCCCACAAACAGGGTGCAGCCAGGTCCCAGAGGGGCTCCCCCTACCCAGTATCTGAATTTCAATCAACACCGGCAACCCAGTCTGACATGCTCATTGGGGCCAATGAAGCCAATTGTAGGAATGCTGTCATGAAATGGTCTGGGGAAGAGGCGAGGAACATGAGCCCTGGGTTCACATCTCACTGCAGCCTCAAGCTCCTGGGCTCAAGTCACCCTCTCATTTCAGCCTCCTGGGTAGTTGGCACTACAGGCATGTACTGCCATGCCCAGCTAATTTTGAATGCAACTTTTTTTTGTAGAAATGGAATCTCACTATGTTGCCCAGGGTGGTCTCAAACTCCTAGCCTCAAGTAATCCTCCTGTGCTGAGATTATAGGTGTAAACCATCACAGCTGGCCCTGACTTCTCTTAACCTTTCACCTTCTGCCTGGTCATCGATACAAGAATAATAGCAGTGCCTTCTCAAGGGTGCTAAAAGCTAAAGCATGTTTCCCAGGGGTGCCCTCCTGGAGGAGTATCATGGTGCTTACGGTCTGGCTCACAAGGAGGCATCTTTCAGGCTGAGACTACTAACTGTCCTTTCTTCCCTCCCCTCCCACCCGGTATCGGAGCTGACTGAGAAGCCAGTCCCTTGCACCAACATGACTGCGACTCCTTCCTGTCACCATCATTGTCCGGACTCGTGGTCTCAGGGGACTCAAGCTGCTCATGAGTTGCTCCTTAGCAATGCATGAGACTGATCTGCCTCCCTGCTCCCCAGGAGCTATGTGCTCAAGGATATCCCAGCTCCCAGAGCTGTCCCCAAGTTGCTGGGAACAGCCCACAACCACAGCCTGCATGGGACCTGCACCACCATGCCAGCCAGCAGGGCAGCTCTGGTAGTCAGGTACTCACTTGGAGATGATGCCCTTCAGACCCTGGGGTTTCTGAAGCCGATCCAATCATAAGGCTGCATTTGAAAGGAACAGAGGAGTTGTAGGTCTCTTGTAGCTCTTCGAGGTCATGTGATCTGCCTCTACTTGGAGTCCAGAGACCTGATTCTCCCTCTGTGCATAGGACTCAGTCCCCAGGACTGTGTCTCTGCATGTATGTGTGTGTGTGTGTGTGTGGGTAGTTGTAAGGTCTGCCTCACTCCCTACTAGAAAGCTGCTGACCCCTGCCCACAGACAGCAGCCATCACTCAGCCAGCACAATGTGCAGGAAAGGGCTGGTGATGAGACCCCGCAGCTCAACCTGGGCTGAGGGTAGGCTTCAGCTTCCCCAGGACACAGGCTGTTGCTGAGCCCTGGCTTGCCTCTGAGGAAGCCATAGGCGTGAGGTTGACTCCTTGGGGAATAAGCCAATACCAAGTGGAGAAGTGAGGACGTGTGGCCAACCAGCTGGTGATTCTGTGGGGTAATGGGGCAGATGGGGGAGCTGGACCCTGCACCCACACACGCCGTTTCCAGAACTTATGTGGCACTAGCACTCGCATGGAGAGAGGATTTCTGTGCAATGGAATGAGCCAAAGTTGAGTCCCAGAGCCCCAGAGTTCTTGCTCTCCAGGTACTTTGAAAAGGAACCAAGCATCCAGAAACTATGAAAAATTACAAATGGTCCAAGTGCGGGATGTGATTTTGGGCAACCGATGCCCAGGAGATGGGTTTGACACACGGGACTTGCAGAAAAAGAATCCACCCTGGTGAGCCCCTTGGTCTGCAGTGCCCATCACAGGTGGTCATCATCACGGCGGGCCCCTGGTCTGTTTTCCACGTTGTAATCAAGCCCTGGACAAGGCATGGAGGGCTTACCCTGGGGACGGAGAGAAACAGAACACTCACAACCTTGACCACATGATGAGAGACAGGAGAAGGCCAGGGAGCAGAGAGCCAGGGGAGCCCTTTGGGGCTGTCTCCTCAATTCCTGGAGTGGGAGTAAAGGGATGCTGGAAGAAAAACCCAGATAAAGAAATTTAAATATAGTGTTTACTTTAAAAAGAATAAAAATAACAAAGCCACTAATACTTAAGAATAAGAGCCACAAGCTCATTTTCTCTCCTTATCCAGCCTGGTTGTCTCCTTCCCTCCTTCAGCTCTCAGCTCACTCTCCATCAGGGACTCTGTTTTAATGTCTGCTCATCCCCCATGGCAGCCTACATAAGTTCCATGTGAGCTGTTTATTAGTTGACAGTTTGCCACGGGCCTGGCTGCTCCAGAATGCAGAGACATCACCTCCTTTTTTGAGAGGCTTCTCCAGAGCTGGGACAGTGCTTTGTTCCTAGTTGGTGTATTCCATGCTCTTCCCTATGGCTTCCTTGTGTCTGTCCTGTGCTTGTGTCTGCAGCTGCGTCTTTCTCCATTTACCTCCCCTAGGATATGTTCACTGTATTCAATGAACCTTGTGCCCACACACCAGCCTGGCCCCCTTCTGCCTGGGGTGTTCGCACCTGGCATATCCCCTGACCTAATGAGCTCCTTCTAGCTTGCCCGTCAGCATAGGCATCACTGCTTCTGAAGTGGGGATGTCTTTGATCCTGGCGGGGCAGGCAGACCTCTTAGTTGTGCTGTGCCATCCTGGAGTGCCATGCATGGTGGGGGGACTTCAGGACAGATGCATGGACCCCACCCCCGGGCTTCTGGGCCAGGTGCAGCTAGACAAGCTGGGCATGGTCTCTGCAGGGCCACCCAGCTCGGGCTGCCCTTCTGCATCGCAGCGCAAGGGAGAGAGCAGCTTTGCCGGAGAGCAGAAAGAGCCTGAGCTTTCACACTGAATGATCCTACCGTGGATGTCTTTTTCTGGGAGTTGCTGGGATTGCCAGCTCTGGGCCTGGGGGTGTCGGGGACATTAAGGGCTCTGAGGTTCCATCTCCAGCTACTCAGAAAGGGTTCCTTGTGTCATTCATCAGGCAGCTTGCTTATCTTATCCCTCTTTTAGCAATTGTCATACTGCATTAAAGTTAATTTGCTGGTCTGTCCATTAGCCTGGCTGGTTTTGAGGTTCCAGACTCTGTTTATTGACCATTATGTCTCCGGCACCTCGGAAAGCTTTCTGTGCTTGGAGTCTTTGAATGAGGCTGTGAGTGGTTGATGAGCCTCTGAGCCAACACGGGTGGGAGGGGGCTGCTGGCCAACTCACTCACCAGACCTCCTTTACTGTGTGTTTACTGTCTGTTTACTTTAAAAGAATGCCTTGGTGGTCTGAAAACCTTCCTAAGTGCCAAATGAGAGCATCTCAAAGCTGGCAGAGCCCCTGGGTGTTATCAGGGTGGAGAATCACGTTCCTTTCATTCTCTGATGGGAGCGTGCATGTGTGTGCGTATGCCCATCACCCTCCACTGGCTTCACTCATGATCACAGATAAGGGGAAAACACTTACCTTGGACTTTGGATTGAAACCAGATCAGGAGACTTAGTCACCCCAAACACAACCTCAGAAAGCATGAAGATAATATGGAACATCAGCCCGTGTAATGCAGCAAACGCTCCCCTGTGAATGAGTTTTAAACTTTTTTTTTTTTAAACATCCTGAATGTTTATGAGTACATGCTGATGCCTTCTTAGCTGTTTGTTGGGTGGGTGGGACAGCCAAGGGGCACTGGTGATTTGAGCACAGCAGAAGCAGGCTCTGAACAGTCCCGCTTGCTGCCTTGTGCACAGAGCAGAGCAGCGCAGGCCCTGGGGTAGTGCAGGGAAGAGCAGCTCTGACCTGGGAGGTGTTTCTCTCCATGCTGCCGTAAGCCTAAGACTCTCTTTAAGTTGTCCAAGATCAAGGGCTGCTTCTGATGAAGAGGGAGCAAAGGTCAGTAGTAGCCAGTGTGTTTAACCAATGGCAGTGACGGCCAGGGCATCTCCCAGGGGAAGGGACAGCGTGGCTACAAAGGCCCACCAGGAAGAAAGGCCCCATTTGCCAGTTGGCCAAAGAGATCCAGCCTACTTCCTCTAGATTCAGGATTTAAAAAGGGTATGTGATTTTGTCCTCTGTTGGGAGAAAACAAATTAGGGATACTTCAAATTGTGTTTAGTCAGAAGATACACCAAGTTAAAACCAGTTACTTAAACTTCAATTGTGTGTGTGTGTGTGCGTTTAAGCCATGTAATTGCTTCATGCACTCACTCACTTTTGAACTTAAAACTTGAAGTATTTTAGAAATGAACTTCTTTGTTCTTAAATTTTGAATGAGGCTATTTTCTTCATTTAGGAGTGTCTGCCTTTACTAGTCAGCCAGGCTTCCAGTGCAAATAGGCTGATTTCTGCAGTGTGGATCTTAACAGAAACTTGCCAGAACTGCCTGCCTTACATCTGCTAAATGATTTATTTGGAAAATATATGCGTTAGTCATTACAAAGATGTGGATGAAATCCAGTTGCCAAATAACGAGTATCATGTACATGAAGGATTCTCATCAGATGGGGATGACTCAAAGTACTGCTTCTTGTAATATATTAAATGTGTAAATACTTCATACAAAGACACAGTCAGAGAATATCAAAAAACATCACAGCCAGCACAGGACAGTATCTGCCTGGCACTCTTTGCAGAAGGCAGCCACACTCTCCACTATCCCACCAAGGCCACTTGCCTGCCCACCATTGGATGGGAATTGTAGGGCTTGGTTCAGCCAGGAAACTCCTTTCAGTCCCAGGTGTTTGAAAGGAGAGGTAACCAGGAGTAACTTAACTAACCAAATTGCTAGAGATTAGTCATGCTTGATATAAGGCTTCATGAAAAAACATCCCACAGGGAGATTCTGGTAGGATTTAAGCAGCACAAGAATGCTTCCATCTCCATATAAAAGTTAGACAATGCATCTTCTTCAAACCAAACCCTGGCTGGGGATGAGGAAATCTGCAGACAGAAATAGCCAATCTCTTTGCCTCAGCACCAAGAAACAGCAATGACCATTCTTTTCTTTATTTTCTGTGCAGAACTTTTCTGGAATATTCTGGGCCTTCTTTCTACAGCTCAGCCATAGGGAATTGGAAAGACTGAGCAGGGCATTTGTCCTGGAGTAGGTCCATGTGTCCTTTTTATTTTCAAACATTCATACTTCAGTCTGCTAGAGCCACTTTCCCTAAGCATGAAAGAGTCCTAGAAGCCAGCCCTGCCACTCCTGTGGGATTTTCCTGGTCCACATCTTTCATCTAGGGCTGTGCAAAGCAAACCGGAGAGGTTCAACAGATACATTTCCTGAATTGGGAGAGGGAAACAAGAAATTCATCTTTTTGAGAGTGAATGACTTAAATATCACTGCTTTTAGAAAATTCAAGAGTAACCTTATTTACCCTAAAAGCTATGTGTAGATCGTCAAAATGTACATTTAGAAATACCACAGGCTGGGCACAGTGGCTCATGCCTGTAATCCCAGCACTTTGGGAGGCTGAGGCAGGTGGATCACCGGAAGTCAGGAGCTCGAAACCAGCCTGGCCAACATGGTGAAACCCCGTCTCTAATAAAAATATAAAAATTAGCCAGGCGTGGTGGCACCTGCCTGTAATCCCAGCTACTCAGGAGACCTAGGCAGGAGAATTGCTTGAACCCGGGAGGAGGAAGTTGCAGTGAGCCGAGATCACGCCATTGCACACCAGCCGGGTCCACAGAGTGAGACTCCGTCTCAAAGAAAAAAAATAGTACCACAGAATTAAGTAGAAATGTCTATAGTAGAATGCATTTTCTGAGAAACGAATTGAGGTTTATGTTCCTGCTACTGCGGGGTCTCCCTGCTAAGAGAGTGGAAGGTAACATCTCTTTCCCACTGAGGAGGGGCAGGGGAGTCTGTGTCTGTGCTCTGGGCTCCTTTGCCCAAAAAGCAACTAATGGCTTGTTGTGTTTAGGGCTGAACAGAAAGAAAGGTTGCCAGGAATCTAGGGAAAGACCCTACACAGAATTTGGAAGAGCCCCAGGAGACCAGCCAACTCTGACTTGCTGGCTAGCTTGCAGGGAGAACTGGGGTGCTGCTGCTTTGAAAGGAAACAGAGTGTGGCTTGCTCATTTCCCTGGACAGTGTAAGCATCAAACAACTCAAGGGATGGGGAAGGAGCCATGAGATGTGACTGATGCTGGTCTTCCCACTTAGTGCATGGGGGCTTGGGGATGATCCGATTTGCCTTAGAAAAGATACGGTATTTCTTTTCATGTCAGTAGGCTCCATGGCTTACTTGGATGTTTCAGCCAATGCACGCATTCAATGTATGCGTCCCGTAGCCAAACTTCCTAGTTCACTGATAAATGACTTCAGTTCCCTAGAGGAAGGGCAGGGAAAGGAAGAGGGAGAAGAGCCACTGCCCCATATTCACGCTTCTCTTCTCCTCTGGGAGCAGAGCCTGGTGTCATTCCAGGTGGCCACGTGCCCATGAAGGGGTGGTGTTTCCCAGCCTCCTTGCCACCAGCCAGGCCCGATGAGAAAGATGGCTTTAAGGGAGGGCACATTACCTTTTCCTTCTTTCCCTCCTTCCGTCCTCCGATGGGAAAACAGCTCAGCGGTCAGGCACTGCAGCAGCGCCCTGGGAACATGAGGTGAGGAGAGAGGCCTGGGCTTCGGGAGAGCTGAGTAGAGGGTGAAAGTCTGGGACCTTGGTCCTCTGGGTGTTGCCACAGCAGCTCCCCTTGGGAGGGAAATGCACCTTCGCCCTGAGACTGTCTAAAAACCAAGCTTGGCTGCTGTTGGGAGGATCCTGGGTCAAAATGAAATAAATACCCGCTTGCTTGGCCAGAGAGAGGCGATGGACTGTGTGAACTCACTGCTTCCCTCCGTCTGCGCACAGCGGTTGCTGAAAAGAGGAAGTCACAGCCTGGGGGAGTTGGGTGGCACAGACAATTCTTGAGTTTTGAAAGCTATTGGCCCCAGTGAGCCCTGTGCTCCTTGGGAATAAAGGGCACGAGATCCCCCAACCCCATTTCGCATTTCCATTTTAAAGGGTGTGTAAAGTCAGTGCAAAGAGACGTAGTTATTTCCCTGTGTGTAGTCAGCGGTTTCTCTGAGCTAGGCCTGCCTTTCCTGCAGAGGACAGAATGGCATCCATTAAGACATGTGATTTATAGGGCATTGTTTTCTTATCCCCAAAGGACGCTGCTGTATTTTCTCTCTCTGCCCTCTTCCTTCTCTCCTGCTTCTCACCCTCTCATTTTTCCACAGTCTCACTGTGTTGTAGTAACACCTTACAACTGCCTTGGCCCCAGAGCCCTTGCCTCTGGGCCCCTCTGAGGTGCCTCCCAAGCACCACGGTCATGTCTGGATCCTTGGCCATGTGTGTGACGTGTCAGTTTGCATCATTTATCTTGAAATGGAGCCCCCGCCCTTGGGCTTATATCGATAGCTTCAGGGCCTCACTGAACAGGGCATTCTTTCAGACCCTTTGAAAGAACAGGTGAGTCTCCTTGATCTGTGAGTCTTGTATCATTCCAGAATTTCTTTGATCCTCAAAGCAGCTCTTAGGCCCGCCAGCTGGGAGGTTGATGGGCAGATGCTGGGGCCCTGATACCTTCCCGGGAAAACTTCAAGGCTGGTACTCTAAGGAAAAAGGGCCACTTCCAAGCTGCAGGTTCATTGTGCCAACATCAGCAGGGTTATAGCACTGATAAAACAATAACAATAGTGGCCTCTAGCCTGTGAGGGCGTCGCAGTGCAGCCCTTGCTACAGCTCCAGGCCCACCAAGCAGTCTCTCAGATGACCACAAGCCTGCACAGCATTAGTAAGAGATGCATCACAAGCTGGGCGCGGGGGCTTACTCCTGTAATCCCAGCACTTTGGGAGGCCGAGGTGGGTGGATCACCTGAGGTCAGGGGTTCGAGACCAGCCTGACCAATATGGAGAAATCCTGTCTCTACTAAAAATGTAAAATTAGCTGGGTGTGGTGGCTCATGCCTTTAATCCCAGCTACTCAGGAGGTTGAGGCAGGAGACTCGCTTGAACCCGGGAGGCGGAGGTTGTGGTGAGCCGAGATCACACCACCACACTCCAGCCTGGGCAACAAGAGCAAAACTCTGTCTCAAAAAAAAAAAAAAAAAAAAAAAGAGATACATCGCTAGTAGGGGATTTTTATTCTTCCTCCTCCCCTTTCTCTCCTCCTCTTGAAAGGGTCTTGAGACAGGTAACATATTAATACATCAAAGTTAAGCCACAGGAAACAGCCAGCCTTTCTAGGTGAAGACTTGTTTATCTAGCAGATGGCCCCAAATGGAAAGTACCCACCTAAAGTTGACCTCAGTGGTGGAAACCTCAGGGTGGGAATGGGGTCGATAGGAGCAGGATGAGGCGGTCTCCTGGAAGTAGAGAAGAGAGGAGGCTGGCGGCAGAAGGGACACCCAAGTGCCCACTGGAGAAAAATTTCATACTGATGATTTGATGGGAAAGAATAAAGCCAGGCAGGCCTCACTCGTTCATCCTGTGCACAGGTGGGATGGGCTTGAAATCTAATTTCTGGTAGTGAGCCCTACCTTCAGCCTTTCCAAATGCTGTTTCAGAAGAAGGGGGTACAAACTTCTCCTAACAATTTTTGGGAAAGCCAAGGAAAGAGTTTATATTACTTATCAGCAATAACACCTCATAAAGATTGTGGTTAAATATTTCTATTTCTTTATTTATTTTATTTATTTATTTTTGAGATGGAGTCTTTCTCTGTTACCCAGGCTGGAGTGTGGTGGCACAATCTCGGCTTACTGCAACCTCTGCCTCCCGAGTTCAAGTGATTCTCCCGCCTCAGCCTCCCGAGTAGCTGGGATTACAGGGGCCCACCACCATGCCTGGCTAATTTTTGTATTTTTAGTAGAGACGGGGTTTCACCATGTTGGCCAGGCTGGTCTCAAACTCCTGACCTCAGGTGATCCACCCGCCTCAGCCTCCCAAAGTGCGGGGATTACAGGTGTGAGCCACTGCACCCAGCCAAATACTTACATTTCTTAATAAAGAATTCTGCCGTCTTGTTAGCCAAATTGTTTCCTTTCCTTCGCTGGATAAATTTCTCAAGATTTTCCCTATTATCCAGCTAATGTCCAACCCCTGCCTTCAGCTTGGTACTCCACTTAGCAAGACACAGCACACTCACGGAAGCCCTGCCCCATGGAGGTCTTTCCTCTTCCACTGGCTTTCCAAGGAACTTGTCCAGGAAGACAGGTCCCCGCTAATTGAATGAGATTATCCTCCTGTATCTGATACATCGTCTCACTGAAATAGACATTTTTTTGAGATAGACAATATGCACTGCTTCTTGTGATAGTCACGATAGACCAGCAAGGCTGACAACGATGAGAAAGCTGAGGCTCAGAGACATTAATTAATGCACCTGAAGTGACACAGTGAAAATGTGGCAGAGCCAGACCTGAAACTCATGTCTGGGTCCACTGACCTCTTTTGCCACTTGATCTCTCAATTGACACCATGGGCTTCACTCTATTATCTGTGTGCTGGGTGTGTTTTGTTCATAGAATCACGTGGCTGTGAGTGTTCTTGGGTTCTATCCGGAATTATACCAACTGAAATAAAAAATTATTTGTACCACGTATAGACCATTATACACCAGTATAGAGGTATATTCTGATACAAAGCTATAGATGGATTAGGATTTTTAGCTGGAAACTATCTGATCTTTAAATTATCTGAAAAAAAGTTGAAAATTGTTTTCAAGTGCCATTGTTCATCTCAGTTCAAATTTAAACCTCATGCTCAGATGCAAACGTGCTTGAGAAGCCCTATAGTGCTATGGTTGCAATAATCTTTTTCTTTTCTTTTTTCTTTCTTCTTTTTTTTCATTTTTAGCACTCTACAGTTAGCTTCAGGAATGCTTTCACACGCATCATGTCTAGTTGACTGTGCGTCTCGCAGCTTCGTTGTGACATGGGAAAGCTTGGCACTGCCATTCCTGCTTTGCAGCTGAGACTCATGCATGTTAAAGAACTTGCTTACTGTTCTGACAACTGAGAACCGTAAGCCAGATCCCAGTCCTCCATTTGCATACTCCAGTTCCAGTGCTTTTATGTCTTCATTATTTTCCATTGATCACACATTTATATTTCCTACCATTTCCAGGAACTGTGTTAGGCACTGTGAAATGACAACTGATTAAGACACAGTTTCATCTTTGTAATAGCTGGCATTCTAGTGAGATGAAAGACTGGAGATTTGATTGGCATGATATCACCTGCCAGATGCTGGAATGGCGACGTGGACACTTGGATGGAATCGCTTGTGCTGCTTTGGGCTGTGGGGGAGACAGGGAGCATCACTGAGTGGGTCTGAAGCATCTCAGTGGATGAGTAAATGTGTTTGGGCAAACGGAAGTGGAAGGAGGTTTAAACCCAACAGCATTTACAAAGGAACTGGCATTTGGTGGCCAGTGAGAAAGGCAATGTGTTAGGAGCAGAGGAATGCTCAGGAAGATGGAGGAGATGAGAAAAAGAATAGATAATTCGCCCTGATTTGAGGTGAGCCATGTCCAGTGCATTTAAGGCCTTGGAATTTATCCCATAAATCAGCGTTTCTCAAACTGAGCTGTGTGGAATACTGGAGACCACCCATGGATCTACTCTCAGAAATCTGTGTGATCTTTCCAGTTTTTAATACCGGTGATATTTTAAAATGAAGTATTACAAGTCTATTCTGCATCATCTGGAGAGCCAGCTCAGACCAAGGGGACAGAAGACCACACTCACCTGATTCCAGCGCCATAGGCATTTTCTATTGAGGATTGCTTCCATGCCAAGGAAGGCACAGTGATGTCATGAAGAGGCTTCACAGTAGTTTGAAAGGAGAAGAGGAGGGTGAAAATAAAGTCATCACCTTGAACAAGGTAATCAGGCTGTCGGCATCCATAGAACTCATCTCATTTGTCATGTCGTAGTCACGTGAATGGATGTTCTTGGCACAGCCTGTCTTGTGTTGTTACCTCATAATGGTTTATTAGCAGAAAGTGTTGGAGAAACTACTGAAGAATTTTTTATTTTACTTGCAGAAATAATTATCTTAGAAATCTAATGTAGATTTAAGTAACAGCAAAACGGCTATTGTATTTTCAAGTGAACAAGTCAACTTGACTAATTTATCAACTAACATTTCAATAAAAGTGATTTTTGAGGATGGGTGACTGGCATGTTTGGCTAACTATGAGATGTGATTGTTGAAAACTAATGAACAAAACCTTCAAGAGCTTATTGTTCTTTTATTTGCCAAGCATTCTTAATGGTATTATTATTAACAAATAAAGCTAAGCATTATAGAATTGAACCTGAAGCCACATTTTTATCCTTACTATCAGTCATTTAGAATAAAACAACACCATCATTCACATTAAATAAATGACTTTAATATGATATTGGTTTTGTAGTTTGATTTGTATTTGTTTGAAATTATACTTGCTTTTATAGCTAAGTAAGAGTATGAGAATAATGTACTTATATATAGTTTTCATTTGAATGTATTTAAATACAAATAAGAATAACACTAATGATATGATATAATTTGAGGCAACGCTAAAGATTTAAGAATATTATTTTTTCTCCTAAAAGGAGTATGCACATTTATGAGATTTGCAAGCAAGCAAGGGAAAAACACTGACTTTTTTTTAAAATTAGAGGTGTTTTAATGCATGGTCATATTTTCGTTAGAGATGGGACTTCGATGACAGAGTGGAAAACTCATTGGGAGGGAAGTTGGAATATGGGAGGCTCTGAAGCTGGTTTGGTGGTGGAGTGAGCAGGAGAGTTGGCATTTCTGCAACTGGATAAAATATTCTTGTGGCTGGCTGGGCATGGGCTGATGCTGAGGTGAGAGTTTATAGTGGTGGAGATTTTGGAATTTGTGCAACTTTCTGGATAATTATACAGATAACCAGGATTGAGAATGCAAAATGTGGCACACATTAGGTAAAAGTTACCAAGTATTGGCTGGGTGTGGTGGCTCATGCCTGTAATCCCAGCACTTTGGGAGGCCAAGGTGGGCAGATCACTTGAGGTCAGGAGTTCAAGACCAACCTGGCCAACATGGTGAAACCGCATCTCTACTAACCATATAAAAATTAGCTGGGGATGGTGGTGTGTACCTGTAGTCCCAGCTACTCAGGAGGCTGAGGTGGGAGAATCACTTAAACCTGGCAGTCAGAGGTTGCAGTGAGCCAAGATCGCGCCACTGTACTCCAGCCTAAGTAACAGAGTAAGACTCCATCTCAAAAAAAGAAAAAAAAAAAAAAAAGTTACCAAGTATACTTTGTACATCTGCAAATTTTGTTATTCTAGTAAATACACAACACCCCCACCACACACACATACCTCAAATACCTCCTATTTGAGAAGGCAAAGAGAAAAAGACCCTTGAGGGACAGAATGGATGAATGCAAGGTGCCTCTCAGGTCTAACATTCCATATGTGGATCTCTGATGTTGAAATGATATCAGAAACTATTTTTTTCTTTTATAATTTGCATAAAGAGTCTAGTATATTTTCTCTAAGATTATCTCTCAAATTAGTACTTTTAAAACTTTCATAGTCAAAAGATAGCAATAGGGCAGTTCTGGTTCCAGTTAAGATGGAGAAAACACACTCTACTCTTTCTCGCCCACAAAATACAACTAAAATTTTGGAGAGAACCCATGGGACAACTATTTGAGGATTCTGAAAAGTCAATGGTGCGGCTCTCTAAAGAGTCTGAAAAGCAAAGGGTAGCAGGCATAGTGGGGAAGAAAATCAGATGGTTTGAAGTATGCTAAATCTAGTGGTGAGTTTCTTGTTTTTTGTTTTGTTTTGCTTTTGTTGTTGTTGTTGTTGTTTTTTCTACCAGCATGCACCCCGGGGCAGCATGGGTCCTGGAATAATGCACTGGGCAAGAACAGGAAGAACTTCAAAGACAGGATTTACTTTCTGGCCCGAGGAGTAGAAAGGAGCAGAGAGAGTGGAAGACATCCTTTGTCCCCCTTGGAAACCCATGCCTGCAGCTGCAGCTGTCGCAGTGGTGACAGTGGATTTGGGTAGGCACCTAAAACTCTGAGGAAGGAGAATCCTTTTCATAGGAGGAATATGTCTGAAGAGTGTGGTGGAATCTCTGTTGCATTTTTTTTGTCTCTCTAGCCTCCTGCTGCTTGACTCTGCACATATACACACTTGTAGTAAGTGTACAGCAGAACCAGCAAACTAAATTGCTCAGATTTCTAAGCAGAGGGCCAAGAAAGCAGATACCTGGAAGCAAGAGGCTGAGCAGGAACTACAGAAAGGGGAAGCTCAAGAAAGTGACATACCAATTGTATATGAACTCTTGGGCTTGCTTCAAGCTGAGTCTGCATGGATCTGACCCCAAACAGCATACTAAAGGTTTTGAGAACTATGGAGTAGACCACTTCCTGGGATTCAGTGTTTGTAATGAGTGGTGCACACATAAAACTGATCCAAAGAACACTAGAAAGTCTTTGAAAACTAAACTGACATTAAAACCATAGCTTATACAAAGCATATTAGAACATACATCTTGAAATCACATTCATTAGTCGTCTGCAAAAGCAAAAAGCAAAACCCCAACATTCTTCATAAGTTGTATGAAGGCTCATAACGTTATAACAATATTCAAAATGTTCAGCATACAGCCAAAAATTAATCAACATAAGCAAAACCAGAGAAGCCTGATAAATTATCACTGGGAGGAACAATGAACATACATCAAACCCAAGATATCCAGATGTTTGAATGATCAGAGAGATTTAAAGTAGCCATTGTAACATGCTTCAAGAAGTAGAGCAAACATTCTTGGAAGAAGCAAAAATATAAAGAGCCTCAACAGAAAAACAGAAGTTGTAAAAAAGAGAACAAATGGGAAATTTTAAAACTGAAAAACACAACAGAAATTTTAAAAATCCATTGACTCAATAGCAAAAGAGATGATAGAGGAGTTGATTTGACGATAGAACAATAAAAATTATGCTTTATAAACAACAGAGAATAAAACAAGAGCCTCAGAGAACTGTGGAGTAAGGTTAAAAGGTTCACTATTTATGCCAGAGTCCCAAATGGACAGAAGAAAAATGCCCCGTAGACTTTTTTTTTTCTTTTGATGAAATCATAGGTAAAAACATCCAATTTTGGTGAAAGACATAAACATACAAATTCAAGAAATGGAGCGAACCTTAAACAGGACAAAATAAGGAAATCCACTCCCAGATACATCATAATCAAACTTTAAATCTAAAGATAAAAAAATTGAGAAACGCCAAAGAAAAACAACACTTTATATATGAGGGAAAAACTATCAGAAAGATTGCAAACTTTTTATCAGACCAGAAGGCAATGGAGTAACATTTTTAAAGTTACTGAAAGGAAAAGAAAAAAGCCTGTCAACTCAGAGTATTATATCCGACAAAATTATTCTTCAGAAATAAAGGCAAAATAAAGACATTGTCAGGTGAAGGAAAACTAAGAGAGTTTGTTACCAGCAGACTTGCTCTAAAACAACCTGTTGACATTTGAGATTGGATAATGCCTTATTGTGGTGGGCTGCTCCATACAGTATAGGATGGTTAGCAGCATCCTTCTCACCAAGTTGTGGCAATAAAAAATGTCTGCAGACATTGCCCTTTGCAGGCAAAATGGCACCCAACTGAGATCACTTCCTTGAAAGAAATACGAAGGTATTTGTACTGTTGGAAGGGAAATGATGACAGAGGGAAGCACGGAACTTTAGAAATTAAAAGAAGGGTCATAAAATCATAAACATCTAAGTCAATACAGTTGTCTATTTTTCACCTTTTAAGTTCTTTAAAATATGTATAATGGCTGAAAGTAAAAGCTTTAACATTGTCTGATGAGAGTTTTCAGTGGCTATAGATACATGTGACAACTACAGTGGAAAGTGAGGAGGGTACATGGGTGTATGTGGTGATGAGATTTCTGCATTTCCACTTGAAGTGGTAAAATATTAATTCTAAGTGGACTATGAACAATTGGCATGCATATTGTAATCCCTAGAGCAACCACCAAAGACTACATGAGGAGATAGAGCCAAAAACCCAATAGATAAGTTAATTATGATTGAATTATAAAAAATATTCAAATAATTCAAAAGAAGACAGGAAAAGAGAAACAGAAGAATAAAACTCAAATGGAACAAGCAGGAAACAAGAAAGTGGTAGCCTTAAATCCAAACATATCAATAATTACATTAAATGCACATGGCTTAAACACACCGATTAAAGAAAGATTCAATCAAATGTGGGCTACAAGAAATCCATTTAACATATAGTGGTACAGGTAAATTAAAAAGAAAAGAAAGAAAAATGATATAGCAGGTAAACACTAATCAATAGAAAGCTGGAATGGCAATATTACTGTCAGAGAAAGGAAAAGTTAGAGTATGGTAATTAAAAGGGATAAAGAGAGACACTATAGAATGATAAAAAAATACTTTTCTTTTTCTGTGCAAATATATTATCTGACCATGTGGCAGCCCTGGAATCTCTCTGAACCCATTCTGGTCAGGTTGGTGCCCGATTTTGGAATCATTCTTTGCTCACTTAAACTCTGTTAAATTTAAAAGCAAAAAAAAAAAAAAAAGATCAATTCCTCAAGAAGCCATGACAATCCTAAGTGTGTAGGCACATAACAATAGAACTTCAAAATACATGAAGCAATATTGACAGCATTGAAAGGAGAAATGAACAAATTCACAATTAGAGGTGGACACTTAACACTTCCCTCTTGGTAATTGATGAAACATATTAACAGAAAATCATCAAATGCATATAAAAGAACAGGACATGGCTGCATAGTATTCCATGGTGTATATGTGCCACATTTTCTTAATCCAATCTGTCATTACCTGATGTAAATGACGAGTTGATGGGTGCAGCACACCAACATGGCACAAGTATACATATGTAGCAAACCTGCACGTTGTGCACATGTACCCTACAACTTGAAGTTTAATAATAATAAATAAATTAAAAAAAAAAAAAAAAAAAGAACAGGACATGGGGTATCAGTGACGGCGGCACAGTGGTGACTAGGAGTCTGGGTGGGAGTTCACCAGCACACACAAGGAAAGCAGCGGTCTAGGTAGAGGGCACAGGGAGCGCTCCTGCAGGCTGGGCTTGGGACCCGGTGTGGAGCTTGGTCAGAGAGAATCCCATAGAGCTGAGGGTCAGGAGAAGCATCCAAATTATTGTCCCTGCCACTGACCTCAAGCACATTGACTGTGCCTCCCCTCAGCGAGGGACACACAGCCAGGCTCTGTCCTCACCCAGGACACCCTCCTGCTTTGTCACCTCGTGGGCCAAGATGACTTCTGGTGCCCCAGCCCTTTTGTCTGCATTTCAGGCAGCAGGAAGGAGAAAGAGAGGAAAAAGGAGCATCTCTTCTTTCTTCAGGAGCCTTTCTAGAAGTTCCCTCAACACTGTGGTTTTGATCCCATTAGCTGTGATGTTGTCAGGAGGCTGCACTGAGTTGGCAAGTGAGGCTTAGAGACACAGCGATGCTCACAACAAAATCAGAGCTCTGTGACTAAGGGCAAGAGATTCTGCTGATAAAGAGATTGACCACGGGCCAGTGCCTGGACTGGGCTCAAGCCAGGCTGCCTGCCTCTGACACCACACCTGTACGCACACTGCATGGGGACCCCGTCTGCTTGATTCACCCACACCCAGGGTGCGGGGTGTTCCCGTCTCATGGATGATGCCTCTTCTGAGCCAGCTCCAGCCCTGTGAGGTCCTGCTTCTGGAGCCTCATGGCCCCATGAGCATTGCTCCTTTTAAGCCTTGAATGGCTAAGCTCTGCAAAGCCGGGGTCTTCCGTGCTTCATGACGACAGCCTGCAGTGGAGTCTGGAGCAGATTATGCCTCTCTTTTTCACACATAGGGTTTGGTCAAAATAACTTTTGCAGATGGTCTTCCAAAGACTAAAGTTTTCTTACAGATTTTCAGAGGCCTCCAATCAAAGGCAGCCAGGAGGGCTCCCTGGGGAGTGGGGGTAGGACTGTGGGCCCCCTACCTCCTCCAGCCCAGTTCTGATTCCTTAGGCCTCAGATGTCTGAGTTGACTTTTTGATGAAAGTCACCTGAGAATGGCTCTTGCAGGCGGAATCCGATTTCTGAACATTCTGTTTCAATAGTGTTTTGCTGGCAAACTGAGATGCAGACACTTTAAGTGACTCGCTTAAGTTCACAGAGTCTGGGGGAGCCGGAGCTTGGTCTAAATCACTGTGGTGCCTCCTGACCTGTGCTCCAGTGCCTTGCCTGTTTGAACATGTTTACCTGCCTACGCAATTGCTGTGCAACTCCTCCCCTGTGTGTGTGTGTGCATGTGAGCCTGTGTGTGCATGCGTGTCTCTGTGTGTCTCTGTGTGCATGTGTGTGCATGTGTTCGTGTGTTCCTGTGTATGTGTCTGTGTGGGGTATGTGTGCCTGTGTGTGCGTGCCTCTGTGTGTGTGCATGTGTGCCTGTGTGTGCGCCTGTGTGTGTGTGCCTGTGTGTGTGTGCATGTGCGTGTGTGCAAATGTGTGTGTGTGCATGTGTGTGTGCATGTGTGTGCATGTGTGTGTGCCTGTGTGTGTGCATGTGTGTGTGCATGTGTGCCTCTGTGTATGTGCATGTGTGCGTGTGCATGTGTGTGTGCATGTGTGTGTGCCTGTGTGTGTGTGCATGTGTGTGTGCATGTGTGCCTCTGTGTGTGTGCATGTGTGTGTGAATGTGTGCATGTAAGAGTTGTCTTTGCCCTCACAAAGTGGGCTGGACTTGAGACCTGTGTGCATTGTTTCCACAGAACCAGCAAGGAGCAGGTGCAGGAGGAAGTGCCAACTGGTGCCTAATTGATAGGAAAGTGGGCTTAAAGGTCAGGTTATACAGCTCCACTCCTTTGGAGGTGCAGGTGACTTCCCTGGTGAGTGAGGTGGAGTGGGTCAGGGTCGGGTGGGTGAGTCCACTGCTCTGCAGAGCTTTTGTGCTAGTGTCAGGTCACACCTGCATCCCCTGTGACCAGAGCCACTTGTGTAGGAGTGTGTGTGCTTTGAAGTGTTCAGATCTCCTGGGTTTCAGGGAGAAGAACCTGGAACCTGGTGAGTAACTGAGGCCTCACTGACTGCACTCCAGGGTCCTGGTAGGATCTGAATTCAGGGCCTGGTTCTCCTGGGACTGCTTCATCTGAAGGGGCATTTGCCTGCTGGGGAAGGTGCAGGTTGTCCTCTCCTTGGGTTGTGGGGCTTAAGACTCCTCTCGGAGAACCAGGTCGGACTTTTTTCCCTATTAGAATACTTACTTTTCTAGGATCATGTGCAGGTTTATTTTGTATAGGGGTCTGGAGGGGTTCTACTCATCAAGCCAAGACCAAATCCCAGGTCATATCTCCTCCCAAGCGTATTTACCTTCCTCCCCTCAAAAAAGCACAGAATGTTTAAGAGGGAAAATCCACAGCAGGTGGACTGGGAGTCAGTCCGGTGAGCGAAAGGCCAAGGGGTAAGCAGTGCATGCAGCTTGGGGGACCCTGTTTCTGTTTGATGTGGCTTGGGGGGCAGGGCCGCCAGGCCCAGGGAAGGGAGAAGGCTGCCTGGGATGCCCTGGGCAATAGGACACCTGGTCCTGGGAGGGGCTGAAATGGCTGCTCCCAGCCCAGGCTCCAGGCAGTGTCAGGCTTCCCATCTGGTCCCTTGAGCTTCTGCACAGGCTGCGAGCAGGCTGGGAGCAGGTGGGGCCAAGGGAGGAAGGCCCAGAACTCCCTCTACTCTTTGCCACCCTGGAACAGTTGCCCGGGGGACCGGAAGCTCTTCTTTAAGCAGCTGGAGTGCGGTTGCTGATGCCTTTAAGTCAGACTGGTGGTTCCCAAAGTGTGGGCCCTGGGCCAGGAGCATCGACCTCCATGGAACTGGTTGGAAATTTGGAGTCAGGGGTCTCATCTTGACCTGGGCTGAGCAGAAGCTGGTGGGGGTTGTCCTTTAACAGCCCTTCAGGACCTGGAGGGAGCTACAGTTTGAGCACCACCAAGGTTTGACATTAGGGGTAGGAGGATTTGGGTGGAGCACTCCTCCACCGATCGATGAGCTGAGTGGGTGTGGGGAGCTCAACTGCCCCCAGCCTGCTAGTTCCCAGCCCCGCTGAACTCTCCCTCCCTACCGGGCCCAGCATCTCCTGACAGGGCCCGAGGGACTCAGTCTGAGTCCAGTTACAGAACACAATTCCCTTCTCCTCCGGCCTCCTGGCCACAGTCCTCAGACCTCACCAGTCACGAAACAGAGACTGGGATATGGGACCTACTCCCAAGAGGCCAACCACAAGCAGAAATCTTTTATTTTCCTGAAGTTTTGTTCATCTTCAAAGTGTGGGCACATTTTCAGGACTCTAGTCCATAATGCAGGCCTGTTTGTTTCCTTACAAAAATAAGTCAGTTTGCCATGGGGCATGTATATCCATGTGGCATCAGGAGGCCAGCACCTTTTCGGCCAAGCTGACATCACTTTCCTGGCCACTGTGGAGGACACCAGCTGGTGTCACTATGCACTGAGCAAGTACAGGGAGCAAGTCCCTTCCAAACACTCTTGAATTTAATTCAGTTCTCAAAGCCACTCTGTAAGGTCTTCCCATTTACAAGGACACGGGGCAGAGTGCAGGTGAAGACACGTGTCTGGGATGGCAGCAAATGACTCGGGATTGGCCAAGGGACTGAGTTCAGGGCAGAGGTTGCCAGGCAGAGGGCTTCGGCTGACCCGGTCCAGGGATTCTCAAGTGAACGTCCTGGGAAGAGCAGTAGCTTCACTCAAACACTTGTCAAAATTTTAGACCCTCAGTCTCCCTTACCCCCCACCCCAATTGGAGACTCCTGCCCAGGGCTCATAATTCGTGTGGGAAGAGACCCTCTCGGGAGTTTGGATGCCCTCTCCTGTTTCAGGACTGCCAGCTTCCACCAGAACCTCAATGTTTGCCCCAGTGGATGTCAACCTGCAGGCCTATGGGGAGGGACCCAGGCACAGTGCAGGATCCCCCTTCCTTTCCTCAGGAGCACCTCTGTGAGGGTCGGGGAGGGCCTCTGGCTTCACCCAGAAATGGCTCCTTAAAGTAGCATGGACCCCTTCCACCCAGGAGCTCATGGTCAGGACTGCCTCTCTCTCCCAGCATCTAGAATCCTGTCTCAGAGGTTTTGGGGGAGCCCAAACTAAGATATATATGTAAACCAGAAGCTTATGCATACTTCTATGAATTCTATGATAGGCTTGTAGCATTTACAGTTACAAAAGCAAACACTTCTACAAGTTAATAGCAAACAGACCTTAAAACCAAAGAAAGTCGAATCAGCAGCATTAATGATTGTGACAGACAAGTCGTATGTGGGCACTCGGTGTCAGCTGCAGCGAGGCCGCGGTCCCGCTATGTGCTTGGCTGTCTTGAGCTGGCAAGGCTGGACCTCGGCTTTGAACCCTGGGGAAGATGCATTCCCACCACTAACCAGCAGCGTCCTTTGGCTTGAGCACTGACCTTTGCCTCTGAGTGATCCTATCGACTGTGACCCCGAGTCATGCTATCAGGTCACGGACACTGCCCAGGGCTGCTTGCTTACTTACATCACATGATCCAAAATGGGCTTTTAACATTTTTTTCTTTATAAAGTCTTTTTTTTGGTTAAAAAAATTGTGGTAAAATATATATAACCTAAAAGTTGCCATTGTGACTATTTTCAAGTGCACGGCTCAGTGGCATTAAGTTCATTCACACTTTTGTGCTACCATCACCACCACCCATGTCCAGAACTTTCTCATCTTCCAAAACTAAAACTCCTTACCCATTAGGCAACAGAGCCCCATTCCCCTCCTCTAGCTCCTGGCAACCACCATTTTACTTTCTGGCTCACGAATGTGACTACTTTAGGTTCCTCGCAGGAGTGGAATCACACAGTATTTGTCCTCTTGGTGACTGGCTTATTTCACTTGGCATGAGTCCTCAAGCTTCATTCACGTAGCCTATCACAGGATTTTTTTCTTTCCTTTTTAAGGCAAAACAATATTTCACTGTATGGATGTACCACATTTAGTTTCTCCACCTGTCCCTCAATAGACACTTGGGTTGTTTCCATATCTACTTTTTTTTTTTTTTTGAGACAGAATCTCGCACTGTCACCCAGGCTGGAGTGCAGTGGCATGATACTGGCTCACTGCAACCTCCACCTTCTGGGTTCGAGTGATTCTCCAGCCTCAGCCTCCTGAGTAGCTGGGACTACAGGCATGCACCACCATGCCTGGCTAATTTTTGTATTTTCAGTAGAGACGAGGTTTCGCCACCTTGACCAGGCAGGTCTCAAACTCCCGACCTCAGGTGATCCGCCCACCTTGGCCTCCCAAAGTGCTGGTGTTACAGGATTAAGCCACTGCACCCTGCTTTGTTTCCATATCTTGGGTTTTGTGATTCATGCTCCTACGCATATGGGTGTACAAATATGTGTCTGAGTCCCTGCTTTCACTTCTTTTGGGCATGTACCCAGGAGTGGAATTGCTGGATCCTGTGGTTACAGAGTGTGCTTTCAGTAATTTTTTAAAAGACTACCATAGGAAAGCAAATAAAAATGAATGCTCTGATCTGGAGAGGTCTTCACAAAGAACAGCATGTGCCTGTGGGTGTTCGTGAAGACCTCTCCAGATCAGAGCATTTGTGGACACCGACAGGAGAAACCCACTTGTCCTGGTTTGGGTTTTCCACAGAAGCAGACCCAGGGCTGTGACTTGGGTGCAGGGAGGTTATTTGGGATGTGACCCCGAAAAGGACTCTGAGCCCTGGTGGAAGGAGGCTCCCAGGGAAGGCCACATGGACTGGGCCTGGTACCCACAGTCCCAGTTACACCACTGGGCCCCATACTGGCTCTGCTCCTGCGCCCAGTGACCTTGGGCAGTGGCACGCTAAGGGCAGGGTGGAGTAGGGGTGTGGTCTCCTCCTCTCCTCCTCCCTGTGGGCAATGAGGGTGCTCATTGTCTTTAGAGAATCCCAAAACAAAAATAAGGCCAACCAGTTTGTCTTCTGTCTTCTGTTTATCGTCACCATGCACCAGCGATTCCGAGTGATGCCAGTGATAAAATACTTCTCCCTGGAAAAACATTGTGTTCCAAACAATGGCTCCAATGGTTACTGTTGAATTGTAATAATGTATATGTAAGCCTCAAACTGGCACCTTATTCTACATATACTTTAATAAATGTATTCTGCAGGGAAGTAAATTTGAAGAATTCCCAGTTATACAGTTGGTCAGACACACGAGTTTGTTTCCAGTAGGAGTTAATAACAGCCTAGGACCCTCTCAGTTCATTGCAGGTGTGGCCTGTGATTCCCCTCCCCACACCGCCCTGGGGTCATACACGTCCCTGATGTCCCTGTGTTTAACATTTGTTTTGAACAAACAATGATAACACAGTGGTTATCAAGGCAAAGAAACAGCTGGAGTTTCTGCAGTTCTGTCCTGTGGACACTTGGGCTGGCGGCAGGCAAACTGTGGTGGGGGAATATTTTTGTGTGGTGAGTGTCAGTTTCAGTCCATGCATGAAATGCATTTGTCTCCTTTCATAATGACTTTGGACATTTTCATCATAACGGACAGAGTTGTAAACATGTTCTGCTCTCTTGTGTGCTCATATTCTCACCTGTGAAGTGGGCTGGTGGCATTTCCCTCCCAGGCTAGGCATCCAGGAAGTCTCCACCTGGAGGCTGAACTCAGAGCCCTGAGCACAAGAAGGCGGTGGCTGCAGCTCTTGCTGTGATTATTGTTGTTATTATGCTTCGGGGAGGAGAAGCCTGTCCTGCCTTTGGGGGCATTGGCGGTTGAGCGTGGAGTCTGACCCCGAAGGATGACGAGGAGCTTGTCCCAGAGGAGAGGACCAAGTGGGCAGCATTTTATGGTTATGTTATCCTCAGAACTAAATGCCCTGAAGGTGGTATTTTGCCCATGATCTAACCTGGATGTTTCATTTTTAGGAGAATAAACCTATTCCTTCAACAATATTCACTGAAATTTAGCCATGAGCAAAATGTCCTGGTCATTGTGCCTGAAATAAATGTAACTGGTATGTTGAGTAAATTGCAATGAAGACAACTTTGCATTTTGTCCACAGCCATTTAAACTTTCTTCAGGAGGGGAGAAGGTGGCTCACCTGCAGGAATAAAGAGCAGCGGGCCCCTTGAGCCGTCGTCTCCCTCTTAGGTTATGAACGGTACTAGGTTACTTTCAGCCACAAGAACAGCTCATCTTTATTTTCAGGGTGGAAGTCTGCAGTGGGAATCTGGGCGGGGACCACTCTTCTATTTTTTTCTCATGGACTCCTCTTCATCCTCCCCAGCGCCCAAGTTTTCTGGAGAGTTCAGAGTGGCTGAAGGGCGAAAATGGGTGGGAAACATAAATCTTCCTTGAACTGGCGCTGCTGTGAGGAGGCCACGTGCTCACGGGGCTTTGGTGGTGTCTGCAGTCCTCATCCGGCCTTTCTGGAGCTCTTCAGGGTGGTGCGACTTGATTCTGGTCCATCGGGACCCCTCTACGGGCCCTGAGGTTCACTTGGCCTGTGGGATTATTGCAGGTCCTTCTGTGTAGGAACTGGAAGATAGCTCCTCTGGCTCTCACTCTACACACTTTCCTGCCGGGAGGTGAGGGGCATCATTAGACCCCTGGCCACCAGGTCCTCTCACTGTAAGGGACATGTGTCATGCTCCCAGAGTGGTCTCATGGAGGCCCCGTCCCTCTCGGCCTTTGGTAGAGTCACCTTCTGCCATGAGGGCTGAGCAGAAGCAATCCTGACAAAATCCTTAGGCGCTCAGAGTGACGGCTGTGAGCAGCTCTACTCTGTTTCCTTTGAGTGCTCTTCTGAACCAGGTGTTTCACAGCTGTTGTCTTTTAAGGCTTGAGTTGGACACTTAGGTCTTGATATCCTATTGTTTTCAGAGGGAGACAGGACTATATGCAAAGGAACATGATCCAGGGTGGACAGTGGCCTGAAGCAGTGTGGACAATGACAGGGGTGACTCTCCCAGTTGGGGCCAAGGGAATCCTGGCAGGCCTTGGAGGTGGACATAGTGTGACCTCCCATGGTGGGTGAGGAGGGATTGGTGGGTCACCATGCAAGAACTGAGAACCACTGAGAAGTGCCCAGGCCCAGGGCCTGCCCCTGTGGCCTTGTTGGTTCCTGCTGGGGTCACTGCGGATGGTGACAGCGTCTCACACAAGGTGACCTCACACTGAGCGCAGCGGGTTGGGAGACAGGCTTGTCTTCCTCTGCGCCAATTCTGAGCCACACGTTTCTGATAGAGTGACGGCGTATGACCACACTTTTCTGTCGTTTAGAAGTTTCCAGAATATTCTGAGCTTCTGAAAGTTCGCACAAACATACAATGCTCTGTTTTTATTATAAGAGTCAAATAGGATGGCCATTTTCATATGTGGATACTCCAAGGCATATCGGATCTGACTCTTACAATTTTAATGAAGTGAAACATTTTGGAAAACGAACAACAAAAACTTTACTCTTGTTCTCTTCCCTTTTCTCTTATTTATTTATTTATTTATTTATTTATTTATTTATTTAAGGAAATGGCTTTGAAGTATCTGAGAGCCTTGAGGTGGGAAGCGGGTGGAATTCCTGTGTCTGGAGCAGTAGGTTTCTGGGTGGAGTGCAGATGGATTCAGGCACTGGTAACAATAGCAACAAATGTAGCAGAGCCCTCCCTTTGATGTGCCAAGATTAAACACTGTGTCAAGTGCGAGCTGTGAGCTTGACTGAAATGTGATAATAGGGAAGCCTGATACTTTTGGGGCCAAAGCCCTATAAAGATAAAAATCAGATTATTAATGACGGTTTCCAGCTTTTTTTTTTTTTTTTTTTTAAAGTCTTAAGATGTGTTTGTTCAGCAGGCTGTGTGCAGACACCCCTGCCAGCAAACACGTGTGCACCACATGCTTACAAATGGGCAAGGCTTCTCTGCTGTTTGCAGAGCAAATGCTGCTCATGCAGATGGGCCCCCAAAGGTCCATATACTCATCATACCTGGTAAGGGGTTTGGCATGAAACCAGGGCCAGCTCCTCTTGGCCTCTGGAGTTTTCATGTACATTCTGCACGGTGTTTCCCCAGCTGGTAGCAGGAACCCAGATGCTGAGGTCCAAGTCTGGTTTCATCTCCTGTCACAGAGGCTGCAGATGGGAATGTTGTCTGTCTCTGCCTTGGTGGAAAAAGTGCTGCAGAATCCACAGCTCACCATTTTGTATTTGGGTGGGAGGCTGGGTAAAGAGGCTGCACCAGCTGGCAGGCATATCTATAGAAGGAATGCGGGCCTGAGATTTGAGAGCCCCTTGAAGAGGTTCCTCTGGCTATGGCTGGACGTGTGACTGGGGACAGGGCTCTTTGTGTGTGAGCATTCGGTTTCCTCAGCTGTAATTGGAGAGGGTCCATTTGACACCTGTGGTCCTCTGCAACTCTAATCTCTAGTGTCAATCATTAACACCTCAGTGCAAAGCAGCCCATCGCATCACTTTCTAGGGGTGGGACTTGGGACTGCCACTCAGAAGTTAAGGAGGGTTGGAAAGGGAAGTTTCTCCATGCAAGGATCTGCTTGAGCTGGGGGTTTCTGTGGAGCCCTGGCCAGGTGGCAGGAGGGTGCTGGGGGCTTGGCGGGAAAGTGGATGTCAGGGACAGGAGAGACGCTGGGAGGGAAAGTGCCGGTGTGTGGTGTGGGGGAGGCAGGCTCCAGGCATCAGGCCTGCCAGAGGATCTCACAGGGATTGTCCTCTAGAGTGCTAACTCCTCTGAGGAGCCCCAGGGTCTTTGGGACATGCAGGCCCTGTCTCCAGTCAACTGAGATTTAGAAGGCTGACGTGTCCTGAATCAGGATTCGAATCTCAGACTCCTGACTAGAGGCCAGGTCTCGTGACTGCAAGACACTTATTTTGTCATTTGGATTAATCCCACAAAAAAACCCACCACCAGCGCTGACCTATCTCATGCTTGGGCCTGTGGAAAGGCAGCCCAGCCAGATAAGGAGTTTGTGAACTCCCGAAAAATGTTTTCACTCAGATGAGATCAGCGGGCCCTTGGAAGTACCTTCTCAGAGGTCAGCGCCCAGGGCACTAGCCGCAGGGTGGCTCTAAGAATCGGTGGAGGGAATGCTGGGGTGGCGTCAGCGGGTCCAGCTTCAAATCCCACTCCCAGCACTTACCGATCTCCACTCCTCCGCATTTCTTTGATTGTCAGTGGTAGAGGACAAGTGTCCCCCCTCCTCTGGATCTTCTGTGTGAAAGCACGGTGCCTCCTTTCTGACACAGAAGTGATTAAATGGCTACCTACCCCTCATAATCCCATTGTTGTGGAGTGTACATGTGGGCTCCCTGAAAAGCATGGGGCAGAGGTGTAGACGTTTGATTAAGTGCTTCCTAAGCATGAGGGTAGAGCCTTGTTTCAGCTGCTGAATTTGCTTTGTGCGGCCTGGAATTGTTCTCAAGAGGGTCTTTCATATGTGTCTGAGGACGTAGGATCCTCCATAGAGCAGATGAGAAGCAGGCCAGGGGAGAAGTGATCTCCACTTCCCCACCCCACACCCACATGGCACAGGAGGACAGGACTGACTGCATCTGTATCCCTGTGGGAAGGTGAGTGGGCAATGAAGTGCCACTTGCTCGGCAATGACTCATTATCATCTGAAGAAAAGTGCCTGGGAGTTGGAGGTCAGGAAATGTCTGTCATTTGCTTCCTCTAGGTTTGATTTAACCTGATGAGAGTTAACCTGCTTATACATGCACAGGTTGTTTCTATCCCTGTGAAATCTCATGGTGGGTGATGACTGGACCCCTCCATATTCCGGCTCCATGGATCTGACAGGACACCTGGGATGGGGACCTTTCAGAGCTGCCCAGGGAATTCTGGTGTGAGCCAAGCTTGAGAATCTCTGCTCCAAATCTTGATATTCTACCTTATAAAGAAACAAACATCAATTGGTTTCTGCCAGTGACCTACCCTATGCCATCCCATCACTGTACTCTTCTGCAGCCACAGTCCTCAGGGATTTCAACCTGGCCAGGACCTGGGAGCCTTGAGATGTCCAGTCATTTTCAAAGGCCCGGGGGCCCCTGCAATCCAGGGCTGAATTCTGGGCTTCTGGATTAGCTCTCAGACCCCATTCCTCTCACCCTTGCTTCCTAAGGAGGTTTTACCCATTTTTGGCCAACACTGAAATCACATATTTATACTTAGGCAAATGACCTACTTGCATTTCACCATGAAGTCCGAATCCAACCATGGAAACTCAAGACTTCCTTACTGCATTCATTGTGCTATGCTGACTTGCAGGTAGAGAACTTTATTCATCCAAAAGTCTGAAGGTGTGTTAGGATTGTTCCAAAACTCTGTGTGATATCTGTTTGTCTAGAAGAAAAGAAAGTATAATTCACCTTACAGCACGGAGACCCTTGACCAGATGTCGATCTAGCAAGATCCACACAGTCCCCTTGACAGATGCTTTCATGAAGAGTCAGCTCTCATAGCCTCAGCCCCCATGACCACTCAGACCAGACTGGAGTGGAGGTGCTGCTGACCCTGCTGGCCTCTGGTTCACGTTAAATCTGCAGCCAGAGCTTTTTCTGTGTCAAAAAGCGTCTGCAAAATGACAGCGCCACATTGTCACACTGGCTCTTTCATTTTGCAGACACTTTTTGCCTTCTATAGATGCTGGCCATGCCTCAGTGGCAAGCAGGCAGGATTGCAGTCCAGAGCTGCCTCACAGAGTGTGGCGTCAGGGTGAGGTCAGATCTCAACACTATGAAGGCCACTCTGTGTTCACCCCATTTTCCTCCCATCTAGTTGCTACTCATCAGGTTATATTTTTGACTTGAGAAAATTGTGCCTGTGAATTTATTTCAATATCCTCGTATTTAAAAAAATGGACTTCCAAAGCACCAGTCTAACTGGGGCCATTTTGAATTCAGACATGGTCAAAAAATGTGTCAAAGAATGCACAAAATTCTGTGTTTCCTGACTTTAAATCTCCACTCACCTGCCAAGGCCACCCTAGAACATCTTAAAACAAGAAATTGTTTCTTAGGGCCAGATCCACTTATAACATCTGCAGACAGCGGAGAGAGACATCCTGATCCTAGAGCCTCTTCCTTTTTCCTTCTCCCACGTGAGCCTGGTAGGTTAGCCTCGTGATTAATATTTGTTACAAATCCCCCACTTGCTCTGTAACCAGTGATAATGCACCAGCCTCCAATGGCAACAGATTGGGCACAGCATTACTTAATTGCTATCTCCTATTTTGGTTTAAAATCTTCTGACTTCAACATTTAACAGTATTGGATATCAGCTGTGGAATATACCACCAAAGATAGACTATCTCGCAAAAATAACACACCATGTATTTCAAAATCATAGCATTTGCTTTCAACTCATATTTCTGGCCAAATATGGAAAGAGAGATCCCCTTTGCCAAAGCTGGTTTGGACGTTTGAACAAGGCATCTCTCTGTAACAATTCTTGGTGAGAACATGTTCTTCTGTGAGACTGCATGCCACATTTCATATTTGCGTAGGCCTCTCATCCCCGCAGCCGCGGAAGCACTTGGCATGGGTTCCCTCCAGTTTGCTGAGGTGGGAAGCTCAGCTAGGGTGGGTTTCCCATGAACGAGAGTTGGGAAAGCAGCCGTCTCAAAGCCAGAGTCATGGACCTGGGGGAAGAAGGAAGGAAGTGGGACTAGAATTAGAGACCAAGTCGTTTGCTCCCAATCCAGCAGCATTCTGCCTCTCTCTGGATGCCCTGAGTGCATTTGTAGATCTCCTGACTCCTGAGAATGAACGTGAGACCGGGTGGAATCAGGAATTGGTATCCACGCTTGATGGTAGAGCCTCGTCTGCAAGCCTGGGTGGTCACTACACATTTCTTTCCACTGGGCGATGCCGTGCTTCCTTTCAAAAGCTCATTAGAGATGCTCTCTCCCTTTGAAAGACACAGAGATGTTTCATGTGCCATTTTCAATTTGTCCAAATTGCGACTCCAAAGAAGTGGAAATTACAAGAGGGCGTGCTTGTGAAACTGGAGGAGTCTCCCCGACTGCAGCTCTCGGGACAGCATCTCACTGAGCTTGGGATAAAGCTGCTGGGCAGGACCAGACGATGGGATGCTGTTTTTCATTCTTGGTTTGGCTCTGCCTCTGAATGGTGGGGAGTACACCCTGTTCTGGGAGGAATAGGAAGGTCAATTTCAGTACTTTGATGTTGCTTTACAAAAGTGGAGGAAATCAAATACAGACTCCTGAAATATTAGCAACCCCAGGGTTTGTGTTGCACTGTTTCTAAGTTTTGGAAAAGATGATCTAGGAAGATGGGAGTCATGGATTCCTCTTTAAGCTGATGAATGTTACTCTGCTCTTCCCTTCTGCCTGCTTCTCACCACCCAGCGTCTCTGCTGCCCTGAGGTTGGGCTGTCCTGGGAAGCTGTCTGCAGCTGGAGCTCTGAGTTGAGCCGGCTCCATGTGAGCGACGGAAACTTGACTCTGATTCCCTGGCCCAGGGCCCAGCTCCCCTTTCCCTCTCCCTGGGGCGCTGAAGAAGTGAGGAGTGCATGCATGAGCAGGCTGCTTGTGTGTCTGCTTACCTTGGCATCCTAAACACTCCAGCCCCATCTTCCCTGTGTGAAAATACTCACTACAAGCTTCTGCCTGTTTCCACTTCCAGGGTTTGCTCCCATCAACTTGCTTCTTCTTGGAAAGCTAGAATCCTGCAGCTGTATTGACCAGCACAAAGACCTTTGTGCTGACTGAATAACAAGGGGACCTTCATGTGACTGGCAAGTGACTCGATTTCCCATGGGTTGCATCATGTTTTGGGGCACGAGGTAAGCATGGGACACTCCAAGGGGGTTAGGTCCCTGGGGAAAAGTGCATACCGGTGGCTTTTGAGTCAATATTCTTTTAAGTTCATGCCCAGTTTGCATTAGAGAAAAGGTTGTGCCCAAATGAAGATAGTGAACTTGTAGAATGTCACCAACCTGTCCAGGAGGTTGTACCCTCTAAGGCAGTCACAAGACTGCTGCGTATTTGACGTGATGGTTCAGGAAGGGGAGCCCCCAACTGACCAGAATTAGGTTCTCTGGGTTGCCAAGTGGATGAGGCAATCAGGAGTGAGAGCACAGGAGCCTGGGGACAGGAAGGGCCATGCAGAAGCACTTCCTCGATGCGGTGGATGGATGCGGGCTCTGCCCATACTGTGGCCACAGTTGAGCAATGCCATGTGGCTATAGGGGCTTTCTTAAACTATAAACAGGCCTAACTAAGATGGCTACATCTTCTTTTCAGAAGGGGCCACGGGGCCCTAACCCCCGTCTACATCAGGTGCTGCCCAGGTGATACAGCACCAAGGAAAGAGAGCCCAGTCGCACTCCTGGCTCTCTGGGGACCACGGCAGCGCCAAAGCCTCCCTGTGGCTGGAGAGCTGTCTGTCCTCATCCTGTGTGCAGCAGCACTTTTGACCCCTGAACCCATTGCTTTCATTTCTCTATTCTATCCATTTCAGTGCCCGCCTTGGTGAATTTGGGGTCGGCTGCCAAAATGATTGGAAGAGAAGCCTGTTGTTTTCACTGGGAAACAAGCATTAAAGGATAGATATTGTCTTTATCAACAGTTATTGTTTCTTTATCTGTACACTGGGGCAAACAGTTTTATAACTATTCCTCTTAATCACACAACTGCCCTGTGCAGTAGGCATTCTTCTTAAACCCATTTAATGGATAAGCAAACGGAGGCACAGAGAGATCTACAGTTCATTGGAGGTCTTTCTCACCAAGCATTACTGGAAGAATCTGGATTATAATCCAGGTCACATTTCACACATCAGAGGCTGGGACTAAGAAAAGAGATTTAACTCCTAAATTCTGAGTAGTCCTTATGCAAATACCCGGTGACCAAAAGCAAAGCTCAAGCCTCCTTCCTGTGCATGTGGTACTTTGACTATTCAGGGACAGCTCAAGGCACACCTCTGATGCCACTGCACAAACCAGCCACCTCGAACCCCCTGTGAATAGAGACGACCTGTGATATTCCCCAAATATTTGGAACTAAGTGAATGGCAAAGAGAAAGGTGGTCCGAGGAATTTATTAAGCATGAAGAAGAACTTCCAGGGACATCCCAGGTCTTGCATACCCACCCTGATCCCATCTGGTGGTGTTAGGATCACAAAATGGGGACTTGTTATTGCAATGAGGATTCCAGGAGCCCCTGGGAAGTCTTTGCTGGTTCGTAGATGTGTTTACGTTCAGGATATTCTTTCCATGGCATGATTTTGAGTTACTTTCAACAAAAAACATTCAAATGCAAAGAGTTTCTGCATAATTTTCAATTAAAAAGACAACGCATTGATCAGAGCCATTAGTGGTTTGCAATTGTTCTCGGGGAATGGGCTTTCTGGAAGGAAGCATAGGAGGGAAGTGCACATAATTTTGAGTATCCCCTTTTCCAAAAAGTAGTGTGGCTGTAATGATGCTGTAGTTTCCTGTGAGCCTAGAATACAGTACCCCTGTGTTTGGCCTGCCAGAGCAGGTGAACATTCCCCAGGCTTGCTCTGTGTCACGGATACCCGGCTCACCAGATGGATGCACTACGGTGGGTGCCCTGGTAGCCCAAGCTGGCTCTGATGCAAAGATCTGGTACAGAATTTATAAAGCAATATCTCATTTCTGGTTGATGGTGACTCACTCGAGATGTTGGCACTTTTTTTTTCCTATTTCGTGTCAAAGATTCTTGGGATGAAATAAGTTAAAAAGATGTTTCTAGAAGACAAGTAAGCATCAAAAAATAAAAGGAGCTGAAACATGCACCAAAGTGAATATTAAGAGAAATTTGACACTCCAGAGATTGTGAATGTCCTTTTATCTTGGCCTAGATAATGAGGCGTGCACAGTTAGTACTGTGGGCTCCCTGGTGCCATTAGAAGAAAATGCTGACGGAGCTTACAATCATGTCTTCAGTTCTGTTTAGTCAGATCACCTGGTTATTTCATTAGCATGCTGAAGTTCTGTTTCCTTGTCATTTGGAGATGTTTAACTGTGGCATATGTCAGAATCACAGGCAATGGGGAATAGATTAAACAATACCTCCCTCAATGGACACTTGAAGAAGACACATACCTCAAACTTTATGTTAAATCTTAGAGGAAAAGTCAAGTTTTTGTTGTAGTTTATTTTTTGGAGATGATTGTAAATTTGGTTACTTTGCATTTACTTTTAGGCAGAAATATTAACAGAGTTCAAGAAAAGCCAAGAGTTTTATCAGAATAAAAAGGAGATTGTCTACCATGTAAAACCAGCTGCAGATCCGCTGAGAATCACTCCTGGGCACCATCAGTGTGGGAGCTGCTTCCCTAAGAGCTGAGACTGCCAGCACACATGAAAATACCACCCAGCTCTTCCAAGACTGGCCCCATGCTGGCAGAAGTTAATGCGTGCAGCTCAACAGCGTGATGTCAAGTCCAGATCTCGAAAGCCGACTGCCAAGTGAGCGAGGACATCTGCTTCAGTGGAAGGGTGAGGGAGGCTGTGAAATTCACCAAGAGGTAAAAAGCAGCTGAGAAAGCCTTGGGAGACTGGGTGGGACTCAGATGCCCAGAGAAAGCCTTTTCAGGAAGAAAGACTGAGGGAGGGAAAGTGACAAAGGCATAAGCGAGTGGGGTCATGGCTGACCACAGGACTGCAAGGTGACTAAAGCAGGGGCTCTGGGAGTCAGCACCAGAGAAGGAGTGGAAGGGGAATGGCCTGTCAAAAGGCTTTGGAAACAAAACCCAGTTTTGGAAACTGAGGTGCATGATTCCGGCACATGTTGTTTAGGAAGCGGCAAGTCTGGCTCTGAGGAATGACGTGGGAGCTCAGTTCATGACCGTGCAAAGACTAAGGAACCCAGAGACCGGGGTGACACTGCAGACGAAGGTGTCTGGATTGCTGGGGAGTCCGAAGATGGGTGGGTTCCGGGGGAGCCTGGGAAACCCAGACTGTGCTCTTCCTTCTTCTTTGTCTCATGAGAGTGAAAAGCCAGAGGGAGCGACGGAAGACTTTCATGTGAGAGACCCTGAGGTTGAGACTGGGACTTCGTTGTATAATAGAGCATTTGGCTGGCCTTTGTCTCCGGTTCCTGGGAAGGACCCTCTAAATCCTTGGTATTTCCTGAGCAATAGGATGTCTTTATTACTCATGGCAGGCTCCTGTGACCACACCAGAATTCATGCGAACAGGAAGACTCGGGACGGGGGACTGGTCGCACCAGAAAGGTCAACCTGTGACTAGAGACTTAGGGCTCTGTGCCCCTATCAGTCTGGCCTCGGGGAGGGGATGTGGCTGGAGATTGAGTTCAATCACATAGCCATTTAATCAACAAAGCCTACATACTGAGACTCCAATAGGCACTCTGGACACCTGAAGCTCAGGTGAGCTTCCCTGGTTGGTCGTACATCCATGTGCCAGGACAGTGACACATCCTGAGGACACGAAAGCTTCATTCATATTTGGAACCCTCCTAAATCTCACCCTCTGTGTCTCACATCTGTATGGTCCTGAGATATATCCCTTAGAATTGTGAGTACAGAGCTCTCCTGACTTCTGTGAGTCATTCCAGTATATGATTAAACCCGATGGGAATCCAGTATACGATGAACCCTGATGGGAATTTGTTACCAGCTGGGCAGAAGTGTGGGCGATCTGTGGACCCCGAGCTTGTAGCTGGTGTCTGAAGTGAGAAGCACCTGTGAAGAAGTGAGCCTTAAGCCAAAAATTGGACCTAAAGTCTGCATGGCAGTGTCAAGGTGGCATGGCATCCCTTTGGCATCAATGTGACCATGTCTCAGTCCTGACCTGCTGCTCTTCATTGAATCAGAACCCATGGGAAGCCCAGGTGAGGAGATGCACCCTCATGCAGGGGCATCCTCTGAGTCAAGCATCCCTGGTCATAAAGTATACCTTCAAATCCCTTTTGTCAGGTCACTTACAGGTCTTCCAAGGTTGAAATATTTGACAGTGACACTAAATACTAACGTTAAGAGAAAACACTGTCACCGATAGACATCTATCTATAAGATGTTGATGAGCCCAGCATTCTAAGAGCAGGGACCATGTGGCATTTGGCACAGAATTTAGTGTGTGGCCTTGTCTTCCCCCCGTGGGATTCTTTTCCTTCTCTGTAAGTTTCTTCTGCACTGTGTTTATATCTGTGTTACAGCACTAGTCACAAGTAAATGCACATCCTTCTTCTCTTATGGACTGCTTTTGTGGACGGTGGAGGGCAGGTCTTTATGTTTACACCCCTTGCAACATTCAGCAAATTGGATTTAGGAAGGGGTGGTTTGGTAAAGACTCCACCAAGAAAGCAGTATGGCCAGAGGAAAAAAAATAGCCAGTACCACCTGGTAGAAATGGCGACTCCCTGCCTTACTGTGTGCACAGAGTGGAAGTTTGATCCAGTTACTCCTGGACGATGTCAGCATTCACCCAGCCCCAAGAGCATCAGTAGACCTGAGGCAAGAGAGGCTCGGGCCCTGACAATCTCCCTCCGTGGTCTTGAGCCCTGGAGGTCTTTTTTTCTGCAACCTTCACTGGTGGGTCACTTCCTGGCAGAATAGCCACGGGGAATTCTTTGTCTCTCATTGTTGTTCAAAGTCTTCTAAAAAACAGAGTGTTTTTGTCCAGCCCTGGGGTTCTGGATTCTGTTTCTGTCCCTCGTCAGTATCAGGCAGAAACTGACCATTCAGGAAGAGAGACAATCAGATGTAAATGCGTTGTCTGCTGCTGCCTCTAGGGGAAGGTTCTTAAATACTCTCAGCCAGATGACCTTCTCTCCCCTGCTGCTTATTGTTTTCCACTATCAAATGTTCCCCCAGCTGTGGCAGCTGGAGTTCAAAGCTGTCCTCTTGCAACAGAGTGTCCTTGGTGGGTTTTCTGCAGAGTTGATTAATGCCTGACAGCGTGTGGGTTCCTCCAGGCAGCGGCCCTCTGTTGGATTCTTCAAGGCAAATAAGAATCTGCCGGAAAGAAGTCATAAATCCTCCCTGCCCTGTGCTGTCAGCTGTGAGTCTCGCCGGTTTGCTTCTGTAGAACCAGGAGAGTCAGGTCATTTGAGTGTTTGTGTGCCCAGGGTTATGCCTCTGTGATCCACCAACTGCGTCTCCCTTGCGGCCTGCACCATGCAAGACAAAGACCTGGAGACTAGCCGTCCGACTCTGGCCCCCACCACTTCATTAAAGACTGTCAACAGCCTTGATCTATCTGTCTGTGTTACCTGATCCCGCACGCTGAGGCGCGGTAAAAGACTCCCGTGCTGGAGACCATGGTGTAGGCTGTCAGAATGGAATTTTGAAATTGTGGCCAGACACAGCTCACTAAAAACTGTAATTAGTGGGTAGACAGAAAAGCCTCATCACCCAGGGCCTGGTTTTTTTGGATTGGTTGGGCCATGCCAATCATGCAGGGAACATTGCAGAGGCATGACTTGGGGCTTAGATCATGGCGGCCCACTTACCCCATACCCAGTACATGCCCCACTGAGACAGCGACCATCAGAGTGTCTGGAGAAACAGGAGGATGGTCATTGGGAGCAGCTCAGCTCCAGGTGGAGCTCCCAGTGGCTGCAGAGGTAGTTGCCCCAGGCAGGCTGTTGTGCAGTGCGGCCTCTCTCGTGGGTGATGCGTCTTTGTGATGAGCTATTTCCACCACGCAGACCTTGAGCATAGTGAAACAATATGCCAGCAATTACTCGGTACAGTGCTGGCCATCGGCTCAGAGGAATTCCAATTACTATCAGTGGTCATTAGCCCAATCGGTAATGATTCAGAGAAGGGAGATCTTGAAGGCATTGGCTATTTTTCTTCCTTTTTTTAAAATTCCGGATATTAATCTTAGAGAAGCACAAAAGCAATCCCAAGAGAGGACTCAGGTGAAGCAGTCTTTACTGAATAGAATCACAGAGACTGTCTTGACGTAGAACTGAGCTTTGGAAAGACATTAAGCAAGGTTGACAGATGCTGCACTGTAGCTGCATAGTGTTGGTTGCAGGAGATGGATTGGACAGTTGGCTCTGCTTGTCTGCCATTGTGGTAGACTGTATTTTCCAAAGTTGATCACACTGATCTATAGCCCATCCTCCACCGGGTGGGGGGTGCTGTGTTCCCTCTTTTTGGACATAGGCAGGTCTTTGTAATTGTTTGAATCAATACAATATGACAGAGGTGGTGGTGTGTGCCTTTTGTAACCAGATCATCAGTTATTACAGTTTCTGCTTTGGTCTCTCGTCTCTTTCACTCTTAGGACACTTGCTCTTAAAACCCAGCCACTATCTTCTGAGGAAACCCAGGGCACAAAGAGAGGCCACGTGTGGGCGTTCCAGCCAAAAACTGACAACCACCACGGGCCACCAGATCTACAAGGAAACATCCTTCAGATGGTCCCTGTCTCTGAAGACACGATAGAGCAAAGACAGGCCATCCTGCCACTCCCTGTCCAAATTTCTGACCCATAGGAACTGTGAGAGGTGATAAAAGATTATTGTTGTTTTAAGCTATGAGTGTTGGGGAATATGTTATGTGGAGCAGATAATAGATTCACCTGTCACATCTAGTGGGTGCTGATTGCCCCTGTGCCCGAGCATAACCCCATCTCATAGGTTTGAAAAGAACAATGCATGAACCCAGTGCATGGCAGGTAAGCAGGGAGCAAAGTGAACTTGATGGTTACCCAAGCAGACAGCAGGAGCTTGGTTCCTGGGTGTGGCTGGTTTTAGCTCCAGGGATATTTGTTGAAAGTGTCTAAGGCAGCAGTCAGCTCTGCCTCTGTAGAAATAACAAAGAAAAAACAAATGGCAGGGGTAGACAGCCCTTGTGGGAAAACACAGAAAAATGAGTTCCATAGTCATTCAGAGAAATGAAGGGATGAACAAAAGCCCTCATCATTCAAGAGACTTTTCCTAAGTTCTAAATAAATCTCGGCTCAACACCCAGGTGCAGGGGCAGTATCCACCACATTCTCAAGGCAGTTGTTTTTAATTTTTTTTCCAGGATTAAGATTGAAAATGCTTCAGCTTTCCGAGGCAAGGCGGTGCTGCCTGCATTCTCTGTGTGTCATGTGGTCTCAAGCACACCAGGGGTTTTCCTGGAGTGTGTCCTGGCAGTAAAGAGGCACGCAAGGCATCTGACATCCCAGCACCCACAACTGAACATTTTTATGACATTCACCCAGCTGTACCTCTATAAAGATATTATGCAGGTTCCAAGAGATTAAGCTTTGCCCCCCATCCAGCTGCTGTGGAATGATGCCCGGCATATGGAGGACAGATAGAATTTCCAACCCTGACATGTGCTGAGAAATTTGACTTTAAAAAATATTAATCAGTAGCTCAGATCATCAGCCATGCACGAGGGCAGGACAGCAGGAGTCTGGAAGCTAAATCCACAAATGTGTGCGGCCGTCCCTGGGTGATCCAGAGAAGGAAGTTCATCTGTTCAGTCACATTGAGCATCTCCTGCCAAGTGAGGGGCTCCCTGCTTGCTGGAGCTGCAGACCCAAGTTTGAATCCTATGGGGACCTATCACTTTGTTAGAAAGTAACAGAGATGTCTGGATGCAGGAATCCGGAGCCTGGTGCCACCCTGCCCTTCATAGGTGTGGTCTTGAACGCACTTTTGCTCCCTTCTGGCACTGGGCCTCATCAGAGGGGCTCAGTGAAGTTTGGAGCTTGAGTTTGTTTTTCATCTGGATGGACATCCACCTAAAACATTTCGAGGAGCCCTTGTGTGTCCATCTTCCAGGGTGGGAACTGGAATTTGCCCTGGACCCCTACCATTCCTTTTTTTGGGGAGGCATCTCTCAGTGGCAAGGTGAAGCTGGGGATGGCAGCACAGGGGCTTGGCCTCAGGAAAGTGGCCGGTGTCCCGGGTTGGTGACCAGCAGTGAGGAGGAGCTGACCTGGGGAGGAACTTCAAGGTTGGTTTCAGGTCTGGGGGCTGAAATACAGACATGGGGAGGGACAGTTCTAGGCTTTGAGGGAGCCGCAGCCCTGGCAGGGGAAGAGGGCTTCATGTGGGAGGGCAGTCAGGGGCCGGCACTGCAGAAGCTGGGTAGCCCTCTCACCAGGGTAATGGACCACAGATAGCAGACATGTCCAGGCAGCTGCAGAGAACATGCTGGAGTGCCCCTTTCCAGAGTACAGGAAAGGCTGGCCTGGCAACAGCCAGGGATCCCCACCCCAGGTATGAGATGTGGGCGCAGAGCCACCTTCCTCTCCAGGTGCAGGGAGGGATAGGGGAGATGGGACCAGGGAGGAGGGCCAGGAGCAAAGAGACGGGGAGGTAGGGGAGGTGAGCTGGGGTGGGGAGGAGGAGGGGATATGGGGTGAGGAAGGTAGAATGAGGAAGAGTTGGTGGGGTGGGGAGGAGGGCCAGGGATGGGGAACCTGTGGAGTCCCAGGTGGGGAGCCCTGGGCCAGGCTTGACAGTCTCTGTCTCTTTCCAGCCACGAGGTGTGGCTACTTCTGCTTTTTGTGTCTAATGCTGAGGAGAAACCCACAGAGAAAGTAGACATAAAACCCTTCAGATAACAAAGGGTGGAAATCAGACACACATCCTGTGACTCTGCTGTGGGGGAGGACGGTGCCCCCACCTCCAGGAGCCCAGCTGTAGGAGGGGAATGGAGGCTGGGCTCAGCACTGCAGCCCATGCCCACCTGCGCCCAGGCTCACTATGCAGACTGCTATGTGTGCTGCAGGAGCCAGACGGATGCTTTCTTACAACAGGCTTGCTGCACATGGTACCCGTCTGAACCCTCATCTTGGTGGATGAGAGGCTTGAAGGAGGCCCCTCACTACCTCTCTCAACCATCTCCACTGGAGATGAAGCTTCTCAAGCCTGGGGAAGCCAAGGGACTTTCCAGATTATGGACGTCTGCTTCGCGGGGTACATTCTGCTCCACAGCTGGACAGGAGGTTGAAGCCTCTTGTGACCTGGGGTGCTGACTTCCTCAGGGTCCAGGGGAAATGTAGGGAAGGGCCCTGAAAAGTTAGTGCTGAGAAAGAACTGGAAAAGTTTTGAACCTCAAGCCTTCCAAATCCTGTTAAGAGGCTGGAATACATTTATGCAGAGTTGCAGAGATGTCTCCCAAGCCCAATCCAGGCCATCAGTGTTTTGTGTTCCATAAAGACCAGCACATTTGGAGAAGTGGCTGCTGAGCATGTGGGTTATGGGAGTACAACTACCCTGGCATGTGGATGGCAGGTGGCCAGGTGGCTGGTGGAGCTGACCTCTGACCTCCAAGGTGTGACTGAGCCCCACAAGCCAACACTGCCTTGAACCACAGCTACATCAGGTGGAAACACAGCTCAGAGCAGTACCTGGTCACACAAGCTACAGGGAAGTCTCGAGGGAATGGTCTGGAAAGTTTGAATGCATGTGGCTGGGCCGGGGCGAGGTGACCATGGTGGTGTGGCTGCAGCTCCTGAGAACTGTCTGGGGCTGGGCCAGGAGCTTTGGTAGGTGAAGCTGCTCCCTAAGCACAGTCTACAGCACCTGTAGATCCTGCTGCCTCTCAGATGTCCAGTGAACCCCACAACCCTGTCTAGGGCATTGCATCTGGGGGCATCCCATGACCTCTCACATACCTAGTATGACAGTTAATTTCATGTTTCAACTTGGCTGGGCCACAGGATGCCCAGATATTCGGCCAAACATTATTCTGGGCATGTGTGTAGGGTGTTTCGGGAAGACACTGGCATTTGAATTGGTGGACTTAGTAAAGCAGGGGCCCCCCCAAGGAGGAGACCTCATCCAGCTCACAGAGGTCCTAAAGAGAGCAAAATGGCTAAGTAAGAGGGAATGTCCACTCGACTGTGCAAGCTGAGGCAAGGGTCTTCTCCTGTCTTCAGACTCAAACTGAACATCAGTTTCTTGAGTCTTAAGCTTGCCAGACTTCAAACTGGAACTTTGAAGGGGTTTCCACCTTGAAAACAGCAGATCTGGGGACCTGTCAGTGTCCCTCCTCATGTGAGCCAGCTCTTCTTTCCCTACATTTACACACCCGCTTGTTCTGTTTCTCTGGTGGACCCTAAAGAATACAGTCAGTATTCTCCGCCATCGAGAGGCACGGCCCTCACGCCTCCTCCTTGCTTGGACTTGAGATGTAAAGGCAGAACTGTCACCTGCGTTAATGCATCAGGATGTGATGGTGTAAGGGATGGTCCTCTCCTTGAACTGCCGCAGCACCTGATAGCAGGCACCAGCTTTACAGGGGAGGCCGCTGCAGACTTAGTGAACAGGGAGGTACCACGTGGCAGGAACCACTGTGGTAAACCCACAGGGCTTGCATACATTTCACGTCTCAGCAAAGATGTCCACATTCTCTGATGACACCTAAGATTACTTCAAAGTTCTTGGAAGAAGCCTCAAATATCATCACCTAATAAAGAAGTTTAGATGTATTTTAGATGGAGAGCTGACAGTCCTTTTACCCCTTACTTGATTTGAGTCCTGGATGATCTCAGCAACGTTGTTTCCTGGGGACCTGGCCAAAAAAAAAAAAAAAAAAAAAAAAAAGGGGGAAATATTGAGGTGGACTAAATTTTTATATTTAAGAGACGCTCATGCATAGTGTGAGTGTGAAACAAAAAGACCTGTCTAAACAAACAAATAAAACAGTGGAAATCCATTTTTTAAAACTTGTATACTGGGGCCTGGGAGTAGTGGACACAGCAGCATTAACATTTGGAAGGAATGCTTGAAAACGTTTTCAAAAGAAGTCACGTAATGGGCGTGTGCATGCACACACACACACATAGCCTGCTTATGCAATTTATGTGTCCCCATTACATTTCTAAAAAACCTTCCAAATTTGCAAGCACACGATGCTGCAAGTCCTAGAGCTTCTAGGGATCTCCCCTTGCAAATCCAATGCTGAGGAACAGGCTTTTTTTCTTTTCTTTTCTTTTTCAGAGTGCTTTTAGAACACTGCGTAGGACAGGATGTAGAAATGGGAAACTCACTGGGGTTCTGGCGATACCACAGCCAGGTTAAATTGAGCAGAGAATCACCTGCTTGCAATGTAGAATTTCAAAGGGAAGGCAGAGAACAGGCTTGTCTCAGCCTGAGGGGGTGATGGGGAATGGAGTACTGTGTACTCCAGGCCCCTCCTGCAGCCCCATGCCAGCTGGCTAGGGGTAGAGGCCAGCCCCGCATCCAGTTCATCCTCACTGCTCCCAGCTGGGCGCTTAGTTCACACCGGCTGATCAAGAGCAAAAATGCCTCCTTTCCCTGAAATATAATGAGGGAAATGTGACTTTGGCTTTGATTCCTCCCTTCCATCTACTTCCTCTAACCAACAACAAAGCTCCCATTTCATGTGGCTAATGGTTCCTGACGTGATCCGAGCCCCACTAAATAGTTTATGAGAAATGGCTATTTTTATGTGAGCAGAAAAGAGCAGTTCCTGGAAAGCTGGGGCAGCCCTTCATGTCTGGGCTGATGAGATCATCAGTCTCAGGAAGCCGCTGCTCTGCCGGGGCCGTTATTCACTGTGAGTGCTCCTGTGTCCACGGAAGCCACCCATCCGGCCGCCGGGACACATGGCCTGGGAGCACTGCGTTGGGAAGAGGCTGACTTACCTAAAGTCCGCTTTTCCTGCTTTCCTTGTTGTGACATTTAAGAAGGACATCCTGAACATGAGAGAATGGAGAAAGGAGACTTTAATGGGGGGTTACAACTGGTTCTAACTGGGATCCCTGGATCAGGAACATCAGCATTGTTAGAAATGCACATTCTCGGGCCCCACCCACTTGCTGAGTCAGAAACTCTGGGTGAGGCCCCCACAGTCTGTTTCACAAGCTGCCCCACCCAGGCGATTCCAATGCATGAGGCTGCTTGAGGACCACTGATGTAATTAACAGACCAGCGGACTTAGGGGTGAGACCTTGGCCTAGTGCACACCTCTCTTGCCTTTATACACAATCCCCTGCCCAACGACTCTATCTAATGATCTCTTCTGCGTTGTAGTCCTTTGCCACACTCTTTATTTCTTCGCTAGGATTTATTGCAATTTACCTACATTTTCTATGTTAATTTATTTATTGTTTCTCACCCTTAAAATCATCTGCTGGAAGGGCGTAGGCCAGTGTCTCCGCATCACCAATGGTAATGAGCACCTCAAAGCCTGCCAGGCGCAATTTAAGGGTTTAATGCATGTTTTTAAATATGAATACTTAAGGTCACTTTCTTTGTTTCTCAGGTCTGAATGTTCTCATTCAGAATGTGGAGATGAAAACTGCTTCAGCAGCGCCGTGCGGCTGCTAAGGGCAGGGTCTCTAAGCTGTGTTGCCCGGGCTTGCAGCCTGGCCCTGTCCCTCCTTAGCCAGAAGACCCTACTGTGCTTGTCTCCCCACTGGCAGAACGGGCATCAAATCTCATCCTTCTGTCCAGCGTTACTGCAAGGATTACACAGGACATCTACGTAGAGCTGCTGCGGCACGTACCATGTACTAAGTGCTCAGTAAAACAGTCAGCTGTCTTGTGATGTCAGAATGCCAACAGGGTAAGTGGCAGGGCCTGTTCCTTCTCAGGGAGGTTGCAGTCTTGGGCACCTTCGTGTCCATGGAGATCCCAGGCCTGTGCGAGCTGCAGGTTCTGCCCTCAGAGAGGTGGCTCTTGAAAATGAGGCAAGCTGAGCTCGTAAATCCCCTCCCTAGAGGGGCACCTGCCTTATTAGGAGGCGCTTTATTTATGCGTTCATATGAGAGTGCTAAAAGCTGCTCTCACTCCTCATCATCCCAGTGGTATAGGCCGAACAGCGCCCTCTCAGAAAGGATCTGCTGAAGTCCTAACCTCCAGCACCTCAGAAGATGACCCTATTTGGAAATAGGGTCTTAGCAGAGGTACTTGAGTTAAAATGAGTCTGTAAGAGTGGGCTCTAAGTCAATCTGGCTGGACTCCCTGTAAGAAGGGGAGATTTGGTCACAGAGGTACAGAGCGGCACAGGGAGGAGATGGCCATCTCCAAGCTGGGAAGCCAGTCCCCACGGCACACTGGATCTACTGGCACCCACCCTGGCCCCCCGGCCTCCTGCACTGTGAGAAGTGATTGCCTGCCATCGATGCCACCCAGTACCTGGTGATGAGCTTGGTGGCCGAGCCAACTGACACAGTTGGAATTTCTCTGGCCTTTCTTTCCTCTCACTTCTCTGTCTTGTTGCCAATGACATCTGCTCTGATGATCTATGGCCATGTGACAAACCACCCCAAAATTTAGTGTCTTAAAACAATATTAATCAGTTATTTTGCCCAGGAATCTGCAACTTGGGCAGGACTCGGCCTGAACAGCTCTCCCTGCTAGCCCTTTGCCTGCTGTGTCTGCTAGACGGGATGGGCATTTCCGCTTCCAGGATGGTGTGAGTATATTGCTGCTCTCTCTGTGGTGGGATCGGCGGGGGCTGTGGCTTCCCCTTGGCATGAAGCTGGGCTGCAAGAGCACATCTAGGAGGCAGGACACGGAAGCTGTCCTTTCCTAAAGTCTGGACCTACTCAGAAATTGGCACGGTGCCTCGCCCTCACCATGTTCTATTTGTCAACAAGTCATGGAGCCCAGATGCAAGGAGCAGTGAGGAGATAGACTGCACCTCTCACGAGTGAGAGCCAGGGAATTTGGGGCATGTTTAAAACCACTACATATCACTGGCTAGGTTTTTAGGTGTGAGTTCCTGAGGATGCCCTCCTTTCTCTGCCCAATTTTCAGCTTAAATGACAACCCTATGAGCAGGTACCTGGTACCCACTTTGTGCTCTGGGCAGTGCTGTGCACTCTGAGATTAGGAGAGAGATGTTGCCCCGACTCCCACATCATTCAGTAGCAGGGCCCACGGCCACAGTTTTTAAGCTTGTCTCTGTTCAAACAACATCATGAAAGGTTAGCATTAAACAGACAGACAAGGTTGGGAGCATGGACCAAAGGTTGGCCTGCCTCCCTTCGGCTTGTTTCTTCTACTATGACCCCCAGGGAACTGTAGGCACAAACACTAGGTTGATGGAAAGTTCTGAACGTACAAGCCCAGAGATCGGAGTTGGAATCCTTAATCCACGGCTTCTGAGGTGCCCCTTGAGCAAGTCACTGAACCACTCTGAGCCTCTGTTTGCTCTTCTGTAAAACAGGGTAATAAAAATATCTCCCTTCCTTGTCCAACAGGAAATGTAAGCACAACCTTATGTCAAAAGAACAGCATTTAATGGCCCGTACTACCAAATTCTGAGCTCGGGTGAAACTGCGTTAGGCTTCCAGGAATGGGAAGATGCCTAGGCTGAAATCCAAGCTGCGCCCTGCAGGCCGAGGAAGGTTAAATAAGGGGAGCAGGGAGGAGGAGAAGCAGCGCAGACAGGAGGATCATCAGCAAGCAGTCACGTGGGCCAAAACGTGCTGTGGGCAGAGGTGGCAGCAATCAGGATGCCAGGCTTTCTGGACAGGGTGCCCGGGAGGGGAGTTTGGGGAGACGCCATTCAGAGTGGACACTGGGTCTGTACATAATGCTCGACTTGATGGCGGCACACAGCGGAGGTCCCTGGAAGCGACATGGCAGGTACACAGGAGGTGGGGTCAGCCAGGAGCAGCGGGGGTTCTTCAGAGCAAGGCTTTAAAAGCATGCAGTCTGGCAGGGGTGGCCTTGATGACACTTGGGAATGCAGAGGGAGGGTGATCTAGAGACACCTTCCAAAGAAATCAAGGCCAGAGTTTTGTGTGGAAACAGAAGGAAGGAGGAGGAGCTGGCTTTGGAGATAACTGAGGATTTTCCTGGACAAGAACCTAGAGGGACGACACAGGACAGGGGTGGCTGGCCACTGGGGCTGGAGCCAATGTTGAGGCCAGGGTGGAACAAGTACTTGAGACGAGGGTGGGCCGTCCCAGTGTCGGCTGCCTGCAGACATCAGAAATTTGGTTTTGAATCACAAGAGGAAATCAAGACTAATAATGGAAAACTCTGAAATGTCTTGCATACAGCTGGTAGTTGAAGTTCTAATTTTTTTTCACTATATCTCCAAAACTTCTTTTTTATAATTTCTCCAAAATATAGATTCTCAGATGAATGTGGACCTGCAAATCCACAGTCCTTTTCCATCTCCAGGAATACCTGGCCACACCTCCTAGAAGGCCTTTCCTGAGTTTCATGTGTTTAGACTTCCATGGGATTTAGACATAGGTTAGACTCTAAGAAGACTGCTGCTCTTCTCTTCTGCTCTTAGATAGGTTTGACCACATTGGGAGACTATGCTTTAGTAAATTTCATAGGTTAACCAACTTCCTCACCCAGAAGATGTAGGTCAACATCAACAGAGATAAGTCATGTGGATAGTATGTGCCCTTGATGTTATGTGATGAGAATCTTGTAAGCTGCAGTGATAGTGAAAAATATTTTATGTTTCAGCAAACCCCTTCTTGACCTTTCTTGCTTGCTTTCTTGCTTTCCTTCTTTCTTCTTTCTTTTTTGATTTCACTGTTGTCACCCAGGCTGGAGTGGAGTGGTGAGATCTTGGCTCACTGCAACCTCTGCCTCCTGGGTTCCAGCAATTCTCCTGCCTCAACCTCCCAAGTAGCTGAGATTACAGGCGCCCGCCGCCAAGCCTGGCTAATTTTTGTATTTTTAGTAGAGACGGGGTTTCACCATGTTGGCCAAGCTGGTCTTGTACTACTGACCTCAGGTGATCCACCCACCTCAGCCTCCCAAAGTGCTGGGATTACAGGCATGAGCCACCATGCCTGACCGATGTATTTTTCAAGTATATTTTCTTCTTGTCTTTGGTGGAGTTTTAAAAGACCTACAGCCATCTGTAGGTGTCACTTGCTTTTCCCTTTGAAGCTTCCAGATGCCTGCCCAACTCTGATGGAGAGCTGTATTAAATAGACTAGAGGTTACGGGTTCTGGGGAGGAGACCACAGAGATAAAGTGCCATTCTCGTCACATAACATCAAGGCCACATACTATCAACACGACTTATCTCTGCTGATGTTGACCTTCATCTCCTGGTGAGAGAGTATTTGTCAGCTTACTCCACTGTGAAGCTATCGGCCCCCTTCCCTTCCCATACTATGCTCTATGGAATTTTGACCATATTTTTTGTGGAGCTGTTTGTTTTTCTTGCTATTGAGTTCTGTGTTCATCATTTCACCGTCATTCTTTTAACAGTGCCTTTTGAAAAAGAGAGTTTTAATTCTGATGAAATCCAATTTGTTAACTCAATATCCAAGGTCACAAATGTTTTCTCCTGGAAGTATTATCGCTTTGGGTTTTAGAGTTAGGTCTGCCACTCATTTTGAGCTGAGTTTTCATGTGGTTCCAGGTATGGAGCAGATAGAAGCTCATTTGTGTGTGTGTGCACACATATGGATATTCAATTGTTTCAGCACCATTTGTTGAAAACTATCCTTTCTCCAACGACCTGCTTTGCAGTTGCCTTTGTTGAAGCTTAGTTGTCCGTGTGTGTCGTGAATTTCCTTCTGGACTCTGTTCTGTTCCATTGGTCTGTTTGCTTTGATGCCAGTATCACATTGTCTGGATTACTGTCGCTTTATAATAAGTCTTAAAACCAGATAGTATTAGTCCTCCAAGTTTGTTCTTTTTCTTCATACCTGATTGGCTAATTTAGACAATTTGCATTTCCATATAAATTTTAGAAACAGCTTGCCAATATCTACAATACAGCCTGTTAGGATTTTCATTGGAATTGTGTTGAATCCACACAGTTTGATTTTGGGAGAACTGTCATGTTAACAACATTAAATCTTCTGTTCCAATAATCTGGGTATATTGCTTCATTTATTCAGGTTTTTAATTCCTCTCAGCAATATTTTAGAGCTTTCCTGTTTTTTAAAAACACCATGTATATGTATAAACTTCATAAAATCAAGTAAAAATATTAAAGAAGTGTTTAGGTAAAGAAAACTTGCTGGAAAAGTTAACAGGCTCTGTGGGAGAAGCCACCCAAGATATTTAGCTATGACCGTATGGACGTGAGTGTATGTGCATGTGAGTGTGCGTGTGTGCAGGCAGGCATGTGTGAATGTGCGTAGGTGTGTATGAGCATACATTAGGAGTGTGTGAGTGTGTATGTGTGAATGTGAGAGAATGTGTGTAGGTGTGAGTATATGTGAAGCAGTGTGTGATGTGTGTAGGTGTGAGTGTATGTGGGTGTGTGTAGGAGTATGTGATGCATTAATGTGTGTGCAGGTGTGGGATATGTTCTGTCATTTTAAGGGATATGGAAGGAAAGGAGGTCAATATGCTCATTTTACCATCTTGATGTCATTTCTGAGTTTATTTTCCCTAAATAAAATATATTTCCAGGAAGAGTTTGTGCTGGCATTCTCCCCAGGCTGAACAACTCTAATTAATGTGCTGGGCCTTCTCCGAGAGCATCTCCACACACGAGCTCATGGTTTGGGGGAGGAGGAGAGCATGTCTGGGAGCCTGGGTTGTGGGCAGATCTGGCCTAGGTGGGGTGGGCTTCCTTTAAGAAAGAAAAAGGTCCCCCTGGGAAAGGACCGCCAGGCCTACTTGGACGATCTTCTGGCCTTGGAGCCCTTTTTTCCTAAGGGTGGAATGGCCTTGCATTCCTTTTCTTATTGGTCTTACATACTGTTCAATCCTTGTAGCTGAAGTGGCTGTCCTGGGAGGGGAAACTCAAGTCTTCCTGAGAGATGGATCATTTCTGGTCAGGAAATGTGAGACTTGTCCTTCCTGCCCAGGCCCCTCACGAGCACAATGCCTCTGGAGCAGGTGGTCTCCATCGCACCACCGAGAGTGCTTCTTCTTTTCATGGCAGGACTGTTTGCCATCACAACTGTGGAGCCACAGTTCACACCCAGGCATGTTCTCCGGAAGACCCGTGGCTGCAACCACTGCTCTGCATGGAATGTGAGATGGACAGTGTTCACCAAGCCAACAGTTGATGCTGAATACATCCTCATCTATGTATTGACCATCTGCCCTTTTCCCATGATTTGTTCATCAAAATTCTTTGTTAATTTCCTTAATAAAAATTGTCCGTATTTTAATTCTCCTGATTCATGATAATTTCTTTGTCAAGGAAATTAATACTTTGTTAAATGAGTACAAATATTTTTAAACATTTTGTTTTACTTTTAATCTTTATTCATGGTGATATTTTGGGCATACAAAGGTCTTTAATATCTAAGTTATTACATTCACAAATATTTCCCTTTGTGGATTCTGAGTTTCAGTTTATGATTCTAAACATATTCTCCACTCAATGATTACAAAATAAAAAGAAAACAACAGTGGTATTTTAACCTACTACATTTATTGCTAACTTTTACTTATGAATCTTTGTTTTAATTGGAGTTTATTTTGGTAAATGAAAGCACATGAGGAGACAAGTTATTTTCTTCTATGCGGTTGAACAGGTGTTGTGAGAAGGTTCGGAGTCTGTTTTCTCATGGCTCCCCAAACATGCCGTCTTCCTCTACTTTTTATTTTGTTTCTGTGCTGTCTATTCTACTCCTTTGGAAGAAACAGCACCCTGAGAATGGAGTGGACTTTGATGTGCTACCATTGTTGGCACTCTTAAGCATGATGGAGCCCTGCTGACTTTGGCGGCTTCAGCTCTCACGGATCTGCAACTCTTGTACCCTGTAATCACTTTCTTGGGGTAGTTTCTACCTGACCCTGACAACTTCTCATGCTCTCCATGTCCACAGCTAACCCTGTGTTTCTGCAACTCTGGCTACGTATTGGGATCACCTAAAAGGTTTTAAACATGACTGCTGCCTGGGCCCCATCCCCAGAAATCCTTTTTTATTTTTATTTTTATTTTTAGTTTTAGTTTTTTAGACTGAATTTTGCTCTTGTCGCCCAGGCTGGAGTGCAATGGTGTGATCTTGTCTCACTGCAACTTCTGTCTCCTGGGTTCAAGCGATTCACCTGCCTCAGCCTCCAGAGTAGCTGGGATTACAGTCACCCACCATGAAGCCCAGCTAGTTTTTGTGTTTTGAGTAGAAACAGGGTTTCACCATGTTGGCCAGGCTGGTCTCAAACTCCTGACCTCAGGTGATCCACCCGCCTCGGCCTCCCCAAGTGCTGGGATTACAGATGTGAGCCACTGCACCCAGCCCAGAAATTCTTATATAGCCAATCTGAGCTGTGTCCTGGGCATTGGCAACGCCTAAAATCTTCCCACGTGATGCTAATATTCAGCCAATTGGATCCTAGAATGACTTTGGGGATAAGTGCAAAGCCTAGCCTATTCTGAACGTGGGAGTTGGTTCCTTTCCCCAGTCATAGCAGGTTTATGAACATAAACACTTTCATGGCATAAGCTCAGCAATGTGAACCTCCCAGTGGCAGGGCTTTTCTAACTTCTTCCACTCTTGGGCAATGACTCTTTTACGAGCAGCAACTATGCTGAACCCCAAATATGGCTTCATTCCCTGGAAGACCTACTGACTACATGATGGTAGGTCAATTATGTTAGACTCTGTCCATCATGGGCAACTAGGTGATGCTTCTTTAGTGGGAGAGACATTTATTTCTTTTATGGAATTTCCTACAGTGTCTGCTTTGTTTCTGCCACAAGAACCATGCATGGACTAACAGAATACTTTTTTCACGGTCATGTTATTTCAAAGTAAAAGAGGTGAGGCAATTTGGATTCTCTGGTCTTACAATATACCCATAAACCAGAAACATCTGCTCTATAGAGTAGCCAAGTGGTCCACTGAGGATTCACGACAACGTCGTCCGGATGGCAACACCATGCTTTACTGAGATACTGTTCAGCAGGAAGGGAATGTGCTTAGCACCAGCAACCAGCATATAGGCCTGGCTCTCTTGTAATCAGAATAACTTCTCCTGTAGCCAAAGGGAGGAAGTGGGAGTGGCATCGTTCACCATTACGCCTAAGAACCCACTCCCAATTTTTTTTTTTTAACTTGTGGGGCCTGCTCTTTTAAGTAACCCTGGTATGAAAAAGAGAAATTATCCCACCAGGGAACAGAACGATGGCCCCACTGAACTGGAAGTTGAACCTACCACTTTGGGTTTCTCATTCAATCGAATCAAAAAGTAAAAGGCAGGTGGTTACTCTTCTGGCTAGAGTGACGGATCTTCTGAATGAACGTAAATTGGATTGCTACTACACAATGGTCTGGCAGGCAGACGGGATCAGGGGAACTTCTTTTAATGCCAACTCTAGTGATCAAGGTCAATGGGAGACTGCAGAAAATCAAAATAGGTAGGACTTTCAAGGGCTCAAAGCCATTAGAAATAAAAGTTTTCTACCACAGGAGAAGAATACTGACCAGCTGAGGAGCTGGGTAGGTGTAAAGGGACCACAGACTATGTAATGGTAAAAGGAAAGTATAAACACCAACAATGGGAACTGCATGAAACTTGCTACTATCAAATGGCAACGTGAAACTCTATGCTCCTTTTCCCAGATAAACAACCAATACTGTTAAGCATGATTTTTAAAAAGCAGCTCCTAATTTAAATCTCTGTAAATTGTCTAATGGAATATAAAAAATCTAGTCTTGGTCAGAATGTTGAGAGTCTAGGGGCACTAGTATCATGACTTCCTCCTCTCCCTCCTGCCTTTGGCTCAGGGTGATGGACTGTTCACTCCTGGTAGCTGTGAGATGGAAGATGGGGCTCCCTCTCTCCCTAGCGAGAAGTCAAGAACTAAGATATATCCCCCAAGAAAGAGGCTACTAGCATTTCTCATTCCCCCTCAAATCCGTGTTGTGGAGGCCAACTTCCAAGTGAGTGCAGCTGAGAAGTGGGGCAGGGAGGTCTCTTCTTATACCCAGACCCTACTTATAGGGAAAAGTCTCCACCCCAGGCATGGCAGGCTGCAAATACTAGGATGGCATTCCCTCACCCTGCCTTGCTGGCAGATTGGAAGTTCCACCCCAAGAAAAACAAGCCCAGCAGACTAGAAGCTATCACTGCTACCCAGCACCTGGCTTGTGTAACAAGGTGTGGCTATGAGAGAAGTGGGCCACTGTCCCCACCTCTTACCTGGGGCAGTGGCTACTCAGAGATTTTGCACAGAGAGAGAGGCAACCATTAAGAAGAGAGAGCGCTAAAGCTCTTCCAGAAGGAACTGACTTCAGAGCAGTGTGAAAAGTTTCAAACTTAAGAGTGCTCTTGCAAACAGTGGAGATTTTGGTGGTAAGCAATTAAGAGGAGGCTAGTAGGTCCAGAGGAACAAGAAACTGAATTATAGGCCATCTAGTTAACAAGAAAAATAGACAGCGAAGAGGAACCCTCTTTCAGCCAGAACGTACCCCAGAGACTGGCCTACTAAGGACCCTAAATTTAATTAGACCAGATTGTGAGACAATTCATGCCACCAAAGTGTTGTCAAAAACAATACAGCTGTCAATGGGTGATTAATGGACTCTTAAGACCTGCATGTGATGTCAACAAGGACATACAGTTTAACACAGAGCTCAGGGAAAAAGATATTCCAAGAATATCTTTTTAAAAACCACTATCGGCTAGGCGTAGTGGCTCATGCCTGTGATCCCAGTACTTTGAGAGGCTGAGGTGGACAGATCACTTAAGGTCAGGAGTTCGAGACCAGACTGGCCAACATGGTGAAACCCCGTCTCTACTGAAAACACAAAAATTGGCCAGGCGTGGTGGCACATGCCTGTAATCCCAGCTACTTGGGAGGCTGCGGTAGGAGAATCGCTTGAACCCAGGAGGCAGAGGTTGCAGTGAGCTGAGATCACACCGCTGCACTCCAGCCTGGGCAACATAATGAGACTCCATCAACGACAACAACAACAACAACAAGAAAACACTGTCACCGCAGAGTGACTGTGCATATGGCCACGAGGGTCATGTGCATGTGTGACTGAGCTCTCTGTGGAGCAATATTAGAGGCTTCACATAATATATATAAACTAATAAATATATCAGCTTATTCTCTCTACACACATGCGCATGCACACACACACACACACACACGTATATATATATCACAACATTGGCCTCATGACAAATTGTGGAAATTAGGACTGTTTCATATACACATTCCCTTGTTATATGGTTTATATTCATATCTGTTAACCGAATTTCCTCCTATATTTTTTAAAAATTTAGGATATGCTATTGGTGGTTGCTGTTATAATTTAGCCTTTAGATTATTACAGAACTTCAGTCTTGAATTTTTATGGAGCTAGGTGAGATAGGAGCATCACTCTGAGGTAGATGTCCTAGATGATGGAACTTGGGTCTTCTCTTCTGGGGAGCGGGTGGGTGTGTTAGTCTGTTTTCATACTGCTATAAAGAAATACCTGAGACTAGATAATTTATAAAGAAAAAGGTTGAATTGGCTCACAGTTCTACAGGCTGTGTGGCTGGTGAGCGGGGTGGGGCTCAGGAAACTTACAATCATGCTGGAAGGTGAAGGGGAGGCAGGTTCATCTTATGTGGCCGGAGCCAGAGAAAGAGAGAGTCAGGGGAGGTACTACACCCTTTTAAACAATGAGATATTGGGATAACTCACTCACTCACTCACTATTGCCATGACGACACTAAGGGGAATGGTGTGAAACAATGACAAACCGCTCCCATGATCCAGTCACTTCTCACCAGGCCCCACCTCCAACACTGGGGATTATAATTCAACATGAGATTTGGGTGGGGACACAGACCCAAACTGCATCAGGGAGTGTATTTCCTTTCATATGAAGAGAATCACATTCAGGTAGGAGGAGCAGATGGCTGTTGCTGTTGTTTGGAAGTGCGATTGTTGAGGGAATGGGATATGAGGGTTGGGAGAAGCTGCAGGGTAGCTGGGAATGGATGTAATAACTCAGGGCTCTGCATCCACCCTGCCCTTCTCTTTATCAGAGATGGGAAAGACAAAACACACGCCTCTGAGACTCCTTTCTCGTGAGGCTTCTGGATTTGATCTAAGTTTGGACCAGCCTGAGATTTGGAAGGCAGAGTGCGGGGAAGGCTGCACTCCTGCTGCATCTGCTGATGCTTTGACAAGCAAAGTGGTGGAGGTGTTGCTTGCCTGTGAAGGGATGATCAGAGCAGCGTCCAGTCTACAGTGCCCCAAATACTCACAAGCAGCATGCAGAGCACTCCTTCACCTGGTCTCAGTGAGGGGATGGGACCGTGGAGCACAATGTCTGTACTGTCAGACAGTGTTCTGATCCTTGTGGCTTTCTGCTGGAGGCAGTTTCTTGGTGGCAGTGTCTCCATCTTGGTGGTGGCAGTGTCTCCATCTTGGTGGTGGCAGTGTGCTGCTGGGACCAGAGGTTTTCTGGCTGCGGAGGGGGTAGGAGCACCCTTGCTGGCCCGATTCAGAGATATGGCTTTGGGAACTGTTCCCCAAACTTCATCCCAGCATCCGTTTCTCCAGTCCTGCCTCTGCTTCTGTGAACCCCTCAACACGCTGTCATTAATCCCATCATACGCTAAGCTAGCATCAGACAGGCCTGATTCCAGAAGGACAGCCTGATGAGGAGAAGGAAGAAGAGTCAGTGGTCAGATGTGTGTTTTCTGGCTCTGTTCTCGCTGGATAAAAATACTGTAGGTGGCTGAGTGTGGTGGCTCATGCCTGTAATCCCAGCACTTTGGGAGGTCAAGGCGGGCAGATCACAAGGTCAGGAGTTCGAGACCAGCCTGACCGACATAGTGAAACCCTGTGTCTACTAAAAATACAAAAATTAGCCTGGTGTGGTGGTGGGTGCCTATAATCCCAGCTACTCAGGAGGCTGAGGCAGGAGAATCACTTGAACACGGAGGTGGAGGTTGCAGTGAGCCGAGATTGTGCCACTGCACTAAAAAAAAAAAAAAAAAAAAAAAAAGAGTAATGAGGGTAAATAAAAGTGCAGGCTCCGGAGTGTGGACCGCAATTTCCTTTAGGTCTCTGGGAGGTGACTGCCTAAGGAGGGACTTGCATACAGCTGGAGAAGTTTGAGTAAGTGGGAAATGACAGTACGACTTGTTTACACCTAGAGAGACGGCGTGGGCTGCATCCCCCACTCCACTGTACCCTTGGTCCCAGCTTCAGGTGTGAGCTGTGGAAGTTTCTCCATGCTTCTACATGGGAATAGAGAAGGGAGCTGCTTAAGTTGGAAATCAGCAGGCCTGCAAGGGACTGCCACAGTAAAAGGCAAGGTGGCCTGGTAATACACATATTTCTTTGAAAAATTTCCAGATATAAGGCATATTTTTGGTTATTTTATTGTTATTGATTTCTAATTTCATTGTCTTACAGGCAGAGAATACGATCTTCATGATGTTAACTATGGAGTATAGGTTGAGACTTCTTTTGTGGCCTAGTAGATGGTCTGTTTTAGAAAACATTCCATGTTCATTTGGCAAGAACATGCATTTCCAACTTGTTAGGTTCAGAGTTCTGCATACGTCTGCTAGACCAACATATTTTACGCTATTCAAAACTGAATCCCAACTTTTTTTTTTGGTCTACTTTATCCTGCATCTAATACAATCTCTTAATATGATTGCCTATTTTTAATCCTCTTTTTGAAATTATGTTAATTTGGAGAGGGACAGTATGCTGTTAGCTATTCACAAAAGGAGGAGTATTAAATGTTCCTGGAAATTATTTTTAATCATTAAGTAGTGATTTCTTATTAGTCCTTTGCTTCCATGTCTATTGTGTCTGAGTGTGAAATTACTCTACTAGGTTTGATTTGGTGAGTATTTGCTAAGGTAGTGGACATTCCCCAGGCTCTTGGCTCCCACATGGCATCACTTCTGTATGTTTGAGGCATTTTTCACTGTATAATCCATAGTGAGAGGCAGACTCTCCCACCCAGGGTAGTCACTGAAAGGTATAATCAGCTTTCCAGCTTGTCTTGCTGCTAAAGTATTGACCAAAGATAAGATACTCCTAGGGTTTGAATGAGGAGCTGGCGATATTAAGAAGCAGAGAGGATAGTGAATCCACCCCAGCAGCAGTAGGAGCCATGCCCAAGTCTAGAGGCAGCAGGAGCTCAGCCAACAGAGGCAGGATCACAAGAGTAGCATCCAGACTTTAACAGTGACAGCAGCTGTGTTCTCTCGCCAACTTCCCTCAGGAGTTACTTTTGGCTGCAGTGAGTGCTGCCCTGACGTCCTTCATTTCTGCTAATTCAGTTGATCCAAGTTCTCCAGATTTTTCGGAAGTACTATTTGCTATCTCTATTAGTCCATCTTCATACTTCTATGAAGAAATACCTGAGTCTGAGTAACATATAAAGAAAAAGAGGTTTAATGGACTCACAGTTCCACATGACTGGGGAGGCCTCACAATCATGGTGGAAGGCAAAGGAGGAGCAAAGGCATGTCTTACATGGAGACAGGCAAGAGAGCATGTGCAGGGGAACTGCCATTTATAAAACCATCAGATTGCATGAGACTTATTCACTATCACAAGAACAGCATGGGAAAAACCACCCCCATGATTCAATTACCTCCCACTGGGTCCCTCCCACAACACTTGGGGATTATGGGAGCAACAATTCAAGATAAGATTTGGGTGGGGACACAGCCAAACTACATCACTATCAAATGTCTATAAGTTCCTAGGTTTTGTTGTAGGGGTGATGGGGTGGAAAGCAGAGATTGTTGGTTTAAATCAGCTATAGTTGGTTTCTGGCACTTGCAACTAGAACCCGATTACTGAAATTGTCATACTGATGCTTCTGTCTCTGATCTGCCACCACATGGGCTATTCTAGCCTCCTCCCCTTGCTTTGTGTAAATGCCCACTCCGACACTAAGAAACGTGGCTTTCACCATCCTCCATCCACTTACTTAGTGGTTCAGTTCCAGTACAGATGGATAGCAGGATTAGAACTGTTCACTCCCTCCCATGGTGAAAACTATCAGCTAGCATACAGTGCGTATGTACAGCTTCTTTCCTCTAGTTGTATACACTCCACTCATTTCCAAAGTTACTTAGGTCAGCACCTTTCCCCTCTGTCCAGTTAAGTGAGGTTATTTTATACATTTTTGATACAGTTTGATCATTTTGTCACATTCTGCATTTCATCCTGGAAACCCCAACTTGCTATATGACTACAAAAGTATTTTCCTACATTAAGATTCACTTTTTTTTCTTTTTGCCATGAAGTTCTATGGATTTCCACAAATACTTAGTGTCATGTCTCTACAATTACTTCAGTACCATACAAAATAGCTTTAGCATGCTAAAAGATCCCTTGTGTTCACCTAGTCAACTCTCCTCCCCTCCTCCTTAGCCCCTGGCAACCACTGATCTTGTAATTGTTGCTATAGTTTTTACATGTTCCAAAACGTCATGTAACTGCAGTGATACATTATGTAACTTTTTCAGATTGGCTTCTTTCATTTAGCAATATGCATTTAAAGTTTGTCCACGTTTTCCCTTGGCTTTATGGGTTATGTCTTTTTATCATTAAATAGTATTTCATTGTATAGATGTACCACACTTTGTTTATCGACCCAGCTATTGAAGGACATCTTGGTGGCTTTCAGTTTTGGTGATTATGAATAAAGCTGCTATAAACATTCATGTGTAGGTTTTTGTATTTATATAAGTAAATACTTAGATGTGTGATTATTGGATTACATCTTCAGACTATTGTTATAGACTGAATTGCTTTCCCCCCAAATGTATATGTTGAAGCCCTAACCTCCAATGTGACTGTATTTAGGGATAGGGCCTGTAGGAGCATAATTAGGGTTAAATGTGTGTCCTAATCTGATAAGACTAGTGTCCTTATTAGTAGAGGAAGGGACACCAGAGATCTCTCTTCAATCACACACAGAGGAAAGGCCATGTGAGTGCATGATTGTCTATAAGCTAGAAAGAGGGGCCATACCAGAACATTGATCTTTGAGACTTGCAATCTCTGGAACTATGAAAAAATAAATTTCTGTTGTTTAAGTCAGTGTTATAGTAGCCTGAGTAGACTAATAAAACTATGTTTAGCTTTGTAGAGGTTGTCAAACTGTCTTCCAAAGTGGCTATACCATTTTGTATTCCCAGCAGCAATGGATGAGAGTTCCTGTGGCTCCACACTGTCACCAGTGTGCGGTACTGTTAGTTTTCTGGATTTTAGCTATTCTAATAGGTATGTGGTAGTATCTCATTGTTGTTTTATTTTGCAATTCCCCTGATGACAAGTTATGTTTTTCATTTTTCCATAGGCTTATTTGCCATTTGTATATCTTCTTTGGTGAGATCTCTCTTCAGATATTTTACTGATTTTTAAATGGGTAGTTTGTTTTTTTTATTGCTGAATTTTAAGAGCTTTTAAACTATTTTTGGATATGAGGCTTTCACAAGACATATTTTACTAAAGTTTTCTTTTAATTCATATCTTATTTTTTGTTGTTAGCGGTGTCTTACAGAGAAGTTTTAAATTCTAATATAATTTAATATATCTATTTTTTCTTTCACTGATTATGCTTCTGGTACTTTTAAAATCTCATGGGGGACCTAATTAAACTAGAAAGCTTCTGCACAGCAAAAGAAATAATACTCAGAGTAAACAGACCACAGAATGGGAGAAAATATTTGGAAACTACACATACGACAAAGAAGTAGTATCCAGAATCTACAAGGAACTCAAACAAATCAGCAAGAAAAAATAAACAACTCCATCAAAAAGTGGGCAAAGGACATGAATGAACATTTCTTAAAAGAAGATACACAGATGGCCAACAAACTGGTGAAAAAATGCTCAATAATTGAAAACCCCAATGAGATAGATACCACCTTACTCCTGCAAGAATGGCCATTATTATAACGTCAAATATAACAGATGTTGGCGAGGATGTGGGGAAAAGGGATAGCTTATACACTGCTGATGGGAATGTAAATTAGTACAACTTCTATGGAAAACAGTATGGAGACTCCTTAAAGAGCTAAAAGTAGATCTGCCATTCAATCCAGCAATCCTATTACTGGGTATCTACTGAGAGGAAAAGAAGTCATATGAAAAAGACACTTGCAGCACAATTCACAATCACAAAAGATGTGGAACCAACCTAAGTGGCCATTGACTAATGAGTGGATAAGGAAAATGTGGCATGTATACACCATGGAACACTACTCAGCCATAAAAAGGAACAGAATAATTTCTTTTGCAGCAACTTGGAGAGAGCTGGAGGCCATTGTTCTAAGTGAAGTAACACAGGAGTTGAAAACGAAAAACCATATGTTCTCACTTATAAGTGGGAGCTAAGCTATGAACACACAAAGATATACAGAGTAATATAATGAACTTCAGAAACTCGGAAGGCAAAGGTGGGGAGAAGGGGTAGGGACGAAAAAAATCTACATATTAGGTACAATGTACACTATTTGTGTGATGGGTGCACTAAAATCTCAGAATTCACTACTATATAATTCATCCATGTAAAGGAAAAACCCACTTGTACCCCGAATTTAAAATAAAAGTTAAAAAAAATCTAATGGCCAGACTCAGAATATAGAATTTCTCCTACGTTTTCTTCTAGAAATTTTATAATCTTACATTTAGGTCTATAATCAATTTTGTGTTATTTTTGTGAAAGGTATGAGGTCTGTGTGAGGCTCATCTTTTTGTGTTATCTTTCATTTATGAACATTCAATTCTTCCAGCATCATTTGTTAAAAAGATTATTGTTTCTCCATTGAATCACCATTGCTTCTTTATCAAAGATCGGTTGACTCCATGTATTTGTGTTGGTCTATTTCTGGCTGTCTCTTCTGTTCTGCTGACCTCATGTCTACTCTTTTGTCAGTACCATGCTGCCGTGATTGCTGTAGCTTTAGAGTAGTAAGTCTCAAAATCAGTACTGTGAGGTCTTAGGACTTTGTTGTTGCTGTCCTCCTGCTTCCTCCTCCTCTTCATCTTCCTCTGTCTCCACTTCTACTTCCCCTACTTTTCCTTCTTTTTCTCTTTTCTTCAGCATTGTGTTGGCTATTCTTGGTCTTTTGCCTTTCCATATATATGTTAGAATCAGAAAATACAGTTTGCTCAGATTTTATTGGGACTTCATTGAATCTATAGATCAAAATGGAAAGAGTTGATAATTGATTCTTTCAGTCGTGAGCTTTGATTTCGTTCCTAATAGTTTGTAGTTTTCTACATATAAATCCTGTACATTTAAAAATTAGGTTTATACCTAAACATTTCAGAGTTTGATACCGTTATAAATGCTATTGTGTTTTTAATTTCAAATTCTCATTGTTCATTGCTATGTAAAATAAAGTATTGACTTTTGTATACTAACCATGTATCCTGCAAATTTACTATGCTTGATGATTAATTCGAGGAGATTTTGTTTGTTGTTTATTCTTTGGGATTCTCTATATAGACAATCATGTCATCTGTGAACAAAGATAGTTTTAACTCTTCCTTCCAAATCTGCGTATTTTTCATTTCCTCTTCTTGTCCTATTGTGCTAGCTAGGGTTTCCAATACAATGTTGAGTAAATGTGACGAGAGAAGGTATCTTTGTCTTCTCCCTAAACTTGGAGGGAAAGAATCAGTTCCCCACCATTAACTATGATGTTAGCTCTACAGATCTTTAAAATGTTCTTTATCAAGTTCAGGAAGTTTCTCTCCATTCGTACACATGATAGACAGGCTTTTTAAGAATCATGTATAGATGTTGGGTTTGTTAGCACTTTTTCTGAATCAATTAATATAATCATATAATTTTTTTCTTTTGGCTGTTGATGTCACGGATTACATTAATTGATTTTCAAATATCAAACTGGTCTCGCTTGTGTTGCAAACCTCACTTGGTTGTGGTGTATATTTTTTAAATCTGTTTTTAAGTGTCTATTCATGTAAGATCCTTACATTGGGAGATTTTGCCACATATTATAACTTTCTTTTAATCTGTAACTTCCCTCCTTACCTCTCTTTCTTGTTCTCTCAAATCATCTGCCTGACAGAATTCACAATAGTCTGGATTTTGCTAATTTCTTCCCCATATTCTTATTTAACTTGCTCTTCTATTCTCTGTATTTCCTCTAAATTGGTAATTGGACTCAGGTTTATTCACACTTACATTTTGCTAATTGATTGATCTGTGGGGTGCACAGATGATGTTGTGAATTTGCATCAGGTAGCATATGACACCGACCGTAATCCCTGTCTTTGAGGTGTAAAAAACCACTGATGCTCACTGCCCTCACACACGAACTGATTTAAAGGGGCAAAATTAGGATGCTCTACTTCTAGTATTCCTTCATCATTTATAGGATGGAGGATTGCTACAAAGAAGAAACTTTCCCTCATTAGCTACTTGATACACAGTGGAAGAGTTTACATAGGAAAGGCAGTGTATGAATGGTTACAATTTTATTTTGCCTCAGTATCCATTTTAAATATAAGTTGGACTTTCTCATACCAAAACTGGGGCCCAGTCACCCTTGACGTAGCTTCCAGTTCTATACCCATTCCCCCTAGTTACTCAATATGGTGGATCCATCCAGATATATTCATATACAACTGTTTCCTGGTGATCACTTCCCCCTGCTTGACTGGCGACTGACCTCCACACCCTGCATGGACTTGCAGATGGGCAGCAGTGACTACCTCTCAGCCACTGCATGACCTCCTGAAACTCGTGTCTGCTTGCTTTAAACCCAGCAACTGAAACTCCTTGTGGGAATCCTGTTGGAATAATGCCCTGGGCGTAGTAAAGGTGTTGGCCACGGGTCCCCTTCTCATTCTCTCTCCCTCTCTGCTTCTTGACCTCCCTGTGTGTGTGGTGCCCAGGGGTGCCACGTGCTCCGCAGGATCTGTAACTTTTTACATCTTTATTTCTATCTGTGTCTCTACTGATCTTTGAAAGGGTACTCTCCATCTTAAAGAACTTAAATTAAGGCTGGGCACAGTGGCTCAAGCCTGTAGTCCCAGCACTTTGGGAGGCCGAGATGGGCAGACCACGAGGTCAGGAGATCGAGACCATCCTGGCTAACATGGTGAAATCCCGTCTCTACTAAAAAATACAAAAAACTAGCCGGGCGAGGTGGCAGTAGTCCCGGCTGCTCGCGAGGCTGAGGCAGGAGAACGGCGTAAACCCGGGAGGCAGAGTTTGCAGTGAGCTGAGATCCGGCCACTGCACTCCAGCCTGGGCGACGGAGACAGATTCCGTCTCAAAAAAAAAAAAAAAAAAAAAAAAAAAAGAACTTAAATTAAAATAGCAAGATAAATTTTTGATTCTTTACCAGTTTTCAAAATAACGAGTTAATTTCTGTAATGAATTTTTCTTAAAATTAGGCACCATTATATACTCAAGATTGAAACATCTTGTTGTTTTTAATCCCTTGCCCTGTTATCTTTGCTGTTGCTCTTATTGTCCTATCTATGGCCCTAATTCCTTTAACATGACCCTAATAGTTTTAGTAGCTTCCTTGTTTCAGAAACGAAACAAAAGTATCCCAAGTGCATCTGATAGTCTTGCTGCCCTCGGCCTGGAGTCAGCCCTTCCTTAAGGAGTTCCGGTTGCCTTCAGTGGGAAATGTAGAGATTGGGATCTGTGTGTGCAGCCGAGTTTCAGCAGGAAATGGATGTGGCATGTGGGAGACCAAGCCTGAGCCGTCCTGGAGGCCCTGGGTTGCGAAAATGTTCCCACAAAATGGCTTTGTTTGCCTTTTGCTGGGGGCCCTTTCACCCGTTCAGGACAAGTTTTTGCATTCATTTATTGGCTCAAGATTCCCTGAACCACATGAAGAGTGCAAATTGGAGCCCTTACATGCAGGTGGCACAGCTTGAGGTTCTGATTTCTCATGGGAATCTGTTTCCTTCCCATGAAGAGCCCCAGGCAGATGACATTATTTCTTGACACCTTCCTGGCCTGGTAGCTGGAATTTCTCTACTCTCTTTTTCTTTTTGCAAGGCAGGATGGGCCTTCCATTCTCCCAGCTCAAGGCCGAGTCTTGCTTCTTTGGGTGGGACCACAGTCCCATTTCTGACCCCAAGTGGCCAGTGCTGTTCACCCATGTCTAGGTGTCCTGGCACAGAAGAGTAGGCTTTTGCTCTCTTTGAGTCTCTGCTTCATTTCTGGCACGTAAGCCCTTCCTTCCTCTCTTTTGAGCTTGACTAGAGGTGGTTTTTTTGGTTTGTTTCCTCGTTTTGTTTTTGTTTTTTGTTTTGGGGTTTTTTTGAGACAAAGTCTTGCTCTGTCAGGCTGAAGTGCAGTGGCACAATCTCGGCTCACTGCAACCTCCGCCTCTTGGGTTCAAGCGATTCTCCTGCCTCAGCCTCCCAAGTAGCTGGGATTACAGGCACGCACCACCATGCCCAGCTAATTTTTCTATTTTTAGTAGAGATGGAGTTTCACCATGTTGGCCAGGCTGGTCTTGAACTCCTGACCTCAGATGATCCGCCCATCTCAGTCTCCCAAAGTGCTGGGATTACAGGCATGAGCCACCGTGCCGAGCTGCTAGAGGTTTTCAAAGTCAGTATTTTTTAAGCTGTCTGCTCTTCTACCTTTTAATCCAATTGACAATCATCTATAAATGTTCTGTAAGCTTTTTTCACCTCTAATGGGATGCTATCTGCCCATGATAGTGGGGAGTGTGGATCATGTCTTTCTCCTCAGCTGCTTCCTCACTATCCGATTCTCTCCATGTGTGTAGGGAATGATGTTTGTGACATTTTACCAGATCAGGCGAGCAGGCCCGATCCTGCCTCTTGCAGGATGAGTGGGTGCTGCTGTCCCCTCCTCGTGTCTGTGGGCTTGTGCTAGGCTGTACCACCTCCTTGTCACTCACTGGGCCTCCCCTGTAGTCTTCCCATTGTTTACCAGACTACTTTTTAAAAAGACACTGTAGGAACCTTACTGTTAAATACCTCATCGTTTTTATCACAAATTATTTTCCTGAGAAGGAAACACAGACAGATGCGGTCTTCAGAAACGCCAGTGCCAAGCGGCACCTGGGGTGATCTGGGATAAGAACCTCTGGCTGACGGGCAAGCCCGGGTGTGTGAGGCAATGACACTTGCCTGGGAACTCTTCCCAAAAGGAAGAACACAGAGGCCTGTGTCTCCTCCTTCTAATGTGTGTTGTTTCTTCTGATGCGTCTTATTGCTGACTGGGGATTGCTGTTGCCCCATGGCTCTTTATTAAAAGTTGCTGCATGTAAATGTCAAGGCTTTCTATTTTGTCCCTCCTCTCCTCCCAACCCTGCCAAAACCTAAGTCAGAGACCATTGAGGACTCACTCAAAATCTTGGATCAGGTCCTTGCTTCCTTTTTGGGAGCCAGGCTTGTTTCCGTGGGTCTCTGGAGTATCATGTTTCTTTCTTAATTTTACTAATAAAAGGAATTTCTTCTAAGTAGGCATAATGTAACAACAAAATATACGTAACCTCTAGAGGACGCTGATGTGGCCTGTGGCCACACATGTGTATGATTTCTAAGGAGCCAGCTGGAAGCGCACTGGTCACAGTCTATGTCAATGGTACATTTGCAAGAAAAAGCAAACCATTTTCTGACCTAGTCTGTTGCTTAGTGACTGCTCACCAAACCTATAATTCAGGAAAGGGCATTGGTGACGCGGAACAAATGCTAGGCCTGGAGACAGAAAATGCAGGTGAAATAGTGCCACACTGGTTAGGTGATTTAACACTTGGTAACCTTGTCTCTCAGCAGGCTGCATCAGGACAGCCAGATGCCTACTTCATAGATTAGATGGTGCCACAAGACAGGGGACGTGGCGATCGGGCAGCACATACAGCTTCAGGCCCTCCATACAGAGCGCCCAGCAGGGCCATGTCCCCACATGGCCTGGAGAAGGCACACTCCCTCACCGATAGCTCCCCGGCCACTGAAGTTCCGTGTGTGTGCCTGCGTGGTGCCCTCCCCTGGACTGCAAGCTCCTAGGTGCAGGGGCTCTTTCTGATTCACCTCTGTGTCCCCACTGCCTGGCATCCTGTGTGGCTCCTGGTAGGTTCTCACTGAAAGCTTGCTCAGGGACGAACAGAGGGCTTGATGCAAAATAAGACAAAGGAGTTGTCAGTTTCTGTTCAGTGTCGCCCATCGCGCGCTGACACTGATCATCTCTCAATCAATGAAGGTGAGTGACTAGACATCTCTCTGGATAGAGATTCTTTGTCTTCCTTCCTTAGCGTGCACACATATGCATTTTATCCAACCTAGATAAATGTCTCCTCCAGGAGCCAACGCCACTTGGCTCCCGCTTCAGATGCTGAAGTCTGGATAGCAAGGAATACCGGATACCCTACTGACTACTTGTTATTTGTTGGGCCCTTTTACTGGTGTGGAAAATGAGAGGTGAGCAGAAAAAAAAAAAAAAAAAATGTAAGAAGTCCAACCTCTCTGGCAGGGATCCCTTCCAGAAGGGATGGATGCAAGTGAATTTATTTTGAGGTGAGCTGGTTTTTAGACTATAGTGGAAAGAGCAGCTGATTTGGACCCATACACAGTGACAAAATAGTAAATTCGTATTAAGTGTTGGGCTGGGAAAGTCCCTTCTGTTTCCCAAGCTTGGGCTTCCTCATCTGTAGGTTGGGGATAGAAATCCGTCCGTGACAATGCTCCCTACTGGGTTTACTGAAGTGATGGCCGTAAAGAGCCAGCCAGTGTCTGCTGGATCATTTGATGAGCTCTGCTTATCTGTGCCTCCTCACCCCCTTCCACGCTGTCTGACACCAGGTGGATTCATTTTACTGCGGTTGCCCAGGGTCACTGAAATATCATTTCCTATAGAACAAAAAAAACTTGGCCCGTCTTACATCTTTTCTACTGCAGTTTAGGTCCTGGAATACTTACATAAATTTTATTTCATTTCCATTCATAGGCTTCAAATTTTACACGAAGGGAGACTTCCATGTATTGATTTCATTTCACCAGAAAATTTCCAGTTCCCAAACCAAAGATTTAATGAAAACTGTCAAGGGGTTTTAGCTTCAAATTCAGAAACAGGTAAATTACAAATACAGCAGAGCAGCACGTTATTCTAGAAGGCTGGCAGTTTGTATACAAATGTACACACCATCAAGTAAACAGAGAAGGAATGAAAATGCCTGTTAATGTCTTAATCTATTCCTCTTTCCTTCTTCTACGTGCACGTCAATTGGCTTTTTTCCCAGGACGTTTATTTCTCCCTAAGAGCCTCGGCTGTCTCCAGTGTTCCTGTAAGGCCAGGCTGCCTCTCAGCACTGCACATTTTTCCGGTGTGTGAGCTGTGGAACGCTCCCCCTGCACTTTCTGCACCAAGGGGATCGATACCAGAGTGCGTTAACTGCTTGCAGATAGGAGGAATTCATGCCTCATGCTTTCCTTGGAAACGTGTCACTCCCAGGATGGGTGTGGAGCTGTGTCTGTTTATAGCTCTTTCTCCTTCGCTGGTTCCTCAGAAATCACCAGGGCTACCAGGAAGATTTGCTTAGCATTGCTGTGTAAAGGATGGTCTGAATTAAGAGCCCAGTTACATGCATACTGGCATGAGCTCATTGTGTCATGTGCGAATATGCATCAGAAACTCCTTTTAGTTTCTTAAACTGCTGGATGGTGCAATCTAACTAATTAGACATGCGCCTTGCCCTTTGTAGGTCCCTGTGCTGGAGGCTGCCAGCTGCCTACCCCAACATCCATTCCCTTCTTCCTTCCTAAAAATCCCTTCATTAGAGCACCAAGTTTTGGCTGGGCTCAGTACTACAAGAATGGAAAGACCACCTTTCCCACCTTTCTTTGCAGCTAGATTTGGCCACATGAGCACGTTTTCCTCCATATGATATGAAGCAGGACATTCTGTGGACTGTGGGGAAGTCCCTGGCTCAGTCCAGGATCCCTAGAAAAGAGGCCCCAGGCAAGGCTTAAGTACTAAGACTTTCTCGGGAAGTGTAATCATGGGGCAGCAAAAGTGAGGAAAAGGGACTAGGAAGCAGGAGGGATGGAGGGCAAGCACGAGGTGGTGTCTCACAGAGCTGCCTCAGCATTGCAGGGAAGCAGGGCAGGTTGCTAGGTCACACACAGCTGCTCTCAGACAGGAGCAGCCCTCTTGAAGAGGAGGGGGCAGTTTATCTCCCAGTGTCCTGTCTCAAGCCTCTTATTGGTCCAAGCTTGACCTCTGATATATTGAGTCCATACCCTGCTTCCTCGTTGTATTTCAGCCCGTGGGGTAGCCTTGAGGGAGAACAGTTTTGGCACCCTGTGGCATAGGGCTTCCTCTGAGACCAGAAGTGAAGTGTCAGAGCCTGTGTGGACACCAGCATTGCTACTATCTGCTTGTGGTGGGAGCAATAGAGGCTAGGATGGAGTCTGCCCTCACCTCAGACACAGCTGAGGCAGCTCTTGAGCATGCTGCTAAGGCCTAGCAAATCTGGAGTAGAGCAAAAGTTGGCGTGGGTATGTCTTCTTAAAAGAGGAGTTGTGCCTGGAATATAGATGTGATGGTTGGAGCACTGGCAGCCATTTTGAAGCTCAAGGGAGAGGGCAAAATGCTAAAAATGAAGGAGTGGGATCTAGAACAAAGCCTCTGTTCCTGATGCATGTTGAAGTTAACCTCTAGATGTCCGTTAGTTGTAGTGATGTCTTTTAAATGAAAGGGAAAAAAAATTCTATTTTGTTTAAACTGATGTTATATTTCATTTATATATAAAGCCCAAACCAATTTTAACTAATACCACAAACAATAATTATTTGTTGGATGAATGCATAAATACCCCCGTTCATTAAAATTTGTCGTATGTCTAGAAGAGTAGATTTAGCGCAATGCACTTAACGCCAAGTTCTGTCCTCTGGATTGGTGTGGATCCTATCTATTTCATCGAGACTGGTTCTCATAGGTTCCTGCCTATGCGCTCCAGGCCTTGCACACACTGATCATGCGAGTCTCCGCCTTATGGCACATTCATTTCTCCTTCCTTTCCTGATTTCCCACATACTGTTTGCTCACATCTGACACTCACTCTCCATTTAGCAACTTGCCCCTTGTCTTTTACGATCCCCTTTAAATGTCAACTCCTCCATGAAGCCCTCTTGTACCCTCTGGGCAGAAGGTTCTTGCCTCACCTCCTATACCACGCTGTGGTGGCCACACTGCACTGTAACCAGTCTCTGTTTTCTGGGAGAGTCCCTGTCGCATGCTGCCTTCTCCCCAAACAGGCCCCAGCCCATGAGAACACAGTCCTTGTGGACATATAAGGCTGCCTTCAATCCCCTCCGCTTCCCTGTCTTGCACTCTGAGGTTTCCATATCAGCCCTTCTCTCTCCTCCCTTCCACCCCTCCTTCCTCCTCCTCACTCTTTTCTAAAGGCTTGGCATGTTTTCCACAGAGAAAGCCAATGGGAACCAGCACAAGCTCCCGGCCATGCCCGTCAGCCTCCGGGTAACTGTGGACACTGCCTCTCCGTGGGTGGCTCTCAGCCTCCTCCAATCAGGACAGGCTTCGTCGGTGGCGACGAGCATTTGCTGCCTGCAGAAGGCCAGCACCACTACCATTTTCCAGAGCTTTTTGCTCATTCCAGAATTTGGCTGTAGCAATTTCCCCTGCTCTCTTCCACCATCAATTTTTGTGTCTACTGAATCATTCCCATCACATATGAACATGCTGTAATCATTCTCCTAGCTGAAAAGAAAACAGCTTCTTTTACACATGTCAGCTGCTGCCGCATTTCTCTACTCCTCTGTGTAGCAAACCCCACCCCGGGCTGATTTCCAGTCTTTATTTCTCCTCCAATTCTCCCTTGAATTGCCTGCAGTCAGGTTGACTTTCCCCCCTCCCAAGGTCATCAGTGGTCTTGTCATGGCTAGATCCAGTGGTCAGTCTTCAGTCCTGACTCCAGGTACCTATTGCTGTCTAGCAAGGCACCCCCAAACTTAACCAACAATCTGTTCTTATGAATCAGAACTTCCTCTGTTGACTGGGCTCAGCGGGCTGCTTCTAGATGGGATTTCCCTGTGGTGGCAGTTGGATGGCAGCTGGGCTGGAGTCACCTGAAGGCTCCGCTGGCACACAGGTGGCCGGCCACAGGTGCTGCCTATGGGCTGCAACTGCACCAGGGATCTTTGACCAGAGAACCCGCATGTGGTCTCTCATGATGCTGGCCTCTCAGGGCGTGACAGTCAGGTTCCGTGAAGGAGTGTTCCAAGGGCAAGCGTTCCAGGAAATGAGAAGCAGAAGCTGCCAGGACACCCAGGGGCTCTGCCGGGAGCCAGTGCAGGCTCATTCTGCTTCACTCTGTTGGTCACAGCAGTCCCCGGGCCCATCTAGTTTCAAGGAGTGGGGACGGGTGGGGGAGAAATGCAGCCCACCTCTTGATGAGGGAGTGAGTGGCAAGGTCACATGGAGGAGCACCTGGCACACTGCACCACTCTTCTTTCTGAGCACTTCCTGGACAGTGCCGTCCTCGTTCCCCAGCTCCCCAGCTGCCTGTCCTCAGTGCCTTTGCTGGACGTCTCACCGTCCCAGGCTCTGCACACTGCAGCTCTGCAAGGCGTGGGCTCTTCTCTTCCTTCCTGTCTACAGCTTCTTCCTAGATCTCCTGATGCAGCTCTGTGACTCTGAGGGGCGCGTGTCTGTCTGGGCCTGGGGCAGGTCCAACAGGGGTCTGATAAGGTTCCCACATCTCTAGGTAATTGCTCTGGGGTTCAGAAGAGTGGGGCTTTTTCTCCAGAGGAGTTCAGAAGGAGCTGCCCCCTCCCCACCCAGGGTGGTCTCTCTAGAGTTAGAAAGCAATGGACTGACCCTGTGGCCCATATTACTATGGTTCACCAACACGCCCCCCTATTGTTCTCCCCTGAGAGAACAGTACTTCTTGCTCCCCTTGAATTGGCTAGGACTACCTGACTTGCTTCGCTCAGTGGCCTGGAAGTATTTTATTACCAATACTTGCCTCTCTCTTTCTTCCCCTGCCTCCCTGATTGGAGAAGTGTGTACTGATATGGAAATACCATGGGTGGCATTGAATGCCAGTCCCACATGCCAAGAAATGCCTGGGCCCAGGACAAGCTTGGGACATGTGAAACACAGACTCTGGCTGTGCTAAGCCACTGTGATTTGGGGGTGTTGCCACACTATAACTGTCTGCCAGGCCTGATAGAACACTTAACTGGGCTTTTCAGAAAAACAGGACCAATTCCTTGTGTGATTCCAACATAGAAGATAGAAACCCTCTCACCACACCCCACCCTTCTCTCTCGCATGTGTGGGAGAGAAAGATAGAAAGACAAAGATAGAAAACAAAGATTCGGAGTTTCCAAACATTCTGGATGGTGCCTTCTAAAGCACTAGGGATTCACCAACATTTGATATTTGTCTCCAAGTGTCCTTTCCCAGAGGAGTGAGGTGGAGTCCAGCCCTGCCTCCAGCTGAGAAAAAAGGAGCACCCCACAGCGGCTGCTTGCACAGCTATGGAAGAGCTGCATTCTGTCAAACCCCTGCCTTTGTTGAATGCCCACCAACAGGCTGCCAGCGTGGACATGAACGAGACAGAACCTGCTCTCTGGGAGTTCATGGTATGACGGGGCATGTGCTGTGTCTGCTCATTCACTCAACCAGCATTTACTGGACACCTGCTGCATGCAGCTCTATTCTAGGTCCCTGGGACACAGCAGGGAGCAGAAGCTATTGAATGAAGTCCATGCCCGGCAGGCTCTTCCTTTCTGGGCAGGATGGGGACAATCAGTGCTAAGTACCAGGAGAAAAGGGGAAAGAGATTGAAGTGTGACCAGGGAAGCCTGGCCTCAAATAAGCCAACCCCTCAAATAGGGGGATATTTGAATGGAGACTGCAAGCATAGTGAATGAGACAGCCAGGCAGGCTCCTGGGGAAAGGGTCTTCCAGGCCAGAGCAACAGCCAAGGCGAAGGCTGTGAGGTGGAAACTTACTCAGAATGTTGGAGAAATAGAGGCTTGGGGGCTCTGGAATGTAAGTGGGGTGGAGGGAGGCCAGGCTGAGGGTTCGGAGAGGTGTGGTGGCCCCTGTGCAGATACTGGGTAGCAGTCTGGCCTGTTGATATTGCACTGTGGACAGCCTGGCAGGGGAGCTTTGTACTAGGCCATGAGTATCCTAACACGCTGTCTGATTCTAAACCTTAAGAGCCTGCCTGTGGTTCCATTCTGATGGGAAAGTATTCAACCATATTTTAAAAATGTTTCTAATGCAAACATCAATCGATTCCTGGGTAAAAACTGAGGAACAGGCTTATCTCTGTGTACCTGTCTCAAAGTCACACAGCGTTATTTCATATCCTCAAATATTTAAACAGAGTTCGAGAAATTTAGACCCATTTTTCTTTTTCTTAGAGCATCCAGGATCTGCTACTTCCTGCTCCACACATGTGGAACTCTTCTGTTGAAATGTTTTTTCTTCTCTTGCTTCCTGGAATTGGTTTGCTTAGGGAAATTGGTTGAGAGTGAGGCGTGTTTATCCCTGGCACACTCATAGGAGCCCTTACCGGGGAGGCCGCCTAACCTGTCGGCATCCACACTGAAGCATTATTATACCAGCCCAGGGACGCGGGTCATGATATCCTGGCTCTGGGAACACCTCCTCTTCTGTTTGGCCGGGATGGGTATTCGTAGGGTATGTTCAGGCGTGTACATCAGAGGCACAGGTTTCAGAGCTGAACAATAATTGGAAAACGCTATAATCACCAGAATCAATTCCCAGTTCCTGATCCTACAGCTGTTTGCTGCTCTCCATTTTAAATTGGATTTTTCTGTGAGGATGTGGTATTTCAGAACAAATCATCATCCATCTAGTTTTCGATGGAAGCTCCCTGGATCATCACAGGGAAATTAGACCAGACAAAGAAATGAAGGGAGGAGCAGATGGGCCCATTTTTCAATTTCCGTTCAAGTGGGCCTCCAGGAAAAGTATCAGAACAGTCACAAGGTACCTGAAATGTCGTCTCCAGAGCATGTGATGGTTGGGTTCTGGAGAAAGTGCTCTCCTTTGTTATCACATTCCAGAGGTGAAATGTAGACGTTGGTGGCTGATTTGGGTGGAAGGCTGGTAGTGAGGAGATCTCCCATAGCACTGTGGACTGAATTGTGTCTCCCCAAGTTCATATGTTGAACTCCTAAACCCTGCACGTGGTGGTCAGGATGTCAACGTTGAAAGTGATAAGTCTAAGTCATATCTGGGGCAAGAGATGCCAGCACTGGACACCCGGGAGCATGGGTTCACCTGACCTATGGCCAGGCAAGGCCAGGCAGCCCAGGCCTCCTTGCACGAGGGCTGTCCCCACAACACTGCTGCAGGGGGCAGAGCACACCCCAGCCCTATGTAGACCAGGGAACTGCTGGCAACAAGTATTCCTGCTCCTCTCCTTAGAAAGTCCGTCGTTCTCCCCTGGGAGAGGAAGGAGAGATGGAGAGTGTCCAGAAGCGTCAGCCTGGTGGACATGGAAGGAAACTCCAGGAAGAGGGCAACAGCATCTCCCTCCCTGCGCAGTCCAATTCAGAAAACAGAGTTTAACCCAGTAAAAGGGTAAATAATTACAGAGTGTGAGAACAGCCCAAAGGAAACATCGGCGCAGTGCGGGAGGGCCAGAGTTGGAGAACCCATGCTTGATGTGATGCAAGGTGGTGGCATTCAGGCTGATGGTGTGGGAGCAGCATCGTGGCCAAGAGCAAGAGGAAGATGTTTGGGCAGAGGGAACAGCATGGCCCAGTCCTCAAAATGTGAAAGAAGGCACCGTGTGTGTTAGGAAACAAAAGAAAGCCAGAGATTGTGGCATGGAGGGCAGGAGGCGTGTAAGGGTAGAGAAACGGGAAGCCCTGTAGTGTGGGGTGATGGAGAAGAGGCTGAGAGTGGGAAAGCCTTCAGGATGCCACAGGAGGCCCAGGTTGAGGCGGTGCAGCTGGGACTGGGCATAGCAAGCATCCTGGAAAGCCCGCAGTAGAGACATGGTTCGAGAGGAGGGGCTGGCAGGCTTTGCTCATCACTTCTGCACACAGAAAAGGAAAAGGTAAGAGCCGAGGAGGAATCTGGCATTGGAGTTTTGCAGAATTCTGTGTTGGAGCCTTGTGGACCATTGGACTCTAGGCGGTTATTTTTGTGAACAATGACCACAAGTGCCTCGAAGACATTAACTGGTGGTTTGAAGTCATGTAAATCATGATTATAGGGGCTGCCTTTGAGGATTAGAGACTTGAGTTTGCTGGTGTAGAGGCTGGTGGTGAGGTAGTGGGAAGAAGGTCCAATGGAAGGAAACAAAACAGTACCTCATGTTACTGGTTTCACCTTTGTGCTGTCTCTTCTTGTTCCTCTGCACGGATTCAGTCAAACAGTGGCTTATTTCTTAAGTCCATTATAAAGTATTAATAGATCCACACTTTTTTTTTCCACATGACTTTTCTGGAAACATCTATTTTAAGCAAGACTTGAGAAGCTTTCAGGAAAATCTAGTCACTCCTTAATCCACCGGGCAGGTGCAATAGAAGCAGCTGGGAGAGAAAGAGAATGTGTTTCCATGGCACCTGGCCAGCCAGTTCAGCTCTAATCCAGTAGATGAACGCTCTGTAGACCTACTTTGAGCCTTTTTCCAATCCTTCTTGCTGCTACTCCCTGTGGAATGTAAAATTGCCAGGAGATTAAAATAATCACATTTAACTCCGTCAGGAGTCCCTCAAGGGTTTTCAGGGAAATGATGTCCTCTGATAAATGCACAAATTTATCCAAACCACCTTTATTTTATTTGGTATTTATCTAGAGTGGTCAGCTAAATAGTCTCCCTAAAGATGTCCACATTCTAATACCTGGAGTCTGTGAATGTATGACCTTATTTGGCAAAAGTCCCTTTGCAGATAGAACTAATTTAAGGATCCTGAGATGGAAAAACTCCTGGATTATCTGGGTGGGCCCAATATATAGCCAGGATCTTCATAAGAGAAAGGCAGACAAGTTAGAGATGGAGTTAAGAGAGAAAAGATGAAAGGACAGAAGGAGACACTGGAACGATGCCCCTTGAAGGTGGAGGAAGCAGCTGTGAGCCAAGGAATGTGGGAAAAGGCCAGGGAGCGTATCTTCCCCTGGAGCTTCTAGAAGTAACACTGGCCAGCAAACACCTTGATTTTAGGAATATAGGACTTCCGACCTCCAGAGCTACAGAATAATAAGTTCATGTTGTCTGAAGCCAATACATTTGTGCTAATTTGTTGCCACAACTACAGGAGCTGAGATGTGCTTCACATTAAACCTGCAATGATCTAATCACATAGGATGAACACTGAACTGTGTGTTCCCATTGAATGCATGTTTCTAAGTCATTTTATACCCTGTCCTTAGTTCACCCAGGTTGATTGTGACACTTAGTTATTATTACATAATGAAGTCCTTTTCCTCAACAAAACAAGAGAATCTTAGCTGATTTTTGTTTGGGATGGGCCCAGAACTAGCATCTAAAGTTGCCTTTTTACCTGGCTATTTACCAGGTGGTCAGAATCTGGAAATAATGATAATACTACTTTACCTTGGAATGGAACATAAATCAAACATTAAGGCTGGGCACAGTGGCTCATGCCTGTAATCTCAGCACTTTGGGATGCTGAGGTAGCCGGATCTCTTAAGCTCAGGGGTTCGAGACTAGCCTGGGCAACAGGGTGAAACCCTGTCTCTCCGAAATACAAAAAATTAGCCGGATGTGGTGGCACGTGCCTGTAGTCCCAACTACTTGGGGGGCTGAAGTGGGAGGATTGCTTGAGCCTGGGAGGTCAAGGCTGCAGTGAGCCGAGATCGCGTCACTGCACTCCAGCATGGGTGACAGAGTGAGACCCTGTATTAAAAAACAAAATGAATATACATTCATGTCTGTTCTTAGAGTTGGTGACCACCTTGTAGAATTTTCTGTTAATGTTGGCCGAGATACTGCTGAACTGCAGCTATGTAAATAGGCATGAAGATGGCTGATGGAGCTGTGTTGTTTTCATGAGTCAGTAAATTATATTATTCATTGCAGGGCTTTGATTAGACATTGGTGGCTGCTATAGCTTTTGTTAACTGATTTAATAACTTTATATGAAATTCATTTATTCCCCCCCAAATATTCACCGAATGCCCACTATGTGCCCAGCATGGTACTTTAGGCCCTGGGAAGTCAAGGATGAGCAAAACAGACCCGGTTCCTGATCCATGAAAGTCCACTAGAGAGTGAGAGTCACACACACAGCGCGTGGCAATCGAGGACAATGGTATGTGGCAGAGGGCCATGAGGCCGAGGAAGGGGTCTGGGGCATCCTCAGAGGGGTGGGGGCCGAGCTGGAGGCTGAGGCATGAGGGGTTGACCAAGCAAAGCAAAGATCATGCTGCAGTATGGGGAAGCCTGTGGCTGCTGGGGACATGGCCAGCGAGGTGGTGAGCAGTGAGCAGTGAGCAGGGCGGGATGGGGTGATGAGTGCTCGATGATCGGGGCTCTGGCAGGCATTCTGGTCCCTTAGGAGCAAGGAGCATGTCTCAGGCTACAAGCCCAGGAAAAGAGCCCAGGGAGAGGATTCTCCAGGATGTGCCTCAGTGAGGGGCAGCTCCTGAGGGCGGCAGGAGAGGCCTCAAAGGAAGGGAACAAGGATGTCTCAGCTGTGCCCAGCCTCAGCCTGATGCCATGGTGTGTCAGACACCAAGGGACCCACAGCTCTGCCTTCCTCCTGCTGCAGCTTTCTCTGCTGTGGCTGTCACTCAGCACTGCGAGTGCAGGTGCGCCTGTGACCACATGAGTGGTGTGAACAGGTGCATGCGGGTGTGTATGAGTGTGAGTGTATGTATGTGTGGCTGTGCTGTGTGTGAACATGGGAATGTGTGTGAGTGAGTGCATGTGACATGTGAATGTGCTGTTTGTATGTGTGTGTGAATCTGCGTGCATGTGGCAGTGTGTGTGGATGTGTGGGATTGCTTGTGAACACATGTACATGTGCATGTGTATATGTGTATCGTGTCAGTGGATTTGTGTATGTATGCGTGAGTGTGCCAAGTGTGTGTGTCAAGGGTGTATGTGCCTGTGTGTGTTTGTGGGTGTGTGTGAGAGTGTTGAGTGTGTGAGTGCTTGTGTGTGTTAGAGTGAGTGGATGTGTGTGTGTATGCATGAGTGTGCCAAGTGTGTATGTCAAGTGTGTATGTGCCTGTGTGTGTTAGTGTGTGTGTGGGTGTTGTGTGTGAGTGCTTATGTGTGTTAGGGTGTGTGTGGGGGTTTGTTGAGTGTGTGAATGCTTTTGTGTATTAATATGAGTGGATGCATGTATGTATGTGTGAGTGTGCCAAGTGTGTATGTCAACTGGGTATGTGCCTGTGTGTGGGTGTACATAGTGGGGAGTTAAGTGTGAGAGTGCTTGTGTGTGGGTGTGAGTGTGCGTACCTGTGTGCATATGTATATAGCTATAGTGTGCAATATGATGTTTTGATATATGTATACATTGCAGAAGGGCTAAATCAAGCTAATTAACATATGCATTCCCTCATATACTTATTTGTTGTGGTGAGGATACTTAAAATGAATGCTTTTAATAATTTTCAAGTACACAACACATTGTTATTAACTATAGTCACCATGCTGTACAATAGATCTCTTGAATTTATTAATACTAATATTAATTGATTATTAAATGCTATCAATACTCCTCCTTCTAACTGAGATTTTGTACTCCTTGACCAACATCTTACCCAGCCCTGCTGCCCTTCAGTTCCCAGTAGCCGCCATTCTACTGTCTGCTGCTGTGACTCTGACTTCTGCAGATTCCACGTGTAAGTGATGGGATCATGCAGTATTTTTCTTTCTGTGCCTGGCTTATTTCACTTAGCACAATATCCTCCATGATTATTCATGTTGCTGCAATATGATTTTTTTCTATACAAACGTTTTCAAATGGAGAGCCCATCAGTGGAAGATTCGGGTAGGTAGACAGATAGATAGACAATAGATAGATAGACAATAGATAGATAGATGGATGGATGGATAATAGATAATAGAGAAATAGATAATGCATAACATAGACAATAGATAGATATTAGAGAGATGATAGATGATAGATAGTAGATATATAGGTACACTGAACAGACAGACAATGTCAGACCATGTATGGCAATAGAGGTCTAGCTCACAGTCTCTGCAGCTGTTGGCCCAGAAGATTTAGGACTCTGAAAAACTGCCAGATTCCTGTTTTTTGTTGCTGCTTCCAATTCAGAACCAACAAGAGAATGTCAAATAGGCACCCTTCCTCAATCCCCTGGGACATCCCCCTCTTCTAGCAGGCCACTCCAGCTTTCCCAGGCTGTCAGCCTGGGATAGGCTGACAGCCTGGGAAATAGGGCCCACCTGGACCTTTGCTTTTCCCGCAATGAAGCTTCCCTACCCCTCAGCCTGCCTGGGAGCCGCTGCAAACACAAGTGACAGTGGCCGACTGTCCTGCTGTAGCAAGCTCTGAATAAATTGTCTGTCTTTGTTCATATTTAGGTAGATTTCATTATTTCCACTATATTTGTACATTTATAGAAGCACATGCAATCATTTTGGGCTTGTGTTTGGATAATGCTTTTCGATATTAACACAAGCATATCAGGGACGATCTTGGTGTCCATCACACATAGGCAATGACGTCCATGCTATGTTTGCATGTTTACTTATGGCATTGTTCCTACTCAATGAAGTCGAAAAGGCCAAGCGAATAAATTCTGGTACCCAGAAATTGGAGTAAAGAGAGCGTTGGAGAATAGACTTCTCTACCACACTCAGTGAATCGTGCATGCCTAAGTCAGAGACTGCTTCCTGAGGATTGAGGCTGTGTCCACTTCCTGTCTCTCTGGCATGGCTGGGAGCTGTGTCATGAAGATGAAGGGGCTCCAAGTAGTAAGAGCCAGAGTCTCTGAGTCACTGCTTGGAGGAGAGCCACTTGCCAACCAGGAGGAATCATTTTTGATTTCACATGAGTGCAAAGTAAACTTGAATTTTATATCTCATTAAACCATGAGATTCTGGGGGTTTATCTGATACAGCAACTTTTAGTAGCTAAACTAATACTAGCGACAAACAAAGAAATAAAGAAAAAAGTAGCAGATCATGCCAGGTGCCCCATAGACCCCAGGGGCAGGGCAGAGTGACTGCTGCAGCCCTTTCACAAGGTGACGTGAAGCTGGCTCTAAGAAAGATCAAGGAACAGTGAAAGAAGATACGTCTGCACAAAGACCCAAGGTGGTCAGGGCCTGGGCACTGGGAAAGCAGAAAGAAGACCAGTGGAGCAGTATGTGAGATGTTGGAGGAGCAGGCAGTGGGCAGATCATGGGGAGTTTGGTGGGACGAAGAAAAAAGTGAATTGTATTAAAAATGCAACGGGAATCTAACAACAGATGAAGCTACCGGATAACATCTAATAGTTGCATTTATGTCAGGTGGAAAATGGATGGCAGACAGCTGAGGGTGGGAGACAGGAGAGGGTGGCCATAGGGGGACTGCAGAGGAGGTGACAAGACTTGTCAGCGGGTTAAACTATGGACGGAGAAGAACCTAGGCCACACCTGGACTGTTGACTGAGGACCTGAAAGAGAAGCGTCTCCAGAGAGATTAACCCAGGTTGGAAGGATGGATTATCCTTAGCCAGGAAACAAAGCCTTCTAGTTATTAACATCCTTGGAACAGCGTAGTTATGGGACAGACATTCTCTGTATTTGTTTTATTGAAATTAAAATCCAGAAACATTATCTATAAAACTAGCCCTGAGGCAACAGCACAGGCTCTAAACCCAATATCGGTAAATTAGTTTCTTCAAAACGACATCAACTGTCACATTAAATTAATGCACTTTATTTGTCTTTTATTGGGTTTGTAGTTTTATAGTACTGAATTTAAAAATTATTTTGGTTTGTAGTTATATAAAAGCTGTAAAATGTACGAAATATATGCCTAATTTCATTATGTTTCAGATTTAAGTCACATTGCAATGAGAATTAATGCAGGAGATCTATGATACATTCATTTTTCTTTAAAAGAGATGTACAATTTGCTCAGTTTTGACAAAACTGTTTTAGTGCCCTGCTGAAAAATGCTGTTGTGGGCACACAACGACGGCCCCATTAGTCTCTGTGTGTGGAGAGAGACAGGATTCAGCTGAGGGGTGTCTCCTGTCCTGTTCCTGTTGGGATCAGCTGCACACATTGGTAAGATAGTGGCCATCACTGGGAAAGAGCTCCTGCTCCTGGCCTTGCTTGCATATGATCATCACCAGGGGAGTGTCCAGATTTCCGAAGTCTTGGTGTTAACCCTAGAGATGCGGATTTCACTGGTTTGAGTGAGGCCTGGGTGATAGAGGCTTATAAACTGGTTTGAGTGAGGCCTGGGTGTTAGAGGCTTACAAACTGGGGCAGGTGATTTAAATGTGCAGGCCTGGTTGGGAGCAGATGAATAGAGTAAAACCACGCAGCCCCATGGTCCACCAATGACCATGTCTCACTAACATGGGTCCACTAGGGAGTCAGCGGGAGGCGCCCCTCAGAGGGAAAGGCGCACACCTCTTGGACATCAGCTGGTAATATGAAACGGTGTGGCTCTGTAACCTCGCAGTGTTTTCATTAAAGAAGAAGCAAGGGAGAAATGCCAACGCAACACATTTTAAGACAGATAGGAACAGGAAATTCACCTTCCTGGCTTTAAAAAATATTTTAATTGAAATCTCAAAGTCTAGCTGGTCCCTGTTATGGCAGAGAGATGAAAGGAAGGGAGAGACGGGAAGGTGACTGGACAGTCAGAAGCCCTTCTGGCAGGCAGGGTTAGGAGCTAACTTCCAGCCTACCGCTTATTTTACTTTCAGATGGAGTTTCACTCTTGTCGCCGAGGCTGGAGTGCAGTGATGCCACCTAGGCTCACTGCAACCTCCGCCTCCAGGATTCAAGCGATTCTCCTGCTTCAGCCTGCGGAGTAGCTGGGATTACAGGCACCCGCCACCATGCCCTGACTTTTTAAAAGGGCCCGGTGGGGGAAGTGTCCTCTAAGAGAGGTTCCGATTGGGGAGGTGTTGGGAGAGTGCTGACCGGACTTCAGTAAGCTTTGTTGTGATTAGGGTCCTTACGTTCTGTTGAAGAAATGGGCCAGTTTGGTCAGGTAGCAACGGACACTTCCGAGACATAAAAGCTTGATACTTTAAGATGGTGGAATCCCGTTAAGATGGCTGTACTCTTGTCCTATCAATCCTTCCAAAGGAATTCTATCTTTGAGAAGACAGCAAAGCAAATGGGTAGAGGCATCCCCTCCGGGCCTGGAGCCAGGCTGCTGGCAGCCAGGAGTCATGAGGTGGGATGGGGTTGAGCTGCGGTTGGTTTTGCATCTTTGAAGCTAGTATCGCCAATATCCCCATGCCTCCTGGCCGGGGCCGGAAGGCATCTCTGTCACTTCACCTCTTTGTGGAATCAAATTATAATTTCCTACTCCTTAACTGAAGGTACTCTTGCACCTTAACCCTCTGCTCCTCACGTTCTCCTTCCCTGGTAGACAGCAGGGGTCCCCTCAGAACGTCATGCGCCACTACAGACCCTCAATTCGTGATCCACTGTTTGTACACAGTAGGCACCCAGTAAATATCTGTTAGTCAAACACCAAACCAATCCAGGGTCTCATCTTTGTTCTGGGGAATAGAGAACCTCTGCTTGGGTCTCCATTCTTCCAATGGAGAATAGGTTGGTATAGGTGTGGTTGACCCCCTTAGAAAACAGTGACTATGACCAGTCATGGCGGGAGGATCCCAGGGCAGGGTGCTGAGCACTGTACTTCCTCCACTAACTGTGCATTTGCTTGGTTTAGGCTCTTCCTAAAACAGAGCCTGAGACAAGAAGTTTCCAAGGAGTTTATTTGGGAAGTGATTACAGGATTATAGGGGTGGGGAAAAGAAGGGATTGGAGGAAGGGCATATTATCAAGGGGGAACCATGGCAGCCCCTAGAAGATTCTTTCCAATGCCCCGTGCCTGGTAGTCTCTCTCTCCTGAGGGGTGGGAGCGGAGGTTCTTCTGCTGCTCCACTGGCTGTTAGCCCCCTGCACTCCCGGCTGTGCTTGTAGGGCCTGGCAGGATTCCCTGGCATCAGAGTGCCCTAGGGACAGGATGCTGACAGGTGAACCAAGCTTGGGCGGGGCCATCCTGCACCAGGAGGCTCTGAGCTGTCCAGAGTATCCACAGCAGCTGTGGCTGAAGTTGGAGGTGGACTGGCAGAAAGTGACTTTTGTCACCTGAAGGGTCAGCCTCTGCGGTTTGGGGAAGGTTTCTCAACGTCTCATACTGTCCATTTCAGCATCTATCACACAGGGGCTTCCAGGGGAGGATGGCAGGGCCAGCAGTGGTAGCCTCTGGCCCCACCTGGACCTACAGAGTCAGAAATCCGCATTTAAGTAAACTGCCCAGGGCACTGTGATGCACGCTAAAGCTTGGGAACCACTCACCTAGAACTGCTTCTCTTGCTGTCATCCCATTCTCCACAGTTAATCCGTGGGTGCATATTTATTGATGTCCACCATGAGAGCAGCTCTGTGCAAGGCTGCAGGGAGACACAGGCAGGAGACAAAGTCCCTGTCTTCACAGCCCCACAGTGTTTGGGAGGGCAGGGAACACATGGGCTGTCCCTGTGTGGACAGGGCTGTGAATGGGGAGGGCTGGTACTGGTGGAGCAGAGAAAAAGGAGAGGCCCATCTCTGAGCCTCTACCGCACACCAGCACCCTGAGAGGCGTGTGTAGCCAGGCACTCCTTCAACTTCCTACCAGCCCTGCGAAGGGTGCCCTGTTGTCCCGTCTCACAGCTCACCATGTTGAAGCAGGGACCACGCAGCAGTCTCTGGATGAGGGAAGGTCTGAGCAGAGCTTTGGAGCATGATGAGAGGTGACCCAGAAGATCCAGGGCAGGGTGGAGGGAAGGGCTGTAAGAGGTGGAGCTGGCACCGCTGGTGCTTTGTTGAGTCACTGCCCAACCACGAGAAGCAGCCACCTCATAATGTTGTGTGACGACGAAATGAACTCTGGTTGTGTTCAGCCACTGCCAGTTAGGCATGATTTAGTGGAAAAGTGAGCTCAGCCTGGTGGATTACAATACATATGGAACACTTATGAGGATCAATGTGTCCAAGACCACATATCAGAGTCCTGAGAACCCAAACACATCTGGTTGGACAGCTGCCTGAGTAATGGGCGGGGAGCTGGAAAGAAGGCATACCCGGGAGGTGGGCCCTGAGCTTAGTGTTGCATGTGCTGAGCTGGGTAGGCTAAAGGGCTGTCCACAGAGAAGCAGAGAGCAGGGGTCTGAATCTGGGAAGCAGAAGAGAGGTCTGGGAAGAACACCCAGGGGTGGGAGTTGCCGGTATGTGGATGGTGAGGTTGTCCAGGAGAAGAGGGTTTAGAGATAAGCCCCCATGCACCCCAGCACTTCATGGGAGGACAGAGGAGAGCACCCACAAAAACAGAGCAGTGAGAGGAGCTGGAGAATACCTCATCAGAACGCAGGCAAAGGAGCTCTCGCAGAAGCCTGTAGTCAACACTACCAACTGCTGCCTGGGCAGGATGAGTGAGGAACTTAAAAAGGGCCCTTGGTCTACATGCAGGGATGTCCTAGTGGGAGGAGTCATTATTTTATTTTTACTTTTTTTTTTTTTTTTTTTTTTTTTTGCTGTGGGCATAGCCAGAGATGAGGCCTTCATGGTGTGCAAGTGGCTGAGGCCTGTTGGCATGCTAGAGTATCATGACATCTCTGAGGAGACAGCCTTGAATAATTAAACACTGACAGCAGAGCTATGAAGATGATGAGCAAGGAGACAAAGGCCTGGGCTCAAGCTGAAATCCTCTACTTACCAGCTAGGTTGCCTGGGGAAATTGCTTAAGCAGTCTGTGCCTCAGTGTTCTCATCTGTAAAACAGGATGATAATAGGACTGATTGCACAGGTTACTGAAGAATTAACTGAGCTAATATGCATCTACTGTGCAGAGCAGTGTCTGCAAGTAGTAAGTGGGCAAAGATGTTGGTGATCACCCTTTTATCTGGTAGAATTTCACTGATTTTGGGAGATGACATTGCTCAGTAAGACTATTTTTCCATAGTCTCCTTGTTAAGAATCACCAGGGGCACTTGCTAGAGACTGGATTTCTGGGTTCTAGCCCAGATGTTCTGCCTGGATTCACAGGGAGATGATCCTGGGACTCTGGCTCCAGCAAGTCCCCACAGATTCTCATGCTTGGAGCAAGAGAGCACCTCTGCTGGAACAGAAAGGGGCACATGTTATAAAAAAGGCCTGTACACAGAGCCCTAGAGGCCAGATGAAGTTGGGAGGTCTCATCAGAGGAAAGGCACTATTGATGTGATTTAGTGAAAGGGAAAGGCCGTGCAGGAGTGATGTCAGCAGGACGGTGGCCTAGGGTGCTGCAGACCCTTGCTCCTCTATGGAAGCACCAGGCAAGGGGCAACACATGGTCCCAGGTTGCCCTGTGGGACTTCCAGGAACTGGTTAAGGATCTGCAGCAATCACGCAAACTCCCAATGAGGACAAAACCACACTCAAAGCAGCAGGAAATTTTGTGGCATTTGGCTCACCTCTGTCCCACCTCCTCCCCAGCACAGTCAGGAGGAGGCCACCCTATTCTTGGTACCTCCCTTGGGATACAAGGCAAAGACCGGAACATGTTCACAGCGTTCTGGCTTGTCTGCGGGCTGCCTGTGGAGCTGGTTTCGGTCCCACGCATCTTGGAGTGTTGATGGGAAGACCAGCCTGCTTGGGATATCAGGATGGAGACCCTGGGGGCAGTACTGACTGCTGCCATATGGCAGGAGGTACCAGCACAAGGATCAGGGAGAAGAAATAAAGCAGAAAGTTGAAGGCCTTCAACAGATGCAAAAATGAGGGAGAGATTCAGACATTCCTAGATACACAACATATAAAAATGTGTGCCCACCGTGGAGCACCTAAATACATAAAGTGAATGTTAGCAACCCTGAAGGGAAAAATTGACAGGAGTACAACAGCAGGAGGGAACCTCAGTACCCCACTCTCAATAACGGACAGATCATCCAGACAGAAAATCAAGAGGAAACACTGGGCTTGAACTACACTTTCCACTAAATGGACCTAACAGTCATATACAGAACACTGCATCCAACAGCAGCAGAAGGTACATTCTTCTCAAGGGCTCACAGGGAATGTTTTCCAGGAGAGATCATATGTTAGGCCATAAAACTAGTGTTAACAAATTCGAGATTGATATCACATCAAGGATCTTTTCCAGCCACAATGTTATGAAACTAGAAATCAATCAAAGGAGGAAACTGAAAAATTCACAAACGTGGAAATGAAGCAACAAGCTCCTGAATAACAGTGGGCCAAAGAAGAAATCAAAAGGGAATTCAAAAAATATATTGAAACAAATGAAAATGGAAATATCACACATCAAAGTTTATGGGATGCAGTGAAACCATTTCTAAGAGGAAAGTTTATATTGATAAATGTTTACATTAAGAATAAAGACAGGTCAGAAATAAACAACCTGACTTTACATCCCAAGGAACTAGGAAAAGAACAATTTAGACCCAAGGTTAGTAGAAGAAAGATAAAAACAAAGACCAGAGCAGAAATAAATGGAATAAAGACTAGAAAAATAATACAAAAGATTAAAGAAACTGAGAGTTGGGTTTTTGAAAAGATAAACAAAATTGAAATACCTTTAGCTAGACTAACTATGATAGAAGTCTCAAATCAGAAATGAAAAAGGGGACATTACAACTGATACCACAGAAATGCAAAGTATGATAAGTGAAAATTATAAACAATGATATGCCATTGGATTGAATAACATAGAAGAAATGGATAAATTTCTAGAAACACACAACCTACCAAGACTGAATTATGAAGAAATACAAAATCTGAACAGACCAATAAGAAGATTAAATCAGTAATCAAAAGAAGATTGGATTAGTGATCAAAAATCTCCCAACAAAGAAAAGCCCAGGACCTAATGGTTTTACTGGTGAATTCTACCAAACATTTAAAGAAAACATAATACTAATCCTTCTCAAACTCTTCCATGACATTGAAGAGGAAGTATCACTTTCAAACTCATTCTATGAGGCCAGAATTACTCTGATACCAATGCCAAAGACACTACAATGAAAGAAAACTACAGACCAATATCCTTGATGAATATTGATGTGAAAATCCTCAACGAAATACTAGCAAACAATTGAACAGCACATTAAAAGGAACACAGACCATGACCAGGTAGGATTTGCTCCTGGAATGCAAGGATAGTTTTCATGGCACTCCTTATGGAAAACAGTATGGCGTTTCTCAATAATTAAAAATAAAATTAGCATGTGATCCAGCAATTTCACTCCTGGATGTACACGTGAGAGAATTGAAAGCAGAGCGTCGAGAAGTGATATTTGTACACCTAAGTTCATAGCAGTATTTTTTTACAATAAACAGCCAAAAGGCCATTTCCAACAGTTAGGTGGTGGAAATGGGGAGTTAGTGTGTAATGGGGACAGAGTTTCAGTTTCACAAGATAAAAAGAATTCTGGAGATGGAAGGTAGCTATGGTTGCACAACAATGTAAATGTACTTAGGCCACTGAACTCTATATTGAGAATGGACAAGATGATAAATTTAGTGTTATGTGTATTTTACCACAATTTAAAATAGTTACCCAAGTGCCCACTGATGAATGAATGAATAAAAGGTGGCCTATACATTTTATGAAATATTATTCAGCTTTAGAAAGGAAGGACATTCTGACATGCTACAACATGGGTGAACCTTAAAAGTATTATGTTAAGTGAAATAGGCCAGTCACAAAAGTACAAATACCATGTGGTTCCACTTACACAAAAGCTCTTCAGTAGTCAAATTCACAGAAACAGAGGTCAGGTTGGTGCTTGCTAGGGGCTAGGGGAAAGGGAAACGGGGAGTTAGTGTGTAACGGGGACAGAGTTTCAGTTTTTTGTTTTTTTTTTTTGAGACGGAGTCTCGCTCGTCGCGGCCCAGGCTGGAGTGCAGTGGCTGGATCTCGGCTCACTGCAAGCTCTGCCTCCCGGGTTCACGCCATTCTCCTGCCTCAGCCTCCTGAGTAGCTGGGACTACAGGCGCCCGCCACCTCGCCCGGCTAGTTTTTTGTATTTTTTTTAGTAGAGACGGGGTTTCACTGGGTTAGCCAGGATGGTCTCGATCTCCTGACCTCGTGATCCGCCCGTCTCGGCCTCCCAAAGTGCTGGGATTACAGGCTTGAGCCACCGTGCCCGGCCGAGTTTCAGTTTTACAAGATAAAAAGAGTTCTGGAGATGGAAGGTTGTACCACAATGTGAGTGTGCTTATGCCACTGACCTCTATATTGAGAATAAATAAAGTGGTAAATTTCATGTTATGTGTATTTTATCACAATTTTTTAAAAGTGAATAGCCTTGAAAATGGCGAGAATTTATTCAAAAGGCAACGGAGGGGTCACCAGACATTAGGGGGAGTGTGACATGGCTGTAGGGGATTTGAAATGGTAATTCTGCAAGTGTAGAAAACACGACTTGGAGGAAGAAACCTCTGGGAGCAGGGAGCCCAGTCAGGAGTGAGCCTAGAGGTCAGTGGTTCTCAAACATTCAGATGTCTCAGGAAGGCTGGGGAGCTTGTTAGATGCAGGTATAGGTGCCCCGGGGACTTGCATTCAGTGGTTCTAGGGAGGACCTGGGAATGCACGATTCTAACAAGCTCCCAGGCGATGCTGATGCTGCTGGTCTAGGCACGCCAGTTGGGGAACCACTGGTCTAGGGAAAGAAAGGGGGTTATCAAGAGGTGCTGGAAGGAAATAGGGCAGCCAACCCAGGGGCAGAAGGGTCATGCCCCGACCATTCCTGGTGACCTGGACATCTGGCCTGTTCTGTTTATACTAGTGAGCTTCAAGGTTGACAAGAAGCCACATGAGGTGGATTTACTTACTACCCACTCACCAGAGCGACATCAATGCATAAACAACCCCAAATGATCCATTTCCTGGACACCCCAGGTTCAGCAAAACTTCCACCACCTGGCTTCTCTGAGAGGCTTCCTTATGCTTTAGTAACCGCTTTTATGGGCCTGGTGGGAGCGACTCTGACCTCAGGGATTGCTTTCTCGTCTGTCATGTGACCTGGCATGATAGCGGTCTGCACCCCATGTGCTTCATGCCTCTGATGGTTTTGAGAGCTGAATGCAAGCGGCTGCCTTAAAAAACTCAGAGTTAATAATTCTCCAAGGCAGAAGCCAGCATTTGCACCCTGGGGAGGCCTGACTTCAGATTGGATGATTCCACAAAGCGTGCCGGGAAGCCCATGCGACATCTGGTCCCTGGCAGGGTTTCCGGGAGATGTAGGCGACTGCTGCTTCCTCCTTTCCCATCCTGGAGAAATGTTACGATTCCAGTGACCTCTGCAGCTGCTGAGAAGATAGCAGACTGTGCTCTGGGGTCTTCCAACGTCAGAGCACACACGGGACAGGATATTGGAATGCCAGGGTTGTTAGGGCCAGTCCTGCCCCACCTGGGAGCTGGTAACTTGATCACACCAGTCTCTTCTGAGCATCTATAATGTGGGGTGGGGGTGGGGATAGGCTTTTGGCCTGAAGAATGTCTGTGTAGCACTCATTTCCAGGGTCCCTCGCCACTGGGGAGCTTGTGCAGATAAAATCCACCCTCAAACAAGAACATCTCTCCAGCAGCTGGTGGTGGACAGGTAGGCATCCAGAGACTGGAGCAGATGCTTCTCAGCTCTGGCCAGTGAGTGCCCTTTGGTCCTTGTGCCCCAGCCTAGAGCTTCCAGGGGCCCAGGAGACCTCCCTTCCTAGGTTCCTTCTTGCTCTCCCTGCTCTGTCCTCTCCCCATGGCTGCCTCCCCTTGTGCCATGGCTCAGGTGGAATATCCTTCCTATTCCCAATGGCCACCTTGTCGTCCGATGGACACGTCTCCACCTGTTTCTCTATGGAGCGTGAGCATCAGGAAACCCTCTGTGCTCCCAGTGAGGCTGTGGTGAGTGGAGTCTGGCTTTGGGAAGCATCTTGAGTGCAGGACACCAACGGCACCAGAAATTTCTGAACAGCACCTGTCCTCTATGGTGTGACGAGTACCACAGGGAGAGCCCCAGTTCTTGCCACACTGTGGGCATGTAGCAGCTGTTTGTGGAACTAAGGGACAAAGGTGTGACCTGCAAGGACACAGTGACTTTTCTTCTGTTAGGAGAGCCCAGAGGTGCTCCTTAGGTAGGCCAGTAATGGGAGCTGAATGAGGGGAAGGAGGAAGAGGATGGCTTTGCTTCCCTGTGGTGAGGGAGTTCTATTCACTAACGGCCATCAGAAATCAGCATTCATGCTTGGCAAGGAATAGCTAACCTCTACCTTGGGGAGCGTAGGCTTGGAGAGAGTGTGCCTACTGCAACCACTGGCTTTCTAAAGAATGGGCTTTCTTTGCTGGTGCTGGATCAAACATACTGAGACATGGCCACAGAAGCTCTGCAGCTTTATGGACATGGAAGGTGGGTGACAAAGCCCTGGAGAGGGGACTAGGGTATCCTAAATTCTGAAATCCATCCCCAGATTCACAAGCCCCCATGTGGAAAAGGGAGAAGGACTGCTCACGTGGTATACGGCCTTGGGTGCAGTGACGGATGGCGCACACCTGCCTCAGTGCCCTCCGCCGAGGCTTGGAGCAGTGGCCTCACCTCTGCATGATCCACCTGCAGGGTAGGGGGATAGACAGAGCTATCTCAAGTGTGGGGGGCACCAGGGCAGAGGGCCTGGGAAGTATTGCCAGGATAACTAACTGAGGACCAGTGGTTAGAGCAGGGGAGCCCTGCACATGTTCTCTGTCCTGTCTCTCAGGGGCTGGTGTGGGGTGGGGAGATCAGGTGCATAGTGAGGGGCGTGGCTGTGGATTGAACATAGCATGGTCAGGCTTCTGTCTTTTATTATTTATTTATTTATTCATTTATTTATAATATATCATAGTTGTACATACTTTGGGGGTACATGTGAGGCTTTGCTACCTGTATAAAACATGTAATGATCAAATCAAGGAAATTAAGATCTTCATCACCTCACACACTTATCTTTTTTTGTGTGTTGGGTATGTTACAAATCTTTTCCAGCTACTTTGGAATATATGGTGAATGACTGCTAACTATAATTTCCCTACTATACTATCAAGTACTAGAAGGCGTTTGTCTTCATTAGGATAGAAACTACCCAAATATGTACTTGGAATATAAAACATATGCATTTTAATCTCAGCCTCATGCTTATGAAAAGAAAGGAAATTGAATAACCAGGGATGATGTTTAAGTGTATGTCTGTGTAAACATTTAAACATATGTAGAAAGGTATTTTCAGCAAGCATATAACTTGGGAATGCTCTGTGTCTGAATTCTGAACGCATGCAATATACTTTCATCTAAGGAGAATATCATCAGTATTATAAATATGAAGCCATAAAAAATTCTGCCGATGCTTTTAGGGACTGATCAACGCACTGTTTTCATTTGAAATTTTCCAGCTTATGTTGAATCATTTTAAGAATCACTTCGTAAGTACGCTTTTGATTTTGAAATTGGCTATGCATTTATTTTGGAAAGGATAGTAACTCCTTTGAATAGAAGCGAAACGCATGAGGTCACATGTTTCTATTAGATGCCTCTGTCTGGAGAACACGCTATTTACAAAACCATGACACTGTCTTACATGGTGTTATAAGGGTTAACAAGTTTCCCCCTTAAGTAATGTCCCCAAGTAAGTGATCAAGTCCTGTGCTGCCAATGGCAGATAAGAGACATTAAGATAAACAGACTGAGAGGAAATAGCCCTAGAGTTCAACAGGAAGAATCCAGCCTGGCTATTAAAAGCTTTTTGACAAGGATGTTCTAAGACCGGCTGGACAGGAGCTGGTGGTAAAGGGATGTGTGTCTCTTTCCTTGGAAGCCCAGTGAGAGCAGAGCGATAGGTGTTAAGCAGGGAGAAGCAGGCCCTCCTGCCTCAGCTGGCCACTTCCTGCAGTCCTTTAGATAAGGAGCTTAGATGTCATTTTTCCAGAAGTCTCCCTCACCTCCCAGACAAGAATAGGAGGCCCAGGTTATACTCCAAGTCCCTCCACAGAACCCACAGCCAGGCTTAGCATAGGGCACCTTGTGATTTCTTGTTTACTTCTCCGCATTCACTTGGCCATCAGCGGGGCCGCATCCTGGTCACCAGTGTGTCCCTGCAACGCCAACACTCAAGATTCATTTCTTCTGGCTCACACAAGTTCAGCTGGAAGCCTTCTGCAGCTCCTTTCAGGCCAGTGTGCTTTATGACTAATAACAATAATAATATGAGCACCCCTCCCTTCAGCCAGAGTTAGCAAGGCTCCTCTGCTTGGGGCGTTGAGTTTCAGGTGAAGAAGAAATACTGGATGAAAGAGACGTTCCTAAGTTTCCACTGCCACCATCAAGAGGCAAGTAAAGGGCATCACTGTGGTATGAGGGGGGTGATATCCCTAGTGTTGGCTCCCACGGCGATAGGGGAGGCTCGGTCCCTCGTGCCCTCAGCCAGGAGAGTGGAGATGCCACCTGAGCTTGGAGCTGAGGCAGTTTCTGAGAGGAGGTGTGTGGGCCCTGCTGCGGCAGCTGACACCAAGCTTTCCATCCATGCTTCTCGCCTCTGCAGCGCTTCTCCATTTTCCACGGCCCCTCCTCTCGCCAGGACATCCCACACTCTCCTCCCGCCCCTTTCAAATAGGTTGCATTTGCTGTTAGAAAAAAAAAAAAAAGAAGCCACTTTGGGAAGCGGAGGTGGGCAGATCACTTGAGGTCAGGAATTCAAGACCAGCCTGGCCAAGACAGAGAAACTCCATCTCTGCTAGAAAAAAAAAAAATACATAAAAATTAGCCAGGTGTGGTGGCACATGCCTGTAGTTGTAGCTACTTGGGAGACTGAAGCATAAGAATCGCTTGAACCTGGGAGGCGGAGTTTGCAATGAGCTGAGATCACACCACTGCACCCCAGCCTGGGTGACAGATCGAGATTCTGTCTCAAAAAACAAACAAACAAACAAAAAAAAACAAATAAAAAACTGAAGCAACCTTCCCTTCACCCCACCGGCCTGACGTGGCTCCCATCTCCTTTTAACGTTCCTAGATCTCCTAGGTTCCTGGATAGAATGGCCTTGCTTTGCTCTCATTTTCTCATCTCCCTTCTTCTCTTCTGCCCCCTCCAAACTCAGCCCCGTCCCCGTCTCCCTGGAGATGACCTACCCAGGACACATCGACATCTCAACAGGCACCTCCAGCACATGGCCTCCCCGGCGCCTGGTTTCTTCACCACACACTTTCTCTAAGGGACTTTTGGGGCACTTCCCCAGAGCAAAAAACGCAGCTGTTAAATAGTTGCCAGGCAATTGAATCATTGTGAGCAGTGGTGAACTCCTCTCCCACAGGAGAGGAATTTTACTTTTGTCGTGGGGAGTGGGAGCTATTCATCCAGGGTGGACGGCGGTATTAATTATTGTTGCTGCCAATTTGCACGGCAAGAGCTGGGCCTCATCTGCACTCCTTTCCTTCGGTTTTCCCTTCCGAGGAAGGCACACTCTTTGGGAGAGGACGCTGCAGGCTGAGCCTCACCTCAGCCGGAAGCTTCTGGGCTTGCAGAGTTGCTGGGCCAGAAGGCCAGGCCTAGAAGAGGGCAGATGCTTGAGATGTGGAGCTGCTGGAGCTGGGGCTGGTTCCTAGTCTCCTCCTCTATTCACATCAGTGTCCTCCCAGCTCAGAGGCTCAGGTGGGAAGCCTGGAGTGCGTGAGTGAGCTGTGCCATCTCCAGCCCCTCTGGCTTCTTCAGGGAAGGTCGCAGAGAGTTCCTCTCCCCCTCAGGACCACACACACAGAGGGGTGAGGGAAGAAAATCCGGAAAAGACAAAGGATTCCAAAAGCTGAATTTGAAGGAATAAGTTTTGCGAAATATGGCCTGCTAGCATTCGTTGCCACTTCTAGTGGCACTAGGAATGGTTCTTTCCGACAAGGCCAAAGCACCCCAGGACAGAAATTCTCAGCCACGGAGGGAGGAGTGGCAGCTGTGCTCCCAGGAGACGTGCGGTGATGTCTGGAGACATTTTGTGTGGTCACAGCTGGGAGGAGGAGTACGGCCCAGGCAAGCCGCTGAAGTCCTGCAGTGCAAAGGGCGGTTCCCTGGCAAATTTTCCGCTCCCAAATGCCCATGGTGCCAAGGTTGAGAAATCCTATCCCAGAGCAACTGAGCTGAGGGCTGGTCCTTCCTAGTGGACAGGGTGACTTTCCACAAGGCCAGGCCTCAAGTCAAAGGATCTAAGGAGAAGAACTCTGGCCATCCCACTCAGGGAGGGAGTAAGCATTTGTCCTAGTCATAGCTCCCTCCCTTCCTCATGCAGCTCCTGATGCCCTCAAAGACTGGACCCCAAACCCCAAACCCAGAAAGCAGCACACACGCACTGGGTGTGTGGGTCTACACCAGGTCAGTGTGAGGGGACTTCTTGTCTAACAAGGTCAAGGGACACCTCATGGTCAGCCCAGTGGGAGCCTGGAAATAACTTGTACATTAGGATGACACTGGAGCAGGGCATCAGGGTACCCACTGGGTAGCAGAACCTCAGAACTCAGTGCCCTGAGACTGGTTTTCATGGGTCAGGGATTAGGGCGGGCCATGGCTGGGCAATTCTTCAACTTCAGGTAGCATGGCTGAGCCAGCACGCTGGCATTCTTTCAGAAAATGAGTGTCTGGGAATCTAAACTGTCATTATTTTCGTGTCTGGTGCGTTGATGGGGTGGTGGCAGGTGGGGATCAGCTAGGGCCATGGCTCAGAGAGCTTCAGCACAGCCTCTGGGGGTGGTCCACTTCCCGGCGGTGGCTCAGGATTCCCCGAGAAGGAAGAGGATGTGGCCATTTCCAAACGCCTCGGCCCAGAGCCTGGCGTCGTGTCTTGCCACTTTTGCCAGACTTGATTGGTCAAAGTAAACCCTGAGTCACACAGATTGAGGGCAGGGCACGTCCACATGCCCTTGGTGGGGGCCTACGTCAAAGGACCGGCGACTGTCTCTCATCTCTCATTCGGAAGCTCATCCCAGAGAGGATGTACAGCGTGCTAGAAACAGAGAAGCCCCCACTTCAGACAAATGGGTTTTATTCCTCCTCCCAGGGTGGCCGAGTGACATGGAGAATGGTGCAGGCGCAGGGCATTCGTGCATCAGAGGGACCCTAATGAGGGAGACCAAGACGCATGTAAGGAGCTCAGCTCCGGCAGAGATGCTTTTCTGTGGCCAAGGTGTTTCCATTCCATGGTTTCCTGCTAGCCTCCCTAGCCCTGCTCCTCTCCGCTCCGTGTGTACCTCACCTCTACCCCCCATTAACATAAGGACTGCCTGACCTTACAGAGTAGCCAGCGAAGTCAGAGCCATCCCACCCACTTCCAGCAATGCTGCTCCCTGGCCAAGAGGGCCTCTGCCAAGCACGGCCCGGATCAGAGCTGCGGTGCCTGAGCCTGTGGAGGATGTGGGGAAGCTGTCTAGGGCAGAACAAGCTCCCTGCCTGCTCTTTCTGCAGTGTGGGGCATGTCATGGCCAAAAGGACTATTTAGAACACTCAAGGAGACTTTGTAATGGGCCAAAAGGGAAAGCCAGTTGTGATGGAGATGGTGTTATCATTAGTGTTGTGGTGGAAATGCGGGTGGGAAGTCCTGTGGCTTCCATGTAACCCTGGCCTGTTCAGAGTGTGCGACAGTGTGGGGTGTGTGCCCAAGGCTTCTCTTCCTTCCCTGTCTCCCCGCTCCTCCTTCCCTGTCTCCCCGCTCCTCCTTCCCTGTCTCCCCGCTCCTCCTTCCCTGTCTCCCCGCTCCTCCTTCCCTTGCAGGCCTTGCTGAGGCTCCTAAATGAACTTTGCTGTCCATACAGACCCATGTTAGCTGGAAACATATTTCTGGTCACTTAAATCACTACTGATTTGCAGCCAATGAATAGCTGCTGGCATGGAGATCACAGGCGAAGGGAAACAGCAAAAACATAAAGATGCCTGAAGAGCTAGCGGTAACTTCCAGAGTCATTAACAGAAACTTAAGAGATGCTAGGCCTTGCCAGGATGGCTGGACGAAAAGTGCCCTTTTAGAAAAGCTGTCATTTCAACATATGATTATGGTAAAGTATCTGCCTGTAGAAAATATTCATACATTAAGCTATTTAAAAAGGTGTTTCACATTTCTTCTTTCTTTCTTTCTTTCTTTCTTTCTTTCTTTCTTTCTTTCTTTCTTTCTTTCTTTCTTTCTTTCTCTCTCTCTCTCTCTCTTTCTTCTTTCTTTCTTTCTTTCTTTCTTTCTTTCTTTCTTTCTTTCTTTCTTTCTTTCTTTCTTTCTTTCTTTCTTTCTTTCTTTCTTTCTTTCTTTCTTTCTTTCTTTCTTTCTTTTGAGACAGAGTCTCGCTTTGTTGCCCAGGCTGGAGTGCAGTGGTGCAATCTTGGCTCACTGCAACTTCCACCTCCTGGGTTCAAGTGATTCTTCTGCCTCAGCTTCCCAAGAAGCTGGGGTTACAAGCATGCACCACCATGCCTGGCTAATTTTTGTATTTTTAGTAGAGACAGGGTTTCACCATGTTGGCCAGGCTGGTCTCGAACTCCTGACCTCAGGTGATCTGCCCACCTCGGCCTCCCAAAGTGTTGGGGTTACAGGCGTGAGCCACTGCGCCCGCCCTCACATTTCTTTTGATAATTGCATTTCAGAATAACCTTCTCTACTAGTCATGTAACGTCCAGTACTCTCTGTGACGTTTGGTCCAAAGACTTCTGAGCTGCACACATAAGATTTTAAAAACTGGCCCCTTCTCCATCCCTTCTTCTCTAGCCCTGTTAAGTAGGTAACTAGCCCAGGAATTGCAGGTTGAAAGTATTCATTGAAAGTTAGATTATACTAAGTAAGCAGGCACATTTTTTTGAAGCAAGCTTTATAATCCTTTAGATGATTAAAAAACAGTAAATAAATTGGTTTTCCTTTGCCTTCCATTTATTTGGAAGAGATAGAGAACATGGGTCATGGCACCGAATTCCCTGCTGTGTGTCCCATGGATGCTCAAGAACGTTGGCCAGATGCTTTTTTCTAAACAGATCCTACCCCTGCTTCGTAGGAAGGGACTGGTGGGAGCCAGCCTGGGTCACCTTGCCTGCTCCCTGCCTTGCCCTCTGGAGCCAATCCTGTACCTTTCTGTAGGTGACAGTCCATCCCCAGAGACTCTGTTGCCTTTGTGCTGTGTTTTCTGTAAATGGAGGCATGGTCCAACATGCACAAAAACATCAAGGCAAAGGAGAAAACAGCTCTTTAAATGCCCTTAAAGACCACACCATGTCCTGGTGATTTTACATTCAAGTCCTAGCCCACTTTGTTTGTTTCAGAACTGGAACCTCAGTGACAAATGGCTGAGGCTTGGCAGAAAACTGTGTCCAGGGATGCTCCGGCCTCTTTCCTGTACCTGTGCCTTTAAGGCAGATGCTGTATTTACTCGACTATTTGCTCTCACAGTGGGAAGTACACCAGAGGCTACTAATGTATTTACTTTAGGGAGACCAAAGAAATGATGCTGAGGACATCTCACATGATATGTGATTGTGTGTGTTTGGTGTGTCTATCTCCTTGGGATATATGTTCTACGGAAAGGAAATCAGTGCACGGGCCCTTAGGAAACGCAGAGGGAGGTGAACAGCAGTGCATGCATCCTCGCCCACACAGTAGGCTTGGGTGCTGTTGCGGCTGTAGAACTTGCTCCGTGAGGACCCCTGTGCCCACTTTCCTGAGCACATGCTTCTGAAAGTCCCCAGTGCAGCGCTGTGTGGGTGCTCCACGTGGGTCTCTACCACCTGGCTCAGAGTCACCCCGAAAAGCTGTGCACGACCAGAGAAAACGATAAGCTATCTTTCCTTGGAAGAATGGCTGAGGGGCGGGCCATTTTTTAATTACCTTTTCCCTGTGAATGGTCCTCTGCTACAAGTTGCTGTGGCCAAAAAGAGGGCCCCTTAGTGGACTCATGGGGCCTGGAAGGTGAATGCTGGGCTGATGTTGAGGGATTAAGCATTGATTCCTTAAGGCCTCGGGCAGCTGCAAGCCTGGTGACGGCTCTTTCATTACCCGGTGGAGGGACGGCGTTCTATTGAATGCATCCACACAAGGTTCCGTTTGTGACTGCACCAACCATGTGCGGCTTACAGAAGATGGCGAACAGACGAGAGAGATGAGGGAAGGCGGTGGTTCTGGGCCCTTACTACACATTAATTTGAGCCTCTGGGCTGGGACCTGGATGTCACTTTGTTTAAATTTTCAGGGTGATTTCCAAGTGTCTCCAGACATGAAGACCGCTGCCGGGTGGCTTCTAGTGGATGGAGGTGATGTGCATAAGTCCTTCTGGTTGAAGACTCCCAAGCCAGACCCTTGGGGAGCCTTTCTTGGTCTTCTCGGAACCAGGTAAATCTACTTCTGACGGGCCACTAAGAACACTCAAGAGGTGATGATGTGCCAGGGTGGTTTGTGCATATGTTAAGTTGAATTTTTTTTCTCATGTCTTTTCTCATTAAAGATATAACACAACACAACATAATACAGCACAATATAATACAGCACAATGCAATGCAGTATGACACAATACAACACAATGCAGTACAATATGGTACAGCCCAGCACAACAGAAGAGAACACACACTGCAACACAACACACTGCAACACAGCATGCCACCACACAGAAGCCAGGCCTTTGCACTTTTTCGTTTCACTGGGGTTTGTGTTACTGAGCCCAACAACAGCCCTGTTCTAAGCTTTATCTGCACAATTCTAAACTCCCTGAGGAGGTATGTGGGTTCACCCTGAGGGAGCAGGGTAGAATAGAGAGACGTCTCTGGTTGGGGGTGAATTGGGGACAACCAAGGGGACAAGGAGAGAGCCCAGGATGGAAGGGTTACCTTTAGGGTCTCATGGGTTACAGGGGCTTACAGTCAAGGCGTCCTGGGAGGTGGCAGGGTTTCAGAGAGTCATTGGCTCATGGGGTTTTAAGAGTTTGGACCCCAGGCTTACCAGGCTGGGCCCACAGCTGTCCCCATGCAGGCTTGGACAACAGAGGAGGATGTCTACATTGTCCACCAGAGCCAACTGACCATCAAAGTACCGCCCCTAGTGTTCCTGATTGGTTAGGACCCCAGTGACTGAGCACTCCTTGGGGCAAAGCTGTTAGGCAGTGTCCACTAAGGCTCATCAAACACCTACCACGAATGCCCCATGACCCAGCAACCCCACTTCTTGAAATATACTCAAGGGAACTAAGTGCATATATCTGCCAAAAATGTGCACAAAGATGCTGCAGCATAAACAAATTGTGGCTTATATCATGAGTAGCAACTGTCTGGGGTCAGTGTTGCATGGGCAGTAAAAGGAATTTACCAGGACAGTTGTAGGTAGAGAAAGGCTGATTTATTAGAGAAAGTAGGAAAGTACGTTGCAAGAAAAGAACGGGCAAATCAGCAAGGGAGGAGCTGACCGCAAGGAGACAAAGGCTTGGTGGGAATTTTATAGGATGATGCTTGTGCTGGAAAGGGTGACTGCAATACTGACAACACCAAGGCATCTGTCCCCCAGCAGGCCTGGGAGCCCTTGAGTGAGGGAGGCTACCTGTCTCACTCCCTGTGGGGGCCCGTCCTGTGGGGTAGTAGGAGCTTTGCTAAGTGTTTCGGAAGGTCCGGTGGAGCTGGGACTCTCTCAGTGTGCAGGAGCTGGGAACTCAGGAGTGCCTCTGTGTGTTACAGTGACATCAGGGGTCCCAGACAGCCCTGGCAGGCATCCCCTGCACTACTAGGCACCTGCCTGCTTGCCAACAGGAGCCCTGGGCCAGCGCCTGGACCAGACTCTAAGCATTCTCATTACAGGGTTGGCCAGCTTCCAGGCCTTGCTCAGCCAACAGCCTCACCTCAGGTCCCTATCCCCGACCCCCTGCCTACAGCAGCCTCTGTGTGCTGGGGCCTGGACCCCCAAGAAAACCCCATGAGACCCTCAGCCCCACCCCTGTGCTTTGGGGCATACCTCTGAATACCTGCAGCCGGCTTCTCACACTTTCCTGGACACCAGGTCACCCCTGGACCCTGTGGAAATGTGAGTATTGACTCAGAGGGTCTGCGGCAGGCTGGAGCCTGTGGTTTTAACCAGCTCTTGGGTGCTGCCATCGCTTTGGTGCAGGGACCGCACTCTGCGTAGGGAGTGTCTGGAAGGCCTGGCGAGCCACCACGTCCCTGCTAAACAATGATAAACACATACACTTACACCTGCAGGAGCAAGCCCATGCATACAGGAGCATGTGTACAACCCAGTGCAGTATTTAAAGAGCCATCAAGCAGATGGCACCGTGAGAAAGACTCCCTGGGCCACAAGTGTGCAGGCTCGTACCCCTGAAGCCCTGAGCAATTTTCCCATCACCTGACCTGCCCCACTCCCTGAGTTTCCGGGCTCTCACTGCATCTGGAGGTCTGCTGGGGTCAGCTGAGGCTTCCCCTTGCTTTGGAGGCCGCGTGGGAACTGTCCTGCCCAGGCCCTGGAACTTTCCAAGCAGCACCTCCAGCTCCCCTCACAGTTCCCCCAGGGCTATTTTTAGGATCCTATTTTTGCCCTGTTTGACTTCACCACCTAATTAGAAAGGGCAGCTCCCTGGAATTATCTGTCCCACATTCTACTCTGTGTACTGTACACAGCAGAGGTGATCAGATGTCCTCCAGTTGGGGTCAGGTGCCTGGTGACTGTCCCTCCTTGCCCGGGCAGAGTGTCTCGGAGCCCACCCCAGTGGCCAGGCCTGAGACAGGCCCTGGTTCTGTGTCTCCTGCCCACCTGTGCTAACCCAGCCTGCCTGCACTTGCTCTGGGCATGTGGCTTCTGCGGCGGGTCCCAGACCCACCTGACTCTATCCACAGCCCAGAGAGAGGTTGCAGGAGGCAGAAGGGGGATGCGACTTGTGTGGGGGCTGCTCTGGCCAGGTCAACCTGTCAACAGTGCTCTGCACTCCCCAGAGGATGGACTGTCCCCACAGGGCTTCCACGTGCTGGGCTGGGCTGTCTCTCCCAGCTCTTCTCACCTGGAGGGCTGTGGGCTCACACTGGAGTCTTGGATTTCTGTCCTGATGCTGCAGGTCTGGGAACCTGCACTTGAGAGTCTCCAAGTCCTTGGAGGGATGCCAGGCCTCCCTCTCGCCACCCCAAACCCTGCCAGAGTTCTCTGAGCACCATGAGGCAGTATGAGTGTGGAGGGTGGACCGTGGGCCCAGGGAGGGCTGAGTTCCCCTCTCTTGTTTGTCATTTTCCATGTGATGACAGCAGTTACTTATTCCTAGAAAGCTCAGTTTCCCAAGGTTAACCTTACCCATCTCATGGGGACGGTGTGATCATTGAATACGTTAATGCACATAAAGCCTCAGGCATAAAGTAGACAAGTAAAAAAGGTTATTTCTTCTCCAGTTCGTCACTGTCGGCAGGTCTGACTGTCATGGATGTGGCGTCATGGGTCGGGCTGAGGACCTGCCAGTGTGCTCTCTGGAGCCCCTTCCTGACTCCTCAGGGCAGTGCTGAGCCGAGCATGGGCCCCGAGGATCTTGTCTCTCCCAGCTCACCTGTGACCTGGGCCACCCCTGGACGGCCCCAGCCTCCGTTTCCATCTGTGAAATGGGAGAATCCTCCTCAGTTCTCCGAGTGCTGCTCAGAGGCTCCTTAAGGTAGTAAATTAAACAAGTGTCTGGAGAATTTTGGGGGACCTGGAGCCCCTGCACCCTCATGAAAGCTCGTGAGGTCCAATCCCCCTTTCAAGGTATGAGCACAGCCCTTCCTAAACACAAGGAGATTCTTCCCAAACTGGATTAACTGGGGCACCCCACTGAACTGGAAATAAACTCTACTGATTGGGTTGAGAGCTGCCCGGAGGTGCCCAGTTTGGGAGGATCTCATCCACACAGGGGACAGCTCCATTCAGCATGGCCTCCTCTGGACTTTCCACAGCCGCCGTCACCATTTCTCTGAATATGACATCTCTGGCCTGGCACTGGGCTTCTCTCCACCCGGCTGCAAACATCAAGAGAGCCAGGACTATGCCTCTCACACGCACGTCCCCTGCCGTCTTAGATGCTTGGCAAGCAGTTATTAGTGAACAAAGTGCACAAAACACAGGTGTGGCCCAGCCCTCTGTCCACACACAGGGACACAGGCCCTAACTAGTCCTTCCTCCTCCTGCCCAGGTCTCTCAGGAACACTCCACTTCCCTCTGGGAAGCACCTGATGGAGAGGTCTGGGCAATGGGGCTGGGCGAGCAGCAGCCCTACTGCACATCCTCCTGCTCTGGGCAGACCCTTGAGCGCCTCTTGGATGCTGAAGCAGGCTGCTTACAAAGCCAGTGCTAACAAAGGCCCAGCCTGAGGAAGGTGATAGGATCTGCTCCCGCAGTGCGAGCCAGCCCAGGCTGGGCTGTGTTCAGGGCATCCAGGGAGGAGGCCTGAATTCTACAATTAAAACTTAAACGCAGGAGCAATCTAAACAACCAGGCTTGGGCATGTCCTGTTTGTTGTGTAAATCCATGAGTCTGGTTCGCATGGCCAAATGCTCCCTGACAGCTGACTGCCAAGTTTCTGTTAGGGCTTGGACGTGACCTCCTTCAACCCCGGCCTTGTTTGGGTTTACTCTGGGGTTGAAGTCTGAGGAACATCTAGATGGGGGCCTCCTGGAGTGTGGCCTGTCACTGTGTCCAGAGGGACGTGGGCAGACCATCTCCCCGGGCATCCAGGCAGTGGCTCCCCGAGGCCCGGCCAGCTCCTCACCTGCTCCTGCTGAGCGTCTGTGCCCACGGCAACCCGGAAGTCCTGTGTGTGCCCTGCAATTCTGCTGCTTCTTAGAAACTGCGAACAGACAGAAAAACTGCTCGACAGCTTCCGCACTGATCTCTTGCTCTGTCCTTTTTTTCTTCACTTTAATTTTTTTTCTTCTACTCTTTTTCTGTCAGGAAGCAGTCAGCAGCCATGTGAGTTACACTGTGGAGGTCTCCTGCCTCGGTCGGAGAGGCCCTCGGTGCGCGTTTAGGAACTGCAGCCAGCTGGCCTTCCCCTCTTTATTCAAAAGTCGGATTCCTCCTTACTGCTCGGCAGACCCCCCAGAGTGCCAGCTGTGCAGGGCCCAAGGCTGCTGAGGGCAGGGGAAGGCAGCTCTGGCAGCTCACGAGGGCATCCATGCGCCCCCTGCCATTGGCGGAGCTGAAGTTTAAGGCGTCCTGGGGGCCCCTACCACACCTGCCTTTGGTGACAGAAGGGCAGGCGTATGCTCAGTCCTTATCCTGAAGCCTTCCAGCTGGCTACTTCATCATCCGTACGAGTCCACAGGACAGCGGGGACAACAGCTCCCGGGGCCTAAAGACTCAGTCAGTCAAGTGCGGTGGCAAGTGCCTGTAAGAGGAGCTACTCGGGAGGCAGAAGTGGGAGGATCGCCTGAGGCCAGGAGGGGCAACATGGAGGGAAACTAGCTCTTACGAAAAAAAAAAGAAAGAAAGAAAGAAAAAAGTTAAAAATGTTTTATGAAAAAGTAAAATTTAAAAAAGACTAAATAAGTAAGTAAATAAATAAAATGGGTGAGCCCTGCCCCCTGCCCCTCCCAGCTCTGCTGTGTCCCTGCACACATGGGTTTCACTCACAAGGGCCTCCCTCTCCTTCTCAGGGTGCCTCACCCTCGGAAGGGCCCTCCCCAATCTCTCCTCCCCACTCCACACCTTCTCAGCTTCTCAGACTGACTTGCCCATTGCTCCATGGCCTTTTTTTTTCTTCTTTTTTTGGTGTGTGTTTGTGAGATGGAGTCTGGCTCTGTCACCCAGGCTGGAGTGCAGTGGGGCGATCTCGGCTCACTGCAAGCTCCGCCTCCCGGGTTCACGCCATTCTCCTGCCTCAGCCTCCCAAGTAGCTGGGACCACAGATGCCCACCACCACCATGCCTGGCTCATTTTTCGTATTTTTAGTAGAGATGGGGTTTCACCATGTTAGCCAGGATGGTCTCGATCTCCTGACCTTGTGATCTGCCCGCCTTGGCCTCCCAAAATGCTGAGATTACAGGCGTGAGCCACCATGCCCGGCTGCTCCATGCCATTTTTTTAAAAATTATTTTTTCCCCTTTAAAAATTACTGCAAAGGGCTTCAGATCTACATGCATAAGAAAGGACATACAGAGAAGAAGGAAGGCCACCATCTGTGGTCTGGCTACATCCTGAAGTCAATCAGGCTTGTGCAGGTCCAAACTGGCTGCTTAGGACCAGCTCAGGTATCACAAGGGCCAGAGAATCTGCTCCTTTCCCCCTGCCCCGAGCATGGATGTGCCCAGAAAGTGGTGCAGGATAGGTGAGCTCCAGAGGGGAGGAGGCCATCCCAGCAGGCTGAGGATGGTGCACAGGATCTGGAGGATGTGACACTCCCTCCTCCCCTCCAGGGATCAGCTCAGTCTCCCATCCCAGCCCCGTCTTGCCCTGTGCGTGTGAAGATCCCCTGCCTCATCACACAACTTTCTTTGTCCTATTTCTCCCCTTGTCAGGTGGCCAAGGACATGGTGTACAGGTCAGAGAGCCTCTCAACACGTTGCTTTTAAGTTGAAGACAGGGTCAGCCCAGGGTATCAGCAACCTCGGCCCCTGCTCCGTGCACCATTGCAGGCTGGAGCTATGGCCTTTCCCCAAAGCCACCTGGGCTTCTCACACATAGAAACAGGGTGACCTCCTAGATGGGTAGACACGCTGCCCTCCAGCTGAGGGTTGGGGTGATGAGATGGGCTGAACTCTGTTCCCCCAGATTTGTATGTTGGAGTTGAACCCAGGACCTCAGAACGTGAGTGTAGTTGGAGACAGGGTGATTAAAGAGGTGAGTAAGGTAAAATAAGGTCATTATGGTGGGCCCTGATTCAACAGGACTGCCGTCCTGGGAAGAAGAGATTAGATACACACAGAGGGACCACCATGTGAGCGTGCAGGGAGCAGATGCCATCGGCAAGGCGAGGAGAGGCCTCAGAAGGAACCAGCCCTGCCGACAGCCTCGTCTTGGACATCCAGCCTCCAGAGATGTGAGATGATACAGCTCTGCTGTTTAAGTTGCCAGGTCTGTGGCACATTATTACCGCGGCCTCAGCTGACCTGCACAGATGGTCTCTCAGTGAAACTGCCTCCCCGTCTGCCTTCTGTGCGTGCTGGCAGGTGAGTGAATGAGCAGACAGCTTCGTTTCCTCCCCAGGCCTGAGCAGGCAGCGGCTGCTTTCCAGGGAGCAGCCCCACCTTGCCTCCCAAGCCCATGCCTGAGGCTGGCCTTGCTATATTTGCCACCAAGATTCCCCAGGGAGCATGTCTCTTCAGGCACTCCAGGCCCCCAGTCTCGGGACCCAACTCAGCATCCAGCCCAGATTGTTGATCTGTCTATTCCTTCCTAAAACATCAATTATTTTGGAAGGAGCCCAAGAAACTTTCCACTGAGTGTGCATGACAAGGGGATGAAGGAAAATCACCCTCCTTCGGCCATTTCTGCAGGCCCTGTGCTTTGCAGAAGGTGCCTCAGAGTCCTTGCCAATAGACTTCTGCCCAGTGCCCCAAGGGACCAGTGTGTGTCTCTGCCCAGAGAAGGTGGGGAGAAGGAGGAGGTTGGTTCTGCTCCAGCTCGAGGTGGACCTGGCTTTGGGACTGTCATGGGACCAGGGAGGTGACCTTGTATTCAAAAGTTACCACATCCATAACCCAAACGACCTTTCACCTTCTGTTTTTCTGCTAAGTGGCAGTTAAAGCAAGGAATACGATCTCCACAGGTTGTGTGTCCACAGCAGTGAAGGAATCGGGGTTTGAGGAATTATTTGGAGATTGTTACCACTTTAGAGTGACCAACCCGGGCTTCTAAGAGGAACAGTCGGCTTTCCTTCTGGCTGTTCATGTACATGCTAAGTGTATCCTGAAACTCAATGATTAAGTAATATGGTGAACAGAAGTGGTGATTCTGGGAGGGAGAGGACCACCAGGAGAACAAAGTGGGGCAGCTGGGAGGATGCCAGTTGGAAAAGAGGTGGCTGTGTGGGTGGATCTCTTGAGGACCTTGAAGCATGCTGAGATAGAATGAGCAGCGGAGGCAGCGGGCACACAGAACAGCCGAGGGGAAGTGACATGGGAGCGCCGCTTTACAGGATGACTCAGTGAGGACAGAACAGTCCAGCAGACAGGGACACCGTGTGCAGAGTCACAGAGCCAAGGGGGCCTGGCACAACTGGGAGCCAGCTGGGGCCTTGCCTGCCATGCCGTGCCATTGGAGCTGCAGAAACTCTGGGGATGTGTCCTTTGGGAGCCAGCTGGGAAGGGCATGGCCTTCCGTGGCTGTGACAGCGCCCCACTGGCACTGTTTCCACTGTCCACCCAAACTGGCCGTGGACTGTGATTATTCTATAAGGCCCAAGACACAGAGCACGAGGAGTTCTGCAGAACAAAATGTGGGGCCACAAACAGGTGTGATGGTACATTCTTAAGTCTCTCAAGTTTTGGGAGATGATGACACCTTGTGGGGTATGCATACCTACCCCTCAGGCCTGACCGCCTTCCCTCCTGCCAACAGGCCCAGCACAGCTGTCCAGGGATGTCACCGGAAGCAGCCGCAGGCCCCTACAGGACCATCCTCCGGTCCCTATCCTGCCCTTTCCTTGACATCCCACCTTCTCCAGCGGTGCTGATTGGAGCAGCATCAGAATCCTCTGGAGGGCTCTGCTGCCCCCACGCCCCAATTTTCTTATGTAATAGCTTTGTCTGGGGGCTGGTACTTGTTTTGTCAACAGGATCCCAGGGGATGTTGATGGTGCTGGTCTGGGGACCACGATTTTGACAACCACTGCTTACAGCAGGACAAATCATGTGCAAATAACACAGCAGGCCTCTGCATTCATTTCCCAGGGCTTCTGTAACAAAACATGCCAGTCTGGGTGGTTTAAAGCAACAGAAATGTTTTCTTTTCCAGTTCTGGGAGGCAAATACCAGAAATCGAGGTGTGCGTAGGGTGAAGTTCCCTTTATCTACAGCAGAGCAACGGGGAATCCAGCCCACGTGTGCAGTTCAGCCTGGGGCAGGGTGGGGCCTGCAAGAAAGCCGGCCAAATCTTCCCGCCAGGCAACTCTCTGGCCAGGCCCTACAGCCACTCACATCCAAGCTGTGTCCACAGTCTTGGACACAGCTGCCTCCTGACCACCCAAGGAGCATACATACAACTGTGCAAGATGTGTGTGAACTGGAAAGGCCTGAGCAAGCCACGGAAGTGGCCAGAGCATTTGTGCAGAGAACGGAGGGTCCTTTCCTGGAAGGGAGGGGTGTGGGCTCCCGGTGGGGCCTTCTGAAGCATGGGACCCCGGTAGAAGCTGCTCCTGCTCCTGTTTAAGGAAAATGAGAAGCAGCACTCTCTCCCATCTCCACTTGCCAGGCTTCCAGGCCATGATTCCGTTGCTTCTACCCATGGTGTGGGAGCTCAAGCTTGCCGTGGGAGCTTGTTGGAGCTCAGGTCAGGGTCCTGTCCACAGAGAGTCTGCTTTGGAGGGTGTGGCCTGGGTGGGGGCAGCGTCACGTGGCAAGCGGCCCTGGTGATGCCTGTGGTCAGCGAGCCACCTTGGAGAAGCAGTGGTGTGGGGCCCCCAGGAAGTCCTGGTGGTGAGAGTCACCTGGGAGTTCTGACTTCACCTCGCTGCACTGGGAGTCAGAGATGTGCTCAAAAACACGGCTTCCTGGGAAGGTTTTGAAGCTCATAACCATTCACACGTTGGTGTGAAGAGGCCCAGGCGCAGAGCTCTGCACCCCAGAGACGTGTGTGTTGTACAAACATGTGTGCGTGCAGATGTGCGTGCACTCTTTTTAACCAGTGTGCCCACAGTGTGGTTGCAGTCGAGAAAGGAGTTTAAAGTGTAACCCCAAGGTGCCCTTGTGAACAGAAGAAACCTATCTCACACCAGACATTGTTTTGGTGCTATGACCAGTTTCCATGTGCTTGACACAAGGATCATAAAGCCGAGGTTTGCAGGGTGCCACTGAACAGGGCTGTGAGGAGGCTGGGAAAGCGATGCATGTTCCGGGCTGCAGAGCCCGGCCTGTGTCTGCTGGAGGAAGGCACCATCTCGGACAGTGAAGGGGACTGTTCAGAGGATGGGAGGGAGTGCTAGACCACGCCAACCCTCAGCGGACATGTCCAGCTCAAGAAATGCCTGGGTCACCCAGTGACCCTGGGAAGAGAGCCCCGAGCCCAGGCATTTATTAATACACACAACATACCACACACACCACACACCCCATACCACACACACATCACTCACTACACATCACACATACCACACACACACACACCACACACCCCATACCACACACAAACATCACACACAGCACACCACACACCACACATACCACATACCACACACACACAACACACACCACACATCTCCCCACATACCATATCATACACACACACACAACACACACCCCATACCACACACACATCACATACCCCACACACACACACCTCACACCCCATACCACACACCACTCACCACACATCACACATACCACACACACACCACACACCTCATACCACACACGCACAGCACACCACACGTAGCACATACCACACACACAGACACACACACCACACACCACACACCATATCACACACATCACACACACCACACATCACACATCACACTTACCACATACCACACACACACTGCACCCCATACCACACTCACACCACACTACACATAGCAAGCACATAGCACACACATAGCACACATACCACAAACACACACCACACCATACATAGCACACAGCGCACCACACATACCACATACCACACACACACACACCATACCCAAACCACACACACAGCACACACAGCACACCACACGTACCACATACCACACACACACACCACACACCCATACCACACACCACACATACCACATACCACATACATACCACACCCCATACCACATGCGCAGCACACACACCACACACCACATATACCACATACCACACACACCACACCATACTGCACATACCACATACACACCTACCACATACATACACGTACCACATACAAACACACACCACACATACCATATACCACACAGCACACACACCACACACCACACCCACATACCACACACACCACACAGAGCACACATATGCTACATACCACATACTCACACCACACACCTCATACTACACACACACCACATATCACACATACACCACCTACCACATACACCATGCGCATACTACATCGTATGCACACACACACACAAATGCCATATACCCCATATACCACACCCCACACCACACGCACCCCACACACCACACACTACATACCACACACACCACACACTACAAACCACACACACCACACAGACGTACAACACACCATATCACACATATACCACACTATGCACACACCACAGCATACTACACACACAGCACACCACACACCCTACACAACGAACACACAATGCACACCCACAGCATACCCCTACACACATCCCACACTACACACACGCACAGCTTCTCACAGGCTCACAGGACACTTTTCTAAAACATGAGACGTGGGAGACAGAGAGAACACACAGAAGTTCTCTCCAGCATCTCCTCTGCATATGTGCGGGCAGTGTGAAAAATGGACACTCAGAGACACTTTGGGCACATATGTCTGACCCACATTGACAGCACACACACTTAGCGGCCATGGGAGATTCAATGTACACTGTCTGCGGTACGTGTACATTTTGGTGTCCAGTGGGAAACTGCTCACGGCTCAGTCACCTCAATGAATCAACGTACTCAATAAGCAGAGGAAAAGCAAGCAGACGGAAAGACAATTCTTCAAAAAGAACTTTGCGGGCCCTGAGCAACGTCACAAAAGCAAAGAGAAGCAAAACGCCCACAAATGTGGGAAGGGAGTCCTGTCCGTGGGTCTGCTCTCTCCAGCCCAGCGGCTGCCAAGTCTCCCACTGCAAAGCAGGCCTCTGTTGCGCACCTCCGCCTTTCCCCACAGCCGCCCCCCACAGTGCTGCCCTCCACCGCCCTGCCCTCCCTCCTGCAGCCTCCCTTCACCACCCTGCCATAGCAGACGGGCAGTGTGAGCTCCTGCCCTTTTACTCAGGGGCCGCATGGAACACCAACGGATGTGCTGTGGGATCACGTTTGGCAGCGTGGTCCTAGTGTGTGGTTCACCGTGTCTTTGCACGTGGAGTGGATCAGAAAGGCACAGTGAGGCTGCAGGGAGAACAGGACAGCTGGAGAGCAGCCGCAGCACCTCCGCATATCACCGTGCGCAGTTCCGCAGCTCTCCCTGGAAGCCGTCATAGCCCTGGGACTCCTCGGTGGGCTGAAGTCCACCCCTGCCAAGTGACACTCATAGGGCCGAGAAATACCCCAGGGCATTTCATTTCAATTCCCCATGAGTCGCTAAGACACAGCCTCCTGCAGGGGAGACGGATGCCCACTGCAGGAGGGTGCTGGAGGAGGTGGGCCTAAACCCCAGCAGGGTGACTGGGGGCTGGGTAGCGGCTGGGTGGTTTCTGAAAAAGTCCTGTCCAAAAGCATCGAAGTGGACAAGATGTTCCCAGATCAGCGTGGAGCCAGCTCACCTCCTGGCAGGGAGCCTGACGAGAAGCTGCCCAGCCAGCAGCTGCTACCTGGCCTGTCCCAGGCCCTGGCCGGAAGCTGAGGCCTCTGGCCCCAGCTCTGGGGAGGCCCTGGCTCAGTGGACCTTCAAGGTCCACATGAGCCTCCAGGGCTGGATCCACAGGTCTTTGTGCCCAAACTCACGTCTTCCATGCTGTCAATCATGAGAAATGCAGACTGTGTGGCTTTGGAAAGATGAGGGTGGCAGCTGATGATGGGCTGTTTTTCAAAAGTGGGCCTAGAAGTAATAGGGAAATAGCAGAACCCGCTTCCATTTCTAGGAAGGATTGTATGACAGGGTGGTGACACCCAGGGCCAAATGGGTTGGTGGATGCTGCGTGACCCTGTCTGGAGACTGTGTTCGTCTGCTCTGGGGAATTCAGGCGTGACCCTCCATGGCAGCACGGGGTTCCAGGATGTGACTCTCCATATTCTTTTAATACCCAGGAATTCTGTGATTAGCAGGCACAGAGAGGAGTGCCATAAGAAGAATGAGATAAGAACCGCCATCAACCCAACCAGAATTGGAGATGTAGGACGCGAGGGAGCCGTTTCCCCTGTAAGAGCATCTGTAGATCTAAATTCCTCTGTCCCGTTATTGTGGGCTGGTGCCAACAAATGCCCGGCATTGCGATCATGGAGCTGACACGAGGGTTGGAGCAGTCAGCTGCCTGCCCCAGGGACAGGGTGGGTCTGACAGCTCACGGCTTCTTGGCAAACCCGATAGTCCGTGCCGTTGCCATTCATGGGCATTTGAGCCATGCAGACTACCTTAGTTATAAGATGACAGGCCTAGAAGGTAAAATATCAAGGGGTCATTATTTGGTTCCATTTACAGGATCATTTTGCAGTCAATTCTTCTGCCTCTGTACAAAGAACAAACTTAGTATATCTCTTTTCTAATGTCTGTATTTTGATAAGAATCATTCAGGAGCAAGGGTTCCCTGCGAGAGGGTGGCTTTCTGATGGTATGTTTGGTCGTAAAGTCAGCTCTGTGGAGTGTGATCAGCATTTTTTTTAAAAGAGTGAAATATCATGGAACTGAAAATTCTGGAATGCTCTAAACACCATAAAGTCCAAGATGTCATGCTTCCCCACGAACCCTGATGGTCAGGCCCTAGCTGCTTCCCCAGTGTCCACCTGGCCCTCAGCCCTCGCTCCCTGCTCTCCGCCCGAGTCCGCTGTACCCTCCTGCGTCCAGGCCAGAGCACTGCTGTCCCCAAAGCAGGCGAGCTTCCCCCACATCCAGACTGGCTGCGCCTCCTTTTCTCAGGTCCGTGCTCAGATGCCCTCTCCTCCCAGAAGTCCTTCCTGCCCCTGCTCTCTTTGCCTGTACCCCAAAGCCTGCTTCCTTTTTCTCCGAGATGCTTACCACCGCCCGACACGGTATCATCACACTGTGACTTTTGCTGTGGTCTGTCTCCTTCCCTTAGATTATCAGCTCCACCAGGGGCGGGATACCGTCATGCTCTCTGCCACATGCCTGGCAGGTAGAACCATGTTGTACACAGTAGGCGCTCGATACGTATTTGTTATTACTGAAGGGATGAATGAAAACGGACATTGGGGCTGGGCGTGGTGGCTCACACCTGCAATCCCAGCACTTTGAGAGGCCGAGGCAGGGAGATACTTGAGGCCAGGAGTTCGAGACCAGCCTGGCCAACATGGAGTAAGCCCGTCTCTACTAAGAATACAAAAATTAGCCAAGTGGGGTGGCTAAGGCACAAGAAGCCGGGAGGTGGAGGGTGCAGTGAGCCGAGATCACGCCACTGTATTGCAGCCTGGGAGACAAAGCGAGATGCTGTAAAAAAAAAATTAAATAAAAATAAAAAAAGAAATTGGTAACTATCTTGATGTCATTGAATGGCGGTGAGATCAAATAAGACAATTAAAGCCCAGTGCCCAGAACATAGTGAATGCTCAATAAATATTAGGTACTATAGTCTTTTACTTTCTCTGAATGTTCAGGCCATTCATTACTTTTGAAATTTTTGAAGGCTTTTTGGAAGAGAAATGTTTCTTGTGTTTCCCAATGAGTTGGAGTTTCTGAGCTAGCATCACGAGACTTTTGAATCTGAAACTGACAATGCCAGTGCCCAGCGGACACAGCAGTGGACACAGGTGCAAGGCAATTTCCTTAAGTGCCTGGCCAGGGAACCGAGGGGCTGGCGGTGCAGCCGGCCCTTTGTACTTTCTGTGATCATAGGATCTTCCTATTCAGAGTTCAGTTCTTTCTGAATACCTCACAGGAAAGGTATTTCGAGCATGTGTTGAATATTTTCAAATCCACAAATTCTTTGGGGTCCCCTGATTCATTTTTAGAGTGCTGCAAGCTTCCGTATTTGGAAAGGCTTTTGGGAAAGGAGTCCCTGGATGCCAGGCTGCTGCATGTCACTGGGGAAATATTTACCTCTCTTATGTCAGCTTAATAATAGCAGCACTGCACATTCACACAGCACACTGCTAAACTTAACCAACGCAGTCACAGTGGTCTTGGAAGATGAAGTATTTTACCTGTTAAGGAGCCAACAAATAAACAGAGTCATCAAGGAATGTCTGCAAGGTGCCCTGGCACACCCTTGCCAGAGCCAGCTATTTGGTCGCACTTGTCATGGGCCGAAACCTGTGATAAAATAAACTTACTGTGGGGCTCTCTTTGCTAAGGTGGAGCCAATGCATGCAGTGGAGGGAGAAAACACTTCTCAGGCTGACCTCTCAGTGCGAGAGATGTGCAGACTCTATGAGCAGAATACCAAGGTGGGGAGTATCTCCATAAGGGAATTGTCCGAACCACGTTGCTGCGAGGATGATCAGCACCCCCTGTGCAGAGGTGCAGGCGTGTGTGTGTGTGGTGTGTGTGTGCATGCGTGCGTGTGTGTGTGTGCATGTGTGTGTGTGCATGTGTGTCTGCGTGCATGTGCGTGTGTGTGCACATGTGTGCACGTGCATGTGTGTGTGCACACGTGTGCGTGCATGTGAGCATGTGGGTGTGCACGTGTGTGTCTGTGTGTGCATGTCTCTCTGTGTGTGTGTGCATGTGCATCTGTGTGTGTGCATCTGTGCACATGTGTGCACATGTGCATGTGTGTGGGGGTGCGTGTGTGTGCATGTGCGTGTGTGTTCACGTGTGTGCACACATGTGTGCATGAGTGTGTGTGCATGCATGTGTGTGCATGTGTGCATGCATGTGTGCATGGATGGGTGTGTGCATGTGCATGTGTGTGTGTAAGTGTTGGTCTGGGGAACAAAATTCAACTAGTTGCTTCCATTTTGTCCTGATAACGTTTTTGAAAAAAAATTTTAAGATATGGAGAAAATATCCTTCCTTTCCCTTCCCTTTATTTTTCAGGATTGTTGACTTGCACCTCTTGTGCCATGTTCCAGGTTTTGCATCTGTTCAGTATTTATGAACCTCCTCTGTGGGCCAGCGTCTGTGGTAAGTGATCACACTGGCTACTTGCCATACTTCTCTCAGGAGTCCTTCAAGGCTGATATTAGCAACTTCACTTTACAAATGTGAAAGTGAGGCTTCCCCTCAGGTCCATACCCAAGAAGCAGGAAAACCAGTGTTCAGCTCGGCTCCTTCTGCCTCTGAAGGATGCTCTCAATCTTGCTTCTACAGGGCCTTTCTAGCGAAGCAGGGTTAGAGGCCCTGCAGTGGTCCTGGAGGCTCCTCTGGGCTAGCATCCGAGGTCACTTCCAGGAACCTGATGTCAACACCACCCAGGGCACTGCGTCTTCCGCCTCCTCTTGGCTCTTCCTCTCATTTCTCAAGCTCAAGAGCATGTCCAAAGGCTCCTGGAACCAGGGCACTTGAGAGTTTATTTTGCAATTACACCTTGAAGAACTGTAGGATGCTCTAGGCCATTCCTGGGAATTGATTTGCATCTGTCCTCCCAGTCAGTGACCCAGCCTGGAAGGAGGACTGTTGTCATTGCAGTGAGGTGGTCCCAGTTACCTGCAGGTTCAGGAGCAAAGGCTCCTGAAAAAAATCAAGGTCCATCCTTGAGGACCCTGAGCCTATCTGAGATCAAGGTGGGGTCAGAACCACTCAAATGTAACCATAGCTGTGGGTCAGGGAGGGGAGAGCACTGTGTCTCTAAGCACCTGGATTTCTTTGTGGTAATGAAAAGCTGTAAGGACACCCTAAGACTGGAATCTGGGAAGGAAGGAAGGAAGGAAAGAAGGAAGGAAGGAAGGAAGGAAGGAAGGAAGGAAGGAAGGAAGGAAGGAAGGAAGGAAGGAAGGAAGGAAGGTTTTCCTCCTCGTGTCCACGTGTGGATTCTGAGTGGAAGGACAGAATCCTCGCTCTAACTTAACTACCCCCTAAAAGACCTTGTCTCCACTTGTCTCCAAATACAGTCACATTCCGAGATATGGGGTTAGAACTTCAACACAGGTTAAGTTGTTTAGGCTCCTTGTTCAGAAGTACCTGATCTAGCCAATGATTTGGCCAAAACCTTTCATACTTGGTTTGGGCTCTAAGTGGAGTCTTAGAGAATATCAAGTACAGGTGACATTACTGGGTTCCAGGGGCCAGAAGGTGTTGGAGGGGTGCTCATGATTGCAGTGGCAGTGGTCTTCTCTAAGCAGTGGGGCAATGGAATTTCAACCTCAGACCCTGTGTGCAAAAGCCCTGAGGGTTGCTAGGGGCAGTCGCAGGGGAAGAAAGGAAATGACCAGGCCCTTCCAGGTAGAAAGGGCCATTTGTGCTTGCTGTGTTCTTGTGGGGGACACTACAGAACACTCATCAGATGCAAGCGGTTGCTATCACCAAGGCAGGAGACTTGGATTGGACAATTCAAGGAGTTTCCTGGGCCATGATCTCACCACACCTTCAGTTCCATGTAGACAAAATGACCTGTTCTTCCAACAAGTATTGTCTGGGCCCCTGGTACTTGCCACACAGAGTTGTAGATGCTGGGGGCACAGCTGTGGGCAGACAGACAAAAATCCCTGCCTACAAGGAGCTGACCTTCCGGTGCAAAGGTTGGCATGTTTTCTGCAAATGTTTTAGGCTTCAGGGGCCGTGTGGTCTCTGCCACAGCTCCTCAACTTGGCAAAAGCAGCCACAGATGACAGGATCATGAAGGGGTGTGGCGGTGTTCCAGTACACCCTTACCTACAAAGCAGGTGGCTCATCCGGTCTGTAGAATTTGGCCTGGGCAGTATTTGCTTATCTCTGCTCTAGTGTACAAGATGGAAAAAGATGCTGTAGCTTCAAGTTCTGCCAAGTGTGTTATGTTTTCAATCCCTTTGCAGAACATCTCTACCCTTGAGGCTGATCTTAGAGTACCTTGCCCCAGGCCGGCTTCTGCTCTTACCTTGACCATGCTTTGCAGGTGAGGCTGGCCTGCAGAACGTGCTGCTAGCAGATATCCTCCACCAATGGGCTGAGCTGTGTCCCCCACAAATTCCTGTGTTGAAGTTTTAACCCCCATATCTCAGAATGTGGCTGTATTTGGAGACCAGATCTTTAAAGAGGTAATTAAGTTAGAGTGAGTTTATATGGGTGGGCCTATAACCAAAAAGGATCTGAGACAGCTTTCAATCAATTTAGAAGCATATTTTCCCAAAGTTGATAGCTCATGCCCAGGAGACAGGTCTGTGTCTTTCTCCAAAGAAGATTTTGAGGGCTTCAATATTTAAAGGGGAAAAGCAGGCTGGAGGGGGAGGAGCGAGGCTATGGTCACATTACGGAATCCACATGTTGCAAGAGAAAAGGAGCTGGTGGGGTATAGTCAATAATGTATGCATCTTGCACTCAGTAAATCAGCACTTTATGTAAGATAAGGTGAACACAGAGCAGCTACCTGTGGAGATACTTAACCTTTTATCTGTAACTATCTGCTTAGGAACAAAAGGAAAGGCAATTTCTTGCATGACCCAGTTTTCAGCTTGATATTTTTTTCACTTGGCAGAGTAAATTGGGGACCCAAATTTTAATTTTCCTTTTTGAAGTCTAATCCAATATAGCTACTGTCCTAAAAGAAGGGGAGATGAGGACGCAGATACCCACAGAAGGACGACCATGTGAGGATGCAGGGAGAAGACGCCATCTACAAGCCATGGGGTGAGGCCTCTGGAGAACCCAGCCCTCCTGATGCCTTGCTCTGGTACTTCCAGCCACCAGGGCTGAGAGGATAAATGCTGGTAGTTTCACCCCCCAGCTCTGTGGTGCTTTGCTATGGCAGCCCAGGCTGACTGTTAGACCTTCCCTGCCCCAAGTGCAGATGGTGGGGTGGAATAAGGCAGGGCCCCTCCCTTACGTCCAGGCTCTTCCCCCAGCACTGTGAATAACCCTCGCCTTCCTCCCACTCTTGTTTCCCTTCAAGGCCCTCAGATGGGCAGTAGCCGTGACAGCTCACCCACTCCTGGGGAGGTGACCCAGTGGAGGTGGAAGAGGAAATAATATAGAGAAAGAGAGAAAGTTTGTAGAGATGAGGCTGAAGGAAGATGTCCTCCTTCCCAGCCTCCATGAGGCAGACAATAGCATTAACTTCTGGGTAGAAGGAGGTGCTTCCCTTGTTCACTCAACCTACTTGCTCAAGGAGTGCCCTGGACAGATGCAGGCTTAGGCATGGGCTCCAGTGGCAGATGTCCTGCTGGAGACACACTTCAGCTGGTGTCAGCCCCAGAAACTCTGATTGTCCAAACTCTGGAGTCATTAGAAGAGCAAATGGCCAGCCTTGGAGGCTTCTGCAGTGTGGGCTTCCGGCCCAGGTGGTGTGGCTATTTCCAGAGTAAATAAGCAAACCTCCTGTGCCAGGGTTATGAGGTACGCTGGGAATTGGGAGCCCCTGGAAGGCCCTGCTCCAGCGCTGGGGAGCCCTTCTCTGGCATCTGCCTCTGAGGCTGCTCTGCCTCATCCTCAGGGTTCTCCTGCACCCGGGGCCAGAGAGCCTTGCCTGCTACAGGCAGGGCCCTGCCCCACACACTGGTCCTACACCAGCTCAGGCCAAACTTGACTGCGGTGTTGTGCTAGTGGCCCAGGAGAGCAGGCAGGGTGGCGTGAATGCCCCCCAAGCTGACCGTGGAACTTGGAAGGACCAGCACGGCACCTGACTTTGCCGCCCTCGGGGCGGACGTCGGGGCATTTGCCCACGGACTTGTTCCACTCGGGGTGTGGTCACAGATTCTGATGCCCCTGAGCCCCTTGGCTCCTGGTTGAGTGGCTCACTGGGCATGACAGTGGACTCAAAGCCCGTTGGTGCATGAGAGCGCCTCGTCTGGGCTCAGGCACCAGTTCTACTGGCACTTTGACCTACACAGTGTGGGGTGGCTTGGGCGCTGGTAAGGAAAGACTTTGAGCAGCACAGTCCTTTACAAAATGCAACTCGGCGTTATCCAGATATCTTACTGGGAATTAAAATGTAAAGTTTCTTCATTTAAAACTTAATATTGTAATGAAAATTCCCTTCCAGGACTCAGGATTTCCACTGGTTGTGCCCCGGTGGTGGTAGGAGAATTTCCATATCTGATCGCTCACAATGCTCGCCTGGCTGGGAGGCCCAGTTCCAGGGATGGGGAGGACTGGTGGGTGGGTGGAAGCCTTGTACCTGGCTGGACCAGGAGGGGCTGGCCAGGAGGAGGGAGGCTGGCCACAGGGCCCACCCGGTTCTTGTTTGGGGATGATGTGGTGGAGGCCATGGTCTATTCTATCAGTTTGTGGGAGGTTTTGGGCAGGACAAGGGAGATGGGCATTCCAGGACCATGACGATCTCTGGAGAAGGTGTTCACAGGGCCCATGGCCTCCAATCATTTCATTGTGATATTCTGGCGTGTCGGGAAAAGTAAAACTCAGAGGACAGCGAGTAGCCAAGGCTTTGAATGGGTCTGTGGCCAAGCTCAGGCTAAGATCCCTGGTGTGTCAGGCTGCTTCTGTTTGCTGGGGGCTATGGCCCTCCCTCCACTGTCGGGGGTCACCCTGCTCAGCTGGCCTTACTGTACTTGGCCTGGAACTGTGTGTACGGCGATTGAATTCAGAGCACACTCCTTGCCGCCTTTTCCTTCAGGCTTTTGAAGAAAATAACTTTTTACAGATGGGCCTTGACCAGGGACAGAGGCATGTTTTGTGTAAAAACAATGGTTGCATTTTCCCCAGGAAACAGCACCAAGTTACCAGGCCACTTTGTCTTGGCAGGGCCTCCTATCCCAGGGTGGACTCTGGCCCACACCAAGGTTGTGTCTTCGTCACCCTGTTATGGCAAGAAAAGAAGAAAACACCCAAGACGTGAAGCAGGCTTGCCTGTTCCTACCTGCCCTGCAAGCTCTTCTCTGCCCCAATCCCCCAACTCTGTCCCCTGAGTTTCTCTTTACCCCAGACTTGGCTCTTGTCCTGGTGAGGGTGTGTTCTCTGAGTCCCAGAGAGTGAGTGGCATTCGGAGAGAGTCTGAGGACACAGAATTACGAAATCATACTCGGGAAACCACCCAGAGGCAAGTGCTTGGAAAGATTCCTGTTTTCATTCCTTCCCCCGCTCTACCTCTATATAATAGTCTTATGTTATTTTCTCTTTATTTATAGTTTAAGACAACGGCATCAATCCATGCAAAGTCTCATTTCTTTCCAATACTCTATTCCTGTTTCAACTCCATTTTCCAGAGGCACTCATGCTCATATGCTATGCACTATAAATGTGTAAGTATCCTTCCTAAGTAGTGTTTTGTACATTTACATTGCTTTTTTTTTTTTTTTTTTTAGATGGAGTTTTGCTCTTGTTGCCCAGGCTGGAGTGCAATGGCATGTTCTCAGCTCACTGCAACCTCCGCCTCCCAGGTTCAAACGATTCTCCTGGCTCAGCCTCCTGAGTAGCTGGTTTACAGGCTTGCACCACCACACCCGGCTAATTTTGTATTTTTAGTAGAGACCAGGTTTCTCCATGTTGATCAGGCTGGTCTCAAACTCCTGACCTCAGGTGATCCGCCTGCCTCAGCCTCCCAAAGTTCTGGGATTACAGGCATAAGCCACTGCGCCTGGCCTACATTGCTTTTTAATCCATGTAGAATGTGAGTACTGTTTCTTTTTCTGCTCCTTCCTGTGTACATAGTCACCATGTGTGTGGTGTGTGTGTGTGGTGTGTGTGTGTGTATGCGTGTGTGTATATCACTGTTGGCTGTCTGTACATCTAGCTATTGTTTCTGATGTAGTTTACATCACCTACACTTTGCTAATCCATTCCCCTCCATCACCACTGACGATGCAGTCATGAAAGTCTGCAAAGATGTCCCATGTGGACCTGTGGTGAAGGCTCAAGAAGAGGAAGCCACCACAGAAGTGGAGTTGCTGGCTCAGTGCTAAACACAATTGGTTTTCTAAGCAATGCTTTCAGCAATGCCTGTGGCTTTGTTCGTGAGTATGGCAGCTTCCATTTTCACTAGTCTTTAATTGGTATCACTCAGTGTATTCGTGGCTTTGCCAATCTGCGGTGTGTGTAGGTCCAAAGTGCTATCTCCCCGCTCTCATAATTCTCATGTCTCCTAACAACAGTGATTTTTGAACATCTCTGCAAATACTTGTCAGTGATTTGGGCATCTTCACTTTTGAATTGCTTATTGGTATCTTTTGGTCATTTGTAGACACTCTCTGTATATCCCAGGTGTATCCAGTCAGTTTTACATATTACATATATCTTCTGCTGTCTGTTTTCCACAGAAAAACAGTTTGAATGAATGTGCGAATTCTGTTAGAACACTGCATATGAGGTTCATAACTAGAGCAAAGCAAAGGTCTCCATTTCTGTTGTTATTGATACACATTTGATGTATAACTATTAGTGTGAGCTTAGTCATCACACTATTCAATTTATATTTCTTTGTGTATTTTATGAATCCTCATTCTATCTGTTTTGAGGAGGGTGTTATATTAATTTTACTAGATAGCCATGTATGTTTGAGGCTGCATCACCAGATCTCTACAGACTTACTTCTTTCACATTTTATTTTGAGATAATAATTGCAGATTGGCATGCAATTTAAGAGTGAATACAGATGCCACATACTCTACACTCAAGTTCTCTAATAGTTACATCTTGCATAACTTTAGTACAAAATCACAACCAGGAAATTTATATTGAAACAATCCATTGACTTTATTCAGATTTCACCAGTTGTATGTGTACGTGTGTGTGTTTAGTTCTATGCAATTTTATCACATGTGCAGATTGGTGTGACCACCCCATAATCAAAGTGCAAAACAGTCCCATCCCCACAGGAATTCCTCATGCTACTCTGTTACAGCCTTTTCTCCTTGTCCATCTCCACCCAGCCTCTCGCAACCATTTGTCTGTTCTCCAGCTCTAGAATTTTGTCAGTTCCAGAATATTACATAAATGGAATCATACGGTATGCAACCAAAGACTGGCTTTTTCACTCAGCGTAATTCCTTCGAGACTCATCAACTTATTTTGTATATAAATAGTTCATTGCCTTTTATTGCTCATCAGTATTCCATAGTATAGATGGACCACGGTTTAACAACGCACTCCCTGAAGAACATCCAGATTGTTTCCAGTTTTGGATGATTACAAATAAAGCATAGACTCTGGTACATGTTTTTGGGTAAACATACATTTTCATTTCTCTGAGATAATGGCCCAGGGGTGTAATCGCTGGGTTGTAGGGTAGTTGCATGTTCTGTATACTAAGAATCTGCCAAACTGTTTTCCAGAGTGGTTGCATCCCTTTTTTTCCCACCAGCCATGTATGAATGAATGATCTGGTTTCTCCACATCCTCACCAGTGTTTGGAGCCACCACTAATTTTTTTTTTATTTTAGCTATTTTGATGGATGTGTAGTGATATTTTGTAAGGGCATTAATTTACATTTCCCTAATGGCTAATGCTAATGTGAGTTTCTCCTTCGTATATTTTGAGGCTCTGATGTTTGGTGCATACCTATTCAGAATTGTTTAAGTCTTTTCAGCATGTTGATTCCCTTATCATTTTTATAATGTCTCCATTTACCTCTAGTAATTTTCTTTGGTACTACTTCATCTAATGTTATGATAGCCACTCTTGTTTTTTCATTGTTTTTATAGTGTGTCTGTATCCTTTCCTTTTCAACCTACTTACATGTTTGTATTTGAGGTGATATATATATATTTATATATTATATATTTATATATATATAGATATAATATATATTTATAATATATATATTTATAATATATTATAAATACATATCTCTCTCCACTATGCCAATCTGTCTTTCTATTGTTATATTTAGATCATTTATACTTAAGGTAATTATTGATATGTTAGGGCTTCTATTTTATTTTATTGCTTGGTTTCTGTTTGCTTCCTCAGTTTCTTCTTCATTTGTTTTTCTTTTGTTACTTTGCTTTGGGTTGTTTGCACATTTTTTAGGATATACTCTTGATTTATTTGTAGTGTTTTTGAGTATCGTTTTCTGAGTGGTTATTCCAGCTACTATAATATAAGTACATAATTTATAATGTGCTGGTACTGATGTTTTACTACTTTATATGAAGTACAGAAAATTTATTTCCATTTGGGTTCCTTTAATCTGTCTATTAAAAATATAATCACCTTATGTAACATGTACAATGAGCACCCCACCATATTGTGTTATATTTGATTCAACCATCAAATATAAGTTTTAAAACTCATAGGAAAAACAGTGTGTCATATTTAACCCTAATTTGACCCATTCTGATGGTCTTTTTCTTTCTTTCTGAGCTTTCTTCTGTTATTATTTCTTTTCTGTTTGGAAAAGTTCTGTAGCCATTCTTTAAGGGTAGGTTTGCTGTTAACACATTCTTTTGGTTTTCTTGTCTGAGATTATCCTTAATTACCATAAGATGTTTTCATCAGACTTAATATTTGGGGTTGACAGTTTTTTTCTTTTAGTTCCTGAAAAATGTGACTCTACTTCTTTCTTGCCTCTATGTTTCCAATGAGAAATCTACTGTCGTTTAACTCAGGTTTTCTTATAAGGAATACTGTTTTTCTCTGGCTGCTTTAAATAATTTTTCTTTGTTTTTAGTTGCACGAAGTTTAATTATGATGTGCCTTTAGTGTGAGTTTCTTTACGTTTATCTTATCTGAGATTTTCTTAGTCTCTGGAATCTGTAGACATACCTTTCACTGAAGTGAGGCATTCTGAGCCATGACTTCTTCAAATACCCTTTCAGTTCCATTCTCTCTCTCCTCTCCTTCTGAAACTTTGACGATATTATTGTAACTTCTTTTGTTATTGACCCCCAGTTTTCTGAAGCGTCATTGATTTTTTCAGTCTTTTATTTTTGTTGTGCAGATTAGGCCCATTCTTTTTATCTGTCCTGGAGTTTCCTGATTGCATCCTCTCTCATTTCCAATGAGCCCATCCACCGAGGTTTCCTTAAATTGTATTTTGGTGATTGCATTTTTAGTTCTGTAATTGTCTTTAGTTCTTTTTTGTACCACCAGTTGTTTTATTAATTTTTCTATTTTTTCACTTGTTACAAAGTAATTCATAATTGCTTGTTGAAGCATTTTTATGGTGGCTGGTTTAAAGTCGTTATGAGATGATTTCAACACCAGATTCATCGTGGTGCTTTTGTCTGTTGCTTGTTTTTTCTCACTCAAGTTATGATTTTCCTGTTCATGATTGGACCAGTGATTTTCAGTTGTATCCTGGGCATTTTGGAAATGGAATTATGAAACTCAGAAATCTACACAATCTTTTATTTGTGTGTTTATTTTATGAGGTAGCATTGTGTTGAGGTATAGCATCAGGGCCGGTTGGGTGTGCATGTTCAGCTTTCTCCTGGCTCTGCTGACATCCTTCCAGCAAAAACGAACCGTTTAATGACACTCGTCTTTGCAGATAAGGTGAGGTGGAAGTTCTGCTGCCCTATAGGCCTCACTGACACCTTTCCCCAAAATGTGGGTCATTGGCTCATGTTACCTCATTGCCTCTGAGTGCAGAGGTGTAAGCTGAGCTCCCTGTTTGTAGCAGATACTCCTCACAGTTGAGTATCTGCTACCCTGACTAATATACCACTGGACCCTGAAACCAGGCAGAGGGTAAGTGGAGGGCTGACTTATACTACTTTGTTGCTACACAGTATGACAAACCTTAGCTCCCTGCTGGACTCTGCTGACACCGGGAGAGGACAGACGTGGAATGACAACTAGCCTCCCTTCCCACCACTTCATTCTGCCTCACTAATGCTGCATGAGGGCAGATGTTGGATTCCCCATCTGGCCCACTGACCAACGTTGGGGGAAAATGGTGTGCTGTCCAGGCCCCACTCAGACCGCCTTATTTTATCTAGTTGATGTTGGAAGGGATTCAGCTTGCGGGACTGGCTGTCACCTGCCACCTGGACTCTGCCTTGGTGAGGGAGTTAGAACACCACCTGCCCTTGTCTGGGGGGAGACGGAAGATCAGCTGCCTGCTTCGTCCTGCCGCTGCTACCCGTGTAGGGGAATCGAAGCACACTACCACTACCTGCCTCTGTCAAGAAGGAGGTGAAAATTGGTGGTTATTCCCATTTCCCTGGTGCCCCTTGGACACTCCTGAGCAGGGGAACTGAAGAGAGGGAAACTGAAGAGAGATTTCATGTTGCTGTAAGATAGAGATGGTGTGGAGTGGGAGATCAGCTCTCAGCTTGGTCCACTGAAATCACAGTGTGGCAGGGGCAGGAGAGTAGGATGTGGGTTTTTCTGTTGATGTTTGGCCAGCACGGTTAAAATCGCGAATATTCGGTACTTTCTGTTGTAAAGTCACTCTTTTCTTCATCCTTTAACCAGGAGGAACATAATCCTAGGACCCTTGTTTTTGCCTTTTCATCGAAATGTGAGTGTAGCCAAATATATAATTCTCATTTTGAATTGTTTTATTTCAGGTATTTGAGCTTGACTCTATTATCTTCTTATTCTCCATGCTATTATTGAAAGATTGATGACATTCAGATTCTGACTTCTTTTGGAAGTGATTAACCCCCCCATCAAACACTTTTGGAGTTTTTCTATGTCTGTGATATTTTTGAATAGGCCTATGCTTCTAGTATGGATTTTTCCATACGTATCTTTTCTTGGTACACGGTCAGACCTTTCAACTTTAGAACTTGCATTTTTCTATAAGTCAGTAAAATTTCATTATTTCTTTCAATAATTCTTCCTCTCTAATATATGTAGTAGTATGTGTAATGTATATAATATATTCAATAGTATATAAATATTGTATAGTATATGAATAAAATATGAACATTGGAATCTATCACATGAATTGCTTTTCATTTACATTTCTTGTCTTTTCTGCTACTCCATGATGCCTTCTAAAAGGAGTTCTTCACCCAGTGTTTCAACTCATACATTCCTTCTCTAGCTACATTCGTTTGACAATGAATCCTATATATTGAGATTTTTGTACTCACACTTTCCAAGCCTGGCATTTTTACTTGGCTCTTCTTTAGAAACAGTTCTGCTCCTTTGTTGTGTCATCAATATCCTCTCTTTTCTCTTCAAGAATATTTGTTATATTTAAGTTCTCTGTCTCAGTCCATTTGTTCCTCTTCATCTGATTCAGATTATCCAATATATTATCTTTAAAACATTTTTATTTACTTATATATTTTTTAGGAGGCGGGGTCTCGCTTTGTCACCCAGGCTGGCGTGCAGTGGTACAATCATAGCTCACTGCAGCCTCAAACTCCAGGTCTCAAGCAATCCTCCTGCCCCAGCTTCCCAAGTAGCTGTGACCACTGGTATGCACCACAATACCCAGCTAATTTTTACCTTTTTTTTTTTTTGTAAACACAGGTCTCACTTTGTTGCCCAGGTTAGTCTCAAACTCCTGACCTCAAGTGGTTCTCTGGTCTTAGCCTCCCAGAGTGCTAGGATTACAGATGTGAGCCATCACTTCTGGCCTGTATTATCTTTTATAATATTGGTTATTCTCCTCAGCTGTCTCATCTCCCCTACCTTGTGAGCTCAAATTTTAACAAGCCAACTACTCTGAATGCTAATATTTGTCTAGAAGAATAAGCTGAATGGACTGGAGCTGCAGTCTGGATTTTGCCCATTCTGTTGATTTTAGAAAGGGGCTAACATGCTCCCGGGTGGAAAGGTCCCAGTGTTCAGGTGTGGACTTGAGTTTTATGTAACCCCACCCATCTAGAAAACCTGCTTCGACTCGTGCCCTTGGATCTGCTTCATCCGGGTGGTTTTCCTTCTATTTTGATTGTGACCTTATAACTCTTGGAGGGTACCAGGTGGTGCGGGAGGTCACTCCATGGCACTCTGCTCCTGCTTTAGTGATACCTTCCCCTCTCCAAGGGTGTGTGCCTGGAGCCATTACTTTTATGATTCACGGCATGAGCAAGCCAAGATTTAATTCACTCTGGACAAAGAGGCCCAGATTATTCTCTGACCCTAGGATCTGGTTCTCTGCCATGGATGTTCTGTCCTCATACACCATGCCCTGAACGCCTGTGTGTCCAAAATACACTTTAAGAAATAGAAGCAAAAATGATGAGATAATGGGCTTTGTTGATCTGGACAGTTTGACTCATGACTTTTCACACTGATGAAATCTGCTGTAGTTTGACAATGGTCATTGCTCTTAAAAATACCTCCCTAAGGGCTGGTCTCTGAGAATGGATAGGACATGGGAAGCCAGTGTCCCTGAGCCCTGGTTATGCACCTTTTATCCAGTCAACTCAGAGTTGTCCCACCAGACACAGTGCTAGCACTGGTAAAAACACTCTAAGGATTGGCATGTGAGGACAGAGCACATAGGAAAGAAGCAGCATCGTCCTACCCCCACTCCCATCTACCTATGCTTTCCCCTCATCTTCTGGAATGCTTTTAACTTTTTTGACTCTGAAAGACAAAGAATCTCTCTCAGCTCAGGGCAGAAGCACACTAGCAAAAAGTGAAGCCTTTCCTGTTTGCTTTGCTTTATCATGTGGCAGCTGCTTGCTTCCTCCAGCACATGCCACAGATGCCAGAGAGAAGCAAATGGCATCTTCAGGCCACTTGGAGCTGTGGATTCCTAGATGTGGTGCTCAGGGAGTGATATGATTCGGCTGCGTCCCCACCCAAATCTCAACTTGAATTGTATCTCCCAGAATTCCCATGTGTTGTGGGAGGGACCCAGGTTGAGGTAATTGAATTACAGGGGCCAGTCTTTCCCATGCTATTCTCGAGATAGTGAATAATTCTCATGAGATCTGATGGGCTTAGCGGAACTTCCGCTTTTGCTTCTTCCTCATTTTCTCCTGATGCCACCATGTAAGAAGTGCCTTTCACCTCCCGCCACAATTCTGAGGCCCCCCCAGCCGTGTGGAACTGTAAGTCCAATTAAACCTCTTTTTTCCCCCGTCTTGGGTATATCTTTATCAGTTGCATGAAAATGAACTAATACAGGGAGCCTGAGCATGCTTTTGTGAATGGGGCCAATGTCTTCACCAGCTCTCACTGCAAGGAGGCCGTTTGATCTTTGGAAAATGAGGTAAGGTATTCAGCTCATACATATTAATCCAAATTTGAACTATGAAATCTGTGGCAGGGAAATTTATTCATTCATGTACTCATTCAACAAAAATTTGATAAGCCCAGGCACTTTGTTAGACCTTGGGAAACAATAGTGAAATAAACAGAGACTGAAGTTTACTTTACAGTAGGAGGAGACTGATAGTAATACCACAGACACTTGATTAAGATGACTGATTTCAGTGGTGATAAATGTGAAGGAGGAAATAAAAGTAGTTTGTGTGATTGAGAGGGACGCAGGACTAGGAGTTGGTTTTGTCTACAAGAAGGCAGGAGCTTTGTAAGATAAAGAAGGCCAGGTCATACAAAAACCCAGAGGGAAACCTTCCTGGCAGAGGAAATAGTGAGCACCAAGTTCCCTAGCTGTGATCAGCATTGGTCTGTTTGAGCAACAGAAAGGGATCAGCGTGTTTGGAACCAGGTGAGCAAAAGGGCAAGAGGTGACATCCAAGAAGTGAGCAGCATCAAATTGTGCAAGAAAAGAAGTCCATTGTTTTTTCCACAAGTACAAAAAAACATTCACTGGAGGGATTTAACCATATTTTTGTTCTGCTTTGCTTTTAATACATCCCTGGATCATATGCAGATTGCAGTATGAAGAATGAAAGACAGGTGACCAGTCAGGAGGTTACTACTGATGGTAGACAAGAGATAATGTTGGTTGGGATTCTGGTGGTAACAATGGAGATGGAACAAAATAGATAGAGTTAGGATATATTTTGGAGTTGTGGTTGACAAGCCTTTCCACAGACGTATGAACAAGGTCTCTCCAGAGTTTGGTGATGAGTTAATTGGATGATGTTATAATTTGCTGAGATAGTAAAGGCCAGGCAGGGAAGGAACAGGTCTGACACTCGACTGTAGGCAGATGTTCAGTAGAGAACTGCCATCCATACCAGCAGCAATATGGGATGTGGAATGGCTCTGGGGTGAAATTGACCAGAGGAAAATGGAGAAAGTGGATCTTGAGCTTTTGCAATAGAAATGATGCGAGGTTGGATGTAAGGTATGGATGGGTGGGAATGGCGGCTGGAGGTAAAAAGAGAAGGAGATGAAGTTGAGAGATACTTTAAGATGTCAACTTTCAGGATAATGTTGCATTGGTTAAGGGGCCGTAAGCGAGAGGGAGGTATTTTGGCTTGTGAAACTCAATGAGTGGAAGGATAACCACTGAGACAGAAAAGACGGAAGAGGACCAAGTTTAGGAGAAAATATCATAAGTTTACCTTTAGACAAGTCGAGTTAAAAGTAAATACCCTCTGGATCTTTTGTGAATTGTATATTGCCATGGTACTAAGTCCCAACTTAAGGGTAAAGTCTTATTTCTGCAAAGTTAAAAATCTCTCTCTCTTTTACAAAATAGCATTTTGTACTTTTTCTAATTATAAAGTAATACATATTTATTGTAAAACATTTAAAAATATAAAAAAGTAAAAAATAACTCAAAATCTGACTACTCAGAAATAATGAATAGTAATATTTGATGTCTTACAAATCCTTGTGCTCATTATTTATAATTTTTATAACACTTGTATCTTGTTTTTAAAACTTAATATATGTTGTCTACTTTCCAGCATCATTAAACATTCCTCCAGAAATGGCTGTTTAATGGGGTTGTCATCATTCTTAATGTTTAGGAAGCAGAAAATCAGAGTTGATTTCCTCCTTCCAGAGCTCCTCCAGGCTGTGCCTGAGCCCTTGCATGTTTTTAGAGCTGTGCTGACGTTTTCTACTAGGGAAAGGTGTGGTCCTACTCTTTTTTTTAAATGTTTTTATTTTCATTTTTATACTTTGAGTTCTAGGGTACATGTGCACAATGTGCAGGTTTGTTACGTATGTATACATGTGCCATGTTGGTGTGCTGCACCCATTAACTCATCATTTACATCAGGTATATCTTCTAATGCTATCCTTCCCCCCTCCCCCCTCCCCCCACCCCACAACAGGCTCCAGTGTGTGATGTTCCCCTTCCAGTGTGCAAGTGATCTCATTGTTCAATTCCCACCTTTGAGTGAGAACATGCGGTATTTGGTTTTCTGTTCTTGCAATAGTTTGCTGAGAATGATGGTTTCCAGCTGCATCCATGTCCCTACAAAGGACACGAACTCATCCTTTTTTATGGTGGTGTAGTATTCCATGGTGTATATGTGCCACATTTTCTTAATCCAGTCTGTCACTGATGGACATTTGGGTTGATTCCAAGTCTTTGCCATTGTGAATAGTGCCGCAATAAACATACGTGTGCATGTGTCTTTATAGCAGCATGACTTATAATGCTTTGGGTATATCCCCAGTAATGGGATGGCTGGGTCAAATGGTATTTCTAGTCTAGATCCTTGAGGAATCGCCACACTGTTTTTCACAATGGTTGAACTAGTTTACAGTCCCACCAACAGTGTAAAAGTGTTCCTATTTCTCCACATCCTCTCCAGCACCTGTTGTTTCCTGATTTTTTAATGATTGCCATTCTAACTGGTGTGAGATGGTATCTCATTGTGGTTTTGATTTGCATTTCTCTGATGGCAAGTGATGATGAGCATTTTTTCATGTGTCTGTTGGCTGTATGAATGTCTTCTTTTGAGAAGTGTCTGTTCATATCCTTTGCCCACTTTTTGATGGGGTTGTTTTTTTTCTTGTAAATTTGATTGAGTTATTTATAGGTGTGGTCCTACTCTTATATGGAGGTCCATGACCAAAGTTACAATTCAAGGAAACTGACAGCCTGGGACATGTTCTTGGGAGTAGCCTAAGGCCTGTAGGAGAGTGGCCTGTGGGTGACAATCGCCACCCAGCCATGACCCCACTCTGATGTCTATTTCTCTCTCTGCTCATCCTTCCTGCTTCACTTTTATTTCCTCACTAAATGTTTCAGCCTTAAAAATGAATTAAAAAAAAAAAAAAGAGAGCAGAAATTGGTGTTGCCCAGAAATAGCCTGTTCTGTCAGCACTGGAGTCCAATCCTCATTATAGCAGGGCTGATTTTTCACATTCTTCCTACTCACCTGTGGATGGAGAGCTCTTCTTGAGTTCCAGGTGATGCAGATGAGCATGCGAGGAGGCAAAAGGCAGCTTCCCCTAAGAGAATAGCAGCAGGAGGAGGTGGAGAGCACAGAACTGACTCATCCCCACACACACTCCATACATTGCCTGGTCCCTTCGCTCCAGGAGACGTGCCGGTGGGCTCTCTGCTTTTCCTGCACAGTGGGGAGGGAAATTGGCATTCCTGTGGCTGTTGTAAAGATATCCTTTGCTTTACACAATATAAGAAGGAAGGCACTGTAAGGAAGAAGATGGATAAAATGTTGTAATTTAATGTGATGCATTTTTGTGATTAATAATACATGCTCTTTGTTATTAATAGATTTGATCAGGAAAACAGAACTGCTCGGAGTCCTGTGGAATTAGGGTTTGTTTTTTCTTTTCTTTCCTTTTTATCTGTTGAGAATTGGACCTCGAACAATTGTAGGAGAAGCTGGGACAACAACGGTCTGGGAGGGTCTGGTTGGAGGCTCAGACAATTAGAGCAGAGAATTGCTCTCAGACAGAGTAGAGCACAGTTATGGGGAAGAAGTCCATACTGTGGGTTGCTCGGTTGCTGGAGCTTGGCCTGAAGTCGCTGTCAGACCATTTGCAGAATGGAGAACAAGGAGCCCTCAAGGGGGGAAATTTGGGGGCTCCTAAGAACACTCTGGGACCTACAAAAGTGAAGCGAACACCACACTTCTCTCTTACTGCATCTGATCCAGAGACCTGTAGAAGAAAGTAGAGTGCTTGGCCAAGGGCCAGCCTGCTAACCTGGCCCAGGACCCAGAGAAACTCGGGAGTAAGGCAGCAACTGGAGGAGCCTAGAGCCTATCCAGTTGCTGACCTGCACATTGGGATGAGCTACCAGACCAGCAACCAGCCTTCAGAAGCACAGGGCAGTGACCTCTGTTCCTTAATTAGTAAGACATGTCTCATAGGGCTGTTGGGAGCTTGAATAAAATAAGCGCTTACAACTTTGTGATGCCTGGAAAGTAGATAATGCTTAATAAATATATGTTGCTTACTATTATTTAATTTGGGAGGCAATGGGGAGTGTTGAGTGTTCATGAGAAAAGAGAGGCTGTGATTAAAGCTGCTTAAAGCTATTCTGCTTCATTACATAGAATTCATTAATATTTGTTGTGCAATTGGATTAATATTCTTGAAATAAAGAAGAAATGGACCACAAGTTGAAAGGATGGCCTTGTGCTAGAAATCGTAACTACAAAACAGTGAACTCTAAGACCCTCCTGTGAAGTTGGTCAATGTCAAGGATGAGAAGGAATGGCTTGGCTTCCAGACAGAAAACCAAAGTCAACAAAAGTTGGAAAAGTGAGTCTGATTTCAGGTTCCTTAAGAAAACATCTCTTTAAAGAAGTGTTAGAAATGGAATCAGGGATTCTATGCTTGGTCAGCAGGCATATGATGCTGTTTGATATTTTCTAACACGTAACATGAATGAACCTTTTTGAAATACTACTGGAATGAAAAATGGAGTCAAGAGCTTAATGAAAATAATAAACTTGGCAACGGTAGAGTTTGTATGAAGGGGTGGGACAGGTGTGGGCTGGTGGTGATTTATTTCACATAGAAAGAACCAAATTAAAATCATTGGGACTAAGATTCTGTTTGAAGATTTACCAAGCAGCCCACAAATTTAGTTTTGCAACAAATCTGTGCAGTTGGTTCGTCCCCATTTCACAGGTCGGGGAAACTGAGGCATAGAGCAGTTAAGCCACTTGACAAGGTCCCACGTTAGTCCTTAGTGAGGCTGATGCAGACACATCAACTAGAGGTCAGTTTTCCTGCCCCCAACAGAATGTCAGTGTCATGCACAAGGATGGTGTAAAAACAGTCTAATGTAAGTCACCCAATTTAGATATTAGGCATGGGAAGGATGGAATAGGCTCAGAAATGATCTGATGGACTCACATTTGATAAGAAAAAAATGATAGAGATGAGATTGTCTAAACTTTACAAATCAAAAATAGTTTACAGTAGATTATTTATAGTCATAAAAGTGACTGTGAGAAAGCAGACTTGAGAAAACACCCAGACACACACACATACATAGTGCGCAATGCTGAATTACATCCCACCCAGATTTTCTTTTTATTGGGATGCCAAAATATTGTTTACAGCGAAATGCACATAGCCAATGAATACCTAAAAAGATGAGGATCAACTTTTAAATTTCAACAACTGAAGATTAAGGACGTATGACATAGTGTCGGTGGGATATAATTCAGAACATTTTTGGAAAAGCATTCTTCAATAGCTATCAAAGTTAAGAATGCATACAACTTTAATTCTGCAGATTTGATGATTTAAGATATACTTGAAATATATTTGACATGGGCAAATCTCTCTCCTCCTAAAATCAAATATTTAAGTGTGAGGATGTACTTTGCATCATTATTTGAAAATTAAAATTGTAGAAAAAATATAAATATCCATCTCTAAGAGTCTGATTAAATACATTTTTATATCCATAAAAATTAAATGTTAGGCCATATTTTAAAAAAAAGGTATAGAGATCTATTTGCACTCATTTGGAAAACACTTAAGATATATAATCAATTAAATTAGAAAGTTGGATAGTATGGATTGTGTATGAGCACATACTTATTTAATTCTATAAAAAGTATGTATATGTAAGCATTTGCATAATTGTGTATTTTATAAAAAGACACATAAGAAAATGTTAATGACACTTTCACCTGTCAGGAAAAGAGAATTTTATCTTTCACTTTATAGTATTCTGCACTTTTTCAATTTTTGACAAGTATTTACAACTCTTAAAATCAGTACTAGCAAAAATAACAGGAAAAAATATAAATGGTATGGAAATGATCAAAATAAGTGGAGTTTTCATCCCATACCCATTGTCGTTGTAGCTGCCCACTCTGAAGTTTTATGCATTTTTCTTCCACACCTTTTTCATATGCACATTAATCTATTCATCTATCTCCCTGTCTTCATCATCATCATCTATGCTATAATGGGATGATACTACACATGTTGTATGACAACCTATTTCTTTCAAAGAACAAAGTTCCTTGACCATATTCCCAGTCAATTCAAGCACATCTGTCTCATCTACTTCAGTGTCTTCCTGGGATTTTCAGTATGATTTTAGGAACACGTATTCTTGAAACATCAGAAAACTTGCTCAAAAAGAGAGTGATGAATGGTGTGCAATTGGTTTCTTATGCGAGTGGGATGCTGATACCATGCTCTACGGAGTGGAGAGGTGGTCTGAGTCACGCTGGAGACCCTGTTACCCAACACTTCCCAGTTGCTCAGGGTGGAGGATCCCAGGGATATCCTCCCTGTTGGATCTCCCATTGTCTCTTCATAGTCTTCCCTAGAGCCATTTAGGAGAGTAGGAGGAAGGGGGCGAACTGGAGGAAGAAACAGTTGTTAGCTCAATGCTGGGAAAGCCTTTCTCAGAGTCCTCCTGCCTACTCTGGGGAAGGTGGGGAGGGGTTGACGGGACAGGGACCTAGAGGGAGAAGACTGACTTTGTAGCCACTAGAGGGTTAATATTGCTTTGGGGACAAGTTTTAGCTGCTTTAACTCTTCTATCTGCTGCTACCCACCACTCAGCTCACAAGGGCAAGAGCTAGGTCATTGTTCCTGCAGAGCTTGTGACAGTGGGCAGACTCTGCCCTGGGGGGCCAGGCTCCCAAGAGGAGACTTGCAAATTCTATGCTTCCATGTAACCTGCACTGCACTAGGAAGTTACACACACATGTCTGATGGGAACGGCCATATGGCAGAAATTCACTAGGAGACCTGTCCCCTTCTCAGGTTGGACCAGGTGCCAGTTCAGCAGACTCCCCTTTTCTGAGGTTCAGCCCTTTTCTGTCCATTCCAATATTTCTTCCTTTTGGGGTCATTTTAGCACTTTATTAGTTCCTGCTTTAAAGTTTTAATTTTTTTAATTTTTAGTTATTATGGATACCTAATAGTTGTACATATTTATGGGGACATGCAATATTTAATACAAGCATATAATGTGTAGTGTTCAGTTCAATGTAATTGAGATAGCCATCACATCAAACATTTATCATTTCTTTGTGTTAAGAATATTCCAATTCTGATGAGAGCATTCCAAGATGGCTGAATAGGAACAACTCCGGTCTGCAGCTCCCAGCATGATCGACGTAGAAGACAGGTGATTTCTGCTTTTCCAACTCAGCTCTGAAGAGAGCAGTGGTTCTCCCAGCACAGTGTTTGAGATCTGAGAATGGGCAGACTCCTTCCTCAAGTGGGTCCCTGATCCCTGTGTGGCCTAACTGGGAGACACCTCCCAGTAGGGGCTGACAGACACCTCATATAGGTGGCTACCCCTCTAGGACGAAGCTTCCAGAGGAAGGATCAGACAGGAATATTTGCTGTTCTGCAATATTTGGTGTTCTGCAGCCTCCACTGGTGATACCCAGCAAACAGAGTCTGGAGTGAACCTCCAGCAAACTCCAACAGACCTGCAGCTGAGGGACTTGACTGTTAGAAGAAAAACTAACAAACAGTAAGGAATAGCATCAACATCAACACAAAGGTCATCTACACCAAAACCCCATCTGTAGGTCACCAACATCAAAGACCAAAGGTAGATAAAACCACAAAGATGGGGAGAAACCAGAGCAGAAAAGTTGAAAATTCTAAAAATCAGAGTGTCCCTTCTCCAATGGATCACAGTTCCTTGCCAACAACAGAAGAAAGCTGGATGGAGAATGACTTTGATGAGTTGACAGAATTAGGCTTCAGAAGGTCAGTAATAACAAATTTCTCTGAGCTAAAGGAGGATGTTTGAACCTATTGTAAGGAAGCTAAAAACCTGGAAAAAATATTAGACAAATGGCTAACTAGAATAAATAGCATAGAGAAGACCTTAAATGACCTGATGGAGCTGAAAACCATGGCATGAGAACTTCGTGACGCATGCACAAGCTTCAATAGCTGATTCAATCAAGTGGAAGAAAGGGTATCAGTGACTGAAGATCAAATTAATGAAATAAAGCGAGAAAGCAAGATTAGAGAAAAAAAAAGTAAAAAGCAATGAACAAAGCCTCCAAGAAATACGGGAGGATGTGAAAATACCAAATCTACGTTTGATTGGTGTACTTGAAAGTGATGGGGAGAATGGAACCAAGATGAAAAACACTCTTCAGGATATTATCCAGGAGAACTTCCCCAACCTAGCAAGGCAGGCCAACATTCAAATTCAGGAAATACATAGAACACCACAAAGATACTCCTCAAGAAGAGCAACCCCAAGACACATAATTGTCAGATTCACCAAGGTTGAAATGAAGGAAAAAATGTTAAGGGCAGCCAGAGAGAAATGTCGAGTTACCCACAAAGGGAAGCCCATCAGACTAACAGCGGATCTCTCAGCAGAAACCCTACAAGCAAGAAGAGAGTGGGGTCAATATTCAACATTCTTAAAGAAAAGCATTTTCAACCAAGAATTTCATATCCAGCCAAACTAAGCTTCATAAGTGAAGGAGAAATAAAATCCTTTACAGGCAAGCAAATGGTGAGAGATTTTCTCACCACCAGGCCTGCCTTACAAGAGCTCCTGAAGGAAGCACTAAACATGGAAAGGAACAACCGGTACCAGTCACTGCAAAAACATGCCAAATTGTAGAGACCATCAAAGCTATGAAGGCATTGCATCAATTAATGGGTAAAATAACAAGCTAACATCATAATGACAGGATCAAATTGACATGTAACAATATTAACCTTAAATGTAAATGGGCTAAATGCCCCAATTAAAAGACACAGACTGGCCAATTGGATAAAGAGTCAAGACCCATGAGTATGCTGTATTCAGGAGACCCATCTCACGTGCAAAGATGCACATAGGCTCAAAATAAAGGGATGAAGGAAGATCTAGCAAGCAAACGGAAAGCAAAAAAATGCAGGGGCTGCAATCCTAGTCTCTGATAAAACAGACTTTAAACCAACAAAGATCAAAAGAGACGAAGAAGGCCATTACATAATGGTAAAGGGATCAATTCAACAAGAAAAGCTAACTATCCTAAATATATATGCACTCAATACAGGAGCACCCAGATTCATAAAGCAAGTCCTTAGAGACCTACAAAGAGACTTAGATACCCGCACAATAATAATGGGAGACTTTAACACCCCACTGTCAATATTGGGCAGATCAATGAGACAGAAGGTTAACAAGGATATCCAGGACTTGAACTCAGCTCTGCAACAAGCAGACCTAATAGACATCTACAGATCTCTCCACCCCAAATCAACAAAATATACATTCTTCTCAGCACCACATTGCACTTATTCTAAAATTGACCACGTAATTGGAAATAAAGCACTCCTCAGCAAATGTTAAAGGACAGAAATCACAACAAACTTTCTCTCAGATGACAGCGCAATCAAATTAGAAGTCAGGATTAAGAACCTCACTCAAAACTGTACAACTACATGGAAACGGAACAACTTGCTTCTGAATGACTACTGGGCAAATAATGAAATGAAGGCAGAAATAAAGATGTTCTTTGAAACCAATGAGAACAAAGACACAACGTACCAGAATCTCTGGGACACATTTAAAGCAATGTGTAGAGGGAAATTTATAGCACTAAATACCCACAAGAGAAAGCAGGAAAGATCTAAAATTGACACCTTAACATCACAATTAAAAGAACTAGAGAAGCAAGAGCAAACGAATTCAAAAGCTAGCAGAAGGCAAGAAATAACTAAGATCAGAGCAGATCTAAAAGAGATAGAGCCATAAAAAAGGCTTCCAAAAAATCAATGAATCTAGGATCTGGTTTTTGAAAAGATCAACAAAATTGATAGACACCAGGGCCTGTTGTGAGGTGGGGGTCTGGGGGAGGGATAGCATTAGGAGAAATACCTAATGTAAATGATGAGTTTATGGGTACAGCAAACCAACATGGCACATGTATACCTATATATTAAACCTTCATGTTGTGCACATGTACCATGGAACTTAAAGTATAATAAGAATAAAAAAGAACATTCCAATTCCAACTTTTTTAGTTCTTTTGAAATGTACAGTTAATTATTGTGAACTGTAGTTGTCCTATTGTGCTACTGAACATGAGATCTTATTCCTTCTATTTAACTGTATCTCCACATCCATTAACCTTACACTCTTTTTCCCCTCCCCACTACCCTTTCCAGCCTCTAGTAACAATCATTCTGTTATCTATCTCTATGAGTTTATATTTTTTAGCTCACACGTATGAGTGAGAACATGCAATATTTGTCTTCTATGCTTAGCTTATTTCACTTAACATAATGACCTCCAGTTTCATTATGTTGTTGCAAATGATAGGATTTCATAGAATTCCATTTTATATGGCCAATATTCCATTGTGTATACATGCCACATTTTCTTTATCTGTTCATCCATTGATGGGTAGTTAGGTTGATTCCATGTCCTGACTACTGTGAATAGTCCTGCAATGAACAGGGGAGTGCAGATATTTCTCTGATATACTGATTTTCTTTCTTTTGACTGTATACACAGCAGTGGGACTAATGGATCATGCAGTAGCTCTCTTTTTACATTTTTGAGGAACTCCATGCTGTTCTCCAGAGTGGCTGCACTAATTTTCATTCCCACCAAGAGTGTACAAGGGTTCCCCTTTCTCCACGCCCTTGCCAGCATCCATTATTGCCTGCCTTTTGGATAAAAGCCATTTTTACTGGGGTGAGATGATAACTCATTGTAGTACTGATTTGCATTTCTCTGATGATTAATAATGTTGAATATTTTTTCATTTACCTGTTGGCTAGTTGTGTGTCTATTCAGATCTTTTGTCCATTTTTAAAATTGGGTTACTTGTTTTTTTCCTATGAGTTGTTTAAGCTCCTTATATACTCTGGTTATTAATTCCTTGTCAGATGGGTAGTTTGCAGACATTTTCTTCCCGGCATTGTGCATTGTCTCTTCACTTTGTTGATTGTGTCCTTTGGTGTGCAAAACATTTTAACCTGATGTGATCCCATTTGTCTGTTTTATCTTTGGTTGCCCATGCTTTTGAAGTCTTACTCAAGAAATCTCTGCCCAGACCAGTGTTCTGGAGTGTTTCCTCAATGTTTTGTTTTAGAAGTTTCATAGTTTCAGGTCTTAGATGTAAGTCTTTAATCCATTTGGATTTGATCTTTGTATATGGTGAGAGATAGGGGTCTATCTGCATATTCTTCTGTATATAGATATCCAGTTTTCCTTTATCTTTGCCTTATCAGCTTTAAGCATAATTCTTTTCTCAGCTAATTGGCTCTCATTTTACATTCCGTGGGAAGGAAGAGAGTGAGAGACAGTCGTGGCTGGGGGTCAGAAGGGCCCTGTGGCAGGGGAGCTGAGGGTGCCATGGCGGAGAACAGAAGGGCTAAATTCCCCCTCCTGGGGCCCTCCTTGGAAAGGGGAGGAGGCGAGCTGCCTGCCAGGGCTCCAGCCTGCTGTGAGCCTCCCCTCCTGACTGCAGGGGAAGTGGGACCACTTCACTTTCTAATTCCAACTCCTGCAAGAACTTATAACCATGTACTGTAGGTGGCTCCAAGATGACAGGGCTGTGTTGCTTGCTTGTTTTGTAATCTTGTGTGCTAAAGTATTTACTCTCATATTCATTATTGCTGGGTGATGATTTTTCTTGCTCTGTTTCTTATTCCCCCAGCTCATTCCTTCCTTATCTTTATACTTGCGTGGTCTCTGTCTGGCCCACCCCACCCCACACCCATTCATTCTGTAGATGGTGGCCCACTAGGCTGGTGGCTTCATGGTTGTCCAGTGTCTGATACCACTGCTCATCCTGCGATGGCTGAGTTAGCCTCCTTTGCTTCTATAGTCAGAATCACTTCTGCAAACACACCAAGACTTTTTCTGTCATCCCATATTGTGTGGCCAAATGGGTCATGTGGAAAGAATGTTTTGGAGTAAAGCGAGTGAATTCTGACCACACTCTTATGTAGTACTAGGAGGGCAATTGTGTAGTCTGAGGACATGCTGAGGCATTTGCTGTTAGTCAAGAGCACTAACTGCTGAAGGGCTCCTGAGGGCTGGTGGTGATTGCTCCCTCCCCGCAAGCTCTGGCCCACCATCTTTCACACCTGCCTTTTGAGGACACGTGAGGAGCAAAGGGCAGGAGGCTTGTGTAGAGGCTCTGGAAGGACTGGTCCTCAGGGTGGCCAGCATCACAACCATGCACATTCCAGCCTGTAGAGGAAGCAGGGAGGGTGGTCAGCTCTGCATCCAGGAGAAGGGCAGTTGGTCTGATAAATAATGTCTTGTCCTATGTAGATTCAGAATATGTGGGTTAATTCTGGTTCAGCCCCTGTGTTTGGGCTGTGTCACCTTGCCAGGCCTTACTTCCTGAGCTTCCAAAAATGGACTGGAGAGCCCTCAGAATCCTTCCCGATTTCTCTGTCAGTAGGTGCTTGCTCTTGTATGGCAGAATTGTTCTTCAAAAGTCATAGACCAGGTTCCCTAATCCAGCATGGCCTCAGAATCACAGCAGCCTGAACCTGCTGCCATAGGCAAGGAGCATCTGAGAGAAGCATGACTACCTTTTCCCTAATAGTAAAGAAACTTACGGCCGGGTGCGGTGGCTCACACTTGTAATTCCAGCACTTTGGGAGGCCGAGAGAGGTGGATTACCTAAGGGCAGGAGTTCAAGACCAACCTGGCCAACATGGTGAAACTATGTCTCTACTGAAAATACAAAAATTAGCTGTGGTAGTGGTGGGAACCTGTAATTCCAGCTACTCGGGAGGCTGAGGCAGGAGAATGGCATGAACCCGGGAGGCAGAGTTTGCAGTGAGCCGAGATAGTGCCACTGCACTCCAGCCTGGGTGACAGAGCCAGACTCCATCTCAAAAACAAAAACAACAACAACAACAAAAACAACTGAGAAGCTTCTGGAAGGGGCTGTGTTTGGTCAGCTGCCCAGTGACAGGACTAACTGCATAGCACCCTGAGGATGCACTTGCCACTCCACAACCTCAAGGTGACCAGCATGGTGTCTGAAGAAGTTTCACACAGAAAAAGTGAGTGACATGAATAAGGACACCGGCCCTTTCACTACTCTCATCCCATTAAAAATTGGGAGGTGTTTGTAGTTCACACCTTGTCATGGGAGAGTAATGTCCTCTGTTCACCAGCACCAAAAAGTAGCAGACACTTTCCAGTGCAGAAATGAGTGCTTTGTTTTGGGGGGTATACACTTACACTAATTGCTTTCTTTTCCCAAAAGTAATATATTTTTAGTGCTGCTATGTTTTTATAAATACATACAGGAAAAAAGATAAAATAACAACATAATCCAACCTCCTATTTTTTCTATGCATATATATCAGTGATTGCTTTTGCCCAGGATATACTTTATTTTATATTTTGAATTATAAAACTAACATATGGCTGTGGAAATAGTGTAAATGACACAGGAATATAAGGGAGCATTAATAAATATTAATATACTCTATTACAAGCTTGCTAAGAGTACCAAAGTCAACAGTTGATGGGAACCTTCCACAGATCTTCTATTCTTACCTCAAATAAAGCATTTCTATCTCTCTATATGTGTTGATGTAGGTTCACACAGAGAGATTAGAGATGGCTGCTTTTTATTTTTTCACGAAATAGAGGCTTTTGATACACATTGTTCTAACATTTTTTTCCGTTTTTTTGTTTGTTTGTTTGTTTGTTTTTTCTTTTTGAGACGGAGTTTTGTCCTTGTGGCCCAGGCTGGAGTGTAATAGTGTTATCTCGGCTCACTGGAACCTCCACTTCCCAGGTTCAAGCAATTCTCCTGCCTCAGACTCCTGAGTAGCAGGGATTACGGGCCCCCGCCACCATGCCCGGCTCATATTTGTATTTTTAGTAGAGACGGGGTTTCGCCATGTTGGCCAGGCTGGTCTTGAACGCCTGACCTCAGGTGATCCACCCACCTCAGCCTCCCAAAGTGCTAGGGTTACAGGCGTGAGCCACTGCACCCGGCCTGGGAAAATATTTCTAATTCAATCCATATAAGCCTTCTTTACTTTTTTTTTTCTTTAAACTAATTATGTAATCTTTTACAACATAGATTGGGCATGTCATAATTCACTCAACTGTCTTCTCTCGGAGGGGGGGCACTTAGTTGCTGCCAGGGTCTTTCTAGCGACATCCCTAATGCAATGATCATTCTTATTTATTTATTATAAATAGCCACTTGTATTTCTGTAATAGAGCTTTCTAGAGGTAGGACTGCTAGGTCTTCTATTAAACTCTGTCTAATTCCTGAAAAGTTACAATAATTGACTTTCCCATAATAGTGTGAGAGACCTGTTTTCCCACACTTCCACCAACCATAGATTGTTACAATGTTGAAATTTTTTTATGCACTGATTAACAAAAAATGATGCATGGTTGCTATTTTATTTTGAATTTCCTTGTACAGGTTAATTGGTCATCAGCCTGTCTATTATCTGTGAATTTGCATGTCACTTGCCTCTGGCTGCTTTTCATTATTAATTTACAGGAGTGTATGCTTTAAGCCCATCAACTTTCTCTACTAAATGTGTAAGAATAATTTTCAGTCTAGCTTTTTTTTTTTTTGAGATGGAGTCTCTCTCTGTCACCCAGGCTGGAGTGCAGTGGCACCATCTTGGCTCACTGCAGCCTCCGCCTCCCAGGTTCAAGCGATTCTCCTGCCTTAGCCTCCTGAGTAGCTGGGATTACAGGCATGTGCCACCATGCCCGGCTAATTTTTGCATTTTTAGTAGAGACAAGGTTTCAACATGTTGGTCAGGCTGGTCTAGAACTCCTGACCTCTTGATCCACCCTTCTCAGTCTCCCAAAGTGCTGGGATTACAGGTGTGAGCCAATGTGCCTGACCCAATCTAGCTATTTATTTATTTATTTATTTATTTATTTATTTATCGAAATGGAGTCTCGCTCTGTCGCACCCAGGCTGGAGTGCAGTGGTGCTATCTTGGCTCACTGCAACCTCTGCCTCCTGGGTTCAAGCGATTCTCATGCCTTAGTCTCCTGAGCAGCTGGTATTACAGGCGCCTGCTACCACGCCAGGCTAATTTTTGTATTTTTAGTAGAGATAGGGTTTCACCATGTTGGTCAGGCTGGTCTCGGAACTCCTGACTTCAGGTGATCCGCCCGCCTTGACCTCCCAAAGTGCTGGGATTACATGCGTGAGCCACCGTGCCCGGCCCCAGTCTAGCTTTTTAATATAAATTTTATTATGTTTTTGATGTAAATAATTATTAAATTTGGAACATTTTTAATGTATTTTAAATTATTTAAAATATTAAAATTTTAATGTAAAATATTGCCAATTATTCCTACATGGCTTATGGGTTTCCGGTCATGTTTAGGAAGGCTCCCTCTGAAGGGAAAACAAACTGTTTTTTCTCTCTGCTGTGCCACACCACTCACCACTCACTTCTGACCCCCGATGCGGGGTGAGGGGTTTCCCAGACACCAACCAATTTTCTAGTGGGCACCTGGGTGTTCTATAATTCAGTTCTGACATGACCTGCCTGGAGATAATGATGGCTCCATCCCACAAGTCTCCCCCCACTTCAGATCCCAACCTATGCTGAATGAATGGCTATAAATCGGGGTTCCCACAATCACCCCCTCCTTGGGTTCCATTAATTTGCTAGAGCAGCCACGGAACTCAGGGAAACATTTGACCTACGTTGACCCATTTATTAGATAGTCAAAAGGATACAGATGAAGAGGTGCATAGGCTGAGGCATGGGGGAGAGTGTGGAGCTTCCATGCCCTTTCCAGGTACCACCCCCAGGAACCTCTCTGTGTTCCGCTAGCCACAAGCTCTCTGAACCGTGTCCTTTGGGGTTTTTATGGAGGCTTCATTATATAGGTATGATTCCTTAAGGGTGTCCAATCTTTTGGCTTCCCTGGGCCACATGGGAGGAAGAATTGTCTTAGGCTACACATAAAATACACTAACATTAATGATAGTTGATGACCTAAAACAAAACAAAACAAAAAACTCATAATGTATTTGTGTTGGGCTGCATTCAGAGCTATCATGGGCCACACTGGACCCATGGGGTGGACAAACTTAGATTAAACCACTGGTCATGGGTGATAAACTCAACCTTCACTCAGAGGTTGGGTGAGACTGAAGGCCCCAATTCTCTAATGATGGCTTTGTCTTTCTCCTTTCTCAGGAGCAGCCTCATCCTGAAGTTATCTAGGGGCCCCCAGCCACCAGTGCTCTCATTAACACACAAAAGACATTCTTATCACTCTGGAGATTCCAAAGGTTTTAGGAGCTGTGTGCCAGAAACCGGGGCAGAGACCAAATATATGTTTCTCATATAGATCTCAGTATCACGTGCCATTACGGTGTATTTTAAAAATGTAGATTGTCACTCCTAGCTCCCCTGTGTCTTCAGTGATGTCTACGTGCATCTGCCCGAGGACAGCAGGACTCTGAAGGGCTGGGCCCTGGGGGATTGTTCTTACTGTAGCCCCCTCCCCTGCAATCAAGAGTGACCTTATTTCTTTTGCATTTTCTTTCCACAGGGCCAAGTTCCTGGGTGTGGCTGCTCTTTTCCACTGTTGAATTCTTCTAGGGTTTGCATAAATAAAAAAATTCGTGGAGCAGGTTCCTGTACTAAGGCTGCTTGGAAAATTCATGGACTTTTTTGGGAAAACAATCTGTTTTTTTTTTCTAAATAAGGAGAAAAGACCAGAAGGATTAATCCAGGCGAAGTCTCACATAATCTGTGAATTAATTCTTTCCCATTTCTCTTTTATTCGGTAGTAGTGTGGACTTGTTGATAACATGAATTCAAGTCTGGATTCCTCTTGCACTCTGCCACAGATATCCTCTACTCAATAAAAGGTTTACAGTGGTGTCTGAGCCCCTTTACATTTCATGTAAAATGACAGGATTGGATTGGATGACTCGAGGTCCCTTCCACATCAGCTCTCCCATCATGCCAGAATTACCCAGCATTGCACCACCCCTTCACTCCTGGCCCTGATCCTAAAAACAAAGGGGATTTGTCAGGAAAGGCAGGGATTCATCAGTGTTTTTCGTGTCAGAGAACATGCACAGCTGTAGAAAACCTTCACTATTCCCCACCATCTGTGGTTGGAAAAACTTTATCAACAGTTTAGATTTTTAAAATTAAAATATCCCCTTAACCTGCTGTGATATGATCTACAGTGACAAGCTGGCCTTTAGCAATTCTCCTACAATGGCCAGGTAGAGGGTTGGCTTGGTCACAGCAGGGCACAGCTCCATTCTGGCTGTTGACTCAGAGCCTCTTTCTAGGATCCTCAGGCAGCGTGCTGTCAATCAACTTCTGCAGGATCACTGACACTAGCCATGATTTATTGGACTTAGCATTCATTATGTCTTTTTCTTTTCCTTATTCACTCTATTTTTGCCCCAACTAGTTTTCAAGTTAGGTAACCACCATAAACAGTTTGTAGCTTGTTCCTGTCGTACCTTAAATTTCTTAAAAATGCAATTGTGAAGTATTCGATTTGTTCCAAGTACTACACAAATATTCTTACACGCTATGAATGTGTAAGTGTAATGTGTGGATGTAGCTATGTCATGGTTACAGATCTTATAGAAATATCACTGCTGAGGTACAATGTAAGACGAATACCATAAATATGCCATGACCCAAGCCAAGGAACCTCCTCTGGGCTCTTCCATCTCGATATTCTAACATCACACTCCCATCCCAACCTACTTCTGAAATATCTCCCAAATCCGTCCACATTCCTCATTTTCAATGCTGCCATTCTAGTTTCAGCAATTATCATTTTTTTTCCTGGACTACCCATTGGTCTGCTAACTAACTGGTCTCTTACTGTATCTCTACAATCATGTCTGTGTTGCATAAACTTTCCGATGGTTTTCTAACACACCGGAATAAATTCAAACTACAAAGACCCCGGCAACCAGCCCAGCCGCCTCTCCACATATCCTATCCCCTGGGACATGATGGAAAAGAAAGATGGGGGAGGTGGGGCTGACCCTCATGGCTGGGTGAACCACAGTGTTATTTCTCAGGAGAGGAAAAGGGCAGTAAAAAAGGAAGGAGGGGCATTTGAGGGACTGAAGGACTTCTCTGTTAAAATGTCTCTAAAGGGGCTGGGCACGGTGGCTCATGCCTGTAATCCCAGCTCTTTGGGATGACTAGGCAGGTGGATCACCTGAGGTCAGCAGTTTGAGACTAGCCTGGCCAACATGATGAAACCCCATCTCTACCAAAAATACAAAAATTAGCCAGGTGTAGTGGTGGGCGCCTGTAATCCTAGCTACTCAGGAGGCTGAGATAGGAGAATTGCTTGAACCCGGGAGGCGGAGGTTGCAGTGAGCCAAGATCGCGCCATTGCACTCCAGCCTGGGCAACAAGAGCAAAACTACATCTCAAGAGAAAAAAAAAAAAGTGTCTCTAAAGGAACACAAAAGCAATTCTAGAGTTCTAGGGAGAGTCAGAGGTGAGCTATGAATGACCTTGACGACTCCTCCCTGACCATTCATGTGGTACTCACTGTTGCCAGGGAGAGCACTGGATGCCCAGATGTCACCTTGCTGGACCCCACACCCCTATGAGATAGGCTTTGTCCCCCATTCATTCCTTCCACAGTATGTGCCGGCCACTGCCCTGGCCAGGCGCTGCTCTGGGAGGGGGCCATGGCAGCCGGCGAGGCAGGCCCAGGGTGTTCACCTTGTGAGAGTGAGCAGAGAGCACAGAAACTTCCTGCAGAATCATCAGGAAGCAGCGACTGAGTGAAGGGAAGAAGCCAGCCATGGAGGACACTGTAGTGTGAGCAATGGCCCTGAGGCAGGTACCATCTTGCAGAGCCCAGGAACAGAAGGAAGCCTGTGAACGTGGAGGGTGAACACCATGGTTCACCCAGGCATGAGGGTCAACCCCACCTCCCCCGTCTTTCTTTTCCTTCTGTTATCAAGCCTGGTCTGTATCACCCCTTGACATCTCACATATCAATCCCTCTTTCCATAACCAGCAGGGCATCTTCACGACAGGTTTGGAACCCAACCTACACCATCAGTTCCTAGTTCTACCCTTGGCCAGTTATGGGATGGTGAGTAACAGAAGGAACAACTTTCAGCCTCAGTTTCTTTCTCCTTAATGTGGGGAGAAGAGTAATTCTGGAGTGAATGTGGAGACTTTCTGAGAGGAGTAGAAAAGAGAGTTGGTGTGGGTATGTGGCTGGCACATGGGAGAACTCAACAGTGAGCAACAGGTATCTGCCTGGGGCAGGAGTGCTTCCTCATGCCCGGGATGGCTTTCCTTCTTTCACCCCAGCCTCCCACCCAGCCTATGCCCCACGCAGCAGTCGGGGTGCAGAGGATGTTCCCAAAGCATCCATAGGACGGCATCGTGCTCCCCTGGGTGCTGCCTCCTCAACTCAGTCCCAAATCCAGACAACTGGGTTGGTGCTGTCGGCTCGCAGCTCACAGGCTCTGATACACTCTATCTCCACCTGTGCAGTCCTCTCCCTACTTCACATCCCCTCCTCTCTTCCTGTTCCTGCTTGGGCACCACGTCCCTCCACCCCAACCCCATAGAGACAGAGCTGGGATGTCCTTACGTTGGCCTCTCAAGCCCCCTTAACATAGCCTCCCATAACCCTGACTCACAACCGCCACCTTTTGGTTCCTCCTACTCCATAGCTTGCTGCTGTGGGGGACAAGTATCCAGCACTGGGTTCCCTGGGCAATGCCGAAGGAAAGGCCAGGGCCCCTCATCAAGGAAGGTGTTGTCCGTAGGGCAGCCATGGTTCCCCTAGGCAGCTAGACTTACCATGGGCATGTAGAGAAGAAGCACCAAGAGTTTTGTAAAATTGACTTCCATTTTTTGTTAAAAGGCTTGTTATACCTATAAACAGTAATAACAACATATTTATACATGGGAATAAGATTTAAAAACACACACAAATGGGCCAATCAACAGTATCACGGAACAATGTGTAGTTTGCAACACCATTCTTTTTTCAAGTTCAAAATATGCAAAACTAAATAATACATATTTTGAGGGAGGTGTATGCATGTAATAATGATTAGAAAAGCAAGGAAATGATGACAAAATAAACATTTGAAAAATAAAAAGGGAAGAGAGAAGAGGCCAAGGAATGTGGCAAGGAGGAGTCCGGGTGGACTGCAGGGAATAAACGCTGGATTGGGTGAATGGGGAGTGAACTCTACCCACTGTACTGGCACAGAAACTGGGATGTGGGGATGCTAAGGTGGCTGAGATCACATAGCTAGAAAGTGGCATAGCTGGGATCCATGCTTAGGTTGGTCTGACTCTACAGCAGCTCGTCATCTTGTTCCTTATACCAGAGACAACATCAAGAAAGCCATGTGTTAAAATTAGCTTGCCTAGGGTGGAGGGCAGTAGGAGGAGAGAAGGCAGCTGGGAGGCCGGGTGGGAGGGTGGCAGTGACCAGGATGGAAATGGAGGAGAGGCTGGAAAGACAGGAAGGAGACCCAGGGAGTGTTGTCTGAGAAGCCCAAGTTGGGGGATGAGGAGGGAAAAGGTGTGCATTGAATAGTGTCAAACGGAGCAGACGTCATAAGACTTTTGCTATAGATTGAATTGTGTCACTTCCAAATTAATATGTTGAAGCCCTAACTCCCAGTGTGGCCGTATCTTGACATAGGGTTTTAGGAGGTAATTAAGGTTAAATGAGGTTGTAAGAGTGGGCCCTTGTCATGGGGTTAGTGTCCTTATAAGAGAGCTGAGGGCTTTCTCTCCCTCTCTTTCTCTATCCCCTCCCTTTTACCTCACTTCCCCACTTCACCACTTGAGGATAAGCAAGAAGACAGTCATCTGTAAGGCAGAAAGAGAGCCCTCACCAGAACCCCACCATGCCGGCACCCTGATCTGGGACCTCCAACCTCCAGAACTGTGAGAAAATAATGTCTGCATTTTAAGCCATGCAGACTCTGCTTTGTTCTGGGAGCCCAAGAAGACAAATACAGCCTCGTTCCCGGAATGTTGGAAGTATCACTGGGGCGAAGATGGTATACAGCCTCTTATTTTGAACTCCCACTGTTCTAACATTCATTCGTGAAACATCTTTTGTGAACTGATGCCAGGCAAGTGGTATGAAAAGGAAAAGGCACCCGTCTTGTGAGTCCAGACTGCATCTGCTGAAGCTGTCCCTGCTGGCGGCTGCAGCTCTCCTCACAAGGCGGCCACATTCACAAACACCCTCAGGGCAGCGTCCCAGAAACAGAGCTTCCCAACTGAGATCTGTCCTACTTTTGAAGATGACTGCTGTATTGCTCAGGGAGGGAGATTTTTCAATCCTTGCAAAGCAAGACAGAAACAAAAGGGGTACTTGGCCTTCTCAGCCGGTGTGCATGTGTAGTATTTGAGGGCGCTACCTTCAGACAGCAGGGTGAGTGTGCAGAGGGATCCTCGTGTTGGAAGATTGGGGTGAAGGGGTATGAGTCTGAGTTCCTTCTGAAATACCAGCCTCTCTCAGAGGCTGCAGTGGAGCTCCGTATACGCTGGCGCTCTAGTTCTCGCATCGTGTTCATGGATTTCTAAATTCCCTTGCTAATGGTAACAGAAAGAACACCATCAAAACTAACATCTCAAGGGACCAAGGTTTCAATCACACAAAGCCCAGGTTATCATAGGCACATGGGGCAGGGCAAGGAGGGGGCCCCTGGGGAGCCATCTTCAGGAGTCCTCATTAAAATGAAGAGAGTCATTCAGAGATTCGACTGTATTTGTCTCCTTCATACTATTTTTTTAAAAAAGCTGTTTCAATTAGAGAGGGAAGAACAAGATACACTTATTTCTGGAATGGGTACAAGAACTTTCAAATGTGGAAACACAATATCCGTCTACTTTTTGAATTCTGCTTTTAAAAATGGAAAAAATACTTGTTTTTCTTGAGAATTGGGCTTTCTGCTTTCAAGGAAGTAATATCAAAGGAATATTTTATTTGCAAGTAATAAACTGTACTCTTTTAACTTTTTTTGCTAAAGCATTGCTCTTCTGGGTACGTCACAGCTGAAGTATTGTGCCCTCCCACCTATCCTGAAGTTTTTGCTAGCCTTTGTGTATGACATTCGAAATAATGCACTTCTGCCATTACAAGGTGTGGACACACTTCTAAATGACAAAATGATTGACTTATCATCAAGCTATTGTTCAGTATAAACACTATTTTACTTTTCTAAACTTTTAAAAGTGGCCAACACATTCAGTAGCTGTATTATCTTTTGATTAACCCAAGTGCTCAAGTATCCAGAGCATTCCACGAAGTCAGTTTGCAATTAATGAGCAGGACACAGTTTATCAGTGTGCCTGAGAAAAGCCATTGTATCTGGATGTCCTCAGCCCTTTCCCCTCCAAACAGGATGTGTGGTGAGTGCTCCTTCGAATGCTGCAGATGGCTGGCCTGTTTATCCTCTCCTGCCCTCGCTTCGGGCCATGCCTGAGTGCCTCACCCCTGGCTGAGTGACATCAGGTCCAGCTGGAAGCAGGGCACCAAAATGCCTGCCTTGCTGGAGCTTGGTGGTGTCTGTTTGCTCACCTGCAAGGCCAGCCTGGCCTTTTATTAGAGGTCTCAGGGGGCTGGGGGAGGCCATAGCTCTTTGAATTTCTCTTATTAACTCTTCTTTGACTGATTCCAAGTCAGAGATTTGTGTGTGTAGTGTGTGTACATGTGTGCATATGTACACATACTGTATCACACACACCACACACCCACACTCCCCGTGGATATGCACACACATACCACACACCACCCACACATATGTACACACACACCACACACCACCACATACATTTATGCACGGACATGCACACACACCCCACTACACACATCACACACTACACAATGCTACACACACGTATATGCACACATACACAGACACCACACACATGCACACATACTGCCCTACACATACCACACAAATATATGCACACACATGCACACAGATCACACTACACACATTATAAACATACCACACAATACTATGCACACCTATACACACACACACGCACATGCACCGCACACACACATTGTACACCTCCCCACACATTTTCTCCCCTTTTCGTGGCTGATTCCCTGGTCCTCACTATCAAAGGAATTCTTGCAGCAAAGCCTGGAAGGCTCCTCCCAGGAAGCACCCACTTCCTGCAGGAGAGAGACTGTGAGAGCGCGCCAGGCTCCTCCCCAGCCCGACACGCTGCCGTCCATCCTCTCAACACACTTGTGAGTGTCCCTGATGTGCCAAGCACTCTTCCAGGTCCTTCCAGGAGGTGGGTGGGGGGCACTGATGAAAAAATGGGTATCACCCTGGAGTCATGGAGCTTGGGGGTTTGGATGGGAGGCAGGAGTAAGAAATGAACATATCTGTGAACACGATGACCAGGAATTACAGGAGGGAAAGAGCACTCAGGAGCCTGCAGAAGGAGGCCCTGAAGCCCAGAGCTGATGCCAAAGGCTGTCCAGGAGGAGCAGAGGAGCAGCCAGGGAGGCCGTGGGGCACAGCCAGAGTGTCCAGAGTGAAGCCTAGCAGCAGGGGAGGGCGGTTCAGGCAGCGAGAGGAAGACTCTAGAGGTTTTGTCTAGGCCGTATTGCTTCCCCCACTGTGGAGATGGGTTGTGCAGGGGGTGTGGAGGGAGCTGGAAGCTCTGCGTGCGTGGAAGACTAGTGCCCACAGAGCCGCAGGGAGAGGCTGACATGCCCATGGTGGGTGAGGAAGAAGTGTGGAAGGGGAAATCAGAGAGGAGACGATGCAGGGCTTGCCCTGGAACCAGCTCAGGTTGGATGAAAGAAAAAAATAAAGAAAAATGGAGAGCTTGAACTTAAGGTCATTTTTCTAACTTTCTGTGTTGAAATAGCGTCAGACTGACAGAAGAGTTACAAGGGTAGAGTTTCCATACACACTTTTTTTCATGTCAAGATCGTGTATCAACACGGCCCACTGGTCAAATCTGAGGAATTATCGTGGGTTAAATATGATTAGCCAAAGAGTAGACTTTGTTTGAGTTTCCCTATCTTTCCACTCACTCCCTGTTTCTGCTCCAGGACCCAGCCAGGAACCTGCATTTCACTAGGGTGTCAGGACTCCCGTCTCCCCTCCAACCTGCGACAGCTCCTCCGTCTTCCTTTGTCTCTTCCAACCTTGATGCCTTTGACGAGTACCGGCCAGCTCTTTTGCAGGATTTTCCTCCGGCTGAGTTGGCTTGAGATTTTCTCTGATTGGATCACAGTTGCTGGTTTTCCGAACGGCAAGAAGGTGAATGGTCCCACTTATCACTCCACATCAAAGCAGGCATGACAGCCACGTGACTCATTCCTAGGACGCTGACCTTCACCTTTTGGTCTGGGCGACATCTGCCAGGTTCTTCCACTGTCTAGTGACTGTTTTTCTCTTTTCCTTTTTTTTATGTTTGTGAAAGTCTTGCCCGCACGCAAGGGGCAGGAAATGAAACTACACTCCCTGGTGTAATTTGTGAGGTACATTAAACCACCCGAGTAATCAGGAAATGCTCACTTTATGCTTTTGATCATTATTATTGAACTAGTTATGAGGCTTCCTTTTCCCCCTGTGGGAAGGTGACATTTTCACCCGTAACACCTTGGCAGTCTCAGTGAAGATGCCTGTGCCCTCTGGGTGAGGGGCTTCTGATTAGTGCCATGGATGCTTGCTTTACAGAGACCGGAAGAGAATCCAGTTAGGGAGAGCAGGCTCGCTATGCTCAGGTGCCATCCCTCTGTCTCCCAGTCCCTCTAAAATGACAAGAAAGGGACAAAAACTGTATTAACTTATAGAGAGAAAGACAGCAGGGATAACCAAGGGCAAAGCATCACAACACATTTTTTAAGTGTCTCATCTGAGCAGATCCTGACCAGGAGTGTCCCCTCTCCTGCCACCCATTGGAAGGTGCAAGCAGATGGAGGTGAACAAAGCCCTGGGCTCATGGCAGGGCCCCTTCAGTATCTGCCTGGAGGACCTCAGGCACCACAGTTCCCTCTCCCAGTCTGTGTGGCCTATAGCTACTCTGGACACAGTCTGCATAGGAGGTGGTAGTTGACTGGGGATGCCATAACAAAGTACCACACACTAGGTGGCTTAGAATAACAGGAATGGAGTGTCTTACAGTTCTGGAGGCCAGAAATCCAAGATCCAGGTGTTGGCAGGGCCATGGTCCCTCTGAAGACACCAGGCCTCTCTCTGCCCAAGGCCTCTCTCCTACCTTCTGTTAGTTCCTTGGCTGGGTGGCAGCAGAGCTCCAATCCTCACATGGCATTCTCTACGTGTACAAATGCATCTAAGTCCAAATTTCCCCTTTGCATAAGGATATGAATCATACTGGATTAGGGCCTACCCTAGCAATCCTATCTTAAATAATTACCTTGGTAACAGCCCTGTCTCCAGATCTGGTCACACACTCCAAGGGACTCAGGGGTTAGGACTTCAACCTGTGAATTTTGGAGGGAACATAATTCCACCTGTAACTAGGTGGGACGTTTACTTGCTGAAGGAACAGACAGTCCCATTAGGCTGGGAAAGGAAGACCCAGAGATGGCTGGGGGAGCTTTGGGGCTAAAATGACAGATGACATGCAAACCAGCTTCCGGAACCTGGGACCCTCAGCTCCTCTTCCCACTCGGCTTCCACAGCTCTGCCCTGCCCTCACCTGGGAGAAGTGTGGAGGACTCCTCCTTGGAGAAAGTAAAAAACTCCCAGAGAAAACACTGGCAAGAGTTGGCATTGGATGGGTCCTGGCTTGAGACTAGCTCCCATTGCACCAGTCTGCAAATCCTCTGCCATTTCAACCTCGCCACCCAAACTCCAATCCGTACTTACTTTAATGTCCCATTCTGCAATGTGATGGGCAGCCGAGGGTCACCAGAAGCTGTAAAGTCTTTACGTGAAAGACAGACACTAAGGGGTAAAAATCGCAAAGCAGGTGTGTAAAAGAAACAAAAATAACCAGGGAGCTAAATCATTGAAAAACAGTATTTCATGTTCTCAGATATCTAAGACAGTATTGCATCTGCAGAGAAGGAAAAATGTACTATTAAATAAAATTACTAAGTATTGGTCTAGAAGGTGGGAGGGAATATAGATATTTTTAAACAGGAAAACAAGATTTGTCTATTGATCATCTATCCACCTATATCATTTATCTATTTATTAATCCTCTGTATATCTACCATCTACTTATATACATATTTATTCATCACTATCTATCCATCTGTCTTTTTGCCTGAGTACTTTCTTTGAAAACTACTGGATAATGCACTTAAATAAAATAAAGGAGAAAACTAGATAACACGGAATTCTGGGACCCAACACAAGGGAGAGACGAAAAAGGCTCGAAAATCTCTAAGAAAAAAAAAGCTACTGTATTTGAGTACTTGGAAATGTGTTTAGGCATTTAACAGATGTGTTAAAATGTTTAGAAATGTTAGCAAGAAGCACGGGGAAAACTGAGCAAACAAAAGCCCAAGGCAATTTTTAACTCCCAGGAAAACAAACATAGAGTGGTGTGAGAGAGGAGGCATGCTCATAGCAGGCCACTGGCCTCAGTGGGGTACGAGCAGCACCTCACATTAACAACGTAAACTCTGCCTGCGGGGAGGGGAGGCAAAGAAGTGGGTGTTGGGGTGATGTAAAAGAACTGACTTTGCACCTTTCTGAACAGAAAACCAATAAGATACTCTAAAATATTGAATAACCAAGAAATAGCAGAATAGTATATTACATAGATGTGCAGAAATAAATACCAGGGAAAATATATCTTTAAAAGTTGAAAATGCTTTCCTCTATGAAGCAGGGAAGGTTTGGGCACTGGGCCCAACACTTTTTTAACATCAGCTACACAGAACTCTTTGCTTTCACTGTGTGGACGTACTTTGCTAAATACAGAAGCATAACTTTACAGCAGAAAGGCGGGGAGAAGAATGTGTACACACAAGCTTGCGGAGGCTCACAGAAAGGGAAAGGCTTTCTGGCAGGATTTTGTATTGACTTTCTGTGAGTGTGATCAGCCCGTGGAGTTTTTCCTGTATGCTCAGAAATGGGAGGAAATCTTCCTGCTTCTTGGAGCCCTACCTCTCCAACTGTCAGCATCACCTTGGAATTATCTTTGTAGCAGGAAGCTTAGGGCACTAACACCTTGCCCTCCTGGTTCCCGAGGTGGGAGGTGGGTGAGTGACAGCTATGCTCCTCCCTGCAGAGGAGGCAGCACAGGGGTGCTGGGAGCACCTGTCAATGGGTGAGAAAGGAAACGACATTTTTCTGATGCTTTTGATTGAGCTGCAGCTCTCTACTATGCTACTTAATTGACAGCAGCTGTTATAAGGCTTTAGCTTCTAGGATAGGGGACAACTTGTAAATTTCAGTGTCTACTGTGAATCTCATGGCTCCATCACTCTTCCTCTCTCCCGTCTGCATTTACTCACCAGTGTGTCTATGCCCCACACTTTAATCACCTGTCAGCCTTCCTGGAAGGGATGTCTTCAAGCCCTCCTGTTCGGTGTTCTCAATCAGGATGTCCTCCGACTGTCCTCCCCACCGAGGACAGACATCAGTGAGGGTCGGAGGGATTTTATGGAGACATGGGTTCTCCACTTACTAGCCTGCCGACTTCCCCTTCCCAGATTCGCTGTAGAAAGTAGGGCCGCTGTAGACCAGTGACACGCAGCGGGGTGGCTTGGGGAGAAAGGGTAAAGGGAACATGAATGTCACTGCTGGCTGATTGGATTGGCCAGACTGGAGAATTGCACCAGAATGGGGGAGTTGTGCAGATGCAGAGCAGTTTTTGTGCCTGACATCCACCCAGTTAGAAGATCATGGTGCCTTTTTAGGCAGCAGTGTGATTCGTGGAGATCTTTGTGCTCTTGCTCTTTCAGGGTTTGGGAATTCTGGATCCTGGTCATATCTTCTTCTTTTCAGAATAACAGTGGATATATTTTAATTTTACCTAGCTAGTGTTGCAGCAAAGCCTTAGGATAACACTAAATGAAACATCCTTTAGCCAAAGCAAACAATCCTTTGGACATCCTTTCAGAGACTACATCTCATCAAATGAAGTGAAACCCCAGATCTTTGGAACACTCAACAGTTTTCAAATTCAAGTCTATTTTGAAAAATCAATAAAATGAAACCTTTTAAAAAGACCCCAAGGAAACCACGGAGTTGGTAGCTTCAGCAGATTGGCAAAGATGGAGTGCACAAAAAGAGAGTTGCTGGAAGGCATGGGAACTCTCCAGTGGGCAGAGTTCTAGACATGGGTTCCTGGGGTCCTCTCCTCGTTGGCAGCATGGGCAGCTTTGTTCCCTCCTAGACCTTCAGGCCTTGGAAAGCAAAGACATCTCTGGACCAGCTGGAAGCAACTGTATCTGGGTAGAGACCAAGCAATGTGGTAGTGCAAGCTACACAAGCATCTGGGCAAGAGGAGTCCAGATCAGGGGACCCAACTTCAAGGAGCCTGCAGTTTCAGACACTTGCTTTGGTAACTGTGGGGCAGCATGAGCGTGGGAGGGATGGCAGGGAATATTCACATTTAGGGGGCTGGTTTGGGAGAGCCCAACAGTCCCACACAGTCTCTTCTTCACCAACTCCTTTGAGAGCTTGGAGTCACATCAGTCAGGGCTCAATCAAGAGAGAAAAGCCCCCATAAAGGTCATGGAAAAGGGTTTCTTATAGGTACCAGGAATCCCACACTTGGGGCAGAAGCTGGGGAAGGGAAGGCGTGAAGAGGATGTTGGAGAATTAGGAAGGTCGCCACACAGACCTCATGAACTACTGGCGTGGGTGGCCGAGTCAGAGCTTGCAGGGAAATCTGGGAAGCCGGGTGTGCCCAGATGCAGGAGTGAGACCGCCAAGGGGTGCTGGTGGAGGAGTCTATGGAGAGCAGTTGCCTCTGCAGCTACCTCCACTGGGCAATAGATGTTTGTAGGTGGCCTGGAGCTGCCGGGTGGTGGGAAGAAGCAGATACCGAGCAAAGGAGGGTAGTGACGAGCTTCACCCACCAGTCCCTCCACACTTGTCCACCAGAGACACACGCTGCCCCACCCTGCTTCCAGACCTTAGGCCAGTGTTCACTTTGGGCCAACTCTGTCCCCAATCCATGCAGGGAAGGGTTCCAGGAGACTAGTTTTCAGCTCAACCAAAGTGAGCAAAGAACAGGACAGTCCAGAACCATGGCCCTCCACAGTAAGCGGCTGATTCTGCCATCCAGCCCAGTGGTCCCATGAGCCAGGTGGTCTCCGTGCTTGTTCTAGATAGTTGTAGACTGACAAAGAGCTTTTGAGTCTCCACTAAAGGTCGTTTTCACAAAGCAGGCAGGGGAAGACATTCAAATTCCAGCCTCCCAGAAGCTTCCCCAGACCTTTCCGCCATGTAGCCCACTATTCCTGAATAACCCTTTGGGGTGTACCTGAAGATTCGAGGCAAAAGTGATGGTGGTCTTCTCCTAAGCATCTCCACCGCTCGAGAGCATTGGGTGACACAGGCGCTTCTAGGGGGGTCATGGTGAAAGTGTCAGCAAGGACTCAAAGGCTCTGAGAAGTGGGTCTTCAGACAGAAACCCGATCACACAAAGCAAGCCACCAGTGCCCTGGCCCAGCCTGTGGAATGCTGTCCAACCCCTTTCACTCAGGAGAGGCAGGACAAGCTGCAAGCGTTCATTACGCCAGGCTGGAGCATGGGGTCCGGGTCTTGCTACTTGTTAAAGATAGTCTCAGGGGAATGAGGAACAGAGATTTGCTGTAAACTTCAGCCTTCAGGCCTTACGGGTAATTTGTTATACTGGGGAGGTCAATGGTCTAGCTCCCGCTTTGATCACCAGCAAAGGCCTCCAGATTGTTACCTATACCAGTAGTTGATTTATTACATCCAGGCCTGAAGTGCCAATGGAAATCTAACCTGAGCAGGGGTTGGGGAAGGGAGCAGGGGCAGGGGAAGGGAGAAGGAGTGTTTTAGAACCCAAGTCCTCTGCTCAGCCATCCCTCGGTTTTGCACAGCCTGACTGCGATTTCTGCAATATTCCCTCTGAGACACTCAATCTCTGAATATGGTCACGAATTTGTAACATTTGTGATTCATAATAATGAATCACAAATTCATGATGATGTTAATTTATTTGCTGAAACTGTAACGTCTTTTATGTTATTCTTGGGGGAAGCTGATGCCCAGGTGCCTCCCACCTCTGGTCACAAGTCCCTGGTTGCCAAATGGAAAAGGAGACACTAGGAAAAAAATAGGGCCAGATGTTTACAGCTGGTCACAACACACAGGATATACACACGTGTCTGTCTGCTCCCCCTTCCTCCCCTACTGCTGCACAGTCTAGGGGCAGCTGTGTCCCATTGAAGCTATTTTTATACCCACTTCCTGTTCCTGGCAGTCATCCTTTGTGATTTCCTTGTTGTTTGCTTTCGTGGAGCCTTAGCCCCTAAAGGGTATGGCACAGAGAGCAGCGGGGAGGACACCAGGCGGAAATCATCACACAGATCCTCCTCCATCTGTCTCAGCACCGGGGTGCTTCCTCTGCCTCTTAGAAACCAGCAGCCACCCTGAGGCTACGACTTTTTCTATGTTATTGACAAAGGCCCTGGTTTCACTCTGATAACTTTTGGTACAATTGGCGCATCTTTCTTCAGGTATAGGGCTTGTGGAGTAAGGTCTGATTGGGCAGGTGATGGAGAGCCGGGCATAGATTTGTACTGACTTGCTTCGATGAGTTGTTGACAGTACATCCATCCATTCATTCATTCATTCATTCATTCATTCATTCAATTAGTCTTTCTTACATGTCTAGCGTACATCAGTACTTTTTGTAGAGGAAAAAGCAACAAAGCACAGAAACCTAATCCCAGCCCTCAGGCGGCGTACAGAGAGTTGGTGAGGCCAGCAGTTACACTGCCACTTCGTGGGCGTAGGGCTGGGGCCCATAGGAAGCAGAGGCTGCTTGGAGAGAAAGCTGTAGCATCCACGTGTGGACTGAGAGATGAAGGGATCCGAGGGAGGGAGACTATGCTGGGCAGAGGAAATACCCTCTCCACAGGCCAAGGAGCAGAGTGTGGCTGAGCATGGAGTACGAGGGATTGGCCTAGGGAGGAAGAGGCCGTGCTAGGGGCATGTGGAACCATGAATGTCTGTAACGACCTAGTGACATGGTAAGGTTCTGTGTTAGAAAAATCCCTCCGTGCACACCGTGGAGCATGGACTAGAGAGCGGCAGGTCTGGGGCAAGGCGGCCCAGTGGTAGGCAGGCTGCTGGAGGGGCCCCTGGCATCAGGTGGAACCTGGGAGGGGACAGAGGCTGGGCAAGGGGGTGGAGAGATGGTGGCAGGAGAAGGTCCAGGAAGGAGAGGACAGAGCCGCAGAGCACGGGGAGAGTGCAGGCATGGCGTGGGGGCGGGGGAAGAAAGAGGGGGGTCGTCATGAAGCTCAGGCTTCCTGTTTGGGGTGCCCCTGCATCTTCTATTCACTCTCTTCCTCTCGAGGGATTCTAGTCTCCACAAGGCCCTGAAGTCTCGCCTGGGTTTCCGGTCTGCAACACCAGTGAAGCCTGTACCGACTCCGAGAGTCTGCCCTGGTCTGTCTGTCTTGTGAGCGAGAGTGCCACCACCTGCACGACCCTCCTCCAAGGACAGGCAGAAAGACCACAGTGCAGGCAAATTCAGATTTTGCCTACGTGGGAGGGAGGATCCCCTGCACAGCGGCTTTTGGCATGACTGCTCTTGGAATTAAAACTTGGGTCGCCTTAAGAAGGAACAGTATGGATTGTGTTAAAAGGGACTTTTTGGGAGGCAGGCGTGAGTGAAACGGCACCTACTACATGATTGCCTTGATGTAGTACGCACTGGCCAAGGGAATCCTGCTGTTGAAAGTTTGAAGAGCGGTTCCCCTTGGGTTAGTGATGGGAAGGGGCCGTGAGGGGCTTCTGGGAGCTGTGAATGTCCTGTTTTCCTCTGGTGCTGGTTTCACACGTGGGGTTAGTTTGTGAAAATTCAGTTATACTTTTCCATATATATATATATAGAGAGAGAGAGACACACACACACACACACAAAACACTTCAATTTTTTTTCCCACAAGACAACATTGGGAGTCTCTGTGGGGAGACTTGTGTTGCACAGTTGTGTAAGCAGGGGGAACCATCCTGAGTGAGGAAGACTGTGTGACCTGCGTGGGTCTGTGGACACAGTAGAGGCCTAGAGCCTGCGGTGCCAGGGGCTGTGTTGGAACAAGGCTTGGGTGGGGTGGTCTGCTCTGGAGCTGGGGGACTGAGTCCCCACCCTGCTTCTCTCCTCTAGGAGCCTCCAGGCTGCAGCAGTCTTTGTTGACGCTGGATCCAGAGGTTACAGATTCAAGCCTCATAAAAATAATTTCAAACAGAGCCATTGCCCATTTCCAAACAGGCAAAGGAAATGGCAGTCTTTCTGGTGCAAAGCTTTCCTCCTCTTCCAACAATGTAACCCATAGAGCTTCTTAGGGAACACAGCGAGGAAAGGGTTTCTAGCTAGAAATGGTCAAGGCTTGATTTAATTACAACTTAGAAATAGTACCTCTCGAGAGAAAAAGCGGTTAACCTTCTGGAAAGAATTCATCATTAAGACACCATGAAGAACATTCATGATTCGTGGGAAGAGGCTGAAGTATCATAAACAGGAGTTTGGAAGAAGCTGATTTCAACCCTCATAAATGACTTTGAGAGGTTCAGGACTTCCGGGGAGGAATTCACTACGGAAGTGGTGGAAATAGCAAGAGAAAGCCTGTAATCCCAGCACATTGGGAGGCTGAGGCGGGAGGATCACCTGAGGTTGGAAGTTCGAGACCAATCTGACCAACATGGAGAAACCCTGTCTCTACTAAAAATACAAAATTAGCCGGGCGTGGTGGCGCATGCCTGTAATCCCAGCTACTCCGGAGGTTGAGGTAGAAGAATCGCTTGAAACCGGGGGGTTGGAGGTTGCAGTGAGCCAAGATGGCATCATTGTACTGCAGCCCGGGCAACAAGAGCGAAACTTCATCTCAAAAACAAACAAACAAACAAATGAAACCAAAGAGGTGGAGCCTGAAGATGAGACTGAATTGCTACAATCTCATGACTAAACCTGAATGGATGAGAAGTTGCTTCTTATGGCTGAGCAGGATGATGGAGCAGGATGAGGAGCTGAAGCTTCTCTGGAGACGGAGATAAGGCCTTTGGAGATAAATGCAAGGGTACCAAGAGACAGGTGGCAGGAAGGGTGATGAGTTTGTGTGGGACAATGGTGGGAGAGAAGGACTCTGAGGCAGGTCTCCTCACCCTGAGGGGGTGGGCAAGCCCAGGAAAGGATGGGCTTCAATCTCAAACAAGAATGCTGTGTGAATACCAAAGTCTTTTTATATTTTGGCAATAAAAAAAAAAATAACAAAAATAACAAGTACCGTAAGTGCATTTAAGCCAGCACAAGCACAAGCATTTGTGGCCAATGACCCTTGTTGCCCCCAGCAGGAGGTGAAGAGGGTGGTAGGGATGAATGGGATGGAAATCAAAAGTCCAATGGAAAGGGGGTCGAAGGCTTCCTAGAGAGGCTGAAGCCGAACTAAGCATCTGGAGGAGCAAGGAAGCTGCTGCAAGGAGAACACCAACCCCATCTCTGGATCCAGGGCTGCGGGTAAGGAACCCAAGCCTCTACGGGTCCTGGAGGTAGGTACTGGGTAAGTAGGTCCTCAGGGAACAGCTGATGTGAGATAGGGGAGAGGGGAGAAAGTCCACAGAGGAGAGAAGTGCCTGCAGTACGGAGTAGTTTGCTCATGATGAGGGCAAGCACACATGGGAGTTTGGAGAAGGGAAAGGACATTGCATCCCAAGTAAGAACATTTCTTTCCTGGCCCACACTTTGCAGAGCTGTGACAAGCACAGTTGTGAGGCAGATGGTTTTACCCAAACCTTCTCCTTGATTTCGAGCCATGGCACATTTCTAGTGAGGCAGCACCAACAGAGCCCAGGGCTTTGCTCTCTGACCACGTTGTCCTCAAAACAGAAGAGTAGACTGAGCTGGCCTTAGCACATGCTGGTACAAAATGTTTCTGTTTTGCTAGCAACATGGGTCATTGGCCACAAATGCTTGTGCTTGTGCCGGCTTAAATGCTTAAAAGTACTTACGGTACTTGTTTTTTTTTTTTTTTTTTTTTTTTTTTATTATTGCCAGAATATAAAAAGACTTTGGTATTCACACAGCATTCTTGTTTGAGATTGAAGGTCACTTTCTGACTGCTGACAAGTGGCCAGGTATGAAGAAGCATTTCTGAAAAGGGTGTTTTGGGAGGGGGAAATGTTTCTGGTCCTTTCCCTGTGAAACTTGGGATGGATGAGTCACGTTCATATTCTCCCCCTTGAGTGGGCTGGGTCTGGCCGTAACCACGTACAGACAGGTAGGGCCCTGCTGTTAGACATAATTTGGTTGGTAATGGATATGCAGAGCTCTGTCTTCAATCTCAGATGACCTCAGATGACAGATTGAAATACAGGTGTGCGGACTCAGAGAGAAGGCAATCCTTCTGCAGGCCTCTTTCTGGACGGTGTGTTCTCCTCCATGTAACTCAGTCCCAGGAAGAGGCATCAGGTGAAGGGCGCTCCAGGGCAGCCTGACTCCTGCCCAAAAGTGCTCGTTAGCCCTGCTGTGCTCTGCATTAGTGACTGCATCTTCCCAGCTTGTCTGTCTCCCTGTCATCACTGGCTGTTTTAACTCAAAATGCCTATTGCTTTTTTGCTCCAACCATTATTGTATGAAAGCCCTGATTCCTTGAGCATAAGAGGAATAAGACACATTTGAAGGGAGGGAAGGAGAGGGAGAGGGTGGGGGAAAGTGACGGCAATACGAAATTGGCTGCTGATGCATGTTTCCATGAGGTATCTTGGGAATATCTTTCTCCAAACTCCAGATTCAGGGTCATATCACCATGTCATCCGTGGTCAAGAGTTTAGAACCCACAACCTGAACTCTGACTTTGCCAGCTTGCATGTCATGGGGCCATCCTCTGCTCAGTCCTCCCAGGGGCTCAGCCCACTCTGGGAATACTCCCGGCCCCAGCTGCTCTTTTGGCCACGATGATCCTGGACAGCGAGCCCTTCCTTCTTGCGTAGGGTGCCAGGCACACTGGTTGGAATCCAGGTGGAGAATGACTGTCCTCTTCTCCATCTCTCAACATAAATATGGATGGTACCTGATCACACCTGGCCAGAAGGTGTGTGCTTTGAGGTTGGCAGCTGCCCAGTATGGCACAACATTTGTTGTAGGAGACAAGAGACCTGTTAGGTCCGGGTAAAATGTGCACTAACAGGGAGCCTGGTCAGACAATGGCCCCACTTTCAAAGTCTGTTTCTAACTCAAAGGGACAGTTACAATCAATAGAAAAGCTGTCACTATGGCCCCTTTCTTCGATGTCGCTTCCTCTACAGTCCTTTGTGAAGATGGTCAAGGAGGCTGGAGACTGGAGCTGCCTGCATTCTGGCTGTGCTTTGCTTCGTCAGCCCAAACACTCGGAGAGGTTCTCCGACGAGCATCACTTGTTTGTGTAAACTCTGTAGCTGGGAAATGGAGGACTGTTCAGAACTGGAGTGTCCAAGCCAAGAGGAATGGAGAGCCCACTTCAGACACTAGTCATGGTAGACATTGTGAAGCCAGGAGAATGAAGTGTTGAGAACACTGAAGGCCTTGCAGACTGCATCTTGCCTGCCTAAGATCACATAGACTGGGCAGAACTTGGACTTAAGCCCAGCTCTTCTGAAACCTGGTTATTGAATTTCCACCTTAGCGACTATTTCTCTGGTGCTTCATCGCTTCCCAAGTACATTCACCCAGTCATCCCACCTAACCATCAAAGTCACAAAAACCAGCCCAGGATATGCACCGGCATTCCTACCCTAGTTGGCAGTGTTTTCCACTTCAAGTCGGTTTCTTCCTATTCCTTGTCTTCAGAGTGACTGAGGGTGTTATAAAATGTCTCCATCTCATACTGGGAGTGACAAAGAACATGGGACAGGTCCCTAGAATGTTTGGGTGATTGATGTGTTCTATTTCCTTACTTCTTGCTTCATGGTGGCTCAATACTATGGCACCACTAACCCTGTTGGACACCATAATGCCTGAAGCAATGTGTGTATTGGGAATAGCAGTTTAAGAAACAGGTGTTCTCTCCATCCCTGGGCATCAGAATCTACACACAGTTTACTAACCTCTCAATCAGCTTCTCATTTGAACTAGCAGAAAGGCATCCCCTGGATAAAACACCGTCAGTAAGCCAGGGAACAATTCTCAATTGACCTGCTTTCACTCAGGATGGAACCCTTATTCCTAAACCTTGGGTTGAGGCTTGTGGATAAAGCAGAATGCACATGTGAAACTAACTTTTTATCAGCCTAAAACTGAAACGACCTTGGGTTTTATATTTGGAGGAAGTCAAGTGCTCTGAAGAAAAGAAGAAATGGAAATTGAGCATATGTTATCACAAAATAGGCAAAGACATAGAAGGATGCTTTCAGGCTCTTACGAAAGCAGCTGGGCTGGATTCAGAGGACAGAGGAGTATAACAGACAAAGCGATCAAGAACCTGCCCACTCCTGAGAAAGCACCCAGCAGCTCTCCTGTGTTCCTGGTTCATCTGTCAAAGAGACTGCCCTCTCAGCCTAGTGCAAACAACTCAGGCCATAAGGGAAAGAAGAGGGTGGGCAACTCTGTCCATTCTGAGCTGGCTTGCCTGCTTGGAGGAAGGCACACCACAAGAATTCACTGGGGCCCTTGAATGATCCAAATAGTGGATATTGATTGAGAATGCTTCAGAAGACTGCAACCCGTGACAGATCTTCCAGAACTGTGGGAGCTTTGCTGGAAACTGCAGGTTGAGGGAAAAGGTCTCTCTTTTGTTGATGAAAGATTATCATTCTTAAGAATTTGTAAGGTTAGGGCCGGGTGCGGGTTCACACCTGTAATCCCAGCACTTTGGGAGGCCGAGGAGGGGGGATCACGAGGTCAAGAGATTGAGACCATCCTGGTCATCATGGTGAAACCCCATCTCTACTAAAAATAACAAAAATTAACTGGGTGTGGTGGCGTGTGCCTGTAGTCCCAGACACTCAGGAGGCTGAGGCAGGAGAATCACTTGAACCCGGGAGGCGGAGGTTGCAGTGAGCCAAGATTGCATTGCTGCCCTCCAGCTTGGCGACAGAGCAAGACTCCGTCTCAGAAAAGGAAAAAAAAAAAAAAAAAAAGCCTAGTAAGAGTAGTTAGGTCAATATCACTGCCTTACATTTCCTCACCGGTTCTTCCTAAGGTCAAAGTGCCAAGGGTCCCACGTCTCTGAGATGGATCTTTGTGTGAAGCAGCTATAATCACAGAGCTCCTGGGTTCCTCTCACTATTTTTTCTTACACAGAGGGGCAGTCATGGAGTGGTTTTTTTCTCTTCAAGCACCTGAGTGAGCTTTAGAAGTAGGTGAAGGGTGTTTGGCAGCCAGGCTTTGCTCTCTGTCAGCCCTCCGTGATAGACAGGTCAAGCGGACCTTGCTCCCACAATTTTTAAAATTGTGATCCTATGACCCTCTTGTACCAGTTCTTACCTAAATGGTTAGCATATTGCTGGTGCAAGGTGTGTGTTCACTGCATGCTTGTTTTGCTAGATAAAACAGACTTAACATCAAAACATTTTAGGACATTTAAAAGTACTGAATAATTTATCTGAAAGAAGAAGGAGCTTAATATTTGCACAAGAGAAGGACAAAAAATGGTCCAGAAGTATGTTAAAGCGCCATGGGAGAATCATCACTCTTTTTTAAGGCACTATCTGGTTTATGAATCTTCTATGTCTAGTGGGGTGGAGGAGTTGGGCAGGCACACAGGGGCTCTTAGCTTAGAGTGGCCTCTGCCTGGTCTCCCGACCAGGCCATTCACTCTCCCAAGCTCTTGTATTTTGCTTCACCCTCCCTATTTGCACCTTCTGCACACGCGATTTTGGATTTTGAGATCTGATTTTCCACATACTTTGAATTTGTGTGGTTCAAAAGTTTATGACATTTTGACCGTATTTGAAAATTGAATAGATATTCTTGCCTATCCTACCACTTTGTAAACTTATTCATTACCTTGATCCTCCAAGTTAGGCATATTTAATGTATTTTTAATCATTAAAATGATTAGTAAAATTGTCTAAATACAGAAAAATAAAAAGAAGAAAGCAACAAAAGTGAGCTATGGTCTTACTGCCCAGACAAGGCTTATTAATTACAAAAGAAAAATTGCATTACACTGACTGTAAAAAAAAATGGTGTTACTTTCTTATTTTTGCTATGCTTTCTGAAATAGTTTCTGAAATAGTTTAAATGCACTAAAATATTCTGTTACTTCAAACATTAAAAAAATTCACCTGTGACACTGGATAGTCTTGGTGATTTTGGAAAGGGATAAATAATCCTTCGACACCATAAAAGGTACCTTTTCCTAGTGTTTTTCATGTCATTTTGAGGGGTTATTTTACTAGGTCCTTGGGCACCTCTGTGCAACTTTGTCTCTCTAATGTCATGAGGTCAGCAAGAATATAACTCAGATTCTAAATCCTTGCTTCCAGATTTTGAAATTTCTCCAGGACAAAAATTAGCTTCAAGTGCTTGACTCAATTTGCTAGATTCCAGAACTTTTCTGGATTTCAGTCAGCTAATTTCTCACCATCTGCTTAGCTGTTTACTGCCTTTAAGCCTTTATAGAGGTTGCCCAGCTAGCTCAGTCAGTAGAGCATGAGACTCTTAATCTCAGGGTCTTGGGTTCAAGCCCCATGTTGGGCGCTGTGATTTTATTTAACCCTCTCAGTTTGCTACCATAGAAACATGAAGTTCTAAGCCTTTATAGAGAGATAGATATTGGTAGAGATAAATATTTATGGATATAGAAGTAGACATATGTATTTACATATAGATATGGATGGATGAGACATAGATTGGCATTTTGGGGTTCTTTCCAATAGAAGCATTGGTCTAAATTACCTAGTCTTCCGTTACCCAAAAATGAAAGAGTAAATAAGAAGGTTAACAAAATTTTTTTTACTGTCAATATAACGTGATTTTCTTTTTTTACTTGTGTATCTTATCCACTGTTGCTCTTAATTAATTTATTAACTCTGTAAATGTTGGCTTAAGCCTCAATTTGGTTACTTATTTCCAAATTCTCACCTGTTTTAAAAAGAAATGCCTTATGTGAAACTTCTATTAATAACTAAATTCACATTCCTTTATTTTTTTACCCTGAAGTTCAGAATGCTTGAGGAAACTTCTGTTTTCAGCTTGTGTTTTTTTTTTCCAGATTAGATTGTTTTGGTTTTCACAGTTTTTTTTTTTCTCTTTCTTTGCCCTTTCTTACTTTCCTCTTTCCTTTCCTGCAGAAAGCTTGAATAAATGGTGTCTTGGAGCTGCTTCTCTCCACATTGGGGATGAAAATATTATTTTTCATGATGTTGATTCACAAAGTAGAAAGTTGCCTTGAACTTCACAAACCAAGCCTGGGAAGGTCTTTAGAAACCCCCATTTTTTTTGCTCCTCTGTCCCCTGTCTCTGTGTCTATGTCTCTTTCTTCCCTTTCCGAAGTCATTTGTTGTTCATAGCATTAGGTTAGGAGGTCGGGTTAGATTTGCGTTTGGCTTCATTTTCTTAACTCACAAGAGCAAATTACTGATGGGATCCATTTTAGAATGTGGGGGGTGGGGTGCTTGGACCACAACCTTTATTATGATACATGGGGCTTCTTCTGACAGAAACTGCTGGGTCATGCTCCTAACATACCAAAGCAGAGTTTCTGTTTTGGTACCATTCCCACCTGGGATCTGGAAAGCAGTCCTCATAAAATCAGTGAGACTTGTCCTTTCCTTCTCTCTCCTTTTTTGGCCTAGTTAAGTCCGGTCCTGTTCCAAAAGATGCAGTCAAGACTTCCCCTGCAACCAGAAGCTTCGGGAATGTCTCAGACGCTACAGTTTCTCTGGTTCTCCTGTGTCCAGACCCTTTTGGCCCTTCGTTCTCAGAATCAATAAAGTCTGCACTCAGATATCCTAGTTTCCTTCAACCAACTCCTTGGTGGTCTGCACCCAGTCCCACGCTTCTGTAAACCTATGGCAGGCAGCCTCTGGGGTGGCCCAGTCATCTTCACCTCTGGATGCTCACACTTCTGGGGTTCCCTCCCCACGAGGGTGGGCAGGACCTGTGACTTAGCACTAATAGAATATGGCAAAATGGAAGAGATGTGACATCTGATATTAGATTATAGAAAGACTGTGACTTTACTCTGTCTCCCTCTCTGCACCTACCTCTCCCCCAAAGTCTTCACAGCTCTCCTGTTCTACTGAATCACACTGCCATGTTGTGAGTTGCCCATGTGGAAAGGGGCTAAGGTCTTTTGCCAACAGTGGTGAGAATCTGAGCACCTGCCAGCAGCCACGTGCGTGACCTTGGGAGCAGATCTTCCTGAGGACAAGCCTTGAGATGACCGCAGCCTGGGTCCATACCTTGACTGTGGCCCTGGGGGCGACCCAGGGTCAGAGACACCCAGCTAAGCCACGCCCAGACTCCTGACCCACAGAAATCAGGAGATAATAAGTGGTTGCTGCTTTAAATCACTAAGACCTGGAGGCATCTTCCACACAGCAATAGGTAACTAATACAACCTCATGTGAAATTTTTCCTCCATCTCCCCTGGGTAGCATGTTAGAATTGTCCTGGGGCAGGGGATTGATTAAAATACATACATTTGACAATACCCTGGGAGGCGCCAGCTGATGAGTCCAGAGTGGGGCCCGGAAATCTGCCTTTTTAAGCAGCATCTGGGACTTCTGATGGCGGTTCAGCAGCAAGCACAGAGAAAGCCTGTCCTAGAGTGGCTGGAACCACCACACTCTGTGACAATTCGTTTTCACCAAGTGGCTAGGGTAGAGACAAGCTTCATTTATGGTCATTTAATATTTATAAAGTAATTACTAAGCAAAAGTGCCATGCCACTTGTCATAGATTATATTTTCCAAAGAAGTCTGCAACAATTTCTCTTGTTTCATGTGCTCTTCTGCAAGGTGACCTTGACATTCCTTATCAAAAGGTGAAGCCTCATTCTCATCCCCTTGAATCTGGACAGGCCTCGTGACTCACTTGTGACCAACAGAATGCAGTGGAATTGGTGCTGAATGACTTTCGTGGTTCAGTCAGGAAAGCCATGCTTCTGCCTGGTTCTCTGAAGACCAAGACAAGCCACTCTCCATGCAGGAAGTGTGATTACCTTAAGATCAGCATGCCACGGGTACACACTGTAGTTGACAACCCCAGTCCAGCTGCACGCAGCAGCCTGTGCACCTGCCAGCCATGTGAGCAAGACGTCGTGCAAGGCCAGCTCACCAAGCCTTTGGATGACATCTGATGGTCACCCATGAGAAGCCCTAAGCTAGAGCTTTCCAGCCAGCTCCTTTCAAATTCCTGACACACAAATGAGCAAAATAGGCTGGGCAGTGTGGCTCACGCCTGTAATCCCAGCACTTTGGTAGGCCGAGGTGGGTGGATCATTTGAGGTCAGGAGTTCAAGGCCGGTCTGGCCAAAATGGTGAAACCCCATCTCTACTAAAAATACAAAAAAATTAGCCGGACTGTAGTGGTGCACACCTGTAATCCCAGCTACTCAGGAGGCTGAGGCAGGAGAATCGCTTGAAGCTGGGAGGCAGAGGTTGCAGTGAGCTGAGGTCATGCCATGCACTTCTGTCTGGGTGACAGAGTGAGACCCTGTCTCAAAAAAGACAAAAAAAACCCAAAACAAAAACAAACAAAAAAAACCCCAAAAACCAAAAAACTAAACCAGCAACAACAACAAATGAGCAAATTAAAATGGTGATTTCAAACAACTAGTGTTGGGATACTTTCCCACAGTATGTTCCACAGCTGTAAGCAGAACACTGTTCAAGCTGAAATTGCAGATCAAAAGGCGCGTTCTTTGCTCTCAGCGTCATGGCTAAAACCATGGACAGAAATCATTACAACCGGGCCTGGAAGAGAAAGGGCTTAGCATCTGAGCTGAGGGTTGGAGGAAGAGTGCAGCTTGCCATGCTCCAGGGTCTTGGGAGGCAGTCCAGGTGCAGCAACCATCCCGAAGAGCTACAGCAATTCAGCCGTAGTATAGGTCCAAAGAGTGGGTAAGGGGCTGATAAAAGTGGGGAGACCTGTCATGGATGAAGAGAAATTGCATAGGGAACCTACTATGCCAGGCTGAAAAATGCTGATTTTGTCCTGGCCCCAGTGGGTGAGTGCTGGAGATTTTGGAACACGCTTATCTGCGTGGCGTAAACACCCATTTGTTGGTGGAAAAAAAGCAATAACTCTTTGCCAATCAACTGAGTGGAAAAAAGGCCACATTGCAACCCAAGCAGTTTCTATTTAAGTCCTTGTGCTCCCTGTGACTCATCGTATAATTTTGAAGAGATTACTTAAGGCCCATGCCCTCCCCGTAAACACCTGTCACTCTCCCGGTTTGCAGAGATGCTAGGAGGCTAATGAGATCACATGTATGGAATGTATGGGAGCTTCTAAAAGAAATAAACCAGATACATTCATGATAGTGTTATCATCACCTCAGCCATCTGGAAGTCAACTTCCTAGCAGACATAGGGGTTCTGAGCAGGGCAGAAGCCAGAAACTCAGAAATAAGGGAAAAACAAAGAAAGGTATTTGGCCCCAGAGAAAGGAGGAAGGAGATACAGAAAGGCCTGGAGAGTGAAAGATAGCATGATACAGGACGTGCTGGGCTGCGAAGGAGACCCCCACACCCCCCTTGGAGGGAATGACAGGGAAAGGTAAGCTGATGCTCACACTCCTGGGGTTCCCTTCCTGTGGGGGTGGGCAGGACCTATGGCTTAACTGTAACATAGAATATGGAAAAGGGGAAGAGAGGTCACATCTGAGATGAGATGATTGGAAGACTGTGACTTTCCTCTATCTCTCCCTCTTTGCACCCACCTCTTCCCCCAAGTCTTCACAGCTCGCCTGCTCTGCTGAATCACACTGCCATGTTGTGAGTTGCCCACGTGGAAAGGGGCTGATGTCTTTTGTCAACAGTTGTAAGAACCTGAGCACCTGCCAGCAGCCACATGTGTGACCTCGGGAGCGGATCTTCCCCAAGGCAAATCTTGAGATGACTGCAGCCCGGGCCAACACAGAAATTCAGAAATCCGGAAAAGTTAGAGATGCTGTGAGAGAAAGATGAGGGAGGAAAGAAGGAAGGGGCCAGGCTCTGAGGCATAAGGTTGGAGTGTGGGAGCTGAGGAGGCACAGCAGGCCTGGCTGTGGATAGATGGAAGCTGAAGAGGAGAGTCTTGAATTATGGGGTGCGAACTAGCCTCCCCCAAGCTCAGCAACTGGACATTTTTGTGCAACGTCCTGCAGGTTAGGAGGAGGACTATGTCTCTTTGACAATGTGTGCTCAGCAGCAGCTTCAGAGCAGTAGAGCAAAAACTCCAGATGTTCTAGGAGGAGCCCGTAGTGACGATAGATTTCAGTGGGCATGTGTGAGAAGGGATCCAGGGGTATGACAGGAGTGGTTAGAACAGGCCAGGTGAGAATAATGGGCCACTGAGTAAGACGGCGGCTGTCTGGAGAGCCCTGAAGATATTCCTACTATACGTGGTTTCCACCACCTGCTAGACTTAAAATAGCATTTCCACATGTCTGCAACCTAAAGACCTGCTGAGTCAGGTTACCTACCCTCCTTTGCAAAGCAAACACCCCGTAAGGAATCTCAGCATTGTCTTGTGTACCCCTGCACCAACTCTAACGCACTGGACCTGGATTGAGAAAAAGAAAAGGAGCACAGACCCCTTGGTTGGGACCCGCCTTTGGGACTGTGCCTCTGAGCATTCATCCTGGCTGGAAATCCTTTGCGCCCGTGGTGGTTGTAAGAGCACGACTCGCAGGGTCTCCTGCTGTATCCTCCCACCTGCAGTCAGGGCTCCAGAGGATGCCTTTGATCTTGGGGACATGATTCTCTGATCTCATCCCCCACCCTGCCCTGCCTTTGGAGGGACCTTGCACGCCTTTCCCTCCCCAAGCATTGGAGTTATTGCTGCTACTTTTTTTCAGAAGGAATAACATGTATGACTTCGTTGATTAGCTTTCAAGGGCATTTACTAGAGAAAGCAGGCTATGGGGAGAAGCAGAGGTTCCCACAGCCCACATGGTGACTCGGTTTCCTTTCATCATCTGTTATCCTTGACCGTGTTTTCTGCTGGCTTGGGTTGGTCAGGTCTGCTCTCTGGGTCTCGTCCTCCTCTGGCGTGTTTCAGATGATCTGTTAGGTGTTTGAAATTTACAGACTCAGCAAAGGACTTTAAAACTTTTTATTTTATGACTCCTTACCTTTATTTAATATTTGACTTGTAACACAAACTGATACTCATGTGCTACAACTCTTTTTGTCACCGTGGGGTCTGTTTTCCAAGCATCTAAAGGTTGAAGTATTGTACATGTATTTTATTTATGACATTTAAAAAAAATCCTTGTAGGACAAAATGTTTTTTCCTATGATTTCAGTTCCTTCTACGGAATAAATCAAGTCTGCTCAGAAAGAAATAGAATTAAAGCACAGGCATTTAATCAAATCGGGCAAGTCACTCCAAGCTTACCAAGTGTTGGGGTAAGTAACCTCTTCAGTGAGATCTGTTCGGAAAAGGCTATGTTCGGGCTGCTTTTCTAGTTCCTGAATAGAAGACCCATGCAGACCATTGCAAGTCCATGTGTCTTCTCTTTCAAGTCTATGCACCCACCTTAGGTTCTTATGTCCATGCACAGCCAACTACAGGCTCTTCCTTTGTGCCAGGTCCAAGGCCCACGCCATGCCAGGAGTGGGAATACAGAGGACTCAAACTCCATACAGCAGAGAAGCCTCTATTCTACCGTGAGCTGCAGAGGACTATGGAGGCAGCAAAGGGAGGGGTGCTACCTCATCCTAGACAGGCTGAAGAGCACCTCCCAAGAATGACGACACAGGGGAGGGGAGGAGGAAGGGCACAGACAAGTGTGCAGAGGCAGGGAGCAGGGACCCCTCTGCAAAGGCTCAGGGGTTGGAGGGAGAGGAAGGGTCCAGTTGAGGCATGGGTGCCAGGCATGCCAGGCATTGCTACCCTGGGACTTTGGATTTTCTCCTTCAGGCCAGGCACTTTTTTTTTTTTTGAGACAGTCTCACTCTTGTCACCTAGACTGGAATGCAATGGCACGATCTCGGCTCACTGCAATGTCCGCCTCCTGGGCTCAAGCAATTCTCCTGCCTCAGCCTCCCGAGTAGCTGGGATTATAGGTGCCCACCACCACCATAACTAATTTTTGTATTCTAAGCAGAGACAGGGTTGCACCATATTGACCAGGTTGGTCTCAAACTCCAGACCTCAGGTGATCTGCTGCCTCAGCCTCCCAAAGTACTGGGATTACAGGCGTGAGCCACTGCGTCCAGTGCTTTAGACTGTTTTTTTTTTTTTTTTTTTTTTTTTTTTTTTTTTTTTAAGTCAGTGGAACTTTGTTTTAGGTGAAACATGAACACAAGCCCAATGTGTGAACCGGAGGCCAAGCGGCTCAGTTGGAAGGAAGGGTCAGGGTCCTCAGCTTTCCTCTTCCCCATTCACCTTTTCAAAGGTTTGAGGGTCTCCTCTGCTCTGCAGAGCATGGTCTGGAAATGCACAAGACCCTGCTTCCCCCAGTGGTCGGTGGCATGTCTGACTGTGGTCAGAACCTCAGCTTCCCATGCCTTGTTACCTAGTCACCACGCCTGTTCTTGCCTCTTCTCCCCAGGCCTCTTCCAGCTCTACTACTCACGGAGATGCAGACGCTGCTAACTCACTCCCATTCTCCTCTCATCTTCACCATCAGAAGTAGAGTGGGTGATGCCTGGCTTATGACGGACCTGTGCGAATAGAGGGAGAACAATCCCACAGGAGGCCTTCACCCAGAGGTGGCTACTGTGATCACCCAGATGTGCATGCCCCGAAAGCTCGTGAGTGCAGATGAAGTGGAGGGATAGCCCGACATCTTCCTGAAAAACCTACCCCTGAACACAAAGAAGATAACACAAGGCCACACCAGAGACCCCCGTGGTTCACTTTTCTTCTTTCTCTTCCTAACGAGGTGGGGCCCAGCCGCCTCCTTAAAGACTCTTCCATCTGTATCCAGTTCCATCACTTGGATATGCCACCCTAGGACCCAGGTCCCATTCTCTACTTTTGTTTGAAAACGTAGACCAGCTCTGGGAGGTATGACGTGTAGATGACATCATCTCACAAATGGAAAACCAGACCCTCAAAAGTAAATATTGCACTCGCACCCCAAGAGAGAGCTGGGAGCAGAGGCCAGTGTGAGGACTTGACACCCCAAGATGCTAACTGCGTCCTTGTTTTCTGGAAAACAAACAGAACACTAAGAGAAGTGAGGTTGTCTGCCTCAGCTGCAAAGTTGAAATGGGTCTACTTGTACAATCTTCAGGTGGACTAAAATCGTCCACACAGAGGGCAGTGCAAGATTGGACGCCATAGAAGAATGCACAAAAGGAATTGATTCTAAACTGCTGCAGAATGATTAGAGTTTGGTACCAGGAGAGAAAAACAAAAAGCAAACAAACAAAATAGGACATAGGCATTGGAGAACCTGCCGAGGGTTTTCTAAGGGAGGCTGTCAGGATGTCTTTCCTGGAGGCTCATGGACAAGAAGGTCACCTGTTAGGTAGGGGTGGGCTAACAGAGGGGAGATGGAACAAGTAACCCATTGCTGCTCTGGTCCCAACCTTGTGGCAGAAGTTCCTCCATGTGGATCTCCCATCATTTTTAGGAGAAAGCTGCTTGTACAATGCAAACTTACCCCAACCATGCTAAGATTTTGGTTTTGTTACAAGTTCTGCTGCTCAGATCTCTTTTCCGTCAGATCCCTGGAGAGGTGCAGCTGTAAGCAGTGGTTGCAAAGTGACACTTACATATCTACCAGTCTGGCTCTAAAATCTCACCACTGAACACCTAAGGCCCTGTTCTGCCTTCATAGCTCTCTGAACACTGAATTTTACCCAACAGTGCTTCCAACGCTTGAGTAGGAAAGAGAGAAGGGTGAAAATAATTGGCTTATGAGGACTTTCAAGGGTGAACTTTGCTGACCTGAATCATTTGGCTGCTGCATCCAGACACCTGCAGTCATGATTTCAATATGCAAGAGCAACGAGGAATTAGGTATGCCAGAAGAGTCGTTTGTGTTCTGTGCAATCTGTTCTCTACACAATCACAAAGCATGTTTTAATGATATTTCAAAACACTTTTTCAAAGAGAGTTTAATGCAAAGCAGATTTCTTTGTGTAACAAAGACAGGAAAGATACTACTTGACAGTAGCTCTTAAATCCAAGACTACGGAGGCTATCAAAAACAATCGGCAGCAGGCGAGGAACTCAAATTTTGACAAGAGTTGTCAGATACTGTGATTCAAGGGGCAATACAAATTTGTCAGAGGTGTTATCCTTAGATCATCAAAAATGTTCGTTGTGCTTATCTAGATTTCCCTCCAAAGATCTTGCAAAGGTTAAGAGAACAAGTGATGATGTCTGGAGGGGCTTGTGATCCCAGGCAGAGGTTGTAAGGAGGGCAAGTGTGAACCATGGGGATTTGGAGAATTTCACTGATAAGATTTTACCTGAAAAGTCAGGTGAATCTACCTCTGTATGCAACACTCTTTTTTTTTCTTTTCTTTTTTTTATTATACTTTATGTTCTAGGGTACATGTGCACAACTTGCAGGTTTGTTACATACATACACATGTGCCATGTTGGTGTGCTGCACCCATTAACTCGTCATTTACATTAGGTATATCTCCTAATGCTATCCCTCTCCCCCCCCCCACCCCACAACAGGCTCCGGTGTGTGATGCTCCCCTTTCTGTGTCCAAGTGATCTCACTGTTCAACTCCCACTATGAGTGAGAACATGCAGTGTTTGGTTTTCTGTCCTTGTGAGAGTTTGCTGAGAATGATGGTTTCCAGCTGCATCCATGTCCCTACAAAGGACATGAACTCATCCTTTTTTATGACTGCATAGTATTCCATGGTGTATGTGTGCCATATTTTCTTAATCCAGTCTGTCATTGTTGGACATTTGGGTTGGTTCCAAGTCTTTGCTATTGTGAATAGTGCCGCAATAAACATACGTGTGCATGTGTCTTTATAGCAGCATGATTTATAATCCTTTGGGTATATACCCAGTAATGGGATGGCTGGATCAAATGGTATTTCTAGTCCTAGATCCTTGAGGAATCGCCACACTGTCTTCCACGATGGTTGAATTAGTTTACCGTCCCACCAACAGTGTAAAAGTGTTCCTATTTCTCCACATCCTCTCCAGCACCTGTTGTTTCCTGACTTTTTAATGATTGACATTCTAACTGGTATGAGATAGTATCTCACTGTGGTTTTGATCTGCATTTCTCTGATGGCTAGTGATGAGGAGCATTTCTTCATGTGTCTGTTGGCTGTATAAATGTCTTCTTTTGAGAAGTGTCTGTTCATTTCCTTTGCCCACTTTTTGATGGGTTTGTTTTTTTCTTGTAAATTTGTTTGAGTTCTTTGTAGGTTCTGAATATTAGCCCTTTGCCAGATGAGTAGATTGCAAAAATTTTCTCCCATTCTGTAGGTTGCCTGTTCACTCTTAGTGTGACATTTGTAGGCATAAAGACCCCATTCTTGCCTTCAAAGAGTTTACATCTAGATAGCACCGCTTTCTCTCTTAGAGTGCCTACGAAGCACTGAACAATCACGGACAAAATCAAACATGAGATGTAATAACATCAACAGGGCCTGTGCAAATTATTTAACTCATTTTGAAGTGAAGAAACTAGTAAAATGTCACAAAAAGTTTCAAAGGAGAACCCAATAGTGATTTATGGATTAAGAATATTGAAACAAATTTGTAAATGGAAGTAAAACTGGCTTGGAGTGAAAGTCATTGTTTCTCTTTGGGATAGAATTGATTTGCAGGTCTATGGACAATTATTTGCATTACTATCAGTTTTCCACACGTTAACCAAAACCTCTACAGCAGTGTTAAACAGCTCCGAGAAAAGTCTCTGATCCCTAATGGTCCAGATCATCACAGGGACACCCTCATCCATTGAGAGGATGCCCAGTAATATTTTTGCTTGTCCCAAAGTCTGGTATTTTTACAAGATACTTACTATTATTTTACATTGATATTATATTACATTATTAATATTAATAATATAATATCATATTATGTTATTCATTACAAGGTAATTAATATTATAATTACATTGAAAATACTGGATTCTGGAACACTTTAAACATGTGTGAGAAAATGGCTGTGGACGTGGAAAAGGATCATGAAGCCATCAGGGGATGTGAGTGACTCCCCTTCACACCGTACATGAAAAGCCACTGTATTAGTCCATTCTCACACTGCAATAAAGAAGTACTTGAAATTGGATAATTTATGAAGAAAGAAGGTTTAACTGACTCAGTTCTGCTGGTTGTGCAGGAAGCATGGTTGGTGGGGGGCTCAGGAAACTTATAATCATGGCAGAAGGGCAACAGGGAAGTGAGCACCTTCTTCACGCAGTGGGGCAGGAGAGAGAGAGAGAGAGAGAGAGTGAGCAAGAACATGCAAGTGAGTGAAGAGGGAGGTGCTACATACTTTCAAACAACCAGATCTCGTGAGAACTCTATCATGAGACAGCACTAGGGGATGGTGCTAAACCATTGGAAACTACCCCCATGATCCAATCGCCTCTCACCAGGCTCCATCTTCAACACTGGAAATCACAATTCAACATGAGATTTGGGTGGGGAGAGAGAAACAAACTGTATCAGCCACATAATGACTAATGGTGAGGCAGACAACAATCCATGCTTCAAGGTCTGGTCTAACAAATTCTGGCTCACATTATGTTCAAGGACTTTTTTCTTTTGTTGTTAGATTGGAAGATTTTTTCAAAAGTAAAAATTACACCTCAAAGAGAGTATTCTTGCCGAAATTTGGCCTTGAATAACATTGTCACTTGAAATCAATGAGTGAATGATAGCAGAGGTTTGCTAACTTCTATAATACCCAAAAGGCAAGCACAAGTGGAGGACCGTCTTCTGGACATCTTTAGCTGAATACAAAATTTCTTTAGGCAAGGCCGTGTCTGTGGCCTGGGGATTCCTTGTACCATTTGCAGAAAAGTAAATGTAGTTGCAGAAATTTTAGATAGGTCATTGCTTCTTACTTATAGTTGTAAGTATTTAGATCACTGCTTTCTAACTTTAATATGCACGTGAATCATCTGGGAATGCTGTCAAAATGTAGTCTTACTCCCTAGGCCTGGGGCAGGTCCTGAGATTCTGTATTTCTCACAGCGCCATGCCACCACTGCTGGTCTGTGAACCATACATAACTCAGGAGAGCTGACCCTTCACTCCCACTCAGCATCAACGAAGTAGAACAGGTTCGAGGGAGGTGGGACTGGTTGGCTTTCGTTTCCCCTCCCCTTCTCTGCCATCAGCAGCACCCAGTGGGTGGTTGAACTTACATTCTCACTCAGAGGCAATGGGACAGTGTGAATTGGTCCCTACTTCTCAGGAAAGCATTGGTGGGGTGTGGAAAGAGCTGAGTTTCCTTTCCACCTATGAACAGAGAGAACACCCAGAGGGAAGCTGCATGTACATACCTGGCCCCTACTCTGCACGTTAGCAGGGGGACTACCTGCTAACAAAAGAAGACTCAGCAAAATCCAGAGTCTGAACCCAAAGGCAGAGGTTACAATTAATTGTCACTCACCATAACAAGAACAAGGAAAACTACAACTTGAATGAGAAATGGCAACCAACAGATGAATTACCAAGATGAATCAGATGCTGGAAATACCTGAGCACCCACCATAAAAACTCTTCAACAAGCAACTGCAAATTATCTTGAAACAAATTAAAAAATTGAAAATGTTAGCAAGAAATAGATAACATAAATATAATCACATGAAAGTTATGTAACTGAAGAAATACTACCACCAACCCCTCCCCACAAAAAAAAAAAAAAAAAAAAAAAAAAAAAAAGCAAACAAAACAAAAAGCAACTTGCTGAATGGACTCAATAGAAGAGGAGAGATGGCAGAGACAGGGTCAGTGAATCTGACAGCAGATTAATAGGACTTACTCCATCTCAACAATGAGAAGAAAATAGACTATTGGGGAAAAAGACAAAAATTATCTCAGGAATCTGTGGGGCAATAACAAAAGAACTAACATTGATATAATCAGAGCTCTGGAAGAGGAGACAAGAGAGTGAGACTGAAACAGAAATTGAAGAAAGAATAGTTGGAAACTCCCCAAATCTGGCAAATAGGATAACTCCAAAGAAGTTCATGCCAAGGCACTTCATAATTAAACATACAGTGATTCGTGCAATGATACCACATCCGGAGTGTGGCGGAGCGGCTTGGTGATGGAACATCCAGGAGAACCCTGTGACAAAGGCCACTGTGGAGACACAGCCTCCCCAGACACTCTTAGTAAGTTCTTCCTGCTTTTTCAGATTAGATCCTGGGGCTGCAAGATGGATGGAAACAGTCCCTGCTCTAAGAAGATCCGAAGTGATTTGCGGGGTGGACATATAAACCACCTATGATGGTGAGAACACGCGGATTGTTCTGCCCCTGGCTGCTCTAATGAGGCCTGTCTTAATTTTGAGAAAATCCCTCTATTTTGCATATCTGTAAAGTGGATGTACAGATTCATGTGTTCTCTGAGTGTGGGACACAATTAATATGTAGATGATAGTTGTGTAAAATACCCCTTTTAAAGTCACATTTTAGAGAGTTGGAGCCAGGGTCTCCCAACATTTGTGGAGCTCTGTCAATCTGACTGTTGGCTCCCAGGAATGATCTGTATAGATTTCTGGTCCTCTCTCTTCTGGTATCGGGACTCTTTGCTCTGAATGCAAGAGATGGTTCAAGAAAATGATTCTCCATTGCAGTAGCTACATGAGTACATGGGAGACTGGATTCCTCATATGTGTTCTAGGTTTCTCAGCATGTCATTGAGAGTGTTTAGGGATCTTGTGAAATTATTTGCAGAAGGTAAGTTTCTTTTTCCTACAAGGACTCTGACATAATTCCTTGGCAAACTCAGGATTCTATGACCTGTGTAAATCACATCCTTCTCTGGATGGCTTTCTGTATACCAACTGGCAACTCATCATTCTTTTTAATAAGGTTAAAGCCAGGAGAAAATTCAACTTTGGTGTTTTCTATTCCTGCAAGAGGCTCACCTGTGAGAAAACTGAGGATGCAGGACCAGAAAGCTGAGGACATCAAGCTGGATGGCGAATCAAACAAACCTCACACAGAGCTCTGTGAGTCACATCTCAGAGTTGCCCCCATCAGGAACCAAGGAAGCCTGGCAGGTAGGGCATTGACACAGGGAGAAAGACCAAATTCTTCAGGCACTTCCAGCTCCCAGGAGTGGAGAGGGTGGGCTCCAGCATCCTGTAGGCAGCTCCCCAGCAAACAGACTCAGATTCTGGTGCTGGGGCTACACCAGGAGCTTGGGCATGAACCGATTACTAGATGAAAGGGAACACTGTACCTATTAGTCTGTTACAGCAACATTTTGTGAGCCTTGCTAAATTACCTAGTAGATTTCCTGGTCCCTCATTGAATTATTTTGTGTTTTTCCCCCTCAAACTACCTCTCTGCACCCTTAGCCAGTGTCCTTTCTGATGACCTCCTCGTCATCAGATGCTCAAAGCTGAATTTATCTGCATCATCTCTTTTTCTCTTCTGGTTGCAACTAACTTTCCCTGTCTCTTACCAAAATGCTATTTCTCGGCATGCACCCCGGGTCCCTTCTTTTTATGCTTTCCCAGGAACTACAGATCTTCTCTTGCTATGGGCTCATTTTCAACCCCTTAAGTGTGCTTTAGTATCTCCTATCACTAAAAGACATCAATAATCCCCATTCTTCAGCTTCCCCAGCTGCTCTATCCCAACCCAAGTTGCCTCTTTCCTGGGCCACATTCATGCTGGACTCACAGCAAATTATTCCATACCTGGGCTACCAGGTGGACTTTTGCAGTCATAAATCCAGTCATGTTTAAAACCTTCCCATGGTTCTTCCTTGTGCTTCGGAAAAACAATGTGAACTCCTACAAATGACCTCCAAGGCTCAGCACAACATATTCCCTGCCACCTCTACCTCTACCCTGCACCTCTTCCTTATATGTATCACGTTTCAGCTCCTGGGATTCTCAGGATGGCTTGAAGACTCCAGACTCATTTCTACGTCAAGGACCTTGCATATATTTGCTCTGCAGAAATGTGATTTCTCTTGTTTCTGTAGATATAGTAACTATGACATCCTTGCAAAGGGGAAGACCACTCCAAACCCATTTCTGTTATATCCATTTATATTTATATATAATTTATATGTTAATATTCATAGTGTTTTCCCAAAATCATGACAATAGAAATTTATGTGGTCTTTTGCCAGAGACTGAGCAGTGGCGGGATTGAGGGTCAGAAGCACACATCTTTCCTTCTGTGAAGATTCAATTGCTTCCTTTATTATTAACCAGTGAGGTGATTCATAGTTCCCTCACATCCTGGCTGCTGTTAAGATCATACGTAAATAAACTGTCTAAGAAAAGCAAAATTTGGCCAGCACTATTCTGAAGTTGACATAATTTGTCTTATTGTAATAAACTCATTTCTAAGCATTCTATAGAAAAAAACAGGGAATAAAACATAGCAAGACTAGTGATTTTAGGAGTGTTAGTCAGAGTGGACTAACTGCTACAACAGATGAGTCAAAATTGCATTGCAGGGGCTTAATGAAATAAAAACGTAATTCTTACTCACAACACAGTCCTCTGTGGATTGGAAGAGATTCTCTACTCCACATGGTCATTCAGGAATTTAGGCTTCTTTTATCTGTGACTTGGTCTTCCTCTCAGTTCCTGGAATTCTCTCCATTCACCTGGCCAATGGGAAAAGAGAGCAGGAATTACGTGTGAGAGATTTCATGGGCAGGTCTTGGAGGTGGGGCACACTACTGCTTACACTCCTTTGGCCAGAACTCAGGGCACATGGCCTCACTCAGCCCCAAGGGAAGCTGGTTGATATAGTTTGGATGTTGGGCCCTGCAAATCTCATGTTGTAATTTGACTCCCAATGTGGGGGGTGGTGCCTGTTGAGAGGTGTTTGGGTCCTGGGGGTGGATCCCTCATGAATGGCTTGGTGCTGTCCTGATAATGAGTGAGTTCTTCCTCTATTAGTTCCCAGGGAACTGATTATTAAAAAGAGCCTGGCACCGCCCTCCACTCCCTTTTTCTCTTGCTGTGAGATGCCTGCTGCCCCTTCCCTTTCTGTTATGAGTGGAAGCAGCCTGAGGTCTCCCTCACCAGAAGCAGATGCTGATGCCATGCTTCTTATACAGCCTTCAGAACCCTGAGCCAAATATACCTCTTATCTTTATAGACTTCCCAGCCTCAGGTATTCCACTGTGGCAACAAAACTGGACTAAAACACTGGTAAGCACCATGCAGGTATGTGCCAGGAGAAAGGACTGCACAGACACTGGTGACAATTGGCTGTTTCTGATTCATCAACCCAAGCTCCCACATCTAGAAAGCACCCACAATTTGGATGTGTCAATAAGCCTGATAAGAAAACAAAAGCAAAAGAAGCCCAAACACATAAACAGTCTAAAGGAAAAACCTTTTGGAGAAAGAAAACCTGGTTTCAGTAGTGATTGCCAAAACCATCTACACCAGGCAGGGTCTGCCATGATCTGAAGCAGAGGGTCAGCAGGGCAAGGGGCCCGCAGCTGCACAGCCCTGCCAACTGGGAGTGGTGCCCACAGCACACGCGTTTAGTCACACGGTGCCATTGCTGGCCTGCCTTGAACTGTGTCCATCTGCTCAGTGGCACTGCTGCTTAATCAGGCCCTTCGAGCAGGGCACAGGTGCCAAGCCAAAGGGGGGCTGACTGGGAAGCCCCAGATTGGACATCTGCTCCCTCTAGAAGTCCTCTGGGTCAGACCCATGGCACGGGCAGGCCCCCCCGCCTCCTTGTTTTTCTCTAAAATAGAAGAAAGGAGGCTCCCAGATGCTTCTGGCTGCCAGTGCCCTGGCTGTCTCTCTCAGGGCCCTGGGCACCCCAGAGGCCACATTGGGAGCCAAACGTGTGTCCTGCAAAAACGCTGCTGGGACTTTCTGGGTGGAAGCCACGTTCTCCAGGGCACAAAGGGACCTGAAAAGAGGAGTTCAGATGCTGCCCAGATAAGCCTGGGCCATGCCCAGGGAAGGCCAGTTCAGAGAGAACACAGCTTCACATAAGGACAGACACCCGGGAATGAAATGGGAAGCCTGCTGGCTACATGCCAAGCGAGCTGCAGCCGTAGTGAAATCGGCACGGCCGGACTGTCTATATGGGACCCCACTCCACCATCATACTCCCTGGTGATGGGAGAGTGGCCTAATCTCACTTGGTCTCTGTATCCCGTCTCAGAAAATGGAGATGATAATCCATAGGACTGTTAGGAGAACCAGGTGAGTTATTGAAAATGCTTGGAACAGACCTCAGTCATAGTGGGTGCCACTCCAGATGTCATCAGCTTCTCTTAGTTACTGGGCAAAACTGCACACCCAGGAGCCTGCAACTGCTTATCTCAGCACGTGGTGTGAGCCATCTTTAAACACCTGTGCTAGCAGGAACAGCTTGTGCTCGGCATCTAGGGGTTCAATACCATGGTCACTAGTCACGGGTGGCTATTTACATTTGACAAAGTGAAATAAACATACACATTGATACCTCCATGCTCAATAGTCACATGCAGCAGCAAGTACCATGCTGGGCATGATAGATAGAAAACAGTTTCATCCATGCAGGGAGCTTTCCTGGGGAGTGCTGATCCAGACAGCAGCTAATGGATAGGGAGGAGCAGGCTTACCTGCCTGCAGACCTGAGTCAGGTGGGTATGTTTCTGCAACTTGCGAGGCCACTATAGTAAGAGCACTGTGCTCAGCTGTCTCTATCATAAGGATACAGAGGAAGAGGGGCCCTAAAAATCCAAGGCAAAATGGAGATAGATGTTTGACTGTCAGGAAATGTTTCCTTGCCAATGTCTGAGCTGAGTGGGAACCCAGCCAATGCCCAATAGTATTTCTTAACGGATGAATGGAGTGGGCTGAGAGCAAGACCTGCCCAAGGGGGTTTGTTTACGAGAAGCACTCAGCCCTGAACCTTCTTTCCTCACTCTTGCAGTGGAGATTACAGCAATGGGGGATCAAAATACGAAGCAATCATCAAAGAGTGAGCCAACTTCTCCCATCTCACACTTAACCAGTGTCATACCCAACAAGAGACGTGGCTCAAACTTATCAGAAGGGCATTTTATGTCTCATTTAAGATCACATTTTTGGTGCAAGAATTTAAATTCTAAATATCTGAACACACTGCTTCATGTTGGAGTGGAGGGAAAGGAGAGCATAGCATTTCTTGAAGAGAAATATAGGAGCTAGGCCTGTAGGAAGAAATAACAGTAATAATATAACAAAATGCAATAACAATTATGGAGCATGTGGAATATTTCAGGCACATCTCCAAATAATAGAGTTGTATTAATGCATTCTAAACTGACTATAACTCTATGGAGGTCGATATGGGAATTACGTCCAATTTACAGAGGGGAAAAGTGAAACGCAGAGAGGTTAAGTAACTTGCTCAAGGTCACATAGCAAGTGAGAAGCAGAACTGAAGTTTGAATCCAGGCATTTAGACTCTGGAGCTTACATGCTTGTCCACTCTGCTCTCTTGCCTGAACCTTCTGCCTCTTAAATCTTTGGTAGATATTGACTTCTTAGAAATACATATCAATATGTGTGCCCCTGTCTCTGGAAGGTGAGAAGGTAGTGTGTTTTACATGCATTAATATTTAGATTAGAAGTCACAAACAGGTGGCCTGCTGGCTTCTAATGCTTTATTTTATTTTATCTTTTTATTTTTTAGACCTGCAGTGGTTTTTTTTTTGGCAGGGGAGAGGGGAATTAGCAATAATTTAAAAGAGGCATACATAAATTTATTTTATCTTCTAGGTTTTCTTGGAAAATAGAGCACTAACAACATTACGCCCATTGTCTTGTGTGGTAACAATTAGCTGGGACTCAGTTGCAGGGCTCCATTTGACCAGTGTACCCCACATATTTTCCTGCTGGCAGTTTTTCTTTCAGGTTTATAGAGCTATAATCACATACAGATAATCGCACATATTCAAAGTATACAATGTGATGAGTTTGATGGATGTATATGATTGTGAAATCGTCACACCAACCAAGGTAATGAATATATTCATATTCTTCACCCCCCAAAATGCCCCGGGCCCCTTCCTATACCTTCCTCCACTCCCAGCTGCCTGCTGGTTTACTTTCCGACACTGCAGATAAATGTGACTTTTCTGTAATTTATATAAAGAAAAATCACACCTGGTCTACTTTTGTTCCGACTTCTTTCACTCCGCGTAATTACTTTGAGATGTATCCAGGTTTTTGTGTGTATTTCCAGTTTATACCTTTTTAGCGCTGATGAGTTTTCCATGATTTGGAGACAGCACAGTGTGTTTATTAACTCCCTGTTGGTGGACATTTGGGTTGCTGCCAGTTTGGGCTGTTCCAATAAAGTCACTGAGAACATTCCTGCACAACTCTTTCATGCTTCCAGTTCTTTGGAGTAAATATTTAGGAGAGGAACTGTTGGGTTACATGATAGGTGTATGTTTAACTTGTTAAGAAACTGCCAAATTGTTTTCCAAAGCAGGTGGATTGCATGTCCAGGGCCAGGCACCTGTTGACTTCTGACTTTGCCACCCATGGTGTTCTGACAGCTGGTGTGAGAAGTTGTAAACAGAGGCTTGAGGGAGTGGGTGATGGGGCACCAGGGGTGCCCTTTCATTCCTCCATATACCACGGTAATATCATCTTATTGGGAGTGCTGCAGTGGCCAAAGGACTTTCACACAGATAAGTGGCTCTAGGTAGAGTCCAGTTCCACATGTAATGAGCTCCGTCCTTACAACGGGGAAAAAGTTAGACAGGTAGAAAATTTACAGCTTTCCATGAACCCATCAGAGAACTGAGATCACAGGACAAACGGCCATTGTGAAGAATGACAGGGTTCAGCAGGGGACACAAGAGCCAGATATTTGCATACCTGGGTAGAAGCCACCCTACAAGCCAGCAGAGACATTAAACTAGAAGTTTTGATGAGTTGCTAGAGCCCCAGGGTAGGCTAGCATGAAAGTGGGAGGTTCCTGGGGGCTGCAGGCAGAGAGGGGCTCCTGCTCTTTCTGAGTGGTGTCCCAGGTGATAAGACATAACAGCAGAGCATTAGTTTCCCAGGCCAGAGTGAGGACTTCTAGTGTGAAGCTGCCTGTAGGTCCAGGGATTTGTTAGGTTCTAGTGTACAGCTTCTCCTAAAAGCTGCTTCCATGGAGGAGAAGGTGGCATTTTGTAGACACTTGGGGATGATTTCAGCTCTCACACACTATAGACCATCAATTTATCTTAAATGTGCTGACAGATGGACACATATTCATGTTGCAGATGTTTGGAGCAGGAGGTTGAAAAAGGTTGATACAAGCATTTGAGATACACACATTGAATCTGCTTGCTGCATTGGGCCCTTTGCTAGGATTTGGGGTACAATGATGACTTAGACAGGTCTGTCTTCAGGGAACACCCACCCACTGGAGGTGACAAATACATTAATAGGCCGTTATCAACCATGAGGTAACACCTTACAACAAACCCCACTTTGGAAGCCAAGCAGCCTTCCTGGAGGAGGTGGCATCTGGTTTAACTCTTACCATTGGTAGGAATTAGCTAGAGTCACGTGAACAGGGGCTCAGGTGAAAAGCAAAGACGGTGTGCCAGGCAAGGGAACCCTGGATCAAAGGGACAGAGTCAGAATGAGATGCATGTGTTACTGGAAGTTTGGGATGCTGGAACATCGAGTGTGTGTGTGTGTGTGTGTGTGTGTGTGTGTGTCAGGGAAAGGGGAGCGAGTTCTGCATTTATCCCAATTCCCAATGAACTCATAGCTCTAAGGAGGCGTGGTGATGCGCAGCCTGCATCCCTGGGGAGGGCTAGGAGAGAGCAGTTGTTCAAAGACATAAACGAAGAGCCCCGGGGTCAGGTGAAGCCCTTCTGCTCCCTTGGATGTGGAAGCCTGCAGCTATTCCCACATCTGGACTGCAGGTTCACAAACCTCTTCCAGTCCTGATGCCACCATCCCTTTAAAAGTTTATTATGAAAACAGAAAGAATAGAACCAACGTGCCTATGAATACCACCTGGCTTCCCATGAGTTCATATTTTTTTTTTTTTTTTTTTTTTTTTTTTGAGACGGAGTCTGGCTCTGTCGCCCAGGCTGGAGTGCAGTGGCTGGATCTCAGCTCACTGCAAGCTCCGCCTCCCGGGTTTACGCCATTCTCCTGCCTCAGCCTCCGGAGTAGCTGGGACTACAGGCGCCCGCCACCTCGCCCGGCTAGTTTTTTGTATTTTTAGTAGAGACGGGGTTTCACCGTGTTCGCCAGGATGGTCTCGATCTCCTGACCTCGTGATCCGCCCGTCTCGGCCTCCCAAAGTGCTGGAATTACAGGCTTGAGCCACCGCGCCCAGCCCCCATGAGTTCATATTTTGCCATATTTGTTTTCAGATGTTTTCCTTCCAAGAAATGAATCATGGCATGCAGAACTGAACTGAAGTTTTTTTTTGTTTGTTTGTTTGTTTGTTTGTTTTTTTGAGACAGGGTCTCGCTATGTCATCCAGGCTGGAGTGCATTGGCGTGATCTCGGCTCACTGCAACCTCTGCCTCCTGGGTTCCAGTGATTCTCCTGCCTCAGCCTCCCAGGTAGCTGGGATTACAGGCATGTGCCACCATACCCAGCTAATTTTTGTATTTTTAGTAGAAACGGGGTTTCACCATGTTGACTAGGCTGGTCTCAAACTCCTGACCTCAGGTGATCTGCCCACCTCGGCCTCCCTAAGTGCTAGGATTACAGGTGAGAGCCACCACGCCCGGCCCGAAGTTCTTTTTAATAAACTCCTGACAGACGACCTCATTTCTTCTCCACTGGCACAACGTCCTCTTCCAATGGTTTAATATGTTTCCTACTTATAATGGAGCTATAGCATGCTAGCATGCTATTAAAGTATCACAGAAACTATAGTCCATAATAACTTAATTGTACATTTTAAAAAGTTACAGAAATAGCATTAACTGTATGTATCATTCTTCCACTTGCTTTCTCCTCTGAGCACACTGTTTTAGAGACTTATCCATGTTGCTACACAATTATTTATTTTTACTGATGGAAATATTCTATCATACAAGTATAAAAGCTGTATTCATTGATTTCTCTATTAATAGATATTTAAATGTTTCAAAAATACTTATTATTAACAAGAATGCTTGAATGAATCTCTCTAAAATGTGGGCATGCCGGGTGTGATGGCTTATGAATATAATTTCAGCACTTTGGTAGGTTGAGGTGGGGGGATCACTTGGACCCAGGAGGTTGAGGCTGCAGTGAACCATGGTGGCACCTCATCTCAAAAAAGAAAAAAGCCTGTAATCCCAGCACTTTGGGAGGCGGAGGCAGGTGGATCACGAGGTCAGGAGATCGAGACCATCCCGGCTAACACGGTGAAACCCCGTCTCTACTAATAATGCAAAAAATTAGCCGGGCGTGGCGGCGGCTGCCTGTAGTCCCAGCTGCTGGGGAGGCTGAGACAGGAGAAAGGCGTGAACCCGGGAGGCGGAGCTTGCAGTGAGCCTAGATCGCGCTACTGCACTCCAGCCTGGGCGACTGAGCGAGACTCCGTCTCAAAAAAAAAAAAAAAAAAAAAAAAAAAAACAAAAGAAGAAAAAAAGAAAAAAATCCATAAACATAAATAAAAACTAAAAATAAAATGTGAGTATGGGCGAGCGGCGATGGGTCTCACACTCTGCCGGGAGCTTGGAGAGCACTGGCCTAGGCCTACCCCACAGCACCCGGAGCATTCCCTATGGGGGCGTGGCCAGCAGCAGGCCAGCCTGTTAAACATCTTTTCAAATATTTTATTGAACATTAAAGTTTTTTCTTTGACAAATTTCATGTTCATGTCTGTTGCCCATTTTCCTACTCACTGTTCATATCTTCAGTATGGGCTTGTAGGAATTACTGGTTAATTCTCTATATGACTGTTTTGTCGGTGATCAATGTTGTGAATCTCTCTGGCCCATGGCTTGTATTTTACAAATGTATTACATTATTTCTATTTACTTGTGTTCTGAATGTATAACACAGCCATGTGATTAGGAAATTAAAATGCTTTGGGGTTCACATCTGTCAGCCTCCAGCCTATCCCTTTATTTATATGAACTGCAGAACAAGTGTCTGAAGTGACCTCTACTGTCATCTCCATTTTATGTTATGGATGGGGACATGGACCCATACAGATGTGTCCTAGCTGTCCAGTGTGCACAGCTGAGTCAGGTCCTCTGTGTGGCCCCTGTGGCTCACTGAGGTCACACTACACACAATCCAAGGTTCTAGGATGTCCTGGGCTCCCATGAGCTGGGCTTCACCAACTGCTCCAGGTGACAATAGAAATTTCAGGTGGGTTGCCTTCCCACCTGGCCTGCCTGGGTTGGAACAGCCTATTTTTTTTAACGTGGAAAGTGAACTAAAGGGTAAAACAAAATTGATTTGTCTCCGATTTGGAACTGGGGTGAGGAGAGGCCCAAAGAAAACTGAAGAACAGAAACACCTTCCCATCAGTGTCCCTAGCTCTCCTTTAGCCTGTCTCCCTGTGCGAACACCTAGATACACTGGACTAACGGTGGCCGCATAGTTCGAATACAACCAGTTACTGGTTCTTTCTCCGCAGCCAAACCTCAGAGCTAATTTAGGTTGCTGTGTGGGAACGTACAAATTTTTCACCCTGGCATTTATCTCAGGGTTCTTAGAAATTTCTCCAGAAAGGAAAAAAGAATCAAAACAAAAGAAATAACAGAAGGCGTATTGGTTGAAGTGTATTCTTGAAATGTTTACTTATAGGAGGAAGTTGAGATGTGGAATTTTCTCCAGTCCTTCAGCAGATGAGCAGATGAGCTGCTTCCTCAAGTGTGTCCTGACCCATCTCTTCCCTCCCTGGACCACAGACGGCCTGCAGCTCCATTCTGTAGACACAGAACCTTTGGGAGGGCAGGTCCATTGCCCCCGTGGGGCTTGCACACGTAGGTCAATAACCCATCTCCCTTCTTGAGGACCAAATTGCAGTCCTCCTGGTAACAGCCTTACTGTCTGGCTATGCTAAAAAAGTCCACTGGATGCCTAGGGATGGAGTGGAGACTATGGGGTCAATGTGGACGTCTAGAGTTGGGGTGGGGCACACTCGGGATCACAGTGGATGCCTGGAGACAGGGATAGAAGGCGTGACAGGAGAGAGGAGAGACTGTTCAGGATCCAGTAAACTCCTGGCGTTGGAACCTATGCTGTCGGGGGTCACGGTGGATGCCTGGAGACTAGGTGGCATGGTGCAGGTCACACTGGTGCCACTGTGTGCCTCTCAGGGATCTCTGCATGGACAGGGCCAACATGAAGTAAACACTGGAAACCCTCTTCCCAGTGGGTATAGACGTGAGGTTTCTTCTGTTTGGGTTGTCTGACATCCCTATGTTGCTGGCTGCTCTGAGGCTCTGAAAGATAATGGGGGATTTATTTTGTGTTTTCCCCAACCTTGAGGCCAAGGCCCATGGAACCAATCCAGGGCAGAGACAGAACAGATCTTGTGGACCCAGGCTCTGGATTCTTTCCCACCGAGGTGAGGAGAAGGAGAGGGGCAAGGGCCGTCTTCTAAGTGAGGACATTTCATTTGGCGCATGTAGGTCAGCAGGGCCGTCCTCTGACTGAATCACAGCTTCCTGTGTCTTTGAAACAGGGTCTAGAAATAAGCCTGTCATGTTTGCTTCTCCCTTGAAATGCTCAAAGGTCCAGGGCTGCCCTGAAGGTCCAGAGGCTACTCCAAGGACGGCATGCGAGCCAGGCTGTGGGCTCTCAGGCCAGCGCATGTGAACTCAGGGCTGGGCTGCAGCCTTCCAACGCAGGCATGTGTGGTGTGTTCAACTCCAGGATCCCATCACCCATTTGAACACCGTGCTGTGGGCTTACTTTGTTCAGAGTGAAGTGACTAAACCACAGTGAAAGTGAAAGTACTTCTTGGATAACATTCTATATCTGACTTTTTCTCTTTCTTCAGAACAGGCAGATTGGAAATGATGCAGAATAAACCGTAAGAAACGCATGTACAGAGCCAAGCAGCTGACTGGAAATAGGATTCCAGTCTCATCAGTAAGCACTTAATTGTGTGTCCACCACTGCAGCTGTTGCTGGGAGTTAAGTGAAACTTGTCATCCACTTCTAACTTCTTGCTGAAAACATTTACAGCCTTAAGATGGGACATTCAGTGTTCCCGTTTGGATTTGGGCATAGCGAGGAGAGGTCCCCAGATTTCAGGGCCTCAGCTACGTCATATCAGTACCCACGGCCATGTCCACACCACTGGATGGATGTGACAGGCCAAGTCAAGGGGGACAAATGACACCTATTTGCAGTGTCACTACAGAGTTGACGGAGTGCTCCCAGGGAGGTTGTGCACTGACCTCAGCTTATTGAAGACAAGGTAAAGGCCCGAGAGGCTCGGGGACTTGTCTGAGGTCTTCGGCCACATGTCACAAGGCTGTCCTGTGCTCCGGGGCTGCTAGCACTCACAAGATGTGGGTCTGCTATGCCCTAGCTGGGGCCACCTTAGAGGAGCCAGACTCAGGGTGGCTGCAGCATCTGTCGGGGCTCCAGTGGAGCCCGGGGCTGAGTTTCTCAATCAATGTGTTGCCCAACGGGCCCCGGTGCTGCAGCAGGCCACCCTCCACCACTGTTCTCCCTTTCACTGTGGGTGAAATGGTCACGGTGGTCCTTAGGAGTCCTAGGTTGCTTCTCTATCCTTGGAGTTCAAAGGGGCTTGAGAAACCACCCAGTACAACTTCTCATTTAATAAAAGGGTTGAAAGCATCATGGAACTCTGACTGAATTGGCCCTGACGGCAGCTTGTCCATGACGGCCTCCTTTCTTTTGTTGCATTTCTTTGCCTTGGTAGAGGGAAGAAGAGACACATGCAAGATAACTCCATTGTCTTTCGTGGCATGACTATGCACCATCACGCCACGCTCCTGCACCACGGCCACCTACACTGTGAATCTGACATCCACACCGAGGGCTGGTGATCACGTGGATCTCATTTTCAGTGGCAAGCACAGAGGTGGCTGTGCCAGGGTCCCCAGACCCAGCCACAGGGTACATGCTCATTTCCAGGCTCCCTCCTTTTCCTCCCTAGTCACTCCCTCTGCCTGGGAGCCCCTTTTCCTGGACTGCTCGTAATCCTACTCTTCGCCCTGAAGCCCCACAGTCATGCTTATCTACAAACACAGTCACACACACACACACACGTGCATTCCATTTACATACCACATGCACTTGCATGTGCACACACATGTATACACATATACCACACATACTACATGCACACACACAGGCGCTTGCACACACTACACACATACCACACAGCACACCTCCACACACACCCCACATGTATCCCCAAACATATGCACACAATACGCACATACACACACACACACGCATACCCACACAGCATTCTTCTAGTCATAGATCAACACAACTAGAGAACAATGCACGTGTGTGTGTATGTTTGTGTATGTGCACATGTGTGTGCCTTTTAATAATTTCAGTTAATCACATTAAAAGGTCTTAATCCTGTCACAAACTTTTGCATGTTAAAAAGTCAACTAATTAGCCCAAAGGTATGATTATTTTGCATAAATTTGGAAAGTAGTCATTTTTAGCTAGTTTTCTGTTTTACAGAGTTTTATTTAATGTAAGTATCATAGGCATACATGGTAAAAATTCAGAGAGTATAGAAGGAAATGAAGTAACGTAGAAAAGTTTCTTTCATGAACTTCCCTCCACTCTCAGTTCTGGTCCCTCCACTCAAAGGGAGACACTACTTAGCAGGCTCCTGTGTAAACCTCCAGAGAAATGTTATACATATGCCCATGTGTGTCTATGCTGCAAAAATCCACACTCACTGAATGATTTTACACCATTATTCACAAAGTTTAGCCACTTGCTTTTTATACTTAATAATTTAGCTTTGAGTTTCATCTACATTCATAACATACATATGAACCAAAGTATTCAATAAATATGTTAATAACTGAACTGTCATCATATTTAAAGTGTGCGATATTTTCTGCACATGTAAATTATATCTCAAACACATGGTTAAAAAAGCAAAACTCTGGCCAGGCGCGGTGGCTCACCCCTGTAATCCCAGCACTTTGGGAGGTGGAGGCAGGAGGATCACGAGGTCAGGAGATCGAGACCATCCTGGCCAATATGGTGAAACCTGTCTTTACTAAAAATACAAAAATTAGCTGGGCATGGTGGCACGTGCCTGTAATCCCAGTTACTCGGGAGGTACAGTCAAGAGAATCGCTTGAACCAGGGAGTCGGAGGTTGTGGTGAGCCGAAATTTGCGCCACTGCACTCCAGCCTGGCAACGGAGCGAGACCCTGTCTCAAAAAATAAAACAAAACAAAACAAAAAAACCCCAACTCTGCTGTTAATTACTCTGCATCCTGAAAGCTGTGACTCTTATGCAGATGAACCACCCTGGGCAGAAATATTCTCTCTTCCCTCTTTCACATGGGTTGAGTCACATGAGAGACTTGTTTTCTCTACCCCAGATACAGTCAGAATGGATACAGCATAACATTTGAGAGTTCCTCATTGATGGGTGCTTAGGTTCTCTCTCTAATTTGTTCCAGTTGTGCCATTATGAACAATACCAAAAGCAGCATCCTTCCACATGTACCTTGGCATAGTTTTGTGAGCATACTTGTAGGATCATTTCCTAACAGAGAAATTGCTGAGTCAAAGGATTTTTTTTTTTTTTAAATGTAATGTGTGTTGCCAAATCACTTTCCAAAGAGTTGCACCAATTTATATTCCCATAAACAGGTTATGAGTTGCTCATTCCTTACAGCATCGCCCACATAACTTTTTAATCAAGGCCCATCTGATAGGTAAAACATGGTATTTTGTTGTTAAGATGTATGTATATTGAATTATAATGAGGTTTAGAACCTCTTTATTTGTTTATTAGCCAATTTTACATGTCATTTGCAAACAGCCTCCACTCAATTTTCTTTGTGGTTGTTCAGCTTTGTCTCAGGGATTTGTGTAATCACCTTGGGGAAAACAATAGCTACTTGTCAAATACGTCAATTTTTTTTTTTTAATTTTTTTTTTTTTTTTTTTTTTGAGACGGAGTCTTGCTCTGTCGCCCAGGCTGGAGTGCAGTGGCGCAATCTCGGCTCACTGCAAGCTCCGCCTCCCGGGTTCACGCCATTCTCCTACCTCAGCCTCCCGAGTAGCTGGGACTACAGGCGCCCGCCACTGCACCCGGCTAATTTTTTTCTATTTTTTAGTAGAGACGGGGTTTCACCATGGTCTCGATCTCCTGACCTTGTGATCCGCCCGCCTCGGCCTCCCAAAGTGCTGGGATTACAGGCGTGAGCCACCGCGCCCGGCCTCGTCAATTTTTTTTTTTACAGACCACTATTTTTTTGCAACTTTACTCCCCTATACAGAATTTAATTTTTTTTCACATGGTCTCATGTTTTAATCTTTCCCATATTGGCTTTGCCTAAGGGTTCTTCTTTTAAGAATGGGGGAACTTACTTTTAGGGTTCTTGTCTTATCCTATTTATACTCCTCCAATGCCAGAATAAGCATTTGGAAGCTAACGTCTTGATACTTTGCTCTTTAATGATTACTGGTTGCTTATATGAAGTAAAAGACTTACCAAAAAGCACTGAGACAAACAATGGCTTTAACTTCTAAATAGGAAAAAAGATGGTCTCTTTCGTTCCTACAGGCATTCTAGAAGACAGGGGCTGTTTCTTCTATTTTCCTTGATCCCACGTGGGTTCATAAAGGTGTTTAAAAAATAGTTATTAGAAATTAAAGAAGACCTAAATAAATGGAAAGACATCATGCCACAGCTAGAAATACTCAACAGTGTCCTAGTCACCTAAAGCGATCCGTAGACCCACAGATCCCTATCAACATTCCAACGGCCATTTTGCAGAAATGGAAAAACTGATCCTTAAATTCATACGGAATTGGAAGAGGAAACTGAGTAGCCAAAACAATCTTCAAAAGGAAAAACAGAGTTGGTAAACTCACACTTCCTGATTTAAAAAGATATAATAACCAAAATAGACATCAAGATTAATGGAATATAATTGAGAGTTCAGAAATAAACTCGTATTTATGGTGGATGATTTTCAACAAGGATGTCAAATGTGTTCAATGGGGAAAGAATATTCTCTTTAAACGATGGTGGTGGGACAACAGGGATCCACATGCAAAAGATGTACAAAAATCAACTCATAATGAATTAGCAGCCAAAACAGAAGAGCTAAAACCATAAAACAGAAGAAAACACAGGGGTACATCTTCAAGATCTAAGATGTAGCAATGGCTTCTTAGATATGTCACCAAAAGCATGAATGACAAAAGAAAAAAATAGATTAATTAGACTTCATCAAAATTGAAAACTTTTGGGCATCAAAGGACGTAATCAAGATAGTGAGAAGAAAACCTACAAAATGGGAGAAAATATTCGGATAAACAAAATGTGGTATTTACATACAATAACTTGTTCAGAAACAAAGGAAATGCCTTTCTGATACATTCAGCAATGTGAAAGAACCTTGAACACATAACGTCAAGTGAAATAAGCCAGACACAAAGAAAAAACGGGATTATATGATTTCATTTATATGGACTATTTAGAATAGGCAAATTCATAGAGACAGAAATTAGATTTGTGGTTACTAGGGGCTGAGAGGAGGAGGGAATGGGGAGTTATTGCTTCGTGGTTACAGAGGTTCTGTTTGGAGAGATGAAAAAGTTTTGGAAATAGACAGTGGTGAGGATTGCACAATGGTGGGCATATAATTAATGTCACTGAACTGTACACTTAAAATGGCTAAAATGGCAAATGTTACATTTCATTTTACCACAGTTTCGAAAATTAATAATGTACTATACCAAAACCACTGACTGACACTTTACCTGGGTGAACTGTCTGGCATGTGAATTATATCTCAACAAAGCTGTTAAAAATTATTTTAGATCTGGCCTGGCCACTAACTCTCAATTATTTCAGATTTCATGACTTCCTTGCAGAGATGTTTAGCAAAAATAATCATCCTATGTTTATGTTTTCCTCTAAGAGTTTTATGGTTTTTAGCTGTTCTGTTTAGGCTGCTGATTCATTTTGAGTTAATTTTCGTACATCTTTTGCATGTGGATATCTGTCGTCCCAGCACCATCTTTTGAAGAGAATATTCTTTACCCATTGAATAAGGGTGCACTTGGCATCCTTGTTGAAAATCAATTAACCATAGGTGGAGGAGTTTATTTCTGAACCCTCTATTATATCCCATTAATCTGGAGAGAAAGACACAGACCTGTTATGTTCACAGTTAAAAAGAAACCCTTAGGAACCTTGCTGGTGCTTCAGGACAGGCCTTTGACACCCTGTTTTTGGAATACAGAGCACATTGTGAGTGTTGGTTGTATTACCACCTGGGACCTCAGGTCAACTCTCAGGGCCTGGATTACTTCATTAGCAAAGTCAATGGCTGAGAACGGGGGTGTCTTCATCTCCAGAATTTTGTGTTGCAGCAGTAAGCAGAGAACCGAGAAGTCCACAGCCAACACCTCCTTTCCATCAGCTCCTCCTCTCGGCTTTCACTCCTGCACCTGGCAGTGACAGGGACTCGACGGCCTGTGTTGTGGCAGTGAGGGTCCTAGTGGTCCATCCCCCTGGAGTTTCCTTCCACTTCCTTTGCCCCATCTCAGCCAGCCACCTACAGGCACACACAGGTACTCATATTCCACAGTGGGGAAGATTACAGCAGGCCCCCAGTATAGCTGGGCTGGCATACCCCTGAGAGGGCTTCAGTCACAAAGAGTTTTGTTCTCCCTAACTTCGCCTTGGCAATAGTCAATTTTTCTTACATGCAGGATAGACTGGATTTATCTTCAAAGTTAGCCAGCAATGCTAAATGTTGGTTAAAAAGCAGTTCTCTGCTGGGTAGAGAAAGCAAGTTCCCTGTGTGACTCAACCCATGTGAAAGAGGGAAGAGAGAATGTTTCCTTCCAGGGCAGTTCATTTACATAAGGGTGACAGCATTCAGGATATAAGGTACGTAACAGGAGGGTATTTTTTTAACATGTGTTTATGATATAATTTACGCACCATACAATTCATTCATTTCAAGTGTGCGATTTAATGGCTTTTAATGTATTCATAGAGTTGTGTATCCATCATTATAGTTCACTTGAGAACATTTGCATTATGTCAAAACAAAGAACCCTCCTTCTGTTACCCACCTCAGCCCTAGACAATCACTTCCGCCTTTGGATTCTAGGAATTTGTCTCTTCTGGAGATTTTCCTGAAATGGTTTCACGTAACATGTGGTCTTTGATGACTGGTTTCTTTCACTTAGCAGAACGTTTTTAAGGATCATCCATGCTATAGCATCTTCACCCCTTTTTCGTGCCAAATAATATCCCGTTGTGTGGACCTATCACCTTTTATTTATTCATTCATCAGTTGATGAACATTGGGTGCTTTCTACTTGTTCACAATTATGAACAATACCACTTTGAACCTCCGTGCACACATTTTTGTGGGGATAAGCATTCTAACTTCTCCTGGGTATATACATAGTTGTAACATTGCATGGTCGTGTGTTAACTCTATGTCTAACCATTTGAGGAGCTGCTAGGCGGTTTCCTAAAGCAGCTGTATTACTTCACATTCATATCAGCAGTGCACGAGGGGTGCAATCTCGAACAATCCTTAAAATACAAAGCCAGTACATATACACTATGAAATGCTATGCAGCCATAAAAAGAAACGAGATCATGTCCTTTGCAAAGACATGGATGGAGCTGGAAGCCATTGTTTTCAGCAAACTAACACTGGAACAGAAAACCAAACACCAAATATTCTCACTTATAACTGAGAACTGAACAACGAGAACACACGGACACAGGGAGGGGAACAACACACACTGAGGTCTATGGTCAGGAGCAGGTAGAGGGAGAGCATCAGGATAAACAGCTAATGCATGCTGGGCTTGATACCTAGGTGATGGGTTGACAGGTGCAGCAAAGCACCATGGCACATGTTTACCTGTGTAACAAAGCTGCACGTCCTGCACATGTATCCCATAACTTAAAATAAAAATAAAATAAAATTAATTTTTTAAAAAAGCCACTTTGTCAAGCCTGTAATCGCAGTACTTTGGGAGGCCGAGACAGGTGGATCACGAGGTCAGGAGATCGAGACCATCCTGGCTAACACAGTGAAACCCCGTCTCTACTAAAAAATACAAAAAACTAGCTGGGCGAGATGCTGGGTGCCTGTAGTCCCAGCTACTCAGGAGGCTGAGGCAGGAGAATGGCGTGAACCTGGGAGGCGGAGCTTGCAGTGAGCCGAGATCTGGCCACTGCACTCCAGCTTGGGCGACAGAGCCAGACTCCGTCTCAAAAAAAAAAAAAGCAGTGTGTAGAGGGAAATTTATAGCACTAAATGCCCACAAGAGAAAGCAGGAAAGATCTAAAATTGACACTCTAACATCGCAATTAAAAGAACTAGAGAAGCAAGAGCAAACACATTCGAAAGCTAGCAGAAGGCAAGAAATAACTAAGATCAGAGCAGAACTGAAGGAGATAGAGACACAAAAAACCCTCCAAAAAATCAATGAATCCAGGAGTTGGTTTTTTGAAAAGATCAACAAAATTGACAGACCACTAGCAAGACTAATAAAGAAGAAAAGAGAGAAGAATCAAATCGACGCAATTAAAAATGATAAAGGGGATATCACCACCGACCCCACAGAAATACAAACTACCATCAGAGAACACTATAAACACCTCTATGCAAATAAACTGGAAAATCTAGAAGAAATGGATAATTTCCTGGACACTTACACTCTTCCAAGACTAAACCAGGAAGAAGTTGAATCCCTGAATAGACCAATAGTAGGCTCTGAAATTGAGGCAATAATTAATAGCCTACCAACCAAAAAAAGTCCAGGACCAGATGGATTCACAGCTGAATTCTACCAGAGGTACAAGGAGGAGCTGGTACCATTCCTTCTGAAACTATTCCAATCAATAGAAAAAGAGGGAATCCTCCCTAACTCATTTTATGAGGCCAACATCATCCTGATACCAAAGCCTGGCAGAGACACAACAAAAAAAGAGAATTTTAGACCAATATCCCTGATGAACATCGATGCAAAAATCCTCAATAAAATACTGGCAAACCGGATTCAGCAGCACATCAAAAAGCTTATCCACCATGATCAAGTGGGCTTCATCCCTGGGATGCAAGGCTGGTTCAACATTCGCAAATCAATAAACATAATCCAGCATATAAACAGAACCAAAGACAAGAACCACATCATTATCTCAATAGATGCAGAAAAGGCTTTTGACAAAATTCAACAGCCCTTCATGCTAAAAATGCTCAATAAATTCGGTATTGATGGAACGTACCTCAAAATAATAAGAGCTATTTATGACAAACCCACAGCCAATATCATACTGAATGGGCAAAAACTGGAAAAATTCCCTTTGAAAACTGGCACAAGACAGGGATGCCCTCTCTCACCACTCCTATTCAACATAGTGTTGGAAGTTCTGGCTAGGGCAATCAGGCAAGAGAAAGAAATCAAGGGGATTCAGTTAGGAAAAGAAGAAGTCAAATTGTCCCTGTTTGCAGACGACATGATTGTATATTTAGAAAACCCCATTGTCTCAGCCCAAAATCTCCTTAAGCTGATCAGCAACTTCAGCAAAGTCTCAGGATACAAAATTAATGTGCAAAAATCACAAGCATTCTTATACACCAGTGACAGTCAAACAGAGAGCCAAATCAGGAATGAACTTCCATTCACAATTGCTTCAAAGAGAATAAAATACCTAGGAATCCAACTTACAAGGGATGTAAAGGACCTCTTCAAGGAGAACTACAAACCACTGCTCAGTGAAATCAAAGAGGACACAAACAAATGGAAGAACATACCATGCTCATGGATAGGAAGAATCAATATCGTGAAAATGGCCATACTGCCCAAGGTAATTTATAGATTCAATGCCATCCCCATCAAGCTACCAATGAGCTTCTTCACAGAATTGGAAAAAACTGCTTTAAAGTTCATATGGAACCAAAAAAGAGCCCGCATCTCCAAGACAATCCTAAGTCAAAAGAACAAAGCTGGAGGCATCACGCTACCTGACTTCAAACTATACTACAAGGCTACAGTAACCAAAACAGCATGGTACTGGTACCAAAACAGAGATATAGACCAATGGAACAGAACAGAGTCCTCAGAAATAATACCACACATCTACAGCCATCTGATCTTTGACAAACCTGAGAGAAACAAGAAATGGGGAAAGGATTCCCTATTTAATAAATGGTGCTGGGAAAACTGGCTAGCCATAAGTAGAAAGCTGAAACTGGATCCTTTCCTTACTCCTTATACAAAATTAATTCAAGATGGATTAGAGACTTAAATGTTAGACCTAATACCATAAAAATCCTAGAGGAAAACCTAGGTAGTACCATTCAGGACATAGGCATGGGCAAAGACTTCATGTCTAAAACACCAAAAGCAATGGCAGCAAAAGCCAAAATTGACAAATGGGATCTCATCAAACTAAAGAGCTTCTGCACAGCAAAAGAAACTACCATCAGAGTGAGCAGGCAACCTACAGAATGGGAGAAAATTTTTGCAATCTACTCATCTGACAAAGGGCTAATATCCAGAACCTACAAAGAACTCAAACAAATTTACAAGAAAAAAACAAACAACCCCATCCAAAAGTGGGCAAAGGATATGAACAGACGTTTCTCAAAAGAAGACATTCATACAGCCAACAGACACATGAAAAAATGCTCATCATCACTGGCCATCAGAGAAATGCAAATCAAAACCACAATGAGATACCATCTCACACCAGTTAGAATGGCGATCATTCAAAAGTCAGGAAACAACAGGTGCTGGAGAGGATGTGGAGAAATAGGAACACTTTTACACTGTTGGTGGGATTGTAAACTAGTTCAACCATTATGGAAAACAGTATGGCGATTCCTCAAGGATCTAGAACTAGATGTACCATATGACCCAGCCATCCCATTACTGGGTATATACCCAAAGGATTATAAATTATGCTGCTATAAGGACACATGCACACGTATGTTTATTGCAGCACTATTCACAATAGCAAAGACTTGGAATCAACCCAAATGTCCATCAGTGACAGATTGGATTAAGAAAATGTGGCACATATACACCATGGAATACTATGCAGCCATAAAAAAGGATGAGTTTGTGTCCTTTGTAGGGACATGGATGCAGCTGGAAACCATCATTCTTAGCAAACTATCACAAGAACAGAAAACCAAACACCGCATGTTCTCACTCGTAGGTGGGAACTGAACAATGAGATCACTTGAACTCGGGAAGGGGAACATCACACACCGGGGCCTATCATGGGGAGGGGGGAGGGGGGAGGGATTGCATTGGGAGTTATACCTGATGTAAATGACGAGTTGATGGGTGCAGCACACCAACATGGCACAAGTATACATATGTAGCAAACCTGCACGTTGTGCACATGTACCCTACAACTTGAAGTTTAATAATAATAAATAAATTAAAAAATAAAAAAAAATAAAAAAATAAAAAAAAAAAGCCACTTTGTTTAGAAAAGAGTTGGTTAGATCCTCACAATGTTAAACACAGTAACCACATGACTCAGCATTTCCACTGCTAAGTATACATGCAAGAGAAATGAAAACACACATCCATGCAAAAACCTGTAAATGGATATTAATAGAAACATTATTTATCATAGCCAAAAAGCAAGAGAAGCTAGTCTCAAAAGCCATTTTTATGAGGTACGAGAGGAGTCAAATTCTCACTCAGACAGTGGAGTAGGGGTTGCTGGGGCTGGAGGAAGCAAAGTGCAGTGGAAGGAGGGGCTGCTGCTAATGGGTAGAGGTTTTTTCCTGGTACAAGGTAATGAAGTTGTTCTAAAATTAGAGAGCAGCGATAATTGCACAGCTTTGTAAATATACTCAAAACTGTTGAATCATACACTTTACAAAGGTGAACTTTATGGTGTGTCAACTGCTAATCAATAAAGCTAATGCGAGAGAGGGGGAGCTCAGCTTCATTACTCTGTTCTTCCAGCATTAAGCTTTTCCCTGGACACTTACGATTTAGTCTCTCTCTCTCACACACACACACACATATGCACACATCCTCACTCATGTTTTATACTCTTCTCCTTTTCTCTTCATGCTTCAAAAATATCAATCAAATGGAAAGTGATGTTCCCAGTGTAGAGACATTGCCAATCTTACTGAGATCTCAAATAGGTGGAGGCAGAGGAAGGTGGCTGTTAGGGCTTCAGTTTCCAGTAACCACAGGGCACTAGGAGCTCACATGAGCCCTTCTCCTCCTGTGAAAAATTCATGAAGATGTGGATAAAATGTGATGCCCAAATAATATGTGACCAAAATAGGCATTTTTTTAGGCCAAGAGAACCTATCCAGTGTTGTGACATAGTCTGTTATGAAAAATTTGCTGTGAGTGTTATCTATTGGTAAGACAGTAAAAGGAACGCATTTACAACCTGATTTCACTTGTGCCTCTGCCGCTTTTTCATGGGATCTGTGGCTTTACTGAAGACTTTTTTATAAGAATGTGAACAAATTGTAATCATCAAACAATATAGGCAGTGTAAATAAAATGTTTAAGATTCCTTTCATCCTTCTTCAGTCTTCCTTCTCCAGGTCAGGAGACCTATATCTTTTTCTATATTCTTACAAACATGTAATATGTAGAATGTCTGTTTTTATGTCATTCATCACTTCTTTTACCTTTTTATTTATAATTGTAAAATACACATGATGTAGAATTTGCCATCTTAACCATTTTTAAAATGTACAGTTGAGCAGTGTTAAGTATATACACGCTGCTGTGCAACCAATCCCCAGAATGCTTTCACCTCGCAAGACTGAAATTCTATGTCTGCTAGATACTAACCACATGCTTCCCCACTGCCCTCAGCCGCTGGAAACTACCCTTCTACTTTCTGTCTCTATGAATTTGACTTTTCTCATACGAGTGGCATCATATAGTTGTCATTTGGTGACTGGCTTATTTCACTGAGCATAATGTCCTCAAGGTTTATCCACGTTACATAGCATATGTCAGAATTTCCATCTTTTTAAGGGCTGAATAATATTCCATTGTATGAACAGACCGCATTTTGCTTCTCCACCCATCTGTCGATGGACACTCGGGTTGCTTCCATCTTTTGGCTAGTCATTCCAGACCTTTGAACAGTATTTCTGGAAGAACACTTTACCCAGTCCAATCAACTCTGGAAGTGAAGAACATATCCTACCATGTCTTCCTGCATGGATTGAACCATAAGCACATTCCGTTTGAGAATGCCTAGTGCACGCCAGGCAATAGGGGGCTTTCGTCACAGGAGGCGATAAAATGGACACAATCCTGACATCATGAAGCATGAATGGTGTAGACAGAATGTAAAGTTAAGGAATAGGAGTGTAGGACAGTCTCTGAAGAAAATGGGCCATGTCAATAACAGAGACAACAGGAGGGTCGAGGATGGTATACTGAGAAGCTGATAGTTAAGCTGAGACTGGTAGGGTATGGAGCAAGTGATGCACATGAGTACTTTTGGAGTGGGTGCAGGGCTTCTCGTTAGAGAAAATATGCTGAAGTGGAAAAGAGCATGCAGAAGGCACAGAACAGGCTGGCATGGCAGGCGCACAATGCAGGTGTTCTACAGGGACAGTGGCATGAGATGGGCATGAATGGGGATGGGTGGACTAAGGTGTGAACTCAGATGATATTCCATATGCAAAGTATATTCTGACGGATTTAAGCGAGGGTGTGGCAAGACTGTTGATATGTTGCAAAAGCGTAATGTGGGAAAAGAAGAATTTGAAGGGGAACAGGAATGGAAGCAGGAAGGCCATTAGGTGGCTACTGCAACAGTTCAGGCATGAGATAAAGAAGGATGGATCTGGGGTTGCAGCAGTGGTACTGGGAAAAAGCAGGTGAACCTGAGATATATTTTGCAATGAAAACCAATGAGACTTGGGGGTGAATTAGATGTAGGAAGTAAGGGAGGGAGGAGAAGAAGATGATACCTTTCTTTCCTGTTTCTTTTAGTCTAGTCTAGAACACTTTGTCGTATTCCCCAGCACAGGGGCTTAGGTAGGCCCAGCGCACACAATACATTTTTGTGGGCTTGGGCCCCCCGTCCTGCTTCCAAGTCCAAGAGCTGCAGAATGCTGGCTGCCTTTAGCACCTTTGATTTTCTCTAAACTTATGGGTTAGAAAATCTCTTGTGTAAACAAATACCTGCAGGTGGGGGTGCTCAGAGGCAACTCTGTTTGGCCATCCCAGGGATGTCTGGACAACAGCATGTGCAAAATAGCCCAGAGGTACGGGGACATTCTATTTGGTATTTCACCCTCCATTTTGCTAAGTCACATGATGACTTCATTCGTGACCCATATGAACTATTTTTTCACATGTTTGAAGTCATAAGACATGAAGAGAGAGAAAAGAACTTGAAAGCTAGAGAAGCAGAAGAAACATTTGAGGTTTATCGTGCTTCAGTTTTCTGTCTTTTGGGCCCATCAGTTCTTACCTTAAAAATGAGAACATTTTATTAAATTTCCCCAAGTTTCCTTCCAGCCCTACCAATTTGTGACTCCTTAGAGTAATTGTCTATTTTTAGGGACAATAAGATCATGTGAGTTTTTCAAAACAAGAACAATAACTTTGTATCAACAACAAAAAAAATCAAACTGAAAATGAAATACATTCACATTTGCGGAACCTAAAACACGTAGAAGTACTATAGTAGGTAAGTCATTTCTTTCTTATTTTTGTTTTTCCAAATTGAAATATAGGAGTTGAACTGCTTCTGAATGCGATAAACTAGTTTGTAGCAGACCGAGTTCTTGCCTAGAACTCCTGAAAAAGCCAGATAAAATGTAAGAAGCTGGTGAAATGCCCTGAAGAGCGATAGAGGCAGCTCACAGGAGCCACTTCCTTTGAGCCCACATCAGAGAGGCATGAGGGGAGCTTTAATGGGCTGCTTGTTACTTTGGAACATCTGCCAATTTTGGTGTGGGGCAAGAGGCCGAGAGCATCACCATTTTGAACAGAAGCAGGCTGTGGAGAGGCCCAGGAGCCAGCAGAACTTTTAGAAATCTCACGGACCTAAAAACAGACTTTAGAGCTAAGGACTAGGGGGATGGGGACAGGATTTGCAGACAGCAGGGTGGGAAGGAGGGAAGCAGTGAAGACGGACATTAGCTCAACTGTTCACCTGAATGGTAAGAAGATTAAAAGAATTAACAGGAAGCTTCAGGAGATGAAAAACAATTGTAGAACATAACGGAGGGAAGCGCAAGTTATGAGTTCATCTGGTACTCTCTAGAGGAGAGTCCTGTGTGACCTCTGCCCAGGAGCCATGCTGAATGAACGTAAATTGATTACACAAGCAGTTATAAGCCATGTATAGCTTGTTTGATGTATTCCACAAACAGGTATTCTCCAAGAAAATATTATTAGTCTTTTTCCCCCAACGCCCGGAATTATGCCTTAATTTATTTCCTCTAGGACCATCCTTTCACCCTCCCTTAATAGAAGGAAGAATGCAACACAGCCTAACTGCTTTCACTCCGTTCTCCCTGGTGTTTTGAGGGGGAGCTCAAACCAGACCGCTTGGGTTCTGAACCTGGCACCCTATGTGAATTTAGGAATGTTACTTTCAGATGTGCTACATCTGGAAAAAAAGCAGTAATAGTGCGTACATAGTCGAATTGTTATGAGCATTAATGAATTTTGCTAGCCTTGCATGCAGTAAGCACTCGTTTAGTATTCATTACCACTATTATTGGTTTATCTGAATTAATACGAATATCAAGTAGAAGCAGCATAAGTGGGTTTAGCAAAAGCACAACCAGCTCTTGGGAAGCCTAAATTGAGGGCTTCCTGGGTGTTGATGTGGAAATATACCCAGACTGTGAACGCTGTTAGCATAGTCCTTCAAGTCCTTCACCCATGTAAGCTGGATATGTTCAGAGAAGCGTTTGCTATGCTCCAGCCAGACGTAGGAAGGGCAGCTGGCGAGTCCTGGGGAACATCATCCTGGCACCATCAGGGCTTCAGATGTGGCATGGGCTTTCTTACCAACTCATCAGGTGTCCTCAGCTGGCAGGAGGCTCTGGCTGTATGAAGGGCCCTTCTGCCCGCTGCACACCTCTGTGCTAATATCCTTCACACGAAGCACCATTCAGCTGCTGAAGTCCGTGCTTGTGCGTCCAGCAAAGTAGATGCGTGTCAGCATTCTGCAGCTCTACGAGGATAGGAAAACAGCACCCCTGCTGGTTGGAACACAGGTGTGCAAGCATCTCAACTGGGTGGGTTGAGTGGAAGGCAATCCAGAACGTGGCTACTGTAGCTGCTTTCTTTTTCTTTCTTTCCATTATAGAAGTAATAATACTTGCTGAAAAAGAAAATCGTATAATAATTAAAAGCATAAAGAAGCAAATTAAAATTACCTTTAATTCTACCATCCAGTGGGTCTGTTTTCTGAAAACGTGATTCATTTTGGTTTCTAAACTGTTTTTTAGTACTAGAGTTTTTGCTTTGTTTTTGTTTTTCAAAATCGTGGCAAATGAACGCATGAAAATTTATCCCTAGATTCCAAACTTCCAGTAATTAAATGTATGTGTCTTGTCTGCAATACAATTCATCCAAGGTGAGTAAAAAATTGACTGATTTTGGTCACACATCAAACGGCAGGTCATTTGTAATACATTCAGTGGCACCCTAGCTCCTGTTCTCTCAAAGGAATTTCAGACTTGCCCCGGTCAGAATTAAAAGGTAGATAAGCTGTCAGCCTACAAGCTTCCTGGTCTAATTAATTTGGGGACAGCAGTGCTGTGAGACATTAATAAGCATCTGCTTTCTTTTTCCATTTTCTCATGAGGTTATCAATTCCTTTTTCTGTACATGTCAACTGCAAACCTGAGAACAGATTTCAAGGGAAAATTTGGAACAATGCATGCTTTCTAAATAAAAAAAGAAATGAAATGAAAGATGAAGAAAGGAAGAAAAAGGAAGGAAGGAAGGAAGGAAGAAAGGAAGGAAGGAAGGAAAAAGAAAAAGAAGAAAGAGAGAAAGAAAACAAAGAAAGAAAGAAAGAAACAAAGAAAGAAAGAGAAAGAAAAAAAGAAAGAAAAAAGAAAGAGAAAGAAGGAAGGAAAGAAACGGCGGGCAGATGCAATGCTGTTCATTTCTTCTTTTAATATTTCATATTTAAAGTGAAATCTGCTGCTTTTTACAGTGCATATTTGTTCTTTGACCACACTAGTGTTTTGCAAAACTTAAATTATTTGGATTTTAGAAACACCAATTAGGTCACCATGGATGCTACACTATTTCTTTTCCCAAATAATCATTTCCCTTACAAAGTGGCAATTTGCATAAATTGTAATGTTGAAAGTACACAGACTTGAGATTGGAAGGGAGCGAAGTTGCTCAAGGTCGTTTAAGTTGTTGATTTTATCTCTTAGGACTTCTACCTTCTGCGCTTCTGCAGCCATCTAAAATCAGCCAGAGAGGTTTAGGATCCCATTTCTGGCTCTTGCACTGGAGATCCCAGCTGCTGTTCCTCTCTCTGCAGTGAAGGTGTTTCTCTCCCTATTCAAGAGGAGTGCCAACACCTGAGGTTTGGATTCCATCTCTTCCTGCCCCTTCTGCATCATTATCTTCTCTGCCCGGTAGGAACAGCAACTGCCATAGCTAAAGACAGACCAGAAGGAACTCTCCTGAGAACTCAGGTCCCTTCATAGGCACCTCTCCTCCCCTCTCTTTCCCTTTAGGGACCTTCAAAAGCAGCTGTTTTGTTCTTCTCTTTCACTTTGATCCTTTATTTCTAGCTCTGTAATATATTGTTTTTGTCTCCACCATTCTACTACAAACTAGAAGTTTAGACTCCAGAAGTTCTTCAAGAGATTTTTATGTTGATTTTATGTATTTTTTCTATTAATAAATCTAGACACACACACACACACACTTTTTACCCATCTGCATTCTTGATGTCTTACGTTGATTGCCAATGCCTCTCAAGTCGAAAACTCCAAACCATACTTTTGTTTCAAGCCCTAGGCCAGTATCCAATTTCTTAGTAGACCTGAACATTTGGATCTAGACAAGTCTAAAACTTAACTCATGATGTCCTCTGTTTGAGCCCACTAGACTTGCTCCTAAAGCTGACCCTTTACACACATAACTCGTATGTGGTGAGTAAAGCCACCATCCCACCTGCTATTCAACAACACAGTTGGGGGTGATTCTAGGTGCTGCTCCCCAGCCTCTGGATTCTGTCAGTCACTCACCCAACCCTACAGATTCTCTTGCTAAAATATCTCACTTTATTACCTTATTACACGTTCCCATGCTTTCTTACCATTCACATTTAAAAAAACCATTTACAATAATCATGAAATAAAACACTCAAGAACATACCACAAAATTCACATATATATTAAGTTGGTGCAAATGTAATCATGGTTTTTTTTTTTTTTTTTTTTTTTCCCACCAACCTCATAGTATATCAGAAACAGCCAAGTAACCAGTCCTCAGGTCAAGCAAAAGAACATTCCTCGAATTCTGGAAGGTTCTGAGTTTTCTCTTCTGGGTAACATCCTCTTCCTCCTTCTGAAGGCAATCCCCAGCCCAGTTTAAGAGTGGTCACTTCCTTACTTTTCTCCTAGTGTCTTCTCTGAGACATGTGCCCTGAAGTTCCCTCTCTGTGAGCAGTATGTATTCTCTTCCTTGATTTTCATTTCATTTTATTTTTTCATTCACAGTTACGAGTTTGAGATTCATCCATGCAGCGAAGCATGGTCATTGTTGTGTAGGGTTCCACAGCATTAATACAGAGCATGCTTTTTTTCCCATTTGTCACTTGGGGGACACTAGGTGGTTCCTAGTTTGGAGTGGATCATAGTAACGCCACTCCCTTCAGGACCCACTGCAGTTCCACTCTCTGGTATGTGTCTGAGAAACCCAGGGTGCATTCCTTGGAGTGGGATCCCAATCCCAATTGGGGCTGGTCCCAATTACCTACCCCACCACTACCTGCAGTGGAAGTACAGAGTACAGCATGAATTCTTAAGTGATTTCTGCAATAGCAAATGAATCGTTCTCTCTTTCCTTTCGCCTTCAATGTCAAGGATCTTCCCAAGGTGCAGATCTGGTGATGCCACCCTTCTGCATGGCATCTTTTCAATGACTGCCCTCCCCCCTTGGACAATACTTACATTTTCTAGCAAAGGCATTTCGAGCTGATTGTGATCAGAGCTCTGTCCTCCAATCCAGACTCCCACCTTGCCATTTGCTTACCTTGATCGTATACATCACCCATACAGAAGTGCTCCCAGTTACTGCAACATGAAAGCATATCTTCAAGAGTTGACTCTTTACACACAATTATTCATTTATATCAAATCATTAGGGAAGGCATTCCCTTATCTCCAGCCTAAGTCCAGTGCAAGTCCCCAGGATTCTGAAATCTCTCCAGGCATTCATTTATTATAGCAGCTATCAAGTTGTATTGGAAGTACCTGTTTACATTGAATTCATTCATATCCTGCCTTCTTATACAAAAGGGTTGGATAGATGAAATATAATAGAGATGGAACCATATAAGCAGATAAGTGTAGCTAGACTACAGTTTAAAAAGGGGGACATTGGAAATTAGATAGACAAGCTATGGAATTCCATGTGGTCATTACAATTGGGTCTCAGAAAGACACTAACGACAGGGATCACAAAGCAGGTGTGTGCCTTCACCAGAGGGTGGGAATGGGGGTTGCGTATTCCATCTCTGAATTCCCAATGCCTGACACCTCCTCAGAGCAAGAGAATCACATGGGTGTTGAAGTGGATGCCCAGGTAACAGGCAACTTTAGACTGGCCATGACCTCATTCATGCGCTGCAGAATGATGCTGGTGTATATGGCTAGACAACTGAAGTATTTGGAAGGACGCGTGCCATCTACAATCTGCAGTTGCTAACTAAACTGTCTGTAGGGACAATCCATCAGCAGCTGTCACAACGACTGAGCAGGCTTAGGAGGTGGGAGCAACTAACAGGGAAATGATGGAGGGCTTTGTGAAACATCACACACCGGGGCCTGTCGTGGGGTTGGGGGAGCCAGGGGATAGCATTAAGAGAAATACCTAATGTAGATGACGAGTTGATGGGTGCAGCACACCAACATGGCACATGTACACACATGTAACAAACCTGCACGTTGTGCACATGTACCCTCGAACTTAAAGTATAATGAAACAATTAAATAAACATAAAGACAAATTTTAAAAGTCAGCTAAAATAATTCTTGTTGTTCTTAAACAGCTTCCAGTTTTATATAACTCTTTTTTCACAAGGTTAGAAGAAGAACACTCAGGATGTAGGAATCTGTCTAATAATGACTGTCTTCAGTGACTTAGGGAGGACAGACAGGTAGAAACTGATGTGTTTTGAGACCAGCATCCTAAACTAGATTTGTTCACAACCACTGTCTGAGAGGCTGCCATTCACACAGGCCAGATGCCAGGGAGGAGCACCTCCTGGAAACTGCATCCCCTTCCTTCCATCTGCTCACCAAGTCCTGACTACGTTAAGGGACCAACAGAATTTACCCTGCCTCGTCCCCTTCAAATGTGATTTGGGAAATCAGGAAAATTTAATCTGGAGCCAGTAAGAGACAGTTTTCTTTATTCTGATTTTCTCTGGGGAGATGCACTAGATGGAAGACATCAATATTCCTTTATTTCGTGCAGCCCGACATGCTAAAGTCTTGTTTTTTTGTTTTGTTTTGTTTTGTTTTGTTTTGTTTTTGAGGAGTCTCGCTCTGTCCCCAGGCTGGAGTGCAGTGGCGCGATCTCGGCTCACTGCAGGCTCCGCCTCCTGGGTTCACGCCATTCTCCTCCCTCAGCCTCCCGAGTAGCTGGGACTACAGGTGCCCGCCACCTCGCCCGGCAAATTTTTTGTATTTTTAGTAGAGACGGGGTTTCACCGTGTTAACCAGGATGGTCTCGATCTCCTGACCTCGTGATCCACCCGCCTCGGCCTCCCAAAGTGCTGGGATTACAGGCGTGAGCCACCGCACCTGGTCACTAAAGTCTTGTTAATGAACACTTGCCCATCTTGCAGTTTCTCCGTAGCAGTTCCATGCCCTGGTGCTGATGGAAAGGTTTCTCAGAACACTTAGGTTTATTCAGACTGCCAGACAAATAGTATCCTGTAGGCTTACTTAAAGTGTGTTTTTTGGTTATATTGCTGTAACAGGTGAGTCTTAAATCCCCAAATTCTAAGAAAATAAAGCCTAAGGGCAAGGAGGACGTGTTTGATACCATAGCTCACTTAAAGGGAAACCAAAATATGCCTGGAGAACAAAACAGAAACTGGGCATTACCTTAGAATAATAATAATTATTATTATTGAGGCAAGGTTTTGCCGTGTTGCCCAGGCTGGAATACACTGGCGCTATCACTGCTCACGGCAGCCTCAACCTCCTGGACACAAGTGTTCCTCCCTCCTCAGAACCTCAAGTAGCTTCCCTTTAGAATTTAAAGAAAAATGCTGAGTTAAGAGATGGCATGGAGAAGGCCAGGATTACCCTGGAACTCATCACCCTGAGCCTTCACAACAGCATGGGCTTTCCTGGTGGACACCACCTCGTTCCTCCTCAGTGTGATAGGAGACACATGACTGAGCTCAGCATTCAGACTCATCAATCCCGTCTGTTGCCCACATGCCTCCTCCCCATCTACATCCATCCCCAATAGACGTCCGAGGGTGCTCCTCCAAATGTCATGCCCCCAAGTCCTGTGCAAGTTCTCATCTGACCCTATGGCGCATCCCTCCCCTCCACCCCCATCTTCTGGCCAGCCTGAGTACAGTGCATGTCCCCAGGATTCTGCCCTGTGCCCCATCAAGTTCTCCTCTGATCTTTGCTTTCACCTTTTGACACCTGGCTGTTCTCTGGGAACACCCTGTCACTGCAGACACAGGATGTTTTTCTCACACACGGCCTACATCAGGATCAGGAAGTGGAGTTGGTTTTTCCTCTTTCTTATTGTTCCTTCCTAACCTTTCCTCTCCCTTTCTCCTAACCAGAAGTCCCTGATGCTCAAGGATGTGTCTCACTGGCCTCTGCCATCCCCTGCCCTGGTCATTGCCACTGTCTCCTTACCTGGTCCTTCTCAGTCATTTCAGACACTAGATCCAGCCACAGCTTTGTGCACACTCCATCCTGATCCTGATCTGTTTTCTGTTCGTCATCTACACTGGTGTTTCCAACCTCATGGATGCCTACGGTGGCCATATGTCATGGTTTCTCTTGGAGTGCCCCAGCTTAGGCCTATTGTCCTGGAGTAATTATCGTCGACACCACTTCATTCTCATGCCTCCCCATTTGGAAGATAAATTATATTGGTGGTCTTGTGGTCGGCCAGATATCTACTCCTCTCTCACTCCTTCCTCTTCATCTATGTTCTCCTCCTTCCCATTTCCACCAGTCACTCCTCCATCATATCTGGGATCTTAGGCTTAACAATATATAAGATCTCAACTCTGAGCATTCAAAACACGAGTGTTGCCTCCTATTCTTTCAATTCCAAAGCAATTTAAACTTCACTGAGATCTTCCATTTGACGATCCCTTCACTCCCTCTGTAGACCGTCATTACAATCAACTTCCTGATGCCCTCTACCGTCTACTCCACTAGAATTCCCTGCCAAACCCTCACCTGCTTTAGTGTAAGTACCTTTCTTCCTTCTGTCTGTGTCCAAGCAGAACTTGATTTTAAAACTATCAATCACTCAACCGGACTGACTGGTTTCATCTTAAATCATGACTATAAACCTCAAATGAGCAATGATTCTACAGACCAATCCTATTCAGGTTCCCCCAACTGCAGTCTGCCAGTGTGTCAGGCAGTGGCCTTGAAGACAGAGCAATAGGATTTACTTCATCTGAATGACAGAAAGAAAACAGATTAGAAAAAAGAAAACGGAGAGAGCCTCAGGAACCTGTGGGACTCTGACAGAAGATCTAACATTCATATTTTGGGAGTCTCAGAAGGAGAGGAGACTGTGAGGCTGAAAGAGTATTCAGAGACAAAAGATTTATATATTTTGTTTACATAAACAAAAGTTTATATATTTTGCCAAATTTGGGGAATTTTCTGCTGTTATGTCTTTGAATACTCTTTCTTTGTTTACATATTTCGGGATTTGTTAAAAAAAAACTCAACAAATCCCAAATAGAATATACCCAAAGAAATCCATGCCAAGACATGTCATAATTACACTTCTGAAATCCAAAGACACAGAAGAAGCTCTTAAAAGCAGAGAAAGAGTGAAATGACACATCACTTTTAGGAAAACACCCACTCAAATGACAGCAGATTTCTCATCAGAAACCACAGAGGTCAGAAGAAAGTGGTACAGCATTTTTCAAGGACTGAAAGAAAATAATTGTCAACAATGAAGCCTAAACCCACTGAAATTATCCTTCAGGAAAATAAAGACTTTTTCCTATAAAGGACAAGTAAAAAAATTGTCTCTAAAAGACCTACCCCGAATGATTGCTAAAGACAGCTCTTCAAGCAGAAAGGAAAAGCTGAAAGGAAGAATCTTGGAGTTACCGGAAAGGAGGAAGGAACCGTGGAAAAGGCAGGTAGACAGAGACACAAATGAGACTAGGCTTTTGTCTGTGAGTTTTAGAAACCATATTAGATGAGTGAAACCAACATAACACTATCTGATACTCAAGACGACATTTAAAAATGGGACCATAAACAGGCCTAAATGGAAGTTAGGTTTCCACATTTCACTTGAAGTCATAAAATCCAAGGTCTAATATTACTCGTTAGAAAGAAAAAAAAGACTACTTTCTCAACCCCACCTTCTCCTTCACTACTTTTCCATCTCTCTGACGTTTTGCAGCAATGCTTCTTAGAAGAGCTTCACTCACCATCCCACCCTGATTTTGTTTCCCTTCATACCACTCCACCCAAAAGGATCTTTTCAAAGTCCTTTGCAATTCTGGCAAGAATAGACAGCTGATATTTTCCCAAATTGTCTTCGAGTAATCAAAGGCATTTTCCTGTCAGCTCTCTCTGATGTCAGGATTATTCAGAATATGTATTTTCTGAGTCATCCTCCCTCACTGCCTTTTGTTCCTTGACACTGAAGCTATATACGTTAAAGCACAAATACTCCTAATATTTCACATGCTGGCTTTGATTTCATCATCTCTCACAATTTGCTACCTTGAAATTAAAACCTGCTTACATCTACTAAAGCCTCAGCTTTAAAACGGCACTTGAACCAGACAGTTAGTCCTGTGGGGAATGACATAATTGCCCAAAGAACCAAGCCACAAGCTTTTTACTGTACAAAGAATGAATATTTGCAAGAGTTAAGCCTTGTTCTATTTTCACTCTTAATTTTTTTGATGCTACGCAAAATTATGGCACTCCTAGATATGGGACAAAATTAGAATCTTCTTATTTTTTCTTATGTTGACAGACCTTTGAACTGAACTATTTTGAGTTCAGTATTTTGAGTATTTCAAGATCAGTTTCAATTTGTAAAGATGCACATCTCAGTACAGAGCAACCTCCAGAGGAATGAGACCCAGTTAAAGCTTAGGAATACTGTTTTGCCCAAACACAATGAAAAGGAAAGGAAATTAGAATATATGGGTATACATAAGAAGTGTGTGTGTGTGTGTATGTGTGTGTGTGTGTGTGTGTGTGAGAGAGAGAGAGAGATAGAGGGAGAGAGAAGCAAATTAGAATGAAAAGATACACTTTAAAAAATCCATTGGCCTGAGTTTAAATGTTCACTCAAGCAAGTCACATAGCTCCTCTGAGCCTTATGTGTGAAGTAAGAGGATAATGCCAATCTTGCAGGATGATGGGGACTTTGTCCATGTTGATCACCAAACTTTGCTGACCTCTGTTCTTCATGAGGAAGACTCAAAGACTAGCTATTTCTGGCTTTGTGGGGGTGTTGGGGTGCCACATGACTCATTGTAGCCATGAGTTAGAAACAGAGAGCACCTCAAGGATGTGCATTTGATTTTCAATGTGAGGTCACTCAGAGCTCTTTGGCCTGCCACATGGCCAGCATTCAAACTGGTGCCTTTTGGCCTGGCCTCTGAGCAGCAGGGATGAGCAGGGAGCCTTGCCGATGTGCATTGTCATGTTCCATGGGCTGGAATTAAATTTTGGTTGTTCCAAGTCCTGAGATGTTCAGTCCTATGTTCCCAAGGCATCATCACATTTCTGCCATATCAGGTGCCTGTTACAGTGATGGAGGTCAGAGATGCTCATTAGGTGGGGACATTACAAATGCTGCTGTTGCTTTTGCTGTGAAATCCATTCTTACTGATTCTTCCCTGGCTTTAGGAGAGTATTGTAAACTCTTTCCTCATACCACCCATCCTCACATAATCCCCTCCTCTTAAAGTCTTTGATGGACCCGCATTTATGTGAAGACAGAGAACCAAGTTGATTTTCCAGCAGGCACTGGGAGTCAACCCAAGTTATTTGCTCACTGGGTGGAGGCAAGTAGCCTGAATCCTCATGGTAAGCCTGTGACAGTGCAAGTTTAGGTAAGATAAAATTGTGGTGTCTCCCTTCTCTGCCAGACTCCGTTCTCATTGCGCTGACCTTGCAATAAGACAGCCCTGAATCCTTTGCTGTTGAAGAGGTGAGGCCCTCCTAAATGGCCTGCTTTATGGAAGGATTTTTGGTACTCCCATCACCACATCCACAGAGAAGGCGATTGTAGGCTAAGGGATCAGGGGCTGTGATGCTGCTGTTGCAGTGAGCCGCTCTGCATTGCCAAGGCCTTATGCTTGCTATAAACACCATCATTGCCAGCTCTGCTCTTTGCCAGGGTGCTCACGGTCATGGTGGAGGGCAATGAGCAGACAGGAACCACCCTGGTCATGGCTGGCGTTCACATCCCTCCACCTGCAGGGAGCCACGGACCCTTCCACTGCTGACGCTGGGAGACCAGTCAGACACCATTGCTGACTCCACCCATGCTCCCTCCACTCATTCACACCTGCCACACTAATCATCCCAGAAAATGACTTCCACATGTCACCTCTGTGTTCCTCTCATGGTTCTCCATGCTTTGAGAACACAGGCAAACTCCCTGTGTCAGTCAGCTAGGGCTGCTGTGACAGAGCACCACAGCCTGGTGGTTTAAACCACAGAGACTCATCATCTCACAGCTCTGGAGGCTGCAAGGCTAAGATCAAGGTGTGGGCAGGGTCGGTTCCTTCTGAGGCTGTGAGAGAACCTGCGCAGGGCTCTCTTCTGGGGGTTTGCTGGCAGCCTGTGGGTTCCTTGGCGTGTGAACGCATCACTCTGACCTCTGTCTCTATCTTTGAATGGTGTTCTCCATGTTTGTGTCTGTTCTTGTGTCCGAATATCCCTTTTTTTAACAAAGACACTAGTAATATTGGATTAACCACCCACCCCCCCAACCCTCGCCCCCCACCAACCCACTTGCGAAGGACCTCATTCTAAATGGACTGCATTGGTAAAACCCTATTTCCAATTAAGGTTACATTCTGAGGCACTGGGGATTAGGACTTCAACATATGTATCTTAGGAGGGGGCACAGTTCAGCTCAAAACACTCCCACTGTTGAGCAACACAGGCTCTCCACCACATTTCCAACCTTCCTTTTCCATCTTATATTCTGAATTCCGCTACACTTTCCCACCATGCCTGTGGTAGCCAGACTGCTAGAACACTTCCCTGCCTGGGGGTCTAAGCCTTCCTTCTCAGGTCTATCCATCCTTTAACACATAGCCAAATCACTTTTGTGGAGGGTTGTGGGATTCCTCCAACCTTGGTGATATGTGTGAATGCACTGAATTCAATTTTTTGCATAAACCATAGATTGGGCAGCTACTCACAGGCTTTCTTGCAATTATCCTGTCTTCCAGGACAGTATCACCCCTAGACCTGGGCAAGAGAGACCACTGGGTGAGGCATCCATGGAACCCAAGGAAGAGGCACCTATGAAGAGTCTGCAGTCACCTTCTAGACCATTCTCCCTCAGTAAACTGTGTCCCCTCCAGAGCTGAAGACTGGATCTTCCCATGCTGACACCTCCAGTGGGAAAGAAAATTCTAGATTCAGCTCTGGGTGTCCAAGTCATCATGGAGGTATATTTGTCAAGGTGGAAGAAAAGGACATGTTGTATTTTGCAGTTTGTAAGTTTGATCGATAACTAAAATATTTGGACCTATGTGTGGGTGCCATTTGCCTCTTAATCGGGGTTGGGTAGGAGTAGAACTTGCTACATGCAATCACTTTCTGTATTTGCTGTACTCCTGTATTACGACATGAGCTTTTTAAAAGATAAGTATAAACGTATCTGAAAGGAAGTTGGTCCTTCCTGACCCTTCAGCATAGCTTTAGCTGCTCCTGCTTAATTCTGATGTCATTATTCTTCCACTCTCCTATTTTGTGCTGAAGTAATAAGATGTTTCAATGGGAGTATGCATTTGTCCCAATAAAAGGACTTTTAGTGAACCAATAGAACAAGTCCCCAGAACCCACCTCCAAGTCACAATGATAGTCTCACGATGCAAGGAGAAAGGTGATTTTAGGTGCAGCAGCTAACGGGGTGAGACATGGGAATGAGGCTTCTGTGTCTCACGTGGTACCCACTCATGCCTGCTGTGCAAGTCAATTTCTACGTCTGGCCCCAGGCAATGTCCAACCACCTACTGATCTTGTGTGATGGGGGGTGGGAAGGAGACACTTTGCATGGTCCCCAGTGACAAAGAAGGGGCCCTCAGCTATAGCTACTCTCATGTGAGTACAGGGGAGGATTTCTCAAGGAGCAGAAATAGCTTCTCCTTGAAAGTAGTTGGGAATATTCAAAGGCATATCGGATGCATATCAGATGCCAGAAAATTAATGCAAAGAGTTTATGCTGGCAAAAAGGCATTTGGTTGAATACCAACTCACCTGGATTTTTCCTTTCTGTAAATGGGAAGAAATTGTGGCTTTTCTCTTCTAGGAGCGCCAGGAAGGGTTTCCCAGGTGAGAGGGTGGCAGCCAAGCCTTCCCAGTGGCTCATACCACCTCCTGCTCCCTCCCACCACCAACCCTCTGGGGAGCGCTCTGCCTGGGGGCTTCCCCCAAACCCCCTGCTCCCTTCCCCCTCAAGGACATAATGACTGAGCACCTGTTACTCTGTCATAGTTCAACTAACTTCACTTCTAAATATTCACTTGGACAAAAACATTCTCTTTAATATTTTTCTTCTCATTTTTTTCTGTTTGAAATCTTACCTAACTACTTGAGTAAAACCTCTCTTCCTTTTCTCACTCAATTCTATTTTTGAATCAGAATATTACTCTTATCATGGTTTAAGTATAGGAGTGACACATCACTTCAAATCATGTCAGGGATAGAAAGCATCTTCTTTTTTATATTTGATACAAAATGCATCCTGATCTTGCTGTCTGCTGCTGGCCCCATGCTAGTTTAGAGGACAACTTCTCTTCACTGAGGAGAACACAGAATCCTGGATATATTTTTGACGAGTAGTGTAGGTCATTTCCACTACCAATAGCTAAGTAGATGTTTTGAATCTTTTCTATAATATCACCATAATTCAAGTAGTTCTGAAATAAAAATAAAGTAAGATAAGGAAGAACTATCCATCACTAAGTCAGGAGTTTTCATCTAAAGCAAATGGACTTGTACATACACATATGAATCATTAATTTTACTTTTTGTGGGGAGAGTGTCATTTGTCCATCTAGTACCTATCTCTTTTTTCTTCCTTAGTCACAGAACCCTTGTTTTATTGAAATAACAATGAGTCCAGCTATAAAATTCCAATTTCTCAGCACCCATTGCAGACACCTGTGGCTGTGCTAAATTCTGGCCACTGAGATTTAAGCAGCAGATGTTGGCTGAGGCTTCCAGGAAAATACCTTAAAAGAGGGAAGGGCAACTGGCACATTCCCCTAAGTCCTCTTGCCTTTATCTTTCTTCCTGCCTGGAATGCAGACATGATGGCTTAGGCTTCAGCAGTCTATGAGGTAGCCTTGTGGTAGGAAGCAACTCACTAAGGATGGTGAAACAGAACTTTAGAAGGAACCTGGGACTTCCTTCTTTGGACTTGTTTCTTTCTTTCTTTTCTTTTTTTGGAGAAGGAGTTTTGCTCTTGTTGCCCAGGCGGGAATGCAACGGCACAATCTCGTTTCATTGCAACCTCTGCCTCCCAGATTCAAGCAATCCTCCCGCCTCAGTCTCCTGAGTAGCTGGGATTACAGGCGCCCACCACCACACCTGGTTAACTTTTTTGTATTATTAGTAGAGACAGGGTTTGACCATGTTGGCCAGGCTGTCTTGAACTACTGACCTCATGTGATCCACCTGCCTCAGCCTCCCAAAGTGCTGGGATTACAGGCTTGAGCCACTGTGCCAGGCCTGGACTTATTTATATGAGACAAAAATAATCCCTCTCTTCTTTAAGCTGCTATCAGATCACTCTAGTTCTATGCAGTTGAATTTGATCCTAGTTAATACATTCCACTTATTCAAATGCAAGAAATGTCATATTATTTTTCTAAATCACAAAAAACAATTTTCTAAGTCCCACTAAGCTGGCTGGCAAGAAATTCAATCTCAACATGTGTAGCTGGTTCCCATGTGTACCTCTGGGCCTGACACAGTGCCCAGAAAACATGGTAAGGGCCTATGATATTTGGCCCATCAAGATGGCTGCTGAGATGCCCATGCAGAGGGAGAGAGCTTCCAGGTTTGATGTGGGCATGGAAGTCTTTGGCTGGGTCTGCAGCCTGGGCAGCCCAACCCAGCCCTCTGGGTATACAAGGCAGCCATGTCTCCCCCCTTGGGGTCCTGTGAGTTCCAGCACTGACCTTGACCTCCCCAAGAGGCCTCCCACCCAGACTCACACCAGAATCAGATCAGGGATGTCCCCGGCCTCCAGGCCAACCCCTCTGCCTCCATGTTTCCAAATTCTCCTTGTTCCCTGCCCTCTTTACTGTCACTCTTGGGGAAAGGGGCTCTTGAACCACAAAGGGCCTCTCCTGAAGGCAGGTGGGCATGAAAAAAAGGGGATGCCCACCCTCAGAGGGGGGCCTCTCCTTGTCCTCCTGTTTACTTGTGTGTGAGCGTTTTATGTGGGAGACGAGGACACTTTCCAGACTCACAAAGGTGTCTGTGAAGCAAGAAGATAGAGTGTGGAAGAGGCTCAAAAGTCTCTTTCAGAATTTCCACATCAGCATCTCCTGCTTAGACCTCTTCTTGTTTCCATGGAATATAGAATGGTTATATGGGATACAAGCTTAGAAAGTCAAAAGACAAAACAAAGACAGAATGAAAGGCAAAGTAGAAAATGGAAAGATTTGGATCTGAATGTGGGAGAAGAAAGGAAATGAGTACTGAGTGAAGAGGCGCATAGCCAATGCTGGGGTATATTTGGCAACAACAGCATGACTGCTAAGAGTCACGGTCAGAATGAAATCACTAGTGATTATTTGCCCTTTATATCAATAAGTTAAAATTACTATAGATTTTGCCATATCACAATGCTATAAAAAAGTAGATGTATCACTTAAACAGATATATCTCTTACAGTCTGAAATCAGGAACCAAGTGGAGTTAGATAGTGAGTAACACATGCATGTAAGTCCTCATAGAATTCTAGCAGTGGCCTGTAACTTGAGATTGAGATGTTTAACTCTTCAAATATTCAAATCACTGCAAAGTCTACTCATGAGGTGTATCAGCCTCAATTTCTAATCATTGTAATGCAATCAACAATTTGCTCTTCAGAAAACACCTCCTCTCTGTTTTCTCATCTGCAACATGGGAGGCCTCGTTAGCATTAATAATTTAATGTGTGTCTGAGCTTGGTGGAGGGAGAGAGCCTATAGAGGCAGGCTTTGTTGCTGCTGCTGCTGTTATAATAATGATGATTGTGTCTGAGGCGCCTGGGTGTGTGTGGACTCAGGGAGGTCACGTTCTGACGGGCTGACTCCCTGAAACTGTCTGCCTGGCACTGGTGCCTGCCCAGGGAATGGGTTATGGAGTTCAGGCCTGTTTGGGTTTGTAGCATGTAATGATAGTTTCAGGGCAGCTGGTGTTGTTCAATCTGGAGCTGGGTCTTGGGCGTTCACCATCTGATTAATTTGCCCATCTGACTCACTTACCTGCCAAGAGAGTCAAGAACCACGTCTGTAATAGGGGAAATTGGAATCACTTGTTTCAGGCAAATTTATCCAAAGGATTTATTTTCTCAAAGTACTACCTGCAGTTACGTTGGAAAAAAGCCCGTCGTGGCTCCTCTGAGTCAAGTGCTGCATCTTTTTTTTTTTTTTTTTCCTCTCTAGGCTACTGTACTTCTTTGTAAAAAGAAGAAAATTAGTAATGGAATGAGCTTGTTAACACATTACACTCGGGCTGCAAGAAAAGTCATGGTTGAATCAAATAATGATCTCAAGCTTGTGCTCTTAGATGAGGGAGAAATACACTGAAAGAGGATGTGCTTGACCTCTGCAGACGGAGCCTGGCCAGGTCCCTGCTTGTTCTGAGACAATGAGAGGAGGCATGATGGGGCCAGGGAACGCTGGAGCTGCCAGGAGCGTCACCTTCGCCTGGCCCCTCATTAGCTGTCTGCTGTCTTCTTACAGTGCTGGTGTGTCTGGAAGTGAAGTGTGGGAGTGTGCCCAGCTGGGGCCCATTTTGACATAAAAGCATACGAAGTGGATGAAAAGTGCTGGCTTCTCTGTGCTCAGGTCTACTGTGATCTGTAACCCCCCAGAGAATTCTGAGCTCAATTCTTTCCATCCCACCTGCATCATCTGATGTCTGGCTTTCCTGTGACCGTGGGGCACAGATTTCCCTTCGTGAAAAGGGCTCTGCAGGAGGCAGCCAGGAGGGAGCCGAGCCAATGGGCAGTTGGGTCACACGTGTGAAGTGGGGGTGAGTGAATGTGAACAGTCCTGTAAACGGATGGTACCTGCGGATGGTGTCAGGCCACAGCAGGAACACAGAAGGGATAAACGGGGGAAAGCGCATTGAAAGGAGGAGGCTGAACTGGACAAGGTCCTTTTAGCCGAACCTGCCCGCACCCTGCCCGTAGCCTCTGACTCTTGACCTGAGGAGTTTCTCTGGATGCTGGAGCCCTCAGATCCTGCACAGAGAAGGCCTGAAGTGCAGGGGAGTTCGTGCCCCCATCCCACGTGAGAACAGGCTCCAGCCCATGAGTGATGAGATGGGAGCTGGGAGTCCAAAGCCTAGATCCCAAGTCGGCCATAAGAATGACTGGGGCAGCTATAGGTAACCCACAATAATGTGCCTTCCAGCCAGGGGTGTGCTGGTGGAGGAGTCTCACTGGTTCTCCAGAAGAGCACACAAGTCCTCATCTGTAGCCTTTGCTGACTTCCGTGATGCCAGTTCCCTCGCTGACGGCAGAGTCGGGAGGAGGAGCAGTGATGCTGACATGCCACACCGGGTCAAGGTCAGCACCAGGCTGGAAGTTTTAATATAACGTGTTTAGTTGTAAGTTTGTATAATTTAATTTTCAACAACAGACAACTTTCACAACCGGCTTAGAAAAATCCTGAAAATATCCCAAGCGGGCTGGGCTCTCTGCTTCCTCCCTGCCCAGCAATTCCTCCCTGACTCAGGGCCCCCGGGGCCCCTCCTCCATTAAGTGCTGTCTCAGGCTGTTGTCTTCCCAGAGGGACTTTCAACAGTCTCTCAGTTGTGTGACCCACTTTGTCTCCTGAAAGCCAGCAGGTGGTACAGACCCATCCTGCTCCACTCTCCGTTTCTCCTTTCCTGGATCTCGCTCAGCTCTAGTGGCTGCCGCACCGTCAGCTCCACGCAGCCCTCAGCCGCCGGCTTCCAGGCACAGAGCTCCACTGCGGCCCGCATCTGAGCTGTGCCCAGGGCTGGGGCACAACAAGGGCTGGAGAGGGCATGAGTGTGAGCGTGTGTACATGTACATGTGCAGGTGTGTGAGGGTGTGTGTCTGTGTAGGTATCTGTAACTGTGTATGAGCAGGTATGTGTGAGTTGTGAGGAAGTGTACGTGTATAAGTGTGTATAAAGGTATATATGTGTGTGGCATGTGTGCGTGTGTGATTGTGTATATGTGATTGTGTGTGAGGGTACCTAAGGATGCATGTATTAGTGTGTGAGGAATGTGTACATGGGTGTGTGTATCATTGTGTATACGTGTGTATGGGAGTGTGAGCATGAGTGTTAGAGGATATGCATTCGCGTGTATGGGTATGTTGTATATATGTTTGTGTGCGTGTGGGATTGTGTATGAGTACGTGCCCATGAGTGTGTGTGTGTATGACTGTATATGACTGTGTGCATGCATGTGTATGAGTATGAGTGTGTAGGTGTGTGTGTGTAAGGGAGTGTGTGAATGTATGTATAAGAGTATGTATGTGTGAGTGTGACCATGAATGTGTGAGAGTATATGCATGAGTGTGCATGGGTTATGTGTGAGTGTGAGTAATTGTGTGTATATGAGTATATGCATGAGTATGTGAGTGTGCCTGTGATTGGGGGTGTATAATTGTGTATATGTGTGTGCATGCATGTATATGACAGTGTGCAAATGTGTGTGTGTGTGTGACCTCAGCACCTCTGCCTCCTTTCTCTAACAATAGCACCCCACTTTTCTTGGTGTACATACCCCACATGATCCCTGTAAGCTGTCAGCTCAGATTGCCTGACACCCTGGGAGGCAGAGCCCTAACTCCTGCAGGGGAGCAGGAAATTCAGGGGCAGCAGTGGCAGAGGCCAAACGGGAGTGTCCCTTGCTTGAGCCACCTCTGTCACCAGGGCCCAGAGCGTCTTCATGTGATCCTCAAGCCCTCCTGAGATAGAAGCTTTCTAATGTCGTTTTATAAATTCCTTTCCCGCTTAAGTCAGCTAGGCAGGCAGGCTGTTTGCAAATACGAGCTCTATTACATAACTGTCTTGTGAAGGGGCCCCTGCTGTCCCACTAGAATTGTGAAATTATTTGGTGGCCTGACAGGGCAAAGGGCAGATTAGGTCCCATCACTGTGGGGGAGGGGCAGAGGGCCAGGCTTGTTGCTAAGAGACAGAAACTGCAAGGACACTGCCTCAACAGGATTTCTCCCAAAATCCATGTATGGGATCAATCCAATAACGAGGATAAGGACAACAGTTGTAGACAGATGGAGCAAAGAATCCCTGGAATCCAAGAAGCACGTGACACCTTGTCTTGCTAACAAAAACAATGCACCCTGACCACATACTGTGCACCAGGCCTGAGATACTACATTACTGAACCATTGCAGCACCTGGAAAATAGATTTTTAAAAGGCCCTTAGTATCTCCACGTCGAGAGAGTGCCCCTCATTCAGATGACCTCAGGTGCACAGAGGTTACACAGAAACACGCGGGTCAGTGGTGGAGCCGGGAATGACTGAGGACGGTCCCACTCCAGAGTCACAAAATCTGAATCTCTGGGGGAGAGGCTGGGAATCTGCATTCTAGCAACGATTCCCATGGCCCTTTGTGCACCTGTCTGAAACCCACTGCCTTATGCAGAGAGCTGGATCAGTGTGCTGTGAAACACAGACGGGTTTCTGTGTTCTCTGCACCTGACTTCTGAGGGATCCAGTTGGAATACTAAGAAACCTACATGGTGGGCTCCATGGATCCATCCTGGCCTGTGTGCCTGGGAAAGGTCTCCCACAGCATCAACTGTGGCCTCCCACAGAGCCTTCTCATCTGAATATTAGCCTCACAGGCTGCTTGGGCATGGGGAGATCTTGCTAGAATCCTCCTGGAACGTGTGGCCTGTCGTCCAGGATCCGTAGCTACGGACCCTGCCTCAGCTGTGGAAGCCGCCCAGTGTGGGCCAGGCTCAAAGAACACTGCGTAGAGAGCTGCCCACAGTTTGTTTACACACGTTTGTTGTGTTTCTAGAGTGAAAGGAACAGGACATACAGGGTGGACAAAACCGGCAGGGGCAGCTATGTCATTTCAGACGAAAACAAGCCTTTTCGGAAACATTCAAATACTAGATGATTATGGCTTTCCAGGGACAACGTCTCTCTGTCTCTCTACTTCTGTCTACAAACATCCCCAGGGACTGAAAGCATCTTGAAGCCTGCCTCCCCAGGTTAGGGAGTCACTGACGGGGCAGAAGTCACATTTTGAATGTGTGTTTTATTGGCACTTCCCAGAGGATGAGGCAAAGGCATAGACATCTGACACTGTGGCTGTGCCTCCGTGCCCCCACTGTCAGTGACCACCTCACCCTTCTGCAGGATGGCCCCGTAGACTCACACACCACTGCTCCATTCTACTTTGGTCTTGACTTTTTGTTCTGTGTTTCATTTCCAGTGTCTTTGACTGTTCTTGGGGTCTCCTCTTTCCCTCAGGCAGGGGGTGAAGGGCAGGCAGGGGTGTATTGGGCCCAAGGGGGCCAGCTGGTGAGGACAACCCCACCTGCCCTGGTGGTCTCGCCTCTCCTCAGTGGGCTCATCACATTCACAGAGGTTCTTCATACCTCCCTCGCTTTGTTGCCACAATAAGAAAGATTTCGCTCCGTCTCAGTTTTAAAGAGAGCCGGAGATATCAAGTGTCTGGCTATGGTCACCCAGCCCCAACCCTGGGTCTTGTTGGCGTAGGACCCCGTGTTTATCTTCCTGTCATTTCGTCTTCCCCCTACTCCCACCAACACCTTCTATTTAATCTTTCCTACAGCTCTTCCTCCTTCCTGCACAACTGAGGTGCCTGGGAGGGGCTGGATGTGGGAGGTGGGTGACACCTCAAACAGTAATTTCCAGAAGCATTTTAGATGCAACCTCGGGCTCTTCAAAGGAGCACTGGGCAATTTTTCTTGGAGAGGAGGTGGAGGATCTCTGCCTTTTCATCGCCTGGAACTGGCTGGAACTGGCTGGAACTGGCTGGAACTGGCTGCCTGTTGAATGTTCCTGGAGGTGTGGCATCCTTTGCATGTCAACATCAGGATTTGGCTATTGTCTGTGCCCCAGGCCTGCCTCCCTGCTGCCAATACCTGTGGTCTGGATGTACTTGCTGCCAATTGCCCAGGTGGCAGTGGTGGAGCAGAGTCTGCTGGGAGACACAGCAGGGAACATACAGCACCGTGGGGTCCCAGGTGTGATGGCTGGGCACAGTGTGTTTGTGAGAAGAGGCTCCAGAGCTGGGGTCTGGGCTCTGGAGATGTGGATGGGGAAGAGGATGGGTGAGCCCAGATCCACCTGGCCTGTGGAGGTCTTAACTTCCTAGACCTCTGCAAGCCTCTCTGTAGTGATGAATGCCATGGAAAGGTTCTGGGGACTGCCCAGCAGTGGGATGGGAGGGTGGAGGTGTCTGTCTTCCACAGCCAACAAGGAGGCATAGTAGAGACCGTTGGATTCAGGCTTAAAGAATAACTAGGGGCATTGGCCTTCTTAGAGAGGACACAGGACTTTGTCTGACTTTGCACTTGTCTGGTGTCATTCCAAGTGGCAATTCTCAATTCTCAGTTCTCCAGTTCTCCAGCGCCACCTGGGTGTCCAACAAGTTCATGCCATGAACACCGGAGGTGAAGGGCTCTGTCCCATGACTCTGCCCCACAGCAGACACCAGCCACAAAGCCCAAGGGTCATCTGGCTCTGAAATCAGGGACTCCTATGACCTTCCCCCAGGCTTAATACCTTGCTAGAATGAGTCACAGAATGCAGGGCAGCTCTACTTACAATTATGGTTTTGTTATGAAAGATACAACTCAGGAGTGGCCAAATGGAAGAGAAGCATAGGAGAAGGTATTGGGGGAACAAGTGTGGAGTTTCCCTGTCCTTTCAGTGCACAGCTCCCCACTTAATGTGGATGCTTCTACCACCCTGGAAGCTCCCCAAACCCTATTGTTTGGGGATTTTGTGGCGGTTCCATGATGTAGGTGTAATTGAAACGTCATTAGCCATTAGTGACTGACTCAGTCTCCAGCCCCTCCTCCCAACTCTGGGTTGGGGATGAAGTGGCATCATGGTTGGTCTTTCTGGCAATCAGCTGTCATCCTGAAACTAGAGTTCAGCCACTAGCCATCTCATTAGCACACAGAAGACAGCAAACTCCTAGGGTTCCGGGAGCTGTGTGTGCCAGCCTGGGATGGAAAGAGATCAAGAGGTAGATGGATGAGCAGGGGCATTTTCCTGATCTATCCCCAGCACCAGGCAGAGACCCCTTGTCATCCTCAAAAAACAGGCTGATGAGGCAGAGGCAAGGCTCATTGTGGGGTCCCGGGAGTGGAGGCGCTGCAGACCATCTGCAATTCCAAGGGAGCAGATGCTGCCAGGGGCACATATAGCCCAAGAAAACCTCGGGCTACTGTTGCCTGACTGAAGGACCCTGGGTGTGAGCAGGACTCTGCTCAGAGGGTCCTGAGCCCTCTGAGGCCAGCCCCAGCCACAATGCAGCCTCCACTAGCCCTGCATCAGGTTTTAGGCCTGCCCAGAGTCACCTCCCCGTGGTGGGGAAGAGACATCCCCACTTCTCTCAGACTTAGGAGGCCACCCAAGGTCTCAGGTTGGGAACGCCACCTTAAAAGATGCTTGGTTTCCAGTTCTTAATCTTTGAGGATTTGGGGGAGGAACCCACAGTGTACTGTGTGTAGTGTGGTATGTGTGTGCTGTGTGGTGCATGCATATAAGTGTGGCATGTATGTATATGTGTGCTTGGTGTATGCATATGGATGGATGGATGGCTTGGTGTATGCATATGGATGGATGGATGGCTTGGTGTATGCATATGGATGGATGGATGGATGGGATACCTGGTTTGTAACATTTGTCATTGTCTGTGGTATAAATCCTCCCATGACAGCCAATGGGAAGCTAATGACATGTCACCAAACACAGAGTTGGAAAGGGTTTGCAGAGCCACTACCTTAAGTATGGTGACATACATGTATCACCAGACAAACAGGCACATAATCTAGAGAACATGATGATAACACAACGTGGCAGTTATTACCTTGAATTTTAATATAAATTATTTATGGCAAGTCTATTCATTTTAATTTTTAATAACGGCTGTGTGTAACAACTGGTCCCGAAATTCACAAACATTTGGCAATTGACCCCATCAAGGGGGTATGGCTTGGCCTAGACCACCCTGGATTCCTTCGCTGGCTGCGGTCTGTGGCCAATGTACTGAGCTCTGCTGGCCCCTCTGCTCAAGAAGCTGGGAATCTGGTAGGAGCTGGAGATGGTTTCACTGGAGTCCCCGGGTTCACCCCCCATGGGGCTGCAGAGGGAGAGGTGGAGATACACAAGGAGGCCTCCTGGCTCTGGGAGTAGCTTCACACTCACTCAGGGAATTGTTCTAAGGGCTCAGGTTTGAGGCCCCACATGTAGTTTTCTTTTTTTTAACGTATGGTATTAATTTATACTTGTCTGTTGTTTATCCAATAAATGGCATTCCAAATAGTGGGGCACGAGCCTGAAGGAGAGAGGAGTGTGGATTCTGTTCTAAACATGTTACAGCATCTGCTTACATACTCATGCGTATGCACACATGTGTATATGTATATCTATGTCTACATCAGGCGTGGGCACTTACTGACTTATAAGGCGTAGTCAAAGATAAAAGGCGGCACTATGCTCCACTGAGGATGAACCTCACTTGGGTAATAAAATGGCAAAGAGAACTAGAGGACTGATGGCCATGAGACTCAGCCCAGTGTGCCCCAGGAGGCAGGAGAGATGTGGGAGTGGGGTTCTGTAGGGGGGTGGGAAGGTTCTGGAGTGGGCACTGGGGGTTACAAGCATGTTTGCCTCATAGGACTTCATTAAACTTCATGTTTGCTTTATGCAGCTTCCTGTACTTGTTAAATTCACTGTTAAATATATACTTTTATATATATGTGCAGATATATCTCAATATGTATGTATGTATATGTCTGTATGTATGTGTTGTATGTACACGCACATACACAGACACATTACAGACATGTACTCTCTCTCTTTCAACTGCGTTGGCAGAAGGTTTTGTTGCTGGGCCCTGCTGAGCTAACCGGTTTGCCCAGTGGTTTGCTGGCCTTTCCAGGCTGTGCTGAGCTGTTCTGTGATGGCTGGCAGGCGCTGCCTGGGCTAGAACTGGTCCCAGTGCTCCAGGTTTTAAACGGACCCAGGGAGAGCAGCCCTTCTCCCCCCCTCTCCCTCAGAAGGGGGATCAGCCCAGGGTTCCATGCAGGTTTAGCAGGTCGGGTTTAGCAGGCTGTAGCTCTGAGAAGGCTCTGACCTAGAAAACACTCGTGGACTTGTGGCCTGCCCTATCTGACGGTGGCTCTGATTTCCTGGCCTGTGCACAGGAGCTGGCTGAGGGGCAGCCCCTGCAGGCTTAGAGTTTTCTGGTGAAAAGTGTGGCAAAAGGAGCTTGAGCTGGTCCCCAGCACCTCTGGGCCATGTGGGGCCCTCCCCCTCCCCAGGAGAGGGGCACAGCTGAGATGCCCCCTCTGCCCCAGGGAGGTGCATACCAGAGCAGGGGTAGGAGACACTCAGGCTCAGTAACCACTTTCCAGGCAAGGGTCTGGGGTCCAGGAAACCTCGTGGCTCCTTCCTGTAGGTTAGGGTGGTTCTCAGCAGCAAGCTTTCACTTTCCGTGCCTGGCTGAGACAGCTGGGTGTTGAGACTGAAGACACAGCCCACCTGTCCTTCTGCCCAGAAAGTGAAAATGCCTGAGAAGGGGCTCGGAGTGACTGAGAACAGCCAGATGAAGGTCCAGGTCTGGTGTCGGGTCCCTGAGGAGGGAACGCTGTGGACTGGCTCCTTAGCACATGCTCCTGGGGCCTGCCTGGCACTGGTGGAGGGATCAAGGTCGGAGTCCACCGGCTGCTGGGAAGGCTGGCGTTGGAGTTACACTAATGCGCTAGGCAGCGTTAGGCACTCAAAATCTATTTTAAGCCTCGTGTAAACATGGATGAGGCAAAGTCTCCCGCTCCCTGTTGCTCCTGCAAAAAGAGCTGTCCTTTGCATTGCCAGCTTCTCGGGGTTCTTGTGGAGGTTAAGCAAGTGCTGTTTTGATTTTTTTCTGGAGGTGAAGTGAATTATAGCCTTGTTGTTTTAATAAGTCACAATATTTACAAGTTCATTTCTTTGAACTGTGTGTGGAGGGGTTATTTTGTCTGCAAGTTTGAAGGTAAATAAATTTCTGCTGTTTCACCATCGTTTCAGCCAGATATTTTTGTTTGGTTTGGTTTTCAAAAGGAGGAGAAGGGAAATGGCTTTTACGGAATGTCTTTGCTCTGTCCTTACCAACATGGGAGCTGTGCTTCCATTACCTTCTTTTATCATTTTTATAAGGATTTTTGTACAAATGATGAAGAATGACTGGGGGTTTTCAATTGTTTTTCGGAAAGAAGTAATGTATGACTCTGATTTGCGGCTGCAGGATAAATCCGAACTATTTCAGTGAGATGTCACGGAGAGCTCATCTCTCAGCATCAAAGTTGCTTCTGCTGACTTTTGAACTTTAAGTGTTCTGTGTGGAAGACAAATGGAGACAACACATTTCTGTGCATGGATTCAAAGAATCCTTGTAATATATAGACTGCATTCTCCCCAGCTTTTAATCTCTATATATTCTTTTTGTGGAGTTTCAACCACATAGGGTTGAAATTCACCTTTCCACATTACATTTTTCATCCATCGTTGAAGGCCTATTTATGTAAATATCAGGAACTATCAGAACTCCCTGCAACAGGAAACCTGACCCCCAACTCCCCCGAAACGCATCATGATAAAGAGTCACTTGCCAAAATAACAATCAGCTTCCTGGAACATGCTTGCTCAAAACCAGGAGAGGAGCTTAGAGACGTCAGCTTGACTTCGGCCTCGTACGCAGGAAGGTTGACCTTCAAAGATCAAACATCATCCCAAATCTCCCTTCATCTCGTCATACTCCTGCTTGTCGTAGCTCCTGTTATCATCAGGCCCTGGGCCAACCATCCGTCATGTCAGAAAAGACTTGGGGACAATCCCTGGATTATTTCACCCTTGCCCTGCTGGTATAGACAATGTGTGTTATGGCTGGGTGACGCTGACTTTTACTCTGAGCAACAGCTTTGTCAGAGTAAACTAAAACAGAGACTTCAGAGCATAATAAAAGATGCAGTTTCTTCTATATAGAACTGAAGACACAGGGGAGAGAGAACAACTTTAATTAAAAAGACAGTGCCCTTTTAGTGTCCTTTTTTTTTTTTTTTTGACGAAGTCTTGCTCTGCTCTGTTGCCAGGCTGGAGTCAGCTCACTGCAACCTCTGCCTCCCGAGTTCAAGTGATTCTCCTGCCTCAGCCTCCTGAGTTGCTGAGACTATAGGTGTATGCCACCACACCCAGCCAATCTTTTTGTATTTTCAGTAGAGACAGGGTTTTACCATGTTGGTCACGATGGTGTCGATCTCTTGACCTCGTGATCTGCCCGTCTCTGCCTCCCAAAGTGCTGGGATTACAGGCGTGAGTGTTTATATTCATAAAATAAAAGGAACAATACCAACGAGAGTGCTTTGTAAGGATGCCAAGGCTGCCTGTTCCCTGCTCTACACAGCGTGTCTCCGACAAAGCGGAGGCCACAGAAGGGGGCACGTGGTGGAGGGTGCAGGCAGCAGAACAGAGGTCCTGCCATTCTGGGTGCTGGGGTGTCATTTGGTGTTTTGAATTAGCCGTGAGCCTGGGGGGCTGCCGCCGGGATCATTTCCAGCAGGGCGGTACCATTTGGTTCTTTCTGACAAAAGGGCCACTGCCCAAGATTTTCCGTGTCTGCACCGAAGTGGCAGATGAGATACGGATAATAATACACACTCCAAATCTTTTCAGGGATTCATGGTCTCTGTTTGGAATGTTATCCTGAATTTGATCATGACATGCACAGAACTGGTTTGAAAATTATTTTCTAGAAGCAATTATTTAATAAAACTTTTTCATCTGAAAAGCAATCTAGCCAAAGTGTCAACAGTGGTAGATAGGATAAAAAATAATTACTCTGGATCCCAAGCCAAGATGAACATATGAGTATTACCATGGATCTGGGTGTGACATCGACACCTTGCCCCTCTCCAGCCCCCTCCATCCTGGGATCCCTGCCTGTCTCTGTGCTTGCAGGCTTCTCCCCGGGAAGGACAGAGAATGTGAAGTGCCTGAATGCTTAGTGATCACATTCCAGGGCACATTCCTCTCATCCTGGTTACTGATGCCAGAGGAAAGCAGGAAGCGTGGGGGATTGGGTTTGTAGCATCTGATGGAGTTTGTGGTCTGCAGATTGTGAATTGGTCTTTTGTTCTACAAAAATAATGAACATGGTAACCATAGAAACCTAGTAGAAAGGTGTCCAAGAGGCTAACCGACCCAGTCAAATGAGTGTTTCTCTGTGATGACTTGTAGTGATCCTGTTAAATTGTGCAGGGTTTCTTTCTGGGGGGCAGCAGGAGCTGTGACAAAATGCATTTATTAAGCCATCCTCACGTGTCAGACTGACAAGGATTGCTGTGTTGTTGCTACGAGCTGGCTGCATAACAGCACCCACAGCTGCAGGCCCATTGCAACTGCTTACTTGCAACAGGTGCTGTGTTTTAAGACCCAGACCCCAGAATCTGGATTGACAGAGGGGCCAGCTGCTTAATTTTTTGCTGGCTGTTTTTCATCTGTAGAGTGGTGCCCCTCTGAAGAGACCAGAGCATGTGAAACTCTATCCTCATGCAAAGAACACTGTCCTATTTTTTCTTTTGCTGGAGGGCGCAAATGCCAGAGAGAAGGATAAGAAAGGCTTTGGGCCACTTGCCCCAGCTTGAAGGCCACAATGCCAAACCAACCCGGGCAGTGCGTGGAGTTTCAGGAATTTACAAGCAAAGAGTCCAGTGCGTTTGACTAGTAAGGGTGTCTTTATACCCCGGTTGGCAGAGTTTGGGTAAAAAAAAAACCACACACACACACACACACACACACAATGGCAAACAGATCTTTGCTTTTTGGGCTCAACTTTGCATACCAGAGTGCATTAGCTTAAAATGTCAACAGTGACCATTGCCAGATAGATGTACTTCCCAAGAAAAATACTTGGGTCAGTTTCTATTCTGGGAGAAACTTTTGGTGAACAAAAACCTCATTCCAGTGCTACTCATCACTACATTTAAGTCGAAACAGGGGATGTTTTAATAGCAAAAAGGCCCATTTAACATTTCAGCTCACTCGAAGTTCAGATTCTCCGGCAAGGTCTTTGGTGCTGGTGGTGGTCCGGACTCATGGGAGGGCACTGGGGCTTCTTCACAAGGGATTGTTCATGCCATTCAAGGATGATGCCAAAATATATATTTTCCTTTTTCAAATGTAAAATGGACACAAACCTTTGGAAAACACAAAAGTAATTAGTAAAAATATGCATAATTGATATATAATCTCCCCATCAAAAACTGATGAGTCTACCTATTTTTAGATGTAGTCTTTTCCCCCGGGAAAGACTTAGGGGTCCGGAAGAACTTTCTGGAAGCTGAGTTCCCATCTGAGTTGTAGTGACAACCAGGGTCAGAAGGAGAGAGGACAGCTTAGCTGGACTTTTCACAAGCAACAGGATAAGGCTGTGCATGTGCTGGAAGAGCATACTTTGATCAAAGGAGCCTAGGAAAGCCACCAGGAGCGCCACCTGGGAGGCACAGCTCATCACCAGGGGGCTGAAACCTCCATGCCTCCGTCTCTCCCAGATCTCATCCTTCCCCTTTGGGGCTCAATAGCTTCCTGAGTTCCATCAGAAACATGCAGTCTCCCCCAGCAAGGCAATCGGGTGCAAGTTGTGTGAGATGAGGACTGGGATGGCAGGCACTCTGTGAGAATAAACAGAGATGACTCTTCCCACCTCCCGGACGGCTGGGGGGCATGGCTGGAGGACTCTGTGCGTTCAGGACCACCAGCTGCAGTGACCTCATGCCAAGTCATGAGGGAGAAAGCTCACGTGGCCTCCCTGTCTCCCCTCGCCTGTCAGGGGCTTCTTCACACAGAGAGGAGGAGTGGCACACCTGGGCTACCAATGGGACCGGTGTATAAATCTTAGCTATACGCGTGAGTGTACAAAAAATGTCCTATGGCCTTATTTACTTGTTAAGTAAAATTAGATCCCAGTTCTGAATTAAATCTCAGTCAGTTCTGGAGTGTCTCTCTCTGCATGTATTTCTCAGGGTTCTTGAACAGAACAATGTATCTGGGGGCTCCAGGTCCTAGGCTCACACTGAGGTCCCTGAGTGATCCCTGACTCTGTGCCTGCAGGGGCCTTGAAGTCCTCCATCTATGCTGCTTTTTAGTTACAGGAAAGATTTTTCTGGTGAGATTTCTGGGCCCAGGGGCTACGCTTCTCTAGATATTAGAGATGCAGTGCTGAACAAAATGTAGAATGAGCCTATGCTCCTGGAAGATTTTCAGTGTCAGGGAGACAGGCAAAGCACACACACAAACTGCAGACACTCAGCCATTGCCCAGTAGGGACCAGAAGCTTCTGTGAGACACTGTGGTGGTGGAGGAGGCAATGCTTTGGCAGAACCCCTATCCTCCCTGCGTTCCCCAGCTGGAAGGAGTCTCTCCTAAGTCCCAGTTTCTCACTTCATTTCTCTTTTCTCCCTCCTTCCCATTTTTGTCTCCCTCCAGAGACAGAATGTGCTATAACCTTCTGGAAACTTCTACTATTTTCCTGCAACCTGACTGCCCCTTAGGTGAGAGGGTGAGAGGGTGACTACCCCTTGAAATGTGGGAGAGAAAGAACTACCACACAATTTGCAAGACCTTTTTTTTAAAAAAGAAAAGGTATTAAGAATTCCAGCACAGCATTAGGAATGTCTTAAACCAGTTGAGAGACACGGTATGAAAGCACAGCTCATACCTTCACGAACCTGATTCCAGGGAGGAAAATATGCAATGAAGAATAGTCAAAAAACACTAAAGATTAATAACTCAATAAGTTATCCTGATGTTTATGTACTTTTATATATACATATGGTTTTAACATAATTGTCATCATTTTTCATTCCCCAGATAAAAAGGAAGCTATGGAGTATGATAGTGGCCATGAAATCTGAGGCTAGACTGCCTGGTTCAGGTCACACCTCCATGGTCACCATCTGTGAGCCCTCAGGCAGTGCCTCTACCTCCTCTTCTGCAAAATGGAAACCCTGACCTCTCCTTCTCCTGTACTGAGTGGATTAGGACAGAGTGGTGCCTGGAACGAGTGGGGCTGTAGGCACTGTAGTGATGCCTCTCTGTGTGTCAGACCTGCTCTAGTCCTGGAGTTACACCATTGAGCAATCCACAGAGAAGCCTGGGCTAGTGCAGCACCCACCTACAGAGCTGAGACAGGCAATGGAGACCTTCATGCAAGCCCAGGCACCTCAGGGGCTCCACTCTCTGAAGAAAACTAAGACAGGGGAAGGGGCTGCACACTCACAGGGCTCTAGTAGGTATTCAGTTATTTTGTACTTTTCTTTATGTAAGTATTATGACTTTTGTGTTAACAGTAATTTTGGAATAGTTTATATTTTGATGCTATATTTAATAGAATTTTTTCCTCTCAATAAATATCTTGATTAGTTATACCTTAAATCTATGTTTAGTATACTTTCCTTAAGTTTGTCTATTGCATAGAATTCTCTATGTCCTATTCATTCCAACAGATTTTTATTTACCTCTCTTGGGTTTTCTAAGTGGATACACTGACTGAAAACAGGAAGCCATTCTATCCTCCTGTGTAACAGTTAGAATCACCACTTAGCTTTACCTGCCACGGAGTTGCCCAGGGCATTTGGAGTCATACTAAACAGTAATGTCATGCAGAGGATAATTATTTTGTCCCCAGCTATTATTTGGAATACAAATATATTCTGTCCATGAGCCTCTTCTCTACTCTAGCTCAGGAGTTACTTTGATAATGAGCTACATAATTCAATCTCCCACCTCCATCCTTTTTGGGGAAAATTTTTACATTTATGTTCTTTATTAAAAAGGGTTTATATTTCTCTTCCTGTTAAAAAAAAATTTTAGTTTCTGAGTATTACATGCTTCATAAAATAAAGTTAGTTGATTTTATGTATTTTATATTGTGGAAAAATACATACACAGAGCACTGGAATGAAAATAATAATACAAAGAATAAGAAAAAGTGTAACAAAGCTAACTAAGTAACTTGCCCAAAGTCAGACTGTCAATAAGTGGCTGAGATGGGATTTAGATATTTCCTTGAATGAGCTCTTCTGAGAATGAGCTCTACCTTGAAGATGAGTTTTAAGAAATGACAAAAATATGCCAGCTGCCAGAAAATTACAGAATAGAGTCCATTTCATTCAAAGAATTATGCAGATACAACACAAGTCAGAAGTTAAGAGTAATAGTTTACTTGACAATGGTTTACAGTGTCTTTTTTTGGTTTTAGAATAAGGAACAGTGGAGCTTCTCCCCAAGACCCTGGTATGTTTCCACATCAGGAAACCTTCTCTCCTGCAATGTGGTGAGTTGGATTTATGGCAGTTATACCTGCTGCTTGGAAGCCAGACTGCCGGGAAATTAACCTTGACATTGACCAACTGCATAACCATGGGGAAATTAACCTCCAAGGTTTTGCTTCCTTATCTATAAAATGGTACTGATTATAGTGCTTGCTTCCAGGACTAAAGTGAGATAGTGCGTGGGACACGCTTAGACCAGACGTCGATCCTTTGTAAATATCTAGTGCGATTAACAATATCACATCTAGTATCCCCTGATCATGGTTCCATCTTTCCATGGCTTTCTGGAAAGGTTAGCAGTGGTACTAGTGGTGAATGGGTTTTAGGTCCTGGAGTCCTCTGATAATTTGATGAGCATTTAAATGATCTGAGTAGAAAATAAAAGTGCATGTGAACACAGGCATCTCATTTCTTTTCAGAAGATTCAAATTCTGCATTAAGAACCCACAGCTTAGTAAGTTCATGGTTCCTTCTTTCACGTGTTCAGTTAAATAATTCTCAGATAGTTAGGATGACTGGGATACTAGGGTTCCACTTCCCCAGGACATTGAATTTGTAACAAATATCTCATGTGCTTCCATACAGTTGCATCTGGCTGCTTCAGATGCTGACTTCATTCCTCACTTCATCTTACACCCCTGCCTGATTTTCCTTCTGCTTTGCTTATATCGTCTATTTTTATTTTGTTCTCATTGCCAATGTTGTGGCCATGTTTGTAAGCCATCTTAAATCCCTTTTGGGAGGCAGAGAGCAACCACGTGGAGTGTTAAACAAAATTCTCACACATTCCACTGCCTCTGCGGGCAGGGCCAGGTGGAGCTGCCGTTGTTCTCTCTACTGTGAGGCTGCAAGGCCTGGAGCTGGGTATTGGTGAATTCCTCAGCTAGTTCCCCTGCTTTCCTGGTACTGATGACTTCACTGGAGCTAACCAGAGAGCAGCTGCTGTGGAATCTTGCTGCTGCCTGTTTTCCTCTCATGTTCGATAGAGAATTTCTGCTATGATTCCTCTAGAGACCGGGGCCTGCTGGCTGTGTCCCCACACTGGTTTCTGGGTTTCTGGTCCCACCATTTGTCAGATGAAGTGTTTCTTGTGGTCAGCATTTACCAGTCAAGCTGGGCTGGGGATCCACACAGCCTGTGGTGTTTTCTGGTCATATAGAAGCCCTGGAAGCCAATAATTCCTCATGTATTAGTCAGGGTTCTCCACAGAAACAGAAACAGAAGCAACCGGATCTCTCTCTCTCTCTCTCTCTCTCACACACACACACACAGACACATACACACCCATACATATTTTTGATGAAAATTTTGTTTTGTAAACTAGGGTTAATGATAAGTAACTAGCAAAGGTTTCATGAGGATGAGAGAGAGAGAGAGAGAGAGAGAGAGAGAGGAGAGAGTATGTGTGTGTATGTGTGTAAAAAGAGAGAGAGCGATTTATGATGAGGAATTGGCTTACACAATCATGGATTCTGAGAAGTCCCTGGGTCTGCAAGCTGGAGAGCCAGGAAAGCCCATGGTGTGATTAAATCTGTCTCTAAAGGCCTGAGAACCAGGGGAGCCGATGATACGAATCTTTGTCTGAGGGTCAGAGAAGGTGAGATGAGATGTCCCAGTTCAAGCAGGCAGACAGGAAGCACAAAGGATAAATTCCTCCTTTCTCTGCTTTTTTGCTCTACTCAGCCCCTCAGTCGATTGGCTGAGGCCCTTCCACCTTGGGAAGGGCCATGTTCTCAAGTCATTCTGCCAATTCAAATGTTAAACTCTTCCAGATACACCTAGAAATAATCTTTAAGCAAATATCTGGGCACCCCATGATCCAGTCAAGTTGACACGTAAAAGGAACCACCATACCTCACTTACAAACTCTTTCCCTCTAGATTCTAGAGCACCACTTTGATACTCTACGGTTCAAAATTATTTAGTGACTTTTTGTGGCCATAGAGTTAAGTATTAATTGAATACAAAGCTGGTTAGATATTCAAAGCCATATGGGACACCAGCCTTATAGCCATAATTCTGTACACATTCCTGGTAAGCCTGATATCTCCTCAGCTTTCTTGGCTATTTGTCACTCTACACCTAGCTGCTTTTAATCTGGGGATGTAGGGGTGGGCATTTAAGACCTTTTGTTTCCCTTAACATAGACTTAGGCAGTTGCTGCCTATAGCTGTTTTTTGTGGAAATGCATTTGTTACTTTCAAGAATACAGTGACCTCTTGCAGTCCTAGGGGTTCCCTTGAACTCAGAGAAGCCCTTACAACACCGAACCTGTGACTTTAAGGATCACCAATGCTTCCATCAAAGGGCAGGGTCCCTGCATTCTCCCCTCCTGGGCCTTCCCCTCCCCATGCATCCCACCATAAGTCTTCTATCTCTTTGTGCAGAAGGGAGTAACAGCAGGAATTGTTTAAGCAGCTCTCATAGCCCTTCTATATGCACATTTTTTCTAGCATACCAATATTAACCAAGGTGTAAATTGGGCACAATTTCCTTCCTAAGCAAATTCATCATGCAGGAGCCTGCCTTTCTTCTGGACCTGATGTCGACTTTGCTCTCCCTTCCAGTGGCAAACAGATGGAAACTGGATTGGGAATGCATCCCATGGAACAACAATCATTTTCTTCCCATGGGACTTAGTGATCCAGGTGGGGTCTGGAAGGATAGGCTCAGGGACAACGAGTTGTGGGGGTGTGAATGGCAGCCAGGCAAGCTGGGCTGGCTGAGCACAGCTCAGATCTCAGTCTGCAGAGGTCAGCCCGGGTAGAACATGTGTGTCAGCCTCCTACCCCACAGATGAGCTGGAACAGCCTGCAGGGCTCCAGCTGGGGCAGGTGCAACACTACCCCAAACAGCAGTTTGCACGAAGTCCCGTAGTTCCCACAGAGACTTAAATAGGTGCAGGTCCTCCTGGCTGGACAGGTGGCACCCACAGTACCACCTCCCTGGAACCTACAGCCCTGTCTGTGAGCATAGTGGGTGCTCTCCGTCAGTTGATAAAACATAGTGTAGAATTATCATTACTTGAACTTTTGCCCAACCTTTTACTGTGAAAATTTTGAAATATATATACAAAATTGAAATCATTATACGTGAAACCATTTACCCACACCCTAAATCACTCCTTTGCTACACAGTAGTTGCTTTATCACACATCTGTGCTGCTAGCCATGCCTGTATCCACCCATGAATTCCTCTTATGTATTGTATTTTGGAGTAAGTTGCAGACATCAGTTACATTTGTTTTTCATTGTAGTATGTAATTAATTTTATTTATTTATTTATTTATTTTTTGATGGCGCCTCACTCTGTCCACTAGGCTGGAGTGCAGTGGCGTGATCTCGGCTCACTGCAACCTCCAACTCCCAAGTTCAAGCGATTCTCCTGCCTCAGCCTCCTGATTAGCTGGGATTACAGACATGTGCCACCACGCCCAGCTAATTTTTGTATTTTTAGTAGAGACAGGGTTTCACCGTGTTAGCCAGGATGGTCTCAATCTCCTGACCTCGTGATCTGCCCACCTCGGCCTCCCAAAGTGCTGGGATTACAGGCGTGAGCCACCTCACCTGGCCAAAAATAACTTTTCTAAGTTTCCCTGCTCTGTGATCATGAATACTTGTCATAAGCTCTCATTTTGTTTTATGCACTAGGATTAATGATAAGTAACTAGCAAGGGTTTTATGAGGATGACGGTTACTATAGATGCTGAACTCTCCCTGAAGTGCCATGCATATAGTAAGTGTTCAGTTAATGTACTGATGTGGTAATACAAGAATCATAATTGGTATCATTATATCTGTTAAGATTTATTTCAAGTTTCATAATGAATACTCAACAAATACCAGTGACTTGAGCTAGAAATAAAGAAAAAAGGACTACATTAGAACAATTTTTAAAGAATTGGTTATATTATGTGTTGATTAAAGTCATGTGATTTGAAATATTCTTCAGGATCAGAAGAGAAAATGCTATGGTCTGCTTGTGTCCTCCAAAATTTATATATTGAAATCCTAATACTTAAGGTGATGATGTTAGGAGGTGGAGCCTTTAGGAGGTGATAAAGTTATGAGGGTGGAGCCCCCATGAATGGGATTAGTGCCCTTATAAAAGAGGTTTGGTGGCTTTAGCCTGCAATCCCAACATTTTGGGAGGCCAAAGTATGAGGGTTGCTTAAGCCCAGGAATTTGAGACTGGCCTGGCCAAACAGTGAGACCCCCATCTCTACAAAAGTTTTAAAAATATTAGATAAGTATGGTAGCATGTGCCCGTAGTCCCAGCTACTCAGGAAGCTGAGGCAAGAGGATCGCTTGAACCCAGGAGGTCAAGGCTATAGTGAACTATGATCACAACACTGCACTCTAACCTGGGCGACACAGTGAGACCCTGTTTCAGAAAAAAAAAAAAAAAAAAAAAAAAAAAAAAAAAAAAAAAAGAGGCCTGAGAGAACTCCTGAGACCCTTCTACCATGTGAGGACATGGAAAGAAGGCACTGTCTGTGAACTTGGAAGCAGGCTTTCATGAGACACCGAATTTGCCATAGCCTAGATTGTGGACTTTCAATCTCCAGAACTGTGAAAAATGTTTGTTATTCCTTGCAGTATTTTGCCACAACAACCTGAATGGCATAAGTCAGGAAATAAGCAATATTTTCAGAGGAATAATGGCATTGCTTTGGTGTGTGATTAGTTAATAAATTGCAACCTGCTTCCATGGCCTGCTGCTATAATACAAAAGGCACGAAGCCCCTGAAAACTGAAAGTATACATTTCCTCATGCCCAGCCTTTCTAACTTCTATCGCTTGGAACTCCTGGCAGAACTGTCAAAAGGACAAGTTGAGACTGTCATGGAGTGGGAGCAGGAAGGGGCTAAAATGCTATCTCTCCCACCCATTTCTGCTTGTGCTTCTCCAATCCCAGGACTCTGGAGTTTCATATGCATGACCTCCAAGGGAAGGGGTGGGATGTATTAGTCAGACCTTTAACATTCCCAAATCCTCCTCAAATCAAAGGAGCTAAGCTTTCATTTGTTGTCTGTCTGAAGATCCTTCATGAAGTCTGGTCTGAGAATAAGAGCTCCATTACTTAAAACACATTAGAAGTTGAGTGACCTACTCTTCAAAGTTTCTGGTGATGGAGGTTGAAATGATGCAGCCAGGCCTAGGTGGTTTTACACCTGGTGAGCCACACCATGACCCCGTCTCCTGGACTCACAGACTCTCCGCTTTACCCCCTTTGAATTTGTAGCCTCTTCCCTTCTGCGAGGTGACAGGTGGTTGTAGGTGCACAAAGGGTAGGGAACATCAGGAAGCTGAAATTTCGGATCCTAAACAATTCTGGAGAAAACCCTCTGTCCACTGATGGTGTTCACTTCCACAGTCTTGGCTATATGCCTCCGTGTTAGTGCCTCAGGCACAGAACTCAGTTGCTTGGCTGGTGGCATCTCCCTTGAAAGAAAACAGAAGGTTAGCGTCATGAGCTGTCCCCATCCCGGGGCCCACAGCACCGCTTCCCCACTTCTCTCATGGTTCCAATTTGAATGAACCTTCAGCCTCAGACAGTGGCCTTCTGTGTAAGTACGGTAGCCCTCAAGGTCTCTGATATAGAAATGCCCCCTTGTTAAGTTAACAGGACTGTGGCATTGGGTCCCCCTTTCTGCTACTCTGACCTTTAAGGTGACCATTTGAAGCTACTTAGAAGCCTTCTGGGGTCTACTGGGGGTGGGAACTGTGGGTATGCAGTGATTAAAAATGCTGAAGCGTTGCTTACACACGCCTACCCTCTGTTTCTACTAAGCATGTGGCTTGAACCTTCAAGGATGATCACATTTTGCTACTACTTCTACCTGGGGTGTCCTCTCCTTCCTTCACTCCTTGGGATAGATGGGATCATGGCACACAGACACCCAGTCTCCCAATCCTCAGTGTGGAGTTCACATTCCTAATGCAGGGTCTTTCAGATTGGCCGTGTGTCTGCTTTGGCCAATGAAATGTGCGCCAAAATGGCAGCCTGCCCATCCTACGCTGACACCTGAAGAGGCATTGCTTCTTTTACTATGCCTTCACAGTGGCATATTATACTATGCCTTCACAGTGGAAGGGTGCCTCATTGAGTTACTGGTCCAAGGAGTGTGAGGCATACGGAACACACCTGGGCACATGCCATAGCCTTAAGGCACAGCCAACAAACCACAGCCTACTTACCTGTGAGAGAGGAATATAAATGCTTATTGTTGTAGGCCACTGAGTTTTGGGGTGATTTATCCACAGCACTATTGTAGAACTAGCTCACTGATATGTTCCTTCTCCTTAATAACCCTTCACGTCGGCTGGGTACGTGGCTCATGCCTGTAATCCCAACACTTTGGGAGGCCAAGGTGGGCGGATCACTTGAGGTCAGGGGTTCCAGACCAGCCTGGGCAACATGGTGAAATGCCGTCTCTACTAAAACTACAAAAAACGTAGGCAGGCATGGTGGTGCATGCCTGTAGTCCCAGCTACTTGGGAGGCTGAGGCACGAAGAATTGCTTGAACCCAGGAGGCGGAGGTTGCAGTGAGTTGAGATTGCTCCACTGCACTCAGCATGGGCAGCGGAGTGAGACTCCGTCTCAAAATAAAAATAAAAATAAAAAATAAAATAACCCTTCGTGTCCTGAGGGGAAGGTACACTGTTTGCTGTGGGTGCTCATCACACTGTGTTCCATTTACAGTTAAGGCATGCACCTATCTTCTTGGTTGGAGCTCTAAGAGGAGAGAGACCCTACTATTCACTTTTCTATTTCCAGGCCATGGCAGAGGCTGTCTCATGGTAGGTCTTAGATACATGGTGTGTAATGCGTGATAGTATAAATTAATCGGTGCTCCTCAATACTTTTGCCTTCCTTCCTTTGTTTGTTTTAGTCGTTTAAGATTGAACAACCTGGTGCCTTTGCCAGAAGTTAACAGGAAACCCAAGAGGAGATGAGCCAAACTGGTTAGTTCAGAAGGGAATTGATGGGGAAGACAATGGGAGCTGCTGTTTGAATGTGGCCCTGAGATTATTTGTGCTTTTCAATCCCATGTTACCAAAACACATTTCAAGCTGGCCTATAAATCACACCTTGTGCATAATTTTAAGTGGATAAGTATTTGTTGCCCAAGTGAATGATGCTTCCAACTTTCAAAAAATTGTATTAAGTGTGGTTATTATTATAATGGTGTGAATGTTTACTCTCATTGCCTTGGCTATGCAGATCCAATACAGCTTCTTTTTAAAACAGAAGATTTCATCTTCTTCATCGACTCCCATCTCACTAGGTAAAGAGGAGGCAGGAGTCCATCCTCTCAGTTCAGGTTCTTCAGAAAAAGGCTCAATAACAAGATTGTGAGTGCAAGTAGTTTCTTTGCAAGGTCATCCTGGGAAGCTGCGATGGGAAGGCAGGCAATATAAAATATGTGTTAGTGAGAACTTTAAGCACCATGGGCAACTGGAGTCTGACCCCACTGTATAGCTCTGGAAGTCAGTGTAGAACATGCCTTAGAATGATCCTCCCTGAGGTGAGGAGCTGGGGTATGAATACACCCATCCCACTGTCCCAGTGTCAGTAGCCGAGGGCTGCTCCTGCAGGGTATTGATTTTCTGGTACTTTCTGACCTGCTCCACACATGGCTGGAGTGGGCTCCAGCTAGGAGTGGAAGAGGATCTAAGATGATCTGAGCAGGCTGCTGCAGAGTCAGCTACAATCAGACATCATGTTGCATGTTTAACATGTTGCTGTCTCTTGAGATTTGAATCCTATTGTTTTGGTGGTATGGTCTCTTTTTTGGAAGTGCTCTGCCTTTTAGATTCCCTTCGTCCCCTTTCCACTGTCCAATATGACAGCAAGCCACCAGAGGAGGTTTCTCAGCCTCCTAGTGGGAGGGGAATGGGCATCAGATCTTATCTCTCTTCTTCTGTGGCTGATCCATGGCTGGTATCTGGTGAAGTGTGATGCATTCCAACTGGCTTCCTGGGGCGTGTGTTCACACTTCCCACTGGGGGCCTTGAGTGTCAATCTCTGACCTCTGGTGTCTATACCCACAAGCTCCCTTGGCCCCTTGTGTCACTCATAGCTGACTGAGCAGCACCCTGGGGTTCCACATGGGAATGGGAGACAGTTCGTTTGTTTTGAGATTTCTGTTTCAATGTCTGCTGTGCCTTCTCACATCCCTGACTTCACCACATGGAGGAATGGCAGGGCACATATGGCTCTCTGCTTGATTTCCTTTCTCTCTCTTTCTCTTGTTCTCACTTCATGGAGACCCGAAAGGATAGATTCTATCATGTCCTCCTCTTTTCAGCCCTGGATAATGCTAAATTTAATGTATTATTGTTCAGGCCTGGATCTTAACAGAAACAGAAAAAAAAAAAAAATAGAAAATCCGTGACTTATAAAACAAACGTCTTGCTGCAGATTTAAAAATCATGTTCTAGATGTAAGAATATAATATTGAATCTTTCTTTGTATTCATAGAGTAGCAAACCGAAATATCCCTGAAGCAATTGAATGCCACCAACACAGTAAGAGGAAGGTCAGTATAAACAAATACAAAAGAGAAAAGGACATCAATATATTTCAACAATATTGTCCCCATTTCATTATAGCCTCTTTTTTTAAAAAAAAACAAAAAACAAAAAAACAAGGCGAAGGTCAGAAAAAAATTCAATCAGTCTTGTTAATTCTCTCTTTCATTTTTTCCATCCATTTCTTGAGCTTTCCCTAAGTTTAGTTTTGAAATAACATGTATCAGTCACAATGCTGTTGTCTTTAAGGAAGACAAAACCAATTCGGACTGATCTAAATAAGGCTTTGTAGCCTCCACAGTGCCAACTTGGGATGACCCTGAGCAAGGCTGGGGCGCCGTCCTCTAGGATGCAGTATACAGCCTTCCTCCAGAATCATCTTATCGACCTGCCCCTCTACTCCCCAAGTAGTAGAACCTATTTTTGGGAACCAAGAAGTGGAAGTAGGCACGAATCTGCTTACATGCCTCCCAGGGTGGCCCTATCAACACTGGTGGGCAGAGATCCTCCCAGTGGTTGGAGTTTTGAGTAGCTCACTTGGAAATCTTTGTGTGAAGAAGAAAGGAGCTCATTGTAAGAATGTACTTGAATTTATGGTTAATATTCTGTGATTTGACTTGGGAGTCTCAAGGGAGGTGGATTAGGAGACTGGGAAAGAGGTGGTCTGGGGAGAAGGCATGGATGGGTCTATGGGGGTGGGTATGAAGTGTGAAAATCTCTGTATCTTGTGCTAATACCCACCAGAGAGCAATTGCCACAGAGGAGGAACCAAATAACCAGCGGGACAGAAGGACGAGCCAGGTGGCATCAGCCAGCCTCTGATATTGGTGAACCCCAGTGCTGGCACGCAAGGTACATGCAGGTAGTAGCCATGGTCTAGGGACGGGACTTTATGCACGAGCCTTGTGGAATTGGCATCCACTCCCCAGGGCTGACCAGCTCCTGTCTCTGTGAAACACCCGCCTGATGCTGGGACATGGCACCGTCCCTCAAGTGGGTCAACCAATCATGGGGTGTCAAGTTGCTTACATTTGGATCCCTTTCCTAGAAGAAAAGAGATCTTTCTTGACTGAAACTGATTTATATTCTAGTTATGGGTTTGATGTTCCTGCCTGCGAAGCCTTTGCCAGAATGAAAATCTGATGACCGACAGGAGACACTATGCTGCATCCTCTCGGACCAAGGGACCCCTTATAGCAAAAGTGGTACAGCAGCAGGCACACGCACCTGGGTCCTCTGGGCCTCACTGCCCACGTTGCGCAGAAGCTGCTGACATGAAGGCCCAGTTATACAGACTAGAGGAGGCCCAGAGCAGTGCCAGCTTGGAGATGAGCCTGGGCAAGGCTAGGGCACCATCCTTCAGAATGTAGAATACACCCTGCATCCACCACCATTTTATGGAGCTACATCCCCCCAACCCTGAGTAGCAGGACGCAGGTCTAGATCCAAGATGAGGAAGTAGGCATGGATCTGTTTACATCCCTCCCTAGACCTATTTGTGGAATAAGTTCTGTTTTCCCTCCCAGCAATTTAAGGTTCTGTGGATCTAGAGATGTTCTTCCCAAAGGGGAAGTGCTTCCATTAGGGGTCACAGCAAGAATCCATGAAGCTTAAACTTTGCTTAAACTTCTGAGGTTTTCATCCAACAAAGTAGGAGGTGGCACAGGAGTCCGCTTCCTGGAGGGGGCCACAGGTTCTGACTGCCAGAAGAGGGAGGGCTGCTTCACATGACAGGGGCAAGGAGGAAGATGTTTGGCACTCAGGGGATCCCGAGGCACCACTTGGTGCTCCCGTGCCTCATTTTGATGGCAAATAAACAAGCACTGCAGCCAGAGTCTGAGAAGGGCTTGGTAAATAGAACCTCAGACTTCAGGAGAGAAGGTGTGGGTCACCACATGAGGAGGGTCACAGGGACCAGCTCTCAGCAGACCAAGAGCAAGGAGAACCTACAATGGCTACTGGACAAGGGAGCTGAGAAGCATCAGTGGGGAGAGGAGTTGCGGTGGCTGCAGCTATGATTCCTTCCACTAAATCTCCTGGTTGTTTCCTCAGGAAGAAGACGGACAAAAACACCGGAGGGGTTGCTCCCAAATGGAGTGGACTTGCTGTACAAAGCAAGGGAGTCCCAGTCAGGCAGGGATCTGAAGTAGATGGTGGTGAAACACCCAGAAAACCTCATGAGGATGAAGCTACTCCTTCTCCCACTGTGGGTGGTACCAGCTGCTGAAGGCTCACAGCTGAGACTCTCTAAGGAAGGGGGACACAGAGCCCAGGTGATTCCCACTCTCCAGGGAGAGCCTGCACCAGTGACTAGATGCCAGAGGAAAATGCCCACTGCCTGGCTTCCATTTGTGATGGCCTCTGAAGGGCTATCTCATATCCACTACTGCCTTTGGGGGAAGGGAGATCCTCATGGAGACCACATTCCATCTGAACTGCCTCTGCCCAATCCTGCTTTGCCGACTTATAGCTGTTGTTCCCAAGAAGACACCCAATAAATCATTTCCAGGGAACCCAACTGAAGCCATAAATCCCTCCAGAAGAAAATCTCCAAGGGGAGTCTCCCCATAACTCATGGGATCCAATCGGGCCCTATGACCATTCCTTAATCAATGACCCACAAAGAAAGTGAATTTTCACGCCGCTGTCTGCTGGAATGTTGGAAAATCCGTGACCAGCACATTGACCTCTCCAGCAATGCCCCCAGAGCTGCAGCATCATGGATGTGGGATGGACTGTGTCTGCTCTTTTGGAGCTTTTGTGGCACTGAGCAGGGGAATGCATTGCATGTCATCCTGGGCACCCGACTCCCAGGGAACAGGGCAGCTGCTGCTGGTCAATGTCTACCGTGAGGTTTGCATCTGCCTGGCCCCCGTGCACGTGAACCAAAGCATGTACGTGTGCGCATATTTAGACTTCTCAAGGTTAGGGTCACCCTGTGTAAGAAGAAACCTCAAATATTTAGTGCTTTTCTTTAAAAAAATAAAAAGAAAACAAAAAGAATTCAGGACTTGGGGCTTCTTAAAGAACTTTAACAAGATCAAGTTCTCCATGAGAACTTTAGTGTCATGATAGACTTTCAAAAGCACGAAGCTGGAGGAGTTGTTGTTTGTGATGCAGCAAGCCCCACTCTGCGTACTCTGAAACTCTAGTTCAGAGGATGCAGCAGGAGTTTTAGAAAAATAAAAGATGAGTATGTGTGTTCAAATGCATTAGATCATGCTGAATAACAAGGATAAATAGGCTTCTTTGCATGGGTCCTCCGAGAGCATTTTCCCTCCATATTTCACAAACAGCCTGGGAGAAGCTGCCTGCATGACCTCAGAGAACCTCTTAGAATGAAGGTTGTGTTTCCTTCTTATTTGCACGTGGACTGGTGCAGGCTGTTCCTGTGGTTCTCACTGCAGCGCCCAGCATGCCAGCTGTCATGTCCTCGTGCGATTAGAAGAATTCCAGTGTTACAGAAACACGCATGGAGTATTTCCTGTCACAGAACAAGTTTTCTGCTCTAGGGGTTTGTTTCTCTTTCTGAGTCAGGAATCAAAATTCAAAGACTGATCATTAAATTGTCTGCCCACTGGTATTTGCTATGAGGGAAAGGAGAAATGGGTCTGAGTCATGTGAGGCATCACGACTTCTGTCAACTTTATTTTATTAACCTTGAAAACTGAGCTCTCACAGGTCAGTAATAAACTTTTCCCTGAACGTTTACCAGAGCCTCTATTTTAGGCTTGTCCTGTTTTGTTTCTTGTCAGCATATTCTATCAGGAATATTAATAGTAATCTGGTCAGTACCTAAGAAAATCAACAGCAGATTATTTAGAAAACCCTCAAAGGTCTAGGGATATTGTGTTTATTCAACATGTAGATCCAAATGATAAGGAATGCCTGATTAACTGTGGACATTAACATTAAATGAAATAAAAACTGAATTATATTATGCACAGTTTTCTGGAGGTCTTGATTCATTTGATTATCTTCTGATATTTTCTGTTGCTTTTTGTGGTTTTGTGAGTTGTTGCAGGTTTTAATGGCTTAGGTAAGCAAGGGAATGGAGGTGCTACCCAGCAGTGAGATTGTATGGAGATTGTCGGGAGGACAGGAAAACAGCCTGCCATGGTAGGTGTGCACGATTAAAATTAGGTTCAGAGTAATCCAGAAATAAGACAGTCTTAGAGGAAGAAGAAATCCAGTTTTCTGTTGAAGCTGCTCATTGAACCCCCGACGAAGTCATGGAAATAGCCCCTAGGAACTCACAAGGCTCCATGATCAGTGCTAACATCTCGTGACTTGGAAATGCACTGTGTTCTTCTCAGATCTCATCTCAGGACACTATTTCACAAAAAGTCTCGTTACTCTTCTATCAACGACCCGCGGCGAGACTCCGGAGTGCTGCATGCTGCTGGGTCTCCATCCTGCTGGCAGTTAGTGCTGACCTAAGCCTGCACGCAGGGGTTCTGCTGGGTGGAAATGGAATGAGCTGTTTCCTTCCTCATGGGCAGGGAATGCACAGTGCCTGGTAAGCAGAGTTACTCGTTTAAAGTTTCAGTGTGCTGAAAGAGCTAGTAGCAGCGCAAAAAACACAAAACACAAACCGGTTAAGTACAGAAAGTCTCTCTCTGGGCATTCACTCTCAGAACAAAACAACATTGATGGAAATAGCCAGGAAGCAAGGGTGAAATATTTTCGAGCAGACAGGCATGAGGGCTTGAAGATATATTTAGTCTTCAGCGTTGCCTTGCCTGGGAAATTTCTCAGTTACAAGTAAACGAGTGGGGCACACAGCACCTGGATGACCAGGTTCTGAGAGTCAGCAACAGCTCAGCGCTGGGGCATGTGGGCAGACCCACTGCCTTTGTAAACTCGTCTTCCCACCATGAGCATTTGCAATCCAGCAAGACCTGGTGACCCTCACGCCCGCACACCGTGTTCTGTAACCTGGATTTCCAAAGGAGATCATGATTTCATTTAAATGTTTTTCCCTCACATATTTTTTCCCTACAACCTTTTACAAATTTCCAAGATGGTTCTGGAATCAAAAGCCAATTGATAGGCTTAGTAGAATTCTATCCTAAGATTTTACTGAACCAGACAGACTTTTCTGTAATAATGCCTGCCTAGCTGGCCTGAGTCCAGGGGATAAATTGTGAATTCAGTGTCACCATATAGACAAAGATGCCCAGCATCAGATAACTTCAGAGTAGTGCTACTAGACTGTGCCTCCATTTCATAGACTGAATGTTGCGTTCTCCTAAAATTCACAGGTGGAAGCTCGAACCCCCAGTGTGGCTGCATTTGGATGCAGGGCCTTTACAGAAGTAATTAAGGTTAAATGAGGTTAAAAGGGTGAGGCCCTGATCCAATAGGATTAGTGTCCTTGTAAGAGACACCAGAAGGCTTCCCCCACCTCTGCCTCCATACACAAAGAAGAGATCACATGAGCACACAGGGAGACTGTGGCCACCTACAAGCCAAGGCAAGAACCTCAGAATGAGATCTACCTTGCTGGCACCTTGATCTTGGATGTCCAACCTCTAGAACTGTGGGAAATACACTGTGATGTCTATGCCACCCAGTGAATGGTATTTTGTGCTGGCAGCCTGAGTTTACTCACACACTGTATGAGCAAGCACACCTCTCCACCAGGTGTCTGCAGTACTAGCAATAACTGTAAGAACTTAGAGTCACCATCCAGTAATGACTTGCTGTGTTTAGATTTGCCATCCAGTGATGACTTGCTGTGCACCTGGCCCTGTTAAACACTTCTAATCTGTATTTGTTTCTCCTTTTGCTGTGGGATGTTTTCCTTCCATGTTCTTGCTGAGCCCTGGTCCGCAGTCCATAGGGAATCTTGCACATTAACATGAAGACAGTGTGCTATGCTCAGACAGGCTGACGTGGCATTGCTTTGTTGAAGCCATAGCAAAAACCTGGGCTGCAGTCTCCGTTTTACATGTTTCATTTCCTTTGGACTTGTATAAATTTGACAGACTGTATTTCTGCGTCATCCCAGTATTGGGGGGCATGTGACAATCCTTTGGGTAAAAGTTGATCATGTAAACCTCCTGGGTTCATAGCCCAACCACAATGTCTTCGGAACGAGGCTGTCCCAGCAGCGAGTTCATAAAATGGCCGTTTATGCCATGGGAGTTGTGGGGACAGGGGGAAGAAAACCCATTCTAGAGACCTTGCTCCCTTGCTTCTCTCTTTAACCACTTCACTCCTCTGAGTCTAGAAGGTTCTGGAAGATTCTGCCTTGAGTAAGTGATGCCTCGACTCACTATCTGCTTCCATTCAGTGGAGAGCTGAGTGGTAGCTGGGAACAGGCTACTGCCACATGGGCCATGAGATAGGTGCCTTGACAGGACCAGGGCTTCTAAGAGCAGGGTCAGAGGTGAGGGAAGGAAGGAGGGCAGTCCTCTACCACCTATTTTGGTGGGATTCAGATCGGGACTGCCCCCTCCCTCGCACCTTCTTCGTGACAGCCCACCATGGGTCCAAGGGCCCTCACACAGGGCTGTGTTCCTCTCTGCTCAAATCCCCCCCTCATTTCCTCTCTCCTTGTCCTCCTATTTTAGTTCATACCAGCAAATACACTGCTCAGACTGCTCATGTGGCTATGGTCTGAGGGCTGAGGGTAGAGCTAGAGATTGTTTTGACCCCAGGAGTGTTTGATCCATCAGGGTGGCCAAACCAACTTTGCCAATTGGCGAGGTGAAAGCCAGCACACAGTCCCCATCCTGACAGCCCCAAGGCAAGGCCTCCTTTGCAGTTCAAGCAAGAAAGCAGATAATCCTTCAGTCCTCACTATGGGACCAGTACTCCCCTCTCCACGGCTGCGGAGGGACACAGTCTGCATTGTCAGGTAGCTGGCCCTACAATATCACTTTTTCAGGGTATCAGGCCTAGCAGTCACCTCTCTCTACAGGAAATGTAAACCCATGGCCCTTTAGGAGGGTGTTCTTCTCTGTAGACACAACACTGCCAAGAATTTTTCCAAGCATGGCCTGATCTACAAAGTAGCATCAATCTGCAGGAAGGGGCTCTTAATATTTGAGCAACAAGCAGCTAATTTCCCCCTTTCTTTTCTAAATACAGTTTGAGTGAGGGTGTGATGATTTGGAAGAAACCTAGGTAAGCATCACCTTATTTAAGAAGCCAAGTTTAATAGTCAGAGTCCCAACCTTAAGTGCTTCAAAAATAAGTGAAAGATCTGTGTTCCAGTCCAGATCTGCGACTAACTTGTATGTTAAGTTTGCTTGGCAATTGAACTGGTACCTTTTCTCCCCTCGATTTGCACCTAGATAGGCCTTAAATGTGGATTCTAGAAAATGAGAAACGAGAGTGATGCTGAAAGCCATTATTAAAGATACTAGAAATTTTCAGTAGGAAATAGGTATCTCCCCTTCATCCTCATACCATCCATCATTTTTCCTTGTAAAGCTATTCCCCCTCCCTTCCTCCCACTCTCCCTGCTTCCTTCTATCCTTCTTTCTTGTCTTTCTTTTTCACTTCCACCTTTTATTCAGCCAGTATTTCTCATGTGTCAGTGATGTGCTAGGCTTCAGAGGAACAACCAGAAAGGCAAGCGTATTCTGTCCTTCTGGAACTCTCTGTCCTCCTGGAGTTCTTTGTCTTCCCATAGGAGTCTTGATGGTGCTGGTAAGGTGTGCTAAAACTGCATGGAAGCTGGGCTGGGAGCTGGGCTGGGAGCTGGGCTGGATGGGAGCAGGAGCCACCTAGCTCAGGGTCTGTGTGAGTGTGGGCGAAGGCTCTCATGGGCTTCCTGGGGAGGGGCTGCCAGATCCAATTCTCAAAGGCTGAGAAGGAGATAGATGGGCAAACAGTGTCAGACGCTCCAAGTCTAAGGACCAGCAAGCCCAGCCACCTTGCCCAGAGCACGGCAGGTGTGAAACACGGTGGCTCTCCGTGAGGAGCTCAGGGTGCAGCGTGGTGTGGGGGAAGTGGGGCTGCAGGTGCAGGCAGAAGCCGAGTCGGGAGGGACTTTACTCTTCCACTAGGAAGTCTGGCCTTGGCTGTGAAGGCACTGGGTGTCGCGGAAGGACTGAGAGGGGAGGGCCATGCCTGGCACTGTATTCATGCACACATTCAGAGAAACCGGGCTTTTCCAGGGAAACTTGGATGGAGGCTTTTGTGGCAACCCTGACCTGATGGAAGATGAAGATGTCAATATCCACACGGTTCTGATGGGACATATTTTGGAGATAGAATTGGTGGGCCTATTTACCAAGTAGCCCAAAGGGAGAGAGGAGGAGTCTGCCATTGTTTGGGATCTTTTGTGATTTCTTTTTAAGGAGCTGATGGCTCATGCAGAATGGTTCTAAGGACCTTGAACACAGGCCTCTCCCATACATCTTCCTTAATAGACTCCCAACTCCAGACAGGAGTCCAACATTAATACTTCGTATCTGGGTGACCAAACCCTGCTGGCTCACACCCAGGAAAGGAGCAAGCTGGAGGAAGCAGAGTCTTCTGAGAGGAGTGGGAGGAAGGCTTGCCAGGGGATGAGGCTGCTACACCAGGGGGAACCAAGCCTGGGGGCAGTGGGATCTTGCACCCCCTCCCAGTGTTCCATAGGATGGGTGTCTATGCCCAGGAGAAATGCACAAAAAGGGAGACACCTAGAGACAACCCCCTGTTCCAGACATGTGGTGAACCCAAGCCTGGAAGAAGGTCCAGGCTGACAACAGTAAGGCAGGGGCTGAACAAAACCCATCAGGGAGCAAGCTAAGGTGGTTGGCACCCGACAAACCTTCAGAAATGCTTCCTCTGCTCTTTTGAGTAACTAAACATCAGCCAACTTGCATAGGAGAGAAGCCTCCTCCTGTCTAGGCTCCTCTTGGGCTGTTCAGATCCAAGTTCAGACTTAGATCTGTGAGTAAGCAAGAGGCAGCGATGCAGGCAGCTCTACTGCTGGCAGGTCTGAGGCATCCCAGATGGCTCTGTGCAGCACATCAGCTGCAGTGATTGTTCGATGTCATCTGGATGGAAACAAAATAAAACAGGTGAACAAAGAAACAGGAGCTGTAGCTTGCCAGTTTATAGGTACTTTTAATTGCCTCCTAGCTTTCTTGGTGCAGACATAGCATCCCTTTCTTTACGTTTTGGGGGCTCACTAACCTTACAAGATGACGGCATGAAAGTTCCAAGCACAGAGACAGGCCCATGCAGATACTAAATAAAATAACTCAATGAAAATTGCCCAAATCAGAGAAATGATTTGAAGCCATCTTGTCAGGCTCTGTATCTATATTATTTCAAAATCTCAAGTTCATCTGTAGAGACAACTGTATTACTTTGATTTAGTAGATGAGGAAACAGAGGCTCTGAGCATGTAGGTAACTTGTCCCTACTGTGATAGGCTGGGGTTCAGACCCAGAGCTAACTCCAGAATTCACACTTTTAAAAGGGAAATGTGGGTGGGAACAATAGGATCTGTGGTCTGTTGCTATTTCTTCTAGTGAGAACCTACCAGTGCCTTTTCATCAAGATATCAGGTAGGTCAACCTGGAACATTCTATTTTGCTTCCTGTAACCCTCCAATGGTGTAGGGGAGTTGAGAAGAGGAAGGGGTGGTGTGGTACAGGTGAGAGTCAATTTCAATCTTTTAGTTATAAAAGTCCATGGGTAGATTCCAATGCCTTCCTTGACCAGCCTGTTTCTGCAAATTTTCCAGTCTGTCCATCCACCCTTAACTGTGTTCATCAATCATATCTCACAAACTTCATCATCCCTTAACTATGTTGTAGCACCTGGTCACAATTTTCTCCTTACTAAATGATATATCATGATTCAGCAACCGTGCAGAGGACAACTCAATTCAATGTCAACTTGCTGGCTTAAAAATAAAGCAAACAAGACTTCAAGAAGGCCATGTGCAGGCATGTATACTGACCTCAGACCTCTCTTGGCCCAGTGTTTGTGAACAGAAGTCAGAAGGTGGCAGTTGGGGGATACAGAATTTCTTTGTAGTTTGCAAAAGAAACAAGCAAGCTTTGAGATCCAGGCCCTTCTATGTCCTGCAAATCACAGCTAATGTTTCATCTGCATTTGCGCAGAGGATTCCTTTGCCCCCAGGGGTGTCATATTTTCATCACATACGGTAGTGCTGAAAATGCTGCTTTGGTTTGTGTGAAAGAAGGGATGGAAGACTTTAGTGAGTTTTTAAAGTATTCCTTTTAGAATTAAATGAATACTGTGGAACAAGGACATGTTACTGAATCATGCCGATCAAGTCTGTGGTTCAACCTTTGAGCCTTACAAGGGGCAGCCAGGACACCAGCCTCATATGTAACCTAGTGGGGTCGCCACAGCAGAACACCATAGACTGGGTGGTTTAAACAATAATTTATTTCTCACAGTCCTGAAGGCTAGAAGTCAAGATCAGGGTACCAGTATGGTCAAGGTCTTGGTAAGGGCCCTCTTTCTCATTCACAAATAGTCATCTTTTAGTCACCTCACAGTGGAGAACACAGAGAGAGAAGACAAGCTCTCTCATGTCGGTTCCTATAAAGGCACCAATCCCACCATGAGGGTTTCACTCTGTGGCCTATTTACCTCTCAAAGACCCCATCACCAAATGCTTTCACACTGGGGATTAGGGTTTCAACATATGGATTTTGGAGGGATACAAATATGTCCTTGGCATATAGTAATTGACACAGTGTGGTATCAGTGAAAGAATAGACAAGCATCTCAACAGAACAGTATAGAGAGCCCAATAGATCCACATAAATATAGTCAAATGAACTTTGACTAAGACAAAGGCAATACAATGGAGAAATATCTTTTTAACGAAAGGGGCTGAAACAACTGGACACCCTCATTCAAAAAAAAAAAACCAAAACAGTTCTAGATACAGATCTTGTACTCTTCACAAAATTGACTAAAGTAGGCAATAGACCTGAGTCTAAAATGTAGAACAAAACTCCTAGAAGAGAACATAGGAGAATACCTAGATGACGTTGGGCATAGTTATGACTTTTTAGATACAACAGCAAAGGCTCAATCCATGAAAGAAATAATAGATAACTCAAATAAGAAAACATTTTTGCTCAGCAGAAGACATCAAGAAAATCAGAAGTCAAACAACTGGATTAAAAAATGAGTGAAAGACTTTAATAGAAATCTGACTAAAGAGGAGGTACAGTTGGAAAGTAAGCATGTGAAAAGATGCCTCACGCTATTGTCATTAGGGAACTGCAAATTGACACGATGAGATACCACCACACACCAAAACCCAGGACTCTGACAACACCAAACCCTGGTGAGGACATGGAGCAACAAGAACTCTCATTCAATGCTGATGGGGATGCAAAATGTACAGCCACTTTGGAAGGCAGTTTATCAGTTTCTTAAAAAACTAAACATAAGATCTAGCAATCATGCTCCTCGGTATTTACTCAAAGGAGTTGGAAACTATGTCCACACAAAAAAAACTGCACCTAGATGATTACAGCAGCTGTATTCATCATTGCCAAAACTTTGAAGCAACCAAGATGCCCTTCGGTAGGTGAATAGATCAATAAAGTGTAGTACATACATACAATGGAATGTTATTCCTCCCTGAGAAGAAAGGAACTATCAAGCCATGAAAAGATATGGGGGATCCTTAACGCATATTACTAAGTGAAAGAGGTCAACCTGAAACAGCTACTTACTATGTGTTCTAATTATATGACATTCTGGAAAAGAAAAACCATAGAGACAGTAAAAGGGTCAGTGGTTGCCGGGAGTTAGAAAGGAGAGAGGGATGAATAGGTTGAGCACAGAAGATTTTTAGAGCATGAAAATAACTACCCTGTATGATACTATACTGGTGGATACGTGCCATTATACATTAGTCAAAACCCATAGATGGTACTGCCCCAAAAGTGAATCCCGTTGTCAACTATGGACTCTGGGTGATAATGATATGTCAACGTAGATTCATCCATTGTAAGATATGGGCCTCTCTGGTGGGGAGATGTTGATAATGGGGGAGACTGTGGATGTGTGAGGACAGAGGGTAAATGAGAAATCTCTGTACTTTTCACTTAGTTTTGCTGTGAACCTAAAACTGCTCTAAAAATAGAGTTTATTAATTATTTTTAAAATAGTAATATTGCCAACGAGGATAAGCCTGCAGAAATGGAGCAACCAGTTAAAGGAAGGTGCTTCTAATGTCCCTTTTGCAAGTCCTGGTAATCAGATAAGCCCACCTGCAGATGGAACAATATGTGGATGCATTGTCTTCTGCTGTGCAAAAAATTACCCCAGACTTAGTGGCTTCAAACAATATACATTTATCATGTCACTGTTTCTATGGGTCAGGAATCCAGGCTGGATTCTCTGTGCAGGGTTTCCAACAGCTACAATTAGGGTGTTACGTGGCCTGTGTTCATTTCTGCAGCTCAGGGTCCTCTTTAGTTCGTGAAAGTTGTAGGACTGAGGCTCTCATTCTCTGCTGGCTGCTTGCCAGGGGCTGCTCTCAGCCCCTGGAGGTTTCTGGGGTTCCTGGCTACTTGGCCCCATCCATAGCTTACAATCTTTCTTTCTTCAGAAAGGGCCTTTAAGAATCTTACCTGACTAGGCCAGGCCTCCCTGGATAGTCTCTTTTAATCAATTCAAAATCAGACAATATTTGATCTAATTATGAAAGTGCCATTCCTTCATATTCCTGGGTTTCTCCCTCACCTAAGGTAGGGGGATTCCACAGGGCATAGCTGTGAGAGGGTGGAAATCTTGGGAGTCACTGTAGAATTCTGCCTGCCATGGTGTTTCTTTGTTATAACCATACAAGACAAGAAATTAACCACAGCCAAATAAAGCATGCTATGTCTAGTAGCTTAAATTGTCGCCCCTGGAATCAACTGGCTTCGGCAGGTCTTTCTGAGTTAGAAAAGCGAGTGACACAACCTCCCTGTGTTCCCCGTCTGTATGATGTGGATCATGACCAGACCCATTTCACGGAGTAGCACTGAAGATTTGCTGAGCTCATCCCGGCACAGCTTTTGGTTTGGTGCTTGGTACACGGTGACTCAGAGTGAGGGAGCATCTCTTGTGAGTGCTTTTCTACAAAGTTGCTATAGGGCCCTGGCAGGGTGTGTGAGGTTATCTTGTGCTTGCAAACACCACAATGCTGTTGTCAAAACTGAGAATTGGAAAGGAGCCCAAGACCACAGAGCTCTTGGGATGGGAGTTCTGCAAACCAGGTACAAACCTGCCTGAGGATGTGAGGGATTAGGCTGTGAAAGCATGTAGGATCCAGCAGACCCTAGGATATGGCTAAATATTCGACCAAACACACACCCATCCTCGGTTGAGTAGAGTGGAGCCATCCAGCACGGGATGGAGCAATATGGCAGAGCTGACACAATACATGGGGCCGGTGACATCACCACTGACTGCCCTGCGCTTTAAAGAAGGACAACTAGGGCCCCTCCTGAGGTCCTAAGTACTGAAAAGTTGTGTACACATCTCTGTGCTGTAGTCCTACTTCTAATACCAACTCTATTGTGGCCTGATTTAGGGAAATTAAACTGCTTTCCTCCTGGGAAACAAGTTGCATAAACCCAACACTCTGGATGGCCCCATGCAAGTTACTTAACAGCTTTGCCTTAAGTCAATCAAAACATGGCCTGCCTTGGGAGACAGTCAGAGAATGCTGGCATGGCGTCTTCTGATGGTAATTATTGTTATTGGGAGGCGCTCATCAAGAACGTTGAGGATTGTTTTGCAAGAGGCTGTGTTTATTAAAATGCAAATTATCCTATGCCACCCTCTCCCCCTTCAAGCTTTGGAAATCAAAGAGAAGTATGCAGTACATATTTATTTTAAGACAACTTTTCCCACCAACTCAGTCCTATAGCTTGCAGTTGAAATATTGGATGACTATATGTCTTTTGGCAGATAGAACTGTTTCATTTCTATGTACCTTTTGGAAAGGAAATATCGGCAAGTATAGTGTTCAGTCCAATTATGGCCTGAATGGAGAACATGTGCTCCTGACACTTCAGACTCTAGAGCTTGCTGGCCCACATGGCCACTATTAGCCATGTGTGGCTATGGAGCTATTGAAATGTGGCTGCTCTGAACTGAGATGTGCTGTATGTGTAAAATACACACTGAGTTTTGAAGACTTAAAATGGAAAATACAACGAAAAATAATACATTAATACTTTTTTGAAAGTCATTACATGTTAAAATGATAATATTTTGGCTATAGTGGGCAAAATCATTTTTATTATAAAAATTAATTTTACCTGCTTCTTTAGACTTTTTAAAAATGTGGATTCTAGAAAACATACAATCGCAGATGTCTCTCATATTCTATTTCTGTCTTTCAAGGCTGCCCTGGACGGAATGGGGGCCCTGGTTTGAAGCTTTGCTGTGTTGCTTGGAATCACTGCCCTCTTGGGTATTCTGCTTCTGAGGCTGCAATGGCTAATCTCACCAACCCACTGGACCAGAGGACCCTGGCTTGCATGGCATTGGCATCCCCTGGTCAAGGTCTGTATGAGACTCCCCCATTGTCTAGCTTATTCCCACTTGCTTGATACACCTTCCCCATGTCCCAGCCACCTTTTTGCCTCGTTGCCCGAACATTACAGGTCTGTGGTTCCCATGAGACACTGCATGAGCTGTTCCATTGCATTGAATCCTTCCAGCATGAACGCTTCTGGGACCTCCTGTCCCCCACGAAGGCCACGTGTCCTCTCCCCTCCTCTGACCAGCCTTCCCCGAGGCACCTGCCCATGCAAAGTCTCAGGAGGTCCCTCCCTGCGTTCTCACTGAGCCTTGTCTGTGTTTATCATAGTGCACTGACATCGTGTTGAAATTGTCTGTTTATGCGTCTATCTCCTCATGAGGCTGCTTACTCCTCAAGGGTAGGGAATCACATCTTTCTATCTGTGTATCCATGATACTTAGTAAATATTTGTGAAATGCACGTAGATTGAAAGAGTCAGAGGATAAATAGCGCTTGGTTGCTAACATTGCGCCACTGCACAATGCTGCACCAATGGCTGTGGTGCTGCGAGCTTTATTTTTAATTTTATGTTTGTTATTATTATCATTATTTTTAATGACAATGAAAACCACTGCAGGGAGTAAACCCAGTGACTCTTCTCCGGAGTGATAAAGAGTCCACGATGCACTTTCTTCCCTTTCCAGGCAGCCAGCCTCCCCTGGGGTCACCCACAACCCTGGTTTGTTATGGTGTGTTGGACCGTGGAGGAATGCCACAACATGCCAATTAACCACCTGCTGGGACGGTGATCTTGCTAACATGAAGCATGGAGGGTGATTGGCTGCTTGCCTGTTTTCCTAAGAGATAGAAATCTCCTGCTTTGTGCCATGCAGGTCAGTGTTTGTGTAGTTTAGGCTGTGTGTCTGTTTGGGGTTGTTGAGGCCACACCACCCCCACATGAGGACGTGGCTCCCTGGCCTGAATTGCCCTCATTTTGCTCAACCACAGGGTAGAGCTCCTTGTGCAGGGCACTGCCCACCTTCCCACTAACAGGGTGCAAATTCAGACAAAATATTCAGTTACAGGGATTCCCTGCTTCAGGATAATTCAATATACAGAAAGTTAACTTTCAGACACATGGATTGACTAAAAGCAGTTCTTTCCCTGAGAAAGGGACTTCCTGGGGACCTACTCCAAGTTCTCATAAGGAATCAACATGTCTCAATCAGAAATAGTCTTTGATTTGCAATTTAATTGACTTGTAGCTTTACAGAAATATGCCTTTTGATAGATGGGAACCCAGTTGTTGTTTTTTTTTTTTTTTTTAGTGAGAAGAGCAAAGACAGTTTTTCCTGTCCAAATAACAACAACAACAACAAAATAACTCCTGGAGGGATCCACTAACTCTTTTACCTACAGAGCTGCAAGGGGAATCCACTGGAAGCCGCAGAGTGGGGAAGTGAGGTGGGAAGCATGAGGCACTCCCATGTGACGCTATGGTGGTGGGTAACTGGGCCCATGCCCGCAGCTTACCTCCTAGTGGTGGCAGGCCCAGTTCCTCTCTTGTGACAGCGACCTGCTGGTCACATCACACCACTGCTGGGCCCAATACCATATTGCAATTTTCCAACATGGACGCCTTCCCCTAGAGCCAACTGGAGGTTGCATTTTGCTCAGTGAGACCCAGATTTGAAATTCAAGATCTGCGTTGTTTTCCTCTGTGGGATACTGGTATTGTTAGCAGGTCACTTGTTGACCCTTTAGGGATATGTTCCAAGTTGCCAATCCACCCAGCCCTGTGTGGCCCTAAGCCCAGATGCCAATACTCTCCCTGTGACTTTCCTGAGAGGTGGCGTGAGGAGTCTCACTGGCCCAACAGCCAGGAACCCAGCTTCTGCAGACACTGGGAGTATGCTGTGTCTGAGTGTCAACAACAGTCCTCTATTCTCAGTCCGTCTCTGGGAAGGCTTGGTATCAGAGCAAGCATTGCACAGTAAGCCCTGCACTTTCCTACCATCCTCGCCATTTCTGTCCTAAGTGTGTATGGCTCAAGTCTTCCAGGTTTTTCTTGTTTCTGTTTTCCTTTGTCTTTTTTTTTTTTTTTTTTTTTTTTTTTTTTAAACAGAGTCTCGCTCTCTCGCCTAGGCTGGAGTGCAGTGGCACAATCTCAACTCACTGCAATCTCCACCTCACGGGTACAAGCAATTCTCCTGTCTCAGCCTCCCAAGTAGCTGGGACTACAGGCACACGCCTCCATGCCCGGCAAATTTTTGTATTTTTAGTAGAGACGGGGTTTCACCGTGTTGGCCAGGCTGGTCTCAAACTCCTGACCTCAGGTGATCCACCTGCCTCGGCCTCCCAAAGTGCTGGGATTACAGGCTTGAGCCACCACGTCTGGCCTTTTATCTCTTTTTTTAAATCTCAAGTACTAGCCTTGTATTGACTGCACATTCACTGCATCAAGGCAGAGACTCAGCACACAGGGCTGCAGACAGTGTACTGGGCTAAACATCAGTGACTGGATTCTGGATCCTTATTGGCCCTCAGGTTCCATGGCCTCATTTTACTCCCCAGGCCTCAGTTGAATCATCTGGAATATGAACCCATGGTCCTACATACTCCAATAGCCTGCAAAGCCTGTGAACACATGAAATCGCTGAGATGACTCAATTGTCAGTGCCCTGTGTCAACATGAATGAGCAGAGCAGAGAAGCCCCTACCTCCTTCACATCACAGAAGTCAACAGCTACTGAGACCTGTGGATCTTCACAACTGCAAATATTATGCCCCCAGAAAAGCAGTTATGTCTCTAATGCTTTGATTCGATCCCAAACTGCATTTTAAACAAGAAGACATAACACTGAACAGTGTCTGATTCACTGTCTGATTCTGATTCTGCCCCACTGAACAGTGTCTGATTCAGACAGGTGACCTGTTGTTTTGTCTTCAAAACAATCAAACATCAAACAATCAAAACATCATGTCCAAAGGTTTTTTTCCTGCAAATCGACTGAACTGATTGTTATCCTCATGTTAATGCTTCAAAAGAAGGTGCTAACTTCAGAGCCAAAAGTAGGATTGGTTTTGTTGTTCCATACGTAGATACTTTAGCATGTTTACCATTGTGGTTGGCAGTTTGGAGCAGGAGTTAAATATATCGTGTTTAAAATGCAATGATTAATATTAACTCTGTCTAATGATATTCACAGCACATGATATTTTCACATTTCGTACCTCACTCATTGGAACACCCAGAAAACTCAATGAGGCCAGTAGTTTTGTTTATTGAAAGGTATCCTCGTGCTCAGAGAAATAAAGTTGTTTTTTCAGTGTCATGAGCCTGTGGGCTCATGAGCCAAGTGTTCAGACTTACGTCCCTGCTCAGTCCATCATGTCCTATGCCTTTAAAATATGCATTTGTAACCGTTTTAAGTGACAAATGAAAAAAAACAGGTTGAAATAATGTAGTTATCAAGAATATCTGAAGCTAAAGATTTTACAATACAGCTAGCAAAACATTTCTATTTTAAACTAGTATTTGAATAAATGTTGTTAGTGTTCTGTGATCTGTATCAGCCCTAGTCTTCATTCCTTTGGATTACTGAAGATCTTTATGGCCATTTATTCATTTAAGAGCATTATTTGCATTTTAAGCAATTTATTTGAAGGACCAGTGACAGTTATTTAACATGCCTGTTATTGATTATAAAGATAAAGCTCTTCCTGGGCTCACTCTTTTTAACTATACATTACAAAGAACAGCTTTCCTATGTCTTTTCTTTGCTGAAAAGTCCCTGTCAGTTTCCTTAACATTCAACTAAACCTCCCTCCTCTTATGATGTTTAATGGGGATGACATTCATCTAAAGGGTTTAACTTGGCTTCTGTGTTATAAAGTGGCCTCTGTTGGATAGGACTCAGTTAATTCCGTATATCTGGTTGAAATACAGAGCAACACATGATTCCTAAGTACAGAGTGCATTTCTCTCACGACAGTGCTGAAGTCTGTAACTAGGGTGCTGTCCCCAGGCTGTGCAATTTTATTATTATAGAAGACCTCTCATCCACTGTCCTCCACGCCAGTGCCTCCAGCTGGTTTTTAGCAAAACGAGGAAGGCCAGTGTGGAAGTTCTCACCAGCCAAGAACCCACTGTCAATCACTGACACTGGAATAAAGTGGAGTGGGCAGGACAAGGGGCTTCTGGCCGGCCCAGTGAGCTGGTGGCTCTGTGGACAGCCAGTCACATGCTGAAGCTTCCAGCATTCAGTATACAAGGTGCATTCAGTATACAAGGTGTTTTCTGTGTAACCTGCAGGATAGATAGGGGCCTTGGGAGAAAGTCTTCTGTTGAGGCTCTGGATTCCAGGCATTTTGCAGAGCTAAGTCAGCATTATCAGTAACAAAGAGTACTCTTGCATATGGCAAAATAAGTTGAATCTAAGGAATAGTCTTTTTAAAATAATAAGGGGCACAGAAGACTTGTGCAGAAGGTAAATGAAATCTAAGATCATTTCTCACCTTAGATTATCTGGCCTCCAGCTGATGACATGGAGGGCAATGCTTGACTTAGTGCCAGTCAAGAAACTGACCAGAAATGATCGCGGCTGGAGAAAAAAAAAAAAGGCAGACACACACACACGTGTGCATGCATACATGAACACACAGATACACTCATGTACAGAGATATAACTGTACACACAGGCACACACACACGTGCATGTACTCAGACATATGCCCAAATATGAGCACACATATACACACGCACACACACAAACACAGTTTCTCTTGTTTAACTCTCTAAATCCTTTTCTTTTATCTTTTAATTCCTTAAATAAATGTTCCTTTAATTCCTTAAATAAATGCTCACCTAAAACGCTTGCGTAGGACTGATATTTTTCATCTCCTCAATTGTGTGGTAGCTCAGATGTGGGTAAGTCAGTCTACAAGCACTAGGCTGAAGACAGCTGAAGCGCTAAGCACTGTATTATTTTCTGGTAGCTTTCTTCTGAAGAACTCTAAACACTTTGTTGAGCATATCTTGGGTTGCTTTACCTGGGAGAAAACAGCTGTTATTATTCCCACTTTCCTAGAGGGAAGCGAATATTGTGTGTAAGTCAACCAGTCCTCAGTAATGCTGGGGCCAGGGAACCTGCCCTTCTCTCACTTATGCTAAACGGGACATTTTAAATTTTGTTTACTACTGTGGGTAGAGATTTTATCTGTATGGACTGCTACACCTGGGGGAAGCTGATATATTCCTGAATGTGGAATAGTATAGAAACAGTTCTTTAATCTGATGATATTTTAAGTGCTCCAGGAGAAATTGCTATAGGAGATTTGCAGAGGTTTTTCATGGAGGCAATTAATGACTGACAATCAATATACTGTCAGTCAATGATTGGATTTACCCATAGAGCAATTGCCTCAGTCATCTTTTAGAAACGTGAGAGAATGAGAAATATACATTGTTAATTAACATTGTCCCCAATCTCCCAAAAACCTTCCTGGCGCTCTGGAAGTTCCACCTGGAACCTGCAGAAGAAGCTGTGTCCCAGTACCCTCTGGTCCCTGGCTCATCCCTGGGTTGGTCTGTGTAGGCAGCAGGAGGCCACCTCCACTGTGGGTGTGGATCTGCCGGCTTTGCCTCCTCCAACTTCTGTCGGGGCTGCCCATGGGGAGCAATGTGAGCAAAGCCTTAGACGACTTGCATGGAACCCGAGTGCTGGTGCATTTTAATTAGTCACGGAGCAGTGGAGTCCTCAGGCCCTTTCACAGAAGCAGGCTCCATGTGCACTGCTGATCCTCAGCGGACATTAAACATTCTGAGCTGCTTCGCCTCCATCAAAACGTGACGTGCTGAGAGCTGCTTGCCCCCTACTGTGGGTCTTGCAAGAAAGGAGTTTTGTATTCATCTGTTTGCCACTGTGATCCAGAAACCCTTTTCTCGCTCAGGAAGAGGACGGATTCCGACGTACCTCATAGACTGGAATCTCACCTCATTTCTTCCTTGCCTTCTACCAGAACCGAATACTGCGACTCACTCACGCATGCCTCAGTCTACACAGCGCATGCGCTGTCCTTCCCGGTGGAATGCTGGCCCAGCCCTTCCCTTCTTCATACATAGGACAGGACCCGCGGAGGTTCAGTCCTGCCTCATTCTTCCTGCTGCTGCTGGCTTTGCCAGAATTCCCACTGGCATCAGGATTTGCACAGTCAACCTTCTGCTGTGTTGCAGTCGTGTGTTCTTATGAGAATAATGCTGGCGGTGGTATCTGAGATGCGGGAAGAAAACATCACTGATGGGCAACATAAAAGACCAAAAGCATTCGATGCTCAAGAGGATGTTGTGGATCCCAGAACCTTCATCCCACATCAAACTGATAGCAGAGACAGGGTTCAAGTCCAGGTGTTGGGATGGCTGAGAAGGGTTCAGACAGAGCTGGGAGTAAGCCCAGGGCTGCAAGGGCATGGCAGCATCTCCACACTCCACTTCCTCATCTGTAGAAGGGAGGCCTGGATGCCTCTCTCAGCTGAAGGCAGGGACCAGCAGCTATTCTGGAACCACTCACCAATTCTGTCTCCCCGTTGGTTTGCTCTCTTTTGGGGATGCTTGATATGTGCAAATGAAACCTGAGCATGTTCCTCACAGTGAAACACTTCTAGCTATGCAATCTGGCCACGTGATTCTATAGTCCTATATCATCACAGGAATATATAAAGTGTTACTATATTTTGTAACATCTATTTTGTGGGGTAATTAAAACTCATCCTGGTGGGGATGAGTGAACCAGGCCTTTTTATGCCAGCTTCTATCAGAAAAGAAGTGGAGTTTGCTTTGTGTCAGTAAGCAGTGCAAAACTCAGACATAGATAGATAGACAGATAGGCAGATAGACATACATATAAACACACATATACATATGGTACACATATGTATATGTACATAGCTGCAAGTGAGAATTTTGGAATTATTTTTTATGACTTGCTTTATTGCAATATTCACTTTATCATGGTGGTCTGGAACTGAACCTGCAATATCTCCCAGGAATGCCTGCACAAAATTATTTATTTTTCATTGTAAATTTTATTAATTTTATTTTATTTTTAAATTTGCATGTAATTAAATTGTATGTATTTATGGACCCAGTAGCTTACTAGGGCCACCGAGCACCGGTGTGCTCACTTCTCATGGCCGTGCGGAGTCTGTGGTAGAAATGGTTGATGGCCTGTGATTCCAGGTGTTAGCAAAGTAACAGCCTCAAGCAGACAATTGATGCATTCATTGGATGGCGCCAGAGCTCGAATGCTCCAGCTAAATGATATTTATCATGCCCCATTTAACAAGCCTCCTTAATTCACTCTCCTTGGCCTCCTGTGTTTATGAGGAACCGGCATGGTTGGTTTGTGGAACGCAGTGCGCATCACCCCCAGAGAGCATCACCCACAGAACGCTGGACCTGGAAATGCCAAGGGGAGGGGCATGGCTCTGAGCTGAGCTGTGGATCCAGCAGTCAAAGGCTCCAGAGCGGGCTGAGCTAGGCAGACCTGCCATGCCCTGCCTGTCCATCTCCTTGTTTTGGTCCTGCTGCCTCTTCTGAGGCAGGCAGGGACTTCATCTTTTATGTCCTCATAACTAGTGCTTTCCAGGATGACTTGATGGGTTCTTGAATTCGAGAATTATTCTGAAGGAACTACAGCATGATTTATGGATTAAATAATGATTTTCTGGAATAGGGTAACATGATTCCCACGAGCCTAGTTATTTCTTGCCTGGGTTATTTTTATTTGTTTTATTATTTTATTACTATTATTATTTTTTGAGGTAGAGTCTCGCTGTGTCACCCAGGCTGGAGTGCAATGGCACAATCTCGGCCCACTGCAACCTCTGCCTCCCAGGTTCAGGTGATTCTTGTGCCTCAGCCTCTTGAGTAGCTGGGACTACATACAGGCAAGCACCACCATGCCTGGCTAATTTTTTGTATTTTTTAGTAGAGATGGGGTTTCACCATGTTGGGTATGCTGGTCTCAAACTCCTGACCTTAAATGATGCGCCCGCCTCGACCTCCCAAAGTGCTGGGATTACAGGCATGAGCCCAAGCTTCCAGCCTCTTGCCTGGGTTATTGCAATAGCCTCCTCACTGCTCTCCTGCTGGGGCTCCCTGCCCAGAAGGTGCCCTCACACCCACACCATGAGGCCTGCTTGTGCAAGAGGAGAGAGATCTGGAACATCTATTCAAGAAAAAGTTATTCATTCTCTTGTTAAAGCATGATAAGGCAGACTTTATTTAGGACCATTGTGATAGGTACAGGAACCACTGTAACGGGGTCTTGCTGTAGGGAAGAGATACTGGGCTCAACTCTGAATGCAACAAGGAAAAGTGGGAATTTATCAACAAGGAGTAGGATAGGGGTCAGTGAATGGAAAATTACTCTGAAGAAATATCAGGGCTGGGGGGATTCTGGCTTAACTGACCAAAGAGGATCATTGCTGAAGACCAAGCAGGGTGACCAGACATCAGCTGGGGGTGGCGGGAGATAAGAAACCTGATCAGATACCAAGAGTGGGGTTCCTGGCTAAACTGACTTAGCAGGATTATTGCTAAAACATGGAGTCGCAAAGTCAGACATAGTTGGAAAAGAGCTCAGGAAAGCCTGAGTAGAGTTGGGTTGAGGAGACATTCTTTGTCACATCCCTACTGGGCCTCCCAGAGACCCCCTCTGACTTAATTCTCAAAATCTCATTTTTTTAGCCATAAAGGATGGAATAGCCTGTGCAGCAGGGAGTCCCAGGGGCTCTTCTTATTTCAAGCTGCATCCAAGAACAAAGGGTTACACATCCTACCAGAGTGAGCAGCTTTCCCAGCAAGACTTTCCCAGCAAATTTGTTTTGCCTCCTGGGTCTTAAAGGAGGACTATGAGGAGGGTGCAAGGAGGTCTCTTGGAAGAAATTGTGGAGTGACTTCACCTGTCACCTTTCCCTGTGAGGATAGGTGTGTTTTCCTCAGCTCATGCCAAATGAGGATGATTGGAGAGAACCCCCTGAAAAGCTGACCCTGGCTTGGTGAAATTTACAGAGTCAGAAGCTGCCTAGAGCTTTCTGGGAGGACAGAGTGAGAGAGACAGAGCGACTTGTGTCCTGAGGGCAGATGGGCATCTCAGACATGGACCACAGAGGACCCTGGGGACCTTACCACCAGCAGGGCCTGGGAGAGCTCCAGGTTGTGCCTGACTCTGCTAGGGTTAGAGGATGCAGGGCCACAGGGACCGCCTTCTGAGAACCTGCAGGAGCTCCAAATAGGAAAAGAGAGTCAGATAAGATCACGGAGACAGAAAGTAGAATGGTGGTCACCAGGGGCTAGGGGGAGAAAGGGGAACAGGGAGGTGTTTGATGGGTATCGAGCTTCCGTTTGGGAAGATGAAGAACTTCTGGGGATGGATGGTGGTATCGGTTTTACAAAAATGTGAATGCACTTAATGCCATTCAACTGTAACTTTAATGTGGCTAAGATGCTCAATTTTATGTTATGTATATTTTATCATAATTTTAAAAGAAAGAGAATCTAAGTGTTGGCATCTACTGTCCAGCAGGCACCAATGTCCAACTGAAATGTCACCAATGAGATAAGGCCCTCTCCACTGGCCCGCCATCTTGGCCATCCATGGAGACCAACACAGGGAATGGGCATGAGGAAGAAGAAAGTCAGGACTTACCCCTCCTCAGGTTCTGAGGGTCTGGCCAGGAGCCGCCATTGTGTCCGGAGTCAGTTCCTGCTGGTGGGTTCGTGGTCTCACTGACTTCAAGAACAAAGTCATGGACCCTCCTTGTGAGTGCTACAGCTCTTAAAGATGGCACAGACACAAACAGTGAGCGGTAGCAAGGTTTACTGTGAAGACCACAAGGACAAAGCTTCCACAGTGTGGAAGGGGACCCCAGCAGGTTGCCAGCTGCTGGCTGAGGGTGGCCAGCTTTTATTTCCTTATTGTCCCCTCCCACGTTCTGTTTCTGTCCTATCAGAGTACCCTTTTTTCAATCCTCCCCAGGATTGGCTACTTTTAGAATCCTATTGATTGGTGCATTTTATAGAGCACTGATTGGTGCATTTTACAATCCTCTTGTAAGACAGGCAATTTCCCCAAGTCCCCACTTGACCCAGGAAGTCCAGCTGGCTTCACTTCTCACCATGGCTGGGGGAGCCCTGCCCCAGATGAGAGTGGGAGACTTAGGTTTAGATTAGGCTGGACATGCAATATCTGATCATCAGACTGGGGAATGATGACTGGAGATGACTGTAATGGTTGATCCTGATAGTGCCTGAGATGCCTTCTGGAACCTGAGAAGGAAGAAACATTTGACATGTGCTGTGTAAGGGAAAAAGTCTATTTCATAATTCTGCCCTCCAAGTCCCATTTATTCACTAAGTTATACATGCTTGACTATAGGATTGTTTTTTTAATTACAACAAAGGATACCCCAAACAAAACAAAGGCAAGGATACTGGGAAAAACATGATTCGAGCTATAACAAGGGTTAATATGGACAACGCATCAAGAACTTTTACAAACTTATGATAAAAGTGAAATAACACAGAAAAAAGTGAGTGAATCCTATTCATAGGCAATTCACAGAGAAGTGAATGCAAATGATTGATAAGCATGTTTTTAAAAATACTAGTTTTTAGATGGAAGCATGGAAAAGTAATGAAAATAAATAATTACGTCAATTTTGGTTTATCATATTTGGAAAACCATCATATTAATGTTATCCACGTTGGTGAGGAGGTAAAGGAGAGAGCATTTTATATATTATTATATTTTCCCATCCACACACACACACACAAGCACACACATCCATCTGTTCCATTGCTGCTCATCTAGTCTGCAGAAATGAAGTCATTTGCGCATGTCATAGGTACAGTGAGACATATTCCAGCACAAAATTGTAAGTCCACCAACAGGAAAATGTTTAAATAAGTTGACTACAAACTTAATATAGAGTATCATTCAGATATTAAACATGTTGAGTTAGATCCACATTCATCGAATTACAGGGATGCCCACACCATGAAGTAAGGAAATAAGTTGGACAGATATATAAATATAACAATGAGGTGGGCGTGGTGGCTCATGTCTGTAATCCCAGCACTTTGGGAGGCCAAGGTGAGCAGATCACTTGAGGTCAGGAGTACGAGACCAGCCTGGCCAATATGGTGAAATCCCATCTCTACTAAAAATACAAAAATTAGCTGGGTATGGTAGCAGGTACCTGTAATCCCAGCTACATAGGAGGCTGAGGCAGGAGAATTGCTTGAACCCAGGAGGTGGAGCTTGCCATGAGCTGAGATCATGCCACTGCACTCTAGCCTGGGTGACAAGAACGAAACTCTGTCTCGGAAAAACATAAACATAAAAATAAATAAGCAACACGATGAAGAAGGGGAGACATTTGTGATCCCCGGGTATGTGTGTGCATATTTGTATCTGAAGGCCTGGCCATGCAGAAGTTGTATAACATACACCAGGCCCTCAGTACTGGTTCCATGATTGTGTTAGAAGGATGGGGGGAGAAGGAGGCAATACATAAAATATTAATAAATGTTAAGTAAAACAGTCAATTATAATGTCTATTTAGTATCTTTCTTCACAGACATAAAAATGAATATGGACCGTATTTACAGGCAAGCACAAGAAGAGGAAAAACATTGATTTGATTAAAGGATATCATTGTGGACTTTTAGAGCTTCAATATTTTAAAATAAATTTTATTTTGGAATAATTTTAGATTTAATAGACAAATTACAAAGATATTACAGAGACTTCTCACATACCCTTTACTGAATTTCCCTCATCGTTAATATCTGGTACTATCACCACCATGCTTTTGTGAAAACTAAAACATTGACATTGGTACATTACTACTAACTAAACTGGATTTTATTGGATTTCATCAGTTTTTTTAAATTACGCCCTGTTTTAGTTCCAGGATCCAGTCCAGGGCACCACTACCTGCCCTGTTATGGTGTCATGATACTGACGAGTCATGTTTGGATGGCTTTTTAACACTTCATTGGGCTATACTATTGTAGTTGCCTCTTTGCCTTAAAGACTTTCATTTTCACTTTGACGTAAGTTTGCAATAAAGTAAAAAATGTTTTTAATGACTTTATTGTCGTCTAAGTGAGATATTTTTGCAAGACACTTAGAGTCCTTCTTGATGTGCTCAATTCTCCCTGTCTAACCAGGCGTGTCTTCCTCCTTTTCTCTACCCACCTTCTTGATGCTTCAGCCACTTGGGATGCAATGCATTGTGTGGATGCCATGTTATCCTTTTCTGCCTCGCCCACATTGATTCCAGATTCATACTTTCCCACATCTTCTGGTTACTGATCAGTCTCTTCATGCACCCAGCTGGCCCATTCCTCTTCCATAGAGCTCAACCCAGCAACCATTTAACTGTAAGTCCTACCACCATTTGTGTATGTCTGTGTGTGTGTGTGTGTGTGTGTGTGTGTAGGGGTGATCTCTTCCTGACCCAGGAGCACATGACACAGATGCTGTGTGTTCATCTCCATGCCCCTTGGTTCCCAGCTAAGTGTCTTGGACCTGCATGATGGAAAAAAGAAGAAAGACAAGGAAGAGAAGGAGGAAGAGAATACTCAGCCTGAAAAAATGAAGGAAATCATGTCACATGCTGCAACATATATAAGCGTCAAGGACATTATGCTAAGTGGAACAAACCAGGCACAAAAGGACAAATGCTGTCTGATTCCACTCATGGGAGGCCCCTGGAGAAGTTCAAGTCATGGAGACAGAAAGTGGAATGACGGTTTCCAGGGCCTGGGGGGAGGAGGAATGGGGAGTGAGTGTTTAATGAGTACTGAGTTTTTGTTTGGAATGATAAAAAAGTTCTGGAAATGGTTAACGATGATGGTTGTACAACTGTGAATTTACCTAATACTGCTGAACTGTACACTTGAAAATGGTTAAGAAAGTAAATTTTATGTTATGCATCTTCATCACAATTTAAAAGAAAAGAAGTAAAATGTCTATGAAAACAATATTTTGAAACTGGTTTACAAGGAGGTGACTAAGTGCGCTCTTCCTGTCCTCCTTTGCGATTGTAAACAGAAAATTAGTCATTTAAAGTCTGTTAGCTGTGCACTCCAGGAGGCAGGGGACATGAAGTGACAGCAGGTGACTGGTGCGTTTCCATTTGTGCTACAACAACTAGGAGGAAGTGACAGAAATGACAGCAAACAATGGAATGAAAAACTCATGAAAAGGTAAATCGAAGCTCCAAAGTCAGGGGAATACAGTGAAAGAAAAACTGTAACTGTTCCTGGTGTGCCGGGCCAGTGGAGACAAGGGCCTCCCTCTGCCCTGTGTGCCTGGATGATGATCAATTCATCTCAGGCCAGAACAGTTGTCCTGGAAGCTTCAGAGGAAGGCAACAGAGTGACTCACCACAGGTTGCAGCGTCCTAGGGGCACACATGCATCCATTCATCAGCACTGGAACAATTTATGGATAGCTGGCAATTTGTGGAAGGGGCCACTCAATATATTTTTTTAGAGCCTAGCTCCATTTAAAAAATAAATCAGAAGTAGAAAAGTAGATTAAGGAAGCAATAGGGTGTCTCATTGGCCGTGTATGAAATGCATACAGTAACATACATTACTTAAGATTACTGCATAGGCATTAGGAATTTCATGTCAATTTCTCATCATCCCTTTATTTGTGTTAATGGGAGTATTTCAGTGGAAATAAAGGATTGACCTAAGAAACTTTTTAGGATGGTTTAAGACTTAACACAATGATATTAGTTGTGTATTGCCGCGTAACAAATCTTAGTGGTTTGAAACAACAAACTCTTATAATTTGTCAGTTTCTGAGTGTCAGGAATCCAGCTGTGGCTTCGTTGGGTGGTTTGGCTCAGGGTCTCAGAGTTGCAATCTGCATGTTTGTGGGTCTGCATTCGTCTTGAGATTTGAGGAACGGGTCAGATCTGCTGCCAAGCTCACTCACGTGGATAGGAGCAGGATGCCATTCTTTGCAGATGTTGGGTGGAGGGTCTCAGATCTTCATGGACTGCTGGCTGTAACTGCGTGTCCCTTGGCGAGGGGTGTCTGTAACTGTGAGGGCAGCTCACACTGTGGCAGTGGACTTTCTGCATTTATGAGCATAAGACAAGGGAGGATGAGCAAGCCAGAATGCAGTCTTTCCGTAACCTCATCATCGATGTGACATCCCATCACTTTTGCCATATTGTCTGTTAGAAGCAAGTCACTGGGTCCCACCCTCACTCAAGAAGAGGGTATTACAAGGGGTGTGAACACCAAAGGTACTGGGGCCCTTTCAGAAGCTTTCTACTACAATTATGAGAAGAAATGCGCTAGCCCCAAATCATTGGAAACAGGCTCACAGGGAGATAAAGCAAGTTGGAATGTGCTTTGGAACTTGGCTTCCCTCTTTTCAGACAAGGACCCTCTCCATGAATGTGACATTACCTCTTTGATAGGTGGAAGGAGGCGGGGAGCAGGGGCACATCAACGCTCCTGTCAACACAGTCCTACTGAGGGAGCCCTGTCCTTTCTGCAGGGAGCAGCAACCAGATGCTCGTCTTCATCTCCATCAGGAGCTGGTATCCTGGTTTCTGATGGTGGCCCAGAGCACTTCTGGGGGAATGTGTGAGGGAGACAAGTGGAGAAGAGATGTCCATGCCCACCATCCTTAGGGTGGTGTACCTGAGAGGGGTGCCCATGCTATCGTGTTCTGTAACCTGGTGGGCACAGCCAGGGGCAGTGGCTGCCTGCACATGATGCTTTATGAAGAGGCAGCAGCTGTGGAATGCTCCCTGCAGGCCATGCATGCCGCAGGGGCTCTGCGTGCATCACTTCACTTCACCCCCACAAGAGCACGACAGAGAGGTTACTGTTCTGCCTCCAGTTTTAAATCTGGGGAAATTGAGGTTGTGAGATCGAGCCATCTGCTGCAGCACATGGGGCCGGTGGGTGGCCAAACCCAGATTTCCATACTGGTCTTGATGACTAATTTCTTCTAAATTATTCTTTTTCAAATTTCTTTTAGCTGTACTTTTTTTTTTTTTTTTTTTTTTTGCCTTTCCACACATTTTAGAATAATGTCTAAATCTACAAAAGTCTTACTGAGAGTATGAAAGAAATTGTTTAAACCTATAGGTCAATTTGAGAAGAATTGACATCCTCACTCTCTTATGTCTTTGGATCTATGATTACATCTATTATTTAAACCTATGATGGTATTTCTATTCACTTATATCGATCTTTGAATTCTATTATCAGCATTCTGTAGTACAACTTCCGTTTACACTTTGTTAGATTTATACCTTAGTATTTCATTTCTTTTAGCTATTGTAAATGGTATTATATTTTAATTTCTGTGTCCACATGTTCTCTTCTAGGGTACAGAAACACAGCTGAGTTTTGTATGTTTCTCTTTTATCTCGAAATATTGCTGAGCCCACTTATTAGTTCTAGGTCTGCTTTTTTTTTTTTTTTTTTTTTTGAGGCAGAGTCTCGCTCTGTTGCCCAGGCTGGAGTGCAATGATGCCATCTTGGCTCAAGCGATTCTCCTGCTTCAACCTCCTGAGTAGCTGGGATTACAGATGTGCACCACCATGTCTGGCTAATTTTTTGTATTTTTAGTAGAGATGGGGTTTCACCACCGTTACCCATGATAGTCTCAATCTGCTGACCTTGTGATCCGCCCACCTCAGCCTCCCAAAGTGCTGGGATTACAGGCGTGAGCCACCACGCCCACACTTCTAGGAGTGCTTTTATAGATTCTCTAGGATTTTGTGAGTAGACAATCAAGCCATCTACAAGTAGGGACAGTTTTATTTCTTTCATTGCATTCTGTTTTTTATTTACTTTTTTTTTTTTTTTTTTTTTTTGCCTTAGTGAACTGGTTAAAACTTCTAGCACTATATTTACTAGGAATGATGAGAAGAGACATCCCTGCCTGGCTCCAAATCTTAGGGGGAAAGTATTCACCCCAAGCAGTATAAAGTGAGCTGTGGTTTTACAGATGCTTTTTGTGAAGTTGAGGAAGTTTCTCCCTTATTATTATTATTACTATTTTCTAAAAGTTTTCTTTTTTGTTTCTCCCTCTCTCTTTTTTTAAATGAATCAGTGTTGCATTTTGCTAAATGCTTTTTTTCTACATCAGTTGATGTCATTAGGTGATTTTTCTTCTTTAGCTTGTAAATGTGGTCAGTTACAACACAGACAGTTCCTGACTTGCAATAGTGTGACTTAAAATTTTTCAATGTTTTGACTCTACAGTAGTACAAAACCATAAAACCATTCTGTTTTTCATTTTCAGTATGGTATTCAGTAAATTATGTGGGACATTTTATACTTTATTATAAAATAAGTTTTGTGTTAGATTATTTTTCCCAACTGTAGGCTAATGGAAATATTCTGAGCACAATTAAGGTAGGCAGGCTAAGCTATGAGGTTTGGTAGGTTAGGCATATTACCTGCGTTGTTGACTTAACAATATTTTCAACTTATAAATGGGTTTATTGGGCCGTAACTTCATGATAAGCTGAAAAGTATCTGTAATTGATTTTTGAATATTGAACTCACTTTGAATTTCAGGAACAAAATCCACTTGGTTGTGATGTATAATCATTTTTATGTATTGCTAAATTATGTTTGTTATTTTGTTTAAAATTTTTGCATCTATAATTATGACAAATACTAGTCTGTAGTTTTCCTTTTGGTATACTTTTGGTCTAGTTTTGTATCAATATAATGCTAGATTCATAAAATTCATTGGGAAGTATTTCCATTCTTTCTATTTTAGGGAAGAGACTATGTGTAATTGGTGTTAATTCTTGAAATATTTGGCAGAATTCTTCAGTAAAACCATCTGGACTCAAAGATTTCTTTTAGGAGGGAATTTTAACATTACTAATTCAATTTCCTAAAGAGTGTTCAAATTCTCTATTTCATATTTTGTGAACTCCAGTGGTTTGTGTTTTTCAAAGAATTGGTCCATTTCATCTAAGTTGTCAAATTTCTGTGTGTAGTTATTCACAGTATCCTCTTATCCTTTGGACATCTGTAGGGTCTGTAGTCATAGCCTTGGCTTCATTATTTGTATTTATAAGTTTTATTATCTTTTTTCTTTGTTAGTCTTGCTAGAAGTTTGTCAATTTTATTGATCTTTTCAATAATCCAGTTCTTTGTTTCAATCATTGTCTCTATTGCTTTCCTGCTTTTTATTTGACTGATTTCTGCTTTTATCTTTATTGTTTTCTTCCTTCTGTGTTCTTTTGGGTATATTTTTCTCTTGTTTGTCTAGGATCTTGGAGTGAAAGCTTAGATTAGTGATTTCAGACTTTTCATTTTTTCTTATCTATTCATGTAGTGCTACAATTTTCCCTCTCACCGCTGCTTTTGTGATGTTTAATAAAGTTTGTTATGTTGTATTTTCATTTTCTTTCAAGTCTGTGCATCTTATTTCCCTAGAGACTTCCTCTTTGACCCATAGGTTTGTTTTATGGCCCGGGATGTCTTCTGTCTTGATACACATCGTGTGAGCACTTGAAACGAATTTGTATTCTATTGTTGTTGGACGGAGTATTCTATAAATACGGATTAGCACTTGTTGATTGATGGTTTCTATCGTTTGAATGTTTATCCCCTCCAAACCTCATATTTAAATTTGGCTGCCAGTGTGGTGGTGTCAGAATTTGAGACTTTGGGGAGGTGATAGGGCCATACGGGTTCCACCTTTATGGGCTCCACCTTAATGCCACTATAAAAGGGCAAGTCCAGCCTTCTTTTGTCTCTGCCCTTCCACCATGTGATGATTCAGCAAGTAGGCCCTTGCAAAATGTTGATGCCTTGATCTTGGACTTCCCAGGCTGCAGAACTGTGACAAAATAATTTCTGAAATAAAATATCCAATCTGTGGAATTTTATTGTAAAAGCACAAATTGAACTGAGATGATGGTGCTATTGAGGTTTTCTGTGTTCACACTGATTTTCTGTTTAGTTCTCTCAGTTGTTGAGAGAAGAGTGTTGAAATCGCTAATTGTAATGGTGGACTTCTCTTTTCAATTTAGTTAGGGTTTGCTTCACATATATTGCCATACTGTTGTTGGGTGCACATAAATTTCAGATTGCTGTATTTTATGTCAGATTGATTTTTTATCTTTTTTTTTTTTTCAGATGGAGTTTCGCTCTTGTTGCCCAAGCTGTAGTGCAACGGCAAGATCTTAGCTCTCTGCAACCTCTGCCTCCTGGGTTCAAGGGATTCTCCTGTCTCAACCTCTTCGTAGCTAGAATTACAGGCTCCTGCCACTATGTCCTAATTTTTGTGTTTTTAGTAGAGATGGGGTTTTACCATGTTGGCCAGGCTGGTCTCGAACTCCTGAAGTGATCTGCCAACCTCAGTCTCCCAAAGTGCTGGGATTACAGGAGTAAACCATGATGCCTGGCTGATTTTTTTAATTGTATAATGACCCTCTCTATGTCTAATAATGTTTTTTTCTCAGAAGTCTGTGTTATATGATATTAATGTAATCACTACTGATTTCTTTAATATTTGCATAATATAAGCTATTCTATTCTTTTATTTTCAATTTGTCTGTATTATCTATTTGAAGTGCACACAACTTCTTCTATATAGCATGAATTGGTAATGGCGTTAATCCATCTCATCATTCTTTGCCTTTTAATTGATGTATTTAGACCATTGATAATTAAAGTAATCATTGTCATGTTAAGGATTTAAGTCTATCATTTTATTTTTTCTCTGTGTATCCTCTCAGCTTCTTTTGTTTTTCCCTGCCTTTCTGCAGATCACTCAAACACTTTAAAAAATATTTTGTTTTCACTTAATTATTGTGCTTTTTAGTTTATCTCTTGATATACCTCTTTTAGTAATTGCTCTAGGTTTACATTATATGCACATGCCTTATCAGAGTCTACTGGTGTTGCCTTTTTATCAGTTCAAATGAAGTTTACAAATCTTACAAACTCCTCTCACCACTTTCTTATGATTGTCTTAAATATTTCCTCTATATTTACTTAGAACCATATGAAACAGGGTTATAAGTTCTGCTTGAATTGTCAAACATAATTTAGAAAACTTAAGAACCAGAAGGCAGACTATTTTATTTAGCTATATTTTTGCTCATTGTTTTATTCCTTCTTTCCTGATGTTCCAAAGTTCTTTTATTGTTTCCTTCCTGTATGGAGAACTTCCCTTAGTCATTCTTTTGGGGTATGTCTGATTGCAACAAATTAACTTAGTTTCCTTCTTCTAAGGATGTCTTGACTTTCTCTCCAATCATGTACAGAATCCATTCATTTATATAATTTACATAGAAAACAGTATTCTGGGTTTACAATTTTCTTTCTTTTAGCACTTGAAAAACACAGTCCTACTTCCTTCTGGCCTCTATGGTTTCTAATGAAAAGTCCATCATCATAAGAATTTTTTAGAAGCTGCTATATTTTCACCTATATTTTCATATCTCTGTCATTTCTTTCAAGATACATTCTTTTTCTTCAGTTTTCAGATGTTGGACTATGATGTGTCTTGGCGTAGATTTATTTGAGTTTATTTTGTCTGGGATTTAATCAGTCACTCAAATCTGTAAGTTTATCATTTGTCCCTGAATCTCTGTTCATTTTTTTTTTTTTTTAAGTCTTCTTTCTTTGTTTTTCAGATTGGTTCATTTCCATCATTCTTTCTTCTACTTCACTCATTCTTTCCTGGGCTCCCTCCACCTGCTGTTGAGTTCTTCCATTTATTTATTTATTTTTTTATGGTTGTTGTGGTTTTCAGTTCTAAAATTTCCATTGAATTCTTTTTTACATCTCTTAGTTCTTTGCTGAGACTTTCTATTGTTTCATGGTTTTTAAGCATGTTCATAATCATTCATTGAAGCGTTTTTATGATGACTGCTTTTAAATATGTGTCGGAGAATTCTCACATTTCTGTCATCTTGGCGCTGTAATCTTTTGTTTGTCCTTTTGATTTAGTTTGAAATCTTCCTGGTGCTTGGTATGATGAGTGATTTTTTATTGAAAATTGGAAATGTGGGCTTTGTGGTATGAGAAGTTGAATCTTATTTAAGCTTTCTGTGTTAGTTGTCTTTATTACACCACTCCAGTAGGAAAAGGGTGAAGTAGGGAATTTTGAGGTGCCTCTTTTCTTCCCAGAGGGGCTGGAAGTCTACAGTTCTTACTTATTTTTTGTTGGCATAGGTGGGGTTTGTGCCACAGCTTTTTGTAGAATTTGGCTAAGAGTTGAGCATTTATTTTCTAAAATGTTCTTTTTGGCTAGGCTGTGTCTCTCCTTGTCCTTTGGCTAGAGACAGTAGTAGGTTTCTGCTAAGATACTGTTTTTATCAATGCCTTCTTCCGCTCCAACTCAGAGTTATATGAGGCAAAAAGAAGACCTAAGAATGCCAACATGTTGATCTTCCTGTCCCAAGGTCCATAGCTGGCCTGCCTTCTCCTCTTCGCTTTTCATATTCTTGTTAGGATTTTGTTTTTAACATAATATGCAAGGTTTTTAGTTGTACTTAGTGAGAGGAATAGGGAAATGTACATCTATCTATTCCATCTCCACAGAAAGAGAAGTCAAATAAGCTTATTCCGAAGACAAGCAAAAGCTATACAATGCTGGGACTGCACAGTTTTTCAAAGGAGAAGTTTCAGAAGATGGCACAGAGCAGATGAAGCTGGGAGATGGCAAAAATTCCCCAGCATAGCAAAACCCAATGCAGTAATACATTGCATTAGGGCATTTGCATCCATTTCTGGACATCACTATAGGGAAAAGGAAAAGGAATGAGCAAACCTAACGACTGGGCTATCTCCTTATGAGAGTTAAGTGTGATTAGTAGAACCAACAGGATAAATTAAATTGTTTTGGAGAAGAGAGTAATGTCCCCAAATGAGTGAATTATTTCCAGCTTCTATTTCTTCTTTTACCTGCAAGGAGAGTTTCATCATTTCCTTTATCTGGACAATATGTTCTGGGAGTTTTATATTTATTTACTTTTATTTAACCAATAATAGTTTGTTTATGTAACATAGGATTAAACAACTATTTGTTTTATTAATCAGATAAAGAGCTAATATTCTGAGCTAAAATAAAATCTTAAAATGTACTTTTATGAACCCAGTGTGGTGTCATGGGAACCCTGGTCCTTGGCTGTTTGGAAGGAGCCTGTGTTCCTCAGCTCAGGCTGCCATAACAAGCACCACAGATGGGGGCGCTCAAGCAGCAGATGTTCATTGCCTCACAGTCTTTGAGGCTGGAAGCCCAAAATCAAGGTGTCAGCAGGGTTGGTTTCTCCTGTGGCCCCCTCTTTAGCTTGCAGATGGCATCTTCTCCCTGTGTCTTCACATGGTTATCCTTCTCTGTGTGTCTGTGTCCTTATTTCCTCTTCTTATAGGACACTAGTCAGATTGGATTAGAGCCCACCCATATGGCCTTATTTAACTTTATAATTACCTCTGTAAAAGCCTGTCCTCAAATAAGGTCACATTCTGAAGCATTGGGAATTAGGACTTCAACAGATGAACTTCAGGGGCTGCAATTAGCCTATAACAGAAGGTTAACACCCATGGGGCCACTGTCAGCACCTGACATCACCTTCTTGCTCACCTTGGGCACTGGTGGCCATGCCTGCCCCTGGCCTTCCCACCGTCTCTGTACATTTCCTCATTGAAGTGATTGGGCCCTTCACCCTTTCCAAGTCCTCATCTTTGCCAGATGACAGATGTCTGTATCATTTTGTAAAGATTCATACATTGTTACAACCATGGTCAGGGTCTCTCTAAAGACTGCCAGTGTGGCATTTGGCTTCACTCTTTGGTGGGGGCTGTGCCCATCTCAGGGTGCAAAGCCTGCTTGACCCCTCTCCGCACCTTCCCACCTCCTCTCCAACCAGGTCTGCTGTGCACTTTGAGCTGCTGAGCCCTGAAGAAGATGGACTAACGGAAGCCTGCACTCCATCTCCAGTCTCCCAACTCTGCACTTTTGGTTCAGGTGTATTGCTCGCTTCACACTAGTTTTACCTTTTCTTCTCAGGATTAATTGCATCAGCTTCCTGCAGCCAGGTCCACACCTTGGTCACAGGTAAATGGGCAACCACCCCGCCTGCCTCAAATTCCTTATGATTTCTAAGATAGTCTTTCTTCTGATGAGTTTAGTAATGTGTCTCCCCCATTACACTGTGAGCAACATGAGGGAGTGCCTGTGTCTTCTATGGTCTTTTTATCCCTAGATGCTTTAGGGCAAAGTGCTGGCACAGAATATGTTACAGTAAGTATTTGTATCTTTGGTGCAGCTTCGAGTTTTTGCCTCTGGAAAAATGCAACAGGACACAAGCCATGGCCAATTGTCTTCCCTTCCTCCACACGTAGCTGAACAATAGCATTCCCCAAGGAAGAAAGTACACTTCGGAGGCAGGGTCTGGGTGGTGTTTGGGTAAGAGAGTGGTCAGCTCATGCCCACACACACACCCCCTGTTGTGGTCATGGGGAGGCAAGGAAGGCGAGCATTTCATCTCTGCTTGCAACATCATGGACTGAACAGCCAGGATCCAGAACTCAGCCTCTTCACTTTCCTTCATACTTCTGTGATTCTTGTTTTTTAATTGAGGGGTTAAGGTTTCACATATCCAACATCTCTTTTCTCCAGTGTCCTGCTTTCTTCTTCCTGAATGGCAGTTCTCATCTCCCCTTCCTCCAAGACCCAACCTCCCATTATCCTGTTCTCCACTCCAGTCTTCTCCTGAAGGATGTACATTCTACTCCATTTGATGACCAGGACAAGGTAGAAGTGTTGGAGCCCCTGTTCTACTCTCTTTCACCCTCATGCAAAGCTCAGGGTAGAGCCAGACCCACTTCAAACCTGAGTTAATGTCTGATGGGTGCAGACCACAGGGCCAGGACTGTGCTAAAGACTACGCTTGGTTTATTGCCCTCAGTCCTCAAAACAGCCCTGTGTGGTAGGCACTGAAGTTGACCTTGTCTTACAGGTGGGGAAAATGAGCCACAGAGAAAATAAATAATTTCTGGGAAATCATCCAACAAGCAAATGATATTGCTGGGATTTTGAGTCCATCCTGCCACCAGCTTCCAGGCAGTGACGGCTCTTTCCAAAAGCACCCATATGGCCCATGGTCCTATCTGTCCTCCTTAGAAAGACTGCTCTGCCAGGAATCATGTTGAACCAGCCGGGGATTCTCTTTACCTTTCTCTTCTTCTCTGTACTTTTCTCTTCTTCTCTGTTCTGAAAAATATTGAGAGATATTCTGCGGGTCTTAGATACACTTTCCAGAAGGAGGGAGGGTCGATCAGACATTAGGCCTAGGCGCAAGGTAGGAATACATCTCAGAACCTGTGGGAGACAGTGACTCAGCATGGGGCCGAAGCCTGCTCACTGGGGCAGGACAGGTTTCAGAGATAGGCCCCAGAGACTCTGTCAGAGGCCAGCCCAGGACCCTCAGCCAGGAGATCAAGGCACATAGGAGGTCACAGCTGGGAGACCCTGGCAGGTGGCCCTGGAGGAAGACATGGGAAATTGGGAAGCTGATGTGGTTTGGCTGTGTCCCTACCCAAATCTCATCTTGAATTGTAGCTCCCATAATTCCCACACGTTGTGGGAAGGACCCGGTGGGAGATAACTGTATCATGGGGACAGTTTCTGCCATACTGTTCTCATGGTAGTGAATATATCTTGCGAGATCTGATGGTTTTATAAGGGGTTCCCCCTTTTGCTTGGTTCTCATTTCTCTCTTTGCCTGCCACCATGTAAAATGTGATTTTGTTCTTCCCTCACCTTCCGCCATGACTGTGAGGCCTCCCCAGTCATGTGGAACTGTGAGTCCATCAAATCTCTTTTTCTTTATAAATTACCCAGTCTTGGGTATGTCTTTATCAGCAGCATAAAAACAGACTAATACAGAAGCTCTGCAAATGCAGCCAACCCAGGCAGCCTGCCTCGGCGCGAGAGGGCAACTATAAGCTTTCCAGGCTCCATTCTACTAGGAATAAAATCCAGAATCAGGAACCTCAACCCTGAGGCTCTAACTCATCCCTGGTCACTTGGTCCTCCCTCCTTGTCTTAGCCACCTTGACCTTGCTCTTGGAAAATGCTGTGGTTCCCCCACTCCCATCAAGCCTTTGCACCTGCTGCTCCTTATATCTCAGGCTTCCCATGCCCCTTCCCTCAGATGTTGACCCAAGTAACTCCTAGTCAATTTTGAGGCTCAGCATAAACATCAGATCTTCAGAAAATCTTTCCATCATGCCTTCCTACACCACTGTTAGTTACTTGTCCTGTTCCCATCCAGTAATTCTGTATTTTCCCATTAAAGCACCCTTTCAACATGTACTGCTTCTCTCCTCGCTGAAGACAGAGACTCTCTCCACTCTGTCTATGCCTGGGATGCTGGTCAGCAATGGATGATGGACAGGGGACAGCAGGAGCTGGGAGCTCAGCTAGCCTTCAACCTGGGCCACTTGGAGAGTGGGAAAATTGTGCTGGTAACTCAAGGAGAAATGTGGTAGACAAATGAGGTTGGTCATGGAGTAAAACAATTGAGGTGAGACAACCTGAGCCCCTTCCTCACCTGTATTGCTTACTAATGATGTGAGCTTTGACAAATAATCCCCTCCTACCACAGAGGTTTCGGTTCCCCACCTCTGCTTAGGGCTCTTCCAAGGAAGGACTTCAGGGGATGCTGGGTGTCTCACTTAGTGAGCTGCCTGGTACTGGACAGGGTTTGTTTTCTCTCCGTCTTTTGTTCTCCCCCTGTTAATACCAAATGTATTGAAGCTCTGGGTGTCTGGACAGTCTAATGGAATTGGTTCCCACAGCATCTTGGTCTCCGTGGTTGCTAGAGTGGGAGGAGGAGAATGGGCTGTGCCCACCCACAGGCTGTCTTTGACATGTGCTGGGGGGCCTCACAGGTAGGGTGGGCAGATATGTGAATTCCAGATAGATAAGGCATAATGTCTTCATATAGGTATGCTCCACACAAAATTTCAATATGCATTGCTCCACTTACAATTATATCACTTCCTGATAAACTCATCATAAGTTGAAAATATCGTAAGTGGAAAGTGCATTCAATACACCTACCTTACCAGCCATCCTAGCTTAGCCTGGCCCACCTTAAATGTTATCAGAACACTTACATTAGCCTACTATGGGCAGTCACCTAACACAAAGGCTATATTATAATAAAGTGTTGGTATCTCATGTAACTTATTGAATACTAAGTTGAAAGTGAAAAACAGAATGTTTGTATGACTACTCAAAGTATGGTTTCTATGGAATGCCATGCCGTTTTCGCACATCTAAAGTCCAAAAATCTTAAGTGAAAGCTTCGCAAGGCAGGGACATCTGTGTTCGACGAGGCAACCCTCCCCAGAGGCACACAGACTGACTTTCTCCACTCTTAGGAGATCAGCATTTACTCTTCTGTGCAAGGAAGGCCAATACCGTGTCTCCGGTCCCAGTCCTCCAGCAGACTGCTGATGGGACAGTCTCCACTGCACACAGACCCTGCTGCTCTCTTCTCTGCTCCAGAGGTTCCTATATTACCATTAACCTCTTGGGCACAGGAGCTTAGCTCTCCATGTCAGTCCATTTCTCCTTCCACACCAGGGCCTTGGGGGTCTCCAAATCCCCCCAAATGGGATTTATCACAGCATTTTATTTTACAACAGGACAAGTAACCTGGAGATAAACCACCGTTTCCCCAGCAACCTGCAGTGGGTGACCATGGTTGTCTTACTTTTGTTTCAGTCTTCATCTCCTCTTGTCTCGTGTCAGACAGGATCATTAATGAAACACCTGTGAGTGCATGCACACACACACTCTTGAATGCACACACATGCACACATATGCATGCACATACACATGCACACATACACACATGTGCAGACACACACTCCAGACTCCCCCTTTAACTCTGAGCTTAACAGTCATTAGAAGCCATAGGCCCACTCACAAAATCAAAGCCTTATTGGGCACCAGGACAGGCCCTGGGCAGCAGGAATGGTCTATTGGAGTGGGTGCTGCTGTTGCTATGACTAAACTCCAATCTAGGCACAGAGTTTGGCTGGGTGACACTGAACAAAAGCCCAGGCCTTAGGACAGTGTATTAGGCCATTCTTGCATTGCTACAAAGAAATATCTGAGACTGGGTAATTCATAAGAAAAGAGGTTTAATTGGCTCACAGTTCTGCAGGCTGTACAGGAAGCACAGCAAACACAGGTATCACTTCTGGGGAGACCTCAGGGAGCTTTTACTCATGGCAGAAGGCAAAGTGAGAGCTTGCACATCACATCAGGAAGGCAGGAACAAGAAGGAGTGGGGAGATGCCACACACTTTTAAATGATCAGATCTTTCGAGAACTCACTATCGGGAACTCGGTATCAAGCCATAAGAGATCCAACCCCATGACTCACCCACCTCCCACCAGGCCCCACTTCCAGCACTGGGGATTACAATTCAACATCAGATTTGGTTGGGACATCCAAATTGTATCAGATGGTGTGAGGCTCCTCTAAGAGTGGCTTCCAACGTCATGGATGTGGAGGATCACGAGAAGAAATGCCAACATAAACAGCACCCGGCTCCTTCTGGGAGGTTATGCGTCATGACATCCTGTTCTGTTTGTTTGTTTGCTTGTTTGTTTGAGTGTTTGAGTCCCACAGTGAATTTTTATTATCTGAAAGTTTGGGAGAAACCGCTCCAGGGCTGAGGGTCTAGACAGACCATGATGGTGGTCATGATGAGGGCCGGCTCCCATCCTGGAATCTGCACTTTGTCCCTAGAGTGAAAGTGGCAGACAGCGGCTGCGGGGACCACGGCTGTGATCTACCCAGGGGTGGGGTTCAGGCCCATGACCAGCCTGGATTTCCAGCTGTAGCTATCTGGGGTTCCACATTGGGTTCCGGGAGCCGAGTGACATGAGGGCAGGCCGGGTTAGCCCAGAGAGGTCATCCTGCCCTCCACCTCCTCCCATTCCTCCCTCTAAAATAATAAAAACAGTGAGTGGAATGAAATCAACAACAACAAAAAGCAGTGACAAAATCTGTTCCATCCACATGGCTCCTCCTGATTCATTGGCAGAGAGGGCTGCATGGATCTCTGATGCTCTAGCAGATGGCTTTACGTAGCAAACAGTGGTTCCAGCTCCCTAGGCTGTGCCAGGGGCATGTAGCCTGCAGTGGGCTGAGCTGAGTTCCTCAAAAAGGCGAGTTCAAGTCCTAATTCCTAGTACCTGTGAATGTGACTTGACTTAGAAACGGGATTTTCACGGATGTGACCAAGTTAAGATGAAGTCATACTGGATTACAGCAGGCTCTGCCCCCAATGATGGGTGTCTTTACCAGGAGAGACTTGAAGACTCAGACGCACAGGAGAAGATGGCCATGTGAAGATAGGAAGAGAGGGGAGTGATGCTGACACAGTGAGCATGGAGGGGCTTGGAGAGGCAGGGAAGGGTCCTCCCCAGAGCCTTCAGGGGAGCATGGTCCTGCTGACACCTTGACTGCAGACGTCTGGCCTCCAGAGTATGACAGAGTGCATTTCGGTGAAGTCACCCAGTTTGTGGTAAGGTGCTACAGCAGTCACAGGAAACAAATACATGGCCCGTTGAAGCCAAGCGGTAATAACCAACTGGTAAATGAGGTCCATCATCTGGCTGACCCAGAAAACGTAGGGCTAAAATGGGCAAATCTGATAGCAGGCACCTGGGAACTAAGCTTTGATTTAGACACATTATATCAGGCAGGATCTGACCCACTAGCCAGGCAGGAGGCTGCAACGACCATCTGGGTCTTACGGCAGAACACTCCTCTGGGTTCAGGAAAACAGAGTGCTGTATGGTACTGGTCCCATGTGGCTTTGCTGGAGCCAGGTATCGGGCAATGTCCTGGGTTGCTTAAGGCTGGAGCCACTGGCGGATCATTGGAGCCCACTAGGAGAGGGTCTTGAGTGGGGAGGGGGATGTTCTTTCCATCAAGTGCTGTGGAAGCCTTCAAGCAATGCGCTGGAGTGGGGAGGAGCAGAGGTTCCCTGGGGCAGCTCTGGGAATGAGGACATTGCACAGTTAGAAACAAGGCAGAGTGAGGCTAGCCACCTTGAAAAGCTGCTTGGAGGGTGATATTTTAAAAATCAATATTCAGAGCCATCTGTTTTATATTCTGAAGGACATACACTGATTTAACATGGTTAATCTAGAAAAGGGCCTTTGAATCATCTTTCCTTATAAAAAGGTGTTCTGTCTTTTGTTCACTCGGGGTTTCATGCCCTGTATTTCAGTGGGTAGATATTGGTGGTCAGTGGCCCATGCTTGAAGAATGTGGATCACAGGACTCCATTGGGTGCCTTCTCCTTGGTGTTTTACCAGGACCCATACCTGAGCAAGGATCATATATGATGCACAGTGAAGACAGAGTCCTTTCCTGCCCAGGCAGGAGATCCCTCACACCACCAGAAAGGAGCAAAGAGGATGAGCTGGTCTCGCCCAGCGTGACACGATGCTTACCTTGAACAGAGCTTCAGGAAGTGGCCGATCTAGATGAAGTGAGTGACAGTCCCTGGTCCCATCCAGGCATGGATCCACGTGGAGAAAACCCTCAGTGCTGTGTGCCATGGGTGGGGTCAGGGCTCTTTGTCAGTGTCACTAACCTGACCCCTATGTGAGCTGGGTTCACATTCCACTCTGGGAGTCTTAAGGCGAGCAACAGCCAATAAATCCACATCCCATACCTGCCTGTCGACAACCATATCGCCACCATTTTTGCAAACTGCCCTTTTCCAACTCTTCTCTGAAATGTAGTATCCTAAATTCATGAGAACTTTTGATCCAGGTCCTGCAGTAAAGATTAAAAAAAAAAAAAAAAAAGTGAATCCCTGTGTTTATAGAGATTATCTGTTCTGTTCTGTTTTCCAAACTGGTGAAAATTGCCAGATCTATTTATAAATACTGGAGTAAAATTAGTTGCTGGCTAATTCAGGAGGAGCTTTTAAGAGTATTTAAACAGTAGGTGCAGATTTTGAGGCCAGATTATGGAAATAAAAAGACTTTTAGGTCACCCCACTGCTTGTTTGTCTTTAGAGTAAACATGTGTTTGTAGCTACCAGCTCTGTCGCTTCCAGTTGTGTGGACACAAGCAAATTGTACTTGAACTTTCTAAGCCTTCATTTCTTCATAATTAAGTTGTGAATAATAATAATCATCAAACATGGTTATGGTAAGAAAAAATATCAGATGGCATTATCACAGCTCTAGAAACCCAAGTTCCTTACCTCAAAAATATATTTATCCTCAAATCTCGAAAATACTCTCTTCTTTTTTTTTTTTTTCCATGAGTAAAAGATTTGTTTCATCTGTTATGGCATGTAATATTCAGACTTCTGTCTGTGAACAGCAGCTCGTCAGCTTGCACAAAGACCTGAGTCATGGGCTGCACGTGCTTGCCAGGGTCTGGATGACTCTGTTATGCTTGTTTTATTGACAACTCTCGCTGTAAGTCACCATTACTGTTCTGGTCATGGGAGTTCCAAGTAGCTTACCTTCTCAGTGCTGCATCCAATGTTGCCAAGTGCAGTGGACAGTCTATTAAAACATTGTTAGACTTCTCTTTTCTTCTTTATTTTCACAATCTGGATGCTCATCCATTCATGAGTTTAGTTACTTTCTATTTGATATTTTTCTTGATTCTATTTCCTCTAGAGTCCATTTTATGCATTGTTACGTATGCAATATATTATTATATATTTTATAAGAATTATTAAATATATGCATATTTTAAATAATATGCAATATCTTACATCATCTCTTTAAAATGTTATGATCATGGCTCTTCCTGTTGCCCTTCGGCTTGGTATTCTGGTAGACATGGCTGGTCTGGCCAGCCCTCTGCCTTCATTGCACTGGCCTTGCATCAGTCTGCAATGCTTTTGGCTCAAGTGTCAGAGAAGCGTGGAACTAACTGCCTTCAGTGAGAGGGCAGCTTGCTATGTCATAGAACTCGGAGTCTGGAATGAGAAGGTACACATTTCTTTTGGGAATTCAACAATGGATTGAAGGTCCTTGGCTCCACCTTCTATCATTGTCTGCCTTAGCTGGCCACCACAAGAGTGGCTGCACAGCTCTTAGCAAGCAGCTGACAGTTCCTTCCACCCACCGCTTCCCTATCCTGCACTCACTGTCATCTTTCTCAAAGACAGGCCTTTCGTGCTTTTACTTGACATAGAATCATCTCTCTACCTTTCTAGGCCAATACTCCTCCTTCAAGGCCAAATCATTGTCTCCACTAAGCCTTCCTGTATTCATTATAGTCTCTTATTTTTTGTAGTCTTAATGCTCTGGATTCAGGGGTCCTGCTGACTGGGGAGAGAATTTCTAGAGTCAGCTAATTCCTAGAGGTAGCAAACACTTCCCAAGAGTGTGCCTTTCATATGCAAAAGAACAAATCCAGAGCCCAATCTTGCTCATACCCTCTAGCCAATCTTCTTCTGCCTTAGTTACCTGAAGATCAGGGACCAGACAACTCAAAACAGAGCCTATACCTGAAACCCGTTGAAATTATTCAAGCCAGATGATCCTAAATCTGCTTAGCCTGCTTACTTTGCCTTGTCCATTTCTTTCCACAACCACCACAATAAAAGCTCTTACCCACCTTTTCTCCTCACTCTCTCTGCCTCCTGACAGACCCCAGGCTTCCCCATGTGGTCCTGGTGGCATGGCGTGCCCCCACTTGGGATCTGTAAGTACAAAATACTATCTTTTTAATGCAAGTCATCTCTACATCTGTTGGCCTTGCCTTACCTGAATCATAATAAAACCTGTGTTTTAAAACACTTCCCAAGCTAGCTTTAGGATTTCTCTTTACCAGGGAAAGTGTCTTGTCTTTATGTCTTGTGCAACCCTCCACCTAAAATAGGAAAGGAAGCTGATGGGCACAGTGGCTGAGGAAGACAGAGAGCTGTGGAAGAAGGCCAGATGGTCAACAAGATGGCAGCATTATCCTGTCATGAGGAGGCCTGAAGAGGGAGAAAGGTGATGAAGAAGCCCACAGTTTGTTGCTAGGTAGAAGCTAAAATTAATAAGATGAGAAAATTAATTCAACTTACACTCAAGAAATAAAATGAGAAGCTCCCCAGAAAGTCCATTCATCAGGCTTGAGAGGGAAGAGAGAAATGAGCAAATAACTTACTCTAATCTGATAATGTCAGAATGTGGTACCAGAAAGAGTGGCTCGGCCTTGGGAGTTGGATTTCCAAGATCCTACTTGGCTCCTAGAGGAGTGGCTTGTTGACTAATAGGGAATTAGATGTTAAATCTGTTACCCAGATGCCACGGGCACCAGACTAATGGGGAGACCGGTATAACTTTGTATCTCAAGATTTTTACAAAAGCCAGTCACTCCTCTTTTTCCCCACCAAGAACTTTACCTCTGCTGAGGCACTGGCTCCAGGTTCCTGCCTCTGATAAGTTGTCTTTACCATGCCATGTCTTATTCCTTCTCATCCTGAGAACCCCGGTGTCCACCACCCCTTCTATTGGTTGCTATGCACAGATTTGATCCTACCAAGGCTAAAGCAGTTAGGATAGAGCTCAACTGAGAATTAGAATGGCCGACATTATGGCAGCTTAAACCAGAGCTTCTCAGACTTTAATGTGCGCAGGAAACACCCCATGATTGTGTTAAATGCAGATTTTATTACTGTGCACCTCAGCAGACTTGAGGAAGAGTGAGATTCTGAAACCTGAAAGGATCTGCTGATTCAAGGAACACACTATAAGGACATCAACAGCACAGATACTCAGTTCTCTTTCCCAGGAAAGGCCTGGTGTGGAGACGCTGCTCAGTGGAGTCCTTGGGGAGCCAGGTGACTTCCATATTGTTGCTCCATCATGGGACCTGCATTCCCAAAGTCACCTCAGAGTACAAAATGGCTGCTGGGGATCCTACCATTGTGTCCACATCCAGCCTGCAGACAGGAAGAGGGATGAAGAGGCAGAGGCAAGGCTGCCACTCAGATGTCTTTTAAGAAAGGCTATAGTCAACTGTTCCTCGACACAGAGAGTTTCAAAACTTTACTCAGATCTGTCAAAGGAAGCAGGGAAGACCCCTCGTGACGGTGGCTGTGTTCTCAGGTAATAGCTGGGGATTCTGTAACTATGTAGACTCAGTGGATGGATACCAGGAAAGCCAGGCTTTTGTGTGTGTTTGTGAGGGTTTAGGAAGGTGTCAGGCATTTATAAGAGGTGTATGACTATTATGATGTAAATAAATCTAACAATAACAGCATCAATAACAGGTAACAATTACATAGTAGGTACTCTGTGCCAGGTAATGTTCTAAGTGCTTTACAATTTTTGATTGATGTAGTCCTCAAAATAACCATTTGGGAAAAGGGAGGCAGAAGAAGATGAAATGACTTGCTCAGGTCACACATCCAGCAACTGACTGAGCTAGACCTTCAAGTGGCTACTTCCAGATACTGTGCCCTTGACCCCCTGGCTCACTGGTAGAAGTTTAATGACCTGCTCTCCAAACAAAAATGCCCTGGTTTGAAGCATTTGCCAAATCCTGTGATATAAATCCTTCAAGCTACCAATATGACATCACTGAGAGGAGTCTGGGAGAAATTCGGGTGCATTATGTTACTATATAACGCCTTATTATCCTGTTGTACAGTGTTTCCCCCAGACATATGCTATAGAGTTCAGTAACCTCAGAAGCATAGGTTTACAGTGTAGTGAAATTATTAGAAACTGATATGTTTTGAGTATTTATCTTCTTAAAAATGTGGTTTATTTCATTTAAAACTTCCATTATTTAATCTTGAATAATTGCTAGGTTTAACGACTCACCTGTAACATTCCTGACAACTTAAAGTTGGCTCTTGTGACCCAGTACACGCTGACTCACTGCTGCAACCAGGATGCTTTACAGAAAACTTAAAACTAAATCTTACACATGTGTGCCCCTTAACAACTAATGACCTGTTGCCTCTTCAGCCAGCTGGAGCTTTGGCTTCCAGAACAATGTCCTATCTTTCTGCTCCATTTCTGACTTCTGAGTTCCCAACATCTAAGAAGTAATAAATAAAATTGAACATACATGTTTTTTAAAAATCTCATGTTCCTAAGGAGAATAATTCCTCTCTTTGCTTTCCCATTTCTTGTTGACTCGCTCCCTCTCTGACTCACTGGCTGTGCGTGTGAGTCAGAGTCACTAGCGGTGGAAATGGAGTCCCTTCCAAAAAGGTGTCTTGATCCAGCTCTTAATGTTCCTCCTACAGTGTTTTGGAGTGGTCCTTTTCAGGATGACTGGTGGTAGGAGTAATTTTCTTTAATTTATGGAGCCGTATCTCAGTCATGTAGACTCACGGTGAAGTGAGTGCATGTCTCATAGCACAAAGGGATGCCCTTGCACTGGGGCTGCCTTGGACAACAGATCACGTGATGCTGCCAGAGTGAGGAGAAAACTTTGAACTGAGACTGTGAGTTTGACAAGGAGATTATTCCAAAGGAAAGGATGGTGTTCTTCAGCTCCACTCCTCAAATTCCCAGAGCCTCTCTGTCGTACCTACTGAGTCTTCCAAGAAACTTGTGTTTGAAGCAATTGTTTTGTTTCCTTATTTTATGTACTTATTTATTTTGACATAGATCTCACTCCCCTTGCTCAGGCTGGAGTGCAATGGCTTGATCATGGCTCACTATAGCCTCGACTTCCCTGGATTCAGGTGATTCTCCCACCTAAGCCTCACAAGTAACTGGGACTACAGGTGCGCGTCACCATGCCAGGCTGTTTTTTGTATTTTTTAGTAGAGATGGGTTTTTGTGAAGTTGTCCGGGCTGGTCTTGAACTCTTGGGCTCAAGTGATCCATCCACCTAGGCCTCCCAAAGTGCTGGGATTACAGATGTGAGCCACCAGGCCTGGCCTGTTCTGTTTCTTTAAAAAAATTATGTGAAAATCACTGATCTAGCAGATGAAAGGGTGTATTTCACAAATGCTGCTTTCTCTGCTCGAGACACCTCATCCTTCTGATGAGCAAAGCTCTATTCTTCACCCTTCAGTTCACTTCATCCTGGGAAGCCTCTTTGCTGCTGAAGTCAGGGACCCGCATCCCTCCTGGGCTGTCGCAGTGCTGAACATTCTTGTCTCATGGCCCTTATCTCATGCATCATAATTATCGTTTGTGTGTCTTTCTCACTAGACTATAAACTTTGTGATGGGCTGTGATTATGGACTTTATATCTCCTAAAAGGCCTGGCACCAAATAGGTGATCAGTCACTCATCATTTAACTAACCTGATGAATAGATACAATGCAGTGCATTATTTTATTAGCTATTACACTGGTGCAAAAGTAATTGCAGGTTTTGCCATTTGCCATTAATGGCAAAATCCGCAATTACTTTCGCACCAGCCTGATAATTATTAAAGCACAGGAGGGAAATCTTTCATAAAAACCAGAGTTGTCCAGAAGTCAAAAGTAAGTGGACCCTATTAGATTATAGAATTATGTTTCTTCTAGTCTGCTATGGAAGGCAAGGTCAGGGTTAGCACATGAAAGATTCCAGAAAGGTAGAGCAATGCAATCTATGCAAAAATCTTCCTCATTTTACGGTGTCATAAAATGCACAGCAGTGACTCTGGCAGCTTTGAAGTTTATATACACTATTTTTCTGTAAAAATACAAAGTGACATGTAATATATTTACAAACCCTTAGTTGGTGAATTGAGGAAAGGAAATCTCTGAATTCTGAGGGCAAGTGTTGAATTCAGGAGAATATGGTTGTGTTCCTCCAGAACCAGACCTGACAGCAGATTCAATGCATGTAGTTTATTTGGGTCATGATCCTGGGATTGAAATACGTAAACAGAATAAATTTAGAGGAACTCTAAGAATAGAATTGGGGTCATGGTAGGCTTTTCCACCTTTTGTTCCTAGAGCCGATATTTACTCCCAGACTAACGGCAGAATGCCTGCTTAAAGAGGCTAGGGCTCCTAAAACAACAGCGGCCCTGAGATAGGGCCCAGTTTGGTATCCGATGCTTCAGTAGGCCTGCCTATTCCCCTTATTATTGTTTAGACCCTCAAAGAAGCCACCAGGTAATGTATCTTACCTGTACTCAGACCTTGCAAGAAGCCCTCAGATCCCTGGGAAAGACCGAAAAATCAGAGTAATGGTAGAAGAAAACCTTGTGAACTCTCTGAATAAATCATCCATATGATTTATTTATAAACTCATACTGCAAGAAAAAATCAAAGGAAAAAGAAAGAAAAAAACAGGGTCTAGGAGGGAGTGAATAGAATTGACCCCAGAAGAAACAAGGATAATCAGATGGGCATGGTGGCTCCTGCCTGTAATCCTGGCACTTTGGGAGGCCGAGGCTGAGGTCAGGAGTTTGAGACTATCCTGGCCAACATGGTGAAATCCCGTCTCTACTAAAAATAAAAAATAAGCAGAGCGTGGTGGTGCACGCCTGTAATCCCGGCTACTCTGGAGGCTGAGAGAGGAGAATCACTTCAACCCAGGAGGCGGAGGTTGAAATGAGCCAAGATCGTGCCATTGCACTCCAGACTAGGCAGCAAGAGTGAAGCTTCGTCTCTAAAAGAAAAAAGGAAAAAAAAAAGAAACAAAGATAATCCAGAGAACTAAGAGGTATTTTTTAAACCTCTATTCAGAGTTAGAAGAGAAGAAATTCCATCCACAATTTAAGAACAGACTACTCTTCAGAAGATATGAAATCAGAACCTAGAATCAGTTCATGGGATTTAAAATATTGTACCTAAAGAAAACAATTCAATAGAACTAATTTAAAAAGTAAGAAATGTCTCAATACAAAGAGATGAGAAACATGAGAGAGAAAACTAGAGACATGGAACCCAGATTGCTCATTCAGAAATGCTATCTTCTATTAGGAGTCTACAAAAATAAAAGAGAGAGAGAAAAAGGGGAGTATATTATATTTTTTAAACAATGATAGAAAAAAGGAATATATACATGTTCAACTAGATTTTCATTGAGGCACATCCTAAAGCAATTTCAGAAAACTAAGAATAAAACAAAGACACTAAAAGATTCTAAAAGCAACATGCATGTTACCTGCAATGGAAGAAGAAAAAGACTGGTAGAAAAGTCTCCATCAGTAACACTAGTTTTTAAAAGATGATGGAACAGTGTTTGAATGTACTTAGGAAAATGGGAACTTAAAATTCTATTCCCAGTGAAACGTAGATCAAATGTAATTGAAAAATTAAAAGAAAACACACTTTTAGACATTCAGGGAGGGATTAGAAAGTTAACTTTTCATCTGTGTACTTTTCTGAAGGTGCATAAAAATATTTTCTAAGATCTCTTGAAAATATACTGTTGCAAAAACAAACAAAAGGAGTGCAACCAAGAGAATACAAGGCATCTAATAAACAGGGGTCATAACCTAACGGCTCCTGAAAAGCAACCTCAGGAGGTTAGCTGGCACTCAGATCTGGAAAGAAGACAGCAAAAGGAGAAATGGGTTGTTTTTCCTCTTAATGGTCACAAACTAGAAAATTTCCCCAATATGATAATACTTATGCCAAGATTCTACATTCACAAAAGAAAACAAATAAACTTAATGGATATATACACACAGAATAGGTATAAAATTGTGCGTGGAAAGTATGCTCCCATCTTGACAGGGGTTACTTTGGGGAAATGGCATAGGAGGTGAGAGAATAAGGGAAGGTGAGGAGGTTAGGAGAGATGTTTTCGCAATATTTTCATTTCTTTTACAAAAAGATACTATGAGAATGTCCAGCGACATAATCTTGGCTGTGGTATAGACTGTTTTATAGCTTTGTGGAGACATAATTTGCAAACAATAACCTGCATGTTTTTAAAGTGTACACCTCGAAAAGTTCTGACATTTGTGTACAGCTGTGAAACTGTTACCACAATCAATGTGAAGAACATGCCAATCTTCCCTAAAGTCTCCTTATGCTTACTCTTAATCCCTCCGCCCAACCCTCCTCCCCACCCCAGGCAGACACTAAGATACTTTCTGTCACTATACATTAGTTTGCATTTCCTAGAATTTTACATAAATGGAATTACACCAGATGCATGCTTGTTGTTCCAGTGTAATTATGAATAGCATCCCTTTCCTGTTTGGACAGTAAACTGTACTATAATCAACCTACTACCAGCTAGTAGCTAGTTGAAGCCTGTTCTTGAGTCCTGGTTGTCTTTTTCCAAGGAGAGACCACGCTGACGCTTGCTTTTCCTGTCTTTCCACTTGATGCTTTTACTCCCTTGTAGGTACTCTGTTTCCTGTCTGGTGAGAGTAGTGACTTGGGCTGGTCTAACCTGAACAAAAGGACCAGCATGGAGTGCTTTGAACATTTTGACAGATTCAACTTTCAATGTCGTGATGAGTAAACATAGCCTTGAGTATAACCAAAGTTAGAAGCTCAGAGACACTTGTAGTTAAAGTAAGCAATTTGGAACCTTTTTACCATGAAGAATAAAGTTGGAGGGCTGGGCATAGTAGTTCGTGCCTGTAAACAGCTACTTGGGAGGTCCAGGTAGGAAAATTACTTGAGGTCAGGAGTTCAATACAAGGCTGCGCAACTTAGTGAGAACTTGTAAGCAAACAAACAGAGAGATAAATCAATAAATTTTGAAAAGAATTTTTAAAAATTAGCCCGTATGGTGGCTTACACCTGTAGTCCCAGCTACTTGGAAAGGTGGGGCAGAAGGATCACTTGAGCCCAGGAATTCGAGGCTGCAGTGAGCTGTGATTGCACTGCTGCACTCCAGCCCCGGCGACAGAGCAAGTCCCCATCTCATAATAAAAATAATAAAATGGGGAGAAAGAACATAAATAAGAAACACTGTGAACTCTGTTCTACAAACTTTCATTAGCTCACCCGTGGGAGGTTTTCTCTCCCATGTTCATCTCTGCTCTCCCTGCATCTCACAAGTCAGACAGGATGGAAATGATAGGGTCGGCCAGGCAACAACCACAGAGGAAATTTTCCTGAAAGAAATGTACGTTTCAGTTACCATGGATGCACACACGAAATGCCCCTACTTATGGCATAAATGACCGTTTGACTCTACTTGCAGATTCTGTGGTTGGGAGTTCAGACACGTACTGCAGAGACAGCTCGTCTCTGTTCCACAATGTCTAGGGCTTCAGTTGGGACAATCTGAAACTTTGTGGTTTACTTGGCCAGCTAGAGGCTGGAACCATCTGGAAGCTTTCTCACTCACATGTCTGGTGCCCAGAATGCAATGATTCAAAGGTTGGAATCAGCTAGGGCTCTGTGCCTGCACATGGCATCTCCATGTGGCTTAAGCTTCTCATAACCTGGAGGCTGAGCTCTGAAAAGGAAGGTTTCAAACAGGATCATCCAGACAGCAAGTGTCCCAAGAGAACCAGGCTGAGGTCTATGCTTTCTGACCAAGTTCCTGGGGCCAGCCCAGCTTCAGCAGGGGGACTTTAGTGGGGACTAGGATGGCCACATTGAAGCAGAGCATGGAGGATGGGATGTGTGTGAATCTACTTGGGCTGCCATAACAAAATACTGTTGAGTTGGTAGCTTAAACAACAGAAATTTCTTTTTCACAGTTCTGGAGGTCAGAGGTCCAAGATGAAGGTTCTGGCCAATTTTGGTTTCTAGTAAGGGCTCTCTTGTTGGTTTGCAAGTGACTGTTTTTTCACCGTATCCTTACATGGGGTGGCAGGGGGGAGGAGAGAGATCTTCCTCTTTTTACAAGAAGGACACCAATTCTATCACATCAGGCCTCCATTTTTACGATCTCATTTCCTCATTTAGCCTTAATTACTTGAGGCCCCATCTCCAAATAAAACCACATTGGAGGCCGGGCGCGGTGGCTCAAGCCTGTAATCCCAGCACTTTGGCAGGCCGAGATGGGCGGATCACGAGGTCAGGAGATCAAGACCATCCTGGCTAACACGGTGAAACCCCGTCTCTACTAAAAAATACAAAAAACTAGCCGGGCGGGGTGGCAGGCGCCTGTAGTCCCAGCTACTTGGGAGACTGAGGCAGGAGAATAGCGTAAACCCTGGAGGCGGAGCTTGCAGTGAGCTGAGATCCGGCCACTGCACTCCAGCCTGGGTGACAGAGCGAGACTCCGTCTCAAAAAAAAAAAAAAAAAGAACCACATTGGAAATTAGGGCTCCAGCATATTAATTTCAGGGGACCCAAATGTTCCATCATAACAGGATATGGTTGGGTCTGTCGTTGATAAATACAGTCTTCCCAAGCCAGTGACATTAAAAGTAAAAAGGAGAAGAAGAAGGAGAAGAAAGGGCCTATATATACATATATATATATTTTGTTTGTTTGTTTTGTTTTGTTTTGTTTTGAGATGGAGTCTCACTCTGTCTTCCAGGCTGGAGTGGAGTGGAGTGATCTGGTATCACGGCAAGCCTGCCTCCTGGGTTCAAGCAATGCTCTGCCTCAGCTTCCCAAGTAGCTGGGTCTACAGGCGCCCACCACAACTCCCAGCTAATTGTTTGTATTTTTACTAGAGACGGGATTTCACCACATTGGCCAGGCTGGTCTTGAACTCCTGACCTCGTGATCTGCCCACCTTGTCCTCCCAAAGCCAAAATCTTATAGAATAATGTATTCATCCATTTTCTCTTGCTTATAACTGAATACCTGAAACTGGTAGTTGATACAGAAAAGGCATTTGCTTCTTATGGAGGCTGGGAAGTCAAGATTAAGAGGGAGCATCTGGTGAGTGCCTTTTTGTCGGTGGGGTCTCTCTGCAGAGTCCTGAGGCAGTGCAGGGCATCACATGGTGAGGGGGCAGAGTGTGCCAGCTGAGGCCTCTCTTCCTCTTGTTATAAATCTGCCAGTTCCCCTCCCACCATAACCCATTGACCTATTAACGCATGAGTGGAATAATTATTTCATGAGGGAAGAGCTCTCATGACTCAGTCATCTCTTAAATGTCCCACCTCTCAGTACTGCCACATTGGGGGTAAAGTTTCAATGTGAATTTTGGAGGAGGCATTCAAACCACAGCAAATATACAGTGTTGAATTACCTTTGAATTACAAAAAGAAAAATGCAGTCAATGAAGAACCATTCCCTGGGGAAAAGTTAGAGCATGCTTTGGTGGGGGAAGAAAATCTCTGAATTAAGTCTTATTGGATTCCACCAGCTTCACTACTAATTGTGAGACATTCTGCAATCATTTGACAGAATTTTCTCATCTACAAAATAAAAGGTGCCTGGACAATCACCATGAGCCCTCCTGTCTCCAAAATTATAGCTTCCTGCCTCCAACAGCCTGACTTCTTCTCTCATAGCTCATGCTATATTTCCCTATAATTCTCTGCTTCCTTCATCCTCCTGCCACAAAAATTAACCTTTATGCTTTCTTTTGACACCATTCAAATATCATGCTTTCAAGGAAAATGTTGATTTCCTTTATAAAATGTAATACAGCTTGTGCTTATATGTGCAGCACCCTTTATTTTAGGTAGCTGGTATCATTTTTCTCTGGACTCAGGTGATGGCATTTGGGTTAAAGGAAAGAAGCATCCTTTTTTTATTTTTATGTTTTGGTTAATAGTAAAAACAAAAACTTGTTTTTTATCCAAAATTCAAGTCTCTTCCAGTTTAACTAGTCTCTCACCAATAAATAGAAAAATACAATTTTAACTTACTTGTCAAAGCTATTGATTGCTTCTCTCCAAGTTTCCCACCTCTTTCCACCTTCCGAAGTGGCAAGAGAAGATTCCACAGCCCAGAAGGTGAGCGCTGAATGACAGGAGCTTCTGGATGACACCAGGGCTCTGGCCTGATAGAGCTGATGGTCTGGTCCCTGAGCAGATGGAGCAGACCACTGAGGTGCGATAAGACCATCTGCCCCTCTGGGTGCTGTGCTGGTCCCACTGATCAAGGGTATGGCCCCGGGGAAGCACCCCTCACTGTGAAGCATGAGCCCAAATCTCACCTGATTCTCATGTGCTCTTAGCACTTTCTGGTCCCCTACTTACCACCCCAAGAGGTGAAACAAAAACCCCCTCGGGTAACCAGTTTATTGAATGAAGAGGACTCAGTCAGGAAAATACCAGAGAAGCTTTATTGTGTCTAATCCCTGCATGCAGAATTCCCTCTGTGAACCTGTTTCTCTTCTGCTTACCTCTCAATTAACATCTTGGACAGGTAATGTGGCTTTCTGGTGCTTTTGGTTATAGGAACAGTCTCATCTCAGTAATTGCATTGGTCAGTCCAATGTAATGATCAAACTCCAATTCCTACCACATTAAAATTGTTTTCTGCCTGGGCATGGGGTGGCTCTTGCCTGTGATCCCAGAACTTTGGGAGGCCGAGGCGGGCGGATCATGAGGTCAGCAGATCAAGACCATCCTGGACAACATGGCAAAACCCTGTCTCTACTAAAAATACAAAAATTAGCCGGGCATGGTGGTGTGTACCTGTAGTTCCAGCTACTCAGGAGGCTGAATCGCTTGAATCCGGGAGGTGGAGGCTGCAATGAGCTGAGATCGTGCCACTGCACTCCAGCCTGGGTGACAGAGCGAGACTCCGTCTCAAAAAAAAAAGAAAAAGAAAAAGGTTTTCTTTGCCAGCTTGGGCTTGTTTCAGGGCTAGAAAGTTGCAAGGGAATTGAGACCAGTGTGGGCGGGTCCTTTTTCTCGATGCAATGTCTCCTGCAGGCTAGTAAGGCCCGAAATCAGAAAAGGAGCAGTTTGCTCCAAAGGTTGCTGTCTCTACTCTTGTGAGCTGAGCATCATCAGCCACGGTCTTCGACCTCTGTGCTTTTTCCAGACAAGTCTCCGAAATCAGGTCTCACGGCTCTGAAGTTCCAAGACGAACAGCCAGTGTCTCTCAGTGGTGTCTGGAAGCGCCCTTGCTTGGTGGGAAGGGCGAATGTGAGCGCCCTCCTCATCCTTATGGAGAGTGCACAGTGGCACAGTGACAGCTTCTGAAGAATTATGCTTTAGCCAGCCTTTTCCATTGTTTAGACCCTGCAAGTGGGTGCAAGTCAGGCCAATCCTGACTATCTTAGTTTCAAATTCACAAACCTTAGGGGCTGTCCACAGTTAATGTAACTCCTTGCTTTAGTGTTTGGCATTGATTTCAATGTCCTAGACTGGTGACGACTGTGGTACCACTAGCCACATGTGGCTTTTCAAAACTTAACATGTGGTTAGTCCTAACTGAGCTGTACCGTCATTTACAAAATACCTACCAATTGTGATAATTTGGTGAGATAAAAATGTAAAAAATGTCATCACCAATACATTTTAGATTGGTTTTGTGTTAAAATAATACTTTGCATATATTAGATTAAATAAAATATAGCATTAAAATTACTTTCACCAGTTTCTGTCTATATTTTTAAAATATGACCACTAGGAAATTTGAAACTACCTATGTGGTGTGTTTATACTTCCATCGTGTAGGCAACTGGTTTATCAGATCCAGCCAGAGTCCCACTTAAACAGGAAGTTTTATCATCCAACCACCTTGAGGACAAGGGGACTAGTTCACCCTATCTGATTAAAATATCCATCAGTAGGCGGGGCATGGTAGTTCATGCCTGTAATCCCAGCACTTTGGGAAGCTGACACAGGCAGGTCATGAGGTCAGGAGTTTGAGACCAGCTTGACCAACATGGTGAAACCCTGTCTCTACTAAAAAAAATACAAAAAATACCCAGGTGTGGAGGCAGGCGCCTGTCATCTCAGCTACTCAGGAAGCCAAGGCAGGAGAATCGCTTGAATCTGGGAGGCTGAGGTTGCAGTGAGCCGAGATTGCACCATTGCTCTCCAGCCTGGCTGACAGAGCGATACAATGTCTCAAAAAAAAAAAAAAAAATTCAACAGTAGTTTCTAAACTACTCCCTGAGCTGACATCATGATGATGTAGCACCAAGTTGAACTTCTATAGATGCTTACAAGTTTCAGGAACTTGCAACAAGGAAGGACTTTGGTAAACGCCCTAGGTTTTGTTGGAACTCAGAAGTGTCCGCCTTAGGAGTGAGAATACCCTGGAAACAGCACTCTCCAAAGGTTCAGGTTCCTCAATTCCTGGTTCTCTAATTGGATGAAGGCGAGGCAGGAGTGCTGATGCTTCTTTTTCTAGCTTCTTGACAGAAGCAACATCTTCCTGCAGGAAGATTTTATCCTCTAGAGACCAGAATGAGCACTGCAATTTTCTATCACCAAGTTTCTCACTCAATCAAAAATAATTGGGCATTCAAGGAGAGAAAACCTGACCTGAACAGAAAAGAAACAACGAAAACAGATCCACAGAACATTCAGATGATGAAGTTATCAAGCAGGGACATTAAAACAAATATAATTAATGTGTTGGAGGCATTAAAACACAGGATTGAATGCTTTAGCAGAGGACAAAAATATAAAAAAATAGAATACACATACTGGAAATAAAAAATATAGCAGCTGAAACTGAGAGAAATTGGTGGGTGAGTTTAACAGCCATTAGAGAGAGTGAAAGTGTGAGCTACTGAAGTAGAAGGGATATACATACATATATTTTTTTCTCTGCCATTTCATCGGAAAATGAAGCCATTACCAGAGATTTTTTTTTTTTTAACTGGAAGCTTTATACTAAAATATGCTTTATACCAAAATATACCAAAAGAATATACTTTCTCCCCTCTGTTGTGTCACAACAATTCTGTTTTTTCTCATAATAGGTCCTTGTACATGTGCTATTGTGTTCTTACTAAGTATTTTTTGCTATTTGCTATCATGAATGGGACATTCTTAGTAAATTATTCTGAGTAAATTATTCTAAGATACGTTCAGTTGATTCTCTTGAACTGTTAAAGTGTAATCTTGGCTGCAAATCAGGGTACATATGTTCTTTCCAACACACATAACTGTTTCTTAATTTACAGATATGATCCCATTTCTAGATTAAACACTTGTGGTAACTATTTTTAAAAATAATTATTAAATTAGAAGTCTGCTGCAGATTTTGGTATATATATATTTTATGGGGTTCAGGGGTTTTATTTTATCCTGGACTTCCTTGTTTGATTGTTTCACAATGAGAATCGATGTCAAATTTTACCCATTGCTCTCTTTTTGGGAAATTTATTAAGATGTTCTAATCTCTTAATATAGTGGATTTTATCAATACAATTTCTAATGATGAATCACTTTCTATTCCCAAGATAGCCCTTTAGGTCATGAGATATGATTGTTTCACTACACTGCCGTTTTTTTCTTGCAGTTGCATCTATGGTAGTATTATTGCATCTATTTTAAGAAGTAGAGTTTGTCTACAGGTTTTGTTTTGTGTGGTATTCTCGTCTACTTTTGATATTCCAATTATGATAGCCTCATAGAATAATGAACTTGAAATCTTTCCTCTCTCTGGAGAAAATCTGGAGGAAACAGAAGCCAACATTAAAATCATGTGTGCTGGATCTCTTTTAAAAAGCAGACCTTCCACATGACTCTCTTCTTCTTTTGCATTTTTCTATTTTAAAAATCCTCTCTAGCTTTCTGTAACTTCTTAATGCTAATGTTGCCAATTTAACCATCTTCAGGAAATAACTCATTTCATTTGAGTTTTCAAATATGTTGGCAAACACTTCAATATCCTTCCCCAGATTTGTAAGCATTATATATCTGTAATATAATGTGTGTGTGTGTGTTGAAAGATGAGATTTACTGAAATCTAAGTTGTTCTTGATTAAAAGATATATCATTATTTTATGAATTACAAAGAAACAATAAAAACTGCTGGCTGCCAGTTTACCTATAACAAATGCATTTTTGATCATTTAGAATATTTACTTTAAAATAGTTGATAGAGATCTTTTACTTAGGCTTCTTTAGATGTGTAGAGTTCTGGTGCAATGGCATGGTCATACACACATAAAGGGGACGATATGCTGGTTAAAATGTCCCTAAAGCACCCTTACAGCAGGGGCTTCTGCTCTGAATTACTTCTGGAGATTCCTACTCCATTATCTCCGCAGCTCTTCCCTTGGCTCCATCCCTCCCTCCTCTGGAACTTCTCTCCGCCACTGGGCTTTTCTCAGAAGGACATCTGGTGCTGGGGTCCAGAGTCCCACAGGCACTGTGTCCCAGGGCAGATGTGCCGAGTACCAGGAGGAAAATGTCAAAGCTCCCTTTTTTATGTTTCCCTCCTATGAGGGCCTGGTTGCCAAAGTCACCAGCCCTACGCAAGCAGGTTGAAGACAGAATCTGTCACCTCAAGGGATTCTCACAGTGTCCTTTCAGGTTTGGTGTTTTCCCTGATAGGGAGGGAACCAGGAGTCAGGCTCCTTCAGAGGCTTTCACAAAACCTCTCCTATGATAACCTTTGGTTTTATAGAAGCAACTTTGAATTGTAAAATGGTGGAGTTAAAATAACAAGCAACTTTAAAAGGCAATAAAATACCAAGATTATACTCTTAATGGAAGTGGCAGACCTAATTTTGAGTATGACTTTAAAAGAAGGGTTATTTTGTTCTTAACAAATAAGATGGAGACAGTGTAATATTTTCTTAATGTGCAATGACTCAAATTTATTGCTGGAGAAAAAGCACCATCTTAAACATTGATCTGAAGCATCTTATCTCACATGCTGGAGATCTTGGAGTTGTGTGACTTCTGTTGTTCTATGTAATTACTGACACAGCTTGAGGGGGAAGTGGGACGGCTCTAGTGGGGAGAACAGATGCAGCGGCTCTGGAACATTTGAAGAACCTCACATACACTGAAGGTGCTGCTTTAGGAAAGTCCTGGCCAGGCGCAGTGGCTCATGCCTGTAATTCCAACATTTTGGGAGGCTGAGGCGAGTGGATCATTTGAGGCCAGAGTTTGAGACCAGCCTGGTTACCATGGTGAAACCCTGTCTCTACTAAAAATATAAAAAATTAGCCAGGTGTGGTGGCAGGCGCCTGTAATCCTAGCTACTCAGGAGGCTGACGCAGGAGAGTTGCTTGAACCCGGGAGGCAGAGGCTGCAGTGAGCTCAGATAGCACTATAGTACTCCAGCCTGAGTGAGAAGAGTGAAACTCCATCTCAAAAATTAAAAAGAAAAGAAAAGAAAAGAAAAGAAAGTCCTGTGCTGAATGCCAGGAAAAGGAGCCAGCACTGAGAAGTGCTAACATGAGCCATAGGAGGGAGTCAATGCCCAATGTCTCACTGCCAGTGAGGATAACAGCAGTACTGATTTTAGAGGATAATTTGGAGCATTAAATTAGGCTCATGTAAAAGTGTCAGCTTGTCTGTTTCAATATTTTCATGCTCTTCTCATGTTTTATCTTGGCTTATGCACTGATCATCCCCACGACGGGGGTGGGAATACACTGCTGCCAGGTTATAAAGATGAAGGAAAGCTGAATACCATCTATGCCAATCTTACTAAGCTGAAAGTTTGTAGGATAGGGTGGTTGTGCCCATAGAGGAGAGCCTTAGGCATCATAAAACCATAGTCAATCACTTCTCCCCACACTATGAAGTGCTTAGCTATGGGAGAGGCACTGGGTAGCAGTCTAATACATGTTAGCTGCATTGCTGTGTTGTTATTGTCATGAATGTTTGCTAATGTATAACAGCCACATCTCTTTGATATCAGCTTATATTAAACCCACAATTACCCTAACAAGTTCTCACCTGTAGTTTTGGGAAGAGTATTAAACATCTGGTTCCAGGGACCTAAATAATATGATTATCTCCTCATCTTTATAAATGGAGACCAACAGTTTCTAAAGATTTTGTAACCCTCAAAGCAAATTCCTTCAGTCTTCTTAATGCAGATGAGTAAAGAAAACAATCTCTTAGGAGTTTAGAAACAGGGAGCTTATGTTTATTTATGTATTTATTTACTTATTTATTTTTTTGAGACAAGGTCTCACTCTGTTGCCCAGGTTGGAATGTAACGGCATAATCATGGCTCACTCCTGGCCTTGAACTCCTGGGCTCAACTGATTCTCCCATCTCAACCTCCAGAGTAACTGGAATTACAAGTGCACACTACCACGCCCAGCTAATTTGTAAGCATTTTTCTTTTTGTAGAGACCAGGTCTCGCTATATCAGTCAGGCTAGTTTTGAACTCCTGTCCTCAAGTGATCCTCCCACCTCAGCCTCCCAAAGTGCTGGGATGACAGGCGTGAGCCACCTCACCCAGCCAATCTTTATTTTTCATTTAGCTTTAAAAAATCAGCTCATGCTTGCTTGAATTTTGTTAAGATAAGTTGCCTCAAGCAGCAGCAGAGTCTAAAATGCACAGACAAACCCCACGATGAAAATCTCTACTTGCGGAAGATTGTAACAGCTTGAACCTGGCAAACAGTAAATAAGACTGGGTCATTTTTATCCTTTTACACCGTCTGGTGGTGGTAGTTAGTTTTCTAAAAAGGTAGAGTACTCCAAAGTTTCTGTGGTCTGGGAAATTTTGGGTCTGTGGTTACATGACTGATTTTAATCACATCTCCACTCTGGGATACCCCAATACCTGAGGGTTAACTGTCTAGGTACCCAGTAATATCACTGAATCTTCAAATCCTGGACAGAAAACTCAGTTGAAGTGGTTAGTCACTGTGTCATGGCTGGACAGTTAATGGGTGCTTCATTCTAGCTGGGCTGAATCCAAGTCGAAGACCTAAACAAAAAGGTGAAGGCATAGTGGTAAGGGCCTTTTTCATTTTTTAATGAACTTCCCCTTTGACAGCAGAGGACTCACAGCTTTCAGGGTGGGGAATTTCTAGGACCTTGCCTGGTAGAGCCGGGGAGACTTCTCAGCACTAGGACAGGGAATCGTACTCTCTTCCTTCATAACCACCTTGGGGAGTTCACAATTGCTTTTCCCCTAGAGAAGAGACAGACTATAATTACAGAATGAAACTAGAATCTTTTCTCTAACAGGGAAAATTATTTTTTCTCCTCCTCCTTTTTCACTTGACTTGCTTTTGGGCTAAACAAGGTTCCTGTGCTTCCCCTACAAAGTTATTTCTATACTGACACAGTGACTACTGGATCTTCCACCTTCCCAAGAGAAAGATGAAGGAAATTGGTGGTCTTTTAAAAAGGCAAATCAAAATGCATTCTTGCCAGGTTCTTTTATTTTTCCACATCATTTTCCCTAATATTAGAATATCCTCCCTAGCTACTCAGGTTCAGTTGAAAACAAAGCTGAAGTACAACAGTTTTGATCTTAGTACTGGCTAAAGCCCTCCCTACTGCCAGCTCTCCTTTGGGGAAGGTGGGAGACAGAGAACATTGGTTTTCAGAGGCTGGGGTCCCTCTCACCTCCCCTATTACAGGGGGCCATGAAGATCCTGTCCCCCATTCCCCTCCTTCCTCTGCTTCTCTCCTCCTGAAGTCCTGAAACCCAAAGCCAATACATTTGCTTCTGTATTCAGCAAATGCCTAATATCATTTACATTTAGCAAAATGCTAATGAAGACCTAATTATAATTCCCCATTTAAAACCATCAGACCCTGAGATACTGTATTATTCACTCCCCCACTCCCCCAGTTGTTTCTTAAGTGTGGGGAAGAAAGGCAGAAAGAGGTTCTTTCCTAGTCTAGGTGGTTTAAGTAAAAGCCATCCTCAGGCCCAGAAACACAGAATTGCAAAGGCACTTAGGTTTCAGAATTTGAGCTGGAAGATGTAACTGCACAGTGGACCAGGAGCAAGGTGACTGAGGGAGGCTTTGGCTGGAAATCCATCCCACCTGCCCAGTGGTGCAGCTTGTGCAGAAGTGTTGGGGGTAGGCAGCCAGCAGCTTCTTCTTCACACAGAGGCCCCCCTCCCAGCTGCCTGGCTCTGCCCGCCTGAGCGTCCAACAGAGCATTGATATGGCTCTCGTGATTCACGGTGGCCTGAGTTCACTCTAACTGAGCAGGGCATTTGGGAAAGGAGGTTTAAAAACTCAACCACTTCTTCCTTCTGAATGTCTGCAGCAGCCCGATTTTCATCTGGTCTAGAACATTCTGCCAGGCTCTTCCATAACAGTGAAACCAAAGGCCCCACCCCCTGAGATGAGCTGGCAGGGTGGTGAGAGGCAACTGCTGCTGAGCCCGTTTGCACTCCGTCATCCACACAGTGCAGCATGCCTGATACCTGTGAAAGGAAAATAAGAGCTCAGGACCCCAGTTCACCGTGCCAAAAGGAGAACATGAGCAGAAACCTGAGGCATGCAAGAAGCTGCCTTTCATCTTGTTCCTAAGCAGACAGCTACAGATCAAGGTTCAACATCTCCACAGGTAGCTGTTCTGTGTTCACCTTATCTTATGCAAAGTGCTAACTTACTAAGCCCAAGATTAATATGTCATGGACTATTCCTCTGCCGGCTCCTTTTCTCTTGTCACATGTAAATTCTGTTATGTGACCATATCCTCCCTCTTCCCCCTCCAGCCTGCTTGTCCCATTTAAATACTCAAAAACCCTCAAAAGCATCTTTGGAAAAAGGCATAGACCAAAGTCTTTCTATGATTCCGTGTTTGTTTCTTCAAGGCGTGTTCTTAACATTGGCAAAACACACTTTTAAACTGATAGGGAGCTGTCTCAGATACTTTTCTGGTTTACACACCCAACCTTGTCAGATGCCACCTGGCCAGCTATATGGGGAAGAAATAGTCTCTATTGCTGATGTCATAAGGGCTCCACGGGTCCCTGGCATCTGATTGGCCATGGCTGAGGGTGGTGCCCATTTCAAGGCTGCTAGGGGACACTGATGGGAGATGAGAGGAACAAGTACTGGGGTGGGTCTAGGTCTCTCTGGGACCAGCCACCCCAAAGAACACAGCCAGAGCGTGCTGCAGGCTGATCTTGTCTTCTTTTAGACCCTGCAACTTCCATGTCTTCTTTAACCCAAGAAGCTTGTTACATGTGCAGAATCTCTGGGGAGAATATTATCATCATCGTTATTATTAGTAGGTGTTTGTGTGGAGGTGGTCTCAGCTGGAGGACTCCTGGAGTCTGCCCAAAGGGTGCCCTTGACCTCTGGGCTCCACTCACTTCACAAGCCTTGCCCCAGCTCCTCCTGGGCCTGAAGCTGTGTCTGGTGCCTCATGCCTTTCCAGGTGTTGTGAATGGCACAGTGATGTTGGAGATCTTTGGCCATCCACATTATGAACATCTTTGACTATTTAGCCAGGTATCAAAGCTCAAACCATAGTCTGCAGAAATACCAGTTCCAGGAGTGGGGGTCTTGCCAGGTGACGTTGAGCCAGCAGGGCTTTCTGGCCACAGCAGTGACTGTGACGTTGACAGGCGGGTCAGACTGCAGGATTCCATAACCCTCCAACACTTGGGTTTTGCTGAACTTGCTCCCAACACTGTTGATGACACACAGGGACACTGTATAGAAAGAGTAATCTCCCTCTGGCACTGCCAACTGGCAGAACTTCTGGGACTCCTGAGAATACTGGCATGGCTCCTGGAAGAGTTCTGCCTGACAGTTCTGAAACTTCCTCACCAATAGAACAGCTTTGACTCAGAACCTTGACTCCAAGGACTCTATTCACAATCAGTGTCACTGAGAGGGCTCTTCCAGAAGCAGGAGAGCTTGGGCTCCCAGAAGAAACATCCACCAGCAAAGCACAGACTTGCTGGGCAGCCAGCACCGCAGCAAGAATAGTTTCCAGAGTCGCAGAGCTGCACCGACCTCAGAAGCAGCCTCCTTCCCGCCAGCCCATCTGCTGGGGTGTGAGCCTGCGCCTGGAATCCTGTGCAACCAGTGGACAGTGGCATGATTTTCAGGTTCTCCCTCTGGGCAGGTCAGGGGAATGCAGTATCCTAGTCAACACATCACTCACTACCTCCAGCGTAGGCTACCCTCCTGGGCCAGCACTGCCCGCAGTGTGGCCAGCAGCACTCAGTGGATGGCCGGCATGCTTCCTCCTTGGCTAATGCACAGTGGTCCCAGAGAGGTGGATGGACTGGTGGGAACCAGGAGGCAGAAGCGGGGTGACAGGTGGGCAGGCGGGCTTAGGATAGGGGGCAGCCCCCTTCCGGCTCCCTTGGGCTCTGCCCAGCCTGGCTCAGTAGGTCTCAGTGCGATTTCCCACTCCCATAACTTGGAGCAGTGGCGGGTACTGACAATGTAGGAAAACATCTTGAAATTCACTTTGTAAGGTGACTTGGCTAGACCAATTTATTTTCCCATCAATAGTGAAAAAGAGGACCTGTTTCTTCCCAGTCTTGGCCTATTAGTGAGATAGGAAATTTTGAATTTTTGCCAGTCTAACAGGTATAATTTTAATTTGCATTCTTTTATAATGATATTCTAGTATTTTCTGAACAATCTAAGTTCTTCATGTAATGAAGCAGACAATTTTAAATTTTTTATGAGTTTGTAAAATTTGAGTCTTGTTTAAAGAGTTTTCTCGTCCCCAAGCTGATACAGATAACTTCCATCATCGTCTAATAGTTTATAATTTTACCTTTTATAATTGCTTACAATACTTGTATACTTTTTTACCTTGCTTTTCAGTTAATGTTTGAGGTTCCTCTCAGTGTTCTCAACTCTTCAAACAAGTATTCTTTCTGGAAAAGGTATTATCTATTTTAAAGTTTATCAGTTTCTTGCCTGCAGTTGGGAATACCATGCCGGGTGCTCTACCTGATAACGTCAATGTGTATTATACTGTTTAGCACAGCTATAAGATCATTGCGTAGCAAAGACATGCTTTGCCTTCTAATCTCGTAACAAAATGATCTACACTCCACTCTGCCTTGAAAGTGTGACTTTTGGAGTCCGCTTTTCTCCTCCTTTCTTGGTGGATGTAAGAAGATGCACTGAAATTAAATGAATAAAATGCCATAGTATGGCATTGCAAGCAGCGCTGGAAGGCCGTCCCTGCAATTTGTAGTGCAGCAGAGTGCAAGGCAAGGAGAACGCACATCTGGTGTTGGCCACAGCTGCTCAGCCCTGTTGTTGCCATTGCCCTGGGAGAGCAGCCATGAACAGTGAATGAACAAGTGAATGAACAAGACTCTGTGTGCCAGTAAAACTTTACTTATCGACACCAAATTTGAATTCCACGTAATTCTCACATATCATAAAATGCTATTCTCATTTAGATTTAAAAAAAAAATTGAAAATGCACAAACAGTTCTTCGCTGGCGAGGATACAAAAGCAGGCAATGGCGCTATAGTTTGCCAACCTCTACTGTAGGATATCTTTTCCTACAAGAGATTTGTGTAATTATGCCAGCATCAATTATAAAGTACATTATGCTTTTTATACTAAGTGCAACTTCATTAATTCATTGGATAAAAATGTGTTCAGTGCCTGGCAAGCAACAAGGGACAGACCAGGCGTAGGGATATTGCAGGAGTGAGGCGCTCAGCATGGCTGCCTTCACAAGGCTTTCAGTCCACGCTCAGTGCCATTTATGCATAAAGTTCCGGAAATAAATGATGTATCGTTGGACTTCCACTGAAATTGGTGGGTAAAATCAACAAATAGCCATTACCAAAATGATACAATAAGTATTGAGATAGAGGTTAGCACCACACTTTATATAAGTACATGAGAAAAACTCTAACTTAATGAGATAGTAGAACCATGACCATTTTTCCTAGAACTGAATATTGAGCTGCCTCTTGAAGTATAAGAAATATGTGTCAAACAATGGAGGAAGGAGCATGGTGGGAAGTAGCATTTGTAAAGAGAGATCAAACAGATAACGACATCAACCTAAACGTGGGATTGCAGCATCCATTTTCTTATGGGATTCTTCAGGATCAAGCTCAAGTTCAATCAGAACCCCAGTCTCTGGTTACATTTCTTTTCCAAGGAGGTGGGACGGCTTTGAAGACAGATGATTTTAGACCATACAGTAGGACAAATATCTAAGACTTATTAGGAAGACTAGAAATAAAATAATGTGTTTTGGGTACGGGGTTGGAGGTTCTGATTATCTTTCTTTCTTTCTTTCTTCTTTTTCTTTTTGAGACAGAGTCTCGCTCTGTTGCCCAGTGCAATGGCAAAACCTCGGCTCACTGTAACCTCTGCCTCCCAGGTTCAAGCGATTCTCCTGCCTCAGTCTCCCAAATATCTCCCAAGTAGCTGGGATTACAGCGCCACCACACCCGGCTAATTTTTGTATTTTTGTAAAGACAGGGTTTTACCACGTTTGGCAGGCTGGTCTTGAACTCCTGACCTCAAGTGATCCACCCACCTCAGCCTTACAAAGTGCTGGGATTACAGGCGTGGGCCACCGTGCCCGGCCGGTTTAGATTATCTTAAGCACCGTCCTGCCTCCTGCTGCTCTCTAACCTCAACAAGCCACCTCATTGCTGACAGATGGTGACAGAGCAGTTTGGATTATAGAACAAGTGGTAATCGAGGGCAGTTTGTAGCAAGTAGAGTTGTGTATAGCAAGTACAGTGAGTTGTATGGAACTCGTTTTCAAAATAGCTCTCAGACTACTGATGAGAAAATGTGCATCAATTTTGATACCTAAGAGTCACAAAATAATCAAATTATTTACAAATTTAAGCCACCTTATTATTTTAGTTAATCTGGAATGTCAAATGGTTTGCTGAGGGTAACTATTAGCATTCCTACTGACTGTATGTTTGGAGTTTTTTCACTATGAAATTTGAGACATTCTTCCAAAGTGAATCCATGCATTTGTTATTATTTAGGATTAAAATGATGAAGGGCAGTGATTTCTTGGTGTAATTATTCTGAGTAAATAATTGATAAAATAGCAAATATCTTGAAGGATATTAAGGAAAATGCCCTCCAGATTCTATTTTCATAATGGCTAAAATATTGATAAATGCAAGGACCTCCCAATAATTGAGTTGTAAAGTTGAGACTCAAATGTTAAAACATTGCACAATGCTTAAGAATACCACAAATATTTTGAAAGAGATATATTTGAAGAATGATCTCCAAATCTAGCAATTCTCATAATTGTTTTACATGACTCTCTTTTCAGACTGAAGTTTATTAGACCCTCCTCTGGTCTAGTTATAAAGGCCATAGGCTGCTAGGAATACAGTGGACACAAATGAGTTGCAGGCATGGTGAGCTGGAAACAGCTGTCCCTTGCATACTGGAAGTACCTTGTGTGCATGCACTGTGCTTCTGAAGGGTCTTCCTGCCCCACAGTGGCCCAAGTCCTGGGCTTTCCTTTATCAAATAGGCAATGCACGCTACCTTATGTGGAATTTGCACTGCCATTGGCTGTTTGTGGTGGAGATAAGAGGTTTAACAACAGGGCTGGGTGATCTGACCCTAGCATTTTTGTTCCCAATGTCTCAAACAGTTTTTGCATGTGCTGTGTTTACTAACTCCAATTTTATTTTGCCCAGATTATTTTCCTCTTAGTCTTTCAATCCATTTGTGTTTTATGAGCAAGTGGTTTTTGTTTGTTTCTCCTTAACATTTGTCAAAGTGTGGGTTTGGTATCTGTGCAGTGTTTGATGTTTGAGAGCACCCTGGAACCCTTCGCTAACACTAAGAATTCACATGTTGATGAGGGTAAGCCAGGTCACTAAGGAAGTGTTTTTGCATTTTGTGCTGATTTCAGCCAAGCTTCCTCTTGCCTTGCCGCTTTGCACACACAGCAAGCACACTATTGCTCAACGGCCCAGCAGGAACCAGTCATGCATTCTGTGATGGGCTCCTGTGCTTCATCTCTCTTTACCCCACAAGTCATTCTAGCCCATATGGTACTGGGGTGGCAGCCTGGCCCAGCGGGGTGTGCCTCCTCATCCTGTCCCTGGAGTCCTCAGTCAGGCTGGGAAGGGTGGTCTTTAGAGAGCAAAGCCTTTCACTCCCTGTCCTGGGTAAAGAAAAGTAATTAATTTTCAACTAAATTAATTAGGCTGATTTTCTTATTGTGGTATGCTATAATTAGAGGGCTGTCTCTTGTCTTAGAAAAGAAAGGAGACCAAAATTAATCATGCAGATTTAGAGTTATGTTCTTTGAACCCAGAGGATTCAACATTGCTTATGTAAGAGTCAGTTCTAGGAGGTTGTCAGACAGCAGCAATAAACTGACCTACTTGATTAACACACTCACACACACACACACACACACACACACACACACACACCCCACATATATTTCCTTGTTATGAAAGGCAAGACTGGCTGGGCACGATGGACACCTGTAATCCTAGCACTTTGGGAGATGGAGGCAAGTAGATCACATGAAGCCAAGAGATCGAGACCAGCCTGGGCCGATTTTTAGTAGAAACCTTGTTTCTACTAAAAATACAAAAGTTAGTGGGATATGGTGAGGCAAGCCTGTAATCCTAGCTACTTGGGAGGCTAAGGCAACAGAATTGTTTGAACTCAGAAGGCAGAGGTTGCAGTGAGGTAAGATTGAGCTACTGCCCTCCAGCCTGGGCAACAGAGCAAGACTGCATCTCAAAAAAGGAAGAGAGAAAGAGAGAAAGAGAGAGAGAGGGAGGAAGGAAGGAAGAAGGAAGGAAGGGAGGGAGGGAGGGAGGAAGGAAGGAGAGACAAAGAAAGAAAAGGAGGGAAGGAAAGAAGGAAGGAAAGAAGGAAGGAAGAAAGGAAGGAAGGAAGGGAAGGAGGGAGGGAGGGAGGGAGGAAAAAAGGAAGGAAGGAAGGTAGGGAGGGAGGGAGGGAGGGAGAGAGGGAGGAAAAAAGGAAGGAAGGAAGGAAGGAAGGAAGGAAGGAAGGAAGGAAGGAAGGAAGGAAGGAAGGAAGGAAGGAAGGAAGGAAAGGAGGGAGGGAGGGCTCTTGGCATCATATGGAAAGATTTTATAAATGTTCTGCCAACTTTCATCTTGGGCTTACTGAGAAATTCTAAAGAGAGTGCTTGCATTAACTCACCTCTATTTTTGTGCATACTGTGCAGTGTGTGTGAACAAGTTGAGATACCATGGACTAGATGGAGTCTGTAATACTCATTAATTTTCTACTTATAACTTCACTGAGTCCTATCTATCACTGGTTCCTAAAATTATACCTGAGATACCAGGGGAAAAGCCCCAGAAGTTACCATTGTTCAACCCCACTGGCTAATAGGTGAGAAAATGAGACCTAGAAAAGTTGAGGTCTTTATCCAGAGACACAGTTTGCAGTAAAGCTCAAACTAGAGCCAGGTGTCCTGTGTTCCTGCATCTTTTCCATTACAGATATGATGTCAATGACTGTTTACACTTTGTATGGGCTCAACTCATACAACTATTCATTCCATATCCTTTTGGGAGGAAGAGGAAAGAGGGACTGGAGGGAATCTAGATAAATCCTAGAATCACCACTGAATTTTTTTTTTTTCTTTTTTGAGACGGAGTCTGGCTCTGTTGCTCAGGCTGGAGTGCAGCGGCGCGATCTCGGCTCACTGTGACCTCTGCCTCCTGGGTTCAAGCTATTCTGCCGCCTCAGCATCCTGAGTAGCTGGGACTACAGGCGGGTGCCACCACACCCAGTTAATTTTTTGTATTTTTGGTAGAGACGGGGTTTCACCATGTTAGCCAAGATGGTCTCAATCTCCTGACCTTGGGATCCACCTGCCTCGACCTCCAAAAGTGTTGGGATTACAGATGTGATCCACCGCGCCCGGCCCACCAATGGATCTTTTTCCAGGTCATCAGAGCTGTCTCTTCCCTTTCCCAATCCTGACTGCCCTCCTGTGCCCCTGTAGACTTCTACAAGGTTATTTCTACATGAAATTCATGTAGATGAAACTGATGGTCAAACTTAAAACAATGCTTATGTCAAGATGGCAGCAGTCCTCTCCTGCAGTTTGGTTTTTGTCTTGATGAGTAAGGGCATCTCTCTACTAGCCAGCAGGGTGCATCTGCTACTTGCTGGGGATGGATTGCTTGGCCTGAGATGTGAAGATGAAATCAGAAGGAAAAAAACATGAAGACACCAAGACTAAACTGAAGACCCCAACAGCAGTTTCAGGAGTCCACAACCATCCCGTTCTGATCTGTAACCAGCTCAGGTTGACAGATGCCTCCAGTGGGACCTGATTCTTTTCCAGCCAAGAAAATGTCTACAGATCACATTTGTCCTATTGAAACTCACTACTGTGGAGGGGGCCGTGGTCCAGCCCTGATTCAGCTTTGTGGTGGAAAGAAACTTGTCCCTCTGCCCTCATTTTCTCTCACCCATCACCAGAGGGACAGTTGTCAGCCTTTGTCACGGAGCCACAGAGAAGGGGTCAGGCCGGCCTGGTCTCACAGAGCAGCATCTGGAACCAGTCTTCGGGCTTTCTCGTGCGGAAGTCCGGCTACATGCAGGCAATTACTTTTTATTACTTGTCAAAACCTCTGTAAGGCCAGTGGTTCCTTCTCTTTTTAGGTAGCTTTTTTGTTTTGAAATAATTTCAAATTTACAAAAGGGTTACAAGGTGGTGCTGAGAATTTCTGGTCCTTCCCCAGGCTCCCTCTAATGTCAACATCTCAGAAAACCATGGTGCACTCATCATTGGTACAACACAATTCACTAAACTACAGACTATTCAGATTTCACCAGATTTTCACTCTGGCCTTTTCCTCTTCCAGGTTCCCATCCAGAATATTACACCATATTTAGTCGTCATGTCTCTTTAGTCACTTAGAATTGGTGACAGTCCCTCAGGGTTTGTTATGACCTTGATACTTTTGAATAATATTCATCAAGTATTTTGGAGAATTTCCCTCATATTGGGGTTGTCTGTTGTTTTCTCCTGGTGCCACAGAAGTTGTGAATCTTGAGGGAGAATTCCATAGGGGGGCTGTGTCTGCCTCATTTCATCATAGATGAGGGGGGGAGTGATATCAACCACCTGTGATGTTAATATCATGTTCACCCCTTCACTTGTTTGCCTGTTCACCCTCATAACTTGGTTAAGGTGGTGTCAGCCAGTTTTCTCCACTGAAAAGTCACTATTTTTCCCTTACCATGCTTTGTTCCTCAGGAGAGGGCAACTAAGTTTCAGTTCCAGGAAAGAAGAATGCTAAAATATTTGTGGAAATAGTTTTAAACTACCACAGTAATTAGGAAATATTTGGGGGTAAATGCTTTGAGACTATGGAAATATCAAACATTTATCAGTGGGTCTTGCCTGCAGCAGTTATTGCTGTGGGATTCTCATGGTGATTTCCATTTCTCTCAGTCCTCTTGCATTTATTAATTGTAATCATTCAATAGGAAAAATGTGTTTCCTCTCTCCCATCTTATTTATGTAGTCATTTATTTATATCAACATAAACTCATGGCTATTTATTTTATTCTTTAGGTTACAATCAAATACAATAGTCATTTCTTTTTCTTGCTAAAGTTGTTGCAGCTATGACCATTGGTAGCTCCTTCAGTTTTGTTCCTTTTGAAATACTCTTATGACCACCTCCAACCTCCAACTGTTTTTAAATAACTTTCTCACTTTCTGGCACAATAAGATGCTCCAAGCTCACCTTCTGTTTTCCCTTCCCCAGCCCTAGCATCAGACATTGTCTGTGGAGTCCTGGTTCTTTTTATTGGAGAATGATTTTAGACACCAAATTCTAGGTGCTGGTGTGTGTGCTTATTGCTACTAGGATGTCACAGTTTCTAGGTCCTCTCAGCAGGCAGAAATAGAAAAAAAAAAAGTGTATGTGTATTAACCCATGTGTAAACATACATATGTATTTATTTCTGCATATTCCTTTGTGCACACATTAAAATAAATAGAATTCATATTGATATCTCCAACTGCAAACCAGAAGAATAGAGTCTTTTCTAGCATTTTTTCCCCCTCTTGCTTACTTGTAACTTCTTTCTCTGTGGGTGAGAATCCTGGGTCTCATCATCTATCATTTATTTGCTGACCTGTTTAATTCTAGTACACAGGTAAAGTTGTTTCAGAATTGCTAATCTCTACTCCCGTGAGAAACAAATGTATTCACTAGAGTACAGTCCTTATGTAATTAAAACCTCTTGTCTTTAGCCTCACAGTATCCAGTCAAAATAGACCCTTTAAAAATAATAACCTCCAAATAACCGCCTCATTCTACCACCCTATCTTCCCATTCTTAATTCCCTTTAACTTCCTCAATGTTTTTCATTAACGTTACCAAAATGTACTGTGTACATTTTGCATAGATATTAAACTCTATCTCCCTGACTAGGATGCAGACAGGGATATTTGTGGGAACATCATGGTTCTCAACACACATTCATTAAATCAAGTGACCATGGGTAACTGAGGGTGAATATCCATGTGCATTCAGAAGTGGATTCCCAAAGGAGACTTTCATACTTCCACAAGTCATCTGGAGAACCGGTTGGAATTTCTCTGTTTTACTTATGTGCAGCATACGAGCTTCTTCAAGGCAAGCCTCCTCAACTCCACTGAAGCCCCATGGAAACCCGCTGACCTCTCATGGCTGTGAAATCACCTGAGGCACTAGCTCGCCATCTGGGCTGTACAGCGGAGCCTGGTACCTGGGATCTGTTTCCAGGAATCCAATTAATCTGGGGTAGGGACTAAATGTTAGGTTTTCAAAAATTTTGGTAACATAAGCATAACATAAAATTTGCCATTTTAACTATTTTTAGGTGCACAGTTCAGTGACTTTAAGTGCATTCACATTGGTGTGAAACTGTCACCACAATCCGTCTCTGGAAAAATTTTTGTCTTGCAAAACTAAACTCTATACCCATTGGAAAGTCTATACCCATTAAACCACAAATTCTGATCTTCCTCTCCCCCTAGACCCTGGCAACCTCCACTATACCTTCTGTCTCTGTAAATTTGATTACTTTAGGTATCTCATGAGTAAAGTCACACAATATTTGTCTCTTTGTGACTAGTTTATTTCATTTAGCATAATGTCCTCAAGGATCTTCCATGTTGTAGGTTGTGTCAGCATTTCCTTCCTTTTTAAGGTTGACTAACTTTTCATCGTATGGACAGAGCACGTTTTGTTTATCCATTCATTGATCTATGGACGCCTGAGACGTATTCACCTTTTGTTCATTGTAAATAATGCTGCTATGAACATGGGTGTACAAATATTTGTTCAAGTCCCTGCTTTCAATTATTTAGGGCAGGCTGGGCACAGTGGCTCACACCTGTAATCCCAGCACTTTGGGAGGCCAAGGCAGGCAGATCACCTGAGTTCAGGAGTTTGAGACCAGCCTGACCAATGGTGGTGAAACCCCATCTCTACTAAAACTACGAAAATTAGCCAGGCGTGGTGGTGGGTGCCTATAATCCCAGCTACTCGGGAGGCTGAGGCAGGAGAATCACTAGAACCTGGGAAGCAGAGGTTGCAGTGGGCCGAGATAGTGACATTGTGCTCCAGCCTGGGCGACATGTGCAAAACTCCATCTCAAAAAAAAATTATTTAGGACAATACCCAGAGGTAAGATTACCTAAATATTGGGAATTTTAGGTGGCTTTCTAGGTGGTTCTGATGTACCACCAAGACTTTAAGCCCATGTCCTAATGTTTTCATCACACTGCTAAAGAGGGAGGTTGCTGGAATTACAAGGCTTAACACCACTCCATTCATATTTTTGGAATGGATGAATTCACAATGAAGTGTTCGTGGGTGCCATACAAAAAAATTCAGATTCCTTTTTTTTTTTTTTTTTTTTTGAGATGGAGCCTCACTCTGTCACCCAGGCTGGAGTGCAGTGGTGAGATCTTGGGTCACCACAAGCTCCGCCTCCCAGGTTCACTCCGTTCTCCTGCCTCAACTTCCCAAGTAGCTGGGACTACAGGCGCTTGCCATGGTGCCTGGCTAGTTTTTTGTATTTTTAGTAGAGACAGGGTTTCACCGTGTTAGCCAGGATGGTCTCCATCTCCTGACCTCATGATCTGCCCGCCTTGGCCTCCCAAAGTGCTGGGATTACAGGTGTGAGCCACTGCGCCCGGCCAGATTCATTTTTTTTTAAAAAAGGTGGAGTTGAATGTTTAAACTGAAGGAATTTTGACAATGGGGTGTCAGAAAGTAGTCATAATATCAGTGTGTCACCTGCAGCCCCGAAAGCAAAGTTTGGTTTTAGCTTAACTCCCATCTCAAAGTTTAAGTCAATTGCTAGTTTAGCTAACATATACTCTGATGGGATGAGAAAAGGAAAATGCAAGTTGTAAGATGTGACTCTAACTTATTCAGACCATTTTTTAAATGCTTAATGTAAGTTCATCACAGTTTAGCAAGTTTCTACCCAAAATATTTCTAAGAATGCCTTTGCAATGAAAATTTATTGGGTAAGATCTTTCGTCTTCAGATAAACATCAGTTTATTTCTTTTGAACTCCAACTGCCAAAAGAAAAAAACAGAATAAAAAGAAAAGGAAAGCGAGATATGTATTTCCCCCTCTGGCTAGACATCCTGCTTCCCCCAGGCTTCTGGTAGAAGGGAGAAACCCCAAGCGCCTGAAAAGCATTGCCCTGGAGGGGAGAGGAACATCTTAGCAGGTCTCCTGCCACCATCTTCAAGGTGCTAGGTTTCCACAGCAGTCGTAAAACACAGCTTGCCCTGAGCTGTGAGCAAGGGGCTACAGAAGCAGCTGCTTAGCTGCTCACCTGGATGCTGTCTTGCCTGGCAGCCCAGCCCAGGGGAGCTGGCCAAAGTCAGGCACCAGCTGCATTCTCTGGAAAGCAGGCTTCCCTTCCAGCATCTCAGGCCAGATAGATGGTCCTAGTTCTTAGGAGTAAGGCCTGGGAAGTTGCACCATGGACCAGCAGCGGAGGAGCAGGGAGGGAGCTCTGCCTAAATGACCATGGTCTGTTCATGGCTCCAAGCCCAACTGACTCCACCGTACCACCGGGAGAGGAATGACTTCCCTGGAAGTGAAGGGGAGAGAGTGGCAGCTCCTGCAGTAGGTCCGTGCTGGACGGCTGCCGGCCCACCAGGAGGAGGGTGGGACATGTATTAAATCTTTGTGGTTCCTGCTCCCAGGAGTCAAGGTCATTGTTCAGTGGAATGAGGGCCAGTGTGCTGTGACAGCTGGGCCTGCGTCCCCAGCTGTGCGGAGCTGGGGTGGGGGAGGGACTGAAGCCACCACCCGGGGCAGTCACTATTTCTGACAGTGTTGGCAACAGAGGGTCTTCAGTTAATTAGATGGGCTCTTGTCCCTGCAGCCCAGTGACCCTTCATCTCAGGCTATCACCCAGCCATTCATTCCCATTTTTGTCTGTTCAGGTCACTCCTATTTGCTTTTTCTTCAAATACTAAGACAGGTGATGCAGCACTAGTTGACAATTCCCCATGCAGTCCTAGCTAAGAATTCCCTGGCTGCCTTCATACACTCACACCTCTCACACGTGTGTGTCTCTCTCTCTCTCTCTCACACACACTCACACACACACACTCTCACACACACACTCTCTCACACACACACACTCTCACACACACACACTCTCACACACACACTCACACACTCACACACACTCACACACACTCTCACACACACTCTCTCACACACACACTCACACACACTCTCACACACTCTCACACACACTCTCACACACACACTGTCACACACACACACTCTCTCACACACACACACACTCTCTCACACAGCACTACCTCCTGATATCTTCTGAGTTTTGGACTCTTCTCTAATTACCTGCATGATAGAACATTATGGCAAGAAAGTAAGTAAGGCGGGTACCCCAGTCCCTCTTCTTTATCCATGAGCAGTCCACGAGCACTCCCAGTTCCTCGCTCTGGGGCCTCCTGTGGTCCCACTGGCCCTTCAGGGGCTGGTTGAGTACATGTGGTGTGCTGGCCCACCACTTCCCTTCCATAGAGCTGAGAAGCAGCCACGCCACGTGCTAAGGTAATGATCTACACCCTGACCCAACGAAGATGACTCCTCCCTCCGTTTCACTGTATCCACCATTAACACTGTTGCCAGAGGGACAGAGGTGGTCGCCCTGACTTTCTAAGGGACAGATGAAAGGACGAAGAAGGAAGGAGGAAAGAGACAGATATTTATTGTCCACCTAATACAATATTTTTCCATTTTTTGGGTCTACAACCCCAAAAAAGAAATACATTTGTGTCTGAGATACAACAGAAACAAAAGTGTCGTGAAAAGCTTACCCTCACTATGTATGATAAAGAAAAACTATAACAAAGTTAACATCAAATATGACTCAGAAGATTTAAATACAAACCTCCAGTAAATCATTTAGAATCAACAACAACAACAAATCAATTCGAGCCATCACTTACTGGATTGATTTTCCTTTCCACTAATGGGTGGCAACCCACATTCTCAAAACTGCAGCATCAGCCTGGGCCAGATGCTACCTGCAGCACGTCTCATTTAACACCTGCAAAATGTATCTGAAAGCGGTATTAATAGCTCCATTTTACAGATGAAGAAACTAAAAGCCCAGTCAGTGTAAGTGACTTGGAGAAACACTTCACCTAATAAAAGCCAATTTGGCGTATAGCACCATGTCATTCTTGTCCCCTCTTGACTTCCAAGGCAATGGGCATGTCCTCTGCTTGGGGTGGGGTCGTGCGGCAGGGGGCAGGTAGCAGGAGCTTCCTCACGCTGGGTCGGCTCAGGGTCTCCACTAGACCCTGACATAAGTAAGGGAAAAGGCCAGGTTCACTTGGAAGCAGCCAAGAAGCATTGCAGAACAAGGCGGTCCCCTCTTTCAAGCCTTGGTTTTCTGTCCAGCTAATGGGGACATGCTGCGTTCCCAGAGCTAAACCAAAGCCTGTGCCGGAGAATGGCCTGCAGCCTCTGCAACAGCCTCTGCAACAGCCTCTGCAACAACCTCTGCAACAGCCTCTGCAGGACTCCATGCTGCAGGGTTGGTGATGAAAGTCTCACCAATCCAACCTGGAGCACTGATTCTGCAACGATTTCTTCAGTAACTATTTGAGGGTTTTTTTGTTTGTTTTCTGTGTGTGTGTGTGTGTGTGTGTGTGTGTGTGTTTTCCTTTGCTCCCCTTTTCTAATTAGCAAGATCCATAGCACTGGAGGTTTAATCCTGTTTTATTAATAAAAGGAATATTCCCAAATTCAAGACTGAGCTGAAGTTAGTCCTTTATTTCTCTCCAGAATCTGCTCTTCCAGGAGGCTTGCAGGGGCAGGTGCTGGTCCTGCTCCTGAGTGTGGAAAATAACCTTCACCACCAGCTGTTCTCTTTCTGGGATTTAGTACAATGTTTCAATCTGAAACAAGGTTGAGGAGTGAAGCTGAAATGATTTGCAGAGTCCCTTTCCTCCCACAGCCCCTCCAAAAATTCCACTTGGATCACTTTTTGTGTCCAACAATACACTGGGCCTAAGAAATCAGGGTGGAAAGGAGGAAATCACATGCTTCTGGTCCTTATGTGGATAATGAGCTTGTTCGATGTTTCTCAAACCTCAGCTCATCTGGGAATCCTCTGAGAGGTTTGCTCCAACAGATTGAGGGACCTACCCCAGTTGCCCAGCCACCAGGCGTGGAGTGGCGGGAATTCACATATCTGACAAGATTCCTGGGGTTGCTCCCCATCTGGGGACCCACTTGGAGAACCATCGATCTAGTGGAGAGTTTTCCCCTCATGAAATGACTTGAGACTGATCTGAAGCCGAGCCTGGGGCTCCAGGAGCTCCTGCAAGGTTAGGGGATCACTGTGGGCCATGGCCAACCTGTGTGGAACTGTGCTTCTGCAGCTAACCTTGCCTTCTCCCGGGCTTGTTCCCTCCCAGAAGCTGGAAGTCAGTGATTGACAGGTCCAAGTGCACCCCCACCCTTGCCGAGGCCAGCCCATCTGTTGGAGCATATGCTCTGAAACCCACAGGCTTCTACCAGGAGCTCATTATCTACAAATTACTAAGCTAGCAGCCGTGAACAGCTCCTCTCTGCCCGCGACAGTAAACCGCGCCGGCTGCCGCTCTGTCGCTGCTGAGACACAAGTCTGACAGGTGCTACCCAGCACCTGCCCCGAGGTCTTCCTCCCCAGCTCTGTCCCACTGCCTGTGGACACTCACAGAGAAGTGTTGCACAAAGACAATTTTGATCTTAGTAAACTCTCAGGAAATTTGGCACTGACACCTCTCTCTGTTTTGGTAGCAATTATTACTGACAGTGAGGACTACATTCTGCACACTGTTGGTTTTCTTATGTGGAGCCTGTTTAACATTGAACAGGGATGTCTCCGAAAAAGTCAAACCTGCAGATGCCCTCCAAACCTTGGATAGGTGCGAGCTCCCCGGGGGGCTGTGACTCAGGACGCTGCCGCCTCGCTGAGTCAGAGGACGTCCTGGAGCAGCCCTGGGGAAGGCAGCAGTTGTTCGGCCGGCGAGCTTGGGGTACACCTGTCCACCTTTCTGCCCTTTGCTTGAGTTTGTTTGCTGGAGTTAGGTCACACAAACACCATTATTATTAATATATTATTATTGTTTGAATGTGTAGGAAAAAAACTGAACAAGAGGGGAAGAAAACTATCTTTTTCTGTTCAACATGCAAACAAGTTCAGTGTGATTAGTTCAAAAGAGCTCACACGGTTTACAAACTGGTCTGTGTGTGCACTGGGGCCACACAGTTACCTACACCCCAGGAAAGAAACCTCAGAGGAGAGAAATTCTCCTGCACCTCCTTTTATATCAACCATGGCTCCAAGCAGGTCCAGTGCCTTCCAGATGATTGCTTTTCCCTGGTTGAGCAGGGAAGACGGCATGGTCTGCGCCTGAGAGTTGTATGGTTGAAGATAGCACTTGGAGGAGATGCGAATCCCTCCAGTGATGCATACCCAGGTCGTTTTTCCAGAAGTCTAGATGCCTTGTTGGTCTCCTGAACTTGAAGTTATGGGAACTGTTCTTTGGCTCCTGACGGGGTGGAGAAGTTGAGTAACCACAGTTCTGTAGACAGGTGTCTGTCTTGAAAAGAAACCCTGGCGGTACACTCGAATGTCTTGGCATGCCTGGCAGCCCCTCAGCGGGCGACGAGAAGTCAAGAGCTGCCTTTCTGGGAGAACAAGTTATCTTTAGTGATAAATAGCGTCTAGAGTCTAACAAACGCGTTCAGTGTATCTATATGTGTCCAAGCCAAGGCATCTCACCTGCAGCCTGACCCTGGAGTAAGAGGAAACCAGATATGTATAGATACTTACAAATAAGTAAGGAAAAAGGTCAGGTTCACTAGGGAGCAGCCAAGAAGCATTGCAGAGTAAGGCGGTTCCCTCTTTCAAGCCTTGGTTTTGTGTCCAGCTAATGGGGACGTGCTGCGTCCCCAGGGCTAAACCAAAGGAACACTGGCACCAGCAGGTTTGTTCCGAGGTGAAGGGTAACATTGGTACAATGTGCCCAGGCCCAGAATGTGGGTGAACGAGCACAGCGCTTGCTGTCTCCCAGGCTCCAAAATAAACAAATGCACCCCAGGGATGGAACTGAGAGGCCACCCAGGGCAAATTTCTCAGTGTTCCTATTAGAATAGTTAAGTGTTGACACCCCAGCTCTGCAGAGCTGCCACGGCTTATGCTGTCTTACTTTCCACAAGGCCAAGGGGCCAAGCCAGCAGCCAGGAGCCTGCAGAATAACTCCTGCAAGACGGGGCGATGGAGTGGGGGCCGTTGGCATAGGGCGCTGGAGGGGGGTGGGCGCTCATGCACCGTGCCTTCCAACTGGCAGAAATGCCAAATTCCCTGTGTTGCAGGCTGAGCTCTGAGGGGCTACTGGAAGGCGAGGAGGAAGGAGCAGGCTTCAGCTCAGATGAGGGGATGCTGGAGCAGCGGTGGTTCCCAGAAAACACTGTCCCCCATGCCAGCAGCATCAGCAGACACCACACCCATGGCTTCAGCTTACAAAATCTTCCCAGACACATGATCTCACTTAATTCTCCTAATGCTCTTGGGATATGTAAGGCAATGTGGCCATTTTATAGAGGAGGAAGTGGGGCTCCCAGAAACCCATACAGCAGTAAGCAAAGTGTGCTCTGGGGCACCGTAACCCCTCCAGGCCACAAGGGCACCTAGGCGTTTGTGGGTGTGTCCTTCCTTTCTTCCAACACCTTGTTTGTCTGTAAACCGCATTTCTATCTAGAAGAACTTCATTATCAACCTCTCCCAGAACCTTCTTATCAGATGCCCCAGGCTAAAGGATTGGGGCCAGATTTTTCCATTGTCCTTTCCAAAGAAGTGATACTAGCACAGTAATAATTACCCCCCACCACCAGCAGAGAGGCTACATCAGGGCCCCTGGCAGTGGAGCCCTGAAAGAGTGCGGCTGCACGCTCACCTGTCCACAGGTGAGAGGGGAGAGTGGTGCCACTTACTCAGCTGGCTTCCCCCAATCAATGGGAGTTCATAAAAACAGACTTAAAAGGCAACGCACATTGCTTTCTCGCTGGCCAGTGACAATGACAGAAAGCACAGGAGTTTAGAGGAGAAAGGCCCTCCAGCCCTGCGAGGAGCTTCCATAGAAACACGCTCCAGCCCAGCTCCTCTTCATGTGATGGTGACCCAGATGGGAAGTTTGGAAGTGAAAGGCTGGGCGGCGATGATGCCAGGCAACTGTTGCTGCCCAGGGTTCGGGCCTCTGTGTGCTGTTGCTGAGAAGCATGGGCCCTGGTCTCCAGGGGCCAGACTCACTGAGGGCTGAGCCTGCTATTCTCACTTGAGTGCCCAGGCCAGGCAGGCACTGCTTCCTAAGCCAGCAGCTCCTCTCCTCCCAGTGGCGTCTGGGGGACAGGCGCTCCCCAGAACACCTGTGCTTCACACACACACATACCACATCACACACAGCACACACTACATTACACCACGTATCACACACACTCCACATACCCCACATCACAACACACACCGCATACCCCACATCACACCATACACCACACACCCCACATCACACCACATGCCACACTCACACACCACATCACACCACACACCCCACATACATGCACCACACATACCACAGCACACCACACACTCCACATACATGAACCACACACACCACATCACACATATCATATCACACCACACACCCCCCCCATACGTGCACCACACACACATCACACCACCCACCACACACACACCACATCACAGCACACACCACATACACACCCTATACCCCACACACCACATACACATCACATACCATCATACACCACACCATACCACACACACAAACCACACCCCCCCCACACACACACCACACCACACATAACACACCACACCCTGTTGTATGCAAGTCTGCATGTGTATGTACACCACATACATACTTGGCATACACACATACACTTGTATGTGGTGTATACATACACAAGTATGTATACATACTTGCACACAACACAAATCAAACACATGACGTCACACACATGCACCACAGACATATACCACATACATGCACCATATACCACACAAACAACACACACCACACACATCAAACACATCATACCATACATATAGGTACCACACACACCAAAACGCACAGCACACACACACACACACGACATACTGCACTACACACACTACACACATACACACACAACACACCACACACCACAAACCACTCATTTAAAGAGAAACATTTCAACCGTGAGTTTCCACTGCCACCTATGGGCTCCAATGTGGGAGAGCCAGTTCAAAGGAAAACCACCTCAGACCGAGATTGTCTGACTTTGAATGTGGCCAAACACAAATTCATAAACTTTCTTTAAACTTTACCAAATTCTTTTGCAATTTTTTTGTGTAACTCATCAGCTGTCATTAGTGTTAGTGTATTTTATGTGTGACCCAAGAAAATTCTTCAAATGTGGTCCAGGGAAGCCAAAAGATTGTACACCCCTGCTTTAGATCTTAAAATAAATATGATCTGGGTCAAAGAACAACTGCGTATTTTTCTTTCTTTTTTTTTTTTTTTTAGACGGAGTCTTGCTCTGTCGCCCAGGCTGGAGTGCAGTGGCCGGATCTCAGCTCACTGCAAGCTCCACCTCCCGGGTTTACACCATTCTCCTGCCTCAGCCTCCCGAGTAGCTGGGACTACAGGCGCCTGCCACTTTGCCTGGCTAGTTTTTTGTATTTTTTAGTAGAGATGGGGTTTCACCGTGTTAGCCAGGATGGTCTCGATCTCCTGACCTCGTGATCCGCCCATCTCGGCCTCCCAAAGTGCTGGGATTACAGGCTTGAGCCACCGCGCCCGGCTTAACTGCGTATTTTTCAAGCTCAAGGGCCCATGAGGATTCAATGAGGGGAAGGAGATGTGTGTAATTTGGATAAGAAACTCATCATCTTAATATAATCCTCTTTCCACTTTTTTGAACTCCAGAGATCACACAAGTGTGTGTGTAATATATGTGCACGCGTGTTTGCAGGTTTATATGTGCACACGTGTGTATGTGTGCACATGTGCATGTTTGAGAGATGGTGTGTGTTTTGAGTGTGCACATCTTTGCACATCTTTCAGAGCAAGGTGGACAGCAACGGGTGTTCCCTGGGAAGGCACTGTTGTAGTAAGAATCCCACAAAGGAAATATTCAGAAGTCAAGGGTGGAGGGAAGAGGGCCAAGGGGAGGGCTGGGCAACTTGAAGCTACACTTACTCATCTGGTTCTCCAGACAAGTGGCCTGTTCTGCTGGGGCTGCTTAGATCCATCTGCAGGCCAGTGCTGCCCTCCACAGGGCAACCGATCAACTTTCATGGGCTTCCAGATCAAAACTGACCAATTAGTATAAAACTCTCTGAAAGGCCTGCCCATCAGTTCTTTTAAATACTCTCAGAATGATTGCATTGTCCAGCCAGGGTTGAGGCCCAAGGTCTATAACAGGGGTCATCCAATGTTTTCCCATAAAAGCTCTGATAGCAAATATCTTCAGGTTTGTAGGCCATATGGTCTCTGTCACAACTATGCTACTGTGCCCTTATAGTCTGAAACAGCCATAGATAATCTGCAAAGAAATAAACACGGCTGAGTCCCAACAAAACTTTCAGGATACTGAAATTTGAATGTCATTTATTTTTCATTCGTCATAAAGTATACTTGTTCTTTCCATGTGTTTTCATTCACTGAAAATCCAGAGAGCATCTTGGCTCACAGGCTGTACACAAGTAGGCTGTGTTGGATTTGGATGTGGGGGCTAGAGCTTGCCTCCCTTGACCTTGATCACTGACTGGCATGTAGCTCAATGTCTACTGTAAGGTCAGGCTGGATTTTTAACCACCACTGGACATGAGTGTCCTGTAATATTGTCAATAAGGTTATTGATATCTTATCATAGATATTTTACATGTATGCAGGATCCATTCTTATTCTTGATAGCATATCTAATGGGTAACTATTTACGTATTTATTTTTTCACCACGGAGCATAGGGAAGCTAGCAATCTGAAGTTTGATTTTAAGCTTTTTTGATGATCTCATCCCTAATTTGAAGCCATAGACGTCCAGACAGCAGCAACCTTTAATCTGACAGTCAGAGAAGGGATTAGAGTGACAGTTTGAAGATGGGTTACTTGTGGTCTTGGTTTTTTTTCTTTTTGTAGTAGAGCATTGTTGCTTTGAAGATTTATAGGTCAAGAATGTAGTAGAGACAGTCATACGCTGCTATTTGCCTATAGGTAAAGTGAGAATCAAATTTAGTGGTGTTTAGACATGGCTGATATGCCCGGCTGCCAGAGACAAATATGTGAGTGTTTGCTTAAGTTTGGGGCTTAAGAACCATGCTAGTTTCATATTTTTCTCTAGGTATTTTAGGATTTTCAGTTTTGAGTATCTTAGTCAACTTTTTATGATAATAGTTAATTGCACATTTCATACATCCAACTCAAAAGTGTGGAAATAAGCAGATGATCTTTAAAATATAGTTTTCCCTGTTTATCTCGGTGAACTCTTTTTTTTTTTTATTTTTTTTATTTTTTTTTATTTTTTTGAGGCAGAGTCTTGCTCTGTCGCCCAGGCTGGAGTGCAGTGGTGCGATCTCAGCTCACTGCAAGCTCTGCCTCCTGGTTCAAGCCATTCTCCTGCCTCAACCTCCCGAGTAACTGGGACTACAGGCGCCCACCACCACGCCCGGCTAATGTTTTGTATTTTTAGTACAGACAGGGTTTCACCGTGTTAGCCAGGATGGTCTCGCTCTCCTGATCTCATGATCCACCCGCCTCGGCCTCCCAAAGTGCTGCGATTACAGCACGAGCCAGTGCGCAAGGGCAATTCTAACTTTTTTTTTTTTTTTTTTTTTTTGAGACGGAGTCTCGCTGTGTCGCCCAGGCTGGAGTGCAGTGGCCGGATCTCAGCTCACTGCAAGCTCCGCCTCCCGGGTTTATGCCATTCTCCTGCCTCAGCCTCCCGAGTAGGTGGGACTACAGGCGCCGCCACCTCGCCTGGCTAGTTTTTTGTATTTTTTTAGTAGAGACGGGGTTTCACCGGGTTAGCCAGGATGGTCTCGATCTCCTGACCTTGTGATCCGCTAACTTTTTAAATGACAGCTGGGCGCGGTGGCTCAAGCCTGTAATCCCAGCACTTTGGGAGGCCGAGACGGGCGGATCACGAGTTCAGGAGATCGACACCATCCTGGCTAACCCGGTGAAACCCCATCTCTACTAAAAAAATACAAAAAACTAGCCGGGCGAGGTGGCGGGCGCCTGTAGTCCCAGCTACTCGGGAGGCTGAGGCAGGAGAATGGCGTGAACCCGGGAGGCGGAGCTTGCAGTGAGCTGAGATCCGGCCACTGCACTCCAGCCTGGGCGACAGAGGGAGACTCCGTCTCAAAATAAATAAATAAATAAATAAATAAATAAATAAATAAATAAATTAAATAAATGAATGACAGACACATTGTTTGCCCTTTGCTTGTAATATTTTGAATGGTTGATTTGTATATCCCTCATTGGTCTTCACTACACCTCAATATGAGTACACTGGAGAAGGAGCCAGGTTTCCATTTTCAGATAGAATAAGCGAAGTTTGAGAAGCTACTATGTAGCTTTATGAGGCAGGTTACCTGTTTTACAAGATGTCTTCAGAGTTTTTTCTATCTCTAATTTTTTTTTAAGTTTTACAATTTTTTCTACTGTGATTCTGAATTTTAAAAATGGAACTAACTTCACATTTTAAATTTGCATTTTTGTCATGCTAAGATATATTCCCCTTCATGTGACTTTTCCTTTAATAGCACAAATTACAGCGACACTAGCTGGTATTCTTTTGAAATAGTTTAGAAAGGATCTTTGCGATTCTTCGACAGTTAAGTCCCGCAGACACATCTCCATCTTTGGAGGCTCCCTATCTTTTCCCAAGGGTCAAGTACATGGTGACCTTTTCAAACTGTTCCCTGCTAGGTGTCTGAGTTTGGCTCTGAAAGAAATAATTTCCTTTAAGAGCTCACTCCAAAGCAAAGCCTTTACACACATACCATCTCCTTGGCCACCTGCATCACTCTGCATATAAACAACCTGGTTGGTTGGGGCTGCTTGGATCCATCTGTAGGCCAGTGCTGCCCTCGAAGGGACAACTGGTCAACCTTCATGAGCATCAGAATTACCTGAGAAGTTTTGCCAAAAAGACATGCCTGAAGGAGCAGGTGCAGGTCGGTCTGGAACCCTGGCCTCTGAATGTCACCAAGTGTCCAGGGATTCTTGAAACTTATCAGGGGACTTTTCTCTGTGGTGCGTTGGGCTATACGGACTGCTGATGCCTCCTCTGAGAGGGTTTACAACCCCGGGCACATAAGAATCATGTGGGAGAACTTTAAATAGTGACAATCCCAGACTACACCCACAAAGATCCTGATTCTGCAAGTCTGGAGTGGGTGTGGGTCCGGCTTATGAAGCTCTTGGAGGCTTGAAGGCTCTGTTAGGTGTGAGCATCCCAGGCTCTGCCTGGGTCGTTCTAAACCCTGGTTGCACTTCAGTACTGCATAGGGAGACCTGTGGTGAGCTGAATAAGTCCCCAAAGATGTCCACTTCCTCATGCCTGGAGCCTATGAATATGTTACTGCTGTGGTCTAAATATTTGTGTCCCCCCAAAAACTGTAGTTTGAAAACCTAATCACCAGTGTCATGGTATCAGGAGGTGGGGTCTTTGGGAGGTAATTCAGGCAGACTCTTTCCTCATGAATGGGATGCGTACCATTGTCAGAGGCCCCAGAGAGGCGCCTTGCTCCTTCCACCCTGTGAGAGGCTCCCGAGAGGCGCCTCGCTCCTTCCACCCTGTGAGAGGCCCCAGAGAGGCGCCTCGCTCCTTCCACCCTGTGAGAGGCCCCAGAGAGGCGCCTCGCTCCTTCCACCCTGTGAGAGGCCCCAGAGAGGCGCCTCGCTCCTTCCACCCTGTGAGAGGCTCCCGAGAGGCGCCTCGCTCCTTCCACCCTGTGAGAGGCCCCAGAGAGGCGCCTCGCTCCTTCCACCCTGTGAGAGGCTCCCGAGAGGCGCCTCGCTCCTTCCACCCTGTGAGAGGCTCCCGAGAGGCGCCTCGCTCCTTCCACCCTGTGAAGCTGCAGGAAGAAGGCACACAAGTGAACCAGGAAGTGGGTCCTGAGCAGACACCAAATCTCCAGGTACCTTGATTTTGGACTTCCTAGCTTCAAGAACTGTGAGAAATAATTGTGTGTGTGTGCGTGTGTGTGTGTGTGTAAGACAAAGTCTCGCTCTGTCGCCCAGGCTGGAAAGCAGTGGCGTCATCTCAGCGTACTGCAACCTCCGCCCACACCCCACCCCAATAACCCCCTTCCCCGCCCCCACCCCGGGTTCAGGCAATTCTCCTGCCTCAGCCTCCTGAGTAGCTGGGACTACAGGCATGTGCCACCTAATGCCTGGCTAATTTTCATATTTTTCGTAGAAACGGCCTTTCGCCACGATAGCCAGGCTGGTCTTGAAATCCTGGCCTCAAATGATCCGCCCGCCTCGGCCTCCCAAAGTGCTGGGATTACAGGCCTGAGCCACCGCACCTGGCTGAAATTTTGCTTTTTATAAGCACCCAGCTTATGATCGTTTGTTGTAACAGCCCAAATGGATTAAGACAATTACATGGTTAAAAGGACTTTGCAGATGTGATTCGTTTAAGGATCTTGTGAAGGGGCAGTTATCCTGATCACCTGGTGGGTACTAAATGAAATCCCAAGGATCCTTGTAAGAGGGAGGCAGACAGTTAAGAGCCTGTGAAGATGGAAGCAGAGATCAGAGTCATGTGAGGTCTGAGTCAAGGAATGTAGACGACCTCTAAAAACTGAGAAAAGCAAAGACGTTGATTCTTCTCTAGATCCTCCAGAAGTAATGCAGCCTGCTAACACTTTGATTTTAGTTCCCTGAAACTATTTTGAACTTCTGACCTTCAGAACTGCAAGATCATAAATCTGTTATTTTAAACCACTAAGTTGATGGTAATTTGTTACAGTGGCAGCAGGAAATGAATACAACTGAGACCTCAGCACAGACCATGCAGACCAGAATCTCTGGTGCGCTTTCCTCCCTGCTGCTCCCGTTAAGAAACATCTTAGTTTATGACAGTCTAGTTTGAGTAAACACCAAATAAATTTCACGGGCATACAAAAACTTTGCTTCCATGATCTTTAGTCCTCCCTCCCACCTTCATGCTGCTATTGTTACAGATTACATCTTTATACATTGTGTGCCCATCACTCAAGATTTATAATTAACGTTTTATGTAGTGGTCTTTTAAATCAGATAGAAAAAAAGAAAGAAGTGGCTGGACGCGGTGGCTCACGCCTATAAATCCCAGCACTTTCAGAGGCTAAGGTGGGTGGATCACCTGCAGTCAGGAGTTCAAGGCCAGCCTGGCTAACATGGCCAAACCCTGTCTCTACTAAAAATACAAAAACTAGCTGGGCACACTGGTGTGTGCCTGTAATCCCAGCTACTCAGGAGGCTGAGGCACAAGAATCACTTGAACCCAGGAGGCAGAGGTTGCAGTGAGCCAAGATTGCACCACTGCACTCCAGCCTGGGCAACAGAGTGAGATTCCATCTCAAAAAAAAAAAGGAAAAAAATTATGAACGAAAAGTACATTTATACTGTTTTTTACTTTTACCTATGTTGTTACATTAACAGGGTCTTTTATTTCTTAGTGTGGATTTGAGTTACTACCTAGTTTCCTTCCATTTCAACATGACATGTTCCCTTCAGCATTTCTTGGGGAGAAGGTCAGCTAGTGACAAATTCTCTCAGGTCACCTTTTCTTTTTAAAATTATAGCATGTCTGAATGTCTCCTTTGAAGGACGGATTTGCTGGATGTAGAATTCGCCATTGACAGTTTTTTCTTTATTTATTTTATTTTATTTTTTTTTTTGAGACGGAGTCTTGCTCTGTCGCCCAGGCTGGAGTGCAGTGGCGCGATCCCGGTTCACTGCAAGCTCCGCCTCCCGGGTTCACGCCATTCTCCTGCCTCAGCCTCCCAAGTAGCTGGGACTACAGGCGCCTGCCACCTCGCCCGGCTAGTTTTTTTGTATTTTTCAGTAGAGACGGGGTTTCACCGTGTTAGCCAGGATGGTCTCGATCTCCTGACCTTGTGATCCACCCGCTTTGGCCTCCCAAAGTGCTGGGATTACAGGCTTGAGCCACCGCGCCCGGCCTTTTCTTTCTTTCCACACTTTGAGTATGCCAGCTCGCCTCCACAGTTAGGAGTAGTTAGTCATTAGGCTTATTGAGGCTCCTTTGTGTGTGGGGACTCATCTCTCAGTGAGGCGTGAAATCGCCGGCATTTCTTTATTTCTCACCCCTGAGTTTGCAGGTGGGCTGTGGCAGGTCTACTGCAGGCCACAGGTGGGAAGGGCAGAGATCGGATTCTCCTGCATTTCCAGGCGGAAGACACAGGCACTCTCTGGGGCGCATGGCTCTGATGCGATCAGAGCGCACAGACTGAGCCCAAAGCAGCATGTGTGTTTGGCTCTTAGCTTGGACAGGGAAATCTGCATCCACTCACATTCCAACAAGCCAAAGCAAGTCAGCCAGCCTGTTGCTTCTGGGACAAGGATGTACATTCCTCCTGGGCAGGGGGTGCGGGTATGGCAAGGGGAATAAATTTTTCCTGAGCTACGATACGGTCTCCCACCAAAAGTCATATAGCCATTTAGTTAACAACTTTTCTTTGATAGTTCAGTTATCATCAATGATCCACATGTTGATAAACATGACTCAACAATAATAACCATGTTAGTATTTTACACTACTTTCTAGAAGCTTCACTAAACTCCATTTATTCTCAGAAATTCTCTCTAGGGTGAGCTTCATGGGCAGAAAAAAGAATGAGTGAAAGCAGTAGTCTTACAGGAAAAAGGGCTGGAATAAATAGGACAAATCATCATCCTTTTCTATATCCTTATTTCATCTATGTGAACAAATTTGCTCTCTGATTTGTAACCAGAACATGTGGCCAAAGAAAAACCTGTCTATCATCTTAGCTCCAGAAAGCTACTGTCATCTTACTGCATCCCAGGTGGCTTCTTTTGCAGGATTCCTGGAAGGATGATGTTAGCTCTGCTGTTTTCACTGGGAGAGTGACTTCATTGGGCCAGCCCTGTGTCCTTCCCACAAATGTGGTTCAGGATTTCATCCAACATAGTTCTTTACTGTGGTGCTGCCCCTAATCTGGGTTTACCATTACCCCATTGGAAGGGAAGAAATATTTACCCTATTTATATTTAGCACTTGAATCAGAGTGTGATGATATCAAAGTCCATGTAAACTGTTGAACAGAACTTTAAAACAGTATCCTGAATCAGAATGCATGCCCTATTTTGTTGTTGTATGAGTTGCTTTTCATTTATGAAAAGGTAATTTGAAAAAGGACCGCAACTTCCTCCTTCTCTTCTAGGCCTGCCACTGTAGCATCTCTGTTTTCACTGTCTAGATTTTGTGTCTAAACATTCCTTTGTAATTTATAAGATTGTTGAGCTCAGATCTTCACTTCTGTGACCTTAGTCCCAGAAACTGCTGTCACCCGTAAAGGTGTTGTAAGACTCCCTTACATCACTCTTTTAAGACAGACACTTTCAACTGAAATGCACTGCATGTGATTTCCTCATTTCAATGACTAATTGAATGGTGAATATATTTATGTAGAATAAAGTGAAAGGTTCTTAATGTAGTTCTATTTAATATGTTACTTCTTCATTAAAGAGCTTCCTCTGAGGAAGTTACCTGCTTTTGGTAAAATGGGTGTTTTGAGTGGCAGAACTGGCATAAGTAGCATATCAGTGCAAATGCACTAACACTATGAATTAAAAGGGAAAGGAAAAAGGTCCTGCATTTGATCAAATCTTTATCTATTAAGGCAGAAATTCTCCTTGGAAGCCCATATGGTGCTATTGCTTTAAACAGTAATGAAAAGAAAGAAGCAAACCTATCAGAGAATCTCCAAATTCCAAGCAACTGTGATCCCAGAAGCCGGGTTCTCTTCCCAGCTTGCTTTTATTCCGTTAAGTGCCTTTGTGGCCAAGTCACAGTCCTGGCAGCTAATGGCATGACTCATGCAATGAACACACCTGCTCAGGCTGGATTCGAATCAGGAAATGTTGGACACTCTCCTTGGAACTATATTTATAGCAAATGGAAGCTGTCAAAACAAAGCTGTTTATTAGCAACATAGCATGGGTCTCCTAGTAAACAAATGTAAAAGCAGTGCTCCTCAGGCCTCTGTTTCTCTTGAGGTAAGAATAACTTCATTCTCAACCAACATGACAAAGATTTCCATGATAGCGCTGGCTCGTCTGATACACCATGCTTGTTTTTTCCAGTTAACATGTTATTTTTTCCAGTTAACATGTACATCTCTGTACTCAGCCAAGGAGCTGTAATAACAGAGTTACATTTGACAACAGAGCTGTCAGTGTGAATACCTTTTGCTTTCTTCTTCTGTCATTTCAGACTCTGGGACTTTGTAAATAGCCAGGATTTCAGTTACCACGGGCTATTTCCAAATTTTTTTTTTTTTTTTTTTTGAGACGCTATTTCCAAATTTAATCTCCAGCCAAAGTGTGGATATTTATGAATATTTCATAAATCAGATAGCTTCTTAGACATAACCATTTGGTTTTAACACAGATACCTACGTCTAAAACTTAATTTGTTTTTAAATTTCTTTAAACTTGCTTCTTTATCCATAGTCTCTAGTTTGGTTAGAAATAGCACTACCTGATTAAGCAAGACTTTTAATAATCATCCTTTCTTCCTCTTCCTCCTTGTCATTCTCATTTCCACATGCCCACTAGTTGCACTCTTCCATGCAGACACCTCCGAAACCCTTTGGCACTGGTTTCCCTGCCTCCCTTTCCCAGGCCTGCCATCCCACTAGAGGCTATGCTGTCTCTCACTGGACAGTTACAACAACCTACTGCAGTGACTCAGCCCTCGGAACATGGACTCTGGGTTGGTTGGTTTGTGTATAAAAAACCCACTCCCAGGAGAGTCTTTGCTTGTCCTGTTTCCAGCTGATCTTCTACTCAGGAAAACTGTTATGTGTGTATGACCACTTGGCTGATTTTTGTTGTTGTTGATGATGATGACCCATTTTTGCTCAGGCAGGAAGTCCATCTAGGGAAGCCACTGTCTTTGTGAAAACTTCCCACTGCAGCATATGGGACCAGGATCCTGGACACAGCAAATGTCAGCCCCAACCCCCGTATCCCCCAGATCTGTATTTCCGGCATAAACACAGGCTGGTTGGAGGAAACAGGCTGCATTTAGACACATCAAAGGAACTTGAATGCCAGAAAGAAAATAGAGTCCTATGGCTATTAGAGAGGGAAGACATCCAAGGAAATTGTCATCAGAGACTGCATCCAGTTGAGCAAACTTGTCTTTCAACTTAGTAAGGGTAATTACCGTGCAAGTGTGTGTACTTACCAATAATAATATCTCCAGGGACACAGAGGAGACATTCCGGGTCTCTTGCCCTGGCCCTCTATGGCTCTTTGCACTGTGTCTTCTGTGTTAAAATGTACCTGAAATTTGTCTTAAGCAGGTATTAAGACAACACAGAAATAACTGATATGGAGGAAGAAGTTTTTGCTCATAGTTCCCTAGAAACAGGAAGCACTCTATGCTGGGCCGCATGGGGAGGCACCAGGCTTGGCCAGGAGGCAGAGAGGAGCAGAGGGAAAAACGTGGGAAAGCGCTTTTATTGTGGTTTTCACAGGAAAAAATGGGCAAGGCAGAGTAAGCAGCTTGGAATTTTCTAGTTAAATTCCCATGAACTCTGAGCATAAGGGATGTCTCTACTTGTCTCCTGCTGGCCCTGGGATGACTAGGGCAGAGGAACATTGCCTCCTGTAGTGTAAGAGTCAGACAGAAGAGATGGTATAGGTTGGTTCGACAGAGTCTGCTGTCTGTGAGAACTGATTGGCCCTGGGAGCAGCAATCTCTCCCCAGTCATGAGCCCCTATCTTAGTCTGTTTTGTGTTGCTGTAATAGAATACCACACACAGTATAATTTATAAGGAATAGAGGTTCACTTAGCTCATAATTCTGGAGGCTGGGAAGTCCAAGAACGGGCAGCTGCATCTGCTAAGGGCCTTCTTGCTGCATTATCCCATGGTATCCCATGGTGGAAGGGTGGATGGGCAAGTGAGCACTTGCAAAAGAGAACCAGGCTGGACTCATTTGATAACAACCCACTCTTGACTAACTCACCACTCCTAAGATTAACCATTCATGAGAGCAGAGCCCTCATAACCCAGTCACCTCTAATTAGGCCCCACCTCTAACACTGTTGCACTGTGGATTAAATTTCTGACACATGAGCTTTTGGGGAACACATTCAAACCATAGCAGTCCTCACCCATCAAAGTACGATAAAGAAGAAAATAAACGACAGCATTTTCAGGCTTATCTTGGGCTGCTCTGACCAACCCCAGAGAATGCTCTGTGAATACTCTTGCCTTGTTTGCATCTCAGTGGCTCACATTTTGTAGCAGAATTTGCTCTTGCCCTTCCCAAATTTTTCAGGCCTTACTATTTAGAATGCTCCACTGACTTCTGACTGCCAGTATCTGTGTATTTGGGCCTTTAGCAATTCTCCAAAGCCAAGTCAAAAACTACACTGCTCTTCTAATGAAAGGCCAGGTATGAGCAATGCCAGTGGGCTGTAGTATATGACTGTATAAATACCCCAGCTCCCTCACCTCTAGAGGTGTGCTCTTCACCATTTCCCAGTTTCCCTGTGAAATTAGGCTCCAATTGCCCACTTTGCTTGCTAACTTTATGCTATATATTTTCTGGGTGAGTACAAACTGAGTCATGCCCTCCTTTCCCTCTTCCTAGAATGTTGCTGCTTTCTTCTTGGCCTGAGGAACTGCTAGAGAGCTTTCAAATTGTATCTGAAAGTGTGAAATCTTTAGGAAGTCTCATCTGTCACTTGATGCTGGCTTTCCCACTCCTTTGTCTGTATTCTCACAGCATTTTCTGTATTCTACCACTTAATAAGTTGTGATTTTGTACATACATTTTTTCTCCCTTCTAGGACCGGAAGTTCCATGAAGGACACAGAGATTGTCTAATTATTTTCCTTTGCACCCAGAAGAGCCTGGCACATGGTAAGTGACATAGAAACTCTGGGTAAATGACAGAATCTCTAAAATCAAGTATCCATTTTTGCACTTTTTAGAGATTCAATTCTGTCTTAAAATCTGCCGTAATTTGCCTCTTCCTGCACCTTACTCTGATTATTTTTATTGCAAAAAGATATGTTTGGGCACCAAGAGACAAAAATCACCATTATATATTTTTAAATGTTGTCTCCTTATTGCCTGCTAACACATTGCCAAATGGTATGCAAATACTGCCTGTTTTTTGATTACAACCCTTGCCAAAAGGTGACAATCTTCAATTGTCCAATGGTCCCGGGCCCTTGATCTGGCTGTCTTTACTACTTTGGGGATGTGCTGTGGCTTGAATGCATGTGTCACTCCAAAATTCATATGTTGGAACTTAATTCGCAAGGTGATAATATTAATAGGTGGGGTCCTTGGAGGTGGTAAGACCCTGAGGGCTCCATCCTTGTGGATGGAATTAGTGCACTTATAAAAGAGCTTGAGAGAGTATTTGTCCCTTTTCTTGATCTGTCCCTCCACCAGGGGAGGACACAGCAACTAGGCACCATCTTGAAGTAGTATCCCTTAGCAGACATCAAACTGCTGGTCTCTTGACCGTGGACCCCCCAGCCTCCAGAACTGAGAAATCAATCTATCGTTTATAAATTATCCCATCCAAGGTGTTTTTACTATAACAGCAAGAAGGGACCAAAGGTAGATGAAAGAGCCTATGCTAAAAGTCTTAACACTCCAACGTCATTGAGGACTCTACGAATTGGTTTTATGAAAACATATAAAAGCAAGCAAGCATCATTTCAAGAGAAAGCAGAACCTCTTGCAAAGAATTTGCAAATATTCCATGTCTTATCATCTGTTGTTTATATAAGAACCAGACTTTTGATGTTCCTTTTTCATTCCCAGCAGCTGGTCAATGTGCTGAGGAGAGGGAAAGATAGTCTTTCAGGCCTATACAGAGAATTTCCTCAAGGGTCTTCCAGGAGTGAAAGGCTCCCAGCTTCAGGAAAGAATTTTCTATGGTAGTTTCATTGCACACTTTTTACTACCAAATCCTCAGATACTCATAAACAATAAACTTTAAAGCTCATTCTAATTTTTTTATTTTTCTAAAATTAAAAACACTATGCAGTGCCCTTAACTCTCTCCTTGTGTCTGGAGGGACCATTGGTTTACTAGGACTTGAGACTGGGCCACATGTGATGCAATGGCCGCAAGCCTGAGACGGGGGTGGGAGAACAGGGATGGGGCCAGGCTCTGAGGATGTGGCCTCCTCTCTGCTGAAGCTGAACCCACACATCGGGCAGAGGATTCTTTATTTGGGGCCAGGAGCAGGGGTCCCAACGATGCCTAGAAGAGCTCAATGAGAATCTGAATGGCCACCCCAGAACTACACAGGGCTGCTGTGTGGACACACAGGTGTTTCCACGTGCCTTTTACAAGGCTGGTGCAGACTTACCTTAGAATGTCAATATTTTAATCCATCCGTTTAAAAACTATAACACATGTCCCATGTTTTTGCCCTTGTTTCATGAGTAACATCTTTTAAAATGCTTGTATCTTAGCTATTTCGAGAAGTCGATCCTGACAGCTCTTTTGCTTCCACAAACAGTAAGTGCTTCTTTCCTTATCTTGGTTGTGTTTGTGGGGCAGGCTGTTAGTATCACAGTCTTGACAAAATCCAGATTTGTGTTTTTCAAAGCATGTCTCAGGGAACCTTATTCCCTTCAAGATGTTTCATTTAAAAACCTAATAAAAGGTCTCCATAGCTAAGTGAATTTGGATAATTTTGTATGTACCATGTCAATCTATTGGAGATTCACAAAGTTCCTAGTGAAGTAATCTATTTTAACTTCACGGAACCTGACATTTCTCAACCTAACCATTGCACACTTTTCTTGGTAACATCTACTGACATCACTCAGGGGAAAGGAACCTACTTTGAGAATTGCTCCTCTTGATAGTGCCAGAAGGACCCTCCCAGGGTCTCCATCTTCTCCCCATTCTCTGGCAGGAAACACAGTAAAGCTGCCTTAGGAGAATAAATGACCTGAGAGAATGTTCCCCATCTCTTCACTGTGCCTCCAGACCTGGGTGCGCTAGGACAATTTTTGTCTTCAGTAGCTTTTGCTGTTTTGATTCAAAGTGAGATCTAAATGTATTGACAATAAATGCTTTTTGTGTGTGTGTGTGTGTGGCAGAAAATAAAAACAACAAGCAAACAAGTAAAACTCCTATGTATATATCATCCATTAAATTTAATGCAAATTTCTTCTAGGAATTGCATATTTGTTTAGCCACAAAGAGAGACATTACTTTCAGGGTCTTCTCCTCAGGTTTGGACTAATTTCCAAGTGCAGAAGAGGTGGCTTTCCAGACACTGTATTTCTCTGTAAAGCTGAGGTAGAGCTTCGGCATACGCTCAGCGTTTCTCCAGTCGTTGTAAAGGGTACGGCGCTCTAAGTCTTAGTCATCATGGAAATAACATAAGTGATGAAACCCTGAGTGTGTGTGTGATAGCGTCCGGATGAGATGCCTTTGTGCTAAGCAATACGGTTAGAAACAAGAGAATGCTATGTTGGAGATATCATTTCTATCTTGAGTTTGGACATCACAGATGCTTGACCAATAAATTAACACCCTTAGTTGGCTATTAGGACTTTTATGCTGTCAAGACATCTCGTTGTTACTAACAGATCCGACCTCCTGAGTATGGCAAAAGGAGTTGGGAATTCTCTTTTCTTAACTTGCTGTTGCAGATGAGAGTGATCCCATGTGTTATCTTATCTGAATGCCCCAGTCCAGCATAGTTTTGAAGCCACATCAGAGTAATACAGCAAGTAACTAACCAATCTTACAGAACACCATCCCTGAGCAGAGAAACACGTGTTGAACATCCCCTCTGTCACCGTAGAACCTTTTCCACTCTCTCTGAGTACCAGGGTCTCCTCCATCTTCTGGCTGCAGTCAGCTGTGGCCCTGGGGACTTGCTCTGAGAAACTCCAATGGCTGGAGCTGAGTTTCTCACTTCTGGGTTGCTGCAGGCTGGCAATTCCCCCTCCTGGAGGCCACAAGCCCTGTCTGACAGTCTTCTCCAAACAGCCACCATCATTGGGGTACCAGTTGATGGTAGGTGCCCCCTCCTGTTGCCTCTTCAGGCTGGGGCTGACAACCCAAGGGTGCTCCACTCTTCTGTGCTGATTTTTCAAAACCATGCCTGCATATTTGTTGAAAGCACTTTATCAAATTGTACACAATTACTCCTTGAGAATGCCACCTCTTTTCAGCCTAGATCCTAACAGATACAGACAGCAACATCCCTTTCTCTGACACATTCTCAATTGTTTCCTTTGTCACTTGGTGCCAAAAGAGGCTTGCATAGTTTCTGGTATAACCGTCGATCACCAAGAATACACCCATGCTTATGTGAGTCCGCATGCATGACGTATGCATGCATGTGTGTATGTTAAAAGAAAGAAAGAGAGAGGGAGAGAGAAATTTCTATATACATATTCCTTGAATACCACCCACTGAAGCTGACATCAAGATCGGAGACACTGATGCTAACAGATTAAAGAGAAATTTTAACACCTCATGAATCTGCATCATCCAAGATAATTATTAGCATTTTCACTAAATAAATGACACCTCCCTAAATCCAGTGAAAGCATTAGACAAGAAAGCATAAACACTGTAAGATATTTGTGGGAGAACAAAGAATAAGAAGGCTGACATACATCTTTCTAAATAAAGATGCCAACTGTAAGCAAGATAAATCCAGCAAATGTTCAGCAACCCCATTGATTTGTTATGCATTTGCAGTATTTTCAGGGAATGAGCAAAGTAACAGCTAAAAATCACGGGGCATAAGTTTCGCTTGCCATCCCACAGTTAAGAGAATCATGAGCACTTCTACTAGGCCAGCAGACGTGCCTGGAGCCCTCTCAGTAGTTGGATCTGCTCTCTGTATTGCAGGTCTCAGAAAGGACAGCTTCCAAGTGACCTTTTACATCATTAATAAGCATAGAGAAAGTAGAAAATAGTAGAGATGTTCCCTGTTAGCTGACTCAACTGGAAATGGGGAATGAGGCTTTTAAAATGGACAATTAACATTGATGTATTGTCTTTGGCCAAGCAGTCTTGGAACAATTAGCACTTTGTTTTCAGAGATCACTGCAAAGGCCCTGATTTTTTTTCCCCCCCAAGTGGAAAAGAGATTGGACGACTGGTCCTCCCTTGTCCATGGTTTTGCTTTCTGTGGTTTCAGTTACCAACAGTCAACCAAAGTCCAGAAACATGAAATAGAAAATTCCAGAAATGAACAATTTATAAGTTTTAAATTGCATGCTATTCTAAGCAGCATGATGAATTTCACGTCAACCTGCTCTATCCTGCCTGGGACATGAATCATCCCTTTGTGTAGTGTTTCAATGCTGTCTATATAACCCACCCATTAGTCACTTTGTAGCTATCTCAGTTATCAGATCAAAGAAACATTATATATATACACACACACACACAGAGACACACACACACACACACACACACACATACATGGGCCAGCACCAACCTAGGTTTCAGTGTCTTGGAACAATCCCTCATGTATAAAGGGGGACTACTGTGTTATATTTTTTGACTTACCAGTTTCCTGGAACAGAAAATATATGTTTAGAGAAGGCTGAATTGATAAATGTGTGCATGATTTCTTGTGCATAAGTAGTTTAGATCAGTGGTTCAAAATGTAGTCTGAAGTACAACACTGGTCCTGAGTGTTCCACCAGCAAGTGTCCCTTAGCTTGGCTATTTGAAACTTGGCCAAACCTACCCTCTTACTCATTCCATGAATTGTTCATTTGTTGGCCTTGAGTTTAATAAACTCAGACATTTCAGACATTGCATGCCTATGGGTTCAGTCAGGATTATCTTGGGGTTCCCATTAATTCTGGTCATCCATCATGTCCTAAGAGTGATTGACAGGGGTCTCGGCTTGAGAGAGAGCCACTGTCATTAAGATGATTTTTTTGGGGGTGGAACATGATTCATGGCTCTGGTACACTTTAAAGGAGAGCTGAGGACAGAAGACCTCAGGGCTAGCTGTGTCCCCCAGGGGGAAGAAAGATCGCCCCATTGCAAATTCCAAACATTTGACACTCAGAGACTTTACATTAGACTCTGAGGAAGATGTATCATAGAGAATGCACCAAGCAAATGCATACTTTGTATCACAAGCTGGGCATTTCTGCTCACTGAGTCAGCTGAACTGGAGTTTCTGTGGACCCCAGACCATCCTTGGTCCCTTTAGCTCAGGACTCAGTCTAGAGGCATAGGACCCAGTTTAGAAACATTGCAGAATGTTTTCTCTTTACCTCCCCAACATAGCCTCCACCTTGGTTGTCATTCATTCCCAGTTCCTCCTCTGGCCACAGTACTGCCCACCATATGGTCTAATTTCACAAAAGAAGCCACAATTGGAACTGCTGATCCACATACACCCAACAGATTAGTCTTATTAGTTCTGTGATGCTCTGTAGCCCTGGACACCTCAGCCACCATCCCTAGACCAACATTGCAATGGTCAGGGGCCTCGCTCATTCCCCAGACTCTTCCATGCCTGCAGAAACCACAGACATGAAGCCTCAACCTCTTCTCTAAGTGGGTCTCTCACTAACTAACTCACTGAAAACTGTTTCTTCCTTAAGGGCTTTGCTTTTCCTGTGGTCGTCTCAAGTGGTGGTTATTTCCCTCACACTTCATTTTCCCTGGGCCCAGAAGTGGAAAATGTGTCTATTCTTCTTCAGTAAGACTTCATGACTATCATCACTCCTCCCTCACTACCCACCTTCTGACTTTGAAGCCCATGCCATAGGACTCCAGAGCCTTCTGGCCCTTATTTTGCTAATTATTAGCATATTGCTCCCTGTTACTCCTTAAAGAGCTCGGTATCTGGCTTTCTGTCTTCTCTCTATCACGCTGTCATTATAACTGGTGACTTCAGCATTCATGTAAACAAAAGCATCTTACACTCACACCCCTTCATTTCTGCAACTTCTCCCTTGTGATGCTCTTTCCTGCCACCTCATCTCAGAAACACAGTCCCATGGTTAAAGTTTAGACCTGATTATTGTCAATAGCAGCATTTCCTCCAAACTATTAAATGTGAGCTTCTTACCTTTGACTACAACCTCTCAGTTTTCCAGACCACTTTCTCTAGTTCAACCACTGCAAACAATTTTTCTCCATGGAACCCACCAAGCAATTGACCATTATTGATCTATTATCCTGCTCATATATACACTTTCCTGGCTCAATGTTCTGGGGCCACACAATAATCCTTCCTTTGAAAATAATCTGAATGCTCTTGCCTTTTTCTGCCTGTGGTATACTTGCCCATGAAATCCCCAGCACTGGTTAAACTGTGACAGGATCCCATGAGATGAACATGGTAGAAGCAAGCACACAGCCATGACATTTAGCCACATTTTAACTTCGTGTTCACCTACATCAAGTGGATTTCTCAGCACTGCCGGGCTAGGCTGCCTGAAATTCTTTATCTGTCTTCTCTCTCTCTCAGATAACTCATCCTTCTTACTCCCCAAATCTGCAGAACTCCCTGGTATGGTTTGAATGTGTCTCCTCCAAAACTCAGGTATTGACAATGTGATAGTGTTAAGACAAAGGGCCTTTAAGAGATGATTACACCATGAGGGCTCCTCTCTTATAATGGATTAGGTGTCCTTATGAAAGGGCTTCTGTGAGGGATTTTGTCTGCACTTGGGCCTTGCCACCTTCTACTATGTAAGAATGCAGCAAGAAGGGCCACACAAGATGCCAGCACCTTGATTGTGGACTTCTCACCCTCCAGAACTATGAGAAAATAGATTTCTGTTCTTTTTCAATTATTCAGTCTTAGGTATTTTGTTAAAGAACACAAAACAGATGAGAACACTCTGCTTCCCGCTCTCTCTAAGTTTCCTTATTTTATCTTTCTAAAAAAAAGAAGTAAAATCATATCTACTTTTGGACACAGAAACATGTTGTAATATATCCTATCAAATTAATTAATAAATATAGACCCCCAGAAAGCCCAATTTCCTTTCTACTCTCCTAGCTACTTCTCCAGTTACCACCTCTTGATTATAAAAATGAAGTAGAAAAAGTTGTTCTTTTTTTAACCCTGTACAGTCAGATTTGTTTGTTAAATCACCATCCCATAAGAATTGCTCTTGTTAAGTTCACAATCTAGTTCTCATATTATGAATTCCAAAGGTTATTGTTCAGTCATCACCTGATGATCTCTTAACAACATTTGGCTCATCTGGTCAACCCCTCCTTTATGAAACGCTGCAGTCTGAGGTCCTCACCCTTCTGGATTTGCTCCTGCATTCCTGAAAAAGCCTTTCCAGTCTCTTGTTACTAATTTTTCCTTTTGGAGTCTTCCAAATTTTGGAGTTCCCTGGGCTTGGATTTTAGCCTTTTTCTTATCTCTATTTTCACTCATTCTCTAGAATATTTGTTTTCCAACTTTTTGTAACACAGTACTTCCATTAAGTAATGGTACATTTATGACACACTGAAAAAATGGTCAAAGATGCATTTAGTGGAGGCAACTGGCCAAGGGTCTCCTGCAGTCATAGGCTTCATCTAGCAGCCACAGAGGTTAAAGTCATCAATATTTCTCAAACCTATTGTGTAGGCAATTATAGGAATGTATCATTTAATATGGGGACATTTTTGAAATTGAAAGAGATGAGTTCAATGCTAAACAAGAAGGGAGATGTGGTCACCCTAGCTATCATCCTTTTGTGGTTCTTGATATCTTGTCCTCTACCCAGCTCTTCCCAAATTTATATTTTGAGTCCTAACTTTACCTGGAACTCTTTTGTGAGTTCCAGACACACACATAGATCTGCCTATTTGACAAATCCACTTGGATGTCTGTTAGACACTAAGACAATATGTCAAACTTAACATGTTAAAAGCAGATTCCTTGCCCCTTCCCACTCTTAATTCACCCTTTCTGCATCTGAGTAAATGGCTCCACCATTCATTGCATTGACCAGACCAAAATGTAGGATTAATTTTGATTCTTCTCTTTTCCTCACCTTAAAATCTACTGTCAGAATATTCTACTGACTTTACTTTCAGAATCTATGAAAAACATCTATCCATTTCTTACCATCTTTTGCACCCATCCTAGTTGATATCATTTCTCAGCTAGATATTTTGTTACTTTCTAACAGGTTCCAGCTCTGATTATTGCTCTAGTATAATCTATTTTCTACCTAGTAGAGTGATCTTTGAAAATACACATTACCTACAATGACATGGTTGTAGGTCATAAGGTAGGCATACGTTTTGCTTGATAGCTATTGACAGTGTCTCAAAGTGTTTATAACAATTTCCTCTCCCACCAGCAGTTCTTGAGATTTCCAGTTGTTGGACAGTTTTTTTTTTCTGTTTAAAAATTTTGGCCATTCTGCTGAGTGGATAATAGTATCTTATTGCGGTTTTAATTTGCATTTGTCTAATAACTATGGTGTTAAGTATGTTTTCCTTTGCTTAACTATGTTTTTTTTTTTAAAAAAAGACAGAGTCTTGCTCTGTCGCCCAGGCTGGAGTGCAGTGGCACGATCTCGGCTCACTGTAAGCTCTGCCTCCCGGGTTCACGCCATTCTCCTGCCTCAGCCTCCCGAGTAGCTGGGACTACAGGTAACCGCTACCACGCCTGGCCAATTTTTTTTGTATTTTTAGTAGAGACAGGGTTTCACTGTGTTAGCCAGGATGGTCTCGATCTCCTGACCTCGTGATCTGCCCGACTTGGCCGCCCAAAGTGCTGGGATTACAGGCGTGGGCCACCGCGCCCGGCCAACTATTTAAATATTCTCTTTTAAAAGTGTCTTTTTAGGCTTTTGCCAATTTTGGGGGATTGCTTGTCTTTTGTGTATTGATTTGGGAGAGTTTAAAAATATATTCTATATAAATTATTTGTCAGATACATGTATCCTTAATATCCTCTCCCACTCTGTAGCTTGCCTTTTTCACTCTCTTAATTTCTTTTAATTCCAGCAATGCTACTTCTAGGTAATCAAGAGAAATTAGTGCATATCTTCATACACACAACATGTCCAAGTCTGTTCATAGCAGTTTTATTTATTATAGCTGAAAACCAGAAAAAACATGAATGTCTATTTATATTAGAATGGATCAATTAGTTGTGGCATATTACAGTGTAACACGACCGAGTAATAAAAAGATTGGACTGTTGATATGTACAATAGCATGAATGATCCTCACAGACATAATGAGGAGTGGGAAATCAAAGTCACATACTTATGGCTCCATTTCTATGAAGTTCCAGAACAAGCAGAATTCATTGATGGTGACAAAGGTCTAAATTGTAGTTGCCTCCCTGAGTTGTAGTTGCTCAGGGACTCGCAGAGATGTTAGGGACATCTTATATGTTGACTTGAGATGTGTGCATAGGTAAAAATCCATTGAAATACCATCCACACTTCTTCCAGAGCCTGCAAGTCTCCACATCTAGCCTCTGCCTCCCTGTCTGACGTCATTTACTATCAATTTCTGGCTTACTTTGCTGGGGTGCTGGTGACTAATTGCTGTTGTATAAACATTGCAAACCTGCCTCTTCCTCAAAGCCAATATCCTTGCTGTTTTCTGCACCCAAACTGTTCTTCTCCTAGACACCCACTTGGTTTATAGCTTTGTGTCAATTATGCCTGTTCAAGTGTCACCTCCAAAGCTTCCCCTAACTGCCTTGTCCAAAATTTGTGCATCCTTCACCCACCATCCTCTCACTCTGCTTCCCTCACCATGTAACATTTATTACCATTAGAGATTATAATAAATATTTACTTATTTATCGTTTATCAGCTGACTTTCAAATATGTGAGAATATAAACTCCATGAAAACAACCTTTGATTTACACCAGTATGCACTGTGCCTAGTTGACAGTAGATACTCAATAAATATTTTTTGAGAAAATAAATGAACAAATATAGGAAGCTCAATTTTGATATCATTTATTTCTAAATACTCTACTATTTCTATTGCACTTTCCTTTTTATTTCCTGATTTCCTTAAATACTTATTATCTAAGTATAGAATTTTTAAAAGGCTATTTTTGTATTGTTAATTTCTGATTTTATTGCATTATAATCTGCAAGATAGCAATTCTTTGAAATTTAGTGCAATTTCCTTTGTAAACTAGTACATGGCCACTTTTGGCGAATATTTCATATTGAAAAGATAAGTATTCTCCATGAGATAAGGGCAGATTTCTACATATTTATATATTCTCCATGAATACATATCAGATTTATTATTTGTGTTGATATAGCTTACCTCTTTATAAAATATAATGTATTTGATCTATCAGCTTATGATTTATTTGAACTAACCTCTCCTTTGATGACTGTGGATTTATTAAATTCTCCTTGCAGTTCTGTTTTTCTTTTTGTATTCTGAAACTTTGTTTGATGCATACCAGTTATTCTTTGTATATTTTGATGAATTTATTTTTGTTTGCTTTTGTGTACTGTCCCTTTAATTTGGGCCTTTAATTTTATATTGTGTGATATAAATATATGCACAACAACTTTATTTCTATAAAAATTTGCTGACATTTTGCTTTTTTAAAAATATTCAATTATCTGGGCCGCGTGCAATGGCTCACGCCTGTAATCCCAGCCCTTTGGGAGGCCGAGGTGGGCAGATCACGAGGTCAGGAGATGAGACCATGCTGGCTAACACAGTGAAACCCTGTCCCTACTACAAAAACACAAAAAATTAGTTGGGCATGGTGGCACGCGCCTGTAGTCCCAGCTACTCAGGAGGCTGAGGCAGGATAATGTCTTGAACCCGTGGCTTGCAATGAGCCAAGATCACGCCACTGTGCTCCCTCCTGGGTGACAGAGCAAGACTCCATCTAAAAAAAAAAAAAAAATAATTTAAAAAATTCAATTATCTGTGTCACTATATCCAGTCTAAGAGTAACTGTCCTGTCTTAAAGTAGATTAATCTAATCTTCTTAGCTTTATTGTGATCACTGATAATATTTTTATATTTAAAACATTTTTCACTTCCGTTTTGCTTTTCTTCATTTTCTTCCTTGCCTTCCATTGGATATATAAAGTCTTCTTTATTCTGTTTTTTTTTTTTTTTATTTTGGTTTGGAAGTTATCAAATATAATTCTTGTGTATGTGTGATTATCTTTAAAATTTTAACTTGCACTCCAGCACCCAGACTGGAGTTCAGTGGTGCGACCTCAGCTCACTGGAGCTTCCTCCTCCCAGGTTCAAGGGATTCTCATGGCTCAGCCTCCCACATAGCTGCGACTACTTTGTATGGACATCTCCCACTCATATTAGTAAGACAAAACCAAATGTACTTCATGAAACTGCTGACTATGAACCTAGTTCCATTATTTTTCTGAACATTGACACATTATACTAGTTTTCTGTTTGCTTTTGTAACAGATTATTACAAACTTGGTGGTTTAAATAATATAAATTTACTGTCTTACAGTCTGGAATGCAGCAGTATAAACTGAGTTTCAGTGGATTAAATCCAGGGTGTTGACAGGACTGTGTTTCCTTCTAGAGTCCCTGGAAGAGAACGTTTTCTTGACTTTTCCAGCTTCTGGAGGCCACCCACGTGGCTTGGCTCATGGCTTCGTCTTCCTTCATTTCCTGCACTACTGTCTTCTTTTGTGTTTAGCTACATTTTTTCTTGTAGTGAATTAAATTTACTTCTCGTTTGCTTTTGTGTATGTTCTTTAAACAATTTTTCGGTTATCGTGTGACTACATTTAACATCCTAAAGTTATACTCTAATTTGATCTAATTTGAACTTATACTATCTTAAGTTCAATAATGTACAAAAATATGTTCTTTTAACAGCTTTGTCGACACTCTTTTCAGTTGTTGATGTCACAAAATTACTACTTTATTCATTGTCCAAAATCATAAACTAATAATATTTATGCATTAGTTTCTGAAGTTATTTAGAGAACAATGTGAAGTTACAAATCAAGGCGACTATGATACTATCTTTTAGGCTAATAATTATTTTTTAATATATTAGTCTTCTAAATCATGTAGAAAGCAAAAAGTGGAGTTAAACAATTAGCTTTTGTAATTGCCCTTGCACTTACCTTTACTGAGAACTTTATTTATTTATTTATTTTGAGGCAGAGTCTCACTCTGTTGCCCAGGCTGGAGTGCAGTGGTGTGATCTGGTCTCACTGCAAGCTCTGCCTCCCTGGTTCACGCCATTGTCCTGCCTCAGCCTCCTGAGTAGCTTGGACTATAGGTGCCTGCCACCATGCCCGGCTAGTTTTTTGTATTTTTAGTAGAGACAGGGTTTCATCGTGTTGGCCAGGATGGTCTCAATCTCCTGACTGTGTGATCTGCCTGCCTCAGCCGCCCAAAGTGCTGGGATTAGAGGCATGAGCCACTGCAACCGACCAAGAACTTTGCTTCTTTATATGGCTTTAAGCTACTATTCAGTGTCCTTTCATTTCAGCCTCTGGGACTCCCTCTATCATTTCTTTTAGAGCTGGTATAGTCATAACAAACTCTCAGCTTTTGGTTTTTTTTGCAACTTGTTGGTTTTTCCATTATTCTTATTCTTATTGTTTTATTTTGTTTTTATTTTTTGTGTAAGAGTCTCGCTATGTCACCCAGGCTGGAGTTCAGTGGTGCAATCTCGGCTCACCACAACTTCCACCTCCCAGGTTCAAGTGATGCTCACACCTCAGCCTCCCGAATAGCTGAGACTACAGGTGCACGCAACCACACCTGGCTAATTTTTGTATTTTTAGTAGAGACAGAGTTTCACCATGTTGGCCAGACTGATCTCGAACTCTTGGCCTCAGGTGACCCATCTGCCTCTGCCTTCCCAAATTCTGGAATTACAGGCACGAGCCACTGCACCTGACCAGTTTTTCCTTTGTTTTTGAAGGACAGTTTTGCTGGATATACAATTCCTAGTTGACAGCTTTTTTTGGGTTTTGTTGCTGTTGTTCATTTCAGCACTTTAAATATACTAGTCCATTGTTTACTGTCTAGCAAAGCTTCTGATGTACAATTTGATGGTGTTATTGAGGGCCGCTTATGTATAATGAGTCACCTTTCTTGCCACTTTCAAAATTCTCTTTGTCTTTGTGTTTTGGTGATTTGATTACAATGTGTCCTGGTGTGGGTTCTTTGAGTTCATTCAGTTTGTGTTTTCTGAGCTTCTTAGATATTTATATAAATGTCTTTCATCAAATTTGGAAAGATATGGACCATTATTTTTTCAAATATTCTCTCTGACACTTTCTCTTTCTTTTCCCCTTCTAGGCTTCCCACTACACATATGGGGTCCACTTGATGGTATCCTACAGGTTCTTTAGGCTTTATTCATTTTTCTTGAATATTCTCTTTCTGTTCTTCAGACTGGATAATTTCCATTGTTCTGTCTTTATGTTCACAGATTCTTTCCTTACCTGCTCAATTCTGCCCTCTAGTAAATTTTTTATCTGAGTTATTACACTTTTCAGCTCTGAATTTCTTTTTGGCTTCTTTATAGGTTTTCAATCTCTGTATTAAAATTTCCATTTTGTTCATACATTGTTTTCTTAACCATCATATGTCCTACTTTAGTTCTTTGAGACTCTCTAGTACAAATGTTTTGAAGTCTTTCTTGTAGCTCTGCCATCAAGTCTTTTTCAGGGACAATTTCTGTTGGCTCACTTTTTTTTTTAAATCTTTGAGTGGACCATATTATCCTGCTTCTTTGTATACTTTGTGATTTTTTTTTGTCAAAAATTGCATATTTGAATCTAATAATATGTTAACTTTGAAAATCAGATTCTTACCCTTCCCCAGGCTTTACTACTTTAAAAAATTGATGTAGCTTGTGTCTTTGCTAAGGATTATCCTGACATATAAACTTAAGGTCTTCTTGGGTCTTTTCTGAGCCTTCATCTTCCTCTGGAGATTTATGGTGATTCCTTAATTTCCCTCATAGAAGTGGAGACTTTTGAATTTCCTAATCTTCAGTATCTGTCTTCCAAAAGAGGGAATAAAGAAGTACAAGGGGACTTGGCCTTTTAAATTCCCAGAAAGTCACTTCAGCCATAGGAAAAAATGACCCAAACCATGAAAGTGCAACAACCATGGCCACTGGATTCTTTGTCTGCACTTTGGTAATCAGAAGCAGCAACTAGTGATCAGACCATAGATTCTTAATATTAATATTTGGAGGACAGGGTCCTTTTTGATCGTACTGGCTTCTGCAAGCTGTGTGCAAATTGGTAGAGAAACACTTGGACAGCTGTTGGGTGGAGGATGGGTAGCTGCTACAGTGCTAAGAGCTACAGTCGACATAAATTAACTGCAAGTTACCGTCCAAGCCTTCCCCTGGAAGCTGCAAGCCTTTAATAGATTCCAGAGTTGCAAGATAGTTACATCAGACAGATTCTGCCAGTGAAATTATTGTCTAGTGAGAAGACAGATTTCTGGCACTTCCTACTCTTTCATCGCCTCCAAATTTTCCTTTTCATTGTTTCTATTCGGTAAAAGTATAAGATGCTACACATCAACTAAAACCACTAGTGAATGTCCTAAAGCAAAGTGCACACACAAACACACACACACACATCCAATAAATAATGAAGTTGGCGTCAAGATGCAAAATTGTTAAAGTATTGCTTTTGGATTAGTAATTAATATGATGATTAGCTAACAGCTGCTTCGAATTCAGTATTATGTCTTTGTTTGGCATTTGCAACATCTCTAGTGCACATTGAAGAGTTTTGTAAATGGCTAAAGGTGACTATCATGTTAGACTAATTGTATTTGGAAGGGAACCCAAGGCTTTTGTTATATATCATTTTGGTTAATATACTGTGTTGAATTTAGGGAATCTAAATACAAATTTTATTCATATAAACAACCAAAGTATGAGATATATATCTATATAAATATAGATAGATATTCATTCTATGAAATTTAAATGTTCTATCTAGAAAACAGTCACCAATGAGATTTTAAGGCGTGCCTAAATGGGGAAACATATTTTGATTTTAGATCCTTTATCCTTCTTCTGAACAAACAAGGAACTTTATGTGCTTCTACTATCCACTAAATCTTCTGTTCCCATCTTTCTTATTACTTCACAAAATTTTAATTTTACTGTTTCTTCGAAACAAAATCGCTGTTACTACTATTTTTAAAACTATGATGAGCTCATTCAATGTCATAAAAAGGTTTACAAAATCTTTTCTCTCTTGTGTTACCTATATTTCCACTCATTTTTCTGGAACTCTCTACCCTCTCTTTAGGAAGGTTTTCTGGATGTTAATCTACTTTGTATCTTTCTATGTTTGAAAATGTTTATACTTCATCCTCATTCTTGAAAGATCGTTTACATAGGTATAGGGTTAACAATGACGCTCTCTACTTCCGTATTTCTTGACAAACCCTGACCCTAGGATATAATTCAAACAACAGGCTACTTGCCTTGCTCTAAATCCCCCACAAAGCCCCAGGAGAGAAGCAGCTGAATTTTCCTGTCGTTGAGCCCTGAAGTTTCTTTCTAAACTGACGCAAGTGAGCAAGCACTGAGAATCAATTACCCCTTTTGCCACATACATTATATAATTTCCTTATGATCTCCTTCTGGGTCTATGATATGAACGTCTTCCAAATTTAACTCCAGACCTTTTTCCAGAGTGCTGCTTCATTCCCAAGTATTGTTTGGTTCATTTTCATGTGGATATGCTTATTATAATGCTTTTATAATGAGGTGCAGGGTCAAGTTACAAGGTCAGAAAGAGCATGAATATGTAATAAAGCTTCATGAGATACTGTATGTTGTTGGGGACCATCACTATAGTGATTAAAAGAATGAGAGGCACTCTTCAGTTTCGCCTATTTTCTCTCCTTGCTTTTTCTCTCCCTTTCCAAAATTAGCTTACCTTGAATTTACGTATTTTAATTCTCAGTTTCTCTTCTCTAATCCTGATGCATTTCCCTTCTCCTGTTCAACAGATTTTTCTCTGGTTAATGCTTTCTATTCAACATACAGAATTCTAGATTGGAAGTGGTGATTTTAAGATTGAAATGATTTTATTGTCTTCTAGTATCTATTGCTACTAACGACAAATCTGCTAATTGTCAGTCCTTTGTGGGTCTTTTCTCTCTGGTAGTTTTAACAACTTTTTTTTTTTCTTTAATAGTCTTTTGCTTTACTCCAATATGACTGGCTAATTTTTCTTTATCTTGTTATTCATTTCTTCCTCCAGGCTGAAAAATTCTCAGTGAGTTTTTCAAACATGAGTTTATATCTTCAACTGTTTTCCCTTTTTGTGCTGTGTTCTAGGTAGAAATTATTTAGTTTATCTTCTTATTTACTGAATTTTCTTTCCTTCCTTCCTCCCTCCCTCCCTCCCTCCTTTCTCTTTCTTTCTTTCTCTCTTTCTCTCTCTTCTTTCTTCTTTTCTTTTCTTTCTTTCTTTCTTTCTTTCTTTCTTTCTTTCTTTCTTTCTTTCTTTCTTTCTTTCTTTTCTTCTTTCTTTCTTTCTCTTTCTTTCTTTCTTTCTTTCTTTCTTTCTTTCTTTCTTTCTTTCTTTCTTTCTTTCTTTCTTTCTTTCTTTCTTTCTTTCTTTCTTTCTTTCTTTTCTCTCTTTCTCTCTCTCCCCCTCCCTCCCTCCCTCCCTCCCTCCCTCCCTCCCTCCCTCCCTTCCTTCCTTCCTTCCTTCCTTCCTTCCTTCCTTCCTTCCTTCCTTCCTTCCTTCCTTCCTTCCTTTCCTTCCTTTCCTGCTTTGTTGCCCAGGCTGGAGGGCAGTAGTGCAATCTCAGCTCACTGTAAGCTCTGCTTCCTGGGTTCATGCCATTCTCCTGCCTCAGCCTCCCGAGTAGCTGGGACTACAGGCGCCCACCACCATGCCCGCTAATTTTTTGAATTTTTAGTGGAGACGGGGTTTCACCATGTTAGCCAGGATGGTCTCAATCTCCTGACCTTGTGATCCACCCGCCTTGGATTCTTTCTTTTAAAGAGAAAAATGATAGGATAATGTTTATACTATCTTTCAAGAGTTTTTAAAATTTCAATCACTGTATTTGCCATTTCTAACATTTCTAACTGATTACTTTTTAGGTACACATGTTCCCCGTGCTTTCCTTCATAATGTTTTTCAATGCAGATATATCTTTCATTTGTCTTTCAGAAGATATGAAAAAATTGTATTACAGCTGTGTTGGGCTACTTCACTAGTCTTGAGTGAATACTCTGCCGTATTTGCTGCTTGGTTAGTATCAGTTTCTGCTGTGTGGTCAGAATTTTATTTTGCAAATACATCTTGCAGAAGAAGTTTTAGTTTTTTCTCTATAATCATCCCAGATGTTTTAATAGCTTCATTATTGCTCTCATCATCTTATCCTTACGGCTTCATAAAGGCCACAGTTCCTGTATGGACAGCCTGGGCTTCCTGTCCTGGAGTGACACTCAGTACATCTGATACCAAGTTCTTGGGGCAACAGTGGTTTGACTAGGTCCTGGCACCATGCATGTGTCTGCTGAGCAGCCTGTGCCCGCCATCCCCCGTGTATGGCCTGTGTCACAGGCGCTAGCTTCGGCAGCCTTACACAGTACGCCTGGTTTCCATCCTCCCCACAAACAGTGTGCTTTCAGTGTGGCTGTCTTGGGAGTGTAAGAGATCACGCCTCTGTCTCTTTCCACTTCTAAAGGCTATGAGGCTGTGGCTTGAGTCTCAGGCCCCAAGCTTCCCTTTGTGTTTCTGACCCATTTCTGATCCATGAAACTGTGTGTGCCTGTTTTTACCTTATTTTTTGTGTTACCGATTATTTCTATGTGGGGGAGGGAGGGAGGATTAAAAGCTTGATCTCACAGCGCCATTCTGAGGTTATCGGCCCCTCTATTCTGAATGAGTTTAGCAGCCTCCCCACCCTGCAACACACATGAAAGGAGGGGGCTCGGAGGGTCCCTTGGATCCTCAATGCCAAGAGTTTGGGTGTGAAGAAGTACATGATTCCAGTCAGTGCCTCAATCATAAACAGGGCAGGGCAAGAGGGTGCACAAAGTTTGGTGTGACCTGTACCCATAAATGGAGGAGCAACTCAAATCTCACAATCCTGCCCCAAGGCATGAAGAGAGAGGTGGGAGGGCAGCCCTTCTCTCCTGGAGGAGGCTCCTCAGTGCCAGCCACTGGTATTGATGCTCCGTCCCTGGTATTGACTGCTGTTCCCACTGCCCATGTACATAGTAAGCCATGTGCTATAAAAAGCAACCTGTATAAACAGTCACTGAATCGCTTGTTGAATCGGGAACATTCCTGCTGATGAACCTGAAAGCTTTTTCCTATTGAAGATTGGCATAGGGATTGAAAAATAGAATGTATTCAGTTTTACATCGTTTAGAGTACTCTTAAAAAAGTTACCTTTAAAAATGTCTTCAGGCGTGCGTTTTGGAGCGCACAATAAACAGCAGATTAAAAAGGACAGTATTTCCCAGGAAATCAAAGTTGACATATTTGTTTTCAGTTGCTATTTATGACAGGTTAGGAATCGTTCCTCTTTATTTGTGGTTGTATAACAACCCACAATCTAGTTCTCTCCCTCCGACCTAATTCCAGACGTCTGCATGTCCTTCCCCAAGAAGGGCTGGGCTCCTCCTGTCTGACCACTACCTGGCCTTGATTAGTGTGACCTTCTTTCATAGCTAGGGGCCAACCATGTGGGGTTGACCCTTATTAGCGGCCATCTCAGGCCATAGAGGGCATGTATTTGTTCATTCCCCAGGACTAGTTGTCTGGGAATATGAAGGTCTTTCAAAGTTATGCTCCAGATGGAACAGAACATGGACCAAGTTCTTTCTGCAGTAATAACTAGTAATGGAGTGGTAAACTGTGTGCACATGGATGGAATCTAGCATCATGGAGGTCCTTGTGCATGACCAGCTTGATAACACAGATTAGCGAACACAGAGACCACTCGTCTTATGGTCAGCATTAAAGTGGACATTGAAAGGAAGGGAGCACTTTGGCTGGTGCCAATGGAAGTGATCTTCTGGCTTCCATATCGAAGGACAGATGGCTCAGCTCTAGAAACAGAAGAGCAGAGGGCATGTTTGCGGAGAGAAAAGAGGCTGGCATTGCTGGGGAGTGACCCACTCAATGCAAGGTAGATTCATGGAGGGGAGAGTGTGTGAGCTGGTGGCTCGCTGGCACATCCAGATATTAAACCAACAGGAAAGTTCTGGCTGGGTGCTCAGGAGTGAAATCCAGGGAAAGGCAGGGATTTCGCAGGATTCCATTAGAGAATATTCAGGATAAATGAGGGAAAGAGGCTTTGGGGACCATGTAATAAAAAGACCAAAAGAGGCAGCAGGTCAAGAAAGGAGGCGGAAAGAATGGAGGAGAACCCATAACACAGATCCATGGGGGCTGCGCGTGTGTCCAGTCACCACAGGAGGGAAGGAGCAGGAGGGCTGGGGAAGGTTCTGCCCTTGTTGAGGTTTCTGCCCAATTCTGGAAGAAGAATTTAAATCAAACTGCAGAGCTGGAGGACAGATTGGGAGGAAGCTGAAATGAATGAGATGACTACTTTACTCTCTGGACAGGAAGGAGAGGCCAGGAAGCTGTTGGGAGATAGACATCAGGAAGTGAAAAATGTTCACTTTAGAACTGCTTTCGTGGCCTTTTAGAACAGTCCTGAGCATAATTCACACAGGAGATACCATGCACAATGTGGAAGGAGAAACCCAAGATGAAGATAACATATGAAAGAGGAGAGGGAAGGGAGACAACCTGGCCTAACTGACACATTAGCACCTGGGATTGAGAGGCCAGAAATAAGTAGCATGAGCATGCATGCCAACCTTGGAAAAGCAAGGGGGGATAAAAAACAAGTGAATGACTGCAAAGTAGTTTTAAAATTATTATTATTATACTTTAAGTTCTGGAGTACATGTGCAGAATGTGCAGGTTTGTTACATAGGTATACATGTGCCATGGTGGTTTGCTGCATCCATCAACCCGTCATCTACATTAGGTATTTCTCTTAATGCTATCCCTCTTCTAGCCCCCGCAACCTCGACAGGCCCTGGTGTGTGGTGTTCCCCTCCCTGTGTCCATGTGTTCTCATCATTCAACTCCCACTTATGAGAACATGTGTATTTGGTTTTCTGTTCCTGTGTTAGTTTGCTGAGAATGATGGTTTCCAGCTTCATCCATGTCCCTGTGAAGGACATGAACTCATCCTTTTTATGGCTGTATAGTATTCCACAGTGTACATATGTAATTTTAAATTAGAAAAGAGAAATGAGGACAGGTAAGTGACTTCTGAACATCCCTGGAATGATAAAGAAGCCCACAGATTTACAGCAGTGCTATCCAGTGTAACTTTGTGGGGTAATGGAAACGTCCGTTCTGCACTGCCCAGTGTGGTAACCACTAGCACCATGTGTTGCTAGTGAGTGCTCAGAATGAGGCTAGTGAGACAGAGGATTGAAATTCTTTTAAATGTGAGGTGGCTCATGCCTGCAATCCTAGTGTCTTGGGAGGCCGAGGTAGAAAGATTGATTGAATCCAGGAGTTCAAGCCCAGCCTGGGCAGCATAGTGAGACCCTGTCTCTACAAAAACTGAACAAAATTAGCCGAGTGTGGTGGCATGTACCTGTAGACCCAGCTAGCCAGGAGGCTGAGATGGGAGGATTACATGAATCTGGGAGGTCAAGGCTGCAGTGAGCCAAGATTGTGTCACTTCACTCCTGCCTGGACGACAGAGCTAGACTGTGTCTCAAAAAAAAGAAAAGGAAAAAAAAAAAGTTAAAAGACAAATGTGATGAGTGGCTGTCACATTTTACAATGTAGGTGAGATATCAAAATCGCCTTGTTCCACGGTGGTGGCTCTCCGAGAGCCACTAACTCTTCTCTGCAGGATACAAGTGTCCATGGCAGCCCTCCTGCTCCCAGGTGCCTCCCCGATCTGCCTAGACGAGAGTCATCCCAGTAAGGAGACCTCACTGCCTCAACCTTAGACTTACACCTTCTCAAAATGAGACTTCTGAGACTAATTGCATCTTTGGTCTGTGTTTACCTCAGTCCCCACCACAAATCTAAACCTTGGGGGTCACCTTTATCGCCATTGAGAACTTCGCCTACTCTCTTCTGAAATACAGTCATCAGACTCCATGCCCCATCCTTCCCTGCCACCTGCTATGTTGCTGTGCCTCCTGGAATTCCACATTGTCCGCAATGGCTATCTGGTACCCTCAGCTTCTTTTCAGAGTTCCCTTTTCACGTCAGCTGAAACTGTAGCATCCCCTCATGCAAGTGGAGATATTTTTGCTCTTCCACCCCACATCCCTCCAGTTACAGAGGCAGGTAAGGGTCCACAATTTCCTCCTCCGCACCCCTTCATGTGACAGCTTCCTTGACACACACATCCCCTTCCACTCTCTTTCCCCACTGCACACACAGCCCGGTCACTGCTCACCAGACAAGGACGACGTTGGAATCAGTGTCTTCCTCTCTGTTCAGCTCTGGCCACCATGCTTCATATCTCAGCGTCCTCAGGCTTCAGTCACTGACACAATAATTTCCCAGTGCCTCTTCCCCGGCCCACATCAGCTCCTCACTCCAGTGTGACAACTCACACCATCATGTCACCACTCCTGAGATCAGAGCTCCTTCCATTACCTTTTCTCCTAGTCTCCAGCTCACTTTCCCTCATACTTCCACCAGCAGTTCCCAGACCTCATTTCCATCTCCAGCCCTTGGAGATGGAAATCTAAGTGGGATGATGGCTAGGCTTTATTATCTCTAGCCTCACAAAGATATTCACTTCTTCCTCACTCAGATCAGTCTATGGTACTGTCCTTAACCTAATCCTGAAAATCTCCTTTAGCCTCCTCCCTCCACTCTCCTCCTGTCGTGTTTGTTGACTAACTATTGTAGATATACACCCAAAGACCTGGACTTGTTGGGAAAAAATAAATCAGTTCATCGACGGTTTTATTTTCAAACTTTTTACTTGAAATTTAAGTAAGTTCTCCGACTGCCAACCCATTCTGCTACAAACCCGAGGGTGCTCACTCACCCAATTTCCAAAACAACCTCCACACCCCTCTGCTCCTCCATCCTTCAACACCACCTTCCTTCCACTGCCGATTCTGGCTGATAACTTTGCCTTATTTACCTATGAGAAATACGAAGCAATAAGAGAAAATTCCCTCTGCTTGCACGGCTACATCCACCAACCTAGCTGCATCAGTGCCTGCTATGCTTTCTCGCCTATTTCCTGTGACGATGGATCCATCTCTGCTCCTTTCTGAATGCACACTTACATTTAGGCTGCCCGACATCCTCAGCTTCTCAAGTGAGACTCTACACACAGTTATCTGCTCTTTGCTCTACACCATCCGTTTCTGCTCCTCTACTGGGTTAAGTATTGTTCGTGGTAACAACAAATCTTCCTTGACCACTTCTTCCTCCACAACTGCTGCCAACAGCCTATCCCGCGACTCATGTGTCTGCCTGGGCGCATCAAGACAAAATACAGCTCTTGATGTCCAGCCTTCTCACCTTTTCCTTTCTCCACTTTCCCATTTCAGCGCAATTCTGGCTCAGTGTTTGCTCAGTCACCCCAATAACAAGCTAAGTCTAATGGTCTCTTTTCCTCATGTTTTTGCCAATACAGTAGTTTGCTTTCTTGTGGTGTAATATCAAGCAGATAAACTTTGAAACTGCGAAGAATAGAATCCAAGTCTCACTCTCACTTTATCATCTGTGTTATCTTGGGCGTGTCTCTTAATCCCTCCCAGACTTGTTCCTTATCTGTAACTATTTAATGATCATACTAATCCTGCAGAGTTTTTAGGTGCAAAAGAACAAAGATTCTGGTAATAATTCCGTCAGCACAGTGGTCAATGTTCTCTCTCTTTCCTTTGGAGCTTTATATTTTGACAGGTAAAGGCATTAACTTTTCCAGAAGTATCACATTAACAACAAAAGTTTCTTGGTTATGTAATTCCAGACCACAGAGGTGTTTTGACTTTATACCCTGGAATAGAGGAGTTTTAAGAGAATGCTGCTTTAGTGGTTGAAATGCTGAGCCCTCACTTTCTTTTCTGAAAAAGAATCATTGCTTTTCTATGAATTATATATCGAGGTTTTGCTTACATATTTTAAAAGGTCTATGTTACCTTAAAAACTGCTTCTTTAAGGGCAACATGATACATTTTCTTTTTCATTTTTTCTTTAGTTTTGTTTTGTTTTCTTTCTTTCTGTCTTTCTTTTTTTTTTTTTAAGACACAGTCTTGCTCTGTCGCCCAGGTTGGAGTGCAGTGGCACAATCTCGGCTCATTGCAACCTCTGACTCCCTGGTTCAAATGATTCTCCTACCTCAGCCTCCTGAGTAGCTGGGATTACAGGCATGCACCACCATGCCCAGCTAATTTTTGTATTTTTAGTAGAGATGTGGTTTCACCATGTTGGCCAGGATGGTCTCAATCTCCTGACCTCATGATCCACCTGCCCTGCCCTGGCCTCCCAAAGTGCTGGAATTACAGGTGTGAGCCATGGTGCCTGGCCAACATCATATATTTTTGTAGAAATTTTAGGCATGTTGGCAAACTTCTGGAGGAGATATTACAGGAACAAAGGGAGATAATTCACAGATTACTCTTATTCCTCCAATGTATAATGAGTAATGTGGTCTTGAAATCCATTAATACCAAATGGTGTGCAGTATTTTAAAAATACTTAGTGTGGCAATCTAAAGAGTTGGTTAGTATCCTTAAGTCAGATTGTTTTCTTGGGTTGGGTTCCTACACAGTCTTTGAGACAATAATTCCAGTCAAGGGGTTGATTTGGTAGATGATACCCGGAAAGCCCAGTAGGGGAGAGGTGAGACAAGGACAGGAGGGAAGGAGGGAAGCAGGTAACCAGGGCTCTTTTGCTTTTTTTTTTGGTTTGTTTGAGATGGAGTCTTGTCTGTCGCCCAGGCTGGAGTGCAGTGGCATGATCTCCACTCACTGCAAACTCCGCCTCCCAGGTTCGCTCTATTCTCCCGGCTCAGCCTCCCAAGTAGCTGGGACTACAGGTGCCTGCCACCATGCCCAGCTAATTTTTTATATTTTTAGTAGAGACGGGGTTTCACCATGTTAGCCAGGATGGTCTCGATCTCCTGACCTCATGATCTGTCTGCCTTGGCCTCCCAAAGTGCTGGCATGAGCCACCACTCCCAGCCACCGTGGCTCGCTCTTATTAGGTACTTCAGGGAGACTGTGGACCACACCTGACGTGACCCCTGGGACAAGGAAGCAGAAACAATCATCCTCCAACTGGCTGGCTATGGGCTGCCCACAAGGCTTCAGCTCTGTGGCTCTTCTGCTCTGCTCCACCTGAAGGCCAAGAGGAAGCCCTCAGGGGTGGAGCTGCAGAGGCTCGAGGTAGAGTAGATAGGGGATATGGGTGAGCACCATAGCTGCCTGATACATATAACATATTAGGAAAATGCTTGTTTCATATAATTAAATATGTACATGGAGTGAATGCAGGATAATGCTTGAGCTTTGAAGTTGGACAGTTAATTTAATTTGAAATTCCCCTCCTATTCATACTAGCACTGTGACATTAAACCAGCTATTTAGCTGCTTCATAAATGGTACAGCGTTCTTAGAATGTATAAATGAGTATACAGTTATGAAACTCTGAGTTTCTGACCTATATTAGGTGTTCAATTAGTATTAAGGTATATTACAAGGAATACAATTGCTGTGGCTTAAGGTATGTCACTCTTCAAATTTACAAGGTAATTCCAATTGTTTTCCAACAATTCCAGTGGTTAAACAGATTTACATGACCACTAGAGGTTTATGGGAGTTTCGGTTGCTTTACATCCTTGACAGTTTTCAGTCTTTATAATTTTAAACTTTGCCTTAGTTATGTAGCAGTGTCTCATTGTGGTTTTAGTTTTCATTTCCTTACAGATTAACAAGGTTTATTGGCCATTGGAGTATTCACTTTTGTCATGTGCATGTTCAAATTTCTTGCCTGTTTATCTATTTAGTTGTATATTTACTGATTTATATAAAACATTTATGTAGTTTGGATACCAGTCTTTTTTGGTATTATATGTTTCAAGTATCTTTTCCCACTTGGTGACCTACCTTTTCACTCTCTTAGTTGATGAACAGAACTTTTTAATCTTGAAATTAATCCAATTTATCAATCTTTTCCTTTATGTTCACTGCTTCCTGTCACATTAAAACATTTCTTCATAACAATATTGTGAAGATATTTCTCCATGTTGTGTTTCAGAACTTTCATTTTTTTACATTTTACATTTAGACCTACAAATTAACTGGAGTTGATTTTTGTTTTTTGAATGGTGTGAGGTAGGTCATGTTTTCTTTTTTCTTCTGTGCAGATAACCATTTGACTCATCAAATTTACTGAAAACATATCATCCCTTTACTGAATTGCAGTTTCATTTTTTATAAGTAAATTAAGTTTACATATGTGCAGATGTGTTTCTATACTCCCTGGTCTCTTCCATTCATCTATTTGATTTTCCTGGTGCCAATTCCTATACTTTCTTAACTAAGGTAAATTTATTATACATTTTGATATTTGAAGAAGCTTTCCAACTTTATTATTTTTCAGTATTTCCTTGGCTATTCCTGGCACTTTATATACATATACATACAGATTTTAGAATCAGCTGGATAATATCTATAAAAATTACTTGCTGATATTATAATTGGAATGGTGTTGAATCTATAAATAATTTAGGGGGACCATTGGCCTCTATATACTATTGAATCATCCAATCCATGAATATGGTATAGCCCACCATTTACTTAAGTAATGTATTACAACTAACACTTTATAGCTTGTTGTGAAGCAATCTTGCTTCATTGGATCTATTTGCAAGTGTAGGATGGCTTATAAGTAATAGCTTACTTTAATTTCTAAGATTTTTTTGCTAGTATAAAGCAATGCAATTGATCTTTGCTAATTATTCTTGTATTCAGCATCCTTGCTAAATATACTTCTAAATTTTAATAATTTGCTTGTAGAGTCACTTTTATTTTCTACATACACAAACACACTGTCTGCAAGTAATGACAGTTGTATTTCTTCTTTTCTAATTCTTACAATTCTAATTTCTTTTCCTTGCCATATTGCACCAATTAAAGCCTCAAAGATAATGTCAAATTGAAGTAATCCTTGTCTCCTTTTCATTTCAAGTGAGCAAGCTTTCAACTTTTTATACTTAAGTATGATGTTTGTTGTAGGCTTATGTACATACCATTTATCAGATTATGGGCATTCTTTTCTATTACCAGTCTGCTAGGTTATTTTTTATTAATTTTAAAATGGTGAACAGATGTTGAATTTTTTCACGTCTTTTCTGCATCTAATAATGTAATTATGAATTATCTCTGTCATTCCATTAATGAATTACATTGACTGATTAGCAATGTTCTACCATTATTGCAGTCTTAGAAATTAACTCAACTTTGTTATGATGTCCATTATTTTGATATGTAACTATATTTGGGCTGCCAATGTTTTAAGATTTTTGCATTTATGTTTATGAAGAAGGTTGATCTGTGATTTCACCTTCTTGTAATGTACTTGTTAGATTTGATATCAAGTTATGTTGTTTGCATAAAGGAAATAGAGAATAATTTGGTATCATTTCTACCTTAAAATTTTAGTAAACTTACTGGTGAAAGCATTAAGGCCTGAATTTTTTTTTTTCCTGTGGAAAACAATTTTTAATTGTTGATAAATTTTCTCTCATAGATTTAGTATTATTCAGAGTTTCTACATTTCTTGTGTTAATTTTAGTAATTTAGGTTTTCTAGACATTAGTCAATTCCTAGCTACCTTTTTCAAACTCATTTGCATAAAGTTTTTCATACAATCCTTTTGTTTTTTAAATGTATGTAGGGTCTGTAGTAGTATTCCATTTTTTAATCGCAAAATTGGTAATTTGTACATTCTTTTTCTTCTTGAATTTGTTTGTAGTTATTTTCTTATTGTAGTTATTTTCTATGTTGTTATTTTTTTGTTTGCATTTTTAGAAAAGATGAGAAAGTTACATGGTCTGGAGAGAAACCAGAGGATAAGTTTGAATCTTTATTAATTCCTCCCTTCTACTATCTGTTGATTTAATTTGATCTTCACTTTATAACTTTCAGTCTTAGACATTAAGCTCCTTAATTTCTAACATTATAATTTTATAATTATATGCATGTGAATATGGCTTTAGCTGTGTCTCACAAGCTTTACACTGCATTTTTATCACTATTGAGTTAAAAGCATTCTAATTTCCTTCGTTTTTGTTTTCTCTGACCAGTAGATGATTTAGAAGCTGTATCTGATGCTTCTGGTGCCAACATTTCATCTCCCTGTCTGCTCTGGTTTCAACTGCAGCTGCAGTGAGCTCCTTTCTTGCTAACAGCCTCCCACCTCAAGTGTGAGGCATGTAACTCTGTACTTTCTGCTCCAGGACAACACAGATTCTCTGGGAGGCTGCTTGACTTGTGCACAAATCCAGCCGTCCAATACAGGGAATTTAGCACTGCCAAGGCCACTCAATCCATGGTCAATTGGAGCTGGTATATAAATGTCTCAGCCTCCTCTCCTTCCGTGGTAAGTTCTGGGGTGCTTTATGCCTGTCATAGGTCCTTAAACAATCAAGTCATCGTTGGACAAACCAGATATTTTACATCATTGGCTTTCCCAGATTCTTTGTCTGGATTTTCCCATTCTCTCATTGCTCCTTCCGGAGAGCACCTCCCAAATAGACTATCTATACTATGCTGACATCTCTAGATCTGCTTTTGGGGGAATTCAAAATAGAACTATTGTATTACTTAATTTCCAGTTATTAGTTTTTTTGTTTTTTTTTTTAAATTAGTGATTTCTACCTGAATTTTACTGTGGTCAGAGAAAATTTCCTCTAAAATCAATACTTTTGAATCATGCTTATATAGTATCTGTTCCAAAATACTTAACATTAATATTTAAAAAGAATATATAATGTAGCCGATGTGGCAGGTGGTGGTATTTTTAGTGGACAGAGGAAAGAGATTATAAATAGAAATGGTCAAGGGCAACTTCTTTCTTCGGTTGTCATTCGGGTACTTAAGTGTGTCTTGCCATCTTTGCAGCTGAGTGATAAAATTGGGCCTGGAGTTGCCTCTCTTCTTCAAGATGCCCTCACCTTTTGGAAGCTAAGTGGGAATGGGTGGAGCTCCATATAAAGTAGTCAAGGAGCAGGCTGATGCACGAATGTTTTAATGCAGGCCTTAATCTAAGAGTTTCTCAAGGTCACCCATGGTGCAGCTAGATTCACAGTCAAGAGAACAGATAGGAATTTGTGGCCAATATTTCATGTAGCAAGAGTGACGATTTGTCTGTAATGCTTTGTGTTCGTTTCCGTAAAAGAACCTAGTATGACTCTTGGTGGCTTTGGTAAGAAGCTGATTGTGGACAGAGCTGAATGCATAATTTATTCAGGACAAAAGGAAAATATAGACACTTTTACAAAATACATGAATAAAAGTGCTGTTAAAAGTGCTAACGTATCATGTTTTTACATTTTTCCATAGTCTTTCTCTTGACTTATCATGATGTTTTCAAATGTGCTATTTAATGTCATAAGTAAAGACAAATTACCATTGTTAATTATTAGCATGCATTTTACCATTCATCTTTATATAAAATTGGCAGTTGCATTTTGTAGCTCATACATGCATATATATTTCATTCTTTTTTATTACTCTTTATTATTATTATTATTATACTTTAAGTTCTAGGGTACATGTGCATAACGTGCAGGTTTGTTACATATGTATACTTGTGCCATGTTGGTGTGCTGCACCCATCAACTCGTCAGCACCCATCAACTCGTCATTTACATCAGGTATAACTCCCAATGCAATCCCTCTCCCCTCCCCCCTCCCCATAATAGGCCCCGGTGTGTGATGTTCCCCTTCCCGAGTCCAAGTGATCTCATTGTTCAGTTCCCACCTATGAGTGAGAACATACGGTGTTTGGTTTTCTGTTCTTGCGATAGTTTGCTGAGAACGATGGTTTCCAGCTGCATCCATGTCCCTACAAAGGACACAAACTCATCCTTTTTAATGGCTCCATAGTATTCCATGGTGTATATGTGCCACATTTTCTTAATCCAGTCTGTCACTGATGGACATTTGGGTTGATTCCAAGTCTTTGCTATTGTGAGTAGTGCTGCAATAAACATATGTGTGCATGTGTCTTTATAGCAGCATGATTTATAATCCTTTGGGTATATACCCAGTAATGGGATGGTTGGGTCATATGGTACTTCTAGTCCTAGATCCTTGAGGAATCGCCATACTGTTTTCCACAATGGTTGAACTAGTTTACAATCCCACCAACAGTGTAAAAGTGTTCCTATTTCTCCACATCCTCTCCAGCACCTGTTGTTTCCTGACTTTTTAATGATTGCCATTCTAACTGGTATGAGATGGTATCTCATTGTGGTTTTGATTTGCATTTCTCTGATGGCCAGTGATGATGAGCATTTTTTCATGTGTCTGTTGGCTGTATGAATGTCTTCTTTTGAGAAATGTCTGTTCATATCCTTTGCCTACTTTTTGATGGGGTTGTTTTTTCCTTGTAAATTTGTTTGAGTTCTTTGTAGGTTCTGAATATTAGCCCTTTGTTAGATGAGTAGATTGCAAAAATTTTCTCCCATTCTGTAGGTTTCCTGTTGACTCTGATGGTAGTTTCTTTTGCTGTGCAGAAGCTCTTTAGTTTAATTAGATCCCATTTGTCAATTTTGGCTTTTGTTGCCATTGCTTTTGGTGTTTTAGACATGAATTCCTTGCCCATGCCTATGTCCTGAATGGTATTACCTAGGTTTTCTTCTAGGGTTTTTATGGTATTAGGTCTAACATTTAAGTCTCTAATCCATCTTGAATTAATTTTTGTATAAGGAGTAAGGAAAGGATCCAGTTTCAGCTTTCTACTTATGGCTAGCCAATTTTCCCAGCACCATTTATTAAATAGGGAATCCTTTCCCCATTTCTTGTTTTTGTCAGGTTTGTCAAAGATCAGATGGCTGTAGATGTGTGGTATTATTTCTGAGGACTCTGTTCTGTTCCATTGGTCTATATCTCTGTTTTGGTACCAGCACCATGCTGTTTTGGTTACTGTAGCCTTGTAGTATAGTTTGAAGTCAGGTAGCGTGATGCCTCCAGCTTTGTTCTTTTGACTTAGGATTGTCTTGGCAATGTGGGCTCTTTTTTGGTTCCATATGAACTTTAAAGCAGTTTTTTCCAATTCTATGAAGAAACTCATTGGTAGCTTGATGGGGATGGCATTGAATCTATAAATAACCTTAGGCAGTATGGCCATTTTCACGATATTGATTGTTCCTATCCATGAGCATGGTATGTTCTTCCATTTGTTTGTGTCCTCTTTTATTTCACTGAGCAGTGGTTTGTAGTTCTCCTTGAAGAGGTCCTTTACATCCCTTGTAAGTTGGATTCCTAGGTATTTTATTCTCTTTGAAGCAATTGTGAATGGAAGTTCATTCCTGATTTGGCTCTCTGTTTGTCTGTTACTGGTGTATAAGAATGCTTGTGATTTTTGCACATTAATTTTGTATCCTGAGACTTTGCTGAAGTTTCTTATCAGCTTAAGGAGATTTTGCACTGAGACAATGGGGTTTTCTAAATATACAATCATGTCATCTGCAAACAGGGACAATTTGACTTCTTCTTTTCCTAACTGAATACCCTTGATTTCTTTCTCTTGCCTGATTGCCCTAGCCAGAACTTCCAACACTGTGTTGAATAGGAGTGGTGACAGAGGGCATCCCTGTCTTGTGCCAGTTTTCAAAGGGAATTTTTCCAGTTTTTTCCCATTCAGTATGATATTGGCTGTGGGTTTGTCATAAATAGCTCTTATTATTTTGAGATAAGTTCCATGAATACCAAATTTATTGAGCGTTTTTAGCATGAAGGGCTGTTGAATTTTGTCAAAGGCCTTTTCTGCATCTATTGAGATAATCATGTGGTTTTTGTCTTTGGTTCTGTTTATATGCTGGATTATGTTTATTGATTTGCATATGTTGAACCAGCCTTGCATCCCAGGGATGAAGCCCACTTGATCATGGTGGATAAGCTTTTTGATGTGCTGCTGGATCCGGTTTGCCAGTATTTTACTGAGGATTTTTGCATCGATGTTCATCAGGGATATTGGTCTAAAATTCTCTTTTTTTGTTGTGTCTCTGCCAGGCTTTGGTATCAGGATGATGTTGGCCTCATAAAATGAGTTAGGGAGGATTCCCTCTTTTTCTATTGATTGGAATAGTTTTAGAAGGAATGGTACCAGCTCCTCCTTGTACCTCTGGTAGAATTCAGCTGTGAATCCATCTGTTCCTGGACTTTTTTTGGTTGGTAGGCTATTAATTATTGCCTCAATTTCAGAGCCTGCTATTGGTCTATTCAGGGATTCAGCTTCTTCCTGGTTTAGTCTTGGAAGAGTGTAAGTGTCCAGGAAATTATCCATTTCTTCTAGATTTTCTAGTTTATTTGCGTAGAGGTGTTTATGGTATTTTCTGATGGTAGTTTGTATTTCTGTGGGATCAGTGGTGATATCCCCTTTATCATTTTTTATTGCATCTATTTGATTCTTCTCTCTTTTCTTCTTTATTAGTCTTGCTATCAGTCTGTCAATTTTGTTGATCTTTTCAAAAAACCAACTCCTGGATTCATTGATTTTTTGGAGGGTTTTTTGTGTCTCTATCTCCTTCAGTTCTCCTCTGATCTTAGTTATTTCTTGCCTTCTGCTAGCTTTTGAATGTGTTTGCTCTTGCTTCTCTAGTTCTTTTAATTGTGATGTTAGGGTGTCAATTTTAGATCTTTCCAGCTTTCTCTTGTGGGCATTTAGTGCTATAAATTTCCCTCTACACACTGCTTTAAATGTGTCCCAGAGATTCTGGTATGTTATATCTTTGTTCTCATTGGTTGCAAAGAACATGTTTATTTCTGCCTTCATTTCGTTATGTACCCAGTAGTCATTCAGAAGCAGGTTATTCAGTTTCCATGTAGTTGAGTGGTTTTGATTTGAGTTTCTTAGTCCTGAGTTCTAGTTTGATTGCACTGTGGTCTGAGAGACAGTTTGTTATAATTTCTGTTCTTGTACATTTGCTGAGGAGTGCTTTACTTCCAATTATGTGGTCAATTTTGGAATAAGTGTGATGTGGTGCTGAGAAGAATGTATATTCTATTGATTTGGGGTGGAGAGTTCTGTAGATGTCTATTAGGTCTGCTTGCTGCAGAGATGAGTTCAATTCCTGGATATCCTTGTTAACTTTCTGTCTCGTTAATCTGTCTAATGTTGACAGTGGGGTGTTGAAGTCTCCCATTATTATTGTATGGGGGTCTACCTCTCTTTGTAAGTCTCTAAGGACTTGCTTTATGCATCTGGGTGCTCCTGTATTGGGTGCATATATATTTAGGATAGTTAGCTCTTCCTGTTGAATTGATCCCTTTACCATTATGTAATGGCCTTGTCTCTTTTGATCTTTGGTGGTTTAAAGTCTGTTTTATCAGAGACTAGTGTTGCAACCCCTGCTTTTTTTTTGTTCTCCATTTGCTTGGTAGATCTTCCTCCATCCCTTTATTTTGAGCCTATGTATGTCTCTGCATGTGAGATGGGGCTCCTGAATACAGCAAACTGATGGGTCTTGACTCTTTATCCAGTTTGCCAGTCTGTGTCTTTTAATTGTTAGTCCATTTACATTTAAGGTTAATATTGTTATGTGTGAACTTGATCCTGCCATTATGATATTAACTGGTTATTTTGCTCGTTAGTTGATGCAGTTTCTTCCTAGCCTCGATGGTCTTTACATTTTGGCATGTTTTTGCAATGGCTGGTACCAGTTGTTCCTTTCCATGTTTAGTGCTTCCTTCAGGGTCTCTTGTAAGGCAGGCCTGGTGGTGACAAAATCTCTAAGCATTTGCTTATCTGTAAAGGATGTTATTTCTCCTTCACTTATGAAACTTTGTTTGGCTGGATATGAAATTCTGTGTTTAAAATTCTTTTCTTTAAGAATGTTGAATATCGGCCCCCACTCTCTTCTGGCTTGTAGAGTTTCTGCCGAGAGATCTGCTATTAGTCTGATGGGCTTCCCTTTGTGGGTAACCCAACCTTTCTCTCTGGCTGCCCTTAAGATTTTTTCCTTCATTTCAACTTTGGTGAATCTGGCAATTATGTGTCTTGGAGTTGCTCTTCTCGAGGAGTATCTTTGTGGAGTTCTCTGTATTTCCTGAATTTGAATGTTGGCCTGCCCTACTAGGTTGGGGAAATTCTCCTGGATGATATCCTGAAGAGTGTTTTCCAACTTGGTTCCATTTTCCCCCTCACTTTCAGGCACCCCAATCAGACGTAGATTTGGTCTTTTTACATAATCCCATACTTCTTGCAGGCTTTGTTCATGTCTTTTTCTTCTTTTTTCTTTAGCTTTCTCTTCTCACTTCATTTCATTCATTTGATCCTCAATCGCTGATACTCTTTCTTCCAGTTGATCGAGTCAGTTACTGAAGCTTGTGCATTTGTCACGTATTTCTCGTGTCATGGTTTTCATCTCTGTCAGTTCGTTTATGGCCTTCTCTGCATCAATTATTCTAATTATCAATTCTTCCACTCTTTTTTCAAGATTTTTAGTTTCTTTGCGCTGGGTACATAATTCCTCCTTTAGCTCTGAGATGTTTGATGGACTGAAGCCGCCTTCTCTCAGCTCGTCAAAGTCATTTTCCGTCCAGCTTTGATCCATTGCTGGTGATGAGCTGCGTTTCTTTGGAGGGGGAGATGCGCTCTTATTTTTTTGAATTTCCAGCTTTTCTGCCCAGCTTTTCCCCCATCTTTGTGGTTTTATCTGCCTCTGGTCTTTGATGATGGTGACGTACTGATGGGGTTTTGGTGTGGGTGTCCTTCCTGTTAGTTTTCCTTCTAACAGTCAGGACCCTCAGCTGTAGGTCTGTTGGAGATTGCTTGAGGTCCACTCCAGACCCTGTTTGCCTAGGTATCAGCAGCAGAGGCTGCAGAAGATAGAATATTGCTGAACAGCGAGTGTACCTGTCTGATTCTTGCTTTGGAAGTTTCCTCTCAGGGGTGTACTCCACCGTGTGAGGTGTGGGGTGTCGGTCTGCCCCTAGTGGGGGACGTCTCCCAGTTAGGCTACTCAGGGGTCAGGGACCCACTTGAGCAGGCAGTCTGTCCGTTCTCAGATCTCAGCCTCCATGTTGGGAGATCCACTGCTCTCTTCAAAGCTGTCAGACAGGGTTATTTGCATCTACAAAGGTTTCTGCTGCTTTTTTGTTGTTGTTGTTGTTTAGCTGTGCCCTGTCCCCAGAGGTGGAGTCTACAGAGACAGGCAGGCCTCCTTGAGCTGCTGTGAGCTCCACCCAGTTCGAGCTTCCCAGCGGCTTTGTTTACCTACTTAAGCCTCAGCAATGGTGGGCGCCCCTCCCCCAGCCTCACTGCTGCCTTGCCCTTAGATTGCAGACTGCTATGCTAGCAGTGAGGGAGGCTCCGTGGGCATGGGACCCTCCCGGCCAGGTGTGGGATATAATCTCCTGGTGTGCCCGTTTGCTAAGTCCCTTGGTAAAGCGCAGTATTAGGGTGGGAGTTACCCGATTTTCCAGGTGTTGTGTGTCTCAGTTCCCCTGGCTAGGAAAAGGGATTCCCTTCCCCCTTGCACTTCCCAGGTGAGGCGATGCCTTGCCCTGCTTCAGCTCTCGCTGGTTGGGCTGCAGCAGCTGACCAGCACCGATTGTCTGGCACTCCCTAGTGAGATGAGCCTAGTACCTCAGTTGAAAATGCAGAAATCACCTGTCTTCTGTGTCGCTCACGCTGGGAGCTGGAGACTGGAGCTGTTCCTATTAGGCTATCTTGCTCCGCTGTCTGCCTGCCTGTTTATATTTCATTCTTACCAGAATGGCGGAAATGCTGCACAAAATAAAGTCAATTGCTTTTATTTCATTTCATGATATGCACACATTCTACCAACTCTCTACCTTTGGCTGACTAATGAGTGAGAAAGCACTCAAGGAAAAGAAACGTGGGTTGCTCTTTCCTTCCTTTCCTCCTAAGTCATTATTTTCAAAGTATGTGGTTGCCTAATATAAAGAGGTAGCTCAGGTAAGAAGGGACAGGATAGGGTGTTTTGGTTGTTTGGTTTTCTGTTTTTTTGGTTTTTTTGAGACGGGGTTTTACTCTTGTTGCCCAGGCTGGAGTGCAATGGCAAGATCTCAGCTCATTGCAACCTCCGCCTGGTGGATTCAAGCGATTCTCCTGCCTCAGCCTCCCAAGTACCTGGGACTTCAGGTATGCACCACCATGCCCAGCCAATTTTTGTATTTTTAGCAGAGACAGGGTTTCTCTATGTTGATCAGTCTGGTCTCGAAATCCTGACCTCAGGTGATCCTCCCGCGTCAGCCTCCCAAAGTGCTGGGATTACAGGCATGAGCCACGGCGCCTGGCTGGTTGTTCGGTTTTTTAAAGGTCAGTGGCTTCTGTCTGACTTTCAATCGAGCCCTGGTTTAAACAGATCGCGTGCAGCTTCTCGGGGCTGTCTGCGCTCCTCTTACTCAGTGGTGAAGGGAGTGAAGACTGGACTCTTCTAAGGAGGGAAGACATTTTTAGGGTAGAAAGGTAAAAATTTATTTATTTTTTTCTTTCACTGTTTTTCCTTGGTGGTGGCAGTAAGTGTACCTTACACACTCTGTGTGTCCCTCAGGGGCCTTTTATTTTTTTAAATCTCAAGGAAGTTATGGGCTGTGCCTGGGTCTGGGCAGAGGACTAAGGCCCAGCCGGCAGGGACTGTGGGACTCTGGAGCGGCCTCTCTTCCCTGTGGCCCCTGACCTTGGCATAGCTCCTGCCCCTGCAAGCCAGGGCTGGGGGACACTGAGCTCTGCACATCCCACCCTGACTGAGGAGTGGAGTTGGACCAGAGACTGCTCCTCTCCGTGACCTTTCAGATGGTCCTTTCAGCCTGGAAGGGAACTGTGTTTTCTTCCACCCTGCTTCTTGAGCGAGGGACCCACGTTGGCTGCCTTGGTTTCCTCAGCTGCCGCTCTCCTATCCTGCCGAAGCTGCTGCTGCCTCCATCTCTCCACCAGGTTCCTCTCTCTGTGCATGCCACCAGCTGCCCAGTACGGTGTTCTCAGCCGCACCTCCTGGACTTTGTCATGGATCACCACTTCCTCTCCCCTTAATGGAATCCTTCCCTGGGTCTCTGGACTCTTGAGTTCCTGGTTTTCATTCTTCTTCTCTGAACACTTTTGCATTTTTCTCCCCAGTCAGGTACTCATAATTCAAATTTCTATCCTTGGCTTTCATTTCTAAGCCACGTGCAAAACCTGCAGGTAAAAAGAAAAAAAAAAAAAAGACACTTTTTTTGTCAAATATTTTAACATCATATCTGGCACTAATTAGCAAGTAACTTTCCAGAAATATGTAAGCTGGTACACTGTCAGCAGCATAGCTTCTAATTCCAAAGTTAGTTCTGTCAGTATACATTTAGATCTAGATCTAGATCTTTATCTAGATATAGACATGCACATAAAATTTTCCTTAGTATTAGTCATTGGAAAGATCATTTCTTAAGGTTCCATCATTATACGTACATCTACAATTCTCCAGGTAACTCATTTTCACAAAGGATCAGGTGCCTGTGCACAGGGGTTGGGCAAGTTGGTAAAGTGAGAAGGCATTCCAGGCAAAGTGCACAGTGCATGCAAGCCCCTGAAGCTGGAGACAGCCTGCTCTGATGGGGACCGCGGGTAAAGGGAGATGGATCTGCAAATGGAGACAAGGCTGAGGTCATCCCGTGCCCCTGATGGTACTCTAAGGAATTTAGATGTTAGTTTCAGTGACAAGAACCATTTGAGGATTTTTAAACAAGGGAACAACTTGAAAGAATTCACGTTAGAATGTAGATTTGATCTTCTTAAGGGCACAGAGAACTCTCAAAAGAAAACTCATTCGGGCAGCAGGATATTTAAAGGAGATGTGACGAAGGCCAGGCACCCCAGCAAACAGTGACAGGTCAGGACACAGCCCGCAGGGTATCTTTTGGGTCTGGGCAGACTGGGGCAGCCAGTAGGGAGCGGTTGCTGGATAGTGGGGGCTGGGGAGTCACGGATGGAACAAGTAGAGGTAATCCAGTATCAAATTTAAAAAGATGCATTGAGGTTTGTTATTTAAACAGAGCTTGTTTTTTTTCTGTATAAACGCTAGCGATGAATTTTGCTTAAAATACTAATGTTTTTAGATTTTGCATGTTTCTATACAGCTGCTGCCCACATGACCTTTTTTTGTTCCCCTCCCTCCCCTGCCCACCTCGAGGCTCCTCTCCCTTTCCATCTCCTCCTCTCCCCTTTTCTCCACTCCTCTCTTCTCTCCTCTTACCTTTGGTTTTGTTTTTAAATATTTTATCTTTTAAAGAAAGCGTTGGGTTTCTGATTGCAATTTCTCCTAAATCCACTAGGTGGAACTAAAGTATGCGATTTTATTTTTCCCATACCATCGCGACATGCTTCAAATGTAAACTGGCTCATATTAAATATGTGTTATCTTACTACAAAAGTGGAAGATATTTATTATATATCCTTTTGGAAATAGCAAAAGTCAGAAAAAAACTAAAATCAAAACTTTCATAGTTAGCCATTCTTTCTCTGAAATTTATTTTAAATTCATATATTTTGTAGTTAATAGGCATCACGCTTAAAAAACCGTTTAGTTTCCTAATTTATTTTACCTACCACTGTATCCTAGACATTTTTCTACATTATTCTCAAGAATTTAAAATTGTAATATAAAATTATAATTGATGTATATTGTATATGTCTCTGTATCTCCGTAGATATAGCAAAGGTTTTATAAATAAGCCATTTATAGTCATCGTGTACGTGTTTGCCCACATCTCTGGCCCTTTGAAAGACAGATTCACAGAATTTTATTTGAGGATCAAAAGGAATGGACATTTTTAGGACTCTTGATCTGTTGCAGTGTTTACAAAACGGATGAAGCACGTACCTGCTTGTCACTGCTATATCTGAGAGGTCCCGCCTCTCCCTCCCACTCGCTCTCTCCCCACCACCCTCGCCAAATCTAGATCAGGGTCTTTTTCTTGTTAAGGAGTCTTCGTCTTCTGACTTTACTTCCAAAGGCGTAATGGTAAAACAGCTTGGCCAGATTCCTGGATGGACGCTGAGGTACTCAACCAAAGTAATTTTTCTTCGTTATGAATTCGCCAAGTGTCATTAATCAGAACAATTTTTAAAAGTAAGAAGAAAGGTATTGGCCAGCAGATGGCGCCCTAGAATAAAAACAGCGGTAGATGAAGAAATGTTGATTTTTCTTGCCATGATTTGTCTCTAAGCCATGATTGGATTTGACATAAGTGTGCTGTAAGGAAGTTGTTAAGAATAAACACAGCCAATGCTCAGAGTTAAGAAAACGCAATGGTTTAGCAGGAATCCATCCATGGGAGTACAGAAAGTTGAAAATGTTCAAAATTTAACACTTGGCTGTGCTATATTTATGTTTGCCGGCTTAGGTAGGAGTTTCAGTGCTTTCCTAGGGAGGACCTGAGAGCAATGATGAGTGGAGGTCTTTATTCCTAGTCAGGCCTCCTCAATCTCATATTTTCTGTCCTTTGTGAGGCATTGTTCCTCCTACCATGACCCCAGGGCTTATACGTATACTAAGTAGAAAATCTAAGATCTGTGCTTACAATATGTCTTTTCTGTGGTATAGGTATTAAAAATTACAATTTCCCTTCTTAAAGGTATGGTAGGAGCTAATAAAGGAGCACTATGGAGCTCTAAAAATGATGAATATGTCTAGACTTTCACTAGTAACCATGATAAAATAAGTTTTATCAGATCATCATTGTCTAGAGATAGATATATAGAGATAGACGGATAGAATCTGTATATCAACATCTGTGTAATATATGAACCACACATAATCATTCTAGGTTTTCTCATTGTTCCCGGTGGCACTGGTGATCTGATAAACCTATTTTATCACAGTTACAGGTGGAAGTCTAGACATATTTATCATTCTTTAAAGCTTCATAGTGCTCTCTTTTGTGGCTATTTTACAAAATCCCTGTTGGTGAGTACCCTTGCCTTCGAAATTTGATTATTACAAACTAGCAAATGAAAATTTCCCAGTGCCTGCTTTTTTGTGGTTTTCTAGTTTTTTGAGGTATAATTGATATGCAAGAAACTGCATATATTTAAAGTGTACAATTTAAAAAGTTTTGACAGAAGTACACACCTATGACTCAATCGCCATAATCAAGACTGCTGACATAACTACACCCCCAAAACTTTCCTTGTACCTCTTTGTAATCCCTCCTTTCTCCTACTTCCATGGCCAAGGAACCACTGATCTGTTTTCTTTCATTATGAATTAATTTTGCTCTTCTAGAATTTTACATAAATGGAATCATACAGTATACACTTTTATGTCTGTCTTCTACTTTTGAGATTTGCTTATGGTTATATGTATTACTATTTCATTCCTTTGTGTCATTGTGTGATAGAGCACATTTTGTTTATCCTTTCACTTTTTGATGAACATTTAGATAGCTTCTAATGTTTTTAGCATTTACAAAAAACTGTTGTAAGTGTTTGTGTGAAAGTCTTTGTACAAACCCATGTAGGTTTTCTTTTTCCTCTTGGGGGAAATGCTTTGGCATGGGATCATATATTAAGTGCACATTCAACTTTTTAAAAAATACATTTTATTGTGTATATTTAAGATATACATGACATTGCGGGGCACATATAGTCAGTAAAAAGGGTACTGTACTGAAGCAAAGTAACATATCCATCATCTCACATAGTTACCCTTTTGTGTGTGTGTGTATGGCAAGAATAACTAAAATCTACTCATTTAGCGTGAATTCCATACATAGCACGATTTTATTACCTATAATTCTCATGTTCTACCTTAGATCTCTAGACTTGTTCCTTCTACATATCTGCTACTTTGTATCCCTCTGACCTACATCTCCCATTACCACTCCCCCCACCCCCATGTCCCCCTGCCCCCCTGCCCCCAACCCATTGCCCCTGGTAAGCACTATTTTGTTCTCTGTCTCTGTACACTTGCTTTTTTTTTTTGATATAGAAAGAAAAACATTACATCTCACTTACATGTAGAATCTTTTTAACAACGTGAAACATTTAACCTTTTCATAAATCAACAGAAAGTTTCTGATGAGGGTTGTACTATTTCACATTTCCACCAGCAGGAGAGTTCCAGCTCCTTTACAGCGCCCAATATGGGGTGTGGTCAGTGCTTTTACATTGTATTAGGTGCATAGTACCCTCTCATTGTAGTTTTGATTTTTCCTATGACTAATGGTATTTCATTTGTTTGGTTGCAAAACATGCATCTTTTTTGGTGAAGGATCTGTTTAAATCTGCCCATAAAAGAAATTAGGTTATTTGGTTTTTAGTATTGGGTTTGAGAGTTTTTTATATTTACTGAGTAAACTTCTTTATTGTATATATGTTTTAAAAATGTATTCTCTTAGTCTATGGCTTGTCATAGGGTTTGAGAGTTTTTTATATTTACTGAGTAAACTTCTTTATTGTATATATGTTTTGAAAATGTATTCTCTTAGTCTATGGCTTGTCATTTCATTCTCTTGACAGTATCTGTAAGAGTATCCTTTGAAGAACAGACAGTTTTAATTGTGATGAAAGCAAATTTATGAAGTTGTTCTTTTATGGATGTTGTTTTTGGTGTCATATTTAAGTAATCTTTGTCTAAGCCAAAGTCGCAAGGTTTTCTCCTAATTTTTTTCTAAATTGTTCTATCATTTTAGGTTTACAGTTTTGGTCTATTAACAATTTTGAGTTCATTTTTTAATGGAGCAAAGTATGGGCCAATTTTTCTTTCTCACATATGGATCTAAACTTACTCCAACATGATTTTCTGAAAAGACTATTCATGTTTTCGCTGAAACCACACTGTTTTGTTTACTGAAGTTTTATAATAATTCTTTGAATTCTTTATTGTGATTCCTGTCTTCATTCTTTTTTCAGGCTGTTTTGGATGGTCTAGGTTCTTTGTATTTCCAGACAATTGATTTTTGTATCTTGTATCCTGAATCTTGTTAAACCACTTATTACTTTTGTAGAATTGTATATTTCATTACCTTTTTTAACATAGATAATCATGCTTCTGTGAATAATGATAGTTTTATGTTTTTCTTTCCAATATAAATACATTTTTATTTATTTTTCTTATCTTGCTCCACTGGCTGAAACCTCAAGTATAATGTTGAATAGAAGTTGTGAATGTGGACATGTCTGTCTTGGCATGATTTTGAAACCCAACCCAATAGCCCCTTAGATAGTTTGTTTGTTTTGTCATAGAAATTGACTCCCTGGTCTTAAAGCTTGAAACTTTTGTTTTATCTGAGATCCTTCCTTGGGAAATGGCCTTCAGGCCTCTCAAAAATGGTGTCAAAGAACTGAAACTCCATTGTTTTATTCATATCTTGTTTTTGAAGTTTGTTTGCTTCTGTGGAATTTCAGTTTTTATCATATATATATATAAAAGATTTTAAGGGATTTTTAAACAATATTTTTGTTTCTTTCTGCACTTTATTCTGTAATTCGTGGGATCCAGTTACATGTATACTAGGCTAGTTGACACTCCTATAGCTGATAGATGCTTTATACATTTTCTATTTTTTTCTTTCATTTTGTGTTTTATTTTGTATGATTTCTTTCTTTCTCTCTCCCTTCCTTCCCCCCTTCCTTCCTCCCCCCCCTCCTTCCTTCCTTCCTTCCTTCTTCCTTCCTTTGCATCATTTCAGTATCATATAGAACAGTTTCAGTGCCCTAAAAATTCCCTGTGCTTCACTATTTATATCTCTCACGAGCCTCTGGCAAAGGCTGAACTTTTTTTTTTTTTTAACTGTCCTCATAGTTTTGCCTTTTCCAGAATGTCATATAGTTGGAATTATACAGTGCATTGCCTTTTCACATGGGCTTTGTTTTCACTTAGCATATGTTTTTAAGATTTCTCCATATATATTTTTTAAATAGACTTTATTTTTAGAGCAGATTAGGTTCACAGCAAAATTAAGCAAAAGATACAGAGATTTCACATGTACCCCTCCCCACATATTTGTATCAATATCCCACTATCAATATCCTGCATCCCCACTATCACTATCAAAGTCCTGCACCAAAAGTGGTATATTTGTTACTATGGGTTAATCTACAGTGAGTGACACATCATTATCATCTGAAATCCATACTTTACATTAGAGTTCACTGTTGCTATTGTATATTTGAGTTTTGACACATGTATAATTACATTTATTCACCATTAGAAGGCAGAATAGTTTCACTGCCCTAAAAATCCCCAGTGCTCTGCTGATTCATCCCTCCTTCCCCACAACCCCAGCAAGCATTGATCTTTTTATAGTCTCTGTAGTTTTGCCTTGTCCAGAATGCCATACAGTTAAAATCATACAGCACGTAGCCTTTTCAGATTGGATCGTTTCATTTAGTAATATGTATTTAAGGTTTTGCAATGTATTTTTATTGCTTGATATTTTTAGTGCTGAATAATATTCCATTGTCTAGATATACCACAAGTTATTTATCCATTCATCTGCTGAAGGACTTCTTGGTTGTTTCCAAGTTTTGGTAATTTTGGATAAAGCTTCCATAAACGTCTGTGTGCAGGTTTTTGTGTTGATATAAGTTTTCAGATCATTTGGTAAAATATCAAGGAGCATGATTGTTGGATTTTATGGTAAGTGTGTGTATAGTTTTGTAAGAAACTGCCAAACTATCTTTCAAAGTGGCTATACTATCTTACCTTCCCACCAGCAATGAGAATTCTTGTTGCACACCCTCCTTAGCATTTGCTGTCACTGTTCTGGATTTTAACTATTTTAATATGTGTATAGTGGTATCTCATTGTTGTTTTAATTTGCATTTTTACAATGACATACGATGTGAAGCATCTTTTCATATGCTTATGTGCCATCTCTATCTCTTCTTTGGTGAGGTGTCTGTTAAGGTCTTTGACCCATTTTTAAACCAGGGTTGTTTTCTTGTTGTTGAGATTTAAAAATTCTTTGTATATTTGGATAACAGTCCTTTATTAGATGTCTCTTTTACAAGTATTATCTCCCAGTGTGTGGCTCGTCTTTTTATTCTCTTGACAGCATATTTTACAGAGTAGACTTTTTTATTTTAATGAAGTCAGCTTATAAATTCTTTCAAGGATAATGCTTTTGGTGATTTATCTAAAAAGTTATCACAAAAATTAAAGTCATCTAGATTTTCTTGTATGTTACCTTTGAGAAGTTTTATAGTCTTGTCTTTTATACTTATTTCTGTGATTCATTTTGAGTTAATTTTGTGAAGGGTGCCTGTGTCAAGATTCATTATTTATTTTTTTGCATGTAAATGTCCAAGTGTTCCAGCACCATTTGTTGAAAAAACTGTATTTTCTCCAGTGCTTTATTGTCTTTGGCCCTTTGTGAAGGATAATTTGACTGTATTTATGTGGGTTTATTTCTGGACTTGTTATTATTCTGTTCCATTGATCTATTTCGATCTTCTTTTGCTAATATCACATGGTCTTGATGAGTGTTAAGTCCTGAAGTTCTGTAGTGTCAGTCTCACAACTTTATTTTCCTCCTTCAATATTCTGAGTCTTTTTCCTTTTTATATAAACTTTATAAACTTTAAAATTAAACATTAAACTTCAAAATTTAAATTTAAAGCAAATAAACTATAAAATTAATTTGCTGATATTCACAAAATTACTTTCTGTGACTTTGATGGAAATTGCACTGAATCTATAGAAAACATTTTTAATTGCAGAAATAATGTATGAGCCTATTCTGTTTATCAAAGTAAAGTTACAGATAAGCCAAAGTACCTTTTTTTCCCCAAATGGTCAATGCTAACAACTCCTAAAAGAAAACCAAGGTAATTGTTGTGTTTGATATATTCTTTCACACTTTAAAACATGTTTATGTACAAAATATATGTCTCTAGAAACAAGTTGGGAAGAACTGACATCTTGACAATATTGACTCTTTCTTTCCATGAACACAGAATATCTCTTCATTAGTTTAGTTCTTCTGTGGTTTCTTTTATCACTGTTTTGTAGTCTTTCTCATGTAGATCTTATACTTTTTTTTTTTTTTACAGCTTATACCTAAGAATTTCATTATTGGGGTGCAAATGTACATAGTAATATGTTTTTAATTTCAAATTGTATGTATTTATTGCTGATATAGCTGATACATAGAAAAGTGACTGACTTTTACATACTAATGTTGCGTTGTTCAACCTTGCTATAATTGCTTCTTAACGTCAGGCCTTTTTTTTGTTGTTGATTCTTTCTGCATAAATGATTATGTCATCTGCAAACAGAGATGGTTTTCTTTCTTTCTTTTCCATCAGTATATCTTTTACCTCTTTCTTGTTTTATTGCATTAGCTAGGACTTTTGGTATGATATTGAGAAGCGGTGGTGAAAGGGGGTATCCTTGCCTTGTTTCTGGTCTTAGTGGGAAAGCTTTGAGTTTCTCAGGACCGAAGCATTTTTAATTGCAGAAATAATATATGAGCCTATTCTCTTTACCAAAGTAAAATTACAGATAACCCAAAGTGCCTTTTCCCCAAATTGTCAATGCTAACCACTCCTAAAAGAAAACCAAGGTAGTTGTGCTTTGTACATTCTTTCATACTTTAAAACATGTTTATGTACAAAATATATGTCTCTAGAAAAGATATATATATGCGTGTGTATTATACTGACATATATACTTACATATATATCTCCAAATTGTACTTAAAAATAGAATGAAATGATTAACTGTGTCAAATACAGCTTAAAAATAGTAAAAGAATACTAAAAACCATTCTTTAGATTTTTAGTGATGCCGTGGTCAAATAAACATGATCATGGTGGGTTTAGGAGAGAATAGGAGGAGAGGAAAGCAAGACTGAATTTATAATTAAGCCTTTCAGGAGTTTAATTCCAAGGCAACAGAAAACAGTGGGTATGATGGGGAGGAGGTAGAACATTTCCTAAAATTGCTCCTACTTTGTTTGTAAAATGGCAAGCATCATCCTCTTAGAATGAGGATGGAGAGGTCATGTTCCCCTACATAGTTCCAAAGAAATTAGTGGCTTCTGTGTCATGTTGAAATAATATACTCAAGGACACTAGGACAGTAAGCAAATAACTCAGAAGATAAAAATTCTAATCAAGTCTGTTCAAGTCCAAAGCCTGTGCTGCAGGATTTTTCTGCAGTTTGCTCTGTTGACAACTGGCATCAGAATCCCTTGAGATTGTAGTTTAAAAATGTGTTCCCAAGCCCCACTCCAAATCTACTGCCTTAGAATACAGAACATTTATATATGAAAAGCTCTTCAAAGTCATTCTTACATACATTGAAGTGTGAAAAACAGTAATGTCTATTTTCCATCATAATCAGAGTTACAAAGTGAAATTTCTGTGAGTAGCAGGCTAACAGACACTTAAAAGAGTCAAAATGCCACGAAGGGAACTGTGGTCACCTGGGGTCCAGTTTAGACATGTTTAAAGAAAAGAAAGAAAGAAAGAAAACATATTTACAGGCTAGATTTGTGACTGAATTATTATACTACTTTCTCCAAGAGGAAGCTGTGTGTAGCAGCAAGATCTGGCCATGGGTCTGTCTACATTAGCATCACACTCTGACTAAATAGAATTAATTTGGGTAAGAAGGTGAACCAAGGGCTACTGATATTTTCAGATTGCTACTACCTAAATATCAGTTTTAATCAATAGTTTAATAGGTACACAAGATATCTAATGTGATTTCTCTCAAACTGTGGTGTGCAAGCAATAGACAAGATGACAATGGATGATACCAGACAAGAAATTAGAAAGAGGAATGCAACCTGTAATTACTGCAGTGAAGAGGTCCGTTGAATTGCATCGAGTCATGGAGGATAACCGCACCTGAGATAGAGGTGCATGTTTTTATCTATCCAAATTCAGGAGAGATTACAGTAAGAACTGGATAAGCACGACGTTGAAAATGTTACCTGGTATACAAAATGCATTGGGTTGTGAAATTACATCCTGAGTAAAGGCATGAGCTGAAGGTTTCCCTTTGACAGAACAGAAGGGTGAGCTATAAGAAGGGGCACGTCCATATGCAGCTTAGGAAGAATTATACTGAGAGTGAGAAGCTTCCAAGTTCATCGCAGCACAAAATCTGTCTGTAAATAACCTTACCATCACCCCGTGGAGTAGGAACCTCAGCCCACATAAGATGGCAAGTCTCTTTTTAGTTTATAACTCTCAGAAGGCATAAGAATGTAGAACTGATGAAGTTATTCCAATTAAAGGCATTGTTTCCACTGTGTTAACTTTAGGGGCATGCATGATCTCCATTGGGATGCTATTTGTGTAATTGTTACTTACATTATTTGAATGTATCAATGCTACTGGATAATCTGTCAAATTAGAATTGTGACTTAAATGTAAACTGTGTAATTGATATTAGATTTGCGATATCAGTTTGAAAGCTATAAAAGAATTTGACTCAATTTGTTAGCATAATGTCTACTGGGATTTCTCATGTTGTCTTGAAATGATAGATAAGGCTGAGGCTAAAGGCACAAACCACTCTGTATTTCACAAGAACAGCCAGTGCGTGGAGGCAGCCACTTTCCTGAGAGTTTATTCACAGATTATAGATCAGAGCTTCATGGCCTGGCTTCTGGATGAAATAAAAGGGAGACTGGGAAGTGGGCTACAGTGAGCGGCATGCTGTGTTCACAGTTGGAGGCCATTCCTGTTCCTCTTCATGTCATGGGAGGGGAGAAAGGGAAGTGTTTTCTCCCTGTGGCCCTGTTGGAACATTGAGAAAATCACTTGTCAACACCGGAGTGTTCTGCAAGAAGCAGAGGCTGGTCCCTCCATCCTCAGCTGAGTTCTTGCTGACTTCTAGGATCTGTAAGTCTCTGGTGCCAAGACATGAAGTAGCCCGGCAATGGAGTTCATGGGAGAGCTTGACCTGCATGCTTTGGGGCTTGGTGGCATTCAACACAAACACTAAGACTGCTGACAAAGCACTGTCTCAAGATTGCTGAAGGTCAGAGTGTTCTGGAGTAGGCTGTGTTAGGAGGGTCTGAAGGATGATCAATATGTGGCAGGGAAGAAGATGGGGGCATCACTCTTCCCCTTCCCAGTTCTATGAAACCATAGGAGAGTGCAGAAGAGAAACTCAGAAATGAACACACAAATGGGGTATCCAACAAGGAGAAGGAGTTTTGGGGTGTGTGTGCTCTGGTCAGGCCAAAGAGAGCCACAACTGCCTCTCTGGAGGGCATCCTAGTGGAGAGGGGGTCAGCACTGTGCTGTCACATCAGCAGATGCCTGTGGCATCACACAGACCCAGTAGGAAGCAGAGAAGGACTAGGACCACCTCCATCCCCTAGCAGGTGAGCAGCCATGTGAGGCATTCACTGCCTCCTTCCAGAACCCTCCTTCTTGCTCCCAGCCTGGAGGAGCAGGCACCTAGAGGGAGAAGGACTGGCCACTTCAGAGCAACCCTACCCCATCCACACCAGTGAGGGGTTTGGGAAAGAGTCTGAAATGAAATAGGAGGGCAGCATGGTGCCTTAGAAATGGTCAGAACTGAATCTTATATTATGCAATGACATCTCTAAAAACCCTAAATGACAGAAAACCACAGATACCATACCAAGATACCAGTAATGAACTATCTGGGTGTACCATTACGGGGTCAAAGTACTCTTCCATATGGTTTTAATATTTTAAGAAAATTTAATTAAAAACTTTCATAATCAAAGTTACTTGTTTAGGGGAACTTAATTTCTTAAATAGCTATATAAATTAATTAGAAAAATAAATCACTAATATTTTAAACAGTTATTAGTTTTATGAATAGAAAACCAAGATTTTTAGGTTGACCTGAAAGACTTATGAAGAAACCTTGTTTCAATGAGGAAAAGTATCCGTGTAGGAAATTAATTTTAAATCCCACACCAGGGACTCCAAGAGTCTTTTCAACACATGAATTCTCTCTCTTCCTTCCCAGACTTTAAGGCAAGTCACTTACTTAACGAGCATACTGTCTATCTTCTATCTATCTATCTATCTATCTATCTATCTATCTATCTATCAATCATCTATCTATCCATCTCTATCCTCAGAGATTCTGATTTTTTAGTTCTGTAAGAACTAGAGCCAAATGCACACGTGCATGATTGTCTAAAAATCTGTAATCACTTTATTGCATAGGAAAAGAAAAAGTAGTAATGAAAAATGTGAATTGCAAAAATTCCGAGGGCTGGGGGGATTAGGGAGATGGTCAAAAGATAACACATTTTTAATAAGGTTTAAGAGATCTACTGTACATTATGGTGACTATAGCTAATAAAAATTATACTTTTTGAAAATGGTTGAGAGTAATTTTAAGTGTTCTCACCACAAAAGGAAAAGATAAATATATGAGCCACATATGTTAATGAGCTTGATTTAGCCATTCCACAAGGTAGACCTGTATCAAGACATCATATTGTATACTGTAAAGGTATAAAACCTTTGTTTATCTATTCAAAATAAATTTTAGAAAAGCATTCAGCATTTTATTCTCTGAGAGTTGCTGAATGATCTAATTGGATTGATTTCCAAGGCAGTACAACAATGGATTCTTATCTCTCCTAAGAATTTGTTAGCAGGTGGTAGGCAAGGAAAAGTCAGTGAGGCTGACTTTAAAACATGGGAGTCTACAAAGAGCTAAGGGAACAATGAGGACAGCTGCATTGCAGTGGCAAGCTCTAAATCTCATTCTCATTTTTGTAAGAAAAAATAGCTGCACACACCTACAAACATTTAGATATGATTAATAAACGTGCACTCTGCACCCAAGGTTCTAGCATCATCTCATAGAGAGAGAGAGAATTGCCTGGCTCATTGTCTTTGCTTCTTCTTGGTTTAGTCCTTGCTGTTCTGATAAATGAGGGATGAACTGCAGTGCATGAGAGATATCGATCTTGGGTTGGAACACAGAAAATGTCAGTGAAGGATCCACAAATTTCATCTTTCATGGGAAACTGGTAGGCCAGACCAGCCCATCCTGTCTCAGAAAGTGAGTACCCCTGTGGCGGTGACAGCAGGATGTTGGAGGTGGGAGTATATTTCCACCGCACTGGCTAACTTAGAGCCTGTCATTTAAAATGACAAAGTCAGGCAGTGTGAGATTAATTTGTTGACAATCATCCCTTATTGAAATGTAACAGTCAACACATATTCCATATATGTAATATGTACACATCACACATTACACATATACATAGATGCCCATACAATCCATATTACAATAATACAATTGACAATCCATTTCTACTGATCACCTTCCAAATGCTGGCAATAATTAAAAGTCTGGACATACAAAGGAAAAGAACACATTGTTTCCTCCTCTAAGGAGCTCACAAGTTAGTAAGGGGAGGCCGAGAAACTGAGTTATAAATAAAGAGTTAAGGTAATCCCATTGCGAGGTGAAGCCAGCTGGACTTGCTGAGTCCAGTGGGGACTTGAAGAACTTTTCTGTCCTACAAGAGGATTGTAAAATGCGCCAATCAGCATTCTGTAGCTAGCTAGAGGTTTGTAAAATGGACCAATCAGCGCTCCACAGAATGGACCAATCAGTGCTCTGTAAAATGGACCAATCAGCAGGACATGGGTGGGGACAAATAAGGGAATAAAAGCTGGCCACCACAGCCAGTAGTGACAACCTGCTCAAGTCGTCTTCCCTGGTGTGGAAGCTTTGTTTTTCGCTGTTCACAATAAATCTTGCTGCTGCTAACTCTTTGGGTCCATGCCATGTTTAAGAGCTGTAACACTCACCGCTAAGGTCTGTGGCTTCATTCTTGAAGTCAGCAAGACTAGGAACCCACTGGAAGGAACAAACTCCGGACACACCAGCACTTTGGATGGCTGAGGTGGGCCCATTGCCTGAGCTCAGGAGTTGGACACCAGCCGGGGCAACATGGTGAAACCCCATCCCTACTAAAAATACAAAAAATCAGCCAGGCGTGGTGGTACATGCCTGTAATCCCAGCTACTCTGGAGGCTGAGGCAGGAGAAGCTCCTGAATTTGCGGGGTGGAGATTGCAGTGAGCGGAGATTGCACCATTGCACTCCAGCCTGGGCCACAGAGCAAGACTCCGGCTCAGAAAAAGAAAAAAAAAATTTAAAATCAGAGTGATGATTGCTAAGCAATAATACAAGTAATACAGTGTCAGGACTCTTCTGACCCATTTGCTGCACGTTAACCCACTTATTTTTCATGACTACCTAAAAAGGTAGTGGACCCTCATTACCGTCTCTGTTTACAAATGAATATATTGAGGCACCGAGAAGTTAACTTGGCCAGGATCCTTCAGCTAGTAAGTAGCAAAGACAGGCACTGGAACCCAAATAGGTTTAACCACCTCTGAGCTGCTGTTTTCCCATGTGGGCAGCTCATAGTCTGCTGGCTGGACCCTTACAGCCTGTCTCCAGTCTCACCAGTTGCTTCCTCCTTCCTGTGTCTGAGGTGGGCATGGGAGGAAGTCATGCGTTTACTCCAGCTGCCCAAACCATGGCGTGCACCCTGGCCCTCTCCTCAGTCTTGATGTGAGTCGTGAGACACCTGCAGCACCATCGCCTTGCAAGTGTTTCCTCCACTTCCTGTCTTCCTACATTGGCTATAGAGGAGGGTGCCGGACATACGGAAGCCGCCTGCACCACATCAGTAGTGGACACAGGCCCCTTCCTGAGCCCTCCACTGTATGCTAACACCTGACCTGTCGAAAGCCTGATCAAAAACATTAATGGGGCTTTGGCATCAGCGGAAGAGAAATACACCCCAAAGCACAACAAAAAGCCAACCGTGAGCTAGAGGATTATCCCCAGAGTTCATGGGTCCAACTCTTCCTCCACAGGAGCATCCTGTACACACAGACACATACCACACACTCTCCCCACACAACACACATGCACAAACCACACACACATATACCACACACACCACACACAAACACACATGCACACATACACACTACATACAACATACCACACACAACACACAGACCACACAACACACATGCACAGACCACACACCACGCACATACCTACTACACACGCCACACACAATACACACACACACCACACGTACACAAACACACCACACACATACATACTACATACAACACACCACACACACAACACACATATATGCCACACACATGTACACAAACACACCACACACATACATGCTACACATAGCACAACACACAATACACACGACACACCACACATGTACACAAACACACCACACACATACACACACAACACACCACACATGCACACAAACACACCACACACATACATACTACACACAATACACCACACACAATACACACACAACACATATATACCACACACACGTGTACACAAACACACCACACACATACATGCTACACACAACACAACACATACAATACACACACAACACACCACACATGTACACAAACACCACACACATACTACACAGAACACACCACACAATACACACACAATACACCACACATGCACACAAACACACCACACACATACATACTACACACAACACACCACACACAATACACACACCACACACATATATGCCACACACCACACATGTACACAAACACACCACACACATACATACCACACACACCACACACACTGCACTATACACATAACACCCACACCACACACAAACTTAACACATATACCACAAACACACATACCACATACACCGCACCATACACGCCACACATTCACACCATACACACAGAAATACACTGCACAACACACAGCACACACAAACACAACACAAACATATACACCACACACATACCACGTGTACTACATGCACAACACACACCCCCCACACAAACGTGCACCACACACACAGACATGCCACACACAAATCCTACATAGAGACATGCCACACACATACATGTATGCTACATATACCACACATACACATCACACACACATAAACACACCACATACCTACCCCACACACACATTATATATTGTCTCCCCATTTCCCTGTCCCAGCAACCAAGAGAAAGACTTTGAACCCTGCCCTCAGCAGCCATGGCTCCGCCCCACCAAATCCTTCACTCATCCACCCATGCTATTTTCCATTTGATTGGGCCTTCTTCAGTGAGAACAATGGCCAGAAAGTCAGTTATCTTTATGAAAATAAATATAGGAAGGAAGGAAACAAGAAAGGGCATGAAGAAAGGAAGAAGGAAGGAGGGGAAGAAGGGCAAGAGGAAGGAAGGGGAATGGAGGGGAAGTGGGGAGGGAACTCATTCTTAACCCAGTGGCGGCTTCCTCACTTTGTCTCCTTCCCCACCCTTTGAATCAGAATAAGCCTACCCAATCTAAGAATGTCTATTCTTGCAGAATCATAGTATTTTATTATTATATGTAATATTAATGTGGATGGCATTGAAAGCCCAGGAGTGAGAGAGGTCCCCTAGGGAGAGCAAAAGAAGCTGGAAAGAACCTTAATATTTCATTGACCTTGATGGAGGGGGCAGAGTGAGTAGTGAGTCCACCAGTGTTTGTTGAGCCTCTACTCTGTGCCTACTATATGCCAGGCAGGTCAAACAATTTAGAATTACTGTATGAAGGCAGTTTCTGTCCGACTGTATTAGCATTTTAAAAAACGTTTGAGTTATTACATAGTACCATTGACCTTTATTGGATGTAGGATTCCATGAATTTTAGCACATTGCACAGTATCATGTACCCACAACCACAGTCACAGTCAGGATACAGGACAGGACCACCCCCAGAGTCCCTTGTGTAACCCCGTTCTAAACATATCCTCCCCCAACCCCTAAGCCTTGGCAACCACTGATGCTTTCTCTGTCACAATACCTTTGTCGTTTTGAGAATGTCACATAATGGAACAAGTATACAATCTTTTGAGACTGTGGATTCAGTTTTCGGTAATCCTGAGTAGAACTGCTAAGAATATTTATGCACTAGTTCTATCAATTACCGAGAGAAGAATGTGGACATTTCTCACTGTTGTGGATTTAACTATCCTTTCCGTTCTACCGGTTTTTGCTCTATGTATTTTGAAACTCTGTTGGTGGACATGTCCAATTTAGGACGGCTGCAGTGGTTTTTTTGGTGAATTGACACTTTTATTATTATATAAATCCCATTTTGTCCTGGATAATTTCTTTTCTCTACTTTAGAGAAAAGTAGAAATATCTACTTAGTCTGATATTAGAAATATCTACTTAGTCTGATATTAGTATAGCCACACAAGATTGTTTTTAGAAAAAATATAATTAAAAAAATTTTTTTATTATTTATTTATTTGAGATGGAGTCTCGCTCTGTTGTCCAGGCTAGACTGCAGTGGTGATGTCTTGGCCCACTGCAAGCTCTGCCTCGTGGGTTCACGCCATTCTCCTGCCTCAGCCTCCCAAGTAGCTGGGACTACAGACGCCCACAACCACGCCCAGCTAATTTTTTTGTTTCTAGTAGAGATGGGGTTTCACCGTGTTAGCCAGGATGGTCTCAATCTCCTGACCTCGTGATCCGCCCACCTTGGCCTCCCAAAGTGCTGGGATTACAGGTGTGAGCCACTGCGCCCCGCCTATATATTTTTTATTTTGTATTTTGAGATAGAGTTTCGATCTTGTTGCCCAGGCTGGTGCAGTGGTGTGATATCAGCTCACTGCAACCTCTGCCTCCTGGGTTCAAGCAATTCTCCTGCCTCAGCTTCCCAAGTAGCTGGGATTACAAGTGCTGCCACCACTCCTGGCTAATATTTTTTTGTATTTTTAGTAGAGAGGGGGTTTCACCATGTTGACCAGGCTGGTCTCGAACTCCTGATCTCAGGTGATTTGCCCACCTCGGCCTCCCAAAGTGCTGGGATTACAGGCATGAGCCACCGTACCCGGCCCATATATATCCATTTATTTTTTTAAATAAACTTTTTATTTTAGAGCAATTTCAGATTTACGGAAAAATTGCTAAGATATTAGACAGTTCCCATATACGCCCCCAAAACACAGTTTTTCTTATCGGTAATGTCATACATTAGTATGGTAGACTTGTTACACTTAACGAGTCCATATGACATGTAATTATTAATATCTGTAACTTATTCAGCATGCCTTTGTTTTAACTTCTGTCTGCCTGCGTCGTTGTCACAGGGTTGAATCCAGGATACAGTCTGGTATTCAGTTATCATGCCTCCGCACGCTCCTTTTGGACAGCCTCTTGGACAGTTACTGTTCTTTCACTTTTCAAAAACAATTTTTACATTTTAAAAGTAACATTTTATTGATCATGGTAGATTAAAATGCAGTTGGAAGAAGCAGTACAGAGAAATATTTTGTATACTTTGCCCAGTTTCCTCCAGTGTAACATTTTGCTGACTTTCTGGCCATTGTTCCCACTGAAGGACCAATCAAATGGAAAATAACGTGGGTGGATGTGAGTGAAGGATTTGGTGGGCTGCATCCATGGCTGCTGAGGGCAGGGTTCAAAGTCTTTCTCGGTGCTGAGACAGGGAAGTGGGGAGACAGTGTATAATGTGTGTGTGTGTGTGTGGGGGGGTATGCTTGACAATGATGCAAGCCACTCGTCTTCTTCAGATTTCCCGTTTACTTGCACGCATCTGTGTGGCTGTGTGTGAGTGTGTAAGTTTACTGTCTTTATAGGTTCATGCGGGCACAGAGTCAGGATACAAAACAGTGCCACAGCGGGAGGGTTTTCTATGTTGTCCTTTTATAATCCTACCCTCTTCCCTCCGGCCGAATCCCTAACCTCTGACATTAGTACTTCTTTTACAGCAGGATCCTGGCAATACATTTTGGTAATTTTCCTTCGTCTGACAGTGTCTACGTTCAATTTCATTCCTGAAGAATATTTTTACTGCACATAGGTTCTGCATTGGCAGTTTTTTTCTTTCAACACATTTAACAAAAACGGTTCCTCTTCCCTCTGGCCTTCCTGATTTTTGGTGTGAAATCCAATGTCATACAAACGAAATATTAACGCATTACTTTTCTCTAGCTGCTTTTAGGACCATTTCCTCTGTATTTATTTTTCAATAGTTTTTTTTTTTTTTTTTTTTTTTTTTAATGATGGATCTAGATGTGGAACTATTTGAGTTCATCCGGTTTGGTGTTTGCTGGGCTTTTACATCTGTAATTTTCAAATCTTTGGCTCAATTTGGGAAATTTTTAATCATTATCTCTTCAAATATTTTCTTCGCTCCACTTTTTTTTTCTTGTAGGACTTCAATGACTGCATTGTTAGATTGTTTGTTATCGTCCTGGGTGGGGAAAAGAAAGAGAGAGCAGATTGTTACTGTGTCTGTGTAGAAAAGGAAGACATAAGAAGCTCCATTTTGATCTGTACTAAGAAAAATTGTTTCTGCTTTGAGATGCTGTCAACCTGTAACTTTAGCCCCAACCCTGTGCTCACAGAAACATGTGCTGAACTGAATCAAAGTTTAATGGATTTAGGGCTGTGCAGGATGTGCCTTGTTAACAATATGTTTGCAGGCAGTATGCCTGGTAAAAGTCATCGCCATTCTCCATTCTCGATTAACCAGGGACACAATGCACTGCGGAAAGCCGCAGGGACCTCTGCCCAAGAAAGCCTGAGTATTGTCCAAGGTTTCTCCCCACTGAGACAGCCTGAGGTTTGGCCTCTTGGGAAAGGAAAGACCTTACCATCCCCCAGCCTGACACCCATAAAGGGTCTGTGCTGAGGAGGAGGAGTGAAAGAGGGAGGCCTCTTTGCAGCTGAGATGAGAGGAAGGCTTCTGTCTCCTGCTCATCCCTGGGAATGGAATGTCTCGGTGTAAAGCTGACCATTCCCATTTGTTCTATTCTGAGATAGGAGAAAACCGCCCTGTGGCTGGAGGTGAGATATGCTGGCAGCAATACTGCTCTGTTGCTCTTTGCTACACTGAGATGTTTGGGTAAAGAGAAACATAAATCTAGCTTACGTGCACATCCAGGTACCTTTCCTTGAACTTATTCATGATATAGATTCCTTTGCTCACACGTTTCCCTGCTGACCTTCTCCCCACCTGTTGCCCTGCTACACTCCCCTCGCTAAGATGGTAAAAATAATGATCAGTAAACAGTGAGGGAACTCAGAGGCTGGCGCTGGTGCGGGTCCTCCGTATGCTGAGCGCCACTGTTCTTTCTCTATACTTTGTCTCTGTGTCTTATTTCTTTTCTCAGTCTCTCATCCCACCTGACGAGAAATACCCACAGGTGTGGAAGGGCTGGCCCCCTTCAGTCCTGTAAGTTTTTGAAGCTCTATTATTTTTTCCCATCTTTTTTCTTGGTGCTGTTAAGATTCGTAATTATCTTGCTCTGTCTTCAAGTTCATCAACTTCTTTCTGACTTCTGTGTTGTTTGACATCAATATATTTCAAAAATTTGGTTATCATACGTTTCAGTTCTAAAATTTACATTTAATTCTTCTTTATATCTTCTATTCCTTTGCTGGACCATTTTTCCTTTCCATTTGTTTCAAGAATGTTCACCTTTTCTTAGTGGAACATTTGTATTAATGGTTTTAAAGTAATTGCCAGATAATGTCAACGTTTCTGTTATCTTGACATGAATATCTGTTGGTTGCTTTTTCTCATGCGAGTTGAGATTTTCTTGACTCTTTTTAGGCAATGTAAGTTTTTATTGTATCCTGGACGTTTGGGTATTATGTTATGAAACTCTGGATCTTGTTTGTATCTTATCAGGATTGTTCATACATGTGTCCTAGTAGACGTCACACATGTTTGGGCTCAGGCTACTGGCCTCCTCTGGGTTTTGATTCCTATGCCAGTCCAGTTATCAGAGACTTTGCATTATATTCAGACATTTCCTGCGCATGCACCACCCAGGGACCAGCCTGGGACCTGTGTGTTGTGTTGTTTTATCCTGTAGTTTAGTTCTCAAAGGCTTTGTTCTGCCAGTTAGGATCAGATCCACATTTGTGCAATTCCTGAGGATGCAGCCAAGAGTTCATAAACAAGTTTATGGAATCTTTTCTTATGCTACTTCCTCTCCACAGTCTCCCCGGTAATTTCTGGTTTTGCAGCAGTCCTCTTGCACCCTAGCCAGAAACTGGAGTGTCAATTATACCACTCTGCTGTGCACTTCCTGGAGCTCACTGTTTCCATGCTCTAGCTCCCACTTCTGAGTTTAAGGATCCCTTGAGTTTAGGCTGGGGAATATTAGAGAAAAAATGGGACACTCTCCACCGGCTTTGTGGTACTTGGAATTTTAGTCTGCTTTCTCAATCTGCCATCTACCTTTTACTATTTATTTATTTTAGTTAAAAACACATTACATTAAATTTACTATCTTAACCATACATAATAAAGTGTATAGTTCAGCAGTGTTAAGTATATTTACATAAGTATGCAGCAATCTCCAGAATTTTTCATCTTGCAAATCTAAAGCTCTGTACCCATTAAACACCAACTCCCCATTCATCCCTCTCTCCATCCTCTGGAAATGGCCATTCTACTTTGTCTCTAGAAATGTGACTATTTTAGATACTCTCTGTAAGTAGAATCACATAGTATTTGACTTTTTGTGATTAGTACATTTTCCTTAGTATAATATCCTCCAGGTTTATTCATTTTGGAGAAAGTTAATAGGATTTTCTTCTTTTTGAATACCATTCTGTAGCATGTATATACCACATCTGCAATGCATTCCTCCCCCAATGGACATCTGAGTTGCTTCCACCTCTTTGCTATTGTCAATATTATACTCAATGGAAGAGACAGACTGGAATGTGTTTGCCCCATTTTAATCAGGGGAAGAACAGTACTGAGATTTACTAATTAAGATTTGTGGAAAAAAGAGTAGATTTTCCCTTTATTAATCAAAACCGCATAGCTCTTGGAATTGAAAACTTACACAGGCTTGTAAATAGATTATACGGATACTCAAGCCAGGCAAATATAACTTAGTTTAGTACCGTTTGTTTATATGTCTCCCTGGAAATATGTTCTTTTGACAACAATAAATAGTAATAGACTATTACAAAATGTATATATTTGGATGCTATATTTTGTTTAAATCCTTTCAATTTCAGGTAGGAATACATTTTTGTGACCATGTCAAGTGAATAAAGAAAGTTTCAGTTTGACTTAGTTATTAATAAAGTACAACTTGTGATTGACAATCCTCTTCCCAGATAATAGACTTTTATGAGGTAAACCAACTCTAGAAAGAATGTACTCTTCCCCAGTGTGACACTTAGAAACATTGTTAGTAATAAAACTCTCCACAATTCTTTCAGGTATAATTCACCAAGCCACACAAATGTTGGAAAATCCAACTAGATTAGGGTAAACTTTCATTTTATTGAGTGGATTTATGATATTTGGGGATTGAGTCATGGCATACGACTGGTCACAGTAATTGGTGTCTCCTTCAGCAAGTTTATGAAGATTTATCTTTTTTTCTTAGTAAAATGCATGTATCCACTATAACTGTCATTAAAAAAAATCAAATTTAACTTGAAATTCATGAGGAAAAGCATCTTATTTTACCATGAAGGATTTACTGATTTTTCTAAGTGCTGCCCATTGCTCTTATGAATTGTGTACTGTGCTCTTAACACTTGCTTGTTTCTGTGAATTATTATACATCTACCAAGGTGTGTCTTCCAGAGAGTGAAGGTCGTTGTTCTGGAGTAGGCTCTTGAAGTAGCATCCATGTAAGTGAAAGTAAATAGTGGAGATAATGGAGTCACAAGTTTAAATTAGCCCTTTCTAGATTATCCAGGTCATCTGTTTTTCCTAGAGATAAAGTACAGAAACCAGGATGATTTATCCTACTATTCAAATGATTTAGTTTTAACTTTCATTGTAAGTTCTTGTTTTTATAAAAGTAATGCATGAAAACGGCTTAAATTCTTAAATAGTGCCACAAATGTTGGAACAGGAAATAGTAATCTCTTGCCATACTACCAATTCTGTCTTTTCTAGGGAAGGCAATTTTACACTATTTTAGCTATTTACCTTTTATTTTTTACTTAGATAACATACCTTAGTAGATATTCCTTAATTCTCCTCTCCCCATGGTATCTTTATTTCTGTTGAAAGTTTTTAAAACCATTAAAAAATATTCAAATATATTAATATTTTACTTAATTCTAGATAAGATGCTATTTATACAGAGAGTGAAATATGCGTAATATAAAATTGGTCACTAACCATTTTCAAGGGTACAGCCTATTGTCATTAAGTACATTCACATGTTGTGCAACCATCACCACCCACCATCTCCAGGACTTTTTCATCTTCTAAAACTGAAACTCTGTACCCATATTCCTTAATTTTTAAATTTCATTATGGCTTACTGATTTCTTACATGGAAGGTGAAAATCAGAAATAAACTCCTCTCTTGCTGCTTGGGCAGGGACTAGTATGAGGCAGCTACGGTGTTGAGGGAGCAGAATGGAAGGAGGGGTCACTCAGTGCTGGCCCTGCCCCTGTGCGAAGCTGCGAATGAGCCCCCTCAATTCTGGGCCCTGCTGGTCTCCCTGGCATTGTCCTCTCTGGGTCCTCCATGTTGCACTCCACTTCCCCTCCCTCACACGTGTCATCTTTAACCCCATTCTGTCAGTATAACCACAGCATCTTGAGTTAAATCAATATTTAGTGTTTACTTAGTTCCTGTAACAATTGTTCTAATCTATGCAATCATGCGTACATATTCTTTCACATTAACGTTATGTTTTTTGAGGTAATTGTATTCTTTGATTATTCAATTAATATTAGAGCTTGTTTACAAATATGGCCCCCAGTGAACTACACCTTTCAGTTTTCTTGCCTTTGTGTAATCTGCCTCTTGAATGAGGGCTAGATTTTGACCAAAGAGTGTAGTGGAGGTGACCTTCTGGGCCTTCTGAGGCTACGTCACAAGGCACTTTGCAGGTGCCTTGAATACTCTGGAGGAAGCTGCTCTGATGGGGGATTATGACTGCCTTGAGACTACCCTCCCACCTATGGCTGTAGTGGAAGGTAGCCTAAGTTACCATGTCCAGAGACTGTGTGCACAGAAAGAGATGCCTGGCAGTCATGCTGTGAGGCAGCCTAGATTAGCATATGCGGAGACTGTGGGCATGGAAAGAGATGCCTGGCAGCCATGCTGTGAGGAAGCCCAAGTCAGCATGTGGGGAAGTTGTGTGAACAGAAATAGAAGACTGGCCATTTTCTGGCTGTTCTAGGAAGCACCCAGGCACAGACACATGAGTGAATCATTTGGTACCTTCAGCCATTGACCCTTCAGGTGACTCTAGCCTCAGCAATATCTGCCTATAATCACAGGAGAGGCCCTCAAGTGAGCCCTGCTGAGCCCTGTCAACCCACAGAAGCTTGAGAGGTAACAGTAAGTTATGATTTTAAACCACTGAGCTTTGGGGTTTGTTACACAACTGTAGATAACAGAAACACTTAGAGTCTATGAATCCCAATGTGTCTATCATTCCTAAACCCTCTGATTAAACCGAAAAGCTCCTTCAAATAAAGTCAAACATATTAATTAAGCTGTCAGATTACTTTTCCCCCTTGGAGACATTTCTTCAAAAGTCCCTGTTCCCTTCTCTCATGTCACAGGCCTACTGCACAGATTTAATCCTGGACATCCTTCCAATTTCATCCTGGGAATTCCCTTTTCCTCTCTCCTAGATTGGATCCTGGTTCCCAAAACCCTTTTCTTTATCTTTCTTTTTGCAAGGACACATTATCTTATTTTACCTTCCTTAGGAGTAGCATGATTGTTAATTTGAAGGTTTCTTTGGCTCCCTACAATATCTCTCTTCTGAGTTTTCTATTTTTTTTTTTTTTTTCTGTTTGTCTTCATTTCCATATTTTTTGTTAGAGGTTTTGTTAAAGGTTATCCTCAAGTCCTGGTGACTCTTATTTGTTGGTTTTTATTTAAGGGTAGGGCACTAAAACATCAATCCTTAACTCTATGGGCATGGGTGAGTTTGTCATTGCTGAACTTTTGTTTGTGGCAGTAATGAGACAGGTCAGATATTTTCATCTGCAGGAATTTCTTTCCGTTGTTTCATCACTTTTTCTTGAAGTGTGTTTTTGTATGTAGCGGTAAAACTGATAATAAGTCTGGCTGCCAATATTTTAGAAGATGCTTTGGTAGAGTAAAAGACTGTCTTTGGTTAGGGCAATGTATTCTTCAATCTTTTGGCGGGCAGAAGAAAGAATGGAGTCTAAGCTGACATGGTGACACATCCTTATACTTGACATGGTAACACATCCTTATACTCTGAAATACAATGAAACATGGATCCTGGATGAGGTAAGAGAGGTATGGACCTCAGCAAATACCTGGGGAAGGTCTTGTTTTAGTGCAGTTAAAAAAAATTGAAGCTACTCTTCAAATACAAGGCTAACATTAAAAAAATAGTGGTTAGCTCTTAAATGAAAATCAAAGAAAGAAGTAACAAATATACAAAAATTACTTTGAGGAATCAGTAAAATAAAACAATGTATCCATATGGTCAGTAAACAATCATGTTGATTCAAAGATAGGCAGGGTAGCTTGGGTCCTGGTAGACTTTCTTGTCTACTGGGCTAGGCTTATGGAGCCATTAAGTCAAACCTGGCAAAGAGGAGTCGGATTCTAGTTCCAGATTTTGCTCTTTTATTACCTGGCAGCAAGCTTCAGGATGGGGCTTAGGACTCTCAGAGTGTCGTGTAACTTTACATGGAGACTTTTTGAGCCCCATCTGTGTCCTGCCTGGGATTAGACATCCAGTGATAAATACAACTGTAGAGCACTCCTTTTAGCCTGACCTTCAATTTTACAAAAAGGCCAAATAATAACCTGATTAACATATTTAGTCTAATGACCTAGATATGTTATGCTCAGGTCATGAATATTTAAAAAAATAATAATAATTTTTCTGTCTGTGAATGAAAAGGGCACTTGTTTAACTAAGAAGAAACATTTATTTCTGATTTCTTGCCCTAATATTATGCACTCAGATATTGGATTAAAATGATTGTGTAGAAGATGCATCCTTGACAAGAGCCATCTAGGCTTCAAAGTAGCCTTGTCTGCCTAGATAAATGCAGCATTTAGAGCACAGATCAGGCCTGATGTTTCCACTGGAAGATTATTCTCTGAAGGGCCTACTTAGTTGTTCCAGATGGCTGATCAACCATGCGAGTATTGGTTAATTTGATATGTTCAATCTTGGCCAATTGCCTTTAAGACTCTCCTAGAGAAATACTTTCAAAGGAGAAAAGAAATATCTAAAATCTGATTATGGAAAGCAAACATGAAATTCAAAGTAGTACGTAAGGGAGATCCAACTTTTTTTTTTTTTTTTTTTCAGAGAAGTCTCAGAACCACACAGAGACCACCTTATAAAACTTTAGGTATGGATCCAGGAGAAAAGAAGTTGAACCCTCCTGCAGTATAAACAGTTTTCTTTGCCACTTTACTTTTCAGTTCATTCATGGATGTGAAAATTCCTTTAGAAACTTGTTCGAATCAGAACTTTAGAGAATAATGGTTATATGTGATGTAGAATATGGTATGAAGAGAAGCCAGTGTATCTTTTTTTTCTTTTTTTTTTTGTGGGGGGGGGGCAGAGTCTCACTCTCTTGCCCAGGCTGGAGTGCAGTGGCACCATCTCGGCTCACTGCAACCTTTGCCTCCCAGGTTCAAGCGATTTTCCTGCCTCAGCCTCCTGAGTAGCTGGGATTACAGGGGCATGCCACCATACCTGGCTATTTTTTTTTTCTTTTTTTTTGTATTTTTAGTAGAGATGGTTTCACCATGTCAACCAGGCTGGTCTCGAACTGCTGACCTTAGGTGATTCACCCACCTCAGCCTCCCAAAGTGCTGGGTTTACAGGTGTGAGCCACCATGCCTGGCCACTAGTATATGCTTATTGCTATGTAGAAGATTCATCGTGGCCATGAAGCTGGCCTCCAGAGTCCTCCCAGAGTTTCTTGCTTGGTGGGTGGTGGAGTGGGCAGAGAGGTGGGCTGGCTGTATTTAGACATCTGTTCTCTGCAAGTTTTTGATGCACACACTTTTAAGTGAGGTTTGCAAAGATGGTCATTTAATTCCTGGAAGAAATGGGATAGTATATGCATATCCTTTGTCATTTCTACAGATTAGAGCTTCTGTCCAGAGGTGTGTTTACCCCTGTGCACAGAGGAACTGGAGCTGATGGCTGTCAAGATGTAGGCACTTTCAGGCAGTTGCCAGCACCACCTCCTACTTCTTTTTTTTTTTTTCTTTTCTTTCTTTTTTTTTTTTTTTTTTTTGAGATGGAGTCTTGCTCTGCTGCCCAGGCTGGGGTGCAGTGGCACAAACTCGGCTCACTGCAACTTCTGCCTCTTGGGTTCAAGCGATTCTCCTGCCTCAGCCTCCTGAGTAGCTGGGGTTACAGGCATGCACCACCACACCCGGCTAATTTTTGTATTTTTAGTAGAGACGGAGTTTTGCTGTGTTGGCCAGGCTGGTCTCGAACTCCTGACCTCAGGTGATCTGCCCGCCTCAGCCTCCCAAAGTGCTGTGATTACAAGCATGAGCCACCGTGCCCGGCCTCCACCTCCTGCTTCCTTCTGAAGGTGCTCGCCAACCAAAGAGAAACTAGGCAGAGCCTGTACTCACTTGTCAGCCTGATGGCATGAGGTGTCACAGTTATGGCTCTCAGTTTCAGGATCGCTGATAGTCCACACTGGGTGAACATATCAGGGGTGTGTGGATGGATAAAAGTCAGGAAACCTGAAATATGCTATAGATGTAAAAATCACTTCATCAGGTACATAACTTCCTTCTAATTTACTTTTCTATTACCCACCCATGCTTGACAGCTGCTAAAGTTAATGCAATTTTTATTAAAGCAAAGTCTTCATTAGAATTTCTCTCCTTGGATTATCAGTACAGGACAGGCCACCTCTTCCACACTGGGAAGCTCCTTTCCTCTCCTTGCTGCTCTCTCTCTCTCTGCTGACCCTGGCAGTGTCCCCAGCTCAGCTCCAGCTCCTTCCATATGCCCTGTTCTTTCTAATCACAAGGAGGAGGATGGGGCAGCAAACTTCCCACAGCTCTGCATTGCTTATTCAATGATACGTACATTAATCATCCCTCAAACTTACTTCAACCCTCTGCCCTTGGGCTGGGGGATGGGGTTGCTGTGCCTGAAGGTTGGGGTTGGATGAGCCTTGGAAGGTAGGGATTGGGTGTACCTGGAGGGTGGGAGTTGGGAGTGTCCGGGGATGGGGAGATGGGTGAGTCTGGTGGGTAGGGGTGGATGAGTGTGGGTGGGTAAACAGTGCAGAGACTCTGGCCTCAGAATCCCAGGCTTAGGAAGGAAAGAAACCTTGCACTGAGTGGGGGAAATACTGCTGAGGACCCCTCAGGCTTGTGGCTGAAGCTCTTCTGCAATGTGAGGCCTCATTGGCAGGAGACTAAGACTGTGTTCTCTCTCTCTGAACAGTTTTTCTGCTTGTATTCTACTTCCACCTTCTCTCTCTACTTCTCTCTCTATTCTCTTTCCAGGATTTTAAGGACAAACACGGAGTGTGTATAAGATTAATTCTCCAACGAATTATTAAAATACTGTTTATGAATTGGGTGCAACCAACAGTTTGTTGCCTTGGAGATGCTCCCATGAAAATAAATAGAACCTGAAACCACGAGTATGGCTTGGTTGTTCTTTTTAGAAAAATGTAACTCAAATTCCAGATCATGTAGCTGGGGGCAGATTCTGCTGTTCGTCTCTTAAGGTTGGCTTGGGAGTTTTCTGGTCATGTGGTGGGTGGTGAAGGTGGGCGTCCATTGCAGGTGAGGAGGATGTGAGAAGCTGTCCTCTCTGGAGATTGCAGTGGTCTCATAAGCAGTTATGAGCTCTGGTCTGCATTGCCACGGCTACCTGCTCATTCTGTAGCACAGTCGTATATGATGTGTATTGAGCATATGTTCTGTTGTTGAAGCCAGTATGGGCTGGTTCAGGGAAGCACCCAGGAATGGGACTGAACTCCTGCATTTGACTAAGTGCAATCTTGTCAGTCTTGTGGAAAACCCAAGCACAGGTAACTTATTTGCAGTTCTGTTCACATAAAAAGAATCTGCAATGTTTTCTGTTTATATCTTATTTCACTTATTTTATTTTGATTTAATAAACTGAGATAAAATTAAAGGCAAAACATTTATGAATTGTGAAAGTATATGGTATGTTCACCTCTCTTCAAAGAAAGGCTATTCAAAAAACAAACTTCTTATTTTGTGTGTGTGAGGAAAACAACTTCATCTGTCTTAGTCCATTTGTGTTGCCATAAAGGAATATCTGAGGCTGGGTAATTTACAAATAAAAGAGGTTTATTAGGCTCACAGTTCTGTAAGCTGTATGAGGGGCATGGCACTGGCATCTACTTCTATTGAGAGCTTCAGGAAGCTTCCACTCATAGTGCAAGGTGAAGAGGAGCCAGCGTGCAGATCACATGATGAGAGAAGAGGCAAGAGGGGATGGTGGGAGGTGTCAGGCTCTTTTTAACCATCAGCTCTTCTGTATTCATTCTTGCAGAAATGAATACAGCAAGAATCATTACCATGAGGATGGTACCAAGCCATTCATGAGGGATCCGATGTGAGACCCAAACACTTCTCAGTAGGTCCCATCTGCAATGTTGGGAATATGTGTCAACATGAGACTCGGCCAAATCAAACAAACCATATTCAAACCATAGCATCGTCTTACCAGCCACCCTGCACTTTATACAACTGTTGCCTTGGACATTATGAATAACTGGAACACACATCTGCCTCTTCCTACTAGCAAACCTTTATGTACACCATCCTAGAAGGCCTTTTGCTCCCCTCTCTACTCCGCATGTTTGAACACCATGAAAGGCCCAGCCCATCCCTGTCTCTTTTGTGGAGACTTCCCGCCTTCCTTTGTCACAGAGGTGCTCTCTTTGTCTTGTATTGTTCAAAGCCTATGTTCTGTCCATGAACACACCCTGCCTGCAATTATATGGTGTGTTTTAAGAGATCTTATTAGACAGACGTTCCTGGAGAAGTGTATTTTGCTCACATGTTGATCCTGCATAGTGAATAACACAGCATCTTTTATCCAATACTCCATAATTTGTGGTGGTAGTGATGGTGGTGGTGGAGAGAATGAACCCAAATCTCTCTTCCGAAGCCATTTTTTGACGTATCTACCACACATTGAAGAATACTGATGTTTCTAGCTGGAGGCCAGAAACGAGCTTACCTTGGTTCACTAAAAAATAGAATAATAATCTCTGGGTGGGACTTTCAAATTTAAAAAGGAATTTCCTGTTATTTTAACCAGTAGCTGGAATATACATTATCATCCTTGTTTGACTGGAGAAGCAACTGCAGCACAATGTCAAACAGTGAGTTAGATAGGAAACTGAGCACAGCATCCACACGGAGCTCAGTGGTTTGCAAACTTATGTGGAACTGACAATCACCCCAAGCTCAACCCTGGAAAGTCACATTCAGTGAGTCAAGGATGAGATCCTAGGAATTCGCATCTGTGATGAGCTTCTCAGTTGTTTCTGATTATAGCTGAAGTGCACTTAGAGACACCCAGCAGTGGGGGCTCTTTCTGCTATCCTGTCAGGGGACCTCCTCCCAGGACGACATCAGTTCTTTGTGGTGAGTGATGCAAAATAGGCCTCCAGAGCATACCCCTTCCCTCAGTCAAGAGTGCTCAGTCTTCATGGACAAAAGAACACCTACAAGCCGTCAGCCCAGGCTGGCCATCTGGAAGGAGAGGGCTGAACACTACTGTGTATGTTTGGAACTCTTCCCTAGCGTTTCCCTGTGCATGTGCCTTGCCCATTAAGTCTTCAGTCTCCTAAAATGCAGCCCCTGCTTCCCTCACCTTGGTTCAGCTACTTCTCGACCCATGACTTAAAGCATTTCTTTGATTTGGTCCTCTTATCTACCCAGATCTCTGATATCTGACCCTCCTAACACATATACCAGAAACGCAGAATCAGGATTCATACACTTGTCCTCATAAAGGCATGACTCTGGCCATCTGAACCAATCTCCTCTCACCTCAGACACACCCACGCATCTCACAGGCCTTGCCTCACTCAGCACCCCGTCCAAATTGACCAACACACAAACGTGCTTCCATTGTGGGTTGTCATGACTATGTCATTAGAACTTTATGATCGTGAAACAGATATGCAAATAAGTGCAAATTGAACACCATCTGCTGAATCTCTAGGATTCTCATCATTACATAAATGACCAAGGTATTGGCTCAAAAAGAAAAGATGCCTGTCAGCCTCCTGGGAGACTCCTCAGCAGAAACTTTTGCCATCAAGAAGATGTAAAACAAAATCCATGTCCCAAGGGAAAGTAATAGACACATAGGGAAGCAGCAGAAAATCTCATTACTTAAAGGTTGATTTTTATCTAATGGTACAAGTGAACAGCAGCAGGCTTCCGAGGGGAGGCAGCATAAGCAGGGAGGCTGATAGTTTTGTTGATTTTTATATATATTTTGTCATATATAACCAGCTGTGTTTTTGTTTATTTTTTAGTACTTATATACATTCTCTCAAAGCTGCTGACAAACAGCACAACTGTATTGCAGGCAAAACTACACAATCTCTATGAGTCTTTATATTGGCTTTGTTGACTGGTAATGGATAACATTTCAACTACTGGCCATCTCCAAAGAGCAGATGCCAAGTATTCAGTGGTGTATGCTACGTAGCTGTCAGGGGTGGTAAGAGCTCAGTACACCTATAAGCCATTATAGAAGCTCCTTCAGAACCATTCAGTGAGCTCCCTGGAAAAGTTAACCTTTACTTTTTATCTACATAGATGCCATACAACTTGCTTTTTACATCAGGGAAAAAAGAAGAGAGTCAAAAAGCATAACTGGCAAAGTACCAGTCCAGACTCATGAAATGCAACCAATCTCTAATACATTGAAGTTGTAACATGAGTAAAATACGACATCCTGGCAATCTGCGGTGGGTGATGCAAATCCACCCATGAGCAAGTCTCTGGGGAAAAGGTTGGGTATAGTGGCTTGGGCTTGTAATCCCAGCTACTCAGGAGGTTAAGGCAGGAGGACTGCTTGAGGCCAGAAGTTCAAGACTAGCCTGGGCAAAATAGTGAAACCCTCTCTCTACCAAAAAAAAGTTTTTTTAAAATATAGGCTGCTGTGAGCTATGACCACATCAGTGTTTTCCAGCCTGGGCAACAGAGGGAGACCCTCTCTCTAGAAACAGAAAGAGAGAGAGAGAGATAGAGAGATAGATAGATAGATAAAAATAAATTAGAGAACAGGAAATAGCTATGGTTTTCTGTTTGATTCAGAGTTTCACCTCTTTATAAAATGCTTAGCTACATTTTCCTATGTCCTCATATTTCAGTGCACCTGCCTCAGTCATTTTATTAAAATGCTTTTATGCCTAACTAAACATCCCCCTTTGTTTACTATTCTCTTTCCTTGATTGCAACCAGCACAGACAGAGATCTAGCATTGATATCCGCCTGCCAAGGAATTTAAATGTGCAGTTTGTAAATGGGTGCTTTGTGCATTCAAAGGGATAACTGGCAATGAGAACTGCTGGAAATCATAAAAGAAAAGACCCATTGGTTGTGCTGTAATATTACTGGAATTGGAGGTGGGAGTTTTAAATCGTTATGAAGCGAAGGAACTATCCTTTCTATGATAACTGAAAGGCCTCGGGCATTCTCTTTTTCACAAAGATGTAGATACTGAAGTCTGAAGATAATAGCAGTGAGGTTCCTTCTCACTGTTTCTTTATCAAAGCTTATATAAATTGTACAAATTGTCCTATATTTTTGATTTATCTTTTACCATTTTCCAAATGACACTGCATAGAAATAATATACTAATGCTCCAAAGAAGCTAATTTAATTGCCAAGTATTTTAATTTTCTAATAACTCTAGCAAAAATTGTGTGTTTATGCTATTAGTGAGTAAAACAGAATGAGTATTGGCAGAAAACTTTATGGTAGCTTATACAGAATAATGTGTAAGTGACATACTTTAGGAAATAGTTATACACATAAGAAACAGGAGATAGTTTGAAGTCCTAACATAAATTTTTTTATCCATTTACTCTCTTTGCCCAATAACCCTGAAACTGACCCAATTTTCCCATAGAACTAATGTTTACTATTCTTTTGAACAAACATAGTAATTGACCCTCCCATTCTTGAATCTTTAGAAAGTTGTATTTGTCTTATCTGTGTTCCTTTCTAAGGAAACCAACAGTCAAGCCTCCCAGATAGTATCATGGAACTAAAACTCACCAGATCGCTGCCTCTAGACAATGAGACATGAGTCCTCACCCACCATGATTACCTAAGTACCTGCTTCCTGTTGACCAGTTCCTCTTCCTTATTCCTCCCTAATTCCTGTTTTCCGGCATGTAGTTACATTTGTTTTCTGCTATGTAAGTCCCTAATTGTAGTTGGTTAGGAAGATGGATTTGAGACTGATCTCCCACCTCCTTGGCTGTAGCACCTGATTAAAGCTTTCTTCTCTGGCAATACTGATTGTCTCAGTCATTGGCTTCTGGTGTGGCATGGAGCAGGGCCTAGACGGAACCCCTGGTGTTTTGGTGAACCCTGGTGTTCTGAATAAACCCTGCCCAATTCAAGCACCTGTACAGAAAGGGACATAGCCCCTGAATTTTAGTTGTCTCCACTGAATCACATAAAAATATACAATCTACAACTTTTCAATTAAAATTAAATCTGTTGCCCAGGTGTAATACAGAAGAGTTTAAGATCAATATATTTTTCAGAGCACCCCCATGGGCATGAGTTTTAAAGCCACAGCTATATCCCTAACATAGATACCTCGCCTGCCACCTGCAGAGGAGAGGCTCAAAGGGTGAGGGAGGTGTTCTGAAGGACCCTGTCTTCATCCCACTGACCTGGAGAGAACTCCATCATTTTAAGGATGACTAAAGTGGTCAAAAAAGACTAAAAAGTCTGTTTACAAACTGTGTATATTGTTAGGAAAAAGAAAGATCAGGTAGCACAATGTAGAGGACAAAGAAGTATTCAAATAAAATACGAGTGTCCCTTGGTATTTGTGAGAGATTGGGTCTAGGACTCCTGCAGATACCAAAATCTATGAATGCTCAAATCCCTCTATAAAGTACTGTAGTATTTGCATATAACCTATGCACATCCTCTTGTGGATTCAGATAAATGAATCATTTATTTGAATAAATGACTCTCTTATCATTTAAATGACTTTAAATGATACTTTAAATCATTTCTATAATACTCAATACAATGTAAGTGCTATCTAATTGTTGTTGCCCTTCAAAGTATTGTGGTTTCCAGGCCCTGAACTGGGAAGTTGGCCCTGACTCCGAAATGTCCACTCGATTCCCTACGTGGTCTGTCTCCTTACTTCTTGTTCGGTGATCTTGCTTGATTCTCTATTGATTAGGGAATAATGACAAGAAAAAAGGTCTGTATGTGTTCAGCACAGATGCAATTTTTGGGGAGTTATTTCCATCTATGGTTGGTTGAACCCACACATGCAAAACCACCAACAGGGAGGGCCAACTACACCAGTATATGGCACATCTGCCACTCTAGCTACCAGTGTTTCCAATTTAGAAAACACAGATTGACTGTTTTAAATATCCAAAGTCCATGTCTCATAGATCAGTCCATGCCCTTGGCAAAGGAGGAAGGCGTCAGAAGACAGGGAATGCTGGTTCTGTCCCTGGCCACTCACCTCCTATTCTTCTACTGTGAGGATGGACAGACATCAATAATAGTGTTACCACTGTTGGAATTTTCATCTCTGTCACTGAGTACATTGGGCTTCATTCCACCAGAAGTTTATATTTTGCTTTTTCATTTTTAAAATCACTTACATTTTTTTTGCAAAAGTCAGTGAAATCCTTTGTAAGATTGTGTTGGAGTTGAATTCCAAAGGCAGTAGCTTCTACATTCACATTCAATTTACAGAGGGTAATCCACTAACAAACCCGTGTTCCAATTCTGCCCACATTGAGACCCTCACAGAAAATGAATCCATTAGCCCCAGAAAACTGTAGGGGCACAATATAGCATTCTTATCAGTTGCAGCAAAAATCAAGGCTGGGAGATGCAATTACATCAGGAAAATTGGAAAGGGGTTGAATATGCCACAAACACTGTGTTTTAGCATTAAGTGGGTTTAGAGACTTAAAGAACTTTATCTGAATATTTTCTGTAGATACTGCTATTTTGCAATTCTCAAGAAAACCTTCTAAAAGTTAGATAAATAGTGTATTTTGGTTGGAGTTCCCTGTGAAATTTGTTTTTATTGTGGACCTTGACATTGTTCTCTCTTATCATGTCACAGTCCACCTCCTCATTCCCTAATGAGTTTTGGAAGAACATTATCATTTTTTTCTAGACATAATTATCTTCTGGTTTTTTTCCCCTGGAGCTACAGAAGAAGTGATAAGCTAGAGTTGGATATTACAAGTCCTCCTGGGGTTCCTTTTTTAACAACTTTAGCCTGTAGTGGAGGGCACATCCAAGTTTTAGTTTAGCAAGTGGGACATTAAAAAGACACTGCGGGCCACCTTAGAACAGATACTGCCAGTTCTTACCTGCCCTTGCTCAGCTGTGCACCGCTCCAGAGAACCGGTGTGACAGCAGCTTTTGAGGACTCCACACCAAACACATCTTTTTTACTCCATCCTTGGCTTCTGCTTCTTAGCCCAGGAAAATCTCATCGAAGTCCATAAACCTCTGACATCGTTTAGGTCCTCAGCCTTGGCATTTCATAAGACATGAAACTTTGTTAGTAGGTTCCTTCTTTCAGGGCCACATTATAACTTCAGCAGCACTGAGACGCTGTTGCCTTTGTGAGCACCTTCCCTTATGGAAAAAAATTAAAAATCATGGCTATGTTGGTAGAAAAGCAAATATTTTTAGGCTAAATTCATTGTTATATATTCATTTTCTTCTTATATTTAGAGAAATTAAAATTAAAACAGTTTCATGAGCCCTTAAAAGTATTGTGGTTTCCAGGCCCTGAACCGGGAAGTTGGCTCTGACTCTGAAATGTCCACTCCATTTCCTACGTGGTCTGTCTCCTTACTTCTTGTTCAGTGATCTTGCTTTTTAATAAATGATGTTCTCTGGTCTACTCTGAAGGTCACCAGTACCTGTATTCAAGGGTTGTCTCTGTCTCTCTCTCTCTCTGTCTCTCACACACACACACACACACAGAGCACACATTGTGAGCATACACAATGTTGGCAGTGTTAAATGCTGGCAGCCCGGTACCCGTTTTGCCACAAGGCAGTATATTCCCCTTGCTACATTCTCCTTCTCATCTTTCTGCGCTGCAGTTCATCTTCCCACGGAAGGGATGAATGCTAACACGCTCCTGCTGATCAGTACACCCTCAAGAAGGCCAGGACACGCTGCGGGGTTAGGGGAATCAGACAGTGGAAGTCTGATTAAAAGGTCTCCTTTTTTTTCTTGGAGACTTGTGCTTTTTTTAGGAGCCCAGAATTTAAACTGCCATTGAGTTTAAAGGGTATTGGCCTCTTCTACCTTTAAAAACTTAAATATATGAATACATATGTTTAGCATCAATGAATGATTGGGTACTATTTTAAATCTGCAAAAAACCCAAGTGGTGTTTAAGTACATCAATTTCAGGTACTTGTTGTTATCAGTGTTTTTATTAACTTCTTACACTCAAAAGCCATCGATTTCTTTTGAAGAGGTTAAGGGCATCATTAAAATAAACAAAAGTCCACTTTAAAAAGCAAACTGTCACACTTCTTCAAAGAACCCTTGTGTAAAAGCCCAAAGCTAGTTTAGAACACAGATTTTTATGTTTACTCTATTAACATTTCAGCAGTAATAAAAATCCGTGGCTTTTTAGACCTACGTTCATCAAACAAGAAATTTCATTTCATAATTGTAGTTTACTCATAGGGACTGTGTGGCTGGGTAAGCAGATTTTTGTTATTAGGACAATACAAACGCACGTTACTTTTTGCTAACAGCTACACTGGAATAAAATTGACATGCAATAAAGTGCACATATTCAAAACTATAATGTGATGAGCTTTGACATATGTATATACCTGCAAGAACATCATCACAATCAAGATAATGAAGATAACCAGCAATCCCCTCACATTTCCTAATGTTTCTTCATAATCCTGTTCTTTCTGTGGCTCTCACCCAGCCCCAAACAACCACTGATCTGCTATTACTATACATTATTTTGCATTGACTAGAATTTTATATAAATGTAATCATACATGGTGTATTCTTTTTTGCCTGATTTCCTTCTGTCTTCATAGTTATTCTGACATTTATTCACGCTGAGGAATTACCATTCTTCCATTCCTTTTTTTATGGAATGTTATTCCATAGTTTGTTTTTCCATTCACCTTTTGGCTATTACAAATTAAGATGCTGTGAAAATCAGTGCATAAATGTTTGTATGGATTCATGCTTTATTTCATTTTGGGTAAACACTTAGGAGTAGACTGGAGCATACTGTGGGTGTGCATCTGTCTTTTTAAGAAACTGCTAGATTGTTATCCAAAATGATTGTACTGTTTTACATTCCCACCAGCAGCGTGTGAGAATTCAGTTCCTCCACATCCTCATCAATACCTGGTGTGGTTAGACTTTTATAATCTAGCCGCCATTACAGGAGTGTAGTCGTTTCTCATTCAGGTTTTAATTTGTATTTCTCTAATGACTAATGAGGTTGAGCATCATTTCATGTGCCAGTTTCCCATCCATGCATCTTCCTTGATGAAGTGTCTGTCCAGTTCACCAATTCACTTAGTGAGCTGAATTGGATTGTTTCTTTTTGTTATGTTTTGAGACTGCTTTACATATTCTGGATACAAGTTCTTTAACACATATATCCTTTGCAAATATTTTTCCTAGTCTGTGGCTTGTGTTTTTGTTCCCTTAAAAGTGTGTTTTGAAGAGCAGTAGGTTTTACTTTTGATGAAGTGCAATTTACCAGTGTGTGTTTTTTTTTCGTGGATCATGCTTTTGATGTCAGATCTAAAATCTTTGCCTAAGCCAGTTTCAAAAAATTTTCTCCTGTGTTGTTACCTGGAAATTTTATAATTTTAAGTTTTACATATACGTATATAATCCATTCTGTGTTAGCTTTTGTACATGGCAAAGGATACAGATTGAAGTTTATTTTTGTGCTTACAGATACTATTTTTTAAGCACCATTTATTGAAAAGACTATCCTTTCTCTACCAAAGTGCTTTAGAAATTTTGTCAAAAATCATTTATACGTGTGTGTGTTTGTGTGTGTGTGCAAGTCTATTTCTGAACTCTGTATTCTGTTCCATTGATTTATTTGTGCATTTTTATACCAAAACTACACTGCCATGATTCTTGTTGTTTCATAGTAAGTGGGAACATTAGTCCTCCATCTTTATTCTTCATTTTCAAAATTGTTTTAGTTATTCTATGCCCTTTCTATTTTCACATGGATTTTAGAATGAGGTGATTAATTTATACAGAAAGCCTACCGGGATATTGATAGGGATTGTGTTGAATATATAGTTACAATTGGAGAGAACTGACATACTAACAATATTGAATCTTCCAACTCACAAAGATATACATCTCTCCATTTATTTAGGTCATCTTTAATTTCTCATCAATATAGTATAGTCTTTGGTGTTATAAGTCTTTAGCTTATTTTGTCACATTTGTCTGTAGATATTTTTTTAGATGCTATTGTCAACGGTATTGCCTCTTTTAAAAAATTTCAGTATCCAATTGTTTGTCATCAGTTTACATAGATAAAATCAGTTTTTACGTATTTATCTGCAACTTTGCTAAAGTGATTTATTAGTTCTAGAACCCAGATTTTTGATTTAATCATATTTCATCAGGATTTAGAGAATCACACCACCCAAAAAGCAGCTTTTAGTTTCTTTGCTTTTTTTTTTTTTTAAACTTTCCTTAACCTATTACTGTGGATAAGATTGCCCTTTTAATTTCTTTTTTAAATTTGTATTTATTTATTTATTTATTTATTTAATTTCTTTTTTTTTGTTTTTAAAATTTTACCATATTTGTTGGGTCCAAGTGCAGGTTTTGTACATGCATATATTGCATAGTGGTAAACTTGGCTTTTAGCCCATGACACAGATAGTGAACATTGTACCCAGTAGGTAATTCAACTCTCACGCCCCTCCCCACCATCCCACCTTTTGTAGTCTCCAATGTCTTATTCCACCCCATATGTTCACATGTACTCATTGTTTAGCTCCCACTTATAAGTAAGAACATGCAGTACTTGACTTTCTGTTTCTGAGTTATTTCGCTTAGGATAATGGCCTCCATCTCCATCCATGTTGCTATAAAAGACATAATTTCATTCTTTCTTATGGCTGAGTAGTATTCTATAGTGTGTGTGTGTATAAGCACATTCTTTCTTTTTTATTATTTGTATAAATTTATGGGTACAAGTGCAATTTTATTACATGCATAGACTGCATAGCAGCAAAGTCAAGGTTTTTATGGTATCCATCACCTGAATAAAATGCATTGTACCCACTGGGTAATTTCTCCTCAGGCACCCCCTTCCCATCCCCAACCCTTCCAAGTTGCTAATGCCTATCATAATCTGTTTTTTGACTTAAGTCTTATTTAAACATCTTCAAATACCTGCAGATTTTACAGGGTCTTTCTGTTACTTCTTTCAAATTTAATTCCATTGTGGCTGAGAATATATTTTATATGACCTGAATCTTTTTGAACTTATCAAGAATAGTTTTATGGTTCAGAATACGGTCTTATATTGGTCAATTTTTAGTGTGCAATTGAAATTTTTTTTTTGCTGTTTGGGGGGAGTCTTTTGTAAATGTCAGTTAGGTCAAGTTGTTTAATAGTGCTATTCAAGTTTTCTAGATCTTCACTGATTTTTCTGTCTACTTGTTTTATATAAAATGGTTGTTCGTATTCTAGTTCCTTTAACTTATAAATTATTGAGAGAGGAGTATTGAAAATCGGACATTTGTGAGTTTGTTTATTTGTCTTCACAGTTGTATCAGTTTTCCCTCAGGTATTTTGAAGCTCTGTTAGTGAGTGCATGAATGTTTAGGACTGTTATGTCTCCTTAATTATTTGACTTTTAAAATGATGCACTTTATTTCTGGCAATATGCTTTGTTCTGAAATCTACTTTGGTACCAATATAGCCACTCCAGACTTGTTTTGATTCCTGTTCGCATGATGTATCTTTCCCTATTCATTTTCTTTCAACCTATTTGTGCTTTATATTTCAAGGGCATTTCTTCTTGGAAGCAAAAATGTGGTCTTTTATTCAATCTGTTTGTGCCGTCTGTTTTTGTTACATTCTGGTCAAAATGGAGCTAACAAGGACTGGATTTACCTTCCTGCCTGAAACAACCAAAATATGAATAAAATATATGAAACAAATATGCAAGGAGATAGAAGCGAGATAACAAAGACATGTATTTCTGAGTGAAGGAAAGAAAATGAGATTAGTTCTACAATTGCCCTAGCTATTGCCACCACACAGGTGATCCCAGGGATCCCAGGCAGAGACCGTCCAACTCCCTGACTTGAGGAGAAGGATCTGAAGTTCTAAGAAAGCCAAGGCATAAGGATCCCACAGAATTGAGTACTGGACAAAACAGCAGGCAGAGATAGAACTGTGTACATTAGCCAAGGATTCTTGTTGAATATTGAGTTGAGTATTGCTCAGTGGATGCATGTGAGGAAGGCTAAGGAAAACCTATCTGAAAAGATTAGAGGTCATGGTGGCTGGTGCTCGCGTAAGGACTAGCAAAGTATCTGTTCTCACCAAAATCAGAGCAGAAAACATCACTATCCAAAGGACACTGGATGGAGTACACAAATGATCTTGCCTGGGGAAATGGGAATTACTAGGCCTAAATTGATCATTGTTTCTGTCCTGCCTACAAAATTTTAAAAGCAAGAGCCAAAAAGATTAAACTATTTCCAAGTAACTTAACATACGATATTTCCGTTGCTCAAACTAGAGGTATAGAGACGTTCTTAAAATCAGGCAGAGGAAAAAATGACATGCTATGTATAGTGCCACAAAGATACAGATAACAAAGGTACAGATAATCCACAGGTGACAGTGGATTTCTTACAGAAATCAATAAATGTGCCAAAACAAAAAAACAACATCTTTAAAGCACTGAAAGAAAAAAGAAAACTCTCACAACTTAGAATTCTGTGTCTAGCAAAATACTTTCAAAACAAAGGCAAAATAAAGATATATGCAAGAGGCAGAACTCATCATCAGCAGATATTTACTATAAGAAATATTGAAAGAAATCTTTCAGGCAGAAAGAGATGATGTTGGTTGGATATATGGATTGACAAAATTTAATAGAGAACACCAGAAAGGATAACTACATGGATGATAAATTTTAAAGATGTTTATTCTTGTTAGTACAATTAGTTTTCTTTTTTTTTTTTTTTTACATTTTATTTTAAGAGGCCATGGATTCATTTTCCTGTAATAAATATTACAAATGGATCCTGTGTATTCTTTAACCAGTTACTTCTTATAGTAACATCTTGCAAACCTATAGTACTATAGCAAACCAGAATCTTAGCCTTGAAATAGACAAGATACAGAATTACTTTATCTCTACAAGGATCTCTCATGTTACTATTGTATAGTCACAACCACTTCCTGCCTGTCCCTCTCTACCCTCTCTTTAACCCTTGGCAACTACGAATCTGTTCTCCATTTTTATGTTTTTCTCATTTAAAGAATGTTACGTAAATAGGATTTTGTAGTATGCAACCTTCAGAAATTGGCATTTTTACTGAGCATAGTTTAGTGATTCATCTACATTGCTGCATATATCAATAGTTCATTCTTTCTTATTGGTGAGTAGTGTTTCATGGCGTGGATGTACTACAAGTACATCCACAGATTCAACCATTTACCTACTGAAGGACATCTGCTTATATTCGGTTTTTAGGTATTACATATAAGAATATAATACATATGTGTGTACAGGTTTTTGTGTGAACAAAAGTCTTTATTTCCTCAGGATAAGTATCCAGGAGTGCAATTGTTTGGTCACGTAGTAAGTCTATGTCTGCTTCTTAAAGACACTGTCGTTGTCTGTTTTTTGTTGCTATAAAGGAATACCTGATGTTGGGTAATTTATTTTAAAAAATAGGGTCATTTGGCTCACAATTGTGATGGCTAGAAAGTTTAAGTTTGGATACTTATATCTGGTGAAGGTCTCGGGCTGCTTCATTTATGGCAGAAGGCAAAGAGGAACTGGCCTGTGCACAGATCACATAGTAAGAGAGGAAGTGAGAGAGGGCAAGGAGGTGTCAGGTTCCTTTTTTTCTCTCTCTCTCTTTTTAATTTTACTTTAAGTTCTGGAATACATGTGCAGAACATCCAGGTTTGTTACATAGATGTACACGTGCCGTGGTGGTTTGCTGCACCTATCAACCCATCATCTAGGTTTTAAGCCCTGCATGCATTAGGTATTTATCCTAATGCTCTCCCTCCCCTTGCCCTCCACCCCCTGACAGGCCCTGGTGTGTGTTGTTCCCCTCCCTGTGTCCATGTGTTCTCATTGTTCCACTCCACGTATGAGTGAGAACATGCGGTGTTTGTTTCTCTGTTCCTGTGTTAGTTAGCTGAGAATGATGGCTTCCAGCTTCATCCATGTCCCTGCAAAGGACATGAACTTATTCTTTTTTATGGCTGTATAGTATTCCATGGCATATACGTGCCACATTTTCTTTATCCAGTCTATCATTAACCGGCATTTGGTTGGTTCCAACTCCTTGTTATTGTAAATAGTGCTGCAATAAACATACGTGTGCATGTGTCTTTATAGTAGGATGATTTCTAATTTGGGGGGTATATACCCAGTAATGGGATTACTGGGTCAAATGGTATTTCTGATTCTAGATCCTTGAGGAATCGCCACACTGTCTTCCACAATGGTTGAATTAATTTACCCTCCCACCAACAGTGTAAAAGCATTCCTATTTCTCCACAACCTCGCCAGCATCTGTTGTTTCCTAACTTTTTAATAATTGCCATTCTAACTGGAGTGAGATGGTATCTCATTGTGGTTCTGATTTGCATTTCTCTAATGACCAGTGATGATGAGCTTTTTTCATATGTTTGTTGGCTGCATAAATGTCTTCTTCTGAGAACTGTCTGTTCATATCCTTTGCCCACTTTTTGAGGGAGTTTTTTTTTTTTTATCTTGTAAATTTGTTTAAGTTCTTTGTAGACTTGGATATTAGACCTTTGTTTGTCAGATGGATAGATTGCAAAATTTTTCTCTCATTCTGTGAGTTTCCTGTTCACTCTGATGATGGTTTCTTTTGCTGTACAGAAGTTCTTTAGTTTGATTAGATCCCATTTGTCTATTTTGGCTTTTGTTGCAGTTGCTTTTGGTGTTTTAGTCATAAAGTGTTTGCCTATGCCTATATCCTGAATGGTATTGCCTAGGTTTTCTTCTAAGGTATTTATGGCTTTGGGTTTTACATTTAAGTTTTTAATCCATCTTGAGTTAATTTTTGTATAAGGTGTAAGAAAGGGGTCCTGTTTCTGTTTTCTGCAGATGGCTAGCCAATTTCCCCAGCATCACTTATTGAATACAGAATCCTCTCCCCATTGCTTGTTTTCATCAGGTTTGTTGAAGATCCAATAGTTGAAGACATGTGGTGTTATTTCTGAGGCCTCTGTTCTGTTCCATTGGTCTATATATCTGTTTTGGTACCAGTGCCATGCTGTTTTGGTTACTGTAGCCCTGTAGTATAGTTTGAAGTCAAGTAGCATGATGCCTCCAGCTTTGTTCTTTTTGCAGTATTCATTTTTTGAGTAGTAATATTGTTCCTTTTTTCTTTAGCTTGTCTTCTCTTTCTGGGACTTCCATAATATATCTGTTGGTCTGCCTGATGGTGTCCCATAAATGCCTTAGGTTCCTTCACTTTTCTTTTTTCTTTTTATTCCTCTGACACAGAACTTTCAAAGAACCTGTATTCAAGTTTTCTGTTTCTTTCCTCTGATCCTTGATGTATATACCACATGTTGTTTATCCCTTCATTCACTGATGGATATTTGGATTGCTGAAACCTCTTGACTAAACACAAAAATCTTTTTTCATACTACACAGGTTGACATTTCACTTTATTGTTTCTTATGATGAGAAGAAGTTAGTTTGCTGTAGTCACACTTGTCTATTCTTACTTTTTTGCCTCTTCTTTTGATGTTATATCCAAAAACTCACTGCCAAATCCTATGCCATGAAATTTTATACTTTTAGGTATTAATTTTAGGTCTGTAGTTAATTTTGTGTTTATTTTTGTAAATCATGTAAGGTAAACATCCAACTTTATTCTTTTGCATGTGGATATGTATTTTCCCAACACTATTTGTTGAAGAGACTGTTAATTCTCCTATGTGTGGTCTTGGCACTTTTGTCAAAGATTGTTTAGTCATATACATAAGGAGTTATTTCTAGACTGTATTCTGTTCCACTGTCTATAGATCTGTCTTTATGGCAGTAGCATACTGTTTTGATTACTGTAGCTCTGTAGTAAGTTTTAAAATCAGAAAGTGTAGGGCCTTCAACTTTGTTCCTTTCAAGATTGTTTTGGCTATTTCAGAGTACCTTTAGATTCCTTGTGAATTTTAGCATTTTAAAAATTTCTTTTAAAATTCCATGAAATTTTGAGCCATTGTGGTCAGAAAACATACTTTTTAATATTCATCGTAATTTAAAATTTGTTGTTTTTGCTTACCATGTGGTCAATTATGGAGAATATTTTATGTGCACTTGCAAATAATATCTGTTTTGCTATTATAGGGTGGAGTGTTCTATGTATTTCTATTAGATTCAACTGGTCTTGGAATTGTTTAAGTCCTCTGTTTCCTTTTACATCTTCACTCTGGTTGTTCTATCAATCCTTGAAAGCGTAATACTGAAGTCTCATATTATTATTGTGTTGCTGTCTATTTTCTCCTTCAATTTGTCAATTTTTGCTTCATATATTTGGCAACTCTAATGTTAACTGTATATATATTAATAATTGTTCTATCTTCTTGATGAGTTGACCCTCTTTTATTACATAATACCCTCATTTTCTCTTCTGACAGTTCATGACTTAAAGTCTCTTTTGTCTGATATTAGCGTGGCTATCTTTGCTCTTTTTAAATTACAATTTCTAGGGAATATCTCTTCTATCCTTTCACTTTGACCATGTATATGCCTTTAGAGCTAAAGTGAGTCTCTTGTAGGCAGCATATAGTTAGATTTTTTAAATCCACCCATCAATTTGTGTCTTTCATTTGTTAGGAGTGGAGAAGACAGTTTAATTCATTTATATGGAAAGCATTTATATCCAATAACTTACTATTGCTATTTTGTTATTTATTTTCTGTATGTCTTGTAGTTATTTTGTGCCTCTTTTTCTCTTTTACTGCTTTCCTTTGTTTTGTTGATTTTTTTGTAGTGCTACACTTCAATTCCCTTCTCATTTCCTTTTGTGTCTTCTACTGGCATTTTCTTTTGGTTGTAGTTGGGATTATATAAAACATTTTAAAATCAAACAACCTATTTTGAAGTGATAACAATGGTAACTTCACTCACATATAGAAACTATACTTCTTTACATCTCTGTCTGCCTTTACATTATGATGTCACTGCCTACATCTTTTTATACTGTAGGTCAATTAACATAGATTTCATGTTATTTTTATGCCTTTGTATTTTATATTCTATGAAACAATAAAAATAATGTATGCACTGACATGAAAATACTACAGGGTCCATACTACAGGGACCTTTTACCAGAGAGCTTTATATTTTCATATAGCTTATATTACTGTCTAGTTTCCCTCATTTAACTTGAAGGACTTCTTTTAGTATTTCACTTTTATTTTTGGAGGACAGTTTTGCTGGATATGTTTGGCAGTTTATTATTTCTTTTAACACTTTGAATATATCATCCCATTCCTTTATGACCTGCAAGATTTCTTCTGAGAAACCCACTGATAATCTTATAAGAGTTTCCTTGTGTATGATAAGCTTATTTTCCCTTGTTACTTTCAAGATTCTTTCTGTCTGTGACTTTTACCAGTATGATTATAATGTGTCTTGGTGTGGGATTCTTCAAGTATATTTCAGTTGTAGCTCATTGAGTTTCTTTTATTCACTTCTTTTCTAAAATTTAAGAAGTTTTTAGCCATTATTTTTTCAGACAAGCTCTTTTTTTCTTTAGCTTCTCTTCTCTTTCTGGGGTTTCCATAATGCATTTATTGGTCTGCCTGATGGTGCCCCATAAATGCCTTAGGTTCCTTCACTTTTCTTTATTCTTTTTTTCTTTTTGTTCCTTTGACACAGTACTTTCACATGACCTGTCTTTAAGCTTTCTGTTTCTTTCCTCTGATCCTGCTTGATCAAATCTGCTGTTGACCCCTCTATTACATTTTTTTAAAAATTTATTTATTATTATTATACTTTAAGTTGTAGGGTACATGTGCATAATGTGCAGGTTTGTTACATATGTATACTTGTGCCATGTTGGTGTGCTGCACCCATCAACTCGTCATTTACATCAGGTATAACTCCCAATGCAATCCCTCCCCCCTCCCCCCTCCCCATGATAGGCCCCGGTGTGTGATGTTCCCCTTCCCGAGTCCAAGTGATCTCATTGTTCAGTTCCCACCTATGAGTGAGAACATGCGGTGTTTGGTTTTCTGTTCTTGTGATAGTTTGCTAAGAATGATGGTTTCCAGCTGCATCCATGTCCCTACAAAGGACACAAACTCATCCTTTTTTATGGCTGCATAGTATTCCATGGTGTATATGTGCCACATTTTCTTAATCCAATCTGTCACTGATGGACATTTGGGTTGATTCCAAGTCTTTGCTATTGTGAATAGTGCTGCAATAAACATACGTGTGCATGTGTCTTTATAGCAGCATAATTTATAATCCTTTGGGTATATACCCAGTAATGGGATGGCTGGGTCATATGGTACATCTAGTTCTAGGTCCTTGAGGAATCGCCATACTGTTTTCCATAATGGTTGAACTAGTTTACAATCCCACCAACAGTGTAAAAGTGTTCCTATTTCTCTACATCCACTCCAGCACCTGTTGTTTCCTGACTTTTTAATGATCGCCATTCTAACTGGTGTGAGATGGTATCTCATTGTGGTTTTGATTTGCATTTCTCTGATGGCCAGTGATGATGAGCATTTTTTCATGTGTCTGTTGGCTGTATGAATGTCTTCTTTTGAGAAATGTCTGTTCATATCCTTTGCCCACTTTTTGATGGGGTTGTTTGTTTTTTTCTTGTAAATTTGTTTGAGTTCTTTGTAGGTTCTGGATATTAGCCCTTTGTCAGATGAGTAGATTGCAAAAATTTTCTCCCATTCTGTAGGTTGCCTGTTCACTCTGATGGTAGTTTCTTTTGCTGTGCAGAAGCTCTTTAGTTTAGTGAGATCCCATTTGTCAATTGTTGCTTTTGCTGCTGTTGCTTTTGGTGTTTTAGACATGAAGTCTTTGCCCATGCCTATGTCCTGAATGGTACTACCTAGGTTTTCCTCTAGGATTTTTATGGTATTAGGTCTAACATTTAAGTCTCTAATCCATCTTGAATTAATTTTCGTATAAGGAGTAAGGAAAGGATCCAGTTTCAGCTTTCTACTTATGGCTAGCCAATTATCCCAGCACCATTTATTAAATAGGGAATCCTTTCCACATTTCTTGTTTCTCTCAGGTTTGTCGAAGATCAGATGGCTGTAGATGTGTGGTATTATTTCTGCGGACTCTGTTCTGTTCCATTGGTCTATATCTCTGTTTTGGTACCAGTACCATGCTGTTTTGGTTACTGTAGCCTTGTAGTATAGTTTGAAGTCAGGTAGCGTGATGCCTCCAGCTTTGTTCTTTTGACTTAGGATTGTCTTGGAGATGCGGGCTCTTTTTTGGTTCCATATGAACTTTAAAGCAGTTTTTTCCAATTCTGTGAAGAAGCTCATTGGTAGCTTGATGGGAATGGCATTGAATCTATAAATTACCTTGGGCAGTATGGCCATTTTCACGATATTGATTCTTCCTATCCATGAGCATGGTATGTTCTTCCATTTGTTTGTGTCCTCTTTTATTTCACTGAGCAGTGGTTTGTAGTTCTCCTTGAAGAGGTCCTTTACATCCCTTGTAAGTTGGATTCCTAGGTATTTTATTCTCTTTGAAGCAATTGTGAATGGAAGTTCATTCCTGATTTGGCTCTCTGTTTGTCTGTTACTGGTGTATAAGAATGCTTGTGATTTTTGCACATTAATTTTGTATCCTGAGACTTTGCTGAAGTTGCTTATCAGCTTAAGGAGATTTTGGGCTGAGACTATGGGGTTTTCTAAATAAACAATCATGTCATCTGCAAACAGGGACAATTTGACTTCTTCTTTTCCTAACTGAATCCCCTTGATTTCTTTCCCTTGCCTGATTGCCCTAGCCAGAACTTCCAACACTATGTTGAATAGGAGTGGTGAGAGAGGGCATCCCTGTCTTGTGCCAGTTTTCAAAGGGAATTTTTCCAGTTCTTGCCCATTCAGTATGATATTGGCTGTGGGTTTGTCATAAATAGCTCTTATTATTTTGAGGTACGTTCCATCAATACCGAATTTATTGAGCGTTTTTAGCATGAAGGGCTGTTGAATTTTGTCAAAAGCCTTTTCTGCATCTATTGAGATAATGATGTGGTTCTTGTCTTTGGTTCTGTTTATATGCTGGATTATGTTTATTGATTTGCATATGTTGAACCAGCCTTGCATCCCAGGGATGAAGCCCACCTGATCATGGTGGATAAGCTTTTTGATGTGTTGCTGAATCTGGTTTGCCAGTATTTTATTGAGGATTTTTGCATCGATGTTCATCAGGGATATTGGTCTAAAATTCTCTTTTTTTGTTGTGTCTCTGCCAGGATTTGGTATCAGGATGATGTTGGCCTCATAAAATGAGTTAGGGAGGATTCCCTCTTTTTCTATTGATTGGAATAGTTTCAGAAGGAATGGTACCAACTCCTCCTTGTACCTCTGGTAGAATTCAGCTGTGAATCCATCTGTTCCTGGACTTTTTTTGGTTGGTAGGCTATTAATTATTGCCTCAATTTCAGAGCCTGCTATTGGTCTATTCAGGGATTCAACTTCTTCCTGGTTTAGTCTTGGAAGAGTGTAAGTGTCCAGGAAATTATCCATTTCTTCTAGATTTTCCAGTTTATTTGCGTAGAGGTGTTTATAGTATTCTCTGATGGTAGTTTGTATTTCTGTGGGGTCAGTGGTGATATCCCCTTTATCATTTTTAATTGCGTCGATTTGATTCTTCTCTCTTTTCTTCTTTATTAGTCTTGCTAGTGGTCTGTCAATTTTGTTGATCTTTTCAAAAAACCAACTCCTGGATTCATTGATTTTTTGGAGGGTTTTTTGTGTCTCTATCTCCTTCAGTTCTGCTGTGATCTTAGTTATTTCTTGCCTTCTGCTAGCTTTTGAATGTGTTTGCTCTTGCTTCTCTAGTTCTTTTAATTGCGATGTTAGAGTGTCAATTTTAGATCTTTCCTGCTTTCTCTTGTGGGCATTTAGTGCTATAAATTTCCCTCTACACACTGCTTTAAATGTGTCCCAGAGATTCTGGTATGTTGTATCTTTGTTCTCATTGGTTTCAAAGAACATGTTTATTTCTGCCTTCATTTCGTTATGTACCCAGTAGTCATTCAGGAGCAGGTTGTTCAGTTTCCATGTAGTTGAGCAGTTTTGATTGAGTTTCTTAGTCCTGAGTTCTAGTTTGATTGCACTGTGGTCTGAGAGACAGTTTGTTATAATTTCTGTTCTTGTACATTTGCTGAGGAGTGCTTTACTTCCAATTACGTGGTCAATTTTGGAGTAAGTACGATGTGGTGCTGAGAAGAATGTATATTCTGTTGATTTTGGGTGGAGAGTTCTATAGATGTCTATTAGGTCTGCTTGCTGCAGAGATGAGTTCAATTCCTGGATATCCTTGTTAACTTTCTGTCTCGTTGATCTGTCTAATGTTGACAGTGGAGTGTTGAAGTCTCCCATTATTATTGTATGGGAGTCTAAGTCTCTTTGTAAGTCTCTAAGGGCTTGCTTTATGAATCTGGGTGCCCCTGTATTGGGTGCATATATATTTAGGATAGTTAGCTCTTCCTGTTGAATTGATCCCTTTACCATTATGTAATGGCCTTCTTTGTCTCTTTTGATCTTTGATGGTTTAAAGTGTTTTATCAGAGACTAGTATTGCAACCCCCACTTTTTTTTGTTCTCCATTTGCTTGGTAAATCTTCCTCCATCCCTTTATTTTGAGCCTATGTATGTCTCTACGTGTGAGATGGGTCTCCTGAATACAGCAGACTGATGGGTCTTGACTCTTTATCCAGCTTGCCAGTCTGTGTCTTTTAATTGGAGCATTTAGTCCATTTACATTTAAGGTTAAGATTGTTATGTGTGAACTTGATCCTGCCATTATGATATTAACTGGTTATTTTGCTCGTTAGTTGATGCAGTTTCTTCCTAGCCTTGATAGTCTTTACATTTTGGCATGTTTTTGCAATGGCTGGTACCGGTTGTTCCTTTCCATGTTTAGTGCTTCCTTCAGGGTCTCTTGTAAGGCAGGCCTAGTGGTGACAAAATCTCTAAGCATTTGCTTATCTGTAAAGGATTTTATTTCTCCTTCACTTATGAAACTTTGTTTGGCTGGATATAAAATTCTGGGTTTAAAATTCTTTTCTTTAAGAATGTTGAATATTGGCCCCCACTCTCTTCTGGCTTGAAGAGTTTCTGCCGAGAGATCTGCTGTTAGTCTGATGGGCCTCCCTTTGTGGGTAACCCGACCTTTCTCTCTGGCTGCCCTTAAGATTTTTTCCTTCATTTCAACTTTGGTGAATCTGGCAATTATGTGTCTTGGAGTTGCTCTTCTCGAGGAGTATCTTTGTGGCGTTCTCTGTATTTCCTGGATTTGAATGTTGGCCTGCCCTACTAGGTTGGGGAAGTTCTCCTGGATGATATCCTGAAGAGTGTTTTCCAACTTGGTTCCATTTTCCCCCTCACTTTCAGGCACCCCAATCAGACGTAGATTTTGTCTTTTTACATAATCCCATACTTCTTGCAGGCTTTGTTCATTTCTTTTTCTTCTTTTTTCTTTTGGTTTCCCTTCTCGCTTCATTTCATTCATTTGATCCTCAATCGCTGACATTCTTTCTTCCAGTTGATCGAGTCGGTTACTGAAGCTTGTGCATTTGTCACGTATTTCTCGTGTCATGGTTTTCGTCTCTTTCATTTCGTTTATGACCTTCTCTGCATTAATTACTCTAGCCATCAATTCTTCCACTTTTTTTTCAAGATTTTTAGTTTCTTTGCGCTGGGTACGTAATTCCTCCTTTAGCTCTGAGAAATTTGATGGACTGAAGCCCTCTTCTCTCATCTCGTCAAAGTCATTCTCCGTCCAGCTTTGATCCGTTGCTGGCGATGAGCTGCGCTCCTTTGCCGGGGGAGATGCGCTCTTATTTTTTGAATTTCCAGCTTTTCTGGCCTGCTTTTTCCCCATCTTTGTGGTTTTATCTGCCTCTGGTCTTTGATGATGGTGATGTACTGATGGGGTTTTGGTGTAGGTGTCCTTCCTGTTTGATAGTTTTCCTTCTAACAGTCAGGACCCTCAGCTGTAGGTCTGTTGGAGATTGCTTGAGGTCCACTGCAGACCCTGTTTGCCTGGGTATCAGCAGCAGAGGCTGCAGAAGATAGAATATTTCTGAACAGCGAGTGTACCTGTCTGATTCTTGCTTTGGAAGCTTCCTCTCAGGGGTGTACTCCACCCTGTGAGGTGTGGGGTGTCAGACTGCCCCTAGTGGGGGATGTCTCCCAGTTAGGCTACTCCGGGGTCAGGGACCCACTTGAGCAGGGAGTCTGTCCCTTCTCGGATCTCAACCTCTGTGTTGGGAGATCCACTGCTCTCTTCAAAGCTGTCAGACAGAGTCGTTTGCGTCTGCAGAGCTTTCTGCTGCGTTTGTTATTGTTTACTGTGCCCTGTCCCCAGAGGTGGAGTCTACAGAGACAGGCAGGTTTCCTTGAGCTGCTGTGAACTCCACCCAGTTCGAGCTTCCCAGCAGCTTTGTTTACCTACTTAAGCCTCAGCAATGGCGGGCGCCCCTCCCCCAGCCTTGCTGCTGCCTTGCCGGTAGATCACAGACTGCTGTGCTAGCAATGAGGGAGGCTCCGTGGGTGTGGGACCCTCCTGGTCAGGTGTGGGATATGATCTCCTGGTGTGCCTGTTTGCTTAAAGTGCAGTATTGGGGTGGGAGTTACCCGATTTTCCAGGTGTTGTGTGTCTCAGTTCCCCTGGCTAGGAAAAGGGATTCCCTTCCCCCTTGTGCTTCCCAGGTGAGGCAATGCCTCGCCCTGCTTCAGCTCTCGCTGGTCGGGCTGCAGCAGCTGACCAGCACCGATCCTCCGGCACTCCCCAGTGAGTTGAACCCAGTACCTCAGTTGAAAATGCAGAAATCACCGGTCTTCTGTGTCGCTCGCGCTGGGAGTTGGAGACTGGAGCTGTTCCTATTCGGCCATCTTGCTCCGCCCCCTCTATTACATTTTTATGTCAGTTATTTTATCATTTAGCTCCAGATTTTCTGCTTAGTTCTTTTTCTGTATAGTTTCTAACTCTTTGTTGATATTCTCATTTTGCTCATGCATTATTTTCCTCATTTCATTTAGTTGTTTATGTTCTCTTTTATCTCACTGAGCATATTTATGATCAGCATTTTGGGTTCTTTGTCATGTACTTCATAGTCCTTAGGTTTTTTAGGGTCAGCTCCTGGAGTTTTACCTTGTTTCTTTGATTTGGCTACTTCTCTCCGTTTCTTTGTAAACTTTGTGATCTTTTGTTGAGATCTGAATATTTTTTAAAAGCCACCTCTCCCTGATGGGTTTTGTAGAAGGGATGGGCCCTCAGCAATAAATCCAGCTAGAGGTTCTGGAGACCTCTCAAAGCCTTTCTAGAGATAAGTCTTCTCTGGGCTTATGTGTATAACTTTTGTTTTAAAGCTATTTGTCCCTACTTCTCAGTATTTCACAATCTCTCCTGTGTCATTCTATAGTACTGCAGTATCTCTGGAACTATAACCATCCACAGCACTCACCTCTATTCTCAGTGGCCCCCAACCTGGCATCTAAACTACGCTGATTCCTGTAAGTACTTCAAGTTATGTAAGAAAGAAACCAGTTGCCCCAGCAGTGCCCTCCCCTTCCACCAGGGCACCCCCTGCTGCTCCCCCGTCAAAAAAAAAAGCCAGAACATTGAATGAACATTCCACTCTTTTCCTTCCCTACTCAGGGAGAAACTAGAAGTTGGGAGTTTACTCACTCCTGAAGTTGCTACACTGTGCCAAGGGAAGAGAGAACTGTGGGGAGGGGGAATGCTATACATTTTTCTACCCACTTTGATGAGCCTCTTCTTGGCTTGGTGCCCATCTGGTGTGCTGCAACCCCTTAACTGATTTCTAAAATTCTCACAAAGACAATTTGGTCCATGTATTGTTGTCATGTCAGTGTCTCTGTAGAAAAATGAGGACCTGAGCCTTCCTGTTCTACCATCTTGCTGATGTTTCTCTTTAATGTTGGGTTTTAAAAGCTTATTATGGATTTGAGATACTGGTACTTCGTTTGATATGTGGTTTGCAAATATTTTCTTCCAGTCTATAGTTTCTTTCCATCCTCATAACAGTGTTTTTTTTTTTTTTTTTTTTTTTTTTTAAACAAAGAAAAATGGTTTTGTTTGTTTGTTTGTTTGTTTTGAGATGGAGTCTCACTCTGTTGCCCAGGCTGGAGTGCAGTGTCGTGATCTCTTCTCACTGCAAGCTCCACCTCCCGGGTTCACACCATTCTCCTGCCTCAGCCTCCCAAGTAGCTGGGACTACAGGTGCCCGCCACCATGCCCAGTTAATTTTTTGTATTTTTTAGTAAAGACAGGGTTTCACCACATTAGTCACGATGGTCTCGATCTCCTGACCTTGTGATCCACCTGCCTTGGCCTCCCAAAGTGCTGGGATTACAGGTGTGAGCCACTGCGCCCGGCCAAAAAATGTTTTAAATTTTAGCGTAGTCTGACATTGTTTCTCCATAAAGTGTGCTTTTGGTCTCAAGACTAAGAATTCTGCCTAGCTCGAGATCCTGACGACTTTCTCTTGTGTTTTTTTCTTTTTATGTTTTACATTTAAATTCATTGTATAATTTTTGTAAAAAATGTGAGAATTAGGTTGTATTTTATTTTTTGCCTATAAATGTCCAATTGTTTTAGCACTATTTGTTGAAAGGTTGTCTTCCTCTTTTGAGTCTTTTTTTCAACTTTTTCAAAAATAAGTTGGGCGTAGTTGTGTAATTCTATTTTTTGATTTTCTATTCCATTCAATTGGTCTATGTGTCTGCCATTGTCTATTGACCAATATTGCACAGTCTTGATTATTGTAGCTATATAATAAATTTTGAAATTGTGCAAGCTGGTTAATGCAACTTTATTGTTCTTTTTCAAGATTCTTTTAGCTATTTTAGTTTATTTGCCTTTTCAGATAAATTTTGGAATAAAGTCTTAATAAAAAATCTTGCTAAGATTTTAATAGATATTGCATAAAATCTATCAGTTTGGTTCATTCGGATAATTTTCATCTTTACTATGTGAAGTCTTAAGTCTTTCATAACATGAACATGGCATGTCTCTAAAAAGATTTGTTTAGATCTTTTTTCATCAACATTGTTTAGTTTTCAGCACATAAGTCCTTTGTTAAACTTACACTTAAGTATTTTTCAAATGATATTAAATGGTATTGTATTGTTAATTTTGGTGCCTATATGTTAGTAGATTTGTCTCTTGGGATCCATGGGGAATTGGTCCCAGGATCCCAGATGGATACCAAAATTTGTGGCTGCTTCAGTCCCTTAGATAAAATGGTATAGTACTTACATATAATCAGTGCATATTCTCCATATACTTTAAACTCTCTCTAGTTTACTTATAATACTAAATACAATGTAAATGCTATATACATAGTTCTTATACTATATTTTCATTTGCGCTGGTTTTTATTTTATTTTTATCTTTGTTTTCAAATCTTTTTGATCCATGACTGCTTGAATCTGTGACTGCAGAACCTGCAGATATGGAGGGCTAACTGTGTATGCATGTATCTTGTATACTGAGACCTGAATGAACACGCGTATGCGTTCATGGAGTTAATTTTGCAGATTCCTTTATCATGTTATGGCAAATAGGGGCAGTTTTATACTTTCCTTTCAGATCGGTATGCCTTTTTCTTCCGTTGTGTTTGACTAGAGCAGAACAACTGTTATCTCAAAGTTTTCTCTCCTTTTAGGATGCCCTTTTCACGGTCCTTTGGCTACAGATAGCAGGCTTTTATTGGGGCATATTTTGTCTGTTTCCAAGTCACTAGATTTTCCATTACCTAATGTAAGATATATGAGGCAAAAATAATACCAGGGGAATTCACCAGTGTTTTTTTGGATCTCTGTGTCACTAGATGCTCTGCTTTCTTGCCCCTTTTCAGAGTCTTTCTGTGTTTTAGATATAACATCAGGTTTTTATTTGTTCTTAATGGGAGGAATATGAAAAAGTATATGTACTTTTCTCAGCAGCATCATTAGTTTTTAAAAATATTATGTAAATCTTACTCCTTAGTTTATATGTCAAAGACCCATTAAATTAGGACAAAAAGAAAAAAGAACAATCACAATGGAAACAAATCGTCATTGTTTAGGAAGTGACATCTTATATACTGCCACCTACAGGTTAGGACTCAGAGGGTAAACCGGTGGGGTTGGTTTACCCAAAATCTGTATGCTTGAATGACAGAAGCTTTCTCAGAAAACAAAGGCAGAAGAGGCCAAGCGCGGTAGCTCATGCTTGTAATCCCAGCACTTTGGGAGGCCAAGGTGGGCAGATCACGAGGTCAAGAGATCGAGACCATCCTGGCTAACATGGTGAAAACCTGTCTCTACTAAAAATACAAAAATTGGCTGTGGGTGGTGGCACGTGCCTGTAGTCCCAGCTACTCGGGAGGCTGAGATAGGAGAATCGCTTGAACTCAGGAGGTGGAGGGTGCAGTGAGCCGAGATCATGCCACTGCACTCCAGCCTGGGTGGCAGAGCGAGACTCTGTCTCAATAAAAAAAAGAAAGAAGAGCTGTGAGCTCAACTCTATCACAGACTTCAGGTGATGGAGGAGCTGATATTCTGAATACAACATGGTTTTTATTTCCAGCAGAGTTTGTCTGTTCATCAAGCTCCCAAGTTCCCTGCCTGAGAATTTCAGATAGCCCGTGAGGAAGGCTGGAAAGAGCTCTGCTAGTTTCAGCTGCATAAAATATGAGGCAGAAGCCACGGGGCTTTGGGACTTTTCTTGCACAGGGTAGCTCAGTGAGTGGCAGCATAGAACATCAAACCACTTTGAGGGAAAAAAATGTTTTTGCCCTTTGACATTATCCTTTCTTCTCCTTCCTGCCTGGACTTTGGAAGCAAAGCCTGGAGTTGCTACAGGCATTTTGTGACCATAATAATAAAAACCACATGACAAAGAATAATGATAGAAAGACCCTGGGCTCTGACTGGTTTACGTTTGAAAGGTGCACTCTATATTCTAGAAAAGCTCATATTTATTTCACCAAATCACTGACAGAATATCCCACACTGTCAATTCAGCCTCCAGTTGCCTCAGTGTAGAGTTTTAATGATGTTATTCCTTTCCTTATTGTCCTACATGGTTTGCTGTCTCACCCATCTCCCACTTAATATTAGCTTATTTCAACTATGATTTTTTGGCTCAAATTTTTTTAGACATGGCTTACTTAAATATATTAATTGCACTTTCTAAAATTATCTTTTGATTCCTATAGTAGATACTTTTTAATGTGTTAATCTGCATCACTTCAACATGTGCCTCACCAGCTTCTTCTTTTCATTTCAAAAGACATGCTGTCGGCCGGGTGCGGTGGCTCACACCTGTAATCCCAGCACTTTGGGAGGCCGAGGCAGGTGGATCATGAGGTCAGGAGTTCAGGAACAGCTTGGCCAACGTGTTGAAATCCCATCTCTACTAAAAATACAAAAATTAGCTATGCATGATGGCAGGTGCCTGTAATCCCAGCTATTCGGGAGGCTGAGGAAGGAGAATCGCTTGAATCTCAGTGGCAGAGGGTGCGGAGAGCTGAGACCGTGGCACTGCACTCCAGCCTGGGTGACAGAGTGAGACTCTGTCTCAAAAAAAAAAAAAAAATGCTGTCATGTAAGACACTATTTTGTCACCTAGCACTATCAGCCCTGTTTCTACTCTGCTTTGCTTTTCTGCTGCATGCCTTGCACTAGACTTACATCCTAGCCCCCTTCCTGGTGTCCAGCTGGCGTTCATCTACAACTGCTCTTCTGGAAAAATTAGGAAAGTTAAATACATTGCATGACATATTGCAATTAGTTTTATACATCCATCGAGCCTCTTTCCCTGGTAGCCCTATTCCTAGGGAGCTCCTTGGTGGAGACTGCAGTTTCTAGGGCACAATTTGCCTCTACATTATTTCTTCACCTACTGTTTGCCTGTCTTCTGTCTGGTGCAGTTTCCATATGACTATGGGGAGCATTTGATTGACAGCAATGGGGAGAGCAGGTGAGTCTTGCTGGGGAGAGAGCAGGCAGCAGGCTGACTTCTGAAGGCAGCGGGAAGCATGGGAGGTGTGGAGTTTGCATTTCTGTACCATACTTCTAACTTTCTGGAAGCGCCTCATTTTGGGCTGGCGAGGTGCTCTATTTTTATTTCCACATCAACTGTATCCTGCTGCCTAAAATTTTCAATCCAAAGCCATTACCTCAGCCAGGTGCAAATCAAGGCTACCTCTGGGAGACCCCTGTGTAAAATTTTTCTGCAAGACTCTGATTTATTGGTAAGTGAAGAAATACTGACATCTTAGCTAATGGAAATGCCTGCAAGATTCTGGCAAATTATTGCCTGACGGGCTTATTTTTCAGTGTTGTAAATTTTCACCTCCACTGCACATTCTTAAATACTTTAGAGGGCTGGGCGTGGTGGCTTACACCTATAATCCCAGCACTTTCGGAGGTCAAGGCAGGGGGATCACTTGAGGTCAGGAGTTCAAGACTAGCCTGGCCAACACAGTGAAACCCCATCTCTACTAAAAATAGAAAAAACTGTCTGGGCGCCGTGGCTCATGCCTTGTAATCCCAGCACTTTGGGAGGCTGAGGTGGGCAGATCACCTGAGGTCAGGAGTTCAAGACCAGCCTGGCCAACATGGTAAAACCCCATTTCTATTAAAAATACAAAAATTTGCCAGGCGTGGTGGTGCACATCGGTAATCCCAGTTACTCAGGAGGCTGAGGCGGGAGAATCACTTGAACCTGGGAGGCAGAGGTTGCAGTGAGTTGAGAACCTGCCACTGCACTCTAGCCTGGGCAACAGAGTGAGACTGTCTCAAATAAATAAATACTTTAGAGGAAAGTTGGACAGCCTGCATCCGGAGTGGATAACCAGAGCTTAGTTTAGAGCAGAACTAACCTTCTGCTTGGTTAGTTACCACAGCAGACATTTGCATGGCAACTCTGTTGGTAGCATTAAAAAAAACCAAAGAGGAGTGAAGGCTCCATAGGAAGCTAAAATGGGGACAGAATGAAGAAATAAAGCAGGCATAAGACAAACGTTGAGATAGAAATGATAGGACAAGAAATAAGCCAAGAACATTTTTTTCTGTATCCATTTCTTTGGCATGTTTCCCTAATTCTTGATATTCCAGAAAGGTTTTTTCACAAATGTCAAAGGAGTTTTCAATATTACCGTCCACCAGGTTGGTGATGCATTAGCAGATGACTTTTTAAAGAGCATTGGTATGAAGCCAAGCTGCAACCACAGACAAGAATGCTGTTGTCCCCTGAGACCAGAGGCGAGGCCTTGGGAGGTCGAGAAAGGGACAGATCCTCCTCCTGTCCAGCCGGGTGCCCTTCACCTGCTCCCAGACAAATGATGCCCTGTGGCCCAAAAGTCACACTCCTGTGCTTAGGGGACAGCATGGTCTAGAGTAGGACCTTTGGATCTTCTGAACTTAAGCAATAGTCACTATTCAGATGAGTAATTGCTAGTTTATGATCAGAGTCTCCAAAGCATGAAAAGAGAGTCGGGGGAGTTAGTAGCTCTTCTGACCTCTTGCAATCAGTTCCGGGACTAATATATCCCCTATTTCCATCACAAGGATGGTCCTATGGGTAAAACAAAATCCAGTTTTCCCTCCTTCCAACCCAATTTAGAAGGTGTGCACACTGTGTCCCCTCCCATGTAGAGCCTGTTCTCTGGCACATCCCACAAGTGTCATTCTAGAAATCTCTCTGTGTTCAGAGTATTTGTGAGTAGTTTCTTCTCTGTTATCAGGTGCACATTTTCACAGTGGGTGTCTCCATAGTATGGGGGATTCAGTCATTGAACTGACTACTTAAGACTAGAGGACATTTGTAACAGGTCTAAGATTCTGTGCTGGGGCTGGGTGTGGTGGCTCACACCTGTAATCCCAGCACTTTGGGAGGCCAAGGCAGGTGGATTGGGAGGTCAGGAGATTGAGACCATCCTGGCTAACATGTTGAAATCCCGTCTCTACTAAAAATACAAAAAAATAGCAGTCATGGTGCTGGGCGCCTGTAGTCCCACATACTCAGGAGGCTGAGGTAGGAGAATGGTGTGAACCCAGGAGGCGGAGCTTGCAGTGAGCCGAGATCGTGTCACTGCACTCCAGCCTGGGCAACAGAGTGAGACTCTATCTTAAAAAAAAAAAAAAAAGATTCTGTCCCAATTGGAATTTTTGTGTCTTAGGAAAATGCATGTCCAAAGAAAATTATAATTATTGGTACTAGTGTTTTTAGTTAATACTTAATTTATCAAATTTGGGGTAACGAACTTCTGTGTTCAACTAATAGTTCATTTTTAAATCTAGCTGAGAGACACTCTTTTGATGGTGACTTCATAAACCTAAAACCACGAAGGTAGCACATGTGATTCTCTAAAGACCTTCAAACACCTACCTAGGCTTACAAATGTAACAAAACTTTATTGATCACTTAAGCAGCTTTTAGAACTCTAAGAAATTGCACTTATATAATAAAGTGCTTCAAACATCTTAAAAGCAAAGCCTGCAAGAAAGGAGCACCGGGATTAGAAAGCTGTTGTTTTATCAGTGGAATACGTGATACACAACAGGACTGGGGCCATGGGTTTGCTTCATTTCTTCACTCAGGTTTACACACTTTTACTCACCCGAGCCAGAGAAAGAGAATTGCCATCTCAGGCTTCTAGAGCTACTGAGAGAAAATATTTAGGTAATCAACTGGAAATTTGGAATAAGGGTCTGAGACTTGTTAAAAATAATAAAAATAAAAACTTCCTTGACCTAAACTGGATTTAGCTCTTATTTTAATGGACATTTCAAAGTTAATTTTCTTGCAACATGGTACATCATAAATTGTTCTCTTACAATCTTTTCTCTTTTTTTGAAACCACTTCTAACACATTTTTACCAAAATCAACCCTCCCTCTTTTTTTTTTTTGAGACAGAGTCTCGCGCTGTCACCCAGGCTGGAGTACAATGGCACAATCTTGGCTCACTGCAACTTCCGCCTCCCAGTATCAAGGGATACTCCTGCCTTAGCCTCCTGAGTAGTTGGGATTACAGGCATGCGCCACCACACTCGGCTAATTTTTGTATTTTTAGTAGAGACAGGGTTTCACCATGTTGGTCAGGCTCGTCTCGAACTCCTGACCTCAGGTGATCCTCCCACCTCAGCCTCCCAAAGTTCTGGGATTACAGGCATGAGTCACTGTGCTCAGCCATAACTCCTTTTATAACTCTGTTTCCTGACTAAAATGATGCTATTCTGCATGGAGGCAGAGTGGCTAGCTGGTCCCCCAAACCCACTTTCTCTGCATCCTCAGCATACAGATAACCTACATTCCCTCACTTCTCTTGTGCTTAGGGGTGACCATGTGACTAAATTCTAGCCAGTGCCAGGTGAGCAGGAGTGATATGTCTATGTTCAGCATTTCCTCCTTGGGCTGATTGGGAAATGTAACACATTGCTGGAAGTTATAAAAAAGGAGGCAAAGCGGACATCAGTTCCTGTATGATCATATGCGTGAGAGGTGCCTTGGCAACCTGAAAACCACTTGCAACTGATATGTGAAAAAGAAGGGCTAGGCGTGGTGGCTCACGCCTGTAATCCCAGCACTTTGGGAGACTGAGGCGGGTGGATCACAAGGTCAGGAGTTCGAGACCAACCTGGCCAATATGGTGAAATCCTATCTCTACTAAAAAGTACAAAAATTAGCCGGGCGTGGTGGCAGGCACCTGTAATCCCTGCTACTACAGAGGCTGTGACAGGAGAATCGCTTGAACCTGGGAGGCAGAGGTTACAGTGAGCTGAGAACGCACCACTGCACTCCAGCCTGGGTGACAGAGCGAGACTCCATCTCAAAAAAAAAAAAACCAAAAAACCCCCAAAAAAACAAAAAAAAAAAGAAAAGAAAAAGAAATACACTTTTTGTACTTTGATCTACTCATACTTTGGGTACTATTTATTATTGCCGCATAACCTACTCTCAATACACATACTCCGAACAAAGTTCAACAAATCTTTTTTATAACTTTTAGGTTCAGGGATACTTGTGTGGGTTTGTTACATAAGTAAACTCATGTCACAGGGTATGTTGTACAGATTATTTTGTCACACAAATACTAAGCCTAGAACCCAATAGTTGTTTTTTTCTGATCCTTTCCCTCCTCCCACCCTCCACCCTCAAGTGGGACCCAGTGTGTGTTGCTCCCCTCTTTGTGTCCATGAGTCCTCATTATTTAACTCTCACTTATATATGAGAACATGCAGTATTTGGTTTTCTGTTCCTGTGTTTGTTGAAGACAGTGACCTCCAGCTTCATCCACGTTCCCACAAGAGACCCGATCTTGTTCTTTCATATGGCTGCATGGTATGCCATGGTGTATATGTACCACATTTTCTTTATCCAATCTGTCATTAATGGGCATTTAGGTTGGTTCCATGTCTTTGCTATTTTGAATAGTGCTGCAATGAACATGAACGTGTATGTGTCTTTACAGTGGAATGATTTATATTCCTCTGGGCATATACTCAGTAATAGGATTGCCAGGTTGAATAATAGTTCTATTTTTAGCTCTTTGAGGAATCATCTCACTGCTTTCCACAATGGTTGAACCAATTTATACTTTCACCAACAGTGTATAAGTGTTCCCTTTTCTCTGCAACCTTGCCAGCATCTGTTGTTTTTTGATTATTTAACAATGGGCATTCTGACTGGCATGAGATGGTATCTCATTGTGGTTGTGATTTGCATTTCTCAAATCATCAGTAATACTGAACATTTTCATATGCTTGTTGGCTGTATGTATGTCTTCTTTTGAAAAGTGTCTGTTCATGTTCTTTGTTCACTTTTTAATGGGGTTGTCTTTTTCTTGTAAATTTAAGTTTTTTATAGATGCTAGATATTAGACCTTTGTCAGATGCATAGTTTGCAAATATTTTCTACCATTTTGTAGGTTGTCTGTTTACTTTGCTAACAGTTGCTTCTGCTTTGCAGAAGCTCTTAAGTTTAATTAGATCCCATTGATCAGTTTTTGCTTTTGTTGTGATTGCTTTTGGCATCTTCATCATGAAATCTTTACCTGTTTTTATGTCCAGAATGGTATTGCCTAGGTTGTCTTCCAGGGTTTCTATAGTTTTGGGTTTTACGTTTAAACGTTTAATTCATGTTGAGTTGATTTTTGTATATGGTATAAGGAAGGGTTCCAGTTTTAATCTCCTGCATATGGCTAGCCAGTTATCTCAGCACCATTTATTGAATAGGGAGTCATTTCCCCATTGCTTGTTTTTGTCAGTTTTGTCAAAAATAAGATGATTGTAGGTGTGCAACCTTATTTCCAAACTCTATTCTGTTGCATTGGTCTATTTGTCTGTTTTTGTACAGTGTCATGCTGTTTTGATTTCTGTAGCCCTGTAGTATAGTTTGAAATTGGGTGATGTGATGCCTCCAGTTTTTTTCTTTTTGCTTAGGATCATCTTGACTATTTGAGCTCTTTTTCTGGTTCCAAGTGAATTTTATTTTATTTATTTTTTATTTTAATTATTATTTTTTTTGAGATCTTGATTCTCACTCTGTCATCCAGGATGGAGTGCAGTGGCGCGATCTTGGCTCATTGCAACCTCCACCTCCCGGGTTCAAGCAATTCTCCTGCTTCAGCCTCCCGAGTAGCTGGGTTTTGCCATGTTGGCCAGGCTGACCTGAAGAGATAAACTTGCATCCCAAAGTGCTGGGATTACAGGCATGAGCCACGGCGCCCAGCCCCAAGTGGATTTTAAAATAGTTTTTTCTAGTTCTATGAAGAATGTCATTGATAGTTTGATAGGAATAACACTGAATCTGTAATGCTTGGGCAGTATGGCCATTTTAATGATATTGATTCTTCCTGTCTGTGAGCATGGAGTGTTTTTTTCTTTTTTCATTTGTTTGTGTCATCTCTGATTTCTTTTCTTTTTTTCTTTTTCTTTTTTTTTTTTTTTTTTGAGACCGAGTTGCTCTGTCACCCAGGCTGTAGTGCAGTGGCACAATCTCAGCTCACTGCAACCTCCGCCTCCTGGGTTCAAGCAATTCTCCTGCCTCAGCCTCCTGAGTAGCTGGGATTACAGGCACGCACCACCACGCCCAGCTAATTTTTGTATTTTCAGTAGAGCTGAGATTTCACCATGTTGGTCAGGCTGGTCTCGAACTCCTGACCTCGTTGTCCGTCCGCCTTGGCCTCCCAAAGTGCTGGGATTACAGGCGTGAGCCACCGCACCCGGCCATCATCTCTGATTTCTTTGAGCAGTGTTTTGTAATTCTCGTAGTAAAGATCTTTCACCTCTACGGTTAGCTGTATTCCTAGGTATTTTATCTTTTTGTGGCAATTGTGAATGAGATTGGCTTCCTGATTTGGCTCTCGGCCTGCCTGTTGTTGGTTTTTAGAAATGCCACTGATTTTTGCACATTGATTTTGTATCCTGCAACTTTTCTGGAGTTCTTTATCAGCTGAAGGAACTTTTGGGCTGAGACTCTGAGGTTTTCTGCATATAGAATCATGTCATCTGCAAACAGGGATAGTTTGACTACCTTTCTTCATATTTGGACGCCTTTTATTTCTTTCTCTTGCCTGATTGCTCTGGCCAGGACTTCCAATACTATGTTTAATAGGAGTAGTGAGAGAGTGCATCCTTGTCTTGTACTGATTTTTAAAGGGAATGCTTCCAGCTTTTGCCCATTCAGTATGATGTTGGCTGTGGATGTGTCATAAATGGCTCTCATTATTTTGAGGTACATTCCTTCAATAACTAGTTTACTGAGAGCTTTTAGCATGAAAGGATGCTGAATTTTATTAAAGGCCTTTTCTGAGTCTATTGAGATAATCACGTGGTTTTCGTCTTTAGTTCTGTTTATGTGATGAATTATGTTTGTTGACTTACATGTGTTGAACCAACCTTCAACCAAGTAGGATGAAGCCTACTTGTTTGTGGTGGATTAACTTTTTAATATGCTACTGGATTCAGTTAGCAAGTATTTTGTTGAAGATTATTGCATCAATGTTTGTCAATGATACTGGCCTGAAGTTTTCTCTTTTTGTTGTGTCTCTACCAGGTTTTGGCATCAGGATGATGCTGGCCTCACAGAATGAGTTAGGGAGGAGTCCCTCCTCCTCAATTTTTTGTAATAGTTTCTGTAGGAATGGTACCAGCTCTTCTTTGTACATCTGGTAGAATTTGGATGTTAATCCATCTGGTCCTGGGCTTTCTTTGGTTGGTAGGCTATTTATTACTGATTCAATTTCAGAGCTCATTATTGTTCTATTCAGGGAATCGATTTCTTCATGTTTCAGTCTTGGGAGGGTTTATATGTCCAGGAACTTACCCATCTTTTCTAGGTTTTCCAGTTCTTGTACATACAGGTGTTTGTAGTAGTTTTGGATGGTTAGCTTCCTATCTGTGGGGTCAGTGGCAACATCCTCTTTGTCATTTCTAATTGTGTTTATTTGGATCTTCTCTTCTTTCTTTTTTATTAGTCTAGCTAGTGGCCTAAGTATCTTATTAATTTTTTCAAAAATCCAACTCCTGGATTTGTTGTTTTTTTGTTTCTCAATTTCCTTCAGTTCAGCTCTGATTTTTGTTATTTCTTGTCTTCTGATAGCCTTGGAGTTGGTTTCCTCTTGCTTCTGTAATTCTTTCAGTTGTGATATTAGGTTGTTAATTTGAGATCCTTCTAACTTTTTGATGTGGGTGTTTACTACTATGAATTTCCCTTTTCACACTGCCTTAGCTGTGTCCCAGAAATTCTGGTATATCAACAAATCTCTTAATGATTGATTTTCATTGATGTGTTAGTTATTTACCAAAATCTTTATGCAACATACACATGATTGGGTTGATCATTATGTCATATTTCTGTAAATTAAAAATCCTTCCATACTTGCCCTTTGGAGTGTTTTATAGTAGTTGATGTTTTAAAATCTTCTGTAAGTTCATGGATTTTCATGGGATTATTATTCTGTGTTGCTCAAATGGTTTGAGCTTGGTGGCAGAGCCCCTTCAAGCAGCATCTTTGTTCCAGCATTATGTAGGATATATTTCAAACTGTTATCACTCTATCAATAAAAAGATGTCTAGCCTCAACTTGATGTTTTCTGCCTGTGGAAATGCCTATAATCTTTTCACAGAGCTACACTTTTCATTTAATGGAAAAAAAGATCAGATTGTTTTCTTTGAGCACAAGTAATAGCTAAAATCACTTCTCAGTAATTTTAGAGATATAAACTAAAAATAAAACTCTAAGCCCACACTGGCTGAACAGACCCCCACTTGGCCAAGGGGACCCCAGAAAAAAACTTAAAAACTTAGTTTCCAGCCACAGTGGGATGGGAGGTCATACAGGCCTCTTTTTACCTCTTCTCTTTTATGGTTTGGACACAACAAGTGACCAGCCTTAATGTTAAAATAGAGAGCATAAGACTGACAGAACAGACTCTTCGTGTCAATAAGGTATCAAATTATAAACAAGGTCAGGCAAGGGTTAAGTTACATATCTCTGTACCTAATGACCAAACTATGTTCTAGCTGCCACAAGATTTTTCTTTTTCTCCAGCAGGTGAACAAACACTGCTCTTGAGATAAGTAATATTAAAACAATTTGCAGCTGCACCAGATGCTGACTAACCTACCGCCTGTTCCACCAGCCATAACTACAGCTTTGGTTGGACAAGAGACTGATTTCAGTAACTTTCTCCTGATAGGAAGACCACTGACTACGGACTGGCTCTGGCTGGCTTACAGAGCCTGTGCTCTTGTGTGCATTTGTGTTCTGAAAAGACCTTTTGATGTGTAGGGCCTTACTGTAACACATTTAAATGTTAAGTCACCACCCCAAAGTGAACATGGGTTATATGTTACATGCATGTTTGATAAACATGTGTCAGGACTAACCTCATGAATATTCATAGCTCCTCCTGTAATCTGTTGAGTATGTATATTTATCCCATCCGTTCAGCATAAAACTCCTGCCCTAACCCCTCCTCCTTCAGAGTGCTTGTCTCTGGTCTTGGCTGGAAGTCCACTTTCTAGCCTGAGGGATGGTCACCTTTTATAAGAAATAATGTCTCCTCTCTTTTTCTAAATTTATACTTTTTTTTGAAGTTAATAGAGGCAAAGCTAGAAACAATTTTTTTTTTTTTTTTTTTTGAGACGGAGTCTTGCTCTGTCCCCCAGGCTGGAGTGCAGTGGCGCGATCTCGGCTCACTGCAAGCTCCGCCTCCTGGGTTCACGCCATTCTCCTGCCTCAGCCTCTCGAGCAGCTGGGACTGCAGGCACCCACCACCACTCCGGGCTAATTTTTTATATTTTCAGTAGAGATGGGGGTTTTACTGTGTTAGCCAGGATGGTCTTGATCTCCTGACCATGTGATCCACCTGCCTTAGCCTCTCAAATTGCTGGGATTACAGGTGTGAGCCACCACGCCTGGCCGAGTTCACATTTCTGTTTCCATTTGAACTCCACATTTGAGTTGTAAGTTTTGTCTGTATAGAGAAAAAATTTCCAATGTATTCACCCCATTTTCTGAGCCTCTGTTACAGACAACATTCTTTTAACAAATGTGTCATAACACTGTGACTTATGCTAGAAAACCATGTATTCAATTATAATAGGGCCTAAAATTTTCTATAACATAATTTCAGGCCTATGGCCTTGGTTGTTGGATGCCTCATTAAGGGTATGATTCTACTTCTTTTCTTTTATAGGACTGACATGTTTTTTTTCAACAAGACTTTTGGATGCTTTATGATGTTCCCCTTAAAATTATCCCCAATAGACTCCACATTATACTGACAAACAGGGACAAATTCATTGCTACTCATTTCTGGAAATTTCAATGAGAATAAGCACAGTAATAACACTTTAAAGTATATTTCTAGGTATTTTTAAATCTCCTCAGGAATTGAAAAGTTGTAGGTTTTTTCTCTTTCTAAATCGGAAGTGTTGTTTTTGGATGAGTGAAAGGAGGATGTAGTAACTGATTCTGCAGCTACTGGATTGTCTAGAATGGGATTTCCTTTTCTGATTGACAGTTTACCATGCTAGAATAACAGGTTCTCAGGAGGAGGACAGTGAATCACAAAAATTGGTCAGAACATGTTGTCATGAGGTTGATGCTTTCATTCTGGGCCTTTATAGGAATATTTGGGAAAAGTTCATAAAAGGGAACCTTGTTGCTCAAAGCTATCCTGTCTTCTTCTTTTTTTTTTTTTTTAATTCTTCTTTAGTTTGTCAGTAACCATCAGTAGAAAATCACAGGAATGTGGACCAAACACATTGATTTTGGCTTTAGGTCTCTATGTACTGGTATTGAGTAGAGAGTAATAAAGTGAAATCAATATGGTAACTCAAAGAAGTAAATAAAATCTAAGATCTCAAGTATCTGATAAAGTTGGATTTATGCTGAATATTACACTAGAAGTATACGCAATAGAAAAATGCACTTCTCATCAAAGGTTAGTGAAAGTAGTTCTATATATTTGGAATAGATAGTCTTCCAGATATTTAACTTTTATTTAATCCCATTCTTGAGGGTAGAAAGAGAAAAGAGTTATTAGAGTGAAGGATGAGGAGCTGGTTTCTTGGTAAGAGAAGGCCAAGCATGATGGATAATGCCTTCTTTACAGATTATAAACCTGACTTTGAAACACGATTAGGTAATGAAAGAGGGGGGTTTCAAAGAGGAAGAAATAGCGGAATAGTCATGTGGCAGAAACTTTTATTATACTTTTTTTTTTTTTTTTTGAGACAGAGTCTCGCTCTGTCTCCTATACTGGAGTGCAATGGCACGATCTTGGCTCAGTACAACCTCTGCCTCCCGGACTCAAGAGATTCTCCTGCTTCAGCCTCTGCAGTAACTGGGGCTACAGGTGCCTGCCACCATGCCTGGCTAACTTTTGTATTTTTAGTAAAGACAGGATTTCACCATATTGGACAGGCTGGTCTTGAACTCCTTACCTCAAGTGATCTGCCCACCTCGGCCTCTCAAAGTGCTGGGATTACAGGCTTGAGCCACCATGCCTGGCCAGAAAAATCTATTATGCTCTTTACTACTTGAAGTGACTATATATATATATATTTTTTTTTTGCATGAAGTTGTTGAAAAATAAGGAAAATTTCGATCTTATGCTTAGTTCTCATATTTAAGAAGAGTTAGAGAGTGCTGAGGAGTTTCTGGAGTTCACAATGATTTTGCACTTTGGATCTTATAACACATCAGAAACAAATAGGGACATTTTGGACTGTCTTCTCATGTTCTGTAGATTTGAAGAAAGTATTTCAGATATTTCACAGAAATGATTGGCATGATTCTTTGAGCAGAGTGTCTGAAGTACTGCCCAGGGTGGATCAGAGCTGCTTGGAATTTGAGGAGTCGCTGAGTCTGTTATGAAGCCCACACTGCAGCCATCACTGCTGTCTCTATGAGATGTAGGAAACAGGACTGATACGCATGCCACATACGTGTAAAGGCAGCTATTGAATTCCACCCATTGCCACACTTTTACAGTAGGTGAATCCACCCAGGATAGTACATGTCTGTTAATATACGTTTTGTAACATCAAAGTACTAAAAAGATTGGGAGTTGAGTTGTTTGCCATCGGACTTTATTGCATGTTTCTCATTTCTTTTCCCTGCCTGAGATTTTAGTTGCAGAGTCCTTGTAGACTTTTTATCTATAGTGTTTAACCCAACAAGTCCCAAATGTAAATGACAGATGTCAACCCTTATGGAAATGGACTTCAAGCAGCATGAGAATGGCATCTGTTAGTGGATAAAGTAATGGCACTGCTGAGAGTATGTGAATTAATCCATGGCTGTGAGAGCTTTCCTGTGCATTTTGTTCCCATTTTGCTTCCACGTATAATTCCACATCCACCATGTCTAGTAGAGGCTCCCTCATGAAGACGGCCCTACGATGACATGAATCTCTTTTGAGTCTTGCCTCCATTGGAGATTTCTCCCACCTCACCATCCTGCTGACATTCTCATATAACTGCCTCCGTAGCCCTAAGGGTGTGTCTGTTGTGACTGCATGTCAGTTCTCAGTGTTCTGATTCAGACACACTTGTGATTATAAGATCTTTTTCCCTTTGGAACAATCAGAGTACATTATGCAAATGTATCCAGCATGGAAACACTTGACATTCACGGTGAGGGATTTCCAGCCTCATCTCTTGCATCTGGCTGCTGAAACACAGCAAACCTCACACACACGGGTGTACACACACATTCACACCCACACGCTATTTTTTTCCATAGTCTTCCAAAATGCCTGTTCCTCTGTCTTATTTTTCTCTTATCTCTCCTTTCTGGCCATGGTCTATGTACTCTCTATTTCTTTCATCTTTCAAAGTGATGTTCACTCCTTTAATGAAACTTATCTTTTCTCATGGCCTTACTTTGATTTGTGTTCATGCCTTTTCTTTCCCTGCAGCCTGTAACTTCTGTTAAGGTGTTTCTAGCATAAAAAGTCATTCCTACTGGCAGGAAACGTGAAAGGATTTTAGAATCCCCATTGAGTTTGATGCAGTGCGAATAAAATTAAAGGTTCATTTTCCTCTACAAAGAGGGCCTTGCTCTTCTGCAAACATAAGGCAATCAACGGCAATCAGATGACATGGCAGGAAACTTCCATCTTTATTAAAAGTTTCAGAGATGTTAGAACTAATCCTGAAATACATGTTAGAGGTGCTTTTTTATGTAGGTTTTTTTTTTTCGGTCTGAATAATTTGATACTTTTCACACAATTTCTCTCGTATTGACTTCTCACTTTAGTAAAAGCGTCATCAGCCTCCTGTTTCTCTAGAAAACTTTGTGAGATCTTTGCTCTGTCTTTGAAAGGTGAGTCATATCAGGCTCCATGACATAAATCATGCAGTCCCAGGCAATGTGGTCTGAGGCAGGACTGTGAAGAATAAGTCACGTCTTTACCAATATGTTTGCTCTCTAAAGTAAATATACCTAAATCTAAATGGAACCAAAAAAAAAGGGAACCCCCCAAAAAGATGGTTTGAATAGAAACTAATAATACATACAACACGCATGTGCCTCTTTAAGCCACAAAGCTGTATTTTCTCGGTGGTGTCTGTGCTTGTCCATTGGTTGCCACTCTCCCGGTGGTCTGCCAAGGGCATCGCTCTGGATAGGATTCTATTAAAAGAGCTCTTGTCAAGAGCAACATCTAGACAGCTTCAGGCCATAAATGCAACCTTCAGGCATTAGGAGAGGTGAGGGGCTGCATTTCTTCTTGCAGCTGGGCAAGTAGTTTTGAGTTATAAAGGCTTAGGTCCTTCTAGGCTGTGTGGTGAGCTCCTTCACTGGGGATTTGTTTCTCTGATCACCTTGCCTTCAGTGCCCCCACTGTGACTGGCAATATGCAATCTAGTAAGCCTCTGGTGTCAGCTCTAGATATGATTACTGCAAAGTTCTGCCTCTCTCACCGAACTGGCTTTAGCTTTTACAGAAATAAAAATTAGACAGCTCCCACATGCCGATGCTGAGAAAGTATTGTGGCTCCCACACACTGGAACTCAGACTCACAATTAAAACTCAATCTAAAACTCAATCCTGCCTCGAAGTCAATCCAGTATGCTATGCCGTACCCTAGACCCAAATCCGTATTGTCATAATCACATACTTTTTAGATGTGTCTAATTTTCTAACCTGTCCAGGGACTCAACTCAATTCCTATTAAGAGATCCACATGGGCAGGGCCCTGGTGGACTACAGGGCATCTGTAGTCCCAGCATTTTGGGAGGCAGAGATGGGTGGATCACCTGAGGCCAGGAATTCGAAACCAGCCTGGCCAACATGGTAACACCCCATCTCTACTAAAAATAACAAAAATTAGCCGGGCATGGTGGCACGTTCCTATAATCCCAGTTACTTGGGAGGCTGAGGCAGAATTGCTTGAAACTAAGAGGCAGAGGTTACAGTGAGCCAAGATTGTGTCACTGCACTCCAGCCTGGGCAACAGAGCAAGATTCTGTCTCAAAGAGGAGAGGAGAGGAAGGTCGGGGAGGGGAGGGGAGGGGAGGAGAGGAGAAGAGAAGAGAGACCCCAGCCCAGTCCCTAAACCTGAAAAAAGGCATTCACTTTATACATTGCATCTCTGTTTCAATCATTCCAAGTGTCTTGTCAGCTTGATAAGTTCATGTTCAATATTTATGAAGATTTAGATATTCTTCATTACCTCTGTTCTTTTCTTCTGCTTTTATAATGGCTCTCAGCAATGTTGCTTTAGCGGGACTTTCATGTCCTTGGGACATTAAATGGTCTTATCATTCTTACTGGGTCTATTGCTAGTGCAGTGACCTGCCATGTCAGGATAGCTGGGTCCCCATAATCCACATGGTGTCCTCTGCTGTCAGGAGAGCAGGTCATAGCACTAAACTTCCTGCCCATACTATGTTTTTTTAAATTCAATTTACAATAAAAATTGATGATGTAAGTCAAGATAGTTGCTAACAATTTGTCACTGCATACATTATCATTCTCCTCCAAGTCTCTTTAGTTTGAGATATTTGTGAGGTAACAAGAAAGTTGTATCCCTCATTTCTATACATTTCTGTCCATTTTTTGAACTTTGCTTGGGTTAATGAATCCCTACCTTTTTACCTTTATAAGCAATTTTGATGTCATACAACAAAGGTATGGGACTATTTCTGAATATGTTAATAGTTTTATGATTGTAGAGAGGCTCTGGCATTGTTCCATTTTCCATTTATTTCAATTCCTGGTTTTTCGGCTAGTTTTTCTTTTATAGCCATTAAATCTTTCAATTATTTATTCTTTTGTAGCTGGATTAAAGACTGTGAAATTTCCATAATATACCTTCTAATAGGCTCATGCCTTCATTTCCCTAGCTATAAAAATGTTTCCTGGTCTGCTTCTTTGACGTTCTAAGCAATGACTATAGTGTTTTGGGGTGAAATCGGGTGCGCAAATCCTAGTCTTAAGTCATAGTACGTACTTTGGTCTTTGTGATTCAATCACAGGTTAAAATGAGTCTATCTGTCATATTTCCCCCAGTGTATCTTCCTTGTGGTACCTGTTCTATTACATTTTCCTTCGATAGTGGATGTATCTCACACTGTTTCTATGACACGCTTTGTTGTTATGAATACTTCTCTCTCTTGACCATGCAATTGGGAAGTTTGTTGCAAATGTCCAATTTTGGATGGACCTATCTAGTTAGTATTTCTACCAATTGGTTAATGTATAACTCTAGTTAGTTTCATTAGTTCTTTATTTTGACTTTTGAGTCATCTTTCTGGGGCATTGAAACATGTCTGACTGGTAGGTTACTTTGTTCTATTTGGTGTATTTCTGCTCCTGTTAGCTTTTTCCACATTGGTTGTCTATTAGCCTATTATTTATTTTTCACTTTGAGGACCAAATTGTTAGTGCATTGAATGTTATTCACGGGAACAAGAATTGATAATTTCAGAGTGCCTTTCTGCATGTGATGCCTCTTTCTTGGTTGTTACTTTTGACATAACTGACTTGCCTGCCCTCCTCAGTCCATCAGGGATATCTGCCGTCTACCTGCTCATGCAAAGCCCTGGGTTCTCAGTTACCAGCCTGGGAAACTTCTCTTTGGTGGACAGAGTCTCTTTTCCTCCCTTTGCCTCTGTTTTGGAGGTTACTTGGTGTGTGACCTGAATTGTGCTATTTATCCAGGTGTGGTCTGTGTTTCTGTCTCATGGGGCTTACCTGTCCACATGGCAGGTGTTCCCATTGTTCAAATACAATGAAAGTAGTGGGTTGTCCTACTTATTCACTTATTTTATCAGCTAAGAGCTTTCTCTGTAGCCACTGAATCCTTAGCCATCTAGGATCAGGTTTTTAAGGACCTGAAAGTAGAAATTTATCCTGGTTCACATTGCTTGGAATATGATAGTTTCCCACCTGTACTTTATTTATTTATTTATTTATATTTATTTTTGAGAAGGAGTCCCACTCTGTCACCTAGGCTGGAGTGCAGTGGCATGATCTCGGCTCACTGCAACCACTGCCTCCTGGTTTCAAGCAATTCTCCTGCCTCAGCTTCCTGAGTAGCTGAGACTACAGGCGCATGCCACCATGCCTGGCTAATTTTTTGTATTTTTAGTAGAGACGGGGTTTCACCATGTTGGCTAGGGTGGTCTCGAACTCCTGACCTCACGTGATTTGCTCGCCTCGGTCTCCCAAAGAGCTGGGATTACAGCGTGAGCCACCATACCCAGCCTCACCTGTACTTCTAATTTATATTTTCTACATAATGAACATTCCTCTAGGGTTTCGACTGCTTTGAGTAGTTAATTTAATGGCAGTCTTGGCTGCTCCAATCAGGTAGCTCTTTTCTGGAGAGGTGCTGTCTTTATATGGGTTCTAACAAGAATATCACCCACACATAAGTCAGATAATTACTTATATTCTGCATGTGAATCAGTATAGGCCCTTGCTCTCATTCTTAACTACATATGTTATTTTGCTTCTTTATAGTCTTGTCATGGTTTAGCCATTGAGCTGTTGTCTGGGGTTAACTTTTGCTTCTCCATCCTGTAAATATCCATCTCAGAAACCACCTGAGATTTGCATTAGGTCTGAATTGAATCAATCATCTGATGTCAACCCTTCTCATATAGTCCTTGTCTATATCATCTAAGATGTTGGTCTTGGATAGGATTAGTGTACAGATGTTGGCCCTGTCATCTGCACCCTTCTCTCTCTAAGTTTTGTGGAGAAACAAATAAGGCAACCCTCATATGCTGCTGAAAATATATTGTAGCTGCCACATACAAACACCTGAAGTCACAATTCAAGAACTGGAATTTTCTACATTAGAGCTTTGCTGTAAACCATCTGAATTTCTTTAGCTCCCAATGTTATTGAAGATAATTATTTATTTATTTATTACTTAAATCTATTTATTGGATGCCTTCTATGTGTCAAAACTGGAGTTTGATGTTGATCAAAGTTTCCAAATAATTGATCCCCAGGGCACCTTTTTGATGGCATCTTTCTCTCCCACTCATCTTACTGCCGCTACACTGGCCTCCTTCCTGTCCTAGCTACTTTATCAGCATGCCTCATCTCAGGCCTTCAGCCTCTGTCTGCTCTCTTCTCTCAGACCTCAGAATGAATTACTCTGTTCATCCAGGTTTCTGCTTGCACATCAGATTTCCCAGGAAGGAAGATACTGTGCATGGTGACTGTGCACTGTGTCACCTTAGATAAGTGGGGGCTGTATTTTCCAGATTCTCTTCCCTGTATTCTTCCAGGCTGTGGTTACATACATTAGAAATGTATACGAAGTGTGGAAGGCTGAAGCGAAGCAGAGGCCGTTTCAATACTCTGAAGACTGGGGTAAGACCCCAGGTGCTGCTGCAGGTTTTGCACATTGTCTCTGATCTCATTGGTGAGGCAGTGTCCACACTGCCGGTGCTTTAGCTCTTGCAGGTCCTGGGCTTTGTAACTGCAGTTCTATGGTGAGGAACTTCAGCTTCTCCTGCAAACCATCTGCCTCACTGAGGTTGGGGGGAATGAAACTTGCTTTGTCCTCCTGGGTCTCACTTTGTCCTCAGGGATTCTAGTCTATCCTTATCCTCTTCCACTCCATGTCCAGGTTACCCCAGCTGGCCTCTGGTGATTTTAGTCCTGACACCAGAGCCACAGGTCTTGTCTAGACTTCTCCTCCAGCTTGCACAATTGCACAGGGTCCAATCCTATAATGGCCTCTTATCACAAATCATTTGGTGGCCCTGCTTTTTTTTTTATTTTTTATCAATACTTAGAGATGCATTTTATCTAAAATTGGATCTCTTCTCACTTGCTATTGTCTTGTCCTGCCCTACTTTATTACTTTTTTCTCCTTCCTTCCTTCCTTCTTTTCTTTCTTTTCTTTCCTTTCCTTCCTTTCCTTCCTTTCCTTCCTTTCCTTCCTTCCCTTCCTTCCCTTCCTTCCCTCTTTCCCTCTCTCTCTCTCTCTCTCTCTCTCTCTCTTTCTCTCTCTCTCTCTCTCTCTCTCTCTCTCTTTCTCTCTTTCTTTCGCTCTTGTTGCCCAGGCTGAGTGCAGTGGTGTGATCTCGGTTCACTGCAACCTCTACCTCCTGGTTCAAGCGATTCTCCTGCCTCAGCCTCCCACGTAGCTGGGATTACAGGTGCCCACCACCACACCCAGCTACTTTTTTGTATTTTCAGTAGAGACAGGGTTTCACCATGTTGGCCAGGCTGGTCACGAACTCCTGACCTCAGGTGATCCACCCACCTTGGCCTCCCAAAGTACTGGGATTACAGGCGTGAGCCACTGTGCCCAGCCACTTTGTTACTTTTATATCACTCATAACTTCCTAAGAATATACTATAATAATTTGCTTTTCTGTTTGCTTTTTATTTCTCCCACTTGCATGAAAGCTGCAGTAAAGCAAGAAGTTTGCTTTCCCATTGACTACTAACTGCTCAACTCCTCAGACATTGCTTTGCATATGGAAATCTCCCACTATTTGTTGAATGAATGAAATCTTAAACAAATTTTCAGTGTTCATATTTTGATAGTTTATTTGTTGTAAATATTTTAATGTCTGTGACATGTGACTCTTCTTTTATTCTTATGTATATCATGTCTTTCCATAAGGGAGTTTCTAATTTAAATCTTTCCATTAACTACTTGTGTTGTTGTATGTGTATGTCTTGCTTAAGAAGGCATTTCTTACATCAAGACCATAAAATTTTTCCTGTATTTTCTACTAATATGATATTTTTACATCTGATTTTAATTTTGTGCAGAGTACAATGTAGGGATATAACTCTTCCCCTTCATGAGCATGAAATTGACACTAACTCATTAATCGTCTACATAGTTGACATTGATGCAAAGCATTGCTTTTGCCACAATTTATTTATATTACATAATTTTTATTATGTAATATATTTTATTAAATAATAACATAATTTTATTAAATAATGTGTATTCCAGTTGATTGATGACTATAAGTATGCATGGTTTATCAAAACAGTACTTATGATCAAGTATTTTAATTGTGTTATTGACATCTCTGTACTTTATAATTACTTTGTTTCTCTCATCTGTTCATTTCAGACTAAAAGGGTTATCTCACTAGAATTATACATTTTTTATTTTCACTGAACTTAATTTTTAAAATACATTCTGAAGCTTTGTGTTAGGTGCAGATATATTTATAGCTCCTGTACCTACTAGTAGATTGTAGCTTTTTATCAATATGAAATATCTTTTTATCTTTTTAGTGACTTTTTTCAGTCCCCTTCTTTAGACATGCATTTGTTGTTTTTTTGTAGGCCTGTCTTTTGTAAATGAAATAGCTATTTTTAAAAAATATTTAATCATAGAAAATCTGTCTTTTGAGAAATATTCTTCACCCAAGTGTGTGTATTTAGACTGTAGCTATATATAATTTATTCCCATCATCTTATTTTATGTTTTCTACTTACCATGCTTTCTTGTTCTTTTCTTTCTTTTTTCTTTTTTTTCCTTGACTGGATTCAAGAGACAATGTGAGAAGAGGAAGTAAAAACAGCAGCTACAGAGGACTCATGGGAAAGGGTTCATTTTTCCAGAGTTCCAAGAAATGGGTCCATTAGCTGATAGGAGATGTTGAAACAATGGGTTTTTTTAAAAAAAGATGTGATATATTAAAGTCCACTTGTATGTCCACAGTAATGATCCAATAGGGAGAGAAAAATAATGATGCCAGAGGGAGGGCAGGTAATTGTTGGAGCCAATGTTACAAGAAGGCAAGAGGGATCAGCCCCATTAAACAAATGGGCCATTGGCCTCAGGACAAAGCACGAGAGTTCATCCATTGTTCCAGCAGGGAAGGGAAGGTACGGGTGAAATGAAACTGGGGGTTTTGGGGGTGATCAAATGTGACGTAGGGTAGCATTAAGATCCCCTTAAGTTTAGGATCATATATTTAAATGGAGATAAATTAGCATGCATATATATATACACACACACACACATACATACACACACACACACACATATTCCAATTATATTTAGCTGCTTGGGGGTAAATGAGAAGGCAATGGAGAACAGAGTAATCATTTTGCTAGGCAAATAAGTTGAAGATATTAGCAAGGTAAATACAAGATTTATTATAATGAAATATCTCAGAATGTAGACACGATATGGAGATAATGGCTGTGAGAGGGTTCATAGACATGGAGAGAGGGTCCAGTGAGTTCAAAGGATAGCTGGCGCCTCCGTCTTGGAGAGAGTGAGCTGGAAATCATAGAGAAGATGATCAGAAAATTGCAAGTCTGAAATTGAGGATTTTGAAAGTTATTGACTGATTTAGTAGTTAGTAGCTCTGAAGATAGAATATATAATTGGCATTAAGAAAACTGAGGTACTGAGATGCAGATTTGTTGACTTGAATGGGTCCTCCACATGCAAATTAAAATGACCAAACATAACCATAAAAGAATGTGTGAGATGAAAGATAATGTACCGGGTACAGTGACTTATGCCTGTAATCCCAGCACTTTGGGAGGCCCAGGCGGGTGGATCATGAGGTCAGGAGTTCGAGACCAGACTGGCCAATATGGTGAAACCCGTCTCTACTAAAAAATACAAAAATTAGCCAGGCATGGTGGTGCATGCCTGCAGTCCCAGCTACTCGGGAGGCTGAGACAGGAGAACTGCTGGAACCCGGGAGGCGGAGGTTGCAGTAAACCAAGATTGCGCCACTGCACTCCAGGCTGGGCAACAGAGTGAGACTCCATCTCAAAAAAAAAAAAAAAAAAAAAATAGAGAGAGATAATGCCAGCTCTAGAAAACATAATCTTCCACAGATACTATGAGATTCATCAAAATCTACATGCACCCTGCTTTTTTGGTCCTATGGATATGTATGCCATTGTTATGCATATGCTGTATAGGTACTCTCATACTGAATTTTTCTAAGTTACCTTTTTATTGTGTACTTCATAAGAACAAGGTATTGTATATGAGTAATAATCTGTAAAGGAAAGGAAGTGACAAAAACACCAATGTGTTTACCATTCAGCTGAAGAAATGGGTTATTACCAATAGTTCTGAAGCTCCTTGAAGGATGTGCTCATACCCCATCATCTTCCTCCACATAACAGGGAAACCACACTCTTACATTTTAAGTCTGTTATACTTTTGTCATATGTCCTCAAACAGACTGATTTGATTTGCTTACTTCTTGTTGAATTGTAAACAAAAAGTATGGATTCACAGCACATGTATTCTTCTGAAATTGCTTTTTTTTGGTTCATTATGTTTGAGAGATCCATTCATGTTGATGTGTGTACCTCAAATAGTTTACCTTCATCGATGCATGATTCTATTAATTGTGCACACCACTATTTAGTCATTGTCTGTCACCTGGCATTTGGGTTGTTTCCAGTTTTCTGTAATGCAAGTCCATCATCTGTGGCTACCTTACATCTACTGATATAGTTTTAAAAGCACTAAAGTCAACACAGTTTAAAGGTATGCACCATTTAATCACCGCAATATTGATGCAGAATATTTCTATCACTCAGATAGTTCCCTCCTGCCCTTTTCCATCAATCCTAGTATCCCATCTATAGACAACCACTACTCCAATTCCAATTTTCACCACTTAGTCTCGCCTACTCTAGAATGATGTATACATGGAATAAATACTATCGCAGCTGGCATGTCTCACCTGAGATTCATCCATCTGTGTGTTGATATGGTTTGGCTGTGTGTCCCCACCAAAATCTCATCTCAAATTATAATCCTCACGTTTCAAGGAAGAGACCCTGTGGGAACTGATTGGATCATGGGGGTGGTTCCCCTATGCTGTTCTCATGATAGTGAGTTATCACGAGATCTGATGGTTTAATAAGTGTTTGACATTTCCTCAGACACACTCTTCTCTCTCCTGCTGTCTTCTGAAGAAGTTGCTTGCTTCCTCTTCTGCCATGATTGTGTTACCTGAGGCCTCCCCAGCCATGTGGAACTATGAGTCAATTAAACCTCCCTTGTTTATAAATTACCCAGTCTCCGGTAATATCTTGATGGACTAATACATGTGTATAAGCACTGTGCCTCTTTTGATGGCTGAATCATATTCCATTATATGTATGTTAATTTGTTGATGGACATTTGGGTGGTTTCCAGTTGTGGACTCCTACAAATGTCTGTACAAACTATTTTGTGGACACGTACCTTATCCAGGAGTGAAATTTCTAACTCAAAGGTGAGTATATGTTTAACTGTATAAAAGATGAGTCTACGTTTTTATAAAGTTAGCTTTACAAAGCAGTTGTGGAATCTACCAGCGGTGTATGAATTCCATCTGTTTGCATGAAAATTCTGTCTTGCATGTTAATACCTTGGATTGTCCGTCCTCAAATTTGAGCCATTTTAGTACCTTTGAAGTGGTTATTCAGTGTAATGTTAATTGTTGTTTTACTGATGACTAATGATGTTGATTATATTGTGAAATGTCTGGTTAAGGTTTTTGTTCACACTTCCCTGTGCCTTTTTTTTTTTTAATTGGGTTGTTTTTTATTTGATTATTGCTTTATAAGAATATATTTTCTGGATACAATTCCTAGTGCATGTATTGAGAGTATGTTCTCCAACTCTCATTTGTATTTTAATTCTTTCAATGATGTTTTTTTTTTGATGAGCAGTAATTTTTAATTTTATTAGAAGTTATTGCTTTTAATGTTATTAGTTTTTTATCATCTGAGAAATCCTTAATTCATAAAAGATTGTGAAGTTATATTTTAAATTCTTTTTTTAATGTTATGATTAGTGTTTTCTCATCTGAGAAATCTTCACTTCATGCAAGATTGTAAAGTTATATTTTCTATTTTTTAACAACTGCATAGTTTTTGATTTAACATTTAATCTATGATTGATCTGAAGTTATCTTTTGTTTTTACTTTAAGGTTCTTTTGTTCCTTGTGGATATCTAATTTTTCGAGCACCAGTGTTTGAAAATATCTTTTTCTTCTAGTTAGCTATCTTATTTGTTGAAAATCCAGTCATTGCACATGTGTAGACTTATAGGGTTTCCATAACATTTTGACATATATAATTATTTTATCATGTACAGTTATACAGTACTAATAAATTGTTTATTATATGTTTACTTATTTTTCCAAGACTTGCTGGCTATCCTGTATATCTCAATTTTCTATTCTATTCTGCTGTCCGACTTGCCCATCCTTTCGCCAATGTCACACTGTCATGCTTTCTCATTGCAGGAAGTCTGAAATCAGGTAGGGCACATTCTCCAACTTTGTTCTTTAAGTCTGAAATCAGGTACGGCATATTCTCCAACTTTGTTCTTTAAGTCTGAAATCAGGTAGGGCACATTCTCCAACTTTGTTCTTATTTTTCAAGATTATCTTGGCTATTCTAGGTCACTTGCAACACAAATCTGTGTATCAGTTTGCCAATTTCTACCCTTAAATGACCACTGTAATGAATCTATAGATTGATTTGGGGTGATTGAAGCCCCAATCATCATTGAAACCCCTGTTAATAATGTTGTATCTTCCAAACTAGAAACATACTATATCTTTCCGTTTATGTGTCTTTAATATCTCTGAACAATACTTTGTGGTGTTTATTTTATAGGTCTTGCAAATGTTTTGTTAAATTCAATCCTAGGGCTTTTGTGGTTGTTATTGTAAATGACATTTCTTACAATTTCAATTTCTGTTCATCATTGCTAGTAGGTAGAAATATTATTTGTATGTAGATTTTGTATCCTGTTACCTTGATACATTTGCATATTAGTTCTAGTAGCTGCCTCAAAGAGTCCTTAGAGTTTTCTACGTACTCAATTACGCCACTCACAAATAGAAACATTTTAACTTATCCTTTTCAATCTCTTTGTCTTTTTTTTTCTTGCTTTATTGCAGTGGCTAGAACTTCCAGCTCAAAACTGATAAAAACCAAAAATACAATTCTAAGGACCCCCAACCAACTGATGGACCCTCCCCTTGGCCAAGGACATTCTAAAGTTAACCTGATAAACTAGTTCAGGTCACTTCATGATGGGAAATGAGGGTCAGAAATGCCTCATTATACCCACTTTCTTTTGAAATCTGGGCACAGCTGACCAGCATTAACATTTAAAATGGAGATCTAAAGCCTGATTGAACAGATTCGTTAAGTCTGATACGAAACATTTCCTTCTACTGACTCTATCTGCATAATGGGAACCTTGGCCTCCCCAACCCCTTATCTTAGCCAAGACATTCCTGTCTATTGATTCCAGGTCCACAGACAATAACTTAACTCTTTCGACCAACTGCCCATTAGAAAATTATTGAATCCATCTATGACCTGGAAGCCCCCTCATCACTGCTTTGAGTTGTCCTGCCTTTCTGGACCAAACTAATGTACATCTTACATGTATTGATTAATGTCTTATATCTCCCTAAAATGTATAAAACCAAGCTGTGGCCTGCCCACTTTGGCCACATGTTCTCAGGGTCTCCTGGGACTGTGCCACAGGCCATCAGCCATTCATATTTGGCTTAGGATAAATCTCTTCAAATATTTGAGAGAGTTTGACTCTTTTCATTGACGCTGAATAAAAGCAGTGGCAGAGAATACCCATGCCTCAATCCCAAGGGGCAGGCATTCACCCTTTTACTTTTAAGCATGATTTTTAGCTCTGGGCTTTTCATGTAGATGTCCTTTTTCAGGTAGAGTTCCCTTCTAGTACTTTGCTGAAAATTTTTATCATAAATGGATATTGGATTATGTCAGATGTTTCTTTACATCTATTAAGATGATCATATGATTTTTTTCTCATTTTGTTAATGTTGTTAATAACATTCTTCCTTTTTCATATTTTGGAAATTTCTCACATTGCTAGCTTTGTTTTCCACAAATATGTCTTGCAGCTACAGTGCAGGTCAAGAAGACATCTATGCAGTTTTTCATATTCTCCTGTGCTTTCCACTAAATATTGGCAAGTTTTAAAATTTTAATCATTAAGTCTTTAATACAACTACGGTGCAAGTTCTGCAGAAGGTAGCAATTTCTGCTGTCACTGTGGGGGCTGAGTGCAGGACGCAGCAGCCCTTCCCCAGACCATTTGCTGTGGGTTTCTGGAGCTTGTGGCAGCCAGCTCAGCTTCTGCCTTGGCTGGTTCCGCAGACTGTTTCTGCAGTACGTCTCTCTCCGACATTTTTGGAAGTTTGATTTAGTCTGCTTCTGAAGGCCTTTCCTAGGTTCACTGAGCTTCAAAATATTCTGTGATTTATCTTCCTTCAGTCAAAATTACCCAGAGCAGATTCTGTTTTTCTTCAGAAGATATGCAGATATATGAGCATTTTTGTACTTAATCTTAGTGGGAATGTGCAAGAGTTTGCCAAGGCAAAAACTCAGGGGTGGGATGATTATGCAATGCAAATTGTTTTCCAAAGGGATCAGGCCTTTTTACATCTACCACTTAGGCCCAAGGGTTTCTATTGCTTCATTATCATTCTCAGGCTTATTAACTAGCCTTTCAATCTAGCTGCTCTGATGGATGAAAAATGGCATCTCACTGTGATTTACATTAGTAAGACTTTGAGTAAAAATGAGGCTAGGCATTTCTTGATGTTTCTTCATCATTTATATCACTGTTTATTGTTGTGCAATTTTTATTGGGTTTCTCTTTTCCTTACTGAGTCATAAACGTTTTAAATAAATTTTATTTTTGAATTATCATGTTGCAAACATATCAGTATTTGTGAATTTTCTTTTTTATATTCTGTATTCTGTCTTTTTTTTTTTTTTTTTTTTTTTTTTTTGAGACAGAGTCTTGCTCTGTCGCCCAGGCAGGAGTGCAGTGGCATGATCTCAGCTCACTGCAGTCTACGCCTCCCGGGTTCAAGCGATTCTCTGCCTCAGCCTCCCGAGTAGCTGGGATTACAGGTGCCCACGACCACACCTGGCTAATTTTTGTGTTTTTAGTAGAGATGGGCTTTCAACATCTTGGCCACATCTTGAACTCCTGACCTCAGATGATCCACTCGCCTCAGCCTCCCAAAGTGCTGGGATCACAGGCGTGAGACACCGCGCCCAGCCCATTCTGTCTTTTAAGAAGGTAAGTTTTAAATTGAATTTAATCAACTTTACAGTTTTTATTACTGGTATTTTATTTAAGAAGTTTTTCCTTACCCCACTATCATATTCTCCTATGCTTTCCACTAAATACTGGCAAGTTTTAAAATTTTAACCATTAAGTCTTTAATACAAATAGAATTGTGTTTTAGTTTTTTTCCCTTTTCTCATTTGGAAGTTAACCTAATATTATTTATATTCTTTAGTGCTTATCTTTCAAATTATATCAGGCATTCTTCGCCATTCTAAAATTAATCAGTACCATAAACCCTGCCCTAAAGCACTAGAAAATTAGACAAAAATTGATTCCAACTACTTCCTCACATGCATACTATTTTACAGTACTTAGTTCTGTATTTTTAATTTCCATTAATTGTCATTATTATTGCTTTTTTATTGCATATAAACAATACTTAAATTTACTTATAGATAGATAGGCAAGGGGCACAGTTCTTACGTGGAGCATAATGTCTCCAATATCAAAGACATTTCAATGGCACTTGAACTTTCATGTGGTTGTTGAGACGTCTGTTTCCAGTAGGGGTGGCTCCAGACTTTGTGGGGTCTAAAATTTATCAGCATTAATAATGCACAGTCTCAACTAGTCCTTACTTTAACTAGTACCTTACTTTAACTTGACTTTCTTCCTCAAAGAGTATCACACAGGAAGGAACTGGTGTCACCATTTATCCCATGGCTAAATAGGTAGCTGGTGGTGGACTCTCAGGTCACGGTCCTCACATGTTGCAGCTTCTGAGGGGGAGAAGCAAAGTTTTCCCTCTTACTTAAAAAAATGTGTGTTCATGGCAAAAAAAAAAAGTGACTTGAAATGTTTTTGTTTTGTTTTGTTTTGTTCTGAGATGGAGTCTTGCTCTGTCACCCAGGCTGGAGTGCAATGGTACGGTCTTGGCCCACTGCAACCTCCGCTTTCTGGGTTCCAGTGATTCTCCCACCTCAGCCTCCCAAGTAGCTGGGATTACAGGCATGCGCCACCATGCCTGGCTATTTTTTTTGTATTTTCAGTAGAGATGGAGTTTCATCATGTTGGCCAGATTGGTCTCGAACTCCTGACCTCAAGTGATCCACCTGCCTCAGCCTCCCAAAGTGCTGGTATCCCAGGTGTAAGCTACAGTGCCCAGTCTGAAATGTTTGTTATTTTAAATCTGGCCATCTATAAGTTTAAGAAATGCACTTTGGGTTTTCTGTCCTGAGAGTTACTATTTTCATTTAGCTTTACAATTAAAGCCTTTATTATTTAATCATAAGGAAGATTGCTTTCTCAGTGTCAAGCATGAAATTGTGTCCTCTGTATTTTCTGTGGCTTCATTTGTCTGAGAGAATCACACTGACAAGCAGAACATGGTGAAATAGTGAAGAGGAGGTGAAGGAGGAGGAGGGCAGAGCTCAGGCATCTGTTTCCACAGCAAACGCTAAGTCAGATTTCCCACCAGAAACAGTGCAGTGCAGCCTGGAGGCTTATGGGCCTGTGAGACGTCTTCTGCTGTTTCGTACTTATTGCAGAATTCTCAACTTGACACCTACAGTAGATAACCCACTGATGTGTAATATATGTTACAGCCCACTCTGCCAGCATTTGCTTCTCATCAGCTCATTTCTCCATATTATTTATGCAGACAGTATTCAGTATATTTTATTTTATTTTTATTTTTATTTTTTTTGAGATGGAGTTTTGCTCTTGCTGCCCAGGCTGGAGTGCAATGGCATGATCTCAGCTCATTGCAACCTCCACCTCCCAGGTTCAAGCAGTTGTGCTGCCTCAGCCTCCCAAGTAGCTAGGATTACAGGCATGCGCCACCATGCCCAGCTAATTTTGTATTTTTAGTAGAGATGCGGTTTCCCCATGTTGGTCAGGCTGGTCTCCAACTCCCGACCTCAGGTGATCGGCTCACCTCGGCCTCCCAAAGTGTTGGGATTACAGGCGTGAGCCACCGTGCCCGACCTTTTATTGTTTTATTATCATCAAAATATAAGAAGATAGGCATTTCCTTTTTATGGCAATGTTAAAACCTTATATATGCAACAATTAGATTTTCTCTTTGATGCAGCTGTACACCTAGTATATGAGGTATCAACAGATATATTTTTATGTACGGAAGAGAGTCTTTGATTTTTTTTTTAACAGAGTCTTGCTCCGTTGCCCAGTCTGGAGTGCAGTGGCATGATCTGGGCTCACGCAACCTCCACTTTCTGGGTTCAAGCAACTCTCCCGCCTCAGCCTACCGACTAGCTGAGATTAGAGGCTCATGCCAGCATGCCCAGCTAATTTTTGTGTTTTTAGTAGAGATGGAGTTTCACCATGTTGGCCAGGCTGGTCTTGAACTCCTGACCTCAAGTGATCCACTCACCTCGGCCTCCCAAAGTGCTGGGGTTACAGGCGTGAGCCACCACACCCAGTTTCTTTGATGGTCTTGATTTCTGTGCTGCTTTATCTAAAGACCTCTTTAAATACCAAAAAGTCAACACTGCCTGGTAGTAAATGTGCATGAATAAAGGTGACTTGTGATACCCACCTAACAATACTGGCGAGCACTTTTAATCTCTTTGATTTATCTTTTTACTAACTGAGGAAATTGGAATTCACCATAATCTCCTTTTTTTAAGTTATGAGAACCTGGTTCCAATGGAGAAAACTATGGTTGTGCATTCCTCATATAATCATGAAGTCAAGAGACACTGGTACAAAATCAATTACTGTAATAAAATTGCCGAGGAAAACTGGTCATAACCATAGCGCTCATATTTGGTAACACATCACTTCAGATCCTTATCTGTATGGACGCCTTCCATTTTCAAACACTAAGATGTAGATAATTATTACTGTTATTTCACACATGAGGAAAAAGTGGTATAGGCCTGGGATTGGAACCCAAACTGGAGCTGGGCATTTAATAAGGTTTTCCTTAAGATAGTCATCAAGAAATATGTGTTACAAGGGTAATATTTATGGGCAAAAGTCCTCTCAAATTAGTGATATGCTCATAATAACATAAAACAATAGAAAAATAAAATCTCTCTGTTTTATGTTTTTCAGACTTACATACATAGTGAGTTCGAACGATACAGCTTTACATATTAAATAAAGGGAGTTGGGGGAATCAGACACCTTGAAATTGGTAGCTTCCTGGGGATATAATGAAAGTTTAATAAGGAGGGAGCAGTCAGTGTGACAGATGTTTCTGAGGGTCAAACAAAATAACAATGGAGAAAGGCCCATTGCGCTCAGTGGCATGGACATCATCTGTGACACACACATTCTTCAGACAAGAGTCATTTCTTCTAGGTTGAGTGGTGGAAACAGAAACTTATTTAGGGCAAGCTGACAAACGACTAAAAGGAAAAGTACAGGAACTTTGGGCAGATACAGACATATCTTGTTTTATTGCACTTCACTTTATTGCACTTTGAAGATGCTGTGCTTTTTACGAATTGAAGGTTTGTGGCAATCCCGTGTCAAGCAAGTCTATCAGCACCATTTTCCAACAACATATGCTCACTTTGTGTCTCTGTGTCACATTTCAGTAATTTGGGCAATATTTTGCACTTTTCATAATGATCATACCTACTATGGTAATCTGAGATCTTTGCTGTTACTACTGTAAGTTTTAGTGCTGTGTCTTTATCATGTCAAAATAAAGCATGTCTTCTTTTCCCACACTTTTTCCAGAACAGAGCACCTACATTCCTTGAAAATACTGGAGTTCTTTTTTTTTTTGGAGGCAGAGACTCACTCTTTCGCCCAGGCTAGAGTGCAGTGGTGCAATCCGGGCTCACTGCAACCTCCACCTCCGGGTTCAAGCGATTCTCCTGCCTCAGCCTCCTGAGTAGCTGGGATTACAGGCATGCACCACTACGCCCGGCTAATTTTTTGTATTTTTAGTAGAGACAGGGTTTCACCATGTGAACCATAGTCTCAATGCCCTGACCTGGTGATCCGCTCGCCTCAGCCTCCCAAAGTGTTGGTATTAGAGGCGTGAGCCACCGTGTCACGCCTGAAAATATTAGAGTTCTTTATGTTCCTCCCCTTTTAGGTTTTTGCATCCCATTCTCCTGGGAAAAATTTAATGGATCACTGCAAATGAGAATGTGAGAGATGTAAATGTTTAGAGGATAAGAGATGGTCGTGGCCCAATGTATGGTAAGGGGGGTGTGCTGCCTGCCCAAGACCAAAAAAGTTTAGACCTCAGCATCGTTGCCTCCCAGCAATCTGGATGGAAGGATTGCTGTGTGAGCTGCCCCAGGAGGGCTGAGCCCTTTAAACATATTGTCAGGGAGCCTGAGCTAAAGGTTTGTGTGCTCCAGTTTGGAACAGAGGGAACAGGGCCTCACTTAACCAACCATTTTTGAAATATGCCGTGTGGGCTTGGAAGATGTCAGAGATCACACGCACACTCGTGAGCAGAGAGATTGTGATGTGCACTGGCTTATGGGAATGTCTCCTTTCACCTGAACCCAAAAGTGACTCACACTGAGCATTCCGACTTTTTGTCAAGATGATTCCAAACTAGATGATTCAGAGAGCAAAAGCAGTAAGATCTTTGACATTGGTGGTTGGCATTTTCATAAGTGTTAGACATGATCTTCCTGAACATTATCCATGTAAATAATATGATGGGGTCATTCATATAAAATAGCCTAAAGTACTAGGGGCAGGCGATATGGGACAGATGAAGTGACTAAAAGTGCATTGCAGGTTTAGAGTCTCAAAACTAGAATCAGATGGGCTCTGTTTCAAATCTTGTCACTTACTGGTTTTCTGATCTTGAGTAATTTACTTAACTTTTGAGTTTTAGTTTCCTTCCTGCCAAAAATAGGATAATTTTATGTACAACATTGGCTTATTCTAAATGTCAGGCCTCTGAGCCAAAGCTAAGCCATCATATGCCCTGTGACCTGCACGTACACGTCCAGATGGCCGGTTCCTGCCTTAACTGATGACATTCCACCACAAAAGAAGTGAAAATGGTCTGTTCCTGCCTTAACTGATGACATTACCTTGTGAAATTCCTTTTCCTGGCTCATCCTGGCTCAAAAGTTCCTCCACTGAGCACCTTGTGACACCCCACCCCTCCCTGCCAGAGAACAACCCCCTTTGACTGTAATTTTCCTTTACCTACCCAAATCCTATAAAATGGGCCCACCCCTATCTCCCTTTGCTGACTCTCTTTTCGGACTCAGCCCACCTGCACCCAGGCGATTAAAAAGCTTTATTGCTCACACAAAGCCTGTTTGGTGGTCTCTTCACATGGACGCGAATGAAACTAAGAATCATGTAAAGAACATAGAGCATTGAAATAGAGAGTAGTAAAGAGTATTTTTAAAACGCAGTTCTGAAAGAGAACAAAAAGTAGTTCTTGAACATCTGGAAAGAGAAAGCTTTTGATGTTTGCATTCTCTTTCATTTATTTCTTCACAAGGGTGTGACAGAGAAACACATTGAAAGCCATACCGGTGTTGATCACTAACCATGCAAGGCACTTATCCGAAGCATGCACTTCTACGGTCACTGTCACCACAGACATGGGTTTTAAGTCTAAAGTATATAGCATGTAGATTTCTTGATATTTTAGAATTTCTCTGGGGGTGGACGTATGTGATATAAAATGAAAGAAGACTGTGAAGGATTGGGCAGATTAGGAAGTCACACTGGAAGTTACCAAGATTTGTTGTGGACTGTAGAGTTCAGCTATAAATAAAGTGAAGTGGCTTGGGGAGGAAAAGTTTCTGCCTTGGGAAAACTGAGTGAGCATGTGGGTATAATATCACTAAAAGAAGGAGCTTCTTTTGGAAACCTATAACTTATTCACCAAACGAATATTTATCAACTGTTGACTTTGTGTGACAGACTCTGTTTCAAGTGAGATCCTAACATGAGCAAAACAGATGTGAGCCTGACCTTCATGGCTATGGTATTCCAGTTGGTTAGAAGGACCATACACAAGGAAATAATTGCAGAAGCAGTGAGTGACAATGAGGGAAACAAACTGTGTGCTGGAGAAAAGGCTAACACAGGGCTATCTTCATTACACTGGGGGTGAGTGAAGACTCCTCTAAGAAGCGACATGGAAGCTGAGATCGAGAATGAGATCAGAAAGTGAGAAGAAGCTGGAGGATGAAAGTGAGAAGCTGGAGGATAAGCAAAGAGCACCAGGAAGAATGTTTTAGGAAGAGGAAAGAAAATCAGCAAAGGCCCAAAAGTGACAAATAGTTTGACCTGTTCTAGGAAATTGAAGAAGGTCAGCACTGGCTACCCAGAAAAGTAGAGAGAAACAAGATCCTTTAGGTGCATGGTTTGCTCTTTAATGAAGTAAGGGTTGGAGGTGTAGGAAAGGGGAGTCCTCAAGTCCAGTGCCTAAGAAAAGGGATAAAGGAAGTAGTCCTTTCAAGGCCAGCTTCAAAGTGGAGAAGCTAAAAGACAATGGTACCTTTCTATCACCAGGGTTGCCATTTCTCACATGACTGCGGTCTTTTGTTATGCTAACCATCACTGCCTCTTTTCTCAGTTAGGTGTTTCTAGCTCATTAGGCCAAAATTCCAGAAGGAGATTGTGAACTATTGTCCAGGAACGGGGTGCACAGGATGTGAGATGTTATCACCCTATAATATTTATTCCACATCTATAGAAATCTGGACAGCACCCACATGCTCTCTGCACAGCTGGACATAGTTCCCAAACACAGAAGACTTTCTATAGAGCAAGAAAATAAGGATATGAACAGACACCTCTCAAAAGAAGACATTTATGCAGCCAACAGACACATGAAAAAATACTTATCATCGCTGGCTATCAGAGAAATGCAAATCAAAACCACAATGAGATACCATCTCACATCAGTTAGAATGGCAATCATTAAAAAGTCAGGAAACAACAGGTGCTGGAGAGGATGTGGAGAAACAGGAACACTTTTACACTGTTGGTGGGACTGTAAACTAGTTCAACCATTGTGGAGGAGAGTGTGGTGATTCCTCAAGGATCTGGGACTAGAAATACCATTTGACCCAGCCATCCCATTACTGTGTATATACCCAAAGGATTATAAATCATGCTGCTATAAAGACACATGCACATGTATGTTTGTTGTGGCACTATTCACAATAGCAAAGACTTGGAACCAACCCAAATATCCATCAATGATAGACTGGATTAAGAAAATGTGGCACATATACACCATGGAATACTATGCAGCCATAAAAAAGGATGAGTTCATGTTCTTTGTAGGGACATGGCTGAAGCTGGAAACCATCATTCTCAGCAAACTTTCGCAAGGACAAAAGCTAAACACCGCATGTTCTTACTCATAGGTGGGAATTGAACAATGAGATCACTTGGACACAGGAAGGGGAACATCACACACTGGGGCCTATTATGGGGTGGGGGTAGGGGGAGGAATAGCATTAGGAGCTATACCTAATGTAAATGATGAGTTAATGGGTGCAGCACTCCGACATGGCACATGTATACATATGTAACAAACCTGCACATATGCACGTGTACCCTAGAACTTAAAGTATAATAATAATAAAAAAAAAGAAGGGTAAGAAAAATCTACCCTTAAGTCTACAGATGGAAATATGAAAGTACTGAGAACAAAAAGGCTTACAGGTGCCTTTGCCAACATTCGGGGTTTTTTGGGAGTGGTTTTATAGAATCTTCAACTTTGTTGTTTCTCTTCTTCCCTCTTTTTTTGCTTTCTTCTAGCCCCTGAGAAAGGTCTTCAGATGATCCCTTCTCATGAAATCTTTCTGTATCCACTTTGTTCAGTTCTGAATATCTCAGTGGTGTTTCAGCATTTGTCTTCTATGGAGAATCTCTCCTATGTGAGCCCATGCTGGCTAAGATGATGAAAGGATGCTCAACAATATCAGTATTGTGGCTTTTGTCAGAATACTAGTGAATAATTTATGTGTTTATATCCTTCTTAATTTTACATGAGACACTCTTTTTTGGGATCATAGGAAAGACTGATTGGAAATAAAAATAAAACATGACCTATGGTTTCAGTATTTACTTGCGTTACAGCCTAACAGGTTCTTCTTGCCTGCTGCACAGAAAAGCTAATACACTGAGGCAGCAGTGTTGCAACAGAGAAAGAGTTTAATTATCACAAGGCAGCTAAGTGGAATTGCAGGAGATATTGCTCAAATCCACCTCTCCAAGAACTTGGAACCTAAGGCAGGGGCTAGGGAATAGGTGCTTCTGATTGGTTGGGGATGAACTCATACGAGTGTCTAAATTGTCTTTGTGCGCCGAGTCAGTTTCTGGGTGGGGTGCGGTGGGGCACAGGACGGGTTGAGTCTGTTCCTCAGTATGAGTCACAGGCCTGGGTGCTGTCTGTTGGTCTGCCAGAATGCCATAGTCTGAAAAATAGCCCAAAGACCAATCTTAGGTTTCACAGTACTGATGTTACCTATAGGAACAATTGGGGAAGTTATAAATCTTGTGACCTCCAGGTACATGACTCCTGAGTAGTAAGTGATTATAGAAAAGCAAGCTAGGAAACAACGGCTGGTTGTCACTCAACTATTCCTATATCTTAGCAGAACTCAGGCCCCTGCCATATTTCTAACCTTCTGGTCTTTCACTTGTTTTACAACGGTAGTTTCTGTCCCCAAACAAGAAGGGTGTGAATTTCAGGAAAATCTATTATCATCCTTGCTTTAGAACAAAATATCTCCCATAGTTAGGTTGGCCTATGCCCAAGAATGAGCAGGTACAGTTAGCTTATGAGGCTAGAAGCAAAATGGAGTCATTTATGTTAGATTCCTCTCACTGTTGTAATTTTGCAAAGGTGGTTTCACTTGGGGCAATTATGTTATCCAAAATGATAGAAGTATTTTATTAAATGTCAAGTGTAAGAAAGCTCCAATACTATATAATTAATACTTTGCAAGTTATTTTATAAATATTTGCTATTTCACGAGTCATCTATAAACATATCATCATGGTCAGGCCTCTTCTTGAAAATCATTTTTGGTGCCTTAAAAATCCAATGGACAATTCACCAAACATTTTGATTTCTTTATTTTTAACATTTTTCCCCTCTGCACCACCTTAACCATCTACTCCTTAGAAATGCCACAAACACTTGTCATTACAATCATCTAATCACCTCAGAATCTCAATGTATTTCAAGTTCACCGTTTCTAAAACCTCTACTCCAACAATTTTCAAAAACACTCAGACTTCCAATTCATAGGCCTCCTTCTACTTTTTGACTGTTCATCTCTGCCACTGCACCTTCAATTTTTTTAACCACAGGAGATTCTTTTATCTATTTTGCTAATCATTCCTTTAAATACACTCTCAAATCTCAAGATCCTCCAAACCTCTATTAAACTTCCCTGACATAACTTCAACCCTGATTAGATGCAATTTCCCACCCACTTTAGTCTACACTCAAGCAAGTGAATATAATGAAAGACAAGCACAAACCCCATGCTGATTCAATTCACATTCTGTTTATCACCAAATGTCAAGAAAGCATGCTTCTGTCCAGCAACAAGACTTACATTTCCCTAAACATTTTCCTCTCCCTGCTACGCTGCTGAAATAATTATTTCATGCCTTCTCTTCTTTGCTCACATCTCCAATGACTGCTCCCCTCATCTCTCTCCACATTGTTTCCTACTTTGCTGAGAAATTAGGAGCAATCAGAGCAGAATCCTCTCTCATTCTCACATTTCCTCTCCATTTGCACTCCTATGTGCCATCCCTCCTCCCACAAACCCTAGCCCTGAGGCCAGCCCCATTACCCATGGGAATGGCTCTAATCCCTCCTGCCTTCTCAAGGACCCTCTGCTCTTGCATCTTCTCCTTATTCACTTGAAATAAGTTGTTCAGTCTCCACTGGAGACTTTCACATAAAATATGCAGTAGTTCTCCCATGCAGTAGTTCTCTCAAACTTTCCCTTGATTTCCATATCTCCTCCTGGCCACCACCCTTTTTTTATACTTATATTTACAACAAAACTTCTCAAAGGAGTTGTCCATTTTTCTACATACCCATTGTCTGTTCTCATTCTCTGTTAAATTCACTCCAGTAAGGAATTCCCACCAGATCACTGAAATCGCCCCTCGCCAGTGGCCCATGACCCCTGGGTGGTTAGTTATTAGGTCTTACCTTACATAAGCTGTACCATGAGACCTGGAGCAAATGGATCATGCTTTTCTTCCGGACATATTTTTGCTCTTGGCTTCTGAGGTAGAACTCCTTAGCAGCTTCTTTTGCTGCCTACACATTTCCTCATCTCACATCTGAATGTTGGAGGGCCCCAGGGCTCAGCCCTTTGTCTTCTCTTTTCCTTGACATACATTCCCTGGGTGATCTTATCCAGTCTCACGCCTTTAAAAACCAACAATGCCCTGATGACTCCCAAATTTTATCACCGCCCTGCCTCTCCTCATTTTGCCAAGTGACCACTCAACAGCTCCATCTAGATGGTTTCTTGGTTTATCCACAACCCATTTCTTTATATCTTAGTTAATGGCATCATTTTCACTTGGCTATCCAGGCTCACACCCATCCAATCCAACAGCAAGCCTTAGTAGCTCCCGTTTCAAAATATGTCTCAAACCTAACTACCATTCACCAACTTTACTGTTCTCACCCTAACCAGCCTACATTTGTTCTCACCTGGGCTTGGAAATAGTCTCTAAAGGGCACTACTTATACCTTTCGATTCATTCTATATTCTTGAAAGAGTGGCCTTTTAAAAGTACAAGTATGATTATCCACTTCCTCCCCACAAAACCTTGCAATTATTTCCCATTATAGTGAAACGAAAATCATCAGCCTTCTCACTGTGATCCGTTCAGCCCGATGTGACTCACCCCTGCTTATTTTTTCAGCCCCAGCTCCTGTCCCTCTCCCCATCACTTACACTGTACCCATTACCTTGGTCTTTTTGCTATTCCTCCAATGTCTAAGAATATTCCTACCGCAGCACCTTTACAGTTGCTGAACCTCCTGTGGGTCTTCACTTAGCTTATTTATATACTTTTGTCAGGTCTTTTGCTCAAATTTGACCTGTTCCCCCGCCACACTCCTCATTACGTTCTAATCATTATAATTTCTTGTTTCCATGTAGAATATATTATCATGTGTCTTAAAATGTTATACATCTATTATTAGTCATTTGTGGATTCGCTCCTCACTAGAACATGAGTTTCATGACAGCAGGAACTAGCTTTTCCTTTATTTACTCTTATTCCTGCTCCAGGCTAGATACAGCAATGAAGCACAATCCTTTGGCCAGGATTTTTGGGTTCTTTTTTAATCTCTCTGAGGTTTCTATCAGAGTTTTTGCTTTTCACCACCCTGCTTTCAATAAAATATGGAGGATGGCTGGGTCTGTGATCCCTTTGCAGGGACCCAGTTTCCATCCTTACCCTGATAACCTTCCAAATATCCCCCATGCAATTTTACCCTTGTGGCCCCTCTTCCTGTGTGGTGGAAATGTTCTTTATGCCCCATTCTCCATTCCTGGCTTGTAATAAAACTCGCCTCTGAACACATCAACTGAAGATTTTCAACGAACACCATTCTTGATTTCAAGACAAGTTTGCTTTCAAGTTCGTATTTCTGTTTGTAAATATCCTTTTCTAAACAAACCAAAATGTATGAGTGGTGAAGTCAATTGCATTCCATTTAAAAGACAATTGTGATCACATTTTCACTGTGTGATTTTCTGACAGTGTATATCATATCCAGTTAGGGATTTATGGTTGTCAAATTCATTAGAATAGGAAACATCAAGCACATTGAAGGAGAAAAGTGACTCAGACCAGAGAAAGTTATCATAGCTTTTAATGTGCATTATGATTGCCTGTTAATTTGGATAAATTATTTGCAGTTCTTTCTGTACATCTTTGCCTATCTTAAGCAAGTTTTATTTCAGTCTCTGTCTTTGAGCTAAATTATATACACCCCATTTAAACAATAAAATTTAACTATGCAGGAAGATGAGGTAGATGTACTTTCCCTCATGCTCCTACTAAGTACAAATAAATAACCTGGGTGTTTTAATCAACTTAAGAAGACTCTGAAAGGTGGAGAGAAGGCAGCAGACCAGCTAAGGACATTGGGACCTGAGGAACGACTTGGTGGTAAGTTCAGTGGGTCCCCTCCCTCCCTCCCTCCGTCTCTTCCTCCCTTCCTCCCTTCCTTCCCTTCTTCCCTCATTCCCCCCTTTCTCCCCTCCCTCCCTTCTCCCCTTCCTCCATCCCTTCCTTCTTCCCTTCCTCCTTCCCTCCCTCCCACCTTTCCTTCCTTCCTTCCTTTCCTTCCTTCCTTCCTTTCATCCTTCCCTCCTTCCTTCCTTCCTTCTTTTCTTCTTTAGCTTCATATGTTCTAGATTGGATAATAGAGAATTCAGCAACCTAGAAATGTTACCAGCTGCAGGCAAAAAAAGCCCACTCCCTCTCTAGCCAGAGGACCATAAAAGGGGCAGCCTAGCAAGACAGAACACTTTTAGATGGTAAGCATTCTACTCCAGCCAAATACCACACAAAATAATCTGTGGCCCCCGACCCCACCTGCCCTAGCAAAGAGATTTTCAGCCTTGCCAGGCCAGAAGGAGGTGCCTAACACTCCCACTGGAGCTGTATCAGAGGAGGTCAAAATAAGTGTTCATGCATTGGAAGTCAACATAGTGACTCTCCTCTAATGCCAATTCCCTCAAATAGATAAACAGATTTCATGTAATTCCTATACAGATGCTTGCAAAATTTTTTGTAGATATAGACAAGATTATTCTAAAATTTACATAGAAAGGCAGAGGACTTGGAATAGCTAAAGCATGTTTTTGAAAAAGAGTAAAGTGGAAGAAACCAGTCAATGCAATTTCAGCCCTTATTATTTAACTACAGCAACCAAGAAGGTGTGGCTATTAGAAGAGTGAGAGTTTTTGCAGTGGTTGGTACTGGTTGTTCCTTTCCATGTTTAGTGCTTCCTTCAGGAGCTCTTGTAAGGCAGGTCTGGTGGTGACAAAATCCCTCAGCATTTGCTTGTCTGTAAAGGATTTTATTTCTCCTTCGCTTATGAAGCTTAGTTTGGCTGGATATGAAATTCTGGGTTGAAAATTTTTTTCTTTGAGAACATTGAATATTGCCCCCCACTCTCTTCTGGCTTATAGGGTTTCTGCAGAGAGATCTGCTGTTAGTCTGATGGGCTTCCCTTTGTGGGTACTTGGAGTATAATAAAAAATAATAATAAAAAAAAGAAGAGTGAGAGACACATAGACCGAAAGGACGGAAGAGAAAATCAGAAACAGGATTTAGGGTAAAACTAGGGTAGTCAGTAATGTAGGCAACTGATTTTTGACAGATGTACACAAGAATTGACAGGGGAATTCACAGAGGGAAAGATAACATTGCTGACAAATGGTGCTGGAGGAAGTGGACGTACTCAGGCAAAAAAACAAACCAGAACAAACACCTTCACTTAATTCTCACATCTTATACCAAAAAAAAAAAAAAAAACCACACACACACACCCCTCAGAATGAATCAAGGGCTTAAATATGAAACACAAAACTGTAAAACTTTTAGAAAAATGTAAGAGAAATTCCTCACCTGTGCTTTTTCTCCCCCACTCCTGCCCTCTCCTCCCTTGTAGGAGGCCACAGACAACCTCAGTGGCTGCACTGGCCACTCTCCAGCAGGCCCAGGACAGTGGCAGGGCAGCCTCTTCACTAGACAAGGTGCCTCTTCACTGGGCTTGTCCTCAGGCATGAGCTGAGAAGACCCCGGGAGTCCTCCCCAGGAGGGGCCCCCAGGTGGGCTGGTGGACCAGGACCCCATCGGTGGCTCTGGCTGGGAGAAAGAAGCCAACCCTGACTTCTCTCCATGAAGGGTCATCCCTTTTCAAAATGTCAGCACGAGCCCTTGGCCCCATCTCCTTGGGTGAGGACTGCATCCCCAGCACGCTCCTCAAGCTGTCTGCAAAGAGCAGCCCAAGGTCAGGATGACGGGGGCTGGAACCGGACAGCGAGGTGCCTCCCACTCTCCTTTCCAGGGCCTTCTGAAAATTAAACTACTCGTTAAGGACTGAGTTGTATCCGCCCCTCCAGATTCCTGTGTTGAAGCCCTGATCCCCAGTGGGATGGTATTTGGAGACAAAGATTTTGGGAGGCAATGGGGTTAGAGGAAGTTGTGAGGGCCGGGCTGATATGACCGGATTAGTGTCCTTATGAAAACAGACAGGAAAGACGTGCTCCTTCTTTCTCTGTCATGTGAGCACACAGCAAGAAGGAAGCTCTCTATAAGTGAGAGAGGGCTCTCACTAGAAACTGACATCAGATTCTAGCTTCTACAGTTGTGGGGGAAAAAAAAAAAGTGTGCGGCGTAAACCACCCAGTCTAAGATATTTTCTTTTGGTAGCCCAAGCTAAGGCCCTACTATAAGGTGGGACCCAAAGTCCAATCATGCCAATGAGGAGGCCGAGGGGCCAAGACCAGAATCTAGCTGTGATGAAGTGGAGGCCTGATCAATTGCACTATCCTTGTTTGGGAAGAGACAGTCAAGAGAAGGAGATGCAGAGAAACAAGAATGTCTCAGAAGCAAGCCCCTCATCAAAGCTGACACCTCCCTAAAGAGCTTGCCTACCTGCCTCCAAGGTCACTGTGGGTCCTCCAAGTAGCACAACAGAGAAAAACTGAAGTCTCTCTGAATCCCTGTGTCTAATGCGCTGATGTTGGATTTTCCACGTGGCATCTGTCGATGTGGCCATTCGGTCCACTTGACAACTTGCAGTCCTCACTGGAAGGGAAGGGAAGGTTTCTGGTTTTGCTGTGTCAGCCTCTGAAAGCCATGTTAGTGCGAGTCCACTGTTGGAGATGCAGCCAGGAAGACCAGCAGTGCTGAACCACCAAGTCCAAGGCTGGGCCCGTGCACTGTGGCTCTTCCCAAGGAGCCTCAGCCTCAGCACCCTCAGACCTTCCTGATGGCCCCTAGTCTGTTCCTTTCTCTGTCTTCATCACATGGCAGCAGACTCTTTCCTTAATAAAACTAGAGTCTTTCTTGAACTCAAAATAAATAAATGAGTGAATTAAAGAACGAAGCAAAATTTAAAACTACTTTCCCATCTGTTTTTTGTTAGCTACTTTCTTCAGGACACCGTTTAAACTTGACCCTTGTTCCTGTTCCCTCTCCCAACAGTCCTGGTGCACTTGAGATACTGAAAGGAGAGAGCACCCTCTTCCTTTCTCCTCGCCACCAGTTTCTGTCTCAATTGACAGTTGGTTAGAAGAAAATGAAGCAAAAAGCTTTTCTGCCTTGCCACCACCACCTTTGTGCATGGTCTCACCAATTGTCAAGCAAGCTGAAAGAGCAGTTGAGAACTGCCTCAGCAGCATCATGACAAAAATCAAGAAAATAAATCCCCAGAAAAGTTAAAATATCTATTAGGAAACAGATGCAGTTTTCTGGCAGAATAATATCTTACAAGTAATCATCAGCATATTGGAATCATAAAATGCTAAAACTGGAGTTGGGTTTAGAAATCATCTAATCTACCTCCTTTATGTCTTGATGAGGAAATTGTTACAGAAACAACTGGGGAGGGAGAGGGAGGGGAGGGGAGGGAGAGTGAGAGAGTAAGCACAGTGGAGTTCGCAAGTGTCAGAGTTTGTAAAATTCTGCATACAGAAAGGAAAACATGCGTATCTCCATAACTTGTGGAGGTGCACCAACCGTGGGTATGGACCTCCACAAGTTATCACAGAGTGAGTGTGCACATGTACCCACAGCCTCTGGTCCAGAAATAAGCTTCATCAGCATTGCAGAAGAAGCCACTCTTGCTCCCTACTATCGTTTGGATATGGTTTGTTCGTTTCCACCAAATCTCCTGTTGAAATTCAATCTCCAACGTGAAAGGTGGAGCAGCCTAATGTGAGGCGTGTAGGTCACGGGGCACATCCTTTATGGACAGACTGATGGTCTTTCTTGGGGTCAGTGAGTTCCCACTCAGTTTCCACGAGGACTAGCTGTTTAAGACAAAAGACAAAAGCCTGGCACCTCCCCTCTCTGGCTTCCGCTCTTGCTGTGTGATCTCTGCATGTGCTGGCTCTCTTCGGCTTCCCGTCAGGAGTGGAAGCAGCCCGAGGCCCTCACCAGACACCCAATCTTGACCTTTCCAGATATCAGAATTGTGAGCCAAGTAAAACTTTTTTTCTCTATAAATCACCGAGTCTTAGGTATTCCTCTGTAGCAACACAAAAGGGACTACTTATTCTTTCCTAAGGTGACTACTCTTTCTGTTTTGCTATTGATGATCACATTTTAAAACCAACAGTCTTTGTACCATTCGTGCATTTCAAACATTGCATTTTAGTTTTGTCTTCTTACCCACTTTGTAATGATAACCTAAAATATGCATTCTTCTGCTCTGCCTTTGCTCACTCAGTATTTTTTGTATTCATCTGTGTTGTGGTATCGGTAGCGGCTTGTTGGTTTTCATTGCAGAATAGAATTCCACGGTGTGAACACTTCACAGTCTATTGACTAGTTATTTTTGTTTGACATTTGAGTGGTTTTGAGTTTTGGGCTACTATGGCTAACGTGTGTTGTTGTGATTTATGGATGATGCACATGGTAAGTCACAGCATGGGCATATATTCATTCAGGCTCTTACTGCCGGACAGACCAATGTCTGAAAGAAGCAAGGGGCCCCTAAAGGCTGGTCATCTGAGGAACAGTGATCAAGAGACCTTTATTTCTTTGTTTTTAACTTTTATTTGCGGTTCGAGGGTACACGTGCAGGTTTGTGACATGGGTAAATTATGTGTCACGGGGGTTTGGTGTACAGGTTATTTTGTCACCCAGGTAATAAGCACAGTACCCGACAGATCGTTTTTTCCATCCTCTCTCTCCTTCCAACCTCCATCCTCCAGCAGGTGGCTAGTGTTCCCCTCTTTGTGTAAAAGAGCTTTAATTTAAAGGTGCTACAAGGTGGGGAAAATATTTGGGGAGCTGGAGACTGAAATATATGTGGGAAAGCAGGAAATAAGATGAGGAATCATTAACTGAAATTTTTTACTGAAAGACTTGAGAAAAAACAAGATATGACTCCTTCACAGAGTGTATCTAAATCTATTCCTTGATGCCAGACTACCCCCATAGACCATGATGCTGATTCATGAATTATTACACTTGCTGGAATATAGTCACATTCACCTTGTGTGGTCACTTGTAGGCTAATGTGTGTAACTAGCCTTGAATTTCTTCTTAAAGTTCATTTTATGATGCAACTGTGGAACATGATTATATGTTTAAGGAAAAATCTCTTTAGGCAGGTATTGACAAGCGTTTTAGATTTGAAGTTTTAAATCAATATTAAATACATTTTTTATCTTGTTTGTAGCTTGAAACATTATTTAAATCAGCAATTGTCTAGATGAGAAAATAAGTCATGCGGATTTGGCAGGTCTGAAAATCGGAAAACTCTTGATGTTTAGAATCCAGAGGATTTACCCAGAGGCAAGCTAAAACTGTGGCAGAAAAGTAAACCGCTTAAGTGTGGTTCGTAGCCCATTGGCAAGTAAATAACAACACAAGACAACATTCTGGATTCAGCAGGCAAACTGCTTCCATGGCTTCTGAATATATTGAGAACAAATACTAGCCTGTAAAATTAAAAGAAAACAACTAAGTGTTTCCTCAATGTGTGATGTGAGGAATATTTAACATAGCTCCTCTCCCAAAGAAATGTGCCATGAAGAGAAAAATCTCTTCCCAAATTGCTGTCTTGATGCAGATTGATGGTGTGCCAGCCTGGAACATGGGAAATGTGCCAGTCTCAGAGGCAGTGTTCACCTCTGATCCAGGACACTGTGGCCTCGGGCAGAGGACTTAATCTCTATGACCTTCTCTTTTCCTCTGTTTCATGGATACAATGCTTTCCTTGCATGGTACTTGTGAACATAAGAAATGTGTATGGAGAATCTAACACGTGCCCTGGGACCTTGTAGGAACTGAGTAACGGGCATTTTCTCTGTATTTATTTAACAAGTAATTCTTGAGCACCTATTGTTTGCCAAGAACAGTTCTTGATGCAGGGGAAAGTGTAACCCGGAAAAAAAATTCTTCCTTCATGGAACTGCTATTCTAGTGTTTGTGAAGGAAAGGGGCAAAAACAAACACTTCAAGTGCATAGTACCTTAGAGAATCCTAGGTGCCCTGGGAAGCAGGAAGCGGGCTGAAAATGCTGTATTCACTCCACGGGGGACTCCCCAGGAGGCTGTGCAGCCCCAGGCATGATGTGCCTTGTGGGTTCACCATCAAGAAATGACCTGCCATTCAGCTGGTAGGAGAGCTGTTGGCTGCAACACTGGAGCTGAGAACATACTGTCCCAAAGGAGCCTGGTGACTTAGCAGGTCTGTGTGTTTGGGTCTGGTTATTTCTATGCAATGTGGCATTCTTCTCTAGACAGCCTTTGCATTGGAGCTCACCACTGAGCTGGCCAGGACTTTCTCAGAGCTCCACTGTGGGCTGAGACTTTTCCCATCTTCTTTCCTTCCCACTCTCCTTTCAGGGCTGTCCAACCCACATCACGCCAATGGCTCTCCCTGCCTCTCCCACTCCCTACCCTTTACCAGGCACGTGTGTGTGTATATGTGTGTGTGTGTGTGTGTGTGTGAGAGAGAGACTCTGTCTTGTGTATGCTCCCTGGAAGACACGTTCAACATAGATGAGATAGAGTGGATGTGAGAGGAAAGTGGAGGGAAGCATCCCAGTGCAACGGTACTAGGACAGTCCCTGCACTGCTGGTGAGGTATTCTATGTCATCGGTGGGGAATCCCAGCCTCAAGCACACCTCTGTCCCCTGAATCCTTGTGGGGGAGAAGCTGGTCCGTGCTGACACTAAAAACGCATTAAACAGTATTTAATGTTAAAGAGAAAATTATTCTGACTACATTACCTTATTCAAGTGAGTTATGTAACCGAGGAACCAAGAGTAATTTGCAAACCCAAGCTTTCTGTTCTGCCACAGCCTAGTGTAGAAAAACAAGGGAAATTTAGCATAGTTCACTCAGCATCTGCTGCTTGGTGTGAGATGCAGATTCATCGCCGCTGCAGGTTGAGCTGCCACCGCATTATTTCTTTTTGTTTTGAAAGGCCCACTGGTTATGAATGCAGGATGGCAGACAGGGAAGGTGATGTGGCTCCCTGGCAGCAGCGATGGAATTTGGCAAGCCACTGAGGTCATCAGTACATTCTTTGAAGGCTATTCACCAACTGGCTGGAGGCCCCCAGAAAGGTCAGTGCAGGCAGGCCTGGGTCAGGAAGCTGTGCCTCCTGGTGTGTACATGCCTACCGGCCACCACAAAGCCAGCACTTTGGAGAAGGCTCTCAGGGAGAGCTGAGCTGGGAGACACCAGCTGCCTGACATCTCTGCCCGTTTTTCCCCATGTCTGCGCTCCACAAGTGTACTCAGCATGCATCCAACCCCAAAACTTAATAGCTGCCACCATGAAAGATGGACATTCTGGAGGAGCCACCCAACACTGGTCACATTTGACTAGAACTTGAACCATGCAAGAAAGTCCTGGGTGTTCAAATATTAAAAATATACATATATTTCAAGGAGTGAGAATAGAATGTGCAATCATACAAAGGGGTAAAAGAGCAATGATAGTTACATTTTCATTAAGATTTAACTAAAATAATGTTGATAATTAATTCTGGAAATGTAGGCAAGTGACAGGTGGCAAAGGTCCTTTACTGTGTATACTGTATGCTGAGCAAAGGAGCTGCATCTTATGAACTACTCTTTTGGAAAATTCATGTCATGTATCCAAAACTTCCCAGCATGTTATAAGGACCACTCATTGTTAGGGACAACTTAATTAATGGCTAGAAGGAGAAGCTCCTGTCAAAACAGACTGAAAAGGGAGTGGAAATGTTGAGGTATTGTTTTCACCCTCAGTCACACAAAAGAATTTCCTTCATTGGCTTGCCAAGATATACAATTCTATTAAGTCAAGAATCATTCTTTTTTAACTTTATTTCTACAAATGTTCCCTCAAGGCCTTCAGCAGGGCCAAGACTTAGAGAGCATCATTAGCTAACAATTTAGCGGATAAATCGATGACTCCTGAAGGAAAGCAAATTAACTCCTGGAGTCAGGAAGGACCACTGAGGAATGACATAAAGACACTGGGACCATTCTTCAGTTTGACTGAGGGCTAGACTTGATTGCTCTTGTTTATGGTGGGAACTGTATCATTGCATTGAAAATGCTGAAAATGCCTTGTAGTGCTGTTATTTAACACTGCAGCGTGCCATTATCCTTAAGCCACACCAGAGTGAAACTGCAGGAAAGACAATGATGTAAAATTATAATGGAAGTCCTATCCTTGACCAGGGGAAAAATGACAATACTCTGTTTCTTCATATTAATGCCTTCTTGTAACTTCTCATGTTTTAAGTCCTTTAAGTTTGTAGCTTGAAGCATTATTTAAATCAGCAATTGTCTAGATGAGAAAATAAGTCATTATATAAAACCTGGAAGTCTGCCAAATACGTGTATTAGTCAGGGTTTAGTTGCAGAACACAGAATCTACTTCAGCTAGTTTCAGTAAGAAAATCAGTATTACAGGAAAACAAATAGCTTACAGGTTTTTCGGGAGGGCCCAAGAGATAGATCCTAGATCAGAAGCCCTCCATCCCTCTGCACGAGTATCCACTGAAGAGAGGTGCTGAATTCACTCCCAGAGTGTAAAATAGTAACCACCTGGGGCACAGATGGTGGGATTCATACAGCTCCTCCAGGCAACTCTGCTATGTAGCCAGGCTGAGAACTACTGCTCTAGGTTGAACATTCAGGATTCCAAGAACCACACTCAAGTCAGGCCAGCAGGGGTGCTGCTACGGCTTCTACACAAGGGCACTGATGGTTCCGTATCATGCTATCATCATGAGCAGCCTCATGCAGATCTCAGCCTTTGATCCTATCACCAGCTCCAGCATGAACGGAACCAATAGAGTAGATTTCATGCGTCTTGGCATCTGAAATCTACTGAATGGACAGTGGAACTCAGTTACAGTCATGCATAGAAATCTACTGAATGGACAGTGGAACTCAGTTACAGTCATGCATAGCTTAAGGACGGGATACATTCTGAGAAATGCAGCCTTAGGCCATTTTGTCCTTGTGGGCATCGTAGAGTGTATTCATACAAACCTGGATGATGCAGCCTACTATACGCCTAGGCTATATGGCTAAACCTGGCTGCCATATGGCCATAGAGCCTATATATGGCTCCTAGGTTAAACCTGTACAGCATGCGGCTATACTGAATACCGTAGGCAACTGGAACACCATAGTAACTACATGTGTATCAAAACATATCTAAACCTAGAAAAGCTACAGTAAAACTACAGTATAAAAGATTTAAAAGGCCAGGTGCAGTGGCTCATGCCTGTAATCCCAGCATTTTGGGAGGCCAACTTGAGTGGATCAGGAGGTTAGGAGCTAGAGACCAGCTTGGGCAACATGGTGAAATCTGGTCTCTACTAAAAATACAAGAATTAGCTGGGCATGGTGGTGGGTGCCTCTAGTCCCAGCTACTCAGGAAGCTGAGGCAGGAGAATCACTTGAACCTGGGAGGCGGAGGTTGCAGGGAGCCACGATCATACCACTGTACTCTAGCCTGGGCAACAGAGCGAGACTCCATCTCAAAAAAAGAAAAAAAGAAAAAAAAAATGGTCCACCCATATAGGTCACATGCCATGACTGGAGCTTGCAGGACTGGAAGTTGCTCTGGATGAGTCAGTAAGTGAGCGGTGAGTAAATGTGAAGGCTTAGGACATTACTGTGCACTACTGTAGACTTTATAAAAACTAGATATTTAGGCTACACTAAATTAATAAAAATAATTTCTTCAATAATAAATTAACCTTACTGTAACTTTTCAACTTTATACACTATTTTAAAAAAATTTTTTGACTTTTGTAATAACATTTAACTAGAAACACAAACACATTTTACAGCTATACAAAAACATCTTTTTCCCTTGTATCGTTTTCTATAATCTTTTCCCTATTTTTGAATTTTTTCGTTTTAGTTTTTAAACTTAAGAAAAACCCTACAAGATAAGTACTTACCTTAGCGTAGGCCTATACATTGTCAGGATCATCAAGATAAAAATTAGCCGGGCATAGTGGCACATGCCTGTAGTCCCAGCTACTGCTGAGGCAGTAGAATCACTTGAACCCAGGAGGTGGAGGTTACAGTGAGCCCAGATTGTGCCACTGCACTCCAGGTTGGGCAACAGAGTGAGATTTCATCTCAAAAAAAAAAATAGTAATAATAATAATATTCACATGAAAATGCTAAATGCACTTATAGCCAAAACAATTTTGAAAATTAAAAAATAAGTTGGAGAACTCACACTTTCCAATTTTAAAATGTACTACAATGCTACAGTCATCAAGACTGTAGTTTTAGCATAACAACAGGCACATGTATCATTGAACTGAGAGAAATAAGCCCTAGAAATCAAGCCTTACATTTATGGGTGATTGATTTTTGTTTTTTTTTTTGAGATGGAGTCTCCCTCTGTCTCTCAGGATGGGGTGCAGTGGCGCAATCTTGGCTCACTGCAACCTCTGCCTCCCACGTTCAAGCAATTCTCCTGCCTCAGCCTCTCAAGTAGCTGGAATTACAGGTGTGCACCCCCACGCCTGACTAATTTTTGAATTTTTAGTAGAGACGGGGTTTCACCATGTTGGCTAGGCTGGTCTCGAACTCCCGACCTCAAGTGATCTGCCAGCATTGACTTCCCAAAGTGCTGGGGTTACAGGCATGAACCACTGTGCCCAGCCTGGTGACTGATTTCTGACAATAGTGCCAAGAAAATTCAATGGGGGAAAAATAGTCTTCTCAACAAATGGTGCTGGTACAACTGGATATACACACAAAAGATCTGGGACTCTTCTCTCACATCATATGCAAAAATTTACTCAAAGTAGATCCTAGACTTAAATGCAGAAGCTAAACATGTAAAAACCCTCAGAAGAAAATTTAGGTGCAAATGTTAATAACTTAGGTTTAGGTAACATATGACATAAAAAGCATAAGCATTAACAGAAAAGAATTACATACATTAAGTTTATTAAATTTTAAAAATTGTACTGCAAATAATACCATCAATAAAGTGAAAAAATTATTCATAGAATGAAATAAAATTTTTGCAAATCATGTATCTGATGAGGTGCTTATAATCAAGAATATATGAAGAATTATTTCAAGTCAATACTAAAATGTAAATAATCTAATTTAAAATGGGCAGAGGATTTGAATAGAAACTTTTTCAAAGAAGGTATATAAATGACCTATATATACAACAGAACTATGCTCAAATCATTGGCTGTCAGGGAAATGAAAATCAAAACCATAATGAGGTTTGTGTGTGTGTGTGTCTGTGTGACAAGATCTCACTCTGTTGCCCAGTGTTGTTTAGGATTTGGAGAAATTGGAATCCTCTTACAATGTAAAATAGTGCAAACACTTTGGAAAACAGTTTGGTGTTTTCCCAAAAGGTTAAACATAGAGGTACCATATGACCCAGCAATTCCGCTCCTAGGTATATCCCTAAGAGAAAGGAAAATGTAATTATGTCCACACAAAAACTTATGCACAGATGTTCAAGGTAGCATTATTCATAATAACCCAAAGTAGAAAACATTTACTGAGGAATGACTAAAGAAAATGTGGTATATTCATGCAATGGACATTATTCATCAATTTGAAAAAGTACTGATACATGCTACAACATGGGTGAATCTGAAAAATGTGCCATGTAGGGAAGCCAGTCACAAAAAGCACCATATTGTACAATTGCAAGTATATGAAATTTCCAGAATAGACGAATCTACTAAGACAGAATGTAGATTAATGTTTGCCTGAGGAAATGGAGATTGACCAGTAATAGATATAGGGTTTCTTTCTGAGGTGACAAAAATGTTCTACAATTGATTGGGGTTATGGTTGCACAACTCAGTGAATATAATAAAATCAATTTAATTGTAATTTTAAGGATGAATTTTATATTATGTTAATTATAATTCAATGGAGCTTTTTAAAAAAGACACCATTTAGCTGTCAGGGCAAAATGAAGGCATTTTTATTAATGTAGGGATTCAGAGAGAATTCAGTTTGTGAATCTTATCCGAGAAAGATGCTTGAAGCTCTTAACCCAAATGTTAACTGGAGCAGAACAAATATGTCGAAACAGCAGTGGTTAATTAGCAAGCAGGACGAGCACAGACTGTACAGCTAGGAGATGGCGATGATGAGGCTGGGATTGAGGTGGAAAGGTTCATTGTGGATTTCTGAAGTGAAATATACTATATGATAAAAGAATCTTAATAGTGGCTTGACACAGAAATATACCTCTTCAACCAATCTCAAGATTTACAAACGTGCATGATGGAATAAGTGAGGGCTCCTCATCAGAGTTCTTGCATGGGGAAGAATAGAGAAGGGATAGTTTGAATGCTGCCTTTTGGTGGAGACAGAAATGTGTAATGAGGCATCTTAGTGAGTGGTCTGATAATTATTTAATTTTATGTTATTATAAAGAAATGGACTGTAAAGAATTTTTTTTTTTTTTTTTTAAGACAGAGTCTTGCTCTGTCTTGCCCAGGCTGGAGTGCAATGGCACAATCTCTGCTCACTGCAGCGGCACAATCTCTGCTCACTGCAGCCTCCGTCTCCTGGGTTCAAGCAATTCTCCTGCCTCAGCCTCCCGAGTAGCTGGGATTACAGGCACCCACCACCATGCCTGGCTAACTTTTGTATTTTTAGTAGAGATGGGGTTTCACTATGTTGGCCAGGCTGGTCTCAAACTCCTGACCTCAGGTGATCCACCTGGCTCGGTCTCCCAAAGTGATTGGATTACAGATGTGAGCCACTGGGCCCAGCCAAGAATGAAAATATTAACACTGGTGGAACTGAAAAGCAGAGTTAGATTCAAAATGTAAAGGAGGAGGGAAAAGAGCACAATGAACCCAGCAAAAATACGGAATGGGAGGAAAAAAAGGAAACAAAGCATAACTGTTGTTATAAAATATGGACCAACTAGGGTATCAGTTGTCACATTGCCTCAATGTGATTCGGGTTACCATGCTGAAAGCTTTATAACTTAATGCATTCAGCAAGTTTTACTGAGTATCGACCATCAGCCCTGTGCATTACGGCAGCCACAGGTCACCTGCAGCATTTGAGATCCAGAAATGTAGAGAGTCCAAATTGAGATAAGCTGTGAGTGTAAAATACACATTGGATCTCATTTAAAGAAATGTTAATATTGATTACATGTTAAAATGATAATATTTTAATATATATTAGGTTAAATATGTTATTTAAAATAATTTGATTTTTTTAAAAAAAAACTTTAAAAAATACTTTGTAGAAACCTTAAAATTACATATCTGACCTGCATTTTACTTTGGTTGAACAGTGTGAATTCAAACACTTTTCTATGTGCCTGGACAAATAAGCTCCCTACATTTAGGTGTTTTATATTCTAAACAAAGGAAACAGACAAAAACAAAGGAAATTAACAAGCTAGACCATTTAATATACTAAGTTGTATGATGAGAGTAAATAGTGTGGTATGATAGAAAGGTATGGGATTGGTGGTGCTTTGGATAGAAAAGTTAAGAAAAGGGGGTGTGACACTGAGTTGAAATGAGAAGGTTGCAGAATCAGGATGCTCTCCAGCTGTTCTGGATACCGACCTGAACCGTTTGTACAAGAGACTTGAAGTTTCAGTTTCTCTGTGAAGCTGTCATAGGGAATCCCCAGGAGGCTCAGGGGTGGGCTAAGGGCAGCCTGCAGTGCTGTAAGGATATCATGCTAGCACTTCAGGGCCAGCCTGAGGCAGGTCCCCGCACAACAGACACCTCCACCTGACACTGGAATGCTTCTGAGCCTACTAACGTTATGGCAGCTGAGTCAGGCAGAATGCAGCTCGTCCGCTGGTCACCTCGTGTGTCATAGTTAAACACACACTCTCCACTAGGTAAGTTAAGAGGCGTTTCTCAAAAGGAAAACAGCCATAACAATGAGTTTTGTTAAAAAAAAAAAATTCTGGGGCCCTCGACTGTGCTTTCTAATCAGAGCCTGCCCCAGCCACAGAGACAGCATCCTATTCTACTAGAACTCTTTCCCTCGGAATCTGCTTGGGCCAAGTGACAGGGCTGAGTGGCACTGCAGTCTGACCAGCTGGAGAGCTCTTTCTTACCCACGGAGACGCTCAAACCCTTCAGCCAGCCAGGCCAGAGCGCAGCCTGCAAATGTGGAATTGACCACCTAGTAAATCCAGAGGCCCCCTCGTATCGGGCTACCTTCTCTGTGGCAGAAAGCACACAAGATTCTTACCTTGGCAGAGGATATTGGTATAAGTCCCAGACCACAGGACTCCCAATAACTCACTAACTCTTCTCATGTGATTTAGATGCTCCCTCTTAAAAAAAAACTTCAATTTTATCAGTGTAGGGCATCAACATGGGATGATGTAATCAAGGTCACACCAAGCTAAAGAGGCGACATATCCTTGAAAATTATATGAGAAAATCAAACTGCTATCCCAGCTAGGCGAAAGTCAATAGGTTATGGTGTTTTGGGGACTTGCAGTTGGGGAGAAAATAGGCTCACTAAGTCCACAGCACCAGTTTAAGAGGCTGTAGTGATGGGATCCAGCGAAGAAACACCACTGGAGGAGCCTAAGTGAGGTTGTTCCTTTTTGGCGGCAGCCCAGGCTAAGGGGTTACAAACACAGCTTCTCACCACCTGAGTTGAGTTCACTAGTGAGGCTTCATTTAGACTTATTCCTGTATGTCAAGTTTTTGATAATTTTATAAATGGTCTCTTTTCATTACATTTTATTTTCTAATGGTTTGTTGCTAGTATATAGAAACATAGTAGATTTGCATATATTCATATTATAACCTCAACAGATTTTCTTATTAATTTGAGTAGACCATAGATTATTTTGAACTTTCTGAATGGAGTAATCCACATACAGAATAATGACAATTCTATTTATTCCTTTTCATATTTTTATTTTCTTTTTATTTCTTTTTTATTTTCCTATGTCTCTTATTGTACTTGCTGGCATCTCCACTATAGAACTGAATAAAAATTGAAATAGCAGGCATTTTGATCTTGTTTCTGATCTTACAGGAAAAGTTTTAAACCTTCTAATTATGTTTGCTTTAATTTTTGTTTTGCTTTTTAGATCTCCTGTATCTGATTAAGAAAGTTTCCTGCTATTTCTAGTTTGTTAAAAGTGCTTATCATTAATGAATGTTGATTTGATTTGATTTTCTACATATTTTTGATATGGCAGTAAGGCAGGGAATTGCTGCATAGAGAAAGTCAGGGTCCACGGCAAGGGCTCCACCCTTGGACACATGCCCACAGACCTAAGTGAGAACAGACACTTCTGTCTTCACAAAAGTTGCATTTTCCAAGACCACTCTCGCCCACCATGCCACCCATTGTGTGCCCATAAAATCCCCAGACCCTAGCGGGCACAGACACAAGTGGCTGGATGTCAAGAGGAGCAGAACAACACACCGACAGACACCAGCACACACTGGCAGGCCATCAACGTCAGGACGACATGGAATTCGGTCAGGGGCGGTTGGAGGAGAGTCTGGCCACTGGGTGGCCCAACTCCAGGGGGATACCACCTTCCCACTCCATCACCCTTCTGGCTCCCCATCCACCTTACTGACAGCAACCTCCACCACTCAGTAAAACCTTGCATTCATCCTCCAAGCCCCACGTGATCCAATTTTTCTTGTACACCAGGGCAAGAACCCAGGATATAGAAAGCCCTCTGTCTTTGCGATAAGGCAGAGGGCCTAATTGAGAAGATTAACATAAACCACCTGCAGACAGCAAAGCTGAAAGAGTGCAGTGTAACGCACACACACTGGGGCTTCAGGGGCTGTAAACACTCAACGCTAGATGCTGCCGTGGGGTCGAAGCCCACACTCCCCACGACCTACCTGTCTGCATGCTCCCCTAGGGGTTTGAGCAGTGGGGGCACTAAAGAAGCAAGCCATACCCCTGTCACACACCCTGTGAGGAGGGGGTAAGGGAGCACTCCCATTTCCTCTGGGAAAATCCTTTCGTTTATCAGTGTGGCATCCCATTAACAGATACTACTTACAGCTTTGTATTTAAAGCATATGTTCTGTAAGCCAGATATAACTAGGTACTTCTAAAAATCTCATTTGAAAATCTCCTAGTTTTAGTTGGAGTATTCACTTTTCACTTAATATAACAGATGATCCTCTTTACAACTAATGAAATTAGTGATATATTTGGGGGTTAAATCTACCATCCTGCCCTGCCTGTTTTGCAGTCTCTGGGTACTGTAATCATCTTGGGGTAAAATGCAAATTGATTTCAAATAACATTGGAAGTTATGATTAATTACTAGAGAAAAAGTTTGAGGACTTAAATAGGGTCAACGCATTTTCTTCAGGTTCCTGAAATTAAAATTAGTCATTTAACGAAGAATATTAAAAATTATTCTGCAGTTACCCACCTACTGCCAGTCACCTCTCTACCTGCCTTAGGTCATTCTGTGAGGAAGCACCAGAAAAATACCCCCCAAAGTTTTCCTAACAGAAGCCTCACCGATTACTGCCCCGACATAACATCTGTGTGTGTGTATGCACACATATACTTCCATGCTTCTTAATCATGTAGAAAATAGACTGTCTTCTTTACTGATGAAAACAAGTATTCTACACTGCAGGGTTCCAAACATGCTGCACATTGGAATCGAATAACAAGCTCCTTAAAAAGACAGATTCTAGGTTCAGTTTGGCTCAATCAGCCTGGAGTAAATCTGGTTCCCAGGTGATTCTGACAAGTCCTCTGCTTTGGAAAAGCCTGCCTTGAGGGACTCTGCAGTGAATTTCAGTGTTTATGGTAACATAAAAGCACACTGTATGTGACTCACATAACTTGAATCACAGTCAAGCATTACCTTGACCACATGAGTTGCAAGCTGGCTCTAAAGACATATGCATTTTCCTAAAATTTACTTATATGTGAGGCAATGATATATGTATAACCTAGGCATGGCTGGCATTGGCGAATGGGCAAAATGAAACCAGCTATTCAAATCCGAAAAGATCAGAACAATCTAATCAGAATTAATTAGATTTGCACCTATGCATTACATGGACATGAAGTAGATGTCGTAAACCGTTCTTGGATTGCTTGCGTGGGGGCCATGAGGAGGATGTTTATTTTCCATGTGGGCTAAAGCACAGCCCTGTTTTGCCCACCAGAAGGAATACGCTTGGTTTGGAAAGATGGAGCTACAGCAAGGTCTCCCTGAAGCCTCACAATCACGTGGCTGACTGAATGTGTCCCTCTGCCAATGGACTCCTCCCTTCTCCATCTTCTGAGAAGGAAAAAGAAAGTGATTTGGTTTTTGCTGTGGGACTATTTTCAAGTACTGCTTTTGAAAGAGCAATTAAAAATGAATTGTGGGCAGTATTTGAAAGACGGTGCTTCATTTCTAAAGCTATTGAGATAAAGGTTAAATTAAGCCTACAAGAGTTCTCTCAAAAGTAATTTTGGATAAGAAAGTACTGTGCAAATCGTAGTCATGAGAGACCCTGCCTAAACTAAATACAACTGTCTGTTGTGGAGCAATTGGGCTGAACCTGTTTTAAGGCTATTCTTGACATTTAAAATGCCAATCAGAATAGATTGCAATTCAGAAGAATTGCAAGATATGTCAAGTTCACACAGCAAGTTAGTATGTTGTACAGCAAATAGAGGTCAAAATGTTCTATCCAGATCTTTACACTATTTTCCAAATTCAGACTCTTCTTATCCTATTCTCTGCCCCAGGAGGCTAGGCCAATGTCTGTGGGATTCCCATGAATTTCCCAGTGGGGACCTCTGGCAAGAGATTGTAGGGAGAGCGGAGAGAGGTCAGGTCCTTCTCTGGTGTTCACAAAGTGAGGTAACCTTTGGAGGGCTGGATTCCTCTGCTGAACACCACTGTTCCTCAGACTCTCATTTCAGTTTCTGAACCAGCTCTTCCTTGAGTCCTGTTAGATCTAAGGGTGGTCATAGCTCTCATGCTGCTGTGATGATTGCCTTTATGAATCAACTTGATTGGGCCACAGGATGCCCAGATAGCTGCTTAAACATGATTTCTGGCTATGTCATGAGGGTGTACCTGGAAGAGATTGGTGTTTTAATTGGTGGAAAGAGTAAAGCAGATGGCCTCCCCAATTTGCATAGGTATCACCAATCCGTTGAGGGTGTGAATAGAACAAAAAGGCAGAGGATGGTTGAATTCACTCTGCCTGACGGCTTGAACTGGAATATTGATCTTGTCCTGCACTCAGCTGGTTCTCAGGCCTTCAGACCTGGAGTGGGATCCATACCATCTGCTCTGAGGCTCTCAGGCTTTCAAACTACATAATCCCATCACCAATGTATGAGAATTCCAACTTCTTCACATCCTCACAACACTTTCAATTTTCTGTTTTTGTTTGTTTGTTTGTTTGAATAGTTAGCCTAGTAGGAGTGAGGTGGTATAGAACTGTGTTTCTGATTTGCTTTTGTCTGATGACTAATGATGTTGAGCATCTTTTGATGGGTTTATTGGCCCATTGTATATTTTCTTTAAAGAAATATCTATTTAAATTATTTGCCCCATTTTAATTGGGTTATATGTCCTTATATTATTAAGTTGTAAGAGATTTTTATAGTTTCCAAATAAGTCTACAAGATTATCCACATCTTAGTCCATAAAACAGGTCTTGACAAATTTGCAAAGATTAAAATCATACTGAGTATCTTTTCTGACCACAATGGACTATAATTAGAAATCAATAGTAAAAAGAAAACTGAAAAAAGCACAAATATGTGGAAAGTAACACACTCTTAAATAATGGGTTGAGGAAGAGGTCGCAAGGAAAATTAGAAAATATCTCGAACCAAATGAACACGTTTGTTTAACATACGAATTCTGCTTCAGTGTTACATTGAAGGGAAATGTTTACCCTTTCAGATTTTTTTTCCAGAAAATAGGTGGGCATTCAAAATTCAAACACAAAATATAAATGTTGTCTGTGAGATTTCATAAAGATGTGTTTGCTTAAGTTTCATATGCAAAAATAAAGAGGGTTAAAAGATTATGTACTGTATTATAATGTTCTAATAATATAATGTTCAGAATAACATAATCTTAACATTGGAAGGAATTTGGGGTCATATTATTAAACTTCTAAGCCAATTTTAGAATATTGCTCCATAAATTCTGATAATTATGCAACTGATTACATTGCTTCATGAGAAACTAAATCGTTTTTGAATGTTTAATATTTAAAAGATTATTTTTTATTTGGATATTTGTTATTTGCCTGTCTGATTCTATTTACATGTGTTAATTCTGTCTCTGTAATTGCATAGGGAAGGTTTAAACCTGTTCAGTTATGGGAACATTTCAAATGTTTGAAGGCAGACTCTGCACATCTCTGCCCCAACCACCGCTTCCTTTTGAGGAGTACACCCAGGTCCCTTATTCATATAATGTCCACATATTTTTGTCTTAGTGGCGAAACACTCCTTCTGTAACTGTCCAGTTTGCCAATATTGTCTTAGCCTTTCCTTTTCATTTTTAAAAGCGACTAACAGAGGCTTCCATTTACTATCAATGTTTAATATTCTGTGCCTCCAAAATGCAGTGAGTTAGAATTGTGTGTTGTTTTTCTAGCACAAAAGTAAAACATCTCCAAGTGACAGTATTTGCATTAACTTGCTTGGAAGTGCTCTTTTTCACTCTGAGGTTTACAAAACCTGAGATGTTGGAAAGAGATTAGAGCTCATCAAATCCAGTTTCTCATTTCATCCACAAGGAAGCCCTTGCCCCGGAAGATTCGTGGTCAGTCTCAGTGCACACAGCTGAGTCGCTGCAGACGACTGCAGGCCAGTTTTCCCCAGTATTTTGAGCCACGAACAGTACAGACAAATCCAGCGTCTTTGCAAACACAAATGTGATGTACTAGTTTTATTTCTTCAATTGACTGATGCAGTACCAGTGTGCTAAAAGCTAGACTCAGCCACATGATTGATCCCCTTATAATGCTCAGTGATTTCCTCGTGGATTTCTTCCAAGAAATTTGGCGCACAGCATGATACTGCATTAATCCTCTAGAGCATCTGTGACTATAAATCATCAGGGGTTGTGGCGCTCAGTTTATATCCAAAAGCCCATTATAAAGAGAGAGAAAATGTGCAATAAATTACTGACATAATTAAACTGTTAAAAAATATCTATTGACATAGGATGGACATAATGAAAAAAACATGGAAAAATTAAGAAAATTAAGTATTTTGTTTCATAGTGGGATAACTGATTTTTTATTTCCTTGAATGTTTTTATATTGCTATATATGAACTATAAGCAAATTAGATAGAAAAAAAATGAAAGCTAAATTGAATATCCTATTTACTAGAAATTTCCCAGAGGCCACATTAATTTTACATCCAATTGCCACTTATGTCTTCCCCTGTGTTCCTTCCGTACCCAAACTCCTGCTGTTCGCCACTGAGGTAAGCACTCTCCTAAAATTTGTGTTTATCATTCTGATGCTTTCGCAAAATACTATTTTAGCATTTCTAAAAACTTTTTTAAAGGTTCTTATGACAATTAATTTGCTTAACTTTATCAAAATGACATCCTGCTATATTTAGCCCCTTGGGAAATGTGCTCCATTTTATTACCATATATTGCTAAGACTGACCCATACGGTTCTGTGTGGCTGGCTGCCACACAGTGTTGACTACTGCGTAATATTTCATGTGTGACTGTGCCACAGCTAATTTATCCATTCTTCCACTAACAGGCGTTTTGGTTGTTTCCAAGGTATTTCTAACAAAAACAGTGCTGTTCTGAACTTATACATCATTCCTAATGCACACTTGCAACATTCTTGGGAATGTTCCGGGGAAGAGAATTTCCTAGTCATAATAAGATATGCAAATATTCCACGTTACCATATAATGCTACATTATTTACCAAAGTAGTTACATTAATTTACATTTCTATCTATGCACAATATGTACAAGATTATTGATTCATATCATCTCCAAATCTTGGTATTGATGGTTTTCTCAAGTAATGGCAATTTAATAGATGTGAAATATTATTTCATCATAGCTTCATTTGCACTGCTTGTTAGAGGTTAAATTTAAATGTATCTTTCATATATTTATTGGCCATGTATGTCTTTCTCCTTAAGAAATGCCATTTTTGTCTTTGGGAGCCATTTTGTCTTTACACTTTCTTTATTTCTAGGGTTTTTAAAATCATGTCATTTTATTGCTTCATTTGCGGCATGACAAATTACTACAAACTCAGCGGCTCAGATCATCACAAACGTCTCATCTGAGTTTCTGTGGGTCACAGTCCTGCAGGGCATGGTTGGGTTCCCTGTTCAGGTTCTCACAGGCTGAAATCAAAAGCGTCAGCAGAGTTTGGCAGGAGTTATTCGCAGTTCCAATTTTTAAATTAAAACGTAAATATTTTAGCTCAAGTATTTTTACAGATACAGGACTACGATGTGCCTTCCCTCAGAATACATTTTATTGACAAATATCTTACAAGATGAACTTATCAAACTGTCTCTATACAATTTTGGGAGTATTTTGCCAAATTTAGATGCTGCAAAATTGTCAAACCATTTTCTTTGAGTGTTTTTTGTAGATGTTCTTGTGTTTTAAGATTTTTCACTCATTTGGAATAAAATACAAAACTAAATTTGAAAGACTCATTTATAAAAATTAATTATCATTGTTGATTACTTGGATGACTTCATAAAATTATTACTTCAAAGGTTCAATGATTTAAAATGAGATTTGTGTTGAGTGAAGAAGACAAATAAATCACATTCCATTATCCTATTTATAACTTAATTGTCAGCTTCTTCACACATTTTGTTGTTCAGCTTCTGAGCTGTGGATATATAAAATATTTGTAAATTTTGTGAACTACATTTTTATTCCAATTGGCAGAACACTGCAATTTATTTGGAACAAATTATGAATTTTATGTCTACAGTCACTGTCTAGTATATTTCTGCTGAAAGATTTAACTCAGCAAATTGTTTTATTCATGAACGTTGGCACCAACAAAATTTTATTATCACACATACAAATACTTGCATATTCATGGTTGAACTTTTTAACTAAACTCCTGATAACATTCACATAATATCAGATGTTTCACCTTTAACAAAATAAACTTCCAAAGGCCTACTTTGATTCCATAGATTAAATGATAAAACCAGTATTGGAATGAAATATGTGATCTATTTGAGGAATCCAATTCACTGATAGAAATCTGGCATTATTCAATTGTTGACCATGTTCTTTTGCTAACAGAAGACAAAACATCGTTGGACATGATGGCTCACACCTGTTATCCCAGGACTTTGGGAGGCCGAGGTGGGTGGATCACCTGAGGTCAGGAGTTCAAGACCAGCCTGGCTAACATGGTGAAACCCTGTTTCTTCTAAAAATGCAAAAAATTAGCCGGGCATCATGGCACACACCTGTTATCCCCGCTACTCAGGAGGCTGAGGCAGGAGGATCGCTTTAACTCGGGAGGCAGAGGTTGCAGTGAGCTGATATCATGCCATTGCACTCCAGCTTGAGCAACAAGAGTGAAACTCCATCTCAGAAAAAAAAAAAAAAAAAGACAAAACATTTACAGCTATAGCTTCACTTTTTATAGAGGCTATGAAAATTTGAACATGAAAGTGAAAACAGCTATTTGATCTAAATGAAAAGTCTTCCCTCATAGCATGCTGTATTAACACATTTCTGAAGATATATTCAATTTTCACTTTCAGGTATGGTCTTCTTATAATAACTCTTAAACTTTAAATTATTTATGTCTTCTGATTCCCATGTTGTCACTTCTCATGTCCATGTGTTCACCATGAACCCCATGGCAGGAGGTCTGTACCACTGAATGTTATGTGCAAGGTAATTAACTATCCATCATCAATCTTCTTGAGGAATAGAATTTCTATATGTATTTTTTAATTGAACATAAAAGTTTGGAGTTGTTAGCTCATTGCTGCAAAACAAAGTACTTAATTGCAAAAGGAGATAGTGTTGCCAAACAATATAATAAATAATTATAGGTTTACCCTACATAAGATGAGAAGAATGCCATAAAAAAGCATGTTCAGGCTATTTACACTCTAGAAAAGAATTGGTTTGCTTCCATTTCCCATGCATATTTCACATACACCTGACCCTTAATTTCCCATGTTTAATGACTGTCCTCACTAGGAAGCAGCCTGGTGTACCAACTAGCTGGTACACCAAATGTGTGGCAAAAGTGGCAGGGCCAAGCATGTCCCCACCATCAGGAGAAGTTATCTGTCCCTGTTTGTGTCTCGGCACACACGGTTGATCAGCTAACCCTGCATGCATGCTGTTCCTCTAGGGGAGGTGTTAGCCATTTCCTCTCTGGAAAAGACTGTACAAAGGCAGTTTATCACAGGTCGTCTCTCAGACTTAAACACACATTATAATGAGATTTCTGTTTAATTGCACGCACTGTGAAATGAGACCATGAAACAAGCCGGAAATACAAAAGAGAGGTTTACCAAATTCATCCTGGATAAGCAGAATTCAACTATTAATAGTATTTCAATAACAAATAATCCACAAGGTAAGTTAATTGGAATGTGACACCAGACGGCAGGGAAACTGGGACTATCCTGGGCAAGTCAGAATGCACAATTACTTTTTTGAAAGTTGATTGTTGATTTTCTATTATAGTTTTTTATTTTCACAATTTTACCTCCTTCTTTTTGCTTTGAGTTTACTTTGCTTTTCATTACTAATTAGTTTAGTCATTTTGCCCATCAATTTTTAGCTTTACTACTCCTTACTATAAATACTTAAGGCTGTAAATGTCACCTAAAGCACTGCTTGTACTGTCTCCCACAAGTTGTCATTAACCCAGCGAGTGTTGATAAACTCAGTTTGGTAGTCGTTTGGACAATGCCTCTCCCCACAAGTGTCCATGGCCTGATAATGCCTGGAGTGAACAATCACATTAGTGATGATTTCTCAGCTTGGAGGGAATAGTAATACAGGGGTGGGCAATGAATTAACTGGAATCCAGACAGAGGGAATGGGACATTTAATGTTCCCATTAAATATAAAAGTTTATTAAAAATTGCTCACATTGAAAAACACTGACATGTTATACCCACCCCCTGCCCACACACACAAGACATACACAATCCAGACACAATCATGTTACTAGTGTCAGCTCAAAATTATTAAGCAAATACTGACATGTAGGTAAGTTCCAGAAAATAGCAGAGGCTAGAAAACATTTATAAAGCTCTTAGTTGTCATGGTAACAGATCAACTCTGGTATCTGAAATTGTAGAAATCAGAAATTAAACATTTGTGTGACATTGCTTTTCTATAGTTTTCCAAGGGATAAGAAAGAAACTTTCCCAATTAGGTTGTTCCAGAGTCTTCTTGAGTTTGGCAGATGGCTGTTGCAAAGACATTAATCGAGGTTGTAGGACAAGGGATCAGAGGGTATCTCCATTCCCAAACGAAGTGAGCAAGTCTAAAGGCAGAGACTGACTTCGGCTTAGGCAGCCTGCAGAGCTGGTGCTGAGTGAGCCGTAGCACAAGGAAGCTGAAGGCAATGCTGTTGTGTGATTCCTCTCTCATGCGTTGCTCACGAGCTGCAGATGCATCCCATGGGTGCGGCTGCCTGCTGTGCCCCTCCCTTTGCTCTCCGGGACTGTGGCTTTGCTAATGGAACAGTCAGGATGCTGCTTCTTCCTTTTTTCCTGTCCGGATCTTTGTCAGCATCTTCATCTTCTGAGCAATGAGGCTGCTGCTAGGTGGCTCCAGAGACACCACCTCCTATGTGTATAAAGAAGACAGTTTGAAGTTCTAGCAAAGGCACTTTTTTTTTTTGGCCTCCACCACTGCAAGACCCTTCAAAATTCTGAGCCTTGGTCAGGACCCCTTCTGGTGTTCCTCAGTCAGACGACCATCCTCCTCCTGAGCAAAACTGGGACCCCTGCCATGGGGGCATTTTTCTTTCTTTCTTTTTAAAATTATTTTGTATTTTATTTTATTCTATTTTATTGTACTTTAAGTTCCAGGATACGTGTGCAGATTGTGCAGGTTTGTTACATAGTTATACATGTGCCTCGGTGGTTTGCTGCACCCATCAACCCATCAGATAGGATTTAAGCCCCCAGTGCATTAGGAATTTGTCCTAATGCTGTCTCTCCCTTTGCTCCCCACCCCTTGACAGGTGCCAGTGTGTGATGGTCCCCTCTCTGTGCCCACGTGTTCTCACTGTTCAACTCCCATTTTTGAGTGAGAAGATGAGGTGTTTGGTTTTCTGTTCCTGTGTTAGTTTGCTGAGGATAATGGATTCCAGCTTCATCCATGTCCCTGCAAAGAACATGATGTCATTCTTTTTTGTGGCTGCATAGTATTCCATGGTTTTTCATGAGGCCTGTTTGACTCTCACTGAACACCCCTAGGGAATGTCTCTGCTGTCAGGGCAGACAAAAGCCTTTAAATAAAGACCAGATTACATAACCACATTTTAGCATAGCAGCTCTTGAAAAATTATACCACTTTCTGGAAGACTACTTTTTGGGGAATACAATGGTATTTTCATACAAAAACACACTAAACAAATACTCTATAAAAAGTACTATTTCAACACAACAGTTTCAGGCAAGGACACACTTACGAATTTACCCCGCCCAGCATTTTCTGGCCAGAGAGCATCACGTGGTTGCGTTTGTGCCATGTGTGATGAACGTGATGAACACAAGGTGTCCTGCTCTGCCTACATGAGCCCAGAGAGTGATGGATGGGGAGGATCCCCTACGATTTCCAGTATGTGTACAAAGTGTGTTCTTTGCATGTTTCCAGGCACTGAAGACATTTTTCTTTGCTCTAACTTTATTTTTAATGCTGTCTAGGTGTAAGACAACAATAAACTGCATGGGGATGGGAAATTATTGAAGAAATGGTGCAAAAAGAAGAATTTACCTTCCAAAGGGTAAAATGCCCCATGCCCTTCTCCATCATGCCCCACTCACTGTCATGCCTTCTTCACTGTGTAGAATACAATCAACCGTCATTCAATTACAGCACTGAACAGACTCTGTGTTGCTGTTTACTACTTGTAACTGGAGTCTATTATGTCTGTGAGCTTCTTTCCATTGTCAATCAATGGATGTTTCCTCTATGCGAAATTGTTTAGGATATCTCATAATTTTTCCCATTAAAATGAGTGGACCTATTTTTTCATACAGCTTTTGACTTAGTGGTGGGATTTTGAGGAACAGACAATTGAACTACAAGTGTATTTGACTAACTATTAACAACCAGAAAGCACAGTTGCTTTACTGGCCCATCAGGGCAGAGGTGGATGCAGAGGCTGGTGAGTTATCACCCTTTCATAGGCTAGTGGAGAAGGGGTCCGTAAGGTTGCTATGGGGTCGGTGTCCTGCAGAAGTTAAACCAGTCTCTTAAGTAACTTCACGTTCTTATTTAAGACCTTCCTCTCCTGTCCTGTGCCTCATTTGTTCTTGAAATTAGCTCTTGTCCCTCCAGCTGGTTCTCTCCCTAACCATGGCACTCTTATATCTGATTATTTTTATTGGTTTATGAGTTTTGTTGTTAACAGGCATAATCAAAACTATTTATGTGTTGAAGAAGGAATAGTGTTTTATTTTCAATCTCTGTCCTGACCTCGAGGAACAGTGGAGCTTCCATTTGTGCTGAGAGAGTGGGTCCTCATCCACTGCCGATGGACCACCTGGGATGTCACAGCCACCTGGAAACCACGTGGCCTCTAAGGACTCTGTTTTTGTGGCCAGAGTCATATGAGGACTGTCTTCACTAATCTCTTTTGATTTTTTGTGTCTTCCAGTTGTGGATGGGAGAGAGATGTCAGTTCTTCCTGCCATACATAAAAATTGTGATGCTCACCCACATCCACATGCTCAGGAAAGTGTAGCCCTTTATTTTGTATTTCTATCTGTACTTTGTTATATGCAGTTACTATTAGCCTTTGTACGTATGTGCTCCTTCGTAGCCACAGGAAGCAGGAAACTGCACTAGCCACATCAAGCTCCCTCCCGTGCCCAGGTATTTCAAGTAAAGGCGCTTCATCTTAAGGTAACAATTCCATTTTTCAAAGCGTTTTCATGCATTCCCTTTATCGTCTCTGGGAAGATGAGGGAGTTCACTTTAGGCCTGGCTCCTATGGAGACCCAGGAAGGCTCTCCCGGTCTGTCACTGGGTCAGTGTTCCCTAAGGGACTGACTGGCTTTTGTGGTTCACATCTTCTGCTGAAATTCATGGTCTGGTCATTTGCCTCCAGTTGTCACAGCTCTGCCCTGCCTATAACTTGTCAGTTTAACCCCAGATCTCTCTTGTCCATTGCCTGTGCCAGCACCACAACATCCCACCCCACCACTCCGTGCCAGGTTGTATTTTCCCAAAAAGGTCATGTCCATATATATCCCAGCCCACAGCTCTTTGTTGATGAAGAGCCTGTGACGCTCCTCCATTGAGAGCTGAGGTCTGTGTTCCTCCCCTTGGACTGGTGCACCTTGTAAGTGCCTCATCCAACAGAATGTGCAGGAGATGACACGATGTGACCTCAGAGGCTAGACTGACCAAGGTGAGACAGCCTCCACCTGGTTCTCTCTCTCTCGGGAAATGTGCCTTGGATGCCCTGAGCTGGCATGTGAGAAGTCCAGCCACCCTGGAGCCACCAGGCAGGAGAGGCCACATGGAGACAGGAGGGGCACCCAAGGTACCCACTGACCCAACCCCACTGCTCCTCACGAATGAGCGAGGGAGTTTCCAGGTCAGCCCAGCCACCACAGCAGAGATGAGTGGTCCCCACCAAGCTCTTTCCGGGTTGCAGATTTATGAGAACAAGAAATTCAATTGTCTTTTTAGCTCATTAAGTTTGGAGGCAGTTACACAACACTGATAATTAGCACAACCCTCAGGTGGCACCTGGAAACCTCTGGGTGCCTGGGACACCATGTGCAGGGAGCCAGCCCAGTTGTCAGTCTCTCTAGGGACATTGCTCCTCCATCGTTACTCTACAGCTCCTGGATAGGCAGAAAGTGGAGGCATTGGGTGAAGGCACCCACTGAGAAACACCAAGCCTCCCCAGGCCATGCAGGCAGAAACAGGGCCTTGATCCTGAAGCTCCCGATTTCTTCAAGCCTTCCTTGATGTTTCTGTTACTTCTTGGATCCAGGGTTCTGCCCCAGAGAGTGGTGTCAGGGACACATGTAGCTGCTGTGTGCTCCATGTCAAATATCATCCACTTTCCTCTTCCTCATTCACATCACATCCTGGATTCCCCGACCCAGTGCACATCCAGCACATACTGCTCCAATGTGAAAGCTTTGTTTCGGGCATGCGAAGGCAGAGTTTGGACATACAGAATTCTGTTTTACTTCCAATCCTGCTTGATTTTTAATTCACTGTCCTGCTAGACACTCAAAATTCTCCATCTCTCAAGCTTGGGGAATGGCTCTGTTATTCTCATTGGTATCTGCTTTTCCCAAATGAAGCCCATGGTTCAATTGGTGGGAACCCGCCTCAGGGAAATAATATTCACAGGACATGAAAACACAGCTGACACATTTCAGAAAGCGTACTTCCTGCTACACCAATATCTACTTTCTTTTGAGAGTTGGCGACTAATGTTTTACTATTTTAGCTCATTGACACAGAGGAACTGCAAGGCTCACCAAACCAAAACGATCACCTAACACAGCTCCCCGGAACAGCGGAGATAAGAATCCTGGTGCTCAGAGTGACACATCTCCCAGTGGTCTGCACGGACGCTGCTGAAGCCACATTGTCACAACCCTCAGGTCTAGCTCACAGACACCATGACATCGAGTGGACTCCGACCCTCAGAGTGGAGAGACACCTTTGGTGCTGTCCTTGTTCTGGGGAGAACTGGCTCTCATGGGATCTCTGTAACTTCCTTTCCTGCCTGCGGTAGAACTGGAGATGACAGGCCCTCCCTCTTCACACGCTCTCCAGTGCCTCCCAGATTGTTGCACCATGACCTCTGAACTCCTGTCATTAACAAACGCCCCCATGCTCCCAACCCCTCCCAGGCTTCACCTCCTGGCCTTCACGGGTTCCAACGCTCCTCTGGGGACCCACCTCCCTGCAGCCTTCTCAGGCAGAAGCTGGCCTGACCTCCCTTCCCACCTCCTTCCAGGAGTGGACACGAGGGTGAGTGTAATTTTTTTCCAATTTCTTCCCCACCCTCAAACAATGCTGCTTCAGGTTTAGGCCACCCTTGTCTTCACTTCCTCCCTGCTTTTCTCCTGGACACTCCCTGGGCACCCTGTCACCTGGCATGAATACTGGTGGGCAGCAAGCACAGAACCCTTCGCTTCTTGGTCCGCTGGCTGCCAACAACAGGGATCTCCTCTGGGCTGGAGGTTCCCACAGCCAAGCCTGGTGCTGCCCTGTGGGCGGCCTGTGAAGCCAAGGAAGCCGTGTGGCTGGGTGGAGGGAGCACGTGTGAAATGTGAGGGGAAGAGGGGGCGGGGCTGCAGGGGATATGCCATTGCGGAATTTTCAGCAAGTCCATGACAGGATCGGGTGTACATTGTAAGCAATAACCCTGGCTTCTCTGTGGGAACTGAATTATAGAGAGAGAAATGACAGAAGACAGGACCACCTTGGAGTTTTTATTTTTTATTTTTTATATTTTTGAGACAGAGTCTCACTCTGTCGCCCAGGTTGGAGAGCAGTGGCACGATCTCAGCTCACTGCAACCTCCGCCTTCTGTGTTCAAGCAATTCGCTGCCTCAGCCTCCCCAGTAGGAGTAGCTGGGATTACAGGCACCCGCCACCACTCCTGGCTAATTTTGTATTTTTAGTAGAGACGGGTTTCCCCATCTTGGCCAGGCTGGTCTTGAACTTTTGACCTCATGATCCACCCACCTCAGCCTCCCAAAGTGCTGGAATTACAGGCGTGAGCCACCGCGCCTGGCCAGCTTGGAATTTTTGAAGAGAAGTCCCTGCAAGAGATGAGGGAGGCTCAGGAAAGACAGATCAGATTGCAGGAGCCCAGAGGTCAACGTTGATTTCTCCTTGACTACACCCTTCACAGCCACTCCATTTGCAAGCACTGTGGATTCCATTTCCTTATTTTTAGCTTTATTAAGGTATAGCTGACAAATTTTAAAAATGTGTATGTTTTGGCATACAACATAATGCTTTGTTGTGCACATGCATTGTGAAATGATGATATCTGCCAATCAACAAAGCCATCCGCAAAGCTCTATTCCTTGTCTCCTGCTGTAGCTCTGCCTGCAGGTCCTCAGGTCCAATGGTGATGCCTGGGGGGGCATCAGTATTTCTCTGTGCCAAGGGGACTGGAGAATTGGGGCAGCTTTCTGCTTCCCAGCTCTGACCTATGCATGTTGGCGTTTGGCTGCCTCTCACATCCCCTCTCTGTGGTGACCTCCGCATTACCCCAAACAGCTGCAGACAAAGCAGTAGCTCTGGCTCAGCTCCATGTGGCTGATTTGCTGGAGGGAGAAGCCATTAGGAGCCACTTAGGACAATGTTGAAGTGACAGCTTGGGGTGGGGTATACAGACATTTTTCCATTTAGCCTCTTCTCCTGCGGTTACAAGGGACTGTTCTGAATCGCACACAGCGGGGTCTGTACAGTCACCAATAAATGGAGCTGCAGGCAGCACATTGCAGAACACTGGAGTTAGAATACATCCTAGAAAAGAGCTTTGCTTCCCAGAATCAGGGCTTCTTCAGCACCCGGGATCAACAAACACAGCCTGGAGGCTGCGTGTCACAGGACACATAGCTGGGAGATGCTGACAAGACCACTGAAGTTTCTGCCTTGAGGACATATGTTCAACCCCAGGCTATAGGAGCAGCTGAGGAAACTGCCAGGTAAAACCTCCATGGTGAAAACGATCTTTTATCACCCCTGTTACTAACAGCCTCAGTGAAAGATGCTGTACCCTAAACCCCTCATTAAAAAAAACAAAAACCTCACACTTGGACTCCCAAATGGTTGCTGCAGGCTTTGACCATCTACAGAATTTTAAAAAATATACATCAGGACTTGAAAAAGTCAAGCTGGTGGCTAATAAAAAATAAAACGTAGCAGTGTTCTGACAGGAGGCTGACAGTGTGTACTATGAGTGGGCTGCCTGACTCTCCACTTCCGAGTTACACTCAGAACAAAACTATCAGTACAGATACAGAGCTATAAAATGAAGTGCAGGCAGGGAACAGGCCTTGGAATTCAGTCTGCAAAGCACGTCTCTCTGCAGAGCCGTTACTCCCACACAGTGTTTACTAGAAACAAAAGCATGCTCAGGTAAAAGAAATGTTTTTTTGAAACAAACAGAAAATGTCTAGTAATGGATGGAAATAGGTGGAAAACATTTTTTCTTTGATCCTGTTCCCTCTAAGAGTTAGATAAAAGTAATTTAAACTCCAACATGTATATCTAGATTATTTCCCCTTTGTAAATCCTAGAAATCTTTATTTTCTTTATACGAAGGCCGTACATCTTTTTTCATAAGTGGTGGTCTGAAAATAGAAACCAGATAAGTATTGTGTGTAGCCTTGAAATGAATCTGATATTGAAGACAGACCAATGGTCAATCTTAGACAGGTCTTGAGAAGCCAATCCCTGTCCAACAGAGTTCACAGCTCTGTTCTATTTCTGGCTTAATCACTTCCAATTGGTGGAAGTTTGGACAAGTTGTGTAATCATTCCAACCCTCAGTTTCCTCCCCCGTAAAGTGAATGAGCACATAGCTCCTACTTCATGGAATGTTCCGAGGTTAACACTAGGTCACACGTGAGCTGTGCAAAACACATCTCTAAGCACATCATGCGCAGGCCTTTTGGTGTATCATCTTGGTTTAGCTAAAATACAGTCCCAGAACTGCCTTCCTATGATGTTTCTGGTTAAGGCAGGCTCCAAGGAATATTCCCCTGAGAGAACTGGAGGAAGCAGCCCATCGTGTCGCCTGCAGGCATCTTCTTCCAGGCATTCAATCAAACATGAACCTAGGTGCTGCTGTGAAGGGACTCTGCAAGTGCCATTACAATCTCTCATGGCTTGACCAAAGGTTAATCCAAAGTGAGATCGTCCGAGTGGCCTGACAGAATCAGTTGGAGTCTTTAAAAGAGAGTTTAAGCTCCTTGATCTAGCAACTCTGAAAAGCAGCTGCATTTGAAATTACCCTTCCATCTTTCCATGTTCTCCTTGCTGACACTGCCTGTGAACAACACGCGTAGCACGTGCCTGTCAGGGTGCAGACTGCTGACGGCATTCCCTCTCTGCCTGTCCTGGGACCACAGCTGCATCGTTTCATTTCTGGTCATCAGTCCGTTGATGTAATAAGTTCCTTAATGTTTTACCATACTCATGTACATAAATACATATACCCTGCAGGTTCCTCTTCTCTGGAGGAACCCTGACTGCTAGGCATAGCAAGAAACATCCACTGTGTATGAGGTATATATTTTTTTGATCTATAGCTACAGCTCTCTTTTCCCTTTCACTCTTTTTTTTTTCCTCTCTTTTTTTTTTTGAGAAGGAGTTTTGCTTTCGTTGCCCAGGCTGGAGTGCAATGGCGCAATCTCAGCTCACTGCAACTTCTGCTCCCGGGTTCAAGTGATCCTCCTGCCTGAGCCTCCCAAGTAGCTGGGATTACAGGCATGTGCCACCATGCCTGGCTAATTTTGTATTATTAGGAGAGACAGGGTTTCTCCATGTTGGTCAGGCTGGTCTCAAACTCCCAACCTCAGGTGATCCGCCTGCCTTGGCCTCCCAGAGTGCTGGTATTACAGGCATGAACCACCAAGCCTGGCCCCCTTTTACTCTTGTAATCTATATCTAGAAGTCCTGGTGCAAATGTAGACCTCCTATGGGAAGGTGAAGTAATGGTTAGCTCTTTGAAACGGACTGTATTGACGTGCGATTTCCAGGGGATCCATAGCACTATGTATAAGCCATATAGTCTCATGATTTCATACAGATTTAAATAAAAATCCAGGTCTGCCCTCAATTGTGTGACTTTGGCAATTCTTAATTTCTGTTTGTTGGAGCTGACGGGGCTGACCTAACAGGTGGTTATGACACTAAAGGAAGTAATGTTTATAAAACACCACACAAGGTGCAGTGCAGAGAAAGCTCTTTGAACAGTAGCCGCGTTGTTGGTGCTGCAGCTGTTGATTCCCTCAATACCTTGGTGGGGGGAGAATCTAGCCTTCAGCTAGTCAATGTTTAATGTTTTATTTTGATTTCCGTGGATTGGGGAAAGTGGTGAAAATACTATCTTCAGCATCTTTTCAGCTCCATTACATGTCTCCAAAGGGCTGGGTCACATTTGCTTATGAAAAAGGAATAGAACCATAAGCATTAACAGAGCCTCAGAGCCAAAGTACTCATAGAATTAAGTCATAAACAGCCCATAACGGGGAGCCCGCAACAGTTCACAGCAGCAGAACAGATCATGGCAAAGCTCTTGTATCCACTGTAATGGGAGGAGTGGCTGATTTCAGCAGGTCAGTCAGCTGTGCACACACGGCTTGGTGACGGTGGCTTCACCATCTACAGTGGGCAGCCTCTGAGTGTAATGTAACCTCATCTGCAAGGCCTAAGCTGTGCTTGAGCAGAAAAGAACGGGTGAGAACTTCTGTCATAAGTAACAGACTTAGCGTTCAAATTCCCCTATAAAATAGTTATTTTCTATTTTCACCCAAATGGAGAACACAGCCCATTTGGGGCAGTAATGTATTATTTTCTGCCATATAGTTCTAGAATCCACTGTTACAATGTATGATACCCTGTTTATTTCCTGTTAAACTTTGTCCAGCACTGGAAAGAATGAATTGGGTAATTTATTTCTGAATTATCAGCATTATACAAAGCCATATCTGTACTTTTAAATAAATTGTTCTACCTCATTATAAGACTGAAGAGAAGAAAGACTGGTAGTTTAAAAAATTAAAATAAAATCTTTCCTGGAAATGTTAAAATCATTTATGTTGAAAAGCTGCCTGGTATACCAAAACTTCGCGGATGAGTTGAGGAGGTTTATTCAAAATGTTTTATAAAATTTGATTTATAGTTTAGAAGTCAAAGCATAAAATGAAATGGTAAATAGTTTAGTTAATGTCTATGTACTTAGTTAACAGGTGCTAAGCGATTTTCCAATGTCACATTACGTTAGTAAATTTATGTTTGGATCTAACTCGTTTTATTCACAAATTAAAAAGCTGACTGTTTAAACAAAATCCAAGAGCCTGCCCCTCCCATACTATGACACTTTCTTTTCCCGTCTTCCTTAAACTTAGGTGATTTCGATGATGGAACTAAACAAAGAGTTTGACATTTAGTTAACATCTTAAAACTGACTGATAGAAGAATATCATTTCTAGGCCAGGTGCGGTGGCTTATGCCTGTAATCCCAGCACTTGGGGAGGCTGAGGCAGGCGGATCACGAGGTCAGGAGATCGAGACCATCCTGGCTAACACGGTGAAAACCCATCTCTACTAAAAATACAAATAATTAGCCGGGCATGGTGGCGGGCACCTGTAGTCCCAGCTACTTGGGAGGCTGAAGCAGGAGAATCGCTTGAACCCAGGAGGCGGAGGTGAGCCGAGATCACGCCACTGCACTCCAGCCTGGGTGGCAAAGCGAGACTCCACTTCAAAAAAAAAAATCATTTCTACTAGAAATTGTTTCGCCCACCCCCAGCACCCCTCCTCCTGCAGGCGTTCTGTGTGCTAAATGTGACATTCTTCAGCTGAAACACATGCAGTGCCAGGACTGTTTGGTCAGGTGGGTCAAATGAGTCTATAAGGAGAAAGAGGTTCCTCTCACCCCCACTGCCGCCCTGTTTCCAGAAATAATCTTGAGTGTTTCATCTGCTATTTGCTTCTCTTACTTCACCATTTCCTATCTTTTTGTTGTAGGTATTATCAGCTGACTTCCTTACATTAAAGATGAAGAGTTTGCTCGCTGATACCGTTCACCCCAGTGCATCCCTAAACCCTCACTCTTCCTTTGCCCACAACCTTCTCATTTCTATGGCATAAGAAGGGGAATTGTATGGAATGAGTGGGCCTCCATCTGGGGAAGGTAGGAGGAAATTACTTTATACTCCTCACTGCTCCTTCAACCCACACTGCAATTTGCTCCTATTTACTCCTCCTTGGAATCTAGAGTAACTGCAAAATATTTCACATCATTTTTAGGTAACAAAAAGAATTCTGGTTACTCTATGTCACCCAATAAAATTCATGATGAAAATGTTTAGTTCAGTATAGTAGTCAGAACTTCAACATAGTTAAGGCCATGCGTCCTCTTCCAGGACAGCCAGACTGCGGTGAGAAAGGAAAACAGGGTCTAACTCCTCATTTTCTCTCTTCTTTGTCCTGTCTCTCCTTTTTCTGCTCCCCTCCCTCCAACCAGAAAAAAACATAGCTCCCTAGCGGAGTAAAACATTATTAATCATTTGGAGAAGGTTAATTGATGGATAAGGGTCTTGCTGTACTGCCATTGCTAGAACAGGGCAGCTGATTTCCAAGCTTCGCAGGCGTCTCTGTCTCTGTCTCTCTCCCCGTCTCTGTCAGTCCCTCTGGTGACTTCTTCATGGCTTTTCCCATTGAAAATAACTGACTCACTCATAGGTGGGAATTGAACAATGAGATCACTTGGACACAGGAAGGGGATCATCACACACCGGGTCCTATTGTGGGGGGAAGCGGGGAGGGATAGCGTTAGGAGATACACCTAATGTAAATGACGAGTTAGTGGGTGCAGCACACCAACATGGCACATGTATACATATGTAACGAACCTGCACGTTGTGCACATGTACATGTGCACATGTGTTATTCAGATTCTTACAGAGTTATCTATGTGAGCCTTTCTTTTTTCTTTGGAAGATTTTATGATCTAGTCATTATCACTAATAGTCTGAACTTATACATGGGGCACTCTGTAAGGAATAATTTTAGACTTTTTGTTCTGCTTTTTCAGTGGTCCTTTTATTTAGTATTTATTCTTTTTATTTATTTATTTTTTGAGACACAGTCTTACTCTCGCCCAGGCAGCAGTGCAGTGGCGTGATTTCAGCTCACTGCAGCTTTGACGTCCTAGGCTCAAGCAATCCTCCCACCTCAGCCCCCCAAGTAGCTGGGACTCCAGGTACGTGCCACCACACCTGGCTAATGTTTGTATTTTTTGTACAGACGAGGTTTTGCCATGCTGCCCAGGCTGGTCTCAAACTCCTGAGCTCAAGCAATCCTCCCACCTCAGCCTCCCAAAGTGCTGGGATTACAAGTATGAGCCACCATGCCCAGCCTCAGGGATCCTTTTAAATCTGGAAACTCATATGCTTCTATTGTGGAGAATTTTCTTTAAAGTTTGCTTTTCTATTTTTCCTTTTTTGTTTTTAACATTATGAAATATTGTTTAGTTGAACCCCTTAGAAATATTATCTAATATTATTACTTTTCTCATATTTTCCATGTCTGTTTCTTTTAGCCCTGACTTCTGGTAGATTTCCTTAACTTTAGCTTGCAATTATTCAATTAGATTTTATTTTAACTTATGGGTTTTAAAAAAAATACGTATTTTTTGAATGTTTCCATAGCTACATGTTCTTGGTTCATACATTCAATCTGTTCTTATGACTTTGAGAATATTAGTTACAGTTTTAAAAAGTCATTTTATTCCGTTTCATGCAGTTTGTTTCCTCTGGGTTTCTCCACTCTGGTCCTTTTGGCTGGTCTTTCTTGCTCAAATGCCTGCTGATCTCTGGTTATCTCCCTGGTTAAGTGCAAGGCATGGGAAGCGTCGCTTTCCTTGCTGGGCATTTCCAGCCCATGGTTGGAGTCAACTTTTTTTTTTTTTTTTTTTTTTTGAGATGAAGTCTCGCCGTGTCACCCAGGCTGGAGTGCAGTGGCAGGATCTCGGCTTACAGCAACGTCTGCCTCCCGGGTTCAAGCAATTCTCCTGCCTCAGCCTCCCGAGTAGCTGGGACTGCAGGCTTGTGTCCCCATGCCCAGCTAATTTTTGTATTTTTAGTAGAGATGGGGTTTTACCATGTTAGGCAGGACAGTCTCGATCTGTTGACCTCGTGATCCGCCCGCCTCGACCTCCCAAAGTACTGGGCGTACAGTCGTGAGCCACTGCACCGGTCCCTGGAGTCAGCTTTCTTTAGGGCTTCTCTCTGCAAGTCCTGTCTGTCAGGTAGGATAGTAAACATTTTGCCCTCTGATTTCTAATTTCCGAACACATTCCTGGGGTAGTCTCCTCTCCTGTTCTTTATCTTTGTGGGCATTACACATTCCCCTCCTTACTTGATCAAAGCAGACTTAGGTTCAGAAGAAGCCCAGTCTGCCATGTTTAATCAGAGGTCTTAGCAATTCATTCGTCTGTCTCTAAGGTGATTGCGTTGTTACTTTTGTGAAATTTGGATGCTTTGTGTTTTAATTCAAAAGGACAAATCCAAAAGAGATTCATGTCACAATTAGAATAGTAAAAATTTTTTATTACCCTAAATAATAAAGCTTCGTGACTCTTCTGCTATGCCCATTTTATATTTAAATGACTGAAAATAAGATTTGAGGCATTACTGTCGTCACAGCCAACGTGGTAGACCAATTTTATCAGCAGACTGCCAATCACATCATTCAATCATAATTATTTTCTCACCATTTAAAAAGGAATCAGGCCAGGCACGGTGGCTCACGCCTGTAATCCTAACACTTTGGGAGGCCGAGGAGGGCAGATTGCCTGAGCTCCTGAGCTCAGGAGTTCGAGACCAGCCTGGGCAACATGGTGAAACCCCGTCTCTACTAAAATACAAAAAATTAGCTGGGCGTAGTGGCATGCGCCTGAGTCCCAGCTACTTAGGAGGCTGAGGCGGAAGAATTGCTTGAACTAGGGAGGCAGAGGTTGCAGTGAGCCGAGATCTTGCCACTGCACTCCAGCCTGGCGACAGAAAGTGACTCAGTCTCTAAAAATATAAACATAAATAAAAAGGAATCAGTCCTTTTCTGTATCCAACACAGGCAGCATCTCTGCACATCAGCTGCTATCGATCCCCTACAGTGAATTCTGTCACAGCTCAAATAGGGAGCCTGGGGGCTTCTGTTCGCTTCTAACACAGTCTCATTTTTCCCATGTCTCTCTTTTATTTCTAGTTCATCAGGGGATCAACTATCTTGGTTCCTCTTCTGCACCTGCAGGCGAGACTCAACCTTTTCCATAACTGCTGCTCCATCTGCCAGTCAGACGGGTCTCTTTCCCTCGCCTTTGGACTCCAGGGTGTTCTCCCACCACAAAACCCCTCCACAGAAGCCGCTCCCCATTCCCAGACAAAATGCGGGCCTCTCTGCCTTCATTTCCTCTTCATTCTTTTTCTATACTCGACTTAAACCATCTGCAAGGAAGTGATTGTGACTGAGGTTTCTTAACTTGCACACAAATTCTCATGTATTTGGGAACGTATCATTTGCATCACGAATGCCCCTGAATGCACAGATCCCAGAGAAATGCTCTAAGAAAGGCTTCTCTAAGTTATTTAAGACACATTAGCCCAGTGATTTCAGACTTAAATTCCTTGTGGCTGATGATCATGGCAAGACTCCTCACATGTTGGCTGGTACCCATTTACCTGCTTCAGTGTCAAAATCCTCCTGGGGATGCAGCAGGTGGTACACAGAACTTCCAGCACCCAGTGCTAATTGACCAACTGGCTGTCAGAAATGAACAACCTTTATATTTGTGCATTTCACATGCTGAAATAAGGTGGGTTCACGTATTCCCAGAGAAAATAAGCCTCGTAACATAGCCCAATGCAGTAGGAGAAACAAAGAAATAACTATTCAAAATATGGTAGAATTTTTTTAGGAAATGTGCTTTGTAGAATCAACATAGATTAAAACTATGTAGGAAGAATGTAATGCTGTAGGAACAATTTTGCTTCTGGCTAGACCATATCTCTGCCACATCCATAGGACTCACCTGTCAAACAAAAGACCTCCCATAACATCCTCTCCTGCTACAAGGACCATACAGCCTGCATTAACAAATGGATGCTGTGCATGTTTACTTTATTCATTTATTTATTTATTTTGCTACCGGATCTTAGATGAGGAAAGATCTTGATCCTCCAAATACGTAAGCTCATTCAGCTCTTAATAAAATCATCTACCATAGCTTAATATTAGAATTTAAAATGAACGAAAACATTCAAGGAAATGCACTGAGCTTCATCAGTTGTAAATTTAATATAAGTTCTAAGAAACTGCGTAACTGATTTGAGTGTCAATTATTTTTCTAGTAACATAGTAAAGTGCCAGTGCCCTTGTCTTTTGGGTAAAAACATTATCTCTTCATCTGGAGTAGACACAATTGGATAATTGGGATCAGGATGGAGTGCAGAATTTAACATACCTGTCGCGTTCCCACAACTAAGGTCCTTACTGGCTGCTGGAGGATGGAGGCTGTTTCCCATCTGCCAGGGTGTGAAGGATGGTCCTGACTGCCTCCGGCAGGAGGTGCCCAGTGATCAGAAGCTAATAAATGAGGTCCATGAGGGCAGATCACCTGAGGTCAGGAGTTCGAGACCAGCCTGGCCAACATGGTGAAACCTCATTTCTACTGAAAGTACAAAAATTACCCAGGTGTGGTGGCATGTGCCTGTAATCCCAGCTACCTGGGAGGCTGAGGCCAGAAAATCACTGGAACCCAGGAGGCAGAGGCTGCAGTGAGCCGAGATTGCACCACTGCACTCCAGACTGGGCGACAGAGCAAGACTCCGCCTCAAAAAAAAAAAAAAAAAAAAAGAATTTGGAAAGTGGATGGTGGAGTGTGGAGCTAAGCATGTAAGCAGAGGCTGCTCTGAATGAAAGATGCTAAATCCACATTCAAGTAGCATTCAAGAAACTCTAGTCAGAGTTCACTTGCCTAGAAGCCAGCAGTGGCAGAGAGACTGGGCAAGTGTGCTGTGGGCCTTCTGGCAGAGTCCTGGCCTTTGTTTCTGACTCTTTCACGCCCTGAACACTTGCTTCTTCCCCATCAGACTCTAAACTCCTTGCTGACGGGCTGAGTTCACTCATTTTGATCTCAGCCAAGGAACAGTAGCAACTCAGAAGTCTTTAAAGTTGAAGGCCACCCTATTAGAACAGAGGCTGTGTCTGCTCAATCATAAGCATGACTTAATCAAAGCAAACTCAGCATTAAGATGCTTTATGTAGGGAGAGGTGAGGGAGCATATCTGCGATCAGGAAGCAGGTGGGCAGCATCAGGGAGGGTGAGGCACTGAGCTCCATGCTCATAAAACAAAGCAGGGCCATATCACAGTGGCTGCAGACCATCTGGATCCAACCAAATGTCACTGTCAGGGAGGCCCTGGTTGCCTGCCCATGTGGCTTTGTCACAGGTCCCTGCTATTGTTATTACTCTGTCATAAAAAAAAATTAAGAGTCATCTCAAAAGATAAAATAATCATACACAGAAGAGAGGAGGTCCCTGGTGAGCTGTCCTAACCCAAGGTGGTTTTCACGGTTCCAGGACATTCAGTGCAAAAGTCTTGGACACAGATGCAACAATCAATATTACTTTGTTTAATCCCTTGCCATATTTAAAGCTGGGCAGAGAATGCATTAAAATTAGAATCAATCTCAACAAGGAAAGACTAGAATGACCTCGAAAATCCCTGCTTAACCTTTTTTATTTTGGCTTCCACCAACAAATGACAGCTTTCATTATCCTGGGAAGTACACTAGAATTTGTCACTAACCTGCACTTTGCCAGTGCAAACCTATACAAGAAATTTACCAGTAAAATGCAAACTTATAAAAGACATTTAGGAGTAGAGAAATCATAGTATTTACAGCTTGATCAAAATGTTCTTTTTTACCAAAGAGACGCTGCTGGTGTAACATAAACTTGCTTTATGTTTTCTTTGTAATTTACACATTCCAATTATAATCTCAAAAATACATTCTTACAATCTTAGAGAAACTTACAGATAAAAAATCTAAGGCCCAGAAAGTGAAAGTGCTTGGCCAATTTCACACAATTGAAACTGACCAATAGCTCCTACCTCTGACCTGGAACCAGGGATGAGACAATTGGTGAACCTCATTAAAATACTGGCAGACACGGAATTACTTCCTTTTCAAAGTTAAATAATCTCTCTTCAATCTTCTATTATCAAGAGTTTTTAAATTGATGTCTCTCTTTTTTTTAACTGTGTTATGGTCTGAATGTGTTTCTGAAAAATTTATATGTTGATGTCCAGACCCCAGTGCAATAATATTAATAGGTGGGGCCTTTAGGAGGTGATTAGGTAATAAGTGAATGACCTATAACATTTTCTACTTACAGATAGTAAATAAAACAGCCTATTTGCAAATAGCATAATGATGTACATAGAAAATTACAAGGAATCTACAAAAAAAAAGTCTTATACAACAAATGAGTTCCGCAGTTTTATACGATACATGGTCTGTATATGAGATGAATGCACTAGCAATGAACATGTGGAAACTGAAATTAAAAATGCCAATGGCATATATAATTGTGATGGCACACAACATTAAAAAACAGTTGCAAATCTAATAAAAGATGTGCAGGATCTGAACACCAAAAACTCAAAATGCTGGCAAACAAATCAAACATTTAAATAAATGGAAGGACATTTTGCCTTCATGGACTGGAAGAATCAATATGGTACAGATATCAATTCTCTCCAAATTATGTACAAACTTAACACAATTTCTATCCAAATCTCAAAAATACATATTGTAGATATAGACAAGATTATTTTAAAAGTTACATAGTGACATTTCAGGAATATCAAAAGGCAAATACAAAATATTAAAAGGAAATAAAAGTTACATGAAAATGCAAAGAAATTAGATCCTGAAAAAAAAGAAGAATAAAATGTGAGGAATCAGTCTACCAATTTCAAGACGTTTTGTCGCTGCAGTAACCAGGAGTGTATAGTATTGGTGGAGAGAGCTACTCAGAGATCAACAGGACATTCTAAAGAACCTAGACACTGAGTAACTCAAATATGACTAGTTGGTCTTCTGAGATGGAGTTTTGCTCTTGTCACCCAGGTTGTAGTGCAGTGGCGCGATCTCAGCTCACTGCAACCTTTGCCTTTCAGGTTCAAGCAATTCTCCTGCCTCAGCCTCCCAAGTAGCTGGGATTACAGGTGCCTGACACCACACCTGGCTAATTTTTGTATTTTTAGTAGAGATGGGGTTTCACCAGGTTGGCCAGGCTGGTCTCAAACTCCTGACCTCAGGTGATCCACCTGCCTTGGCCTCCCACAATGCTGGGATTACAGGTATGAGCCACCGTGCCCAGCTGACTAATTGGTTTCTGATAGAGTTGCAAAGAGGAAGGATAGTACTTTCAACAAATCATGCTGGAGCAACTGGATATAGACAGGCAATAAAAAAAGCAGCCCTGACATAAACCTCATGACTTAAAAAAAAATGAACTCAAAGTTGATCATAGATTTAAAGAATTAGCTATAAATTTTTAAAAGATAACACAGATCTTTCAGACCTAGGGCTTGATAAAGTATAGACATGACACCAAAAGAGCATGATCTATTAAAAACTCAACACACTGGACCTCATCATAATTAAAATGTTCCTCTCTGAGAAAGACCCTGGGAAGAGGATCAAAAGACAAGCTAGAGTGGGAGAAAATATTTGTATACCACACATCTGACAGAGGCTCATACCTGGAGTGTATGAAGAACTCTCACAACTCAATGTTAAAAAGGCAGACATTTCCATTAAAAATTTGACAAAAGGGCTGGGTGTGGTGGCTTATGGCTGTAATCCCAGCAGTTTGGGAGGCCAAGGTGGGCGGATCTCCTGAGGTCAGGAGTTCAAGGCCAGCCTGGCCAACATCGTGAAACCCCATCTCTACCCATTAGCAGTCGCTCCCCAATCCTCCCATCCTGTCCCAGGCCCAGAAAATCACTCATCCATTTTCTGTTTCTATAGATTTGCCTTTTCTGTACATATAAATGAAATCATATAATATGTAAGTTTTTATGTCCATCTTCCTTAACTTAGCATAATGATTTTGAGCTTCTTCCATGTTTGAGCATATGCCAGTATTTTGTGCATTTTTAAATTGAATAATATTTCATCATATAGATATACCAAATGGATATATTTTCTCCATTCAGCATTTGATAGACATTTGTTTTTTTTTTTCAAGTTAGGACTAATATAGATAATTCTGCTAGGAACAGTCATATGTAAATCTGTATGCGAACATATACTTTCATTTTTCTTGTGTAGATATTTAGGAATGGATTTACTGGTTTGTGGAGTTAATTTATGCTTAACCTTTTAAGAAACTACCATACTGTTTTCCATTTCACATTCCTAATAGCATGTATGACAGTTCCATTTTCCCTATGCCCTTGCTACCCTTGCTCCCATCTGTCTTTTTGATTATATCTAGAGGTTGCAGGCTGTACTTCATAGCAGTTTAATCTGCCTTCCATGAATGACTCATGATGTGAACATCTTCTCATGTGCCTTTTGGCAACTTGTACATATTCTTAGCTGACATGTCTATTCAAATCTTTTGCCCCTTTTCATTAGCCCTTTTGATTTTTGTTATTGAGTTGTAAGAATTCTGTATATATTCTGGACATGTCTTTCATCAGATACAGTATCAGAAAATAAGATATTTTCTCCCAGTCTGTGACTTGTCTTTTTATTTTCTTAAGGGTGTCTTTCGAAGCAATTTTTTAAAAATTGTGAGGAAATCAATATTTTTTTCTTTAGTGCGTTGTGTTTTGGTGTTGTAAACAAGAAATATTCCCTAACCTAAGGTCACAAAGATTTATGTTTCTTTCTCGTAGTTTTATAGCTTTCATTCTTACATTTAAGTCTTGATCCCTTTTGCGTTAGTTTTTGTATACAGTGTGAGACAGGGGTCTAATTTCATTCTTTTGTATGCAGATATTTACTTGTCCCTGCATTATTTCTCAGAAAGACTATTCTTTCCCCATTAAATAATACTCTTATCAAAAATCAATTGGGCAAAAATGTATGAGTTTATTTCTGGATTCTTTATTTGACTCCTTTGTTTTACACAACTGTTCTATGTCAGTACCACACTCTTTTAATTATTGCAGCTTTGTCATAACTTTTGAAATCAGGAAATATGAGTCCTCCAGCTTCTTTCTTTTTCAGGATTGTTTGGCTAGATCTTTGCACTTATATGAAATACTATTCACCAGTTAGAGCATATTGTTTATGTACAGTTCTTTTTGTCTTTAGATATGTAGTTTCCAGTCAAAACACTATTTTCCAAAGTTCCAAAGCAATGTATTTTTCATCCTATAGTTTTTGTTTTCCCAAATATCATATGAATAAAATCTTACTATATATAGCCTTTTATGGCTGGTTTCTTTCACTTAGCAAAATATGTTTCATTCATGTTGTTGAATGAATCAATCATTGTTCTCTTTTGTATCATTGAATAAATTCCATTTTATGCATGTTATCACACTTTATCAGTTCCTCTGTTGAACAGCATCTTGTTGACTTTCCCCCCAGTTTTTAACTATTACAAATAAAGTTGCTATACATATTCAAATACAGAGTTTTCTGCCAGTTTAAGTTTTCGATTTGCTGTAGTAAATACCTTGGATTTCAGCTAGCAAATTCTATGGTAACTACATATTTAACTTTATAAGAAACTGTCACATTGTCTTCCAAAGAGACTATCATCTTGCAGCCCCCATGAGCAATCCTATTGCTCCACATTCTGGCTGGTATTTGGTGTCATCAGTTATTCTTTTGGATTTGAGCTATTCCGACAAGTGTGCAGTGATATGTCACCAAGGTATTTACTAATTTGCATTTCCCTAGTGACAAATGACATTGAGCGTGTTTTTTTTATTTTCAGACTGAGTCTCACTCTCACCCAGGTTGGAGTGCAGTGGCAAGATCTCGGCTCACTGCAACCTCTGCCTGGTGAGTTCAAGCAGTTCTCTGCCTCAGCCTCCTGAGTAGCTGGGATTACAGGTATGCACCACCACGCCCAGCTAATTTTTTGTATTTTTAGTAGAGATGGGGTTTCACTATCTTGGCCAGGCTGGTCTTGAATTCCTGACCTTGTGATCCACCCGCCTCGGCCTCCCAAAGTGCTGGGATTACAGGCATGGGCCACCGCGCCTGGCCATTGAGTGCTTTATGTATTTATTTGCCATCCATTTATCTTTCGTGGTGAAGCATATGTTCACATCTTTTGCCCAATTTTGAAAATTGGGTTGTTTGCTTTCTTATTTTGGATTTTTCAGAGTTATTTATATATTGCAGATATGAGTCCTTTGCCAGACATGTGATTTGTAAAAACTTGCTCCCAGTCTGTGGCTTATCTTTTAATTATTTTAACAGTTGTCCAGGAGAAAATATTTTTAATTTTGATCGAGTCAAGTTTACCATATTTTTATATACTATTTTTGGTGTCATTTAAGAAATGTTTGCCTAATCTAAAGACAAAGATATCTCCTACATTTCCTCTAAAAGTTTTATAGCTTTACCTCTTATATTTAGGGCTTCAGTTTATTTTGATTCAATTTTTGTGCATGGTATAAAATAAAGGTATATTTTTATCTATTTCTTTTTTTTTTTCCTAAGACGGAGTAGTCTCACTCTGTCGCCCAGGCTGGAGTACAGTGGTGCGATCTCGGCTCACTGCAACCTCCACCTCCCGGATTCAAGGATTCAAGCCATTCTCCTTCCTCAGCCTCACGAGTAGCTGGGATTACAGGCATGTACCACCATACTTGGCTAATTTTTGTATTTTTAGTAGAGACAGGGTTTCACTATGTTAACTCGAACTCCTGACCTCAGGTTATCACCCCACTCAGCCTCCCACAGTGCTGGGGCTACAAGCCTGAACCACCGTGCCCAGCCTATTTTTATCTTTTCTTATTTGCATGTGTATATCTAGTTCTCCAAACATCATTTGTTGAAAACTTTTCCCGTGATATTGGCAATTTTTATTTTGGACTTTTTCCTAGGCTTCACTGATAAAACTGATAGGCTCAATATATGTTTTCAGTAATGTTTTATTTTCTCAGTTTCTATTTCATTGCATATTTTTAAAAAATCTTAAAAATGTTATTGATGATTTTTTTTTTTTTTTTTTTTTTTTTGAGACAGAGTCTCAATCTGTCACCCAGGCTGGAGTGCAGTGGCGTGACCTCGGCTTACTGCAACCTCTGCCTCCCAGGTTCAAGTGATTCTCCTGCCTCAGCCACCTGAGTAGCTGGGACTACAGGCACATGCCACCATGCCTGGCTAATATTTTTGGTAGAGATGGGGTTTCACTATGTTGGCCAGGCTGGTCTCAAACTCCTGACCTCATGATCCCCCCATCTTGGCCTCCCAAAGTGCTGGGATTACAGGCATGAGCCACCATGCCTGGCTGCTACTGATGATTTTTAAAAATATTTTTCAAGTTGTTAGAAATCTATTCCCTATCTTAGACACTTTCTGCCTTTCCTATGAGATTCTGATTAAAAAAGAAGATAATTTTATCTGTTCGATCTGAAATCTTACTGCTTTTCAGCTAATGTTTTGTTTTGATTTATAGTATATTCCCAGTATAAATTGTGTTTCAGTCTCTAACTTCAGTTTCTTAACATTCTATGGACTCTGAACAAAATCTACTAATGTGGAAGCATTAGTTGGAGACACACACACACACATACACACGTATTCCCATCCAAATATTCCTTCAGAAAATACTGCAATTCAGGAATGTGACGCCTTTCCCGGGGTAAGTCTAGCCCGGTGTGTCTGTATTCTCACAACGCCAACTGGAAGGATCATTTGGGTCCCAGGAGGAACATGCGTAGTCCACAGTGACATTCCTCAAGCCTTTTTTTCTTTTGCTAGAGTCTATAGAAATTATCCCCAGATTGTAGCATATGATGTTGAGTTTTCCTTGTTTGAATGCAATTGTTAAGGTTTTTAAAAAATGTACTTCCATAGATCTTTTATGAGTAATTTAGGATGGAATTCTCTAATAGAGTTGACAAGCCAACATCTTAGCCCGTAAGTCCTTACACTTGGAGAAAAACACAAACGAAACACTGTGACTCAGCACATTTAGTGTGGGATCAGTCAGTAGTTCAGTGTTTTCATTTCATGGCTTCCTAATGGAACTAACAGTATCGGAGGACCTTCATAAAGCACCTGGGGGATTCATGTTTTAACAAGGCAAGATGCCGAATGTCCAGTGTAATTATATATAATCTATCACAGTGACTAAAGCTTGCACGAATAGAGAAGCACAAATTTCTCGAAAAATGTCAACTTGAGTTTCTACCGTTGAATTTTTTATGACAACACTTAAAAGCCAAATTAATTGATTTGATGTTCATGGTCTGCTGTCTGTCCTCTGGCATGATTCTTTTACTATACAACTGAGACATAGTGAGAAGAAAAATAAAGACTTCAAAAAAATCCCCAAAGTGGATAAACCATGAAATATTCAAGAATGTACTATATTCTTTTTTTCTTTTTCTTGAGACGGAGTCTCACTCTGTCACCCAGGCTGGAGAGTAGCGGCGCAATCTCGGCTTACTGCAAGCTCCGCCACCCAGGTTCAAGCGATTCTCCTGCCTCAGCCTCCTGAGCAGTTGGGACTACATGTGTGCGCCACCACACCCACCTAATTTTTGTACTTTTAGTAGAGACGTGGTTTCACCATGTTAGTCAGGCTGGTCTTGACCTCCTGACCTTGTGATCTGCCTGCCTTGGCTTCCTAAAGTGCTGGGATTACAGGCGTGAGCCACCGTGTCCAGCCAATGTACTATATTGTTTAGAAAAGTACAACTTGGCTTAAAAAACCAAGCAAGCAAAAGACAATGGTAAATTGTCTTACTTTTCTCCCATGTCTGACTTAGCTATTTACTAATGTGCCTTCATATTTCTTAACTTTAGCATCCACTTAGTAAAAACAAATGAACCATTATAATTTATTGAGATATTATTCATATATCATAAAGTCTATCCCCTTAAAGTATTCATCTTAAGAGTTGTAGTATATTCATTATACAGTTATCCCACTTTCTAATTCCAGAATATGTTCAGCACCTAAAAAGACACCTCACTTCTCATCCTCTAACAAGCTCTAATCTACTTTCTATTGATTTGCCTTTTCTGTACATTTCATATAAGTGGAATCATACAATATGTGGCTGTTTTGTCTTTATTCATTCACTTAGAATATTGTTTTTAAGGTTCACCAATGTTGTAACCAAGGATTGATATGTAACAGTACTTTATTCATTTTATGGATGAATAATACTCCATATAGATTTATCACATTTTTTGTTTATTCATCAGCTGATGGTCATTTGGAATGTTTCCACTTTTGGTGATCATAACTAATTGCTATAAACAATCATGTACAGATTTTGGTAAGAGCATATATTTCAGTACTCTTGGACATATATCTAGGAGCAGAATTGCTGGATTATATGCTAATTCTATTTTAAACTTTTATTTCTATGTTTAGAATATAAAATTCTATGTTTAACTCTTTGAGGAACTGCCAAAGTGGCTGCGCCATTTCACATTCCCACCACCAATCTATTTTTTAAAATTCCATGTTTAAAGCATCCTCACTATCACTCGTTGTCTCTTTTTAACGTTATAATCGTACCTATCCTAGGGGATGTGAAGTGCTGTCTCATGTGGGTTTGATCTGCATCTGCCTGACAACTGATGATGTTGAGCACCTTTTAATGCACTTATTGACCACTTGTATGTCTTTTTTGAAGCAATACTCATTCAAATTCTTTGCCTATATATTTAATTGGATTATTTGTCTTTTTAATTATAAGAGTAAGAGTTCTTTATATGTTATTTTTACTAGACCCTTATCAGGAATATTATTTAACATATTTTTTCCATTCTCCGGATTGTCTTTTCATCTGCACTTTTTAAAAGATTATTTATTTTCGAAGAATCATAGTTTGAACCTTAAGTGTTTGTCTTCTTTCTAACATATGGTTTTGGTTAATTTTTGGCTTTCACAAACTAGCCAACCTCTGGGTAAGACATTTAAATTTTTTAAAAATTTTACACGAAAGGAATTTTTAATGAGACTGTAGTTTGTATTTTTCCCTTAATTCTACAACAACTGTCTCCTTCAATAGCATCTCTCTGTCTGCTACAGCCAGCACCTGGACCACTGCAATCTGTGAGGCTGTTTCACAGCCTCTTGTGCCCCATGGATTTAGCTCACCTCTAAAAATGCCACTGTTGAAGATACAATCACCTTTCTTATCAACACCATCATCCCCAGAGTCTCCCAATTGTTCAACTTGTCCCTGGTGTTGCCCAGGGGCCTTGGCCACCACTGTCAGTTCCATTATCATGGATTCATGGATTCCTCATACTAGTACTACCAATATTGCTATCCATCGCCCCCATTCCGAAAACTACCCCAAGGCCAAGAATACACTATCCAGTATGCTAGCAGCAAACACGTAACTTGGTTACCTCGTGTAGGCATTATCAACTGGTAGATTTACTAAAGGCGGGCCAATGAATATACACATTATACAGTGTTTATTTCAGTGCCTCTGTGATATTTTAAACATTTTAATGTTGATACAATCATAAATAACAGATGTTTCAAAAATAGTACAATGTGATGTTCTGTACTTTTTGCCCAGGTTTCACCAATGGTAACATCTCATGTAACTCCAGTACAACCTCAGACTAGGAAATTGACATGGGTACAGCCTACTGAGTTTATGCAGATTTCACCAGTTTTAACTGCAATCTCTGGGACCGCCAAAAGCCAAGGAGATCAGGTAATGCAATACCAAAGACAGCAGAGTTTTAGACTTGAGAAGAACCTGTCCATAACTCTTCAGACTCCACAGGAAGACAAAAGATTCCCAAAAGGTGGTGAGTGGTGCCTTTTTCTGTGTTACTTACGGGGCCTGAGTCATTAGAAGTTGCCCTGCTTCCAATTTTGCTCACCTGCAATTTATTCTGAACAGAGCAGCCAGACTGACTTCCTGCATGAAGTTTCCTGGCTCTGGTTTGCAAAGCTGCATCTAGAGTGGCTGCTGTCTGCTTCTCCAACTCAGTCTCCTGGCACTCAGTCTCCACTTCATCACTATGGAGCTATTTGACCTTTTGCTACTTGTGGTTTGTCCTGAGCGTGGATCTGACCGCAGGCCTGTGCCACTGCTATGCCTTCTGTCTGGGAGGCTCTTTTCCCATGATCACTCCCATGGCTTCTTCGAACTGCTCAGGACTCACTCATCTGTCACCCCTAGAGAGGTTTTCCCAAATCCGATGCACAGAGGTCATTACTTTGTTCTATTTTCTTTATGGTGCCATCGCTGTCTGCATTGCTTTTCTAAATCTGTCTTGTCTTCCCTTTCCCATACCAGGATGTGTGCTCTGTGACGGCAGTGACTTTCCTGGCTTTCTTTGGTGTTATATCCTAATATCTAGAAGACGGCAGGGCTTCAGCAGAAATTTGTTGGATTATAGCTGATATTTGCTGAGTGAATGATGCCATGCTACTAACATTACAGCAGTTTCCTGGCAGCTGCCGTGTGCCTGTGTCCCCAACTTGGCATTGCCTCATGACCTGCAGTAAAGAATGGTGCTTCTTTCTCTCCATCTTCAGACCACTCACATATTCTGCCCTGGAATTAATGACTGCCCTATAAAACTGACAGAGAGAAGAACCTCCACTTCATTACTCCTGTGGCCTAAACATACCATGATAAACTAAACCAAACCCTCATTTGCTACACAGATCCTATTTTCACTGTGAAATTTAGGAAGGTAGGTCACCTGCTGAGGGAAACAGATCACTCTAAAATTTATTCTTTAGCATTTACTACCAATACTCAATAAATATTTAATTATGAGATAGATATCACAGTTTTGAAAAATCTCATAAACATAAAAAATGACTTGTTTGAGGTTTGTTTCTGTGTTGTTGTTGTTTTGACGGTCTCATTTTGTCACCCGGGTTCCAGTGCAGTGGCACGACCTCATCTCACTGCAACCTCCACCTCCCAGGTTCAAGCGATTCTCCTGCCTCAGCCTCTTGAGTATCTGGGACCACAGGCATGCACCACCATGCCCAGCTAATTTTTTGTATTTTTAGTAGAGACGAGGTTTCTCCATGTTGGTGAGGCTGGTCTCAAACTCCCGACCTCAGGTGATCCGCTCACCTCGGCCTCCCAAAGTGCTGGGATTACAGGCCATTTCTTTTAATTTATTTCTATTGATCAGCTGGCAATTATTTTACCCTGAAAATCTGATACTGGGTGTTAAATGGTGTTTTCATCCATTGACTATTACTCTAGAAATGGATCACTCTGCATTATAAAGAGGTCAGAAACTTTATGAAGTATGCAGATTTTCACTTTTTTTCTTGAGGGTTTCCATGACCCATGAGAACATCCACCAGTCTTTTCCCAAAGGGCTATAAATGTGGGGGTGAAAATGGGCCCCCAATCCCATCAGCTTTCCAGAACCATGTGAACGGCGCAAAGGTTCCTGGGGATGGTTTTGGTGGACTCTCATCAATGAACATAGTCTAGTGCACTGGGCAAGTCCACGAGTTTATTCACCGGCCCCTGGGCAGAATGAGGGTGGGAAGTTTAGTAAGACTCATTGACCTTAGGTCTTGGAATGAGAAAATCCAGGTAAAAATCCTGGCCCAGTTACAGAGTAACTGTGAGTTTTGGAAACTTTCTCAGCTTTTCATGCTTTTGTAAGGTAAAAACACTCACCTTACAGAGTTCTTGTGAGAAACTTAAAGCAACTTTCTGACCAATATATTCATTTTATAATTCAGTAAGAACATCAGATAAACCATTTCTAACTCTAACCTAAAATCTCTGCTGCTCTGGCTCCGGTCCACTCTTCCCGCAGAGGCTGTGGCCTCATCATCATGCTCTGTCCCCACACCTTCCCAAGGCTTCTATTTTCTGTCTAAGCAATCCCAGTTGCTTGAGTCTTCCCTCCAGGGCCTTATCTTGATTAACTGCTCATAATTAAAATTAAATTTGATGAACTGGAACCAAAGCTTTTAGCTGGCTTCTTTTTATCACTTTGCTCACTTAATTTAGTAAAATGCATAAAATGGAAAGAGTATAATTTTCTACTAATTAGAGGAAGGCTGAAAAGTAGAGTAATTTTCCGAATAAACGAGACAAACTCTCAGTTCTTAATTTTCTCTGTATATCTGAACTTAGTATTGTAAAAACAAAACACTCTTTGATGTGTAAAAATCAGCTCAGATTGTGAGGAGATGTAATGAGTAGTTGCAAAAAAAGTATTCTGGAATATATTTGTCATATACTAGACTACATTTCTTATAACTGGAGATAATAAAATTTATATAAAAGTTTCATTTTATTTTTAAACTCATTTCTTAATATAAACAAATATGTGTGTGAAAAAAATTTTAATTTATCATATGTATCATAAATGTATATCATAAATTAATAGAAAACTCAGATATCCAAATGAATTATGATTTATAAAGTTTATTTTTAGTTAATCAAAAGCCTTAAATCTACGCATAAAAGGGGCTAAGCCGAAGAAGCCTAGGAAGTGGCAGGAAGATGGAGGATACCTGTCAGGAGATTGAGAACTGGAAAGAATCTTTGAAATTTCTGAGTGAGGACTAAGCTCTGATTTTTTATTTTGCCCAAATTCCACCTAAGGGGTCTAGGAAGTCATGCCCTACAAACCATAAATCCTCATCAGATGGGTTTTATTTGACCCTATGTATCATGACTTACTTTTCAGTCTGGCTCTGGAATAACATTATAAGACAAGGAAAAAAAATATTTAACCCTAAAATATATTTCCTTGCCATACCTTGAAACTGCCTGGCAAAGTCTCTTGTGGGAAAAATCCACATCCTATAGATAACCCCCTTTGCCCCTTTTTTTTTTCCTTTCTTTCCAGATCCAGGAGATAAACAGCTAAGAGCCAGGCACCCTTTTAGGTCTGATAAGAAACATTTTACAACCTGCTGTTTCTCTGAAGTCAGCTGAGAGCTTCCTCTGCACAATAAAAGTTGGTCTCCACAATCCTTTATCTTAACCTGAACATTCCTTTCCATTGATCCCAGGTCTTCAGATAAACTCAACCAATTGTCAATCAGAAAATGTTTAAATTTACCTATAGCCTGGAAGCCCCTGCTTTGAGTTGTCCTGCCTTTCTGGACCAAACCAATGTATTTCTTAAATGTATTTTATTGATGCCTTGTGCCTCCCTAAAATGTGTAAAACCAAGCTGTGCCCCGACCACCTTGGGCACATGTTCTCAGGACCTCCTGAGGGCTGTGTCATGGGCCCTGGTCACTGACATTTGGCTCAAAATAAATCTCTTAATATTCTTTACAGAATTTGACTCTTTTTGTCGACATGAGCTAACATAGCTGAGTGAAAATGACCTGGGATATGTAAGTAAATTGAGTACTCTGAGTAAGTAGCAAATTCCATTAAAGAATATAGAGCCTGTTAGTAAAACCATCCCCACAGCGTTGTCAAGAATTGCGTGCTGGGTTCTGCATAGAAATACAGCTCTCATTAAGCATTAACCAGGCTGCGCTTTGGCTCACTTCCTTGCTGTTGAAAGTCAGGTAGCCCTCGATGCAGACCGCCTCTCTCCCCACTGATCCTCTGGGTAGACTTTCTGATGTTAAGATCATAAGACTTCTGTTTAAGAATTGATTTGCACGCCTATTGCTCCTATAGATAAAATACCTGACATTAGAATCCTGAGGCTTTTGTTTAAAAGATTGCTTAAGATGTTTTTCTGATTCTGAATTCCAGTGAAACAGCTGATGCAAACCAGTTTGAAAGCATCCACAGAAAAATAGAATCAACATGAGAATGCAGTTTCATTTCCCTGTCCCATGACGCCACCCTGCACTCTGACCGAACAATAACTTCCACACTTCAGCCCGCTCCCAAATCCTTAAAATCCCCAGCCTCAACTCCTAAGGAGAGACAGTTTTGAGATTTCCTCTTATCTTCTCATTTGGTAACCTTGTGATTCAACCTCTTTCTCGGTGGCAACGTGGTGTCTCAGCATCCCGACTTGCTGTATGTATTGGAAAATGGACCTACTGTGATTACATTAGGAGATGGCCACAAAGGGATGCTTATCCAACAAACACTTATTTTCTACCTATTACAGTTTTTGTGCAAGACCTTTTTTTTTTTTTTATAAGACTATAGATTTTGGAAAAGCAAAATATATATCTAAGTTATTTTTTAATTTTTTCTCACAGTTTAACACAATGACTGGCACAGAGCTTATGCTCAACCCATATGTGTTAGAGAAAGAACTGAGAAGCTTCCATTTCTAGCACAATTACAGATTAGATAATCTTAAAATCTCTCTTAAAAAACACCTAGAAATGCTGCATAAACTGTAACAAGAAATTCTCAACAGAGAAAGGCAAAGAAAATCTCCTTCTAGATTCTGGCCGGGGGAGAAGAGTCACCACTGTGAAATACTTCTAGAACTTTCTCCCTAGCAAAGGCCTGCTCTCCACTGTGAAGGATAACCCCGAGTATTATCCACCTGAGGTAAGGATATTTTTCTGACTCCAGACCCCTTTAGCTTTCCTGTGTCATCTGAGGGAGAAAAACACAAAAACAAAACAAAACAAAGCTAGAAAATATTTATGAAAGTCACATACCAAGGAGGCCACATATCAAGAAGGCCACTAAAAGAGTGGGATTTAATCATAAGATTATACAGTAGTTTCTCTCCCCTCTGACTTTTTACTGTCTCACCAACAGGGCTCCAGTCCAGTAACAGTGGGTTACAGCAAAAAGAGCTGCAAGATGAAAGTTCTCTTTGAGAAGTATGCAAGGAAGCTCAAAGTTAATAGTGTAGACAACGACAAGAACCCTAAAGGAATGTGAAGGGTCTGGCACCCACAGCTACGGCAAACATTAAACACAGCCCAACTCTTTGTCAGATTATCATGAAACTTCACAGGAAAGGCCTATTTATCTCAGGTTCTATTCCCTAGTATATCGTGTTCAAATTTTCCTAAAAATGTACAAAACATGCTAAGAGACAACAGAAACACAGTCTGAGAGACAAAGCAAGCATCAGAACCAGACTTAGATATGATACAGATATTAGATTATCCGACAGGGAATTTAAAAACTATGATTAATATGTTAAACATGCTAATAAAAAATTTAGACGCCATATAGGAAGAGATGGATAATGTAAGCAAAGAGACAGAAGATACATAAAAGAATCAGAAGGAAATGCTATGAATCAAAAGAAATAAAGAATGCTTTTGATGCACTCATCAGCATACTGAAAACAGCCAAGAAAGGAATTTAAAGATAGAGTCTGTAAAAAATTCCCAAACTGAAATGTAAAGAGAAAAAATACGAAAAAAGAAAGATCCAAAAGATCCAAGAATTGTTCAACAACTTGAAAATACATAAACCATGCACCCTGGAATGGCAGCAGAAAGGGAGAACAAAGCAGAAAAAATATTTGAAGAAATAATGGCTGAGAATTTCCAGAAATTAGTGGCAGACAGCAAAACACAGCTGTAGAGAATTCAGAAAACACTGAGCATAATAAATACAAAAAAAAAATAAATCGAAACCTGAGAACATCCAGAAACAATACTAGAGAAATAAAACCCCTTACAAGTAGAGGAACAAAGTAAGTATTACAGTCTACTCCTCACCAGAAGCCATGCAAGCAAGGGAGAGTGGAGTGGATAGTTTAAATACTGGATGAAAAAAATCACCAACTTGGAATGTCTATGCCCAGAAAAATTATCCTTCAAAAGTGAAGGAGAAATAAGGACAGTCTCAGACAAACAGAAACTCAGGGAATTCCTCACTAGTAGAGCAACCCTTCAAGAAGTGTGGACAGAAGTTCTTCAGGGAAAAGAAAAATTATATCGTTCAGCAATTCTGATCTATATAAAGGAAGGAAGATCATCACTTAAATAACAAATGTGAATAAATCTTTTGTTTTTCTTATTCATATTAATGTATTCATAATATATTAGTTAATACATTAATTTATTACAATTAATGTATTAATTGTATAATTGTATTAATTAATACAAATGTATTAATACAATTAATGTATTAATACATACATTTTTGTTTAAGGTAATAGTAGCAACAACATATTGGGTTATTACTGCCAAGGGCTAAGTGAAACGACAGCAATGCTGTACTAGATAAGAAGAAGTAATTGGGAAAACTGTTACATTTGACCTACATTTGAAGCAGCATAGTGATAATTTAGGTGGACTTATATTAGTTAAAAATATATATTGCACTTGTAGTGTAACAATTTTTTTTAAAAAGTATAATTGATATGGCAAGACAGAAGATAAAATGGAATCATAAAAATGTTCAATTAAAGCCAGATAAAGCATAAGAAGAGGAGAAAAAAACAAGAACAAAGGTAATGAATAGAGACTAGCTATAAAAATGATAGAAACTGATTCAATCATACTCATAATAAACCAATAAAAATTGTCATCATGAATAAAAAATAAAATTACGTTGTTTAAAATAAACCTACTTTAAATATAACAACTCAGATAGGTTGCAAGTAAAAAGGTAAAGGAAATTTTACCATGGTAAATCTAACCAAAAGAAAACTGTAGTATATACGTTAATATTAAACAAAGAAGACTTCAGAGCAAGACAAATTATTAGAGATAGAGAGAGGTATTATATACTGACAAAAAGGTCAATTTTCCAAAAACACGTAACAATCTAAGCATGTATGACTTAACAATAGAGCATCAAAATACATAAGGCAAAAACTAATAGGACTGAAAACAAAAGTAGACAAATGCACTGTCACAGCTGGAGATTTCAACATGCCTGTTTTTGCAATTGGTTGATACGTCAAGCAGGCAGAAAATCACCGAGGATACAGTTGGCCTGCACAACACTATCAATCACCTTAGTCAAATGGACGTTTGTAGAATATTCCATCCAACGACAGCAGTGCACACTTTCATCTTAAGCTTATGTCGAATATTTATCAAGATAAATAATACTCTGGGTCCTAAAACCCATCATAAGAAGTTTAAAATAATTAGAATCATACAAAGTATGTTCTCAGACCAAAATGAAATTAAACTAAAAATACATACCAGAAAGATAGCTAGAAAAGCCACAAATATTAAAAAATGTAAATATATCCTTGTAAATGTGTCATGCCAAATAAGTAGTCTGAAGATAAACCAGAAAGTATTTTGGTCTAATTGAAAACACAACTTCTCAAACTTTGGGAGATTAGAGAAAGGAGTGCTTAGAGTGCATATGTTACAAATCCATAGAGAACTAAAAGCAATCATCTAAGCTACCTTATTACTACCTTAGTAATAAAAGAAAGAAGTACAATTTATATCTGAAGGAAGCAAATAAAATAACAAAAATTAAAGTAGAAATCAAAAAGGTGAAAAAAGAAGAAAATAAAGAAAATCAAACTAACCAAAAGATGGTTCTTTAAAAATATAGATGCACTTGATAAAATCTAACTAGCTTAGCACAGAGAAAGACAGAGAGAGACAGACAGAGACAGAGCACAAGAAAAGCAGGAGAGGTCATTACTATTACTACCATGGATATTAAAAGTGGAATAAAATAACACTATGAACAACTTTATGTCCATAAATGGATAGTTTTTGTATATAAACAATACCAAAGAAAGACCAAGAAATACCAAAATCACACAAGGAGAAACAGAACATTTGAATAGGCCTGTATCTATGAAAGAAATTGGGTAAATAATTAGTAATCTTCCAAAAAAGAAAAGTACCATGCCCAGATGGTTTCAATGGTTAATCTTACCAAACATTAAGGAGAAAATGACTTTAATTTTTTACAACCTCTTCCAGAAAACAGAAGCACAGGTAATGCTTCCTAGTTCATTTTCTAAGCCTAGGATTACCTTGATTCCAAAATCAGACTAAGGCACATCCAAAAAAGAAAACTACAAATCAGTATCTTCAGTGAACACAGGCACAAATATTCTCAACAAAACATGAGCAAATCCAATCCAGCAATGTATAAAAAGATCTATTCATCATGACCAAGAGGAATTTATTCTAGGTATGCAGGGCTATTTTATCATTTGAAAATCAGTATATTTAATCTTTTATATCAACAGGCTTAAAGGAAACAATGTATTATTATATCTGTAGATGCAAAAAAAAGCGTTTGACAAAATCCAATACCTGTTCAGGATAAAAAAATAACTCAGCACACTAGAAATAGAGGGAACGTTCTCATCTTGGTAAAGAATACTTACAAGTATTCCACTTCTAGCATTATATTTGATGGTGAGAAACTGGTTGTTTTCCCCCAAATATTGGGAACTGGCAGGATGTCCACTTCCATTTCTCCTATTCTGCCTGCTACTGGAAGACCTAGTGAAGGGAGCGAAACAAGAAGAGATAGTAAAAGGCATACAGATTGGGAAGGAAAACATAAAACTACTTTTGCTCACAGATAACAATTATATGTGACAATCTTAAGGATTCAACAAAAATACTTCTGGAATTGATAAGTGACTGTAGCAAGGTTGTGAACTGTAATGTTAATTTATTAAAGGCAACTGCATTTCCATATATCAGCAATAAATAATTGGAATTAGAATTATTTTTTAAAAATACCACTTACAATAGCACCAAAAATCATGGCATACTTAAGGTATAAGCCTAATAAAATATGTATAGGGTCTATATACAAAAATAAAATTGATGAAAGAAATCAAGAAAGGTCTAAATAAATGGAAAGATAGTTCTCATTTCTTAATCTGAAGCACAAATTAAGATGTCAATTATTCTCCATTTTAATAAATTCAACACAATCCCAGTGAAAATTTCAGTAAACCGTTTTATACATATCAACAAACTAATTCTAAAATATACATAAAGGCAAAAAAACCTACAATAGCTAACACAGTATTGAAGAAGAAATATAAGTTAAAGATACATACAACCCAATTTCAAGATTGTTATAAAGCTCCAAGAATCAAGACAACATGATATGAGCAAAGGAACAGACAGATCAAAGGAACAGACTAGTCACCTTATCCATGGCAAAGGCTCTGAAGCCATTCAATGAAGGAAGGATTCTCTTTTCAACAAATGAGGCTAAAACAGTTGGATATTTATATGAACGAACAATAAAATCCAAGACATAGACTTTACCCTTTTCACAAAAATTAATTCAAAAGATATAATGAACTTAAATCTCAAATGCAAAATTACTAAACTTTGAAAACAGCAGAGAAAATCTAGGTGAATTTGGGTTTGGTGATGAGTTTTTAGATACTCTACCAATCCATGAAAGTTAGATTTGATACTTTTTCTTAAAATAGAAAAGGTCTTTTCTGTGAAAGTCACTTTTAAGGGAGTCAAAAGGCAAACAAACCCAGACTGGGAAAAATATTTGCAAAACACATAACTGATAAAGGACATATATCTAAAATATGCAAAAGCTCTTAAGAATAAAAAAAAAAATCCCAAGTAAAAAATAGGCAAAAGATCTGAACAGGCACACCTCACCAAAGAAAGAAAATATACAGAAGGCAAATAAGCATATGAAAATATGGTCAACATGATTTGTCATTATGGAACTGCATGTTTAAGCAACAATGACATATCACTACACATGTATTATCCACATAGGACAGGTAGAATCCCATACAACCAACTTGCTGCTCACTTGTGGTACCCGCAAGGAACCAGCACCATCAACGGAGCTCAGCACTGATTTCCATGGTAATGGCAGTTATGTCAGCCTTGGGAAGGGAGTTATTTCCATGTGTAACCTCTATCCTTCTGCCAAAGAACCCACTGAGCAGGTGCTGGGGTGGATAAGGAAAGATGATGACTACTGTTCATAGCAGAATCATGTTCATCATCTGATGCCTCCTCCACTTATCTGGTGCCTCCTCTGAAATGGGTATCTTCACATTTGGTGTCCCTCCCAAGAATCTGTCCACCCACTTCTTCTCCAGGTCTCTTTATTGCAAATACTCTGATTATGCTATTTCTAAGACCCGAAACAATTGATCAAATGATTAACTACTGCTGTGGTCTGAATGTGTACCCCAAAGTTCACATGAAAGAAATTTAATCCCCAACACAAGTCTTGGAAAAGTGGGGCCTAATGGGAGGTGTTTAGGGTGGAGCCTTCATGAACGGGCTAGTGCCCCTATAAAAAAGGCATGCAAGACTGGGCTCTGTCTCTCTTCTGCTCTTCTTCCATGAAGACATGATATTTCTCTTCTCCAGGGGACACAACACCTTGACGCTGTGCATCTCAGCCTCCAGAACGGTGAGAAATACATTTCTGTTCTTTTTAACTATGCAGCCTCAGGTATTCTATTATAGCAGCCCAAATAGACTAAAGCAGCTACTGTCCACAAATCAATGTCAATCAATAGCTTAGCCCCCTACCCCTTCATCCACACCAGGATCAGCATGACCTGGTTACTCGATGTCTTTATCTTTCTTGATTATCTTTTTAATAAAGTGTATGGGATATGGCATGATGGCAAGGACACCTGACCAGGAGTTGAAAGTTGGAAAACCCAGTCAGGAGTGTGGTCTAGGACAAGTAACTATGTAACACCCTATCTTAGCTCATTTGTGTTGCTACAAAGGACTACCTGAGGCTGGCTAATTTATAAAGAGAAGAGGTTTATTTGGCTTATGGTTCTACAAGCTGTACAAGCAGCATGGCACCAGCGTCTGCATCTGGTGATGAATTCAGGCTCTTTCCATTCATGGTGGAAGGGGAAGGGGAGCTAGCATGTGCAAAGATTGTATAATGGGGCCAGGGGTCTGGAGGTGCCAGGCTTTTTTAAACAATCAGCTCTCATTGGAACAAATAGAGTGAGAACTCACCACTGTGAGGACAGCACCAAGATATTCACGAGAGATCCACTGCCATGACTCAACACTTCCCATCAGGTCCCACATCCAACATTGGGGATCATATTTTAACATGACATTTGGAGGAGTCAAATATCCAAACTATAGCTCATCTTTTTTTTCCTCAGGATTTTTATCTGTAAAATCAGTGAACTGAAGCAGATGAAGTTTGAAATATAGGGATTGGTTTTGTGGTTGTAAAAACTTAAGATAATTTAAAGGGTAAATGTGTTTATATTTCATCTCCTCTATAGCCACATAGGAATTTGAATAATTTTGCATTTTAAAATTGTTAGTAAATACATTTAAAATTGTGTTATAATGGATGCATTTTTTTTTAGATGGAGTCTTTTTTTGTTGCCCAGGCCGGAGTGCAGTGGCACGATCTCAGTTCACCACAACCTCCACCTCCCGGGTTCAAGTGATTCTTGTGCCTCAGCCTCCCAAGTAACTGGGATTACAGGTGCCTGCCACCATGCTCAACTATTTTTTTTTTTTTTTTTTTGTATTTTTAGTAGAGATGGGGTTTTGCCATGTTGGCCAGGCTGGCCTCAAACTCCCGACCTCAGGTGATCCATCCACTTGGCTTCCCAAAGTGCTGGGATTACAGGTATGAGCCACCACACCCAGCCTAGATGCATATTTTTACAACTTCTTTCATATAGTTGTTTATGTTGGATATTCCAGTGTAATACTGATTGTATAATATTTATGGTGATAAATTATAGTCAATATTTATTGACCACTTGCTTTTGATAGGCACGATGCTTATTTCTTAACGTGCATCATTTCATGTAGTTTTCACCACAACTCCATAAGATAAATGCTATTGCCTTAGATTGGATTCCCTTTGGAGAAGAGCTTTGGATGGAAAAAGGTGATTTGAAAAGTGATGAGAAGAAGAATTGTGAGTGAAACAGGAAAAAGAAGGGAAAAGTGCAATAATGAGCATAATATTGCGGTGAACGACTGGGGCTCAAATCCTTCGAGGACCCTCTGTAAGACTGTTTGAAACACAACTCACAGCTCTTCCATTAAGACAGGGGGTCTCCCTGCTGAAACCCCAGCTCTTGTTGATTGATGGTGTTCTCCAGGGCGTATTCCTGCACTTCTGCCTGCCTAGAGAGAGGGTAAGCATGGCCTGTGGCCAGAGAATATTTTCAGGCAGAGTAATACAGGAATAGGGGTCAGGACGGGGGGCATTCAGAGAGGCTGATGCAATACAAGCAGGCTGCCAATAGCTACTGTTATTTTTGTTCTTTTGTAAATTAAGAAAATGCCCAGTGGCACATGAGCAACTAGTGGAGGGGCCCAGTTTTGAAGCCAGGCAGTCTGGCCCCAGAGTCTACACTGTATCTTGAAATGAAGATGTAGTCGAAATTTCATTAGGATCTCTAACAGGGTTGTAAATGCCTCACTTTGCAAGAGTTATAAGAATTTAAGCTTGTACTCATAATACCATTTTGGAAGGTTAAATGTCATTCTAAAATGTTGAGTTTTAATCTTGGAGGGTTCATTCCCTCTGAAATACCTGCTGCAGGATTCTGACAGGTGAAAGCTTATGTTTTTTTTTTCTATCTCAGAAATACTTTTTGGAATCCAAGAAGACAATGCAAATCTTTATTCTGCAATCATTAATTCCTCTTCTTTAAACTTCCTTTATTCACTGAACCTTGTATGAACATTGTTCCACTCCAGTAAATACATACCCAGAGTATCATTTTTATTTGCTGTCATGCATATTTAGACTATTCTCAAGTTTCCTGTTACATAATATCTATGCTTTTCCATATGAATATTTGAGATAAATATTATAGGAAAGCACTTCTATTAAGGGAAAAGATGTGAAAACAGATGTGACATTTATTTCTTAACTTGCTTTCCTGCAAGGATTCTTGCTACTAGTTGCTGCAACTCGTCTGAGAGAGTACCAAAATGTTGCTCTTCAACCTCAAATGTCTGGAGTCTCTGCCATCTGTTCTTCCTCCTGTATACTCTAAAGAGAACTTGTATAACTAAAAGAGATAAAGCACCTATTTACTGAGGAGCCAAGGAATCAAAGTGTATCATCTAGTGGGGATGACTTGAAATTCCAAATTAGAAGGTAATTCTTAAAGACTTAAATGAATACAAGCAATCCCCTTAGTGGGTTTCCCTTGCAAGGTGTACCAAATAATTCCAACTTTTTAAAGTACACCATGGTCTGCTTCATTAACTTTTGGATGGGAGCAAGAAAAGGAGAAAAGTAAATGGAGTTTATCCTGCAGCACAGGAAGATTTTCTGGTAATGGCACTGAATGACTGCCCTTGCACTCAGAAAATACTGACCAACCCAACAATGTTCAGGACATTGGATGCTTAGAAATCCTCTGTGGTCTCCATCAAAATTGACAAACCGAGGTACCAATCAAGATGCATAATGCAAGCACACACCAAAATCGTGGCAAATCTGGGGTTAGAAGCTTCAGTGAGATGGGAATGTGATGTAGTGGCATTCCTGGGACCAACAAGCCCAGTGAGAAGGCATGGATAACTTAAGAACTACACCAATTGAAAAGCATCCTTGTATGATATTGACAGTTGATTCAACTTGTCTAACATGACCTTGGATCTTTTTGGGAGGAGATGAATTCTGACTTCTGTGGACATGGCTGAAGGGACCCACATCATATAAAGTTTTAATTCCACTCCAGGGCAATTGACCTGCAATCACTGGATATGTGTAGGGAGACCCCCTGAAACTACTGCTATGGAATAAAAGATAAAATGCTCCTGATTACTGTAAATACAAAATTGCATGCAGGATTGTGTAAAGACAATGCCAGGTTGGAATGCCAGAATGAACCAAAAGCGTGTGATGTGCTTCCCCCTGCAGAGAGCCTGTGAATGGACATGTAGTCAGGGAGGTTTCACATCACCAAGATTCCTATCCCAGAAAAGCAGATGTTCATAGCTCTGGGAATGGAATGTGACCCTTGTGGAGAGCCTATAAACGGACGCACTGGGGGAGGGGAGCACCTGTCCATGTGGATAAGATAGGGCTATAAATGCCCTCATCTTGCCATGGCTCTTCTAGGCCTCTTCCGCATTAAGGCATACTCCCTTCTGAGAATTTCTGTCTAACCAGTTGTCTAGCTTCACCTCCTGTTTCTATGGATTTTTTGTAACCAGCTTTTGCTGCAACTGTTACTGCTGATTAATATCTTGCTAATCATAGGTTATGGAAAGACTATGTTCCTGTTTTAAGGCTCTGTTAGAAATAACTGATGCACACACTATCTTGTAAATTCTTACCTCTGTATACTGTACTTTTGCATACAGATGTTGTGTTAAAGAATTACTTCATCCTCATGTGACCATCTCACCTCATAATCAAATGACCCTAAATCCCTCACTAACCTACCGCCACCCTCACTGAACTTAATAATAAATGCTGGTATATCCAGTGCATTGGCAGCACCATGGGACCAGAAGGCAATGACTCCCCTGGACCCAGCTTTCACTATCTTGTATGTGTCTATTATTTCTTGACCTGCCAATCTGCCTGGGAACAAACAGAGAGCCCCATTGCATTGTGGGTTGCTGGCCAGATCCTGCAATAGATATGGGGTCAAAAGTCTGCCCCTCTTTTCTCCACTTGGGATGACTCTATAAAGATTTCCCAGCCCAGAGCTCTCTGTGGGATCATCTGATATCGGGGGAACCAGCCCCCAATATTTCAGCATAAGTCCTTTCTATTTTCCCTAAGTGTCGGCTGGTCTGAGAAATAAAGAGTACAAAGAGAGAAATTTTACAGCTGGGTCTCCAGGGGTGACATTAGATATTGGTAGGACCATGATGATGACCCCGAGCTGCAGAACCAGCAAGTTTTTATTAGGGATTTCAAAAGGGGAGGGGGTGTACGAACAGGGAGTAGGTCACAAGGACCACATGCTTCAAAAGGCAATGAAGATCACAAGGCAAAATTAGAATTACTGATGGGTCTACGTCCTGCTGTGCATGCACTGTCTTGATAAACATCTTAACAAGAAACAGGGTTTGACAGCAGAGAACTGGTCTGACTAGAATTTACTAGGCTGGGATTTCCCAACCCTAGTAAGCCTGAGGGTACTGCAGGAGACCAGGGCGTATTTCAGTCCTTATCTTGACCACATAAGACAGACAATTCCAGAGTGGCTGTCTATAAACCTCCCCCCAGGAATGCATTCCTTCCCCAGAGTTATTCCTTGACGGGAAAAGAATTCGGTGATATCTCTCCTACTCGCACATCCGTTTATAGGCTTTCTGCAAGATGAAAAATATGGCTGTATTCTGCCCGACCCCGCAGGCAGTCAGACCTTATGGTTATCTTCCCCTGTTCCCTGAAAATCACTGTTATTCTGTTCTTTTTCAGGGTGCACTGATTTCATATTGTTCAAACACACATGTTCTACAATCAATTTGTACGATAGCATTCCTGAGGTGGCGTACTTTCTCAGCTTACGAAGACAACAGGATTAAGAGATTAAAGTAAAGACGGGCATAAGAAATTTTAAGAGTATTACTAGGGAAGTGATAAATGTCCATGAAATCTTCATAATTTATATTCAAAGACTGCAGTAAAGAAGGATGTAAGAAATTATAAAATTATTACTTTTGGGAACTGATAAATATCCATGAAATCGTCACAATTTATGTTCTTCTGCCTCAGCTCCAGCCAGTCCCTCCATTCAGGGTCCCTGACTTCCCACGACAATCTGAGAGTACCCTATACTATATATGGGAGTCTGACTGATCTCTCTGCCCAACTTTTTCCCTCCTATTCCTCCTACAGTTGTGGATTGCAAGGGAACTCTTCAATCAACTCTCTGCATGTAGATCGCCATCTGTTTCTTGGGAAACCAAACCCAATACATGAGGCTATCTTCAGCTGTCTTTACATATTTAAGAGTAAGACATTAAAGAACTAAACAGAAAGTTTGTCAATATGTTGAAACATTAATTAACTTTTAAGATTCATTCTAGAAGTATTGGAAGAGGAGTCAACTCTTTCTTTGCGGAATGCTCAAATATTGGGATATGAAAGTCTATTCTGACAAGCCATTGGATTAAAGCAGAGAACACTCCTCCATATTCTCTTTGGGTCTAAAGCCCCATCAGTAGTGTTCTCTGAGTTGAGCAGAATATGGAGGTTGATCTGTGAAGATATTGGAAAAAGAAGTATGGGGACATGAGGACACTAGTTGTGGTAGAGACCAGAAGTGAGACACAGGGCTGAAAATAGGATATTCAATACAGGTCTACCTAGGAAGTAATTGGACCTCATGTTCCCCATCCCTGGCTCGTTTTCTTCCTTCCTTTTTTTTTCCTTTTTGAAACAGACTCTCACTCCGTCACCCAGGGTGGAGTGTAGTGGCACAATCTTGGCTCACTGTGATCTCTACCTCCCAGGTTCAAGTGATCCTCCTGCCTCAGCCTCAATAGTAGCTGGGATTACAGGTGCCTGCCACCATGCCCAGCTAATTTTTGTATTTTTAGTAGAGATGAGGTTTTACCATGTTGACCAGGCTGGTCTTGAACTCCTGGCCTCAGGTGATTCACCCACCTCAGCCTCCCAAAGTGTTGGCATTACAGGCGTGAGCCACCACCCCAGCCCCTGACTCATTTTCTAAACATCGGAAACCAGGCCAGCTGCAGCCTCCTTCCCAGGAAGGCAATGGTGGTGTAGAGATGCCATTTCAATTCATTCACTTTCAATCAAGTCATTAGTATTTGCTTTCAGTCCAATTCTCAATCAGCCTTCTGTGAGCCTAAGCCAAACCCCTGACAATTTCAAAGGATCTACAGGCCTAATTATCTTAAGTGTCATTACTATGCTTCTCTGCAGACACTAGCTTTTGTCCTCACTGATCATTAAACTGGTTACCAACTCTGGCTCCATTCTCCTTCAGACATCTGCCCTTACCACTCCTTTGTTGCTGTCCAATGTACTGACCTTTCTGCCTCTTTGTTCTTAGCCTTTATCTCTGTCTCTTTTACTCTTCTCTGTCCTCCCTCCAACTCCAATCAATCCAACTCCTAAGCTCGATAATACATTTTTTAAAGAAAAACAGCAGTTTTTCAACAGACCCTTATTTTTCCCGGCCAATTCATTATTTTCAATTTCCAAAAAATAAAATTGCAATTTAAAATTTTAATCCATGGACAAATTCTGCTGCATCCTTTTCACTTTCTCCTCATCATCATTCATGAGCAGATCCATCTGGGGAAGGACTGGCCAAGTTCTATTTTTCTAGGACAGAGCAGCTCAAGAGGAGACACGGTCACTTAAACGGGTGCTTGGCTGAGTCCGTCTCTGAGGCAAAGCATAAGTCAGATAAGTGGAAAGTCCACAGGGTGTGTTGTTTCTATGTAAATGATCTCTGTTCCAACCCCACAAACACTTTTTGCTGTTGTTACCATGGGTTGCTTTGAAACAATTCTGCTTTCTTTTGTTTCACTGATTCATGCTGTGTCCTGCCCAGAAAAGTAGTTCTGACACCTCCTACATCTTCTGAGTTCTCCCACAAACAGAAGAGTCAGACTGGAAAATAAAAAGAACGTATCTGGCCAGTGAACTGAGGAATTCAAAGAATGTTCTTTCCTTGTATGTTCTTTCCCTACCCACTGTGGAGATATTACTGTCCTCACTCAGTTATTAAGAAGTTCTGTGGAAAAGTATGAGGTCAGTTATATTTTCTTCTTAAGAGATGACTGAGCTTTTAACTAAAAGGACCAAATAATTTTTTATTTTATTTATTTAATCTTTCCAATTCAGTGACTTCATGGGAATATGACTTAATGTTGATCATCTGGATCTATTGTTACTTTTAAATAACCCAGACTGAAGTGATTTTTTTTAACTAAGGAAATCATAGTTTATTTTTAAAACAAGAAATATATTTTCTGTTTCTTCATTCTGAAAACACAATTATGGAACTGGCTTTTTTCTTTTTTTTTTTTTTTTTTTGTCAGACTCATGTATCAGTCAACTTCTCTGCAATATTTTCTCTCTCTGTTCTTTCCCATTTTCTAGTTCTTCCTCTGCAATTCACCTAAGTCTAGTCTCTCCGACACTGACTGAGTCTTCAGTGCAACTCATTTCTGTGATGCTTTTAGTTTTATTTTACATTTCTTTCTCCTAGCTTACATATTATCTTCAATTGCCCACATTTTTCTTTTTGGATTTTATATCTTTGTCACATTTTTTTCACACACTTCATGTTTACTTTAATTGTCTAAAGGGAATGGATACTTATTTCAAAATCTCTGTTTCCTATTGTGATTCTTCAGAATCATATTCTACTTTTTTTTTTTTTTTGAGACAGAGTCTCGCTGTCACCCAGGCTGGAGTACAGTGACACGATCTCAGCTCACTGCAACCTCCGCCTCCTGGGTTCAAGCGATTCTCCTGCCTCAGCCTCTTGAGTAGCTGGGATTACAGGTGCCCGCCACCATGGCTGGCTAATTTTTGTGTTTTTAGTAGAGATGGGGTTTCACCATGTTGGTCAGGCTGGTCTCAAACTCCTGACCTCATGATCTTCCTGTCTTGGCCTCCCAAAGTGCTGGGATTACAGGCGTAAGCCACCGTGCCAGGTTTCTACTATTGTTTTTACACTTTATCTTTCTTTCTTCTTGTGTGTATTAGTATGTGTGCATGTTTACACTGGTTTACACAAGGTCACTGTGTGCCTGCCTTTGCTTCTCTGACATTGGCTGTTGCCCCTAAGGTAACCATGTGTGGTAGGGATGGGGAGAGAGACAAAATGAATAGAATCAGTGGCGACTTCCATTGTGCTAGATTCATTTTTCTCCCCATGTGATGTGAGCACAGCCCAGGGCACTCACTCCGCCTCATAATTCCCATCCATGCTTGGCAGTGAGATGAGACTGACAAGATTCATAGTCCTACCCCTCCAGCCCAGGTCTCTGTTGGGTGATTGAGTACTTGCTTTTTCTGCTCGTCTGACTCTAAATAGCAGCACGTGCTTGTATCCATTTGATTTCTTCCCCTCTTCTTTTCACCACTGTTTAATCCACTTCTACAGGTAAGGAAGTCAGGTCACAGGAAGTTAAAATGTTATTTATCTGCAGAATTTATAATTGTGAACCCATTTCCTCTGTCATTTTGTAGTATTTAGCTCAATACTTAGGAGGATGTTCTCAGGCCTCCCACTCACATTGCTCTGTCTCACTGTATTCAGGAAGGACTGCTGTTTGAGGCTTACCTGGTAATGTAAGATATGTGTATATATGCTGCATCCTGCTCACATTTTAGAAGGCTACACTTTTGTCTCTCAGCAATCCCACTCACTATGGCTCAAAATTTAACTGTGTGGAAGAGCACAGTTTTTTCTTTTTCTTACCAAAAAGAAAAAAAAAAAAGTAAGTTCTAAAAGGCTCACTGAAAGTCAATTTTTAAAAGTACAAACTCTTCAATTAATATTAGGCCAAAAGACATCCAACAATCCCTGGTTGCTAGACTAACTGAAGATCTGAAAATATATTTAAATTTTTGACATTCATTTTGTTAGTCAGTTTGTCTTGTATTTTGTAATTCTTCGGAGTGCACATTAACAATCGTTTTCATGTGGCATCTGAATCACTCTGACCTCTGAATTGTTTCTGCTTTCAAATCATTAATTCCATAAGTACATCAAATATTATTTCCTTTCTCTTTTAAATTTCTATGTAGATCTATTTTCATGTTAATTTAATCATGTCCCTCTTCTCCTTTTAACATTCCCATTGCTTTTTGATTTGTGAGATCAAAAGGCACACACAGAGCAAAATTTCTGAACGCTGGGAGCAATGCTGAGAAGGTTGTTTCCAGCTATCAGTAAACTCCAGAGTTGGTACAGTGCCCATTTGTGAGAGTTTGTTAGTGGAAATTCTACATATTGAGGAGCCTCTATATTTGGCAGATATTTTTTAGAGTCTTAAGCTTGGGGATATGATTCTTGGCAAATAATATTGGAAATTAGTATTCCTTTTCCCGTTTTTATTTTCGCTTTATGAGTTTTGGTAGGCTGCAGAAAGTACAGTTGAGTAAACATATCTTGACTCTGCTGAACTTCTTTTGCATTCCCTCCTGTCACAGGAAGGAATGAAGGAATATTGCAAGGCACATTTTTTATGATGCTCAACAAATGTGCCAGTTACACAGATCTAATTTGTTGAACTTGATGAACAGGCAAAGAGACATTAGGAATATTCTAAATTTACACTCTAGCCTGAAGTGTGAACATGGCTTCTCACAAATTGTTGCAAGCTGGTATGGTTGTTCTATTTAAGTTTATTTTTTTTCTTTCTTTTTTTTGGCAAATATTATTAGACATGATTACAGTGTTTCCTTCTGAGGCTGATAATATTTTGCATGCCATTACATAGCTGAACTAAATATATTTCAAAGTCTTACACACAACTTTTAAGTAAGAAATCTGACAAGTGAAATTTTACTTGCTATTAAAATATAGTGAGAGAATAGGGGCTTATTTTAGGATGTAAAATAAACAGAAACCATGTTATACTTCTACTCTAACAACAAGGAAAATCTAGATATTGACAAAATCAATGTTTTTAGAATCAATCAGAGGGCTGAGGTGGGAGAGCAATCAAGTAGCCTAAGATCTAAGGAAAGAGAAGCACTTCCAAGGATTGATGATATGTGAGCATTGATTGAGGCAGAGGTAGGCAGGACTGCCATGCAAGCCATATAAGCAGGTAAGATGGCAACCAACATTTTTAATGATTTGTTAAAGGCCAACAGCAGATTAACATGAGAGTATAGCACTTTAAGAGTCTCAGACACTCACTTGCAGGCTCTTCTCCATGGTCCTCATGAAAACCAATTTGAGTCAAGCAGGAAACCAAAGGGAGATTCCCTTGGAGGTATAGGTCTGAAAAAAGGGAGGATCTGCTACTGCAGGAAACGCAGACAGCCTCACCTGTATCAATCATCCCTACAATGCAAAAGCCTTGGGCCACTGGTCAAAGAGCAGGAAAAACATGTTGCCTCCAAAACAAAGGTGAAAATTTGCTGCTGAAGGTTGAAAATAGGAAAAAATGAAACCTTTTAATTCTGGGGAGAGGTAGGAAACCATTCTGGGCTCAGGGAATTAGAGACTGCCTACTGCTGGCAGAAGGGCAGGACTACTGACAAAGCTCCACCACTATGACCCAGAGATAGAGGACTTGCCTAACACATTCTGGACCGACAATATGGCACTCTACAGTCAGAGGAGAGGGTGAGACTGTGGAGAGAGATTCCCTTTGAGGATCAGGTATTTGAGGAAGGTCTAAACCTGAAGGTGATAAATTGGCTCCCATGCTAAGCTTGAGTTAACACCAGAGGAATGTGAATCCAGTGATAGTTTGATGGTAACATAAGAACAAAATATGTAACCCAGTTTAAGTTGTGATAAATTGACCCAATCTCTTCTCTACTCCCAATATTAAAACCAAGAAGAAGAAGAGCTATGCCAATTTTCAGACATAAATACTATTTACCTCATTTCCTACTATTTTACCCTCAATGTCCAGCCTTCAACCAAAAATTATGGGACACACAGGATAGCATGAACAAATAAACCACTGTCAATGCTACTGTCGACAGACTAAATCAATCAACGAAACTAAATTCAAGTATAAACCTGATGTTTAAGCTATCAACCAGGGAATTTTTAATAAATCTATAGGTAATATGTTAAAGGCTGTAGTAAAAAACATACATGAACAGTTGTAGAGTATTATCAGAAAGATAGAAACTAAAAGCAAGAATCAAACAGAAATTCTAGAAATAAAAACCAGTAAGAATTCTGTTGAGAAGGTCATCAGTAGACATGAGACAGTTGAGGAAAAAAATCTGTGAATGTAAAGATATGTCAATTGAAATTACCAAAATTGAAATACAAAGAGAAAAATACAAGTTTAAAGAAATCTAGAACAAAGCACTCAAGAGCTACGGGATAACACCAAATAATTTAACCTATGTGTAACAGGACTTTCAGGAGAAGCAGAGAGAAGAAAATAAGAGAAATATTTGAAGATATATTAGCCATATTGACATAGACCCAAGGAGCTCAGAGAATGTAAAGTAAGATAAATATCCAAGAGAAAAGAGGAATATAAACATATTTAAACTGTTAAAAAAAGATGAAGAGAAATTATGAAAGACAACTGGAGAAATGTAACACATGACATAAGCGGAACAATGATAAGCATTATAGGAGACTTTCAGTAAAAAAGCATGCAATCCAGAATAAAGTGGAGGGGGCAAGGCCAAGACGGCAGACTAGAGGCAGCTCATGTGCACCACTCTCAGAGAGAGGAAATAAAAGTACTAGTGAGCAGTGACTCTGCAGGCCAATCATCTGAGAAACCACACTGGATACATCAAGACAGCAGGCGGACACAGAGAGCAGACAGGAGAGAAGCTGGACATCAGCCTGTCTAGGCTCAGCATGGAGCCAGGAGGACCTCTCTAACATGGGAAATACTGAGTGCATGAGAGCCCTCAGGGGATTCATTCCCTCCACCTGTGCAAGATTAGAAACGGGAGAATCTCCCTGACCACCCCCTCCCCACACCCACTCCCCACTAGACTTATAGACTGAGGCAGAGAGCCACCCATTTGTTTTGCAACTCTTGAGTCCAAGGGGACCTCTATAAGCCTCAGGGCCCAGAGCAGACCACCACAGGAGCCATATCCCCAATAGAGGCTGCAGTTGTGGTGCCTGTGAGCAGCAAGATTGCTCTACCCCTCCTTGCCAGACGGAGCATGGTGCCAGCTTCTGGCCCAGTGGTCCCTCTTTGGCCTGAACTTGGCCAGCCACTCCACCCACTCCTGCCACTGGTATCCAGGCAAGCAACACCTACTCGAGCTTCTGGTCCTGTGGTCCCTACTTCTGCCTGAACTCAGCTAGTGGGTACAGTCTCCTGTTGTCCCAGGAAGCACCTGGATGGCAGAGCCAGCAACTGCACCCACCCCTGCTGCTGATGGTCAGGCAGTCAACACCTACTAGAGCTCTCAGCCCAGTTATTCTGCTTCCATGGAAACTCAACTGGTGGGCACAGCCTCTTGTTGTCCCAGAAAACTCCTGGACAACAGGGCGCATGACCCTACTCACTCCCACCACTGATAGGCGGGCAGGCAGGCAGCACCTGCTAGAGCTTTGGGCTCAATGGCCCACTTATATGTGAACTCCTCTAGAGGTCACAGCTTCCTGTTGTCCCAGTAAATACCCAGAGGGCAGGGCAGGCATTCTCACCCACCTCCACTGCTGGTAGCCAGGTGAGCCATGCCTGCTAGGCCCAGTGGTCCTTCTTCTGCCTAAATTTCCTAAGGAGCACAGCTGCCTGTTGCCATGGAAACACCTGGATGGCAGGGCAGGCAACTCCACCCACCCCCACTTCCATAGCCAGATGGGCCACACCTGCTACAGCTTCCAACCAAGTGGTCTTACCTCTGCCTGAACTCTGCAGGCAGGCACAACCCTGTATTTCCTGAGGAAACACACAGACAGCCGATTAGGGCCAACCTAGCAAGGATGTGACTTGTCTGCCAACTGAGACCCCTGCCTGAGGGACTCCATGGACCAGAACACCCAACAAAAGAAATGTGGGCATGGAGACAAATCAGAGATGGTCCCTCCAAGACCTAGGAGAAGACTAGAATCAAAGTCAGTCAATCAAACTCACCTTATACCATAATCAAACCACCAAGGGTATCAAAGATGAAAAAAAGCAAAAAAAACCATCCAAAGGACAGCAATTTCAAAGACTGAAGGAACCAACAGAATATATACTCTTCTCGTCTGCATATGGCACATGCTCTGAAATTAACCACACAATCAGGCATAAAATAATCCTCAGTGGTCAGGAGATCGAGACTATCCTGGCTAACATGGTGAAACCTCGTCTCTACTAAAAATACAAAAAATTAGCCGGGCGTAGTGGCGTGCACCTGTAGTCCCAGCTACTTGGGAGACTGAGGCAGGAGAATAGTGTGAACCTGGGAGGCGGAACTTGCAGTGAACTGAGATTGTGCCACTGTACTCCAGCCTGGGTGACAGAGCAAGACTCTGTCTCAAAAAAATAAATAAATAAAATAAAAAAATAATAATCCTCAGCAAATCTGAAAAAAATCACAATCATACCAACCACACTCTCAGACCACAACACAATAAAAATAGAAATCAATGCTAAGAAAACCACTCAAAACCATAAAGTTATGTGGAAATGAAACAACACGCTCCTGAATGACTTTTGGTAAACTATGAAATTAAGGCAGAAATCAAGAAATTCTTTGAAACTAATGAGAAAAAAGATACAACATATCAGAATCCTTGTGACACAGCCAAAGCAGTGTCAAGAGGAAAGTTTATAGCACTAAATGTTACAGAGATCTCAAATTAGCAAGTTAATATCACAATTAGAGAACTAGAGAAACAAGAGCAAACCAACTCCAAGGCTAGCAGAAGACAAGAAATAGCCAAAATCAGAGTAGAATTGAAGGAAATTAAGGCAAAAACACCATACAAGTAATAAACTCAGGAGCTAATTCTTTGAAAGAATTAATAAGATCAACAGACTGCTACCCAGACTAACAAAGGAAAAAAAAGAGAAGATAAAAATAAACACAGTTAGAAATGACAAAGGGGATGTTACCACTGATCCCACAGAAACACAAAAAACACTCAGAGAATATTATGAATACCTCTATGCACAGAAGCTAGAAAATGTAGAAAAACGGATAAATTTCTGGAAACATATAACTTCCCAAGATTGAACCAGGAAGTTATTGAATCCCAGATTAGACCAATAATGAGTTCCAAAATTGAATTAATAATAAAAAGTCTACCAAACTGAAAAGGCCAAGACCAGATGGATTCATAGCTGAATTCTACCAGACATATGAAGAACTGGTACCACTCCTGCTGAAATATTCAAAAAATTAAGGAGGAGGGCTTCCTTCCTAACTCATTCATCCTCATGCCAAAACCTTGCAGAGATGCAAGAAAAAAAGAAAACTTCAGGCCAATATCCTTGATGAACATAGATGCAAAAATACTCAATAAAATTCTAGCAAACAGAATCCAGCAGCAAAAGTCTAATCTGCTACAATCAAGTAGGCTTTATCCCTGGGATGCAAGGTTAGTTCACTATATGCAAATCAACATGTGTGATTCACCACATAACCAGAACTAAAACCAAAACCACATGATCATCTCAATAAATGCATAAAAGACTTTTGATAAAATTCAACATACCTTCCTATGAAAGCCTCTCAACAATCTAAGGATTGAAGGACTACACCTCATAATAATAAGAGCCATCTATGGGAAAACTCACAACCAACATCATACTGAATACAGAAAATCTGGAAGCATTTTTCTTGAAAACCAGCAGAAGACAAGGATGCCCACTCTCACTACTCCTATTCAACACAGTACTAGAAATTCTATCCAGAGAAGTCAGGCAAGAGAAAGAAATAAAAGGCATTCAAACAGGAAACAGGAAGACAGGAAGTTAAACTAAATCTGTTTATAGACAACAGGATTTTATACCTAGAAAACCCCATAGTCTCTGCCCAAAAGCTCCTTGATCTGATCAACAGTTTCAGCAAAATGTTAGGATACAGTCAATGTACAAAAATCAGTAGCATTCCTATGCACCAATAACATCCAAGCTGAGAGCCAAATTAAGAACACAATTCCATTCACATTTGCCAAAAAACAATAAAATACCTAGAAATATAGCCAACCAAAACATGGTTTAATATGTAGAAAAACATCTACAATGAGAATTTGAAAACACTGCTCAAATAACTCAGAGACTACACTAACAAATGGGAAAATTTTCATGCTCGTGGATAGGAAGAATCAATATCATTAAAATGGCTATACTGCCCAAAGCAATCTACAGATTCAAAGCTGTTCCTATCAAACAATGAATGAAATTCTTCACAGAACTAGAAAAACTATTTTAAAATTCACATAGAGCCAAAAAAGAGTCAAAATAGCCAAGGCAATCATAAGAAAATTAAGCAAAAAGAGCAAAGCTGGAGGCATCACATTACCTGACTTCAAACTATACTACAAGGCACAGTAACCAAACAGCACGGTACTAGTACAAAAACAGACATATAGACCAATGCAACAGAACGGACAGCTCAGAAATGACGCTGCACATCTACAACCATCTGATCTTTGACAAAATCAACAAAAACAAGCAATGGAGAAATGACTTTCTATTCAATAAATTGGATAACGGGCTAGCCATATGCAGAGGATTGAAATTGGACTCCTTCCTCATACTCTACACAAAAATCAACTCAAGGTGGATTAAAGATTTGAATGTAAAATCTAAAACTGTCAAAATCCTGGAAGATAACCCAAGAAATATTCTGGACATGTTACCTGGCAAAGATTTCATGATGAAGATACCAAAAGCAATTGCAGCAAAACCAAAAAGTGACAAAAGGGACCTAATTAAAGAGCTCCTACATGGCAAAATAAACTATCAACAGGGTAAATAGACAACCTACAGAATGGGAGAAAATATTTGCAAACTATGCATCTGACAAAGGTCTAATATCCAGAATCCATAAGGAAGTTAAACAAATTCACAAGCAAAAATCAAACAAGCCCATTAAAAAATGGGTAAAGAACATGAACAGACACTTCTCAAAAGAAGACATATATGTGGCCAGCAAGAATATGAAAATATACTCATCATCACTAATCATTAGAGAAATGCAGATCAAAACCATAATGAGACACCATCTCACAACAGTCAGAATGGCTATTACTAAAAACTCTAAAAATAGATGCTGGTGAGGTTGTAGAGAAAAGAGAACACTTATACACAACTGGTGGGAATGTAAATTAGTTCAGCCATTTTGGAGATCAGTTCAACAATTTCTCAAGGAACTTAAAACATAATTACCATTTCATCCAGCAATCCCATTATTAGGTATATACCCATAGGAATATAAACTGTTCTGTTAAAAAGACACATGCACATGTATGTTCATCACTGCATTCTTCCTAATAGCAAAAGATGGAATCAACCTAAATGTCCATCAGTGGTAGACTGGATTTAAAACTGTGGTACATATACACCATGGGATACTATGCAGCCATAAAAAGAGTGAGATCATATTCTTTGCAGCAACATAGATGGAGCTGGAGGCCAGTATCCTAAGCAAACTAACACAGGAACAGAAAACCAAATACATGTTCTCACTTATAAGTGGGAGCTGAACTTTGAGTACATATTGACACAAAGAGGGGAACAACAGGCACTGAGGCCTATTTGAAGCTGGAGGGTGGGAGCAGGAAGAGGACTGAAAAACTACCTATCAGGTACTATGCTTATTTCCTGGGTGACAAAATAATCTTTACGCCAAACCCCTGTGACATGCAATTTACCTATATAACAAACCTGCACAAGTACCCTTGAACCTAAAATAAAAGTTAAAAAAGAGTGAAGCAAAATTTTTAAAGTGACAGTAAGTGAAAACAAAGTTGTTAGTTATGTCAACAGAATTCTATACTGTGAAAATATCTTTCAAAGTGAATACATTTTCAGGCAAACACAACTTTAAAATGCATGACCAACAAACCTACACTACCTGAAATGTTATAAAGTTCCTCAAGCAGAAGGAATAGGGCATCAGATCAAAACTTTGATCAACACAAATAAATGAAGATATCCAGAACTCATTAAAATAAAAGTAAGTATAAAGTTATTTTATATACGTTTAATTGCTTTAAAAGGTAATTGACTAAAGAAAAAACAGTAGCAATGTATTGTGGGTTTATAGCATATGAAAAGTAAAAGGTATGATAAGGAACACAAAGGACATAAAGGAGAAAATAGTTGTGTGCAGTTATATCGTTCTAATACTGCAGGTGAAACTTCAATGCTATTTGAAGCTAGATGATGATTAATTAAAATGTATATTTCAAATACCACAGCAATTAATAAAGTATTTTTATACAATTATAAATAATAAGCCAATACTAAAGTCAAATTAGAATTTAAAAAAATACAAAACAGGCAGAAAAACAGGTACAAAGGAACCTGTTTAGACTAAATAGAAATTTTTTAAAAACCACCATGATGACTGGTTTTAATTTAGCTATATCAGTAATTAAATGGGAATGGTCTGAATATACTCGTTAAAAGACAGAAATTGTCAGGATGGACAAAAAGCAATATTTAACTACAACAAACTAAATAAGAGAAAAACATATAATAAGTATAAAAGAATAGAAAAATGTATATCATACAAATGAATCAAAATAAAGTTAGAGTGGCTATATTAATTTCACGCAAGTAGAATTCAAAACAAGAACATTTCCAGAGATGAAAGGAGACATTATCTAATAATAAAGAGGTCAATGCAACAGACAGGTATGAATCCTAAATTTGTGTAATTGGAAATTCTTGGATGTCTTATCTACCTCTTTTAGTAATAGGTAAAACAAATACACAGCAAGTCAGTAAGCATATGGAAGAAGTGAACAACCTCATCAACTATCTGGATTTAACTAACATTTATAGAACACTCTAAACAACAATCACTGAGTACACATTCTTTTGAAGTGCATACAGAATATTTTCTAGGATAGAACTTATGAACACAAAACCGATTTTAACAAATTAAAAAGAGAATTGTAAAAATATGAAAAATGTAAAAGTATGTAAAAAAATGTAAAAGTATGTAAATACTGAGAAATTGAAAATAACGCATTTAAATAGGAGTCAAAGAACAAACAGTAGAAATTGGAAAATGTTCTTAATGAAATAAAAATAAAACTTAACCTAGCAATACTTGTTAAATGTTACTACAGCAATGCTTAGAGGGACTTGTATAGCATTAAATGCTTAAATTAAAAAAGCACACAGATAGTAAAACAATGATATAAGCTTCCACCGTAAACAACTAGGAAAGGAGAACCCATTAAAATCAAAAGAGGAGGAAGGAAATGTATAATGAAGATAACAATCAAAAAATGCAATTTGGAGACAGAAAAAACAATAGAGAAAATAAATAATGCCAATAGCTGATGCACTGAAAAAAGTTAATGAAATTGAAAAACATCTAGCCAGACCTTTAAAAATAAAGAGAGAAAGGGAAGGAGGGAAAAGAGGAGAGAGAAAGAGAGAGAGAGAGAGATTACCAATACAAGGATAAAAAAGAGACCTCATCACTACTCTAGATATAATTTAAAATAATAACATATATTTAGAACTTTATATCTCTAAATTCAACAACTTAAATATAATAATTTTCTTCAAAATTACCTACTATTAAAGTCTACTAAAGAAATATGCATTTTGAATATTTGTACATCTGTTAAAGATACTGAATTCATAACTTAAAACTTCTCAATAACAAAAACAAAAAGTTCCAAGTCTAGATGGTTTCACTGACAAATTCTACAAAATATTTAAGGAAGAAATATTCCCAATGCTACATATACTCCTTGAGAAAACAAGTGGAGTTAGCACATCTAAATCATCTACAGAGACCAATAATATCTTAACACCAAAACTAGATACCGAAATTGTAAGAAAAGAAAAATGCAGACCAATAGCTTTTATAAACATGGATGAAAATTCCTCAATAAATATTAGCAAATTAACCCCAGCAATGTATAAAAACGGCAATACATTGGACACAATTTATCCGTGGAATGCAAGGCTTGTTTGACAATAAAAAAACAATGTGAGTTACTGTATCTATAGACTAAAGAAGAAGAAAAAACATATGATTATCTCAGTAAATGCCAAAAAAGCACATTACTAAATCCTTCATGTATGCATGGTAAAAGCTCTCAGCAAACTGGGAGTAGAAGGAAATTTCCTTATCCTGATAATGAACATCTACACAGATTTATAGATAATATGACCATTAATAAAAACCTGTATGCTTTTCACCTAAGATTGGGGAATACGTTTGCTCTCAGCACACTCCTATTCAACATTATACTGGAGGTCCTAACCAGTGCAATAAGAGAAGAAAAAGAAATAACATGAATATAGATTTGAAAGGGAGAAATAAAAATTTTTCTATTCATATAAGATATAATTATCATGGAGAAAATCCCATGAAATCTTTCTCTAAAGCCACTGAAAGTAATAAGTGAGCTTAGTAGGTTTGCAAGATGCAATGTCACTACATATAAATCAATTGTATGTGTATATTCTAGTAATGAACACTTAGTTTTTTAAAATTATCATCTACATTACCACAAAAAATGAAATACTTAAATATAAATCTAATAAAATATGTGCAAAATACTAGAAACTACAAAACATTGATGAAAGAAATCACAGAAGACCTAAAGTTGAGAAATGCACCATGTAAATGGAAAAAAAAGAAAGTTCAATGTTGTTAAAATGTCAGTTATCCCAAATTGAGCTACAAACTAAAGGAAACCACAAAACAAAATTTCAGTAGAAAATGTGATAACAATCAATAAGCTTATTTTAAAACTCACATGAAAACGCAAGGAACTAAAATAGCCAAAATAATTTTAACAATGAACAATGTTGAAGACAATGTTTACACAATTTAAGACACACAAAGATGCCCTAATTACGACAGTTAGTATATTTGAAAGGGTAGACAAGCAGATAAATAGAACTGAATAGAGAGCCTATAAGAAGATCTACACATATGTGGTCAATTGGTATTAAACAAATTGAAAACATAATTTATAAAAAATAATATTTTCAAAAAATGGTGATGGAAAAGTTCTATGTAATTATTAAAACAAATCTTGAACCACACCTCACACTATATACAACAATTAACTCAAAGTAGATTACAGACTTAAATGTAAAACTTAAAACAACACTTGTAAAACAAAACAGAGAATATATTTTTGATTGCTCTGACATATATCAAAAACATTATTTAGAAGAGAAAAAATGTTAAATGGTCAAAATTTAAATCTTTTTCCCTTTGAAAGACATTGTTAACAGAATAAAAAATGGCAGAGACTAAGCAAAAATATCTGCCAAATATGTAAGTCTTGTATCCAGAATATATGAATAACTCCAATTCAATACTATGAGACAAACATTCCAATTACAAAATGTGCAAAGGTTTTGAACGCGTTGAAAGAAGATAAATGGACATCAAATAAGTACCCAAAAACATTTTCATTTAAATTTGCATTAAGGATATGCAAATTTAGAAAACAAATATTGTACGCTTTATGTAATGGCAAAAAATAATTGCCACTATCAAGTGTTGCAAATGTTGACAAGAAACAGGTAGAGCAACCAGAACTCTCATACATTGCTGGTGTGAAGGCAAAATGGTACAGCTACTTTGCAAACAGTTTGGCAATTTTTTTTATAAAGCTAAACACACACTTACCATATGACCCAGCAGTCCTCCTCTTAAATATTTTCCCAAGACAAAAACTTATATTTACTAAAAAATCTGTATGATAGTTCTATTGGCATTATGCATCTTGCCAAAAGCTGCAAACACTGAAACTATCTATCAATTAGTGAAAAAGCTGTTGTATATCCATGCAAAGGAATGCTACTCAGCATTAAAATGAGCAAACTACTGATACACAACTTCATAGATGAAGCTCAAATTGATTGTATTTATATGACATTGCAAAAAAAGGCAGAACTATAGGGATAGAAAACAGAGCAATGTGGAGAGGGGCCGGGAGTGGAGAGAGGGGTTGACTGCAAAGGGGTGCAAAAAATGTTTGTCTGTTTGAATTCATGTATCTGCAACATTCTTGTTTTCAGCAAATTAAATTGTATCGTATTAAGCAATCATACAAAACAGTGTGTCCCTGGCTCATGAAAATAAGGATAAATTTCATTTTGAAGATACCTATACCTCTGTATGTATTGTACAGATGGCATTGCTTGAATTAGGGAGAAAGCCTAGAATGCGTGTTAGTTTTCTGCTAAATGTCTATGAATATCTATGCATGAGAAGTAGGAGGTGAAGTAGGAGTGAAGGGGAAGGAGGTAAGTGAGAAAATGAGAACTTCTATCCTTTTTCACTCCATCTGCCAGACCTTTTTTAAAAAACAAAATAATACACTTATCTTTTTGTCATTTGTAACTATTTTAGTTAGGATGGACCCAAGAATTTCTTTTAAATTATTTTTAAAGCAAAAAGTAAAGCCAGGATTTACAGTTCATAGAGGTGTTAAAGTATCACAGATATAAAAAAAATTAATTGTCCTATTTTAGTATCTGATGATTTCATTTTTTTATAGTTCATCAGAGTCAGAACTTACAGTCAAGCAGTCTTCACAAAAACTATCATTAATTCATCTCCCTTTATACAACCAGGAAGCATTCCTTACTCTTTCCTTGAAAAATATACTTATGGAAGGAAACTTCTAGACTGAAAACAGTGCATCCTAGATGGTTCAGAGACTAGTCTGGATCACAGTGATCCTGAAAATACTGAAAGATCGATTCATGTTCCTTTCATTTAGTGATCTAGATGATGACATAGAAAATGCATTTGGTTGGTTCAAAGTTGACTTCAAGATTCCATAGTGATGAGATAGAAGGAAAAGAAATAGTAAAATGTATTTAAATTGAAAAATTAGGAAAGCAGCCAAGACAAACATAGCGAAAGACATGACAGTAGAGCAAAGGATAGATGAACTCTGAAGATAATTCAATCATCAAATATTTGTTCCATTTATCTCTGTAAACAATTTATAATACATTATTCTATGTGTTTCAAAATTACAGTTTTGTAGCATGTATAAAACTTACAGATGAAAATACAACAAAGTGGATCCTTATTGTAGATATATAGTGATGAGAGGGAAGCTTTACCAATCCTTAGATCTCTTTATCAAAACAAGAATGCACTGATGATGGGAAAGAAAGAGAGCAAAGAAATCCATGTGTTTTTTTCTGGTTTAAAGATAGGAACATTAAGATTCCTGAACTTTGCTTTTAGTTGTGAGTTTGCCAATACCTAGTGCTTTAATCTTGGATGAGATAATCTAGGCCTCCATTTAATCTTCTGCAATATTAAAGGGAAAGACAAAATGATCTTTAATGTCTTTATTGAATTTCATGCTATGTATGTTCTTTTTAATCCAATACTCAATCAATGTTCATTGTGGATGTGATGGTGCCCATCACTAGAATCTTTTGTGTCCATGCTGCAGTAGTCCCATTTCAGTGGCTGTCATAACTAACAATGTGGTCCTATCACAACTGTGCCAGCCCAGACCCAATTAGTCAAAAGAACCTTTGAAGGATACAAGGATGAGTGTGTACTTGTCATTGGCAATGAAAGTGGATTTTGGCAAAAAAAAAATAACAATAATAAAAATAAATAAATAAATAAATAAATAAATAAAATTCCTGCTGCTTGACAGGAACAAAATCCCCAGGAAAGAGGTTATGTTTGTTTATGTTTGTTTTGTTTCAAATTTTCCTTTTTAAAATCAAACTTTATTTTTAGGTAAATGCAAATTTGCATGCAGTTGTAAAAAAAAAAATTTGGAAATCCTATGCATTGTTTACAGAAATGATAACATCTTGCAAAACTATACCACACTGTAACAACCACGATACTGACGTTCAGAGTCCAGGTACAGACACTGCCATCTATGGAAGGATCTGTTGTGTTGCTCTTTTATAGCCAACCACCTCCCAGCCATCCCTGATCCTGGAAACCACTAATCTATACTCCATTTCTAGATTTTGTCATTTCAAAAATGTAATGTGAGTTGAATCATTCACTATATAATCTTTTTGAAATGGCTTTTTTCATTTATTATATTTCTCTAAGGCTTATCCAAATTATTCCATGTGTCAATAACTCCTTTTTAATGACAAGTAGTGTTCCATGGTATACATGCATGACAGTCTGTTTAACCATTCATTTATTGAATGACATTTGGAACGTTTCCAGTTTATGAGAGTTATGAATCAAAAGCTATTTTGAATCTTTCTGTAGAAATTTTTCAGTGACTATGAATCTTTACTTTTATGAGATAAATGCTCCAGTGTGAAATTGCTGGCTTACCAGTTAAGTGCATATTTAGTTTTATAAGAAAATGACAAGCCATTTTCCAGAATGGTTGTATGGTTTTACATTCTTATCAGCAATGTGTCAGTGGTCCAGTTTCTCTGCATCCTTGCCAGCATTTGATGTTTGCTCTATTTTTAAAATGCTATCCATTCTAATAAGTGTATAGTGATAGCTCATTGTGGCTTAAATTTGCATTTTCCTGATAGCTAATAAAATTGATCATCTTTTCAGATGCTATTTGCCATCTGTAAAAATCTTTTGGAGGATACGTTCCCACCTCATTTCTCATTTTCAAGATTGTTTTAACTATTCTAGGATCTGTACTTTTCCATATAAATTTCATAATCAGCTTGTCTGTGTTTACAAAAATCACTTTTGGAATTTTGATATAATTGCATCAAATCTTAGATCAATTTAAGGAGAATCGATATTGTCACTATGTTTAGTCTTCCAGCTTATGAACATAGTATGTCTTTCCATTTATTTAGGTATTTTTTTATTTCTTTCATTAGTATTTTGTTATATTTAAAATGCAGACTTTGTACTTCTTTTGTTTTGCGTATGCCTAAATATTTTGTTATCTTTGAAAGAATTTTAAATGGTATTGTGTTTTCAATTTCAGTTTTCACATGTTCACTCTATATAAAGGAATGTAATTGATTTTTGTGTGTCAATAGCATATCCTGTGGCCTTGCTGGACTCACTTATTAGTTCTAGGAGAATTGTTTTTGGAGATTCATCGAAATTTTCTGCATCGATCATGCCACCTAAAAATAGGAAAAGTTTTATTTCTTCTTTCCCATTTTTTTTTTCCTTCTCTCTCCTTTCTTGTCTTAATGGGCTTTTTAGAATTTCTAGTACTATGTTTAATAAGGGTGATGAAAATTAAAATTGTTTTTATTTCTAATCTTAGTGAAAAAGCTTCAATCTTTTAAGAATGATGCTACTGTAAGGTGCTTTAGGAACTCTGTAAATTTGTTCCTAAGTTGTTGAGAATTTTTTACCATAGATTTTGTCAAATGTTCTTCTGTGTTTATTTATATGATTAACTTTTTTGTTCAGTGTCTGTTGATCTTGTGGATTATACTGATTGATTTTTAAATGTTGAACCATGTAATGTTTGATAGAACTCTTCAGAGAAATCACCTGGGTCTGAAGATTTCTTTTGAAGAAGTATTTTAATTACAAATTTAATTTCCTTAATAGTTTTGGGGCTGTCCAAATCTTTTTCATATTTGGTGAGTTGTGGAAGTTTGTGCCTTTTGAGGAGTTGTTCCATTTTACGAAAGTTGTCAAATGTATATGTCCTGAGTAATCGGTAGTATTCTCTTATCTTTTTGATATATGCCTGTGCTGATACTTCCTTCTGATATTAGTAATTGTGTCTTCTTTATTTTTTCTTTGTCAGTTTTGCTAGAGGCTTGTGAATTTTGTTGATTTTTAAAGAAGCTTTTAGTTTTATCGATTTACTTTACTATTTCATATTTTCAAATGCACCGATTTATGTAACTATTTTTATTATTTTCTCCCTTATACTTGCATTGGGTTTACTTTGCTTATTTTTCTAGTTTCTTGAGCTAGAAACTTAGATGATTGATTGGTGTGACCTGTCCTTTTTGCTAATAAAAGCAAGTAGTACTATACATTTTCCTTTCAGCCTTGCTTTAGCTGTACCCATATATGTTGACATGTAATATTTCCATTTTATTTAATGTTTTCATTTTTACCTCCCTTGGGACTTTTTCTCTTTGGCTTACGTATTATTTACAAATATGTTGTTCAATTTCTAACGTTTAGTGTTTCGTTCCTTTTTATGTTATTGATTTCCAATTTGATTCAGATATAAGCGTAGGACACTCTCCATACAATGTATGATTTCATATTTTTTAAATTTATGTAGTTCATTTTATTTCCAAGGCTATGAGTTATCTTAGTGAGTGTTACATGGGCACTTGAAAAATATATATAGTTGACCCTTGAACAATGCAGGGTTCAGAGGCATCAACACCCCATTCAGTAGAAAATTCATGTGAAATTTTGAGTCCACAAAAACTTTACTCTCAGTCTACGGTTGATTAACACAGTCAATTAACAAATATTGTATATGTCATATATATTATATACTATATTCTTTTAATAAAGTAAGCTAGAGAAAAATGTTATGAAAAATCATAAGGGAGAGAAAATCTATTTACTACTCATTAAGGGGAAGTGGATTATCATAAAGGTATTTATCCTCATCTTCATATGGAGTAGACTGAGGAGGAGGAGGGGTTGGTCTCAATGTCTCAGGGGTGGCAGAGACAGAAGAGATGGAGCAAATAGAAAGAGAGGCAGGTGAGGCAAGCACACTCAGTGTAACTTTTAATCCATACATAAGTGGACCCACACAGTTCAAACCTGTGTTGTTGGTCAACTGTATGCTCTGCTGCTGTTAGGGGGAGTGTTCTATACATGTAATTAGATCTTTTTGGCTGAATGTGTTGTTTAGTTCTACATCTTTACTGTTCAATGTTTATCTTAATTGATGTGAGTGGACTGTAGAAGCCTCCGCCCATCATTGTAGATGTGTTTATTGTTCCTTTCAGCCCTCGGTATTTGCTTCTTACATTTTGAGGCTTTGTTGTTTAGCACCTACACATTCAGGATCCACATAGATGTATCTTTTTATGTTTCATGTAATGTACCTCTTTGTCTCTAGTACTTTTTGTTTCGCACTGAAATCTATTTTGTTTGATATTAACATAACCGCTTTTATGTTTTTTGTTTAAAGTATCCATGGTGCAATGATTATTTTCAGGTATCTATTTAACTGGGCCGTGGGGCCACCATACATTTGGATAAGTTTATTCTGGGTGTTTCTGTGAGAGTGCGTCTAAATGAGATTAACAGTTGAATCAGTAGATCAAGTAAAGCAGACTGTCTTCCCTGAAGTAGTTGGGCCTTATTCAATCAGTTGGAAATTTTAAAAGAACAAAAAGCTGGACCCTCCCACAAGTAAGAAGAAACTCCTCCTGCCTGACTGCTTTATTCTAGGACTTGAGGTTTTTCCCCTCCTCAGACTCAAACTGGATCTCAAGCCTGCTGGTATTTGGACTGGAACTATCATCAGGTCTCTTAGGTCTCAGGCTTTCAGACTTGAGCTGGAATGACACCACTGGCTCTCCCGGGTCTTCAGCTCACCAACTGCAGATCTTGGATGTGTCTGCCTCATAATCACTTGAGCCGATATACATACCTATGTTATTTGTTCTGTTTCTCTGGAGAACCCTGAATAATACACGTCATATCTTTTTTTATTCTTTTACTCAACATAACCATGTCATTGTATTTGAAGTGAGTTATTTTGTAGACAATGTACTGTTGTATCATTTTTTTATGCACTCAATCTCTGTCTTTTAATTGGTGTATTTATCCCATTCACACTGATATGGTTTGGATTTTTGTCCCATCCAAATCTCACATCAAATTGTAATACCCAGTGTTAGTGGAGGGGCCTGTTGGGAGGTGATTAGATCAGGGAGGTGGATTTCTCCCTTGCTGTTCTCATGATAGTGAGTGAATTCTCACGAGATCTGTCTGTTTAAAAGTATGTACCACCCCCGCTTCTATCTTTCTTTTTCTCTGGCCATGTAAGACATGCCTTTTTCCTCTTTGCCTTCTGCCTTGATTGCAGGAGCCACCGGCCAATTAAACCTCTTTTTCTTTATAAATTACTCAGTCTCAGGTAGCTCTTTACAGCACTGTGAGAACAGACTAATACACATACACAAAGAGTAATTATTGATGTGTTATGGTTTTAGTTTGCCATTTTATTTGTTTTCTGTTGGTAGCCTCTTTGTTTCTCTTTTCTTGCCTTTATGTTGTTTATTTGAACATTTAATTAATTCAATCTTCATTTATTTATAATGATTTTATGTATATCTCTTTGGAGAGTTTTTGTAGAGATTATTAATTATCACCCTATATTTATATCTATGTATATACATACCATACACACACACAGAGAAAGAGAGAGACAGAGCCAGGTACGAACATTTTAGACTTTGAGCGAGGCATAGAAAGCTTACTTCCATTTAAGTCCCTGTACTCTGTATTATGTTTAAATGTAATTATCTTAAGTATTTCATCTACAGTCATTGAGACCACATCAGTTAACATTATAACTTTTACTTCAACCATAAAATATGATTTAAAAACTCACAGACATTCTTGTATATTTATTTCTATTTTTATACATGCTAATTTTATTATTTTCTCTCTGAAGTTACATGATTTATTCTGTTATGATTTTTTTTAGCCATTCTTTACAGGTAGGTTGGCCAGGAACAAACTCTCTTAGTTTTTTTCATCTGATAATGTTTATTTTTATTTTATTCCTGAAGTATACTTTAGCCAGATATAGAATTCACAATTGACTCTCCTTGTCCTTCAGGACTTGAAAAATGTGCCATTTTCTTCTGGCATCCAAATTTCAAATAAGTTTACTGACATTTGAATTGGCATACCCATATAGGTAATATGTTATTTCTCTGACTGCTTCTAAGATTTTCTTTTTGCCTTTAATTTTCAGCATCTTAATGATGATGTCTTTTTATGTGATTCTTTGGGTATATCCACTGTGGTATATTTGCCTCTTGAATCAATTAGTTTATGTCTTCAAATTTGGGAAAATTATAGCCATTACTTTTTAGGATGAAGTTTTTCAATCTCATTCTTTTTTCTCTCCTTCTGGGTCTCTGATAATACAAAAGGTTAGCTTTTTCATTATAGTACTTCAGGTACTTGATACTTTATAGTTACTCTTTTCAGCTTTTTTTCTATTGTTTAAATTGGGCAAATTCTATTCATCTGTTCTTATGTTCACTGATTCTATCTTCTGTCATCTCTCCACCTTATATTAAAATCATTCAGTGAGCTTTTTGTTTGGTTATTTTGTTTTGGTGATTGAATTTTTCAGTTCTATACTTTCCATCTGGATCTTCCTTTTAGTTTTTATTTCTTTGCTGAGATTTCCCACTTTTCAAATTGTTTCAGAAGAAGTCATAATTGCTTATAAAATAAGGTTTATAATGGTGGCTTTAAAATCATTTTCAGATAATCTCAACATCTAATTCATCTCAGTGTTATTTTTGTTGAGCTGCCTTTTCTTGATCATGTGATTTTCCTGGTTCTTGGTATTATGAGTGATTCTTGTATTACATATTTCACATTTTGGGCATCATATTAAGATACTCTGTATTCTATTTAATCAATTTTTAAGAGATGATCTTATTAAAGTGTATCCTCAGGGCCCACTGGGGCAGCCCTACTCAGGAATATTGCAGCCAATACCCTCAGCTCACAGCACTAGGATCAGTGGTTGCCAAGAAGCACACATGGAGGAGGTAGCTGTCTATCTCAAATTATCCATTTACCTGGCTGCAACCAACCACCAAAAACACTGGCCTCATCTTCATCTCTACTTTCCACATCTCATGTCAGTTCCCTTCATTGGTTAATCCTAACACTGTTCATAGCTCATGGGTGTCTCATTTGTATCACCAGGAGTCAGGTTCTCTCTTCTCTAACAAAGGTGCAAACATGTAAAATTCTTTTTTTATTGTTATTTATTTATTTAAGAACAGAGTCTCACTCTGTTGCCCAGGCTGGAGTGCAGTGGCGCAATCTTGGCTCACTGCAACCTCCGCCTCCCGGGTTCAAGCAATTCTTCTGCCTCAGCCTCTCGAGTAGCTGGGATCACAGGTGCCTGCCACCACGCCTGTGTTTTAGTAGAGACAGGGTTTCACCATCTTGGTCAGGCTGGTCTTGAACTCCTGACCTTGTGATCCACGGACTTCAGCCTCCCAAAGTACTGGGATTACAGGCATGAGCCACTGAGCACAGCCGCAAACATGTGAAATTATTATGCGTGAGACACTAATCAGCTGCCCAAGACCACCCCATTCCCACCTGTTTTTTTTTTTTTTTTTTTTAATAATTTACATGACCGGGTGGAAATACAGTGGCCCAAATGCATTAATGCTGAACTCTCCTGGGGAAAATTTACCAAGACCATGTGTCTATAGATGAAAGAGGTGCTGTCACAGACAGATGAACAAGCCTTCTTCCTCGCCTGTGGGGGCAAGGCTGTCTGGTGCCCTTACGCTACAGTGCTCAATGCAGTGAAAGAAGCCTGGACTCATATTAGCCCAGGCATGTTTACAGACACTCAGCTTTTCCTGGCACACCACCAAAATGCAATTATGATTCAAACAACAGAATAATTTTCATATTCCCAATAAGATGTCATGATATTCACTTTATTGCTATTCTATTTATGCTTTTCAACTCAAAATTTATCAGTATTATTTTGGAACAAGATATTATTTTTATAGTTTGCATGATCATTATATTATTGCTGGAAATTATATTTCATGATGCTATCTAGTTTATTAAGATTCTCTATGGGTCATTATCCTCAGACTGTTTGCATTGTTTCTACATTCCCAATTATTTTCCTTTAAAGTATCTAGAAAAACATCCATATAGATAAAAGAATGAAGAGTTTGGGGACAAATATTGTGTTAAAATGATAACGTTTGAGGGTAATCTTTATAATTTAAAAAATCATATTTTTTTCATTTTTTTTAAAGAAAATAGATGTGTACTACACTCACATTACATGAGAAAGTGCAAAAAACACAGCAGTTCAAAAACAAAGAAATGTTCTGTCATTAAGCTTCCTAATCATGTGTTGCTTGTTTTTCCCAAAAGCACTGCTAGTTGGAAAAGGCATTTCCACACACAGTTATCCAAGCAAGAACAGTTTTCCTTTTAAGAATTTGTACATCAGCACAGATTATCCCGCCTAGACAAGTTCTGCTCAATTTGTCAATGATCTCAAACAGAAAACTAATACATTGGATTAGAAAAGCAAGAAATAATGATATCTTCCCCTTCTGAGTTTGGAGCCAATTGAAATAGTAAAACAAAAAAGACATCTTGAGGTCAAAACATTAGGTTATTACTGCTGAATATACTATTTAAGAAGAGTGTGTCTTTGTATCTTCAAACCATTAGGCTTAAACGTATGTATTCAATCATAGGCACAGACAGATAGAGAAACATAGACCTTTGCTGCAGAATAAAGGAGCAGAGAATAGCTTGGCTTTGAGAAAGAGGGAGCCTGAGGTGGTCTTGAACAAAGGAAGCTACTTCACAACTCACCAATCAGATAAATCCTCTTCCTCTATTAAAATAGTCAACAGGCCGGGGGTGGTGGCTCACGCCTGTAATCCCGGCACTTTGGGAGGCCGAGGTGGGCAGATCACCTGAGGTCAGAAGTTTGAGATCAAGCTGGTCAACATGGTGAAACCCCGTCTCTAATAAAGATACAAAAATCAGCCGGGCATGGTGGCACGTGCCTGTAAACCCAGCTACTCGGGAGGCTGAGGCAGAAGAATCACTTGAATCTAGGCGACGAAGGCTGCAGTGAGCCGAGATCACATCATTGCACTCCAGCCTGGGCAACAGAGCAAGACTTGGTCTCAAAAAAAAAAAAAAAAAAAAAAAAAAAATTCAACATACTGAGCATTCCCATCACTACCAGCATCCTTCATTTTGTCTTTCCATTACCACTCTCAACCCCTACTACCTTTCCCTGATCCATCCACAAACCCTGTGAACTATTACTCTATTCTCTATTTGTAAAGTGTCACCAGTACTCACACTGGTATACTTACAACTGTTTTCAGTACATTTTGCTATCTAAAAAAGCAAATATAATTGCCTTCTTGATTACTTTTATAAAATTGTTTTAAATAAAAGTGTGTACATTTCCTTACTTTGTTAATTTTCTGAAAAATTTTTTAAGAGCCATGAATAAAGTCTGTTGGGACTTTTACTGGAATTGTACTAACTTAGTAAGTTGATTTGAGGAGAACTGTCACATTTCAAAACAAGGGTATGCTATGTCTCTAGATTTATTTAAATCCTATTTTCTGTCTTTCAGTGTAATTTCATAGTTTGCTCCCTACAATTTTTAAAATTTATGGCTAAGCATATTTCTAGGTACTTTAGACATTTTGCTCTATTTTAAATATGGTTCATTTGTCACATTGTCAATTTTTAAACACATTGCTCTTGAGTTACAGGAAACTAGGATGTGGAATATTTCTTTTTTTTTCTTTCTTTTTTTTTTTTTTTTTTTGAGATGGAGTCTTGCTCTGTCGCCCAGGCTGGAGTGCAGTGGCGTGATCTCGGCTCACTGCCACCTCTGCCTCCTGGGTTCAAGCGATTCTCTTGCCTCAGCCTCTCGAGTAGCTGGGATTACTAATTATCCTATTGACTAGTACTTTTTCACTTTCTGGAAGTTTTTCTCATAGAATGTTGTGTTATCTATGAATAATGACAGTGTTATTGTCTCTTTTGTGCAATATTTCCTCTTCTGCTGGCATTTCTTGTCTTACTGTCATGGTTACCACCTTCTTCAGTGGGGTATATACTGACCTTTAGCTGGGACCGAGAACACACCTCACTTGTTCAGTTTGATTTTCTAATAGGGTATTTTAAATGATTTATGATTAATACTTCATTTGCTAGAGGTGTTTGGTATAAGCATTTCTGAGGTTTAGAAAAGTTTTCATCCATATGTGTTTTCATTCACACTAATTATTTCCACAAATAGTTATTTTTTGTCTCCAAAATTGAGATTTTTTAGCCAGACCTCTTTTCCTAGATTTACATATGTGCATATGTTCATAGATTACCTGCTGAATGCCTCAGAAGCACTTCAAACACAAAAACCCAGGCTTAATATCTTCCTTCTAAATATGTCTGCCTGTTACTCTCTCCACCCACAGTAGTGGAATTACCATATCCCTGTCACACATGCCAAATTCCAAGCATTAACTTTAAATTTTCATTCATTTAGAAAGAAATAAAGCATTAAACTGTGGACAGAAATTTGGTAAGCACAGTTATAAACAGGTAACACTGAAGCAAACCTGTATGTGTGTGTGCATGCATGTGTGTGTGTGCACGTGCTTACTTGTGCATATGTATGTATGTAGATATATATACAGAGAAAGAATACATATCAAATTTATGATACTGACCTTTTTTCTGAAGAGGGAAATTGAAGTGGAGACAAAAACAAAGTCATCTTAAAGTATATCTAAGCTAACATTCGTTTTTAAAAATAAAGATCTAAAACAAATTATTCTGGGTGGAGATATAAGGATGATTGTTACAATACTGTCTGTACTTTATATTAAGATATTTCTAAAGAAAAACTCCAAATCAAAGACCACAGTGAATTCTGACTAAAATATGAGACTATTAAAATAAAGTAGGCAGGTGAATATGAAATAGGAATGTGAGCCAGGGGCTGACATCATTGAAATGCAAATACATGGCACAGCTTCAACTGTTACAAGGTTCTTAATAACTCTGCTTATCTCTTCTAGAATTCTTAGCCTGATATTTCTTAAAAAGAACTGCCAGCTTCAGGTTCCCACAAAGCATGCAGATTCTGCCTAAATTATTCACTCCCACTGTTTACAGAATGTACCTGTCACTCTTTGCCTACACTCATGTGTGGATTTGCATTGTCTAAGAGGATAGCTTCTCATTTAGTAAGTGCTTATTAAGCCAAGCATCAATTACAATAATTTCTTAATTATATTTAGTACTCAGGTATAAAAGAGCCTTTTGCTGAAGAATTTTAGAGATCAAGGGGATAAAGACAACTAACTAAATCAACCGTAGCTACAAGCAAATAAATGTCAAACTATTGATTTTCTCTCTCTTGCTCTTCTTTGTAGTTTTAAAATGCTTATTTACAGAACAAGACTTAGAATGACAGCATGAGGAACTGCTTGAACCCTCTTCCAATCAAATCAACTATCACTGGGGAAAATATGTTTTTTAACTATTTCAAATCTCTGGAAATTGTTCTCAGATCAACACCAAGTGAAAATAACACATTTAGTCAATAAAATCTACCAAATCTAAGTAGGAACAGCAGATTCCTGTGGTTCTTGAGATTCGCCCACCTCTTGCCTGATTCGTCTTCCAACTTAGCACAATGGAAATTGGAAACAAGTCGGCGTGGCCAAGGAGATGGGGCTCCCTCTCCTGCAGGCTCCAAGTTGAGGGCTACGGTCTTCTCTTTGGAGGGGTAGTCTGATAGCATCACTTATCCCCCCCAGCTCTATGCTGTAGAGGCTAAATTTCAAGCAAGCATGACTGAGAGGCTTGGGGCTTCCCTCCTACTCCTAGACTCCCCCAGAGTGTGAAGGCTCTGCCCAGAGCATGACAGGCCAAGAATATTGGGGCCCTGATCATCCTTGGCACTTTTCAGTCACAGAGCAAACACTTCTTGCTGGGAGAGTTAAGCCAAGAGGACCAGAGGCTGTCACCACAGTCCAGCACACAACTCAAAGCAGTGGCCAGAGAAAAGTGGCCCACTCCCTGAGCATGGGCTCAGAAACTTAGCCCAAGTGGAGAGGCAGGTCATGAGAACAGAGGTCTGAAGCTTTCCACAAAGGGACTAACATTATTTAGAAAAGAATATGGAGAAATTCATGCCTAAGTGTTCCTTTAAAACCAAATGCGATTTTGTTATCAAGCAATGAAGAGGAGGCTGTTCTCTCCAGGAGAGCAATGAGCTAAACTATAAGCCTGTTAATTTACTAGGGAGAACCAGAGAATAACACAGCTAAGAAGAGCCCTCGTGTTTTCCCTCCTGTCCTTTTAGAATAAACCTCAAAGACTGGTCTCAAAAACTATCCCTAAAAACAGACAATATTTAATTGACTCGGGCTGTAGAGAAAATTATGTTCCAGGGAATTGTCAAAAAAAAAAAAAAAAAAGATTAACCACTTGATCATTAGTAAACCTGGACTCAAAACCAATAGAGGCAGACAACTTGACAGAAGGACAAAGGAAAGTGATGTTCAGAAAGAGCCCACATCCATACACTGCCATCCTAGGGCAGCTGCGTTCATGTCCATGGCTGTGTATGCTCTTGCAGAAGCGACATCAGATTATCCATACAATGACAGAGGTAGACATCACTAAAATAATCCCACCAAGTTGCTAAACAAATACACATATTCATGGCAGAAGCCATCAATAGTAAGTCCTAGAAGATGTGGTATGATAAGCATCCAAAGTCACTACAGTGAATTACCTAACATTCCCAGTTTTTGCCAAAAAATATGAAATATTTTTAAAATAGAAAAATGTTACTCATACAGGAAGAAGCAGCAGCAAACAGAAACTTCCCATGAAAGAGCCAAATGACAGACTTACTGTAAGATTTCAAAGCAGTCATTATAAGTATAATTTAAAAATTAAAGGAAATTATTCTCAAAGTGAACAAAAGTATGATGATAATGTCTCATCAAATAGAAGATAATACAATGACAGAAAATATAAAAAATAACAAAACAGAAATTTAGAAATAGAAAAATATAACTGAAATTAAAAAAAATCACTACAGCAGCTCAAGAGTAGTGTTTAGCTGGCAGAAGCAAAAATCAATAAACTTGAAAATAGATAAATAAAGACTATAAAATCCAAAGAACAGAGAACAAAAAGAATGAAAGAAAAGAACTAAAGCCTCAGAAAAATGTGGCAAACCCTTAAGCAGATAACCAAACATTTAATGAGATTACCTGAAAGGAAGGCAAGAGAAAAAGAAGCAGAAAAGATATTCAAAAAAATAGCTAACATTTTCTGAAATTTGATGTACAACATAAATCTACACATTCAAGAAGCTCAACAAACTCCAAGTAAGTGAAATGTAATGATTTCACACCCAAACTTTTTTTAAAGAAAAATATTTAAAGCAGAAAAAGATAAGGAACTCATCACGTACAAAGTCTTTTTAATCAAGATTCTTACATGAAAATGAGAGTAAGTTTCTAAAATCACTGTGAAATAAAGACATTCTCAGATAAACAAAACTTAGGGAATATGTAACTATATGACCTGCCTTACAAGAAATCCTAAAGAAGTCCTGCAATCTGAAAGCAAGTGACTCCAGGTAGTAACATAAATTTACATATGTGCTCACACATGCATACACACACACACACACACACACAGAGGGCACTGATAAATGTAACAATGAAAAGCAGTATAAGTGCATATTTCTTTTCTTTCATTCTCTTAACTTGTTTATAAAGCAGTTGTATAAAACAACATGTTTATAATTTCACCATTAGGTCTACAATATAGAGAAATGTAATACAGGAATACTTTCTTTTGTTGAGTTTCACTTTGTTGCACTTCACAGATATCTTGGTATTTACACATTGAAGTTTGGTGGCAAGCTGGAGTTGAACAAATCTATCATTGCTAATTTTCCAGCAGGATGTGCTCGCTTTGTGTTTCTGTGTCACGTTTTGGTAATTCTTGTAAACTTTCAAATTTTTTTCATTATTATTATATCTGTTACAGTGATCTGTGGTCTGTCACCTTTGATGTTGCTATTGTAATTGCTTTGGAGTGCCACAAATTGCCCCTGTATAAGACGGTAAACTTAATCAGTAAATGTTGTGTATGTTCTGACTGCTCTATCAACCAGCTGTTCCCATTTCCCTTCTCCTCGGGTCTCCCTATTCCCTGAAACACTATAATATTGAAATTAGGCCAATTAATAACACTGCAAAGGCCTCTAAGTGTTCATATGAAAGGAAGAGTCAAACATATCTCACTTTAATAAGAAAATAACTAGGCTTAGTGAGGAAGGCACATTTAAAGTCAAGACAGGCTGAAGGTTATGTTTCTTGTGCCAGTTAGCCAAGTTCTGAATGCAAAGGGAAAGTTCTTGAAGAATATGAAAAGTGCTACTCTGATGAGCACATGAATGATGAGAAAGCAAAGCAGCCTCATTGCTGATACGGACAAAGTTTTGGGGGTGTGCATAGAAGATCAAACCAGGCACAACATTCCCCTAAGCCAAAGTCTCACACAAAACTCTAACTCTCTTCACATCTACGGAGGCCGAGAGTTGAGGAAGCAGCAGGAGAAAAGTTTAAATCTAGCAGAGGTTAGTTCATGAGGTTTAATATAAAAGAAGCTGCCTCTATAATGTAAAAGCATAAGATGAAGCCACAAGCACTGCTGGAGAAGCTGTAGGAAGTTATCCAGAGTAGCTAGCTAAGATAATTGATGAAGGTGGCTACACTAAATGATAGGTTTTTCATGTAGGCAAAACAGTCTTATATATGCTATTGTCATCTTGGTCTTTCATGGCTAGAGAGAAGTAAATGGCTACAAAGCTTCAAATGACAGGCTGACTCTCTTGATGGGGGCTAATATAGCTGGTAACTTTAAGTTGAAACCAATGCTCATTTATCATCCTGAAAATCCTAGGATCTTTAAAATGTATGGTAAATCCATGCTGCCTGTGCTCTATAAATGAAACGACAGAGCCTAGATGACAACACATCTATTTATAATATGGTTTCTTGAATGTTTTAAGCCTTGTATTGAAACCTATTGCTCAGAAAAAAAGATATTTTTTCAAAATATTGCTGCTCATTGACAATGCGCCTAGTCTCACCTAAGAGCTCTGATGGAGCTGTACGAGGAGATTATTGTTTTCATGCCTTGTAACACATCCATTCTGCAGCCCATGGATCAAGAACTGATTTTGACTTTCAAGTCTTATTATTTAAGAAATACATTTTGTAAGGTTATAGTTGCCATAGATAGTGATTCTTCTGACGGATCTAGGCAAAGTAAATTGGAAATCTTCTGGAATGGATTCATCATTTTAGATGCCATTAAGAACATTCACGATTCATGGAAGGAGGTAAAAATATCAGTATTACCAGGAGTTTGAAAGAAGTTGATTCCAACCCTCATGGATAACTTGGAGAAGTTGAAGACTTCAGCAGAAATGACTGCAGATGTGGTAGAAATAGCAAGAGAACTCGAATTAGAAGTGTAACCTGAAGATGTGACTGAATTGCTGAGTCTCATGATGAAACTGGAACACACGAGGAGTTGATTCTCAGGGATGAGCATGGAAAGTGGTTTCCTGAGACGGAATCTACTCCTGGTAAAGATGCTGTGAACATTGTTGAAGTGACAATAATGGGATTAGGATATTACATACAGCTAATTGATAAAGCCGGGCAGGGTTTGAGACGATGGACCTCAATTTCAAAGAAGTTCTACTACAAGTAAAATACTATCAAACAGCATTGCATACTACAGAGAAATCTTTCATGAAAGGGAGAGTCAATTGATGGGGTAAATTTCATTGTTGTCTTATTTTAAGAAATCTCCACAGCCACCTCACCCTTCAGCAATCACCACCCTGATCAGTCAGCAGCCGTCAACATCAAGACAAGATCCTCTACCTGCAAAAAGATTAAGACTCACTAACGGCTTAGATGATCATTAGCATTTTTTAGCGATAAAGTATTTTAAAATTAAGGTACATACATTTTTTGTCAAAATGCTATTGCACACTTAATAGACTACAGTGTAGTTTAAACACAACTTTTAAAGGCACTGGGAGCTAAAATAAAAAGTGTGTTACTTGCCTTATGGCAATATTGCTTTACTGCAGTGGTCTGAAACCAAACCTATAATATCTGTGGGTATGTATGTGTACCTTACAGTATCAACACAGAGGACATTAGTGGCACTAAAGTTGAACTGGGGTAAGGAAGTGACATCAAATAGTTACTAGAATCCAAAGGAACAAATGAAGAGAACCAGAAATGGAAAGTAAGAAAGTCAATACATCGAACCCTCTAAGTATGTATTACTAATCTTCCTTCTCACAGTTTTATTTAAAAGTCATAAACTTGTAAAAAATAATTATAAGAATGTGTTTTGGGGTTTGCAAAATATATAAATGTAATATGTACAATGACAACACAAAGGATGGTTAAGAGACACGAAAACTACAGAAGAGTAGTATTTCAGTATTTCACTGCAATCAAGTTAGTATAAATCTAAAATATATTTGGATTATTTAAGAAGGATATGATATGTCCTAGAGCTATCAATAAGATAAAAACAAAAACATAGTGAAAAAAGTGTTAAAGATATTAAAATATTAAATATTCATTTTATGCAAAAAAAAAAAAAGGCTGGAAAGGAGAAATAGTGGAGCAAATATACATATACAGAAGACAAAAAGTAAAAGGGCAGGTGTAAATTCAAGCATATAAAGAACATTAAATTTAAATGGATTTTAAAACCCAAAGAAAAGACGGTGTTATCAGACTTGATTTTAAAAATCCAATTACATGCTGTCTATAGAAGACACATTTTATCTTTTTATTTTTGGTTGAAAGTAAAAGAATGGCAGCCCTTTGGGAGGCTGAGGTGGGCGGGTAATCTGAAATCAGGAGTTCGAGACCAGCCTGACCAATATGATGAAACCCCATCTCTACTAAAATTACAAAAATTAGCAGGGCATGGTGGCATGCACCTGTAATCCCAGCTACTTGGGAGGCTGAGATAGGAGACTCACTTGAACCCAAGAAGTGGAGGTTGCAGGGAGCCGAGATTGCGCTCTTCACTATAGTCTGGGCAATGAGCGAAACTCCATCTCAAAAATAACATAACATAACATAACATAACATAACATAACATAACATAACATAACATAACAAAACATAACATAAAACGTAAAAGAACAGAAATAATATGTCATGCCAAAGCATCCATACGATAAGAAAACTGCAGTGGTGGTACTAACATCAGACAAAACAAGCTTTAAAACAGACAAAAATGTGTTTAGAAATGAAAAGGAATACTTAGTGATAATAAAAGAATGAATCAGTCAAGAAAAAATATCAATTATAGACATATATGTACCCTAATAACCGAGCTCTAAAATACATGAAAAAAATCTGATGGAAATGAAGGGAAAATAGACAATTCAATAATAATAATTGCAGACTTCAATGTCCCACTTTCAGCAATAAATAGGACAACTAAGAAAATATCAAAAAGTGTACAGAGTAATTGAACTGCACCATGAAGCAAGTAGACCTAAGAGATATCTGTGAAACACATCACCCACCAACACACACACACATTCTTCTCAATAGCATATGGAACATTCTCCAGGACAAACCATACAATAGGCTAAAAAGCCTCAACATATGATAAAGAATTAAAATCACGAAAAGTGTACTGATGAAAGTGGGATTAAATAATAAATCAATAACAAAAGCAAACTTGAGCAATCCACACATATGTGTTAAATGAGATACTGCTAAATAACCAAAGAATTAGAAAACAAATCACAATGGAAATTTCAAAAAAAAAAAAATATATATATATATATATTGAGACACAGTCTTGCTCTTTCACCCAGTCTAGAGTGCAGTGGCATGATCTCCTGTCACCGCAACCTCCCCCTTCCGGGTTCAAGCGATTCCCCTGCCTCAGCCTCCCGAGTAGCTGAGACTACAGGCGCCTGCCACCACGACCAGCTAATTTTTGTGTTTTTAGTAGAGACGAGGTTTCACCATGTTGTCCAGGTTGGTCTCGATGAAAATACTTTAAAATAAATTAAATGAAGACAACATACGAAAATATGAGATACAGCTAAAGCAGAATTTCGAGGAAATTCTACAGCTGTAAATGCATCTACTAAAGAAAAATAAAGATCTCAAATGAATGACATAATTTTCCTGCAAAGTCACTGGATGAACAAAAGTAAACTAAATCTAAAGCAAACAAAATGAAGATGATAATAAAGATTAGAGTGGAAAGTAATAAAATTGAAATGAGGAAACAGTAGAAAAAAACCAATGACAAGTTCAACACATTTGGCAAACCTTTAGCAATAATGATCAAGTGAAAAAGAAAAAAGACTCAAATTACTAAAATTAGGAACAAAAGAAGGGGCATTATATTGACTTTATGGAAGTAAAATAATTATAAGAAAATACTATGAAAAATTGAATGGCAACAAATTAGATAACATGGATGCCTTATGCAAATTCCTAGAAACATACAAACTACCAAAACCAACTCAGTAATAAACATAACATGTAAAGAGATTGAATTTGTAATTTTTAACCTTTCTACAAAGAAAAGCCCAGCTTAAGATGAATTTACTGATGAATTCTACCAAGTACTTAAAAAATAATTAGTACCATTTTTTTTTAAATCTTCTAAAACATAAGAGGTGGAAATACTTTCTAACTCACTCTTTGAGACCAGTATTATTTAGATACAAAATCAAATGGAGACCTCACAAGAGAACAAAACTACAGCCTAATGTATTTTATGAATACAGACAAAAATTCTCCAAAAATAATTTTAAATAGAATCCAGCAATGTACACCATGCCCAAGTGGAATTAATCCTAGGAATGTCAGACGAAGTTAACATTCAGAAATCAATTAACTGAATAAAGAACAAAAACTACATGATCATCCCAACAGACAAAGAAATAGCACTTTAAAATATCCAACACCTTTTCTTGGTAAGACTTTATCCAACAAATTAATAACTGAAGGGAACTTTTACCACCTCGAAAAGGGCACCAATGAAAAACTCACAACTAACATCATATTTAATGGTGAAAGATGGAAGGATTTCCTACTAAAGTTAAAAACAAGGCAGGGCTGCCCACTCTTGGCACTTCTATGCAATACTGCCCTGATACACACATTTCACACCAACACTAACAAAATCCCAGCTGGATTCTTTGCAGAAATTGACAAGATCTATCCTCAAATTTATATGGAAATCCAAGGGATCTGGAATAGCCAATACAATCTTGAAAAAAGAACAAATGTGGAAAACTCACACTTCCAAATTTCAAAACCTGTTACAAAGCTACAGAAATCAAAGCACTTCTTTGTATAATACTACTGAATTTTTTCAGAACAAAGATCTATCAGTGTTCTTCCCTCAGGTGTTATCCATGCAATGATTTTTCAACTAAAGACTTGTAAATGGACATATTATATGGTGAAATTACACTGTGTGTGGTTAGTCACATAAGCGTCTTCTCTCAGTTCTGAATATAAGCACATACTTAGAATAAAATTTTTAAAAATTCTTGCTTCAAATTGTACCAGTTTCAACACACAATTCTTAAATACATAGAGAACTAAACTTTGCCTTGCCAGTTGCCTGTTTAATTATCTACAATGGTTTCCAAATGAGTCTACAGCTCAAAATTGGCCTACAGCCTGTTCTTGTACAGATCAAAGAATGCTTTTACATGTTTAAAGGGTGAAGAAGTAGAAGAAAACAGAGAAGCAAAAAAAAAAAAAAAAAAAAAAAAAAAAAAAAGAGGGAGGAGAGAAAGCAGAAATATAATAATAATAAGCAGCCAAGAACATATATGCCCTGCAAAACCTAAAATGCTTATTTTCTAGCCTTTTGCACAAAACACCGGTCAACTCCTGATGTACACTTGAAGCTACAATCGCTGGTGTAAAACAATTGCAAAGAGAGCTCACCTTTCCTTCCTATATTTACGCTCTTTACAAAGTGAAAGACTTTACAAAGTGAAATAGACTCTTCCATCAAGGAGTCTATTTTCCAAGCCCTTCACTTTGGTTGTCCTTGTGCTTTTTATTTATTTATTTATTTTCGCCCATAGAATGTGGTGTAATAATGGCATGCCTGTTCTAAGCCTATACTTGAAGAGGTTGTGCACATTTTGGCTCCTTTTCTTGCATCTCATAAGAACAAGCCTGGGCTAGCCTGCTGGAAGGTGAGAAAAGGAGAGTTAAGACCCCAGCCTGTTTAAAAATGACCCCAACATACAACAGAGTCTAAGCCATTTCAGCAGACCCACCCTCTACCCAACTTACCAGACCCACAGCCAACTACCCCAGTAGCTCCGCAGCAGAGGAACTACTCCGCTGCCCATGACCCCATGACCAATCATAAAAAATATATTGTTTCACACCTTATAAATTTTGGGATGGTTTGTTGTGCAACAAAACCTAACTGACATACAACTATGAAATGATGAAAGGGATTAAATACTGTACACACTGTATTTTCATAATTGTTCTTGATCAGCATCTTTCAGCAAGCTAGGTACAAGCAAGATGTTTGTAGCAACTTCAATTTTTGCATTTAAGATAATCAGATTCTTGCAATTCAGGGATTACATTCTTGCAATTTAGTGGGCCAGGCACACTGGCTCACGCCTATAATCCCAGCACTTTGGGAGGCCAAGGCAGGTGGAATTCTTGGGGTCAGGAGTTCAAGACCAGCCTGTCCAACCTGATGAAACCCGTCTCTTCTAAAAATACAAAATTAGCTGGGCATGGTGGTGTGCACCTGTAATCCTAGCTACTTAGGAGGCTGAGACAGGAGAATCGCTTGAATCCAGGAGGCAGAGGTTGCATTGAGCCAAGATGGTGCCACTGAACTCCAGTCTGGGTAACAGAGCGAGGCTCTGTGTCAAAAAAAACAAACAAACAAAAAATTCCCTCAATTTAATCTCCACGTCAGTCCTGCTAGTATATATTTTTGTCACCTAGGAAACCTGGGATGAATCACAAGTCTGGGCACAAGGCTCCTAGCACAAGGTGAGTATTTCTTGATGCCCAGTTGTCCCTATTTCAGGCCTCTGCTCAAATGTCCCCTTCGGCTCTCTCTCTTTACCATGTGGGGAAGGAGACTCTTCCTTTATCAGTTTAGATCCCAGTGGTCAGGAGCCTGCGAATTAAATGGCAACGAACAGATTGACAGCAGAAAAGGCAAAATTTCTCCGCACACATGTAGCAGCACACCAAAGAAGTGCATCTCTGAACAGCTAGGGGCTTGGCTTACATAGGAGCTTGATTAAAGAAGGGAGGGCAGGGAGGGTTAGGGAAAGAATGGAAGGTTCTGCTGAGGTTTGCTGACACCGACACCATTGACTTGAAATGCCATGATGCTAAAGGTCTCAGTTGTCTCCCTGACTGGAAACCCTGGATTCAAGTTTTACGGCAGCTGAATTCTCTGGAGTCTCTGCTTTAGTCTGATAGGAGAAGTTCAGTTAAGATCTCTTTCTACATCTGCTGTAATCATTGTTAGTCCCTTCAACAACACGTTATAAATTGAACTGTGTCCCCCACAAATCAGTGTTGAAGTCCTAACCCCTAGTACTTCAGAATGCAACTTTATTTGAAAATAGGGTCATTTCAGATATAATTTGTTTAAATGAGGTGGTATTATAAGGGGGGCCCCTAATCCAAAGTAACTGGAGTCATTATTAGAACACAGCCATGTGAAGACAGATACACTCAAAGACTGCCCTGTGACCAGGAAGGCAGAGGACCGTCACGCAACTGCGAGCCGGGACCACCAAAACATGACTGGCCAGCCCCCAGCAGCTAGGAGGAGGCAAGGAAGCTTTCAGAGGAAGCACTGTCCTGACAACACCTTGATTTCAGACTTCCAGTTTTCAGAACTATGAGACAATACATTTCAATTGCTTTAAGCCAGCCAGTTTTTGTACTTTATTACGGCAGCCCTCCCCACAGCATGTCAACTACCCTAGATTAATTACATCCTGGGTGTGCCTGGTTGGTGGTTGTGACTCAAATGTAAGCTCTGATTGAGGACAGGGACTCTTTGGGCAACACATAGAAAAGAGCCTGGCTTATAACAAAATGGCAAACGCTGTTGAACATGTAGTCAGCACCATGCTCCACCTCAAAGGACACTACATGTATTAAATCATCAATTTGCACAACCCACCTGCCCCCGAGAAAAGTACCATTTTAATCCCCATTTTCATGGAGGATTAGACTGAGGACTCAGGTGGCTTGTTTATAGTCACATTGCCAGTAGAGGGGCAAAGCTGAGACACAAAGCCAGCAGTCAGACAGTGGAGCCCTGGCGAGCAAGGGGATGCACACGGCTCTCAAGCACATGCCCCTTTTCCCGACGCTCAGCCACTCTTTATATCTCCACCGTCTTTTGTGGCCCCTGTGCCATTCTCAGAATCTGCCCCTTTTGAGCGTTTTTTCATTTAATCGGCAGCTTCACTTCCATCTTATTACAGGTTGGACCAGGACTCATCTCCTAGGAGACAGTAAGTGATTCTGTGCGGTTTATCATTGCTTTATACACCTCAGATACTTTTTTTCATTTCATGTTATTGAATTCTGGGTGTCCCTAAAGTTGGACATTTATCTACAGAATGCGGCAGCCTTTTTGTATATCCACCCATTTATTACAATCTCCCAAATAAGAACTTTTATTAACTTTTTACCTTATCTCCTCTATGTAAACTAGTTTTGCTAGGCATGCTGAAGGATATCCCACATTTATGACCAAAAGGTTCATCTTACTAATCTTCCTCTGCTGTGGGGAAATGGCTCTGGCAGGTATTTCCCACCTTCCAACTTCCCCACCCCCAGCTGACGGGATAGGGCCCAGGACTCTTAATGGCTAGCAAAGTCAGTGTTCCAGAGAATTCTACCAGATTCATACTTGTGGAGGATGAATTATACAGAATTATTAACCCACCTCTGCCTCCTTCGTTCCAGGATTTCATGACAAAAAAAAAAAAGTAGAAAAGAAGGAAGAAATGTCATAATTAATCGATTTTTTTTTTTTTTTTTTTTTTGAGACAGAGTCTCACTCTGTTGCCCAGGCTGGAGTGCAGTGGCGCAATCTTGGCTCACTGCAACCTCTGCCTCCCGGATTCAAGCAATTCTCCTGCCTCAGCCTCCTGAGTAGCTGGGACTACAGGTGCCAGCCACCATGCCTGGCTAATTTTTTGTATTTTTAGTCGAGACGGAGTTTCACCGTGTTATCCAGGATGGTCTCGATCTCCTGACCTTGTGATCCATCTGCCTTGGCCTCCCAAAGTGTTGGGATTACAGGCGTGAGCCACTGCATCCGGCCTAAACTTTTTATTTAATTTTAGATGTCCAGGGCAGTTGCAAAAATAGTAAGGAGAGTGGCCATGGCCAAGGGAAAAGATCAGTGAATTCTCTCCCCAAAAAAGCAAACATAAGGTGAAAAAAATCTTCAATAACCACCCTTTGTTGCTCTGGAAATTGGCGAACTACTCAATTTTGAATAAGAACAGTGGTGATGTGTGTGGCATTCTGGCCTGGGGGACTCAGCCCTGGATCAGTCACTATGGAGATTCTGCTAGGACTGGGCTCTCTGTCTTCTGCCATGATGGAAGGAAGTCCACTTGGCGTGGAGCAGCAGTGATGCCCACTGCCAAGGTGTCCTCTGGGGAAGGGGCTTTTGGAGAGATGGGGGATAAGTGGGAGTCTTAACTTTTGTCTCTGTGAGCCTGAGTTTGTGGTCATGGTTGGGAAGCACATATTCCTGCTTCAGGCTGCACACATATGCAGTAAAGAACAGAGGGCTCAGATTATTTTATTTTTTATTTTATTTTTTTCGAGACGGAGTGTCGCTCTGTCACCCAGGCTGGAGTGCAGTGGCGCAATCTCGGCCCACTGCAACCTCCGTCTCCTGGGTTCACGCTGTTCTCCTGCCTCAGCCTCCCGAGTAGCTGGGATTATAGGCACCCGCCACCACGCCCGGCTAATTTTTTGTATTCTTTAGTAGAGACGGGTGTCACTGTGTTAGCCAGGATGGTCTCGATCTCCTGACCTCATAATCCATCCGCCTCGGCCTCCCAAAGTGCTGGGATTATAGGCGTGAGTCACCGCACCCAGCCGGGCTCAGATTATTCACACTCTCCTGGCTGACCCTGGGGCTACACGTGTGTACACAAGAGACTCCCTAGGGCCCCATGGAAAGCCAAAGCCTGGCAAGTTGAAAATGACCTGATCTCTGATCCGTGAACAGGGGATAGAAGCCTTGTTGGTTGGAGGTATTTGACCAATAGACTACTAAGGCAGGCTGACACAGGTACAAACCCTAGGAAGTAAGTATGAAAACAAAAATTCAAGAACAGCAACCAAAAGCACTTAAGCTGAAGTATCAATGGCTGTACCCCCCAGGAGACAGGTTATTTTGACCCAGTCTTTGATTTAGTAATCAAAGACTTCAGAGTAGCTATTATAAACACATTCATAGCATTAAAGTTATTCAAGTTTAAAGAATTAATGTATGATAACAATGAATTAACAAGTAGAGTGTCTCGGTAAACATATACAAATTATAAAAGAGAACCAAATGGAAATTTTGAAGTTGACAAGTAAATTAACTTGAAATGAAGTTTCCTAGAGAGGGGCAATTCATAGCAATTTTGAGATGGTAGATGAAGTAATCAGTAAATTTAGGATAGATTAATAGAAAATATTCAATATGAAGAGCACAGAGAAAGAAAAATTGAAAGTAAAAATAAACATTGTCTCAAAGACCTATAGAAATACACCCAGTATACCCACATAAGCATATGAGAGTCCTAGAAAAATAAGGCTAAGTGGAGGAAAAAATATTTGAAGAAATAATGGCTGAAGACTTCACAAATTTGATGAATGAATTAATCTACACATTCAGGAAGCTCCATTAACTGCAGTGAGAAAAAGCTGTATGAGAAAGATTACAGACATAGTGCAGTGGCTCACGCCTGGAATCCTAACACTTTGGGAGGCTGAGGTAGGAGAATCATTTGAGCCCAGGAGTTCAAGACTAGTCTGGGCAACATAGTAAGACCCCATCTCTAAAAAACTTAAAAATGAAAAATAAAAATTAGCTAGACATGGAGGCATGTGCCTGTAGTCCCAGCTACTCGGGAGGCTCAAGTGGGTAGATCACTTGACCCCCAAAATTGGAGACTGCAGTGAGCCATGATTGCGCCATTGTACTCCAGCAACAGAGAGAGATTCTGTCTCAAAAAAAAAAAAAAAAAAGGAAGAAAGGTTACTTGTTAAATGTTCCATTTATATGAAATATCTATAACAGTCAAATTTATACATAAAGAAAGCAGATCAGTGTCTGCATGGGACTGGATACAGAAGCAGAAACTGACTGCAAATGAGCAGGTGCCACTTTCAGAGGGATGGAAATGCCTCAAACTGGACTGTGATGATGACTGAACAAGTCAAAGTAACTAAAGTCACTGAATTGCACAGTAATACTGGGTAATTTCTGTATGGAAATTGTTCAAATTTAAATACATTAACTAGGCAAAACTCATGTATTACACACACATACACAAGATACATTATAGCTTTGCACCATCTCACAGAAACGTCCTCATTGGAACACAGTAAAGATATAACACTGTGGAAAGAATGCTGAACTTGGAATCCTAATGTGTGAACCAAAATGCTTGTTCTACTATTTACTATGTATAACATTGGCTAACTCGCTTTTCCTCTCTGAACCAATTTTTGTACCGAAAAGTGAAAATTAAATAAGAGTATACACAAAGTATCTAAAACAGTGGGTGACCCAGTTAATGCTCAACATACTGGTATTTGTTTGCCTTTATGTTTGTTACTGTGATTGCTCTCTGTGGGCACCAAGCATAGGAGAAAAAAAGTAGCAGAATATAGAGTTGCTGCAAAATGTTTGTTTGACAAGCGGAGGGCAAATGAGCCAGGTGAGATTAAATTGTCTCAAACTGATGCAAGCCATCAGAACATAGACCAAACCCCAACCAAGATCGACAGCTTGAGTGTGGCCATGATCTGCAAGGCTCCAAGGCAACTCCCTCTATAAGCATAGAATATGAAAGTGGTGGTGGGCAGCAAATGCCACTCCACACTGTTTTATCTGTCCAAGGCATCCTTCTTCTCTCCAGCGGCTTCCTCTCTTCCTCTGGGAAAGGGTGCTCCCCGTTCTGCTGCTCACACTCATCCCTGAGTAGACCCCCCATGCCTGTGCTGCTGCGTGCTTTCGTCCGTGCCTCTGCAGTGCACTGCCCTGGCCACTCTGCTCCTCTTTCCTGGCGTCTCCTCTGCCTGATCATAAGCCCCTGTAAAGTGAAGACCATATTTTACTGTGCTCCATGTATTCAGGACCTAGTGCCGTGTCTGGCATATTATGAGAATTCACTAAAAGTACGTAATTATCTAAACGGAACTGAAAAGCACAGAGATGAAGGGATTTTATAGATGAGATTGGTCAAGGTCCTAGAGGCCACAAATAGCAACAAATCATGGAATACATAGAAAAGGAATTCAGAGGTAAATTGGCATTTTCTGAACAACAATTCAGTGACGCTTTGTCCCAGGCACCTTCCATTCCATTATTTATATTTCAAAACAGCTCATTGAGAGGTATTATTTTCACTCTTTCAAGAACTCACAGAAATTGTATTTGTCTATGTATGGTGACCTCTCTAGGAAGTGTTACAGCCAGGATTTGTCCCCAGAATTCTCTGCTGTCTCAACCAATCCTTGCCATTACATGCATCCAGAGTCCACAAATAATTCATGTCCATTTTGGGTAAGGTGTAGTTCTACGATGTGCCTTCCTTAAGGACAAATAGACGGCAGATGAGCCAGGTGAGATTAAGTTGTCCCAAACTGATGGTCATCAGAACACAGACCAAACCCCAACCAATACAGACAGCGCGAGTGTGGCCATGATCTTTAAGGCTCCAAAGCAACTCCCTCTATGGTGCAGAGAAGCTGTGACCCACTGTGCCTCCCAGTTATCTTTCTCAGTAGGTCCTTTAGACACTTTTCTGTCCCTAATACTGTATTGTTAATAGTCTGTCTACATCACGAATCTGAAGAGAATGGAATCACATAGAAGCCACCTGTGTAACAATCCCCACATCCAACACCCTTTTAATTCCATCACTGCATGGGCTATTTTTTTCAACCCCTCCCAAAGTCCTCTTTGCCCAAGTTACCTCTCCCAGTGAACAAGGCACAGGCTCCTCAGGTTTTCCTAGGGCATTGCCTGAAACTTTAAAACGTTTCATTCTCATCGGCGATCCCCAAAGTCTCCTTAGTTTTGCACTCCATACAACCTCTCTCCTACAAGCCTCTCTTACGCAACCTTGCCTGCCCTTCAAGAACACGTTTTTCTAAGGAAGCACCACCAGCCCCATGGAAATCCCCCCATGACTCAGTCAGTAATGATCTTGTCCTCATCAGAATTCAAAAGCTTCTCATCTGTACGGATACAATGAAATGTATGCTATTTGAGAGCACCTGGTGTGTTGTGATACGCTTGTTGTGTTATTATCTGAGTACTGAATTCAGTGTTTGTGTGCACATACCTTTTTCTACCTTCCTGCAGATGAAGGCCTCTGACGTTACCCACACTGAGTAGCAGGAGGCCATGCAGGCAAGAGGCAGCCAGATAAACAGGTGGAGAGACAGCACTGAATACACTGAATCACTAGTCAATCTCTTTCCCTTCAAACTGTATTTTCACATTCTAGAGGAGCAGCTTTTTCCTCCATCTCTCTGGGCTCCTGCCTCATGCCACAAAGTAAGATTTTGTAGTCACCCACAAGGAGAGGGGAGTCTGGATCTGCTTTTCTCTCAGCAGCTCTTTATTCCTCTTGACAGGAGATTAACACGCGGTGATGGGATCAGAATCTCTGGCCTTGCCAGCCATTTCTTGAAGATCACGAGACATACAGGTCTTTGATCTGCTATTGCTGAATGTGGCCTGCTCTGAGCAGTTCATCTCTGCCCTGTAAGTTTAATTCAGGTGGGAAATGGAAACAATCTCATTTTTGTATTGGATCCAAGAAGAATTCTCCAACTCAGCCTTATCAGTGATGAAGGAGATATTTTAATCCCTGACATCTGCACCATGTGTCAACTTGTCGGAATCTGGGTGGAGGGAGAAGTGAATAAGGAACCCTTAGGCATGAGGTAGACTCTTTTAAAACATCTTGATTACTGTAGGATAATCAGACATTGTTTCAAAATACTTGCAATGATATTTGTGTTTAAAATTTGGAATTATATGATTCCTCCTCAGCAAAAGCTACCACCTGAATAGCTATTTTTGAACTTGTGCTAGAAGCAATTTTCCATTCTGACATGCAACAGACCCAGAATTTCCACTTCTGCATCCTAACTAATCACAAAGTGCCATTGCTAATTGCACAGACCCAGCTCCTCACGTGGATACAATTTAGTTCATGTATGTTGGCAGACTCCTCATTACCTGGCTTTTGTCATATTCATGGCAGAGCAGAAATAACATGGGCTGTAAATTAAAGAAATGCCCTTTCAAAGACACGTCTCACTTTAAAATCCCTCTATCTCTAACACAAAGCCTGTGAACCTTCCAAAGCCCCACACCAGTTGCTGTTGCATGAAGGAACACGTTATATCAGAGCTTTGTTTCTTCAGCAGAAGAAACAGAGAATCCATTCCATTTGTGGAATGGGAACAATAAAATAAACTTTTCATATATTTTTGTGAGATTTTAAAGTAAAATACTTAACACTTTGCCTTCCTAGCCAACTGTACATGTTACATAAATAATCATCATATTCTCTGCTGCTGCTTTGTTGTTGTTGTTGTTGCTACGAAATCCTTTCAGAAAGCCATCCCCTTTGACAGCTTTCACATTCAGTGACTGGACTCATTCATGAGTCTGTTCACCTAAAATTATTCCCTAACTCTAACACTAGTCATAACAATGACAAAGAATCCTTCAATGCAGAATTATTTTAATCATTAGAAAATTGTGGAACCTCTCCTTGTTCTTAGTTTTATTTTTATCTTTGAATCACAGATGTTACTAATCACTCATATTTGTTACGATCATGTGTTTTTATCATCAACCTCATTGTATGACAGAAGAATCATAGCTATCAAGAAAATCATTTAAGCAGGAGAGAACAGTCTTGATGGAGCCACATGGGAAACAGTGACATGGTGCCCAGAGGACCAGAGGTGGCAGTGCAGGCAGCACCGCAGGGTAGACTTGGGCGAGGGGGCAGCACCAGGCAGCCTGCCGGCTGCACCTGCTCCTCCTTTCCAGGTGGGCTTCAACACTAGTGGAAGGAGGCCCCAGGGAGCAGGCATGGCTGGTCAGAGACCTGGGTTCTGCTTACAGCTCTTCCCTCCCACCTGAGAGGCTAGGTGAGTCAACACTCCCACTGAAGCCGGTATCCACTACCCACAATCCCTTAAAGGGCTGCGGTTGCTCTCATGATGGATAATATAAGACTGCTCTGAAAGAGATAAGGATGTCACCAATATACTAACTTCATATTGACACTGGCCCTATCAGAGCCCCGATTTCCAGGAATGTAGAAGGTTGGGCCCAGATGGCTCTGGGAACACTGGACAGCCAGGGCTCACGGGCCAGCCGGGGGCGACAATTTTGAGAAAAATTCATTAATATGAATTATTAGTAATTCCCAGAAAATCATTTCCACATAAAAGAGAAAAGGAAACTTGGATGGATGTTCTCTGCCAGGTTTTAAATAGCACTGCTCTTGAATTGTATAGATTCTGTGGCATTCCAGTAAAATCATTTTCAGCAAAGTTGCAGCAGGATTCTTTCGAACCAAGAGTGGTGTGGAGCCTTTTCAAAAAATAAATAAAAGTCACAACTGAAGTGGTGATGTTAGCCACTTTGTCTCTTATTTTGCTGGGAATATGTCTAATGTTTGCCTATCAAGACAAAGCTGTTGGCATGCTTCTTTAAAATGTACCTTTCTGATACCAGCATGATAAGTGTTCGTCACAAAGGCATGTAGAATTTTACCAACTGTTTTTGCAAATCTTTAGAAACTCACGTGGCTTTAAAAATAAAAAAAAAAAAAAAAACTGAGTGGAGTTAGGGGTGGTGTGACAACCAGAAAAAAATGACTCAGACACCACAGCCTCAGCCCTCCTGCAGCAAGAACCGGCCAATGCTTTGCCACATTGTCCCCTTCTCTCGTCAGGGAATGCCCCCCGTCACAAGTTTCTTTCTTTTATTACATCTGAAACGTTTACTACGTTTACTATTTTGCATTAACATTATTCTATTACTCATGCGGTTATTATTCACTTTTTTCTTATCTCTGAGTTAATTTTGACAGCACATCTTCTTCAAAACCATTGGTTTTATGCAGACTTGCCAGCTGATTCCTATAGGGTTATACAAAAAAACCTTATTGCTTTTTATTAGGTAGGTGAAAAAGTAATTGTGGTTTTTGCCATTACTTTCAATGTAATAAAAGTATTACATTTTGCATCAACCTAATAATTTGATTATTGCTGTAGATATTAATATATGACTTTTATTATTTCTGAAGTGTGGTTTTTCTTTCATTTTAAATGGCTTGTCAAAGGTTTTCTCTCTCTAATTATTTTAAGCAATATAAACAACCAAAATACAAGTAACTTCGTATTTCTAAATAAAATTACCATTATTTTCTATACAATTTCATAATTTTGGGTCTTCATCTATATGAAGTTTTTATTCTACTTTTTTCTGTTTATTTTATTTTGGATTTCTTCTCATTGGCTCTGTTTATTCTTAGAGGACGATGGTGCTCCCGACCTAGGTCCCAGTATAGTTGAGACCTGCTGGGGATGAGGAATGCCTGGAGATGCTGCCACTTTTGGCCAGAAAAATATAGATAATGACATCTAAATAGTAAATGGGTATACTAAATAGCAGCTTAGATATCTCTGAAGGGAGAAGTGGTGGAATAAAAATACAACAGTCTGAACTACTTGAGATTCATCACAGAGACAACAAATTGAAGAATAAAACAAGAAAAGGTAGGAGGTATGGAGGATAAAATGAAAAAATACAACATAACTGTAAGAAAAAAACAATATTCTAAGCAATAGTATCTGAGAATGTTCCAGAACTAATGAATAACATGAATCTTTGGTTTTAAAAAAGTATGCCAAGCCCCAGAGTAAATAATACTAAGTCCATACCTAGACATACTGAAGCATAACTGTGGAACATCAAAATGAATGAGCCAATTATGCATGAAGGGTCATTAACTGGACAGACAGCTGACTGCCTTTTCAACAACAATAGAGGAAAACTTCAATAGTTCAAAAATCTTTAAATTGCTGAGGAAAATAACTGTTAGCCTAGAATTTAAAAAGAGCAAGAGAAAAAAAAGAACATTTTTGGATGTATGAAGACTTAAGAAGAATACAGAAAAAGTTGAGCACATCATGGAGAGTAGAACCATGCTCACCAGAAGCTGGGGTTATTAGCAGGAAGCAGAGGATGGGGAGATGTTTGTCAAAGGATATATGATCACAGATAAGAGGAATACATTTCAACAGATAGGCTGTACCATAAGGTGACTAAAGTTAATGATGATATAATGTATGCTTGAAAAATGTGAAAAGAATGGATGTCATGTGCTGTCACCAGAAACATAATAACCATTGTGGAATGTATTTGTTGATGATCAGATTTAACCATTCCACAATGTATACGTGCTTCAAAGCATTATGTTGTACATGGTAAAAATGTACAATGCTATCTGTCAATTTTTGTAAAAGTGCAAGGGTAACCTAGGTACGGAACAATCAGACTATTCTAGAATAAGAGGCAACTTCTAGTTTAATGCTTACTGAGTAAACTATGGAATGCGCAGGAAAAAAGGAAGAAAGGAAACTTTATTCTAAAGAAGATATGGAAAGAGAAAACAAACAGTCAAACAATGCAATGGGGAAGAGGAAAAAGGATATTAAAAGAAAACCCACCATACATGACAGTTAAGTTGGGGTATATTGAAATCACCGTAAATACAAATGCACTCAAGGTCATCTATTGAAAGACAGAAAACATTTTACTGGATATATTAAGTGTAGCTATGAGCTCATTGAAGGAGCCCTGTTATATACATACACAGAGAAAAAATAATAAAGTGATAGAATAAAAATACTATATCAGTATTGACCAAAAAACCAGTACGGTAATGTTAGTAACAGACAAAATAGATTTTATGTCAAAAAGCAATAACAATCACTACATATTAATGCATGGAAAAAATCCGCCGTTAGTCACATTTATATGCACTTAATATTCACAACCTTTAAATATATACAGCAAAACCTGCCAGAAATTCAAGGAGAAATGGACAAATCTGTAATCATAATAGGAGATTTTTAATGGACTAATTTCAGAAATGGGTAGAAAAATCAGAATACATTGGAAATAGTATAGACTTTTGGGATAGCAAAATCAGTAAGTTTGGTTTGATGAAAATGTACATCACAAAGTACTTTAATAAATGAAAATATACAATATTTTAAGTACATAAAGATTTTTAATAAATATTGGCAAAATATTCTTAAAATGAAACTTAACTGAGCAATTAAAATGAATAAGCTAGAGATTCCTGGATCAACATGTACAAATTTCCAAAACAATTTTAAGAGAAAAGAGCAAGTTGTACAATGTCCACACTCTATGACATTATTTACATAAAAGATAAAACCCTGCAAAAGAATGCAGTGCATTCTTGTGTACATATACATATATATGTGCATGTATGTGTGTATGCCTATAGATGTAAAAAGGATATAAACATATGCATGAAGTTCATGATAGTGGTTATACATGGGGATAGAAAAAATAGAGCTGGATCTCCGACAGAAACACTGTGAGCCTCAATTTTATATCTAGTTTTAATATCTGTAAAATCTAAAACAAAACAAATACAATTTTATATTAAGATTTTGTAATTTGGTGGAATGTAGATACAAGTTTATGTTTTTCTATTCATGTTCCCATCAACAGCATGTATACTTATATAATTCTACGCTATTCATTATGTACTATTTATGCTTGTCTAAATGCATGCTTATCATAAAAATTCCTTGAGAAGCCTGAAATGGTCAAGTTATAAGATAAAAATAAAAACTATCTTGCAAACAAGGAAATATCTGGACCTTGAATGATTAACTTAGTTATGTTTTGCAATTCTATTGAACTCAGTGAATTCCAAGTTCTTTATCTTCTATCTCTACCTGAATGAAAATTTGATTTTCCAACCAGCATCAATGTTAAGCATGCAACTCTAACATTCTTTTAATTTTCTTATGTGTATGAGTCCATTCTCACAGTGCTATAAAGACATACTGGAGGTTGAGTAATTTACAAAGAGGTTTAATTGACTCATAGTTACACGTGGCTGGGCAGGCCTCAGGAAACTTACAATCATGGCAGAAGGCCCCTCTTCACAGGGCAGCAGGAGAGAAAAAGAGAACCATCAGGAGAAATGTCAGACACTCATAAACACCATCAGATCTTGTAAGAACTTGCTCATTATCACGAGAACAGCATGGGGGGAACCACCCCCATAATTCAATTATCTCCACCTGGTCCCACCCTTGGCACTTGGGGATTATTACAATTCAAGGTGAGATTTGGGTGGGGACAACAGAGTTCCCATACCATTATGAGAACATAAAATTTAAGAAGTGGAACAAAGTCAGTTAACGTTTATTGTTTCTGAAAGTAAACTTTCATGTTCATCCCCTTTGAGACAAACAGTCAAACAGGTAAAGAGAGGGCTAGATGGAGCTTGCCGCTCACCAGCTGGAGTGTGCTTCGTAGTGCCCAATTTAGAGACAGCAGGTTCCTATGTTGAACGCTTTCTGTGCGTTTCAGAGAGATGTTTATAATTAGCCAGTGCTAGGGCAGCAGCAGCCCCATTCCACATCGTGATATGGTAGTGGGGCCAAGGTTTTATCAGTCTTCAGTATTTCTGGAAGATTTCAATTTAGAACACTGAGAAATGATTTTTCTCCCCTTGTGATTGAATTCATTTCCCCAATTAACAAATATTGATCAGTGAAAATTACATAAGTTCAGTAAAATGCAGTTTTTGTACTTTAATTATGGAGCTACTATATCTCCTCCTATGAAAATACCTTGTCTCCTCTCAGTATTACATTGAATCTCCTCGTTTCCCAAAATAAGATTTCCCTACTAAAATATCAAAAACTAAACTTCCAACATGTGAATGAACAAAGCCAGCTAAGGATAATAGTTGGAGCTGGATATGATAAGGCAAAAATGTCTGGTCTGGGTAATCAATCTTATTACCAATTCTACTAAAATCCCAGACCTGATCGATCATTAGCATTTACTGAGGATTCTTTGTTGCCACTTGAAACTACCCGAATGAGAACCTCTGAGTGGTGGGAACCATGAATTTTCATTTTTAATAAGGTGCTGAGAACAATCTTGGTGATTGTCTATGTTGGCCATGGTTTTCACCTAGACAATGTGTAAATTAATTTGATTGTGCTAATCATTACACAGTGTACATGTATATCAAATCGTCATGTTGTATACTTTAAATATATGCAATTTTTTATTTGTGAATTAAATATATCCTTAAAATCTCAGTGTTCAGGCCATGATTACATCAATTAAATTGGACATGCTGGGAATGGAACCCAGGCACTGGTAGTTTCAAAGTCCTTCAAGTGATTCCAGGGTTATACAAAGATTAAGAATCATTATACTGGTTCAAAAACATTTTTTAAATGCCCAACTATAGTTTGGGTTGCAAGGACAAGAAGGCTTATCTACCTCCAATGCAGGGCAAATAACAATAAAGTATTTAAATTATCTCTTTAAAAAAGTGTTTTTCAACTTTTTATCCTGTCTCCTAATCCCAACAACAGGATGTTTCACTATTCCTTGTACAGTTTCTTATGAAGATGCATTAAAAAGTTATCACTCATTTTCTATTATATATATTAATAGCCACATAGTCTATAACTAGGTTTCTCCTAAAAGGAATAAGACATGCTAAATTTTTTTTCTGTCAATAATTATGCTTCAGCTGAAAAATTAAATTGTTAAAATAAAAATTAAGCATTTGCAAAACTGTTTATAAGGAAGATTCAGAGATATGTAAATATCTAGGCACAATTTGATATCATGTTCATGTTAAAGTATAACTTTCAAAAGTAAAAAAAAAAAAAAAAATGACCATCATACAAATATAAGATGAATGCAGGGCCAGGAGAGGTGGCTCATGCCTATCATCTCAGCACTTGGAGAGGCTGAGTCAAGAGGATCACTGAGCCCAGGAATTTGAGACCAGCCTGGGTAACATAGTGAGACACCATCTCTAAAAAAATTTAAAAAAAAAAAAAATTAGCTGGGCATGGTGACTCATGCCTATAGGCCCAGCTACTCAAGAGGCTGAGGTGGGAGAATCACTTGAGCCCAGGAGGTGGAGGCTGCAGCGAGCTGTGATCATGCCACTGCACTCCAGCCTGAGTAACAGAGCAAGACCCTGTCTCAAAACACAAAGAAACACAAAAAGACATGAATGGATATCAAAGATTTTATTCAACTTGTTAATTGATGAGGGAGTCAGTAAGATTACAAAGCTGGTTCAAAGAGTATTTAAAGAGAGGTAGGTTTTATACCCAATTTAAAATAATGTTAGTCTAAGTTTGTTAAATTGGATAGAAAACTGACTAAAATCCCACTGGTCCATAGTCTGTAACCTTGGGATATATGTTCTCTATCAGACACAAACGATTTGTATCTCTATCAGCCAAAAATCTACAAGTTAAATGTAACTTCATTAAGCTGGGGACCATTTGCTAGCAATGAGTCACGCAAGGTCTATTCCTCCAGAGAAGCCCTTGTGGGGCCTGTTAAATTGCCCCCACAGGACAGTGAGAGACAGACACTCACATTTTTGTCTTATGGTCATGTTGTAAGTAATTTTTAAAATACTCTGTATATCAGCCACTACTTAACCATATTTTCCTTAAGCAACTTTAAATGAAGACATTTTACAAAGTTAAAATACAGATGCTCATACATCACTAGGTGAGGACTACACTCCTTCCCTTTGGGTCCTGACTTGGCCTTAAACTTCCCAGCATAGCCTAAGAAAGTCACTACTCAACACGAGTCAGACCGGGCATAGGTGACCTAACCTCCTTTCCGTGTGAGTATTAAGGTGCGCCTTCGCTCCTGGGTGGAAACATTTCCTGGTGTCACATGGAGTTCAATGGAGCGGACACAGCCTTCCTGCTGCCACTCAACTTGAGAAAGCTCCTGCCTGTAAGTGCTGATCTCAGGGAGGCGACTCCAGGTTTGTTCCTCAGTCCTCCAAGAGCCACCTCCCGCTTTATGCGGCTCAAAAAACTGAGGAAACGGAAAGAACACGCCAGACTCTGGATCAGCGTGCAGCCTGCCTTCCGCTCCAAGCTTCCTGATGGGCGGGCAACAGGCGTACAAAATAATTCAGTTTCCTTAGTAACCGTTTAGAATGATTGAAACGCTACTTTATTAATGAGGTTGCACTTACATAGTCTGTATGAGTTAAAGATAATTTAATACTTAGGACCAGAGTGGTTTTTGTTTTTATTTATTTATTTTTATTTTATTTATTTTATTTTATTTTTTGAGACAGTGTCTCCCTCCGTCGCCCAGGCTGGAGTGCAACGGCGCGATCTCCGCTCACTGCAAGCTTGGCCTCCTGAGTTCACGCCATTCTCTTGCCTCAGCCTCCCCAGCAGCTGGGACTACAGGCGCACGTCACCATGCCCGGCTAATTGTTTTTGTGTTTGTTGTTGTTTGAGACAGAGTCTCGCTCTATCGCCCAGGCTGGAGTGCAGTGGCGCGATCTCGGCTCACTGCAAGCTCCGCCTCCCGGGTTCACGCCGTTCTCCTGCCTCAGCCTCCCGAGTAGCTGGGACTACAGGCGCCTGCCACCTCGCCCGGCTAGTTTTTTGTATTTTTAGTAGAGACAGGGTTGCACCGTGTTAGCCAGGATGGTCTCAATCTCCTGACCTCGTGATCCGCCCGCCTCGGCCTCCCAAAGTGCTGGGATTACAGGCATGAGCCACCGTGCCTGGCCTGCTTTTATTTTTTAACTTAATCCAACCTACTCTTTACTTACTGTTTGCATGCATTATCTCTATTGATTCAATTCATCTTAGGGACAGATTACTCATTGCCCCACAGTGAATATTAAATTTTAATGGTGTAAACTAAAAATAAAATCCTAATCCCCCAACCGACTGAAGAGACTCCCTGTTGACCAAGGAGACCCCAGAAAATCTAAGGTGAATTAAATCTTATAATTTCTATGTTAACATTAATGATGGTAGCTTGTGCCTAAACTCCAAAAGGTGGAAAGTGTTAACAAGGCTTGGTCTGATCGCCCTTCCTGTCATGGCCAGATATTCAGTTTTTAAGGTTTTTCTGGGGTCTCCTTGGCCAACAGGGAGTCTGTTGAGTTGGCTGGGGGCTTAGGGTTTTATTTTTAGTTTACACCGTTAAAATTAAATATTAAACAGACTCTTTGTGGCAATAAGACAGCAAATTGTAAAAAAGGCCTAAAGCTATGCAAGGAAAGGTTGAGTCATGCCCTGCAAACCATAAAATCTTGTTAAATGGGTTTTTTAATTAACCGAGTATAATGTGGTTTACTTTCCAACCTGACTCTAGGATAACATCCTATGGCAGATAGCAGACCCTTTATCTTAACTTAAGCACTTCTTGCTACTGACTTGAAGTCTTCGGACAAAGCTTAACTCTTTCAACCAACTGCCAACTAAAGAATCTCTAAAACCCACCTATACCTTCCAAGCCCCCATTTCAAGATGCCTTGCCTTTTTGGGCTTAACCAATGTATGCCTTTCATGTATTGATATATAATTTTCCCTACAATTTCTGTCTCCCTAAAATGCATGAAACCAAATTGTAACGCCACTGCCTAGGGAACACTTACTCAAGGCTTTTGAGTTTGTGTTTTCTCTAGGCTGCAGTCACTTACATTGGCTCAGAATAAACTCTTTAAAATATTTCACAGTGTTTGGTTTCTTCATTAACAATGGAGACCCACTGGAAACTAAAAAGGTGGAGAATTTCCTTAATGTGAGGTGGACCTAAAGAGAAGTATTTCAGCAGCAGCCCCGAACTTCCTTTGACAGACACCCCCTACCACACCCTCACCTACCATCACTTCCCTCACTGTATCTCTCATTCTCATCCCCTTTTCTCCTGCCTTCCTCCACCACCTGCACTCTTCCTTGTCTCTCAGTCTGATCCTTGTTTCCCCTAGAACCGCTTCTTTCTCCTCTCCACTGTCACTCCCAGCTGCCCTTCCTGGAACTCCTCTCCCTGCTGTTGCTTCACCTTCTCCAGTTTTGGCATCCCCTTCTCTTCCTCACTCCAATATCTCCTCTCACTTCCATGCCCTTTCTGCTCAGATGAGCTCCCTTCCTGGACCTGTGCTTCTCCCCAGGCCCCATCTGGACCTGTCCCGCTCCTCCACTCTCTTGCATCCTCCCCAGCCTTGCCAGCAGGCAGGCAGTTCACTCAGACTTCCCATCCAGGCTTGATTTACTCAGACGCCTGATGGTTATGTCACTGGACAACTTCTCTGAATCATCTTACTACTATGAAAAAGTATAGCCAGGTGCGGTGGCTCATGCCTGTAATCCAGCACTCTGGGAGGCCGAGGCAGGCAGATTACCTGAGGTCGTGAGTTCAAGACCAGCCTGAACAACATGGAGAAACCCCATCTCTACTAAAAACACAAAAAATTAGCCGGGCATGGTGGTGCTTGCCTGTAATCCCAGCTACTCAGGAGGCTGAGGCAGGAGAATCGCTTGAACCTGGGAGGCAGAGAGGTTGTGGTGAGCTGAGATCACACCACTGCACTCTAGCCTGGGCAACAAGAGTGAAGCTCCGTCTAAAGAAAAAATAAAAGAAAGGAAAAAAGAAAAAGCATAAATTTACAGATTTCTCTACTAATCAAAGGGCAATATACCAGTGTTCCTTGTTTTAGGCCGGGTTCTGACTAATAGTAACACCTCATCAGAACTGGTAAAGTCGCAAAACTACTAGGAAACCCACTAGCCTAGGATAGAATGAAAATCTGACCCTCAGTGATAAAGAATTGACTTAAGACTTCTAGGAAGGGAACCAACACAGATGCCCACTTGCAAATCTCCTTAAAATGAGTTTGGAAGAAGATAATTTCCTCTACTTTAGGAAATGGCTAAAACCTCATACTGGCAACTTCTCAGCACACTGCACCTAATATAATAATGCTTTGAAGCAAATGGAAAGAAACTGTTTGGAACTGATAAAATCCTCATGATGCCAAGCATAAGCTCAATGGGTCCCTGAAGCCACCCCTACTCTGGCAGTGGGAGCTCTCCTGTGTTTAAGAAAATAATCATTATTGATGCTTGTTAAGGGACTGAAAGGCAAACTATTCCGGGGACTACTACAGTGGGGCTTTGCAGTGAAGAGAGAGATTGGACTCAACTCTGAATACAACAAGGAAAACTTGCAGGTGTACAGACAAGGATCAAACTGTGGGTGGGGGTGAATGGAAAATTATTAAGGTGGGGTAATGCTTTGCTAAACTGACCTACCCTGCAGACCCAGGGTAACCAGGGATCACCTGGGGGTAGTGAGCATGAGGAATTTGATCAGATGTGGATAGTGATGTAAATCCAAAAGTCTCTGAGCCAAGTCTCAATCAATCTAGAAATTTTATTTTTCCAAGGTTAAGGATGTACCCGTGACACAGCCTTGGGAGTTTCTGATGACTTGTGCCCAAGTTGGGGGTACAGCTTAGTTTTATACATTTTGAGGAGACATGAGACATCAATTATGTGTCATTTTAGGCAGACGTCAATAAATTATGTGTAACACGTTCATTGTTTCAGTTTGGAAAGACGGGACAACTCAAAGTGGGAACTTCCAGGGGATAGATAGATGAGAGACACTTGCATTCTTTTAAGTCTTTGATCAGCCTTTCGCTGAATCACAGTTTACATGTGAGAGAAGGGGTAGAGAAATAGTCACTTAAGCCTCAGTCTGGCTCAGTGAATCTGCATTTTTGTATAAATGATAGGATAGAGGAACAATCAGATATGCACTTGTCTCGGGTGAGCAGAAAGATGACTTTAAGTTCTGTCCTTTGTACCATACCTGTGAAGATAAGCCATCAATTTACATTGACAGGCCGGGCGCGGTGGCTCAAGCCTGTAATCCCAGCACTTTGGGAGGCCAAAGTGGGTGGATCACAAGGTCAAGAGTTCGGGACCAGCCTGGCCCATATGGTGAAACCGCATCTCTACTAAAAATACAAAATTAGCTGGGCGTGGTAGCGCGCTCGTGTAATCCCAGGTACTTGAGAGGCTGAGGCAGGAGAATCACTTGAACCCAGGAGGTGGAGGCTGCAGTGAGCTAAGATCGCATCATTGCTCTCCAGCTTGGGCAAAAAGAGAGAAACTGTCTCAAAAAAAAAAAAAAAAAAATTTTTTAACATTGACAGTGACATTCAACAGAACTGTTTTAAGGTAAAGACTGTGAGGCCCACAAGGAGTTTCACTGTGGGCAAGTTGTGAGGGAGACATGTGGCTTTTTTACCTTTGCAACTGTCCTGTTTAGGAAGAAAACAGGGGCAGGTTTGCCTGATGTGTTTCCCAGCTTGACTTTTCCCTTTGGCTTAGTGATTTTGGGGGTCCCAAGATTTACTCTCTTTTCACAGGGATCAGATTTTGATGTTGGCAGATTCTGGCTAAATGGGCTTGACAGAATTACTGCTAACGCTAGGCTATTGAGAACATACCCAAAGACGAAGTCCAGTTGAAAACAAGCTGAGAGGACCCCGAGGTGAGTTTGGTCAAGACGATAATCTTTGTCAGGAGTCAAACACAATATGTGAACAGGGAATGGGCACCCATTAGAGAAGGACACCTTAGTTCAGATGGGCAGTGAGTGAACTCAGGGAGGGACAGGGAAAGGAGCAATTTTAAATTAGTCTGTCTCTTAAAATTAACTTCAAAAGTGTGACTGGAGCCAAGTCAACAATCCAGCTGCTGACCAACGGCGGCCCTGCAAAAGCCAAGTGCTCACTGACCCACCCAGCGAAAACCCTGTGAATTGTGAGCAAATGTTGTAAACTAGACTGTACATATGGAACCTGCTCCACTGAAAGTGGGGTCAAAAAGAGCCCACACCCAAAAGCAATTGGTTATACAAAGAGATGCTTAGACTCTCCAGTGTTTACAGAAAATGATACTTAAGTAAGAAGGAAACATTTGCCACCCATCCCATTGGCAAAAATTAAAATCATTAATGAGCCCTAATAATAGAAAGCATGCAGGCACTAGTACTCTCTTGACAAAGTATTAGTGGTTCTGTAATGGTAGAAACACATTGGGAAGCAGTGGTACTCCACGCATCACGTTATGAAACAGGCTTGCCGTTTATAGAATAATTTCACTCTCAGAATTGTCCTTAGAAATTAATTTCACATGAGTTTATAGAAATAAGTGCATGAATACTTATTGCATCTATGAATACGGAAGTGCTTATACAGCGGACTCTGCATTTGTCTATGAAATATACTAGGTAGCTGTTGGAGAGAAACAGGCAGATATTTTTAAATCAAACAAAATATCTTGCTAAGACATACTGTAAACTGGAGAGTTGTAGAATAATATATATTCATGTAAAATGCATCTGTAGATGCATAAATATGTACGCACATGCATCAAAATAAAAGAGGGTGATGCCAACCAAATTTGTGACTATGAAAACTTCCAGGCAGACTAAAGTGAGAATTGAAGAGGAAATTTCTACTTTTCTATATTTTTCTTTTGTGTATGGATTTTTTGCATATTTTATAAAACTAAAACACATTCATGAATGACATTTATGATAAAAAGGGAAGAAACACAGCAGAAATTCACTGTAGAAAAAGAGGTTTGACAAATTCATCACTTCTTTTTTCAAAACCTAATAAAACAAATCACAATACTAATCAGAATAAAAGATAATAAAAATATACAAAACATAAATAGCAAACCTAAAACATTTGAAGATTTAAAGTAACTGAAGTTCAGAAGCTATTAAACTATTTTAACAGAATGCTGTGTAGAAAGCTATAATAAATAGCAAACTTATTTTGCACCTGTTATGTGCCAAGAACTGGTTATGTGTTTTACAAATATTAATTTCTGAAAACTCTTTAAGATAAGTGTCATTGTCCCATTTTACAGATGAGGAAATTGAGGCACAGAGAGTTTAAGTAATTGCTGTGATGCCACAGAGTTGCAGTAATGAAGCTTGGACGGAATGCTGTAAATATGGCTCCAGAGGCCTTGATCTGAAGCTCTGTTTTCCACCAAACCCCCCAGCACAAATCAACAGTCAGCTCTATACTTAATTATAAAACATGAAATGCTTTTCCACTATCATTAGTAGCAACCCAAAGGTTCCCAGCCATATACCAGTAAACTCTAACAAGAGAATAAAAAAGAGGGGGCAATGTTAGAAGACAATAAAGTGGTCATTCTTTGCAAATGAAAGAATGGAATAACCAGGGGAAATCTGAAACCACTGAGAGTGTGGCAAGCCAGAAGTTAGGTTATAATGTGACAAAATTAATATATAAAATTCAAAGTTTCTTCCATATCACCAGTGCAGTTAGAAAATAAAACAAAAGGTTGGCCCGGTGCGGTGGCTCAAGCCTGTAATTCCAGCACTTTGGGAGGCCAAAGCAGGCAGATCACCTGAGGTCGTGAATCACGAGGTCAGCAGTTCGAGACCAGCCTGGCCAACATGGTGAAACCCCGCCTCTACTAAAAATACAAAAAATTAGCTGGGTGTAGTGGCGGGCGCCTGTAGTCACAGCTACTTGGGAGGCTGAGGCAGGAGAATGGCTTGACTTTAGAAGGCGGGTTCAAGCCACTGCACTCCAGCCCAGGCGATAGAGTGACCAAAAAAAAAAAAAAAAAAAAAAAAGAAAATTTATTAGAAAAGCAAAACTCAAGAAAATGAAATGGAATTTAGCTATGTACAGAAATTATTAGCGATGTGAATATGTGAGTCAGTAATGACATTAAATTCTGTCTATAGAAAAGGTAGACTTTAAAGTGAATCTTAAAAAGGACAAAGTGATTGCCACTTAAAAGGCGTGACTTAACTACATCCCTGAACAAAGTTCAAAAATATCTTTATAAACACCACCAGCAGCCATTCAACAGCATACATTCATCATGTTCAACAACTAATCAAATATTAGAAAGATAGGACTCATACATTTGAGAAAATCAATCAGCAGAAATAGATCTCAAAGTGATTCAAACAATACACTTAGCATTAAAACATGAATGCTAAGGACATTTAAACAGATATAAAATGTATTCCATATGATCAAAAAAGTTGGAAAACATGAGCACCATGAGGTAGGGAATGGTACATGCAAAATAAGCCCCAAACAAACTTCTAGAAATGAAATACAACATCTAAAATATCTAAAATGAAAAGTATACTTGATGGAATAAACAGCATCAGACACTATAGACAAAAAGATGCGTGAACCTGGAGACACAGGAATAAAAACTACCCAAAATGACACACAGAGATCAACAAAAGATCAGAAAAAATATCAGTGAGCAGTGGGACAGCACAAGTGACAAGGCATGTGAGTAACTGGAGTTTGGACAAGGTTGGGGGCAGGATATTTAAAGAAATAATAGCCAATTATTTTTAAAAATATGATGAAAACTGTCAAAACCCAAAGTTCCAAGATACCTAAAAGCATCCAAGCAGAAGAAACAAGAAGAAAGCCATATCAGGCACCTCATAATAAAATTGTTGAAAACTTGGTTTAAAAAAAGAAAATACTAAAAGCAGCTGTAGAAAAAGGACATATTACATAAATGGGCAAAAATATTTTTTACATAACAAGAAATTAAAATGTCTCATTAGAAAAAAAGTAAAGCAGAAGAAAATGAAGCAACATTTTAAAAGTAACAAAAGAAGAAAATGATCTTTAAATTCCATACATAGAAAAATATTTTTAAAAGACAAAGGCAAAATAAAACCTTTGAGACATACAAAATCTGAGAGAACTAATTGCTAGCATACCTGCAGTACAAGAAATATTAAAGGAAGCCCCTCAAAGTCACAAGACATTATAAAAGACAGAATGAAGAAAATCAGAAATCGCAAGTATATGGTTAAATACACAATTTTTTTCTCATTTTAAAATCTCTGTTAAGGCAATTGTTTAAAGAAAAAATAATGGGAAGCCTCACACACTGTTGGTGGGCATGTAAATTAGTATACATATTATGAAAAATAGTATGGAGGTTCCTCAAAAAATTAAAAACAGAACTACCATATAATCCAGAAATCCCCCTACTGGGTATAGACTCAAAGGAAAGGAAATCAGTACCTAAAAGCGGTATCTGCATTCCCGTATCTTTGCAGAACTATTCACAAAAGGCAAGAGATGGAGTCAACCTAAGTGCCCTTCAATGGATGAAGGGATAAAGAAATTGTGGGCTGGGCACCGTGGCTCTCACCTGTAATCCCAGTACTTTGGGAGGCCGAGGCAGGTGGATCATGAGGTCAAGAGATTGACACCATCCTGACCAACATGGTGAAACCCCATCTCTAGTGAAAATACAAAAATTAGCTGGGCATGGTGGTGCACGCCTGTAATCCTAGCTACTTAGGAGGCTGAGTCAGGAGAATCACTTGAACCCAGAGGCAGAAGTGGCAGTGAGCCAAGATTGCACCACTGCACTCCAGCCTGGTGACAGAGCAAGATTCCATCTCAAAAAAAAAAAAAAAAAAACAAAAAACAGAAATTTTGGTGTATATATACACAGTGGAATACTATCCAGTCATCAAAAGGAAAGAAATCCTGTTGTTTTTGACAACATGGATGAACCCAGAGGATATCATGTTAAGCGAAATAAGCCAGGCACAGAAAGACAAATACTGCATGATCTCACTTATGTGGAATCTAAAAACATTGATCTCATACAAGTAGAGAATAGAATGGTGGTACCAGGATCTGGGGTGTTCGATGATAGTGGTTGGTGTTGGGGGCAGAGAGATGAGGAAATGTTGGTCAAAGAATCCAAAATTTTACTTAGGTAAGAGGAATAAATTTAAGAGAACTATTGTACAATATGCTGACTATAGTTAGTTAACCATAGATCGTACTGTTGAAAAATGCCGAGAGAGGGGTGTGATATGTTCCCACCACAAAAATGATACCTCTGCTATATTAAATGATATTAATACGGAAAATTAAGTTAAATAAGATGTGCATGACATTAAATTTATATTAAAATTTTAAGTAGCAACTATAATATATATATTTCTTTGAGTCAGAGTCTTGCTGTGATGCCCAGGCTGGAGTGCAGTGGCGAGATCCTGGCTCACTGCAAACTCTGCTTCCGGGGTTCAAGTGATTCTCCTGCCTCAGCTTCCCAAGTAGCTGGGACTACAGGTATGCACCACCATGCCCAGCTGATTTTTGTATTTTTAGCAGAGACGAGGTTTTACCGTATTGGCCAGGCTGGTCTCGAACTCCTGACCTCAAGTGATCTGCCAGCCTCAGCCTCCCAAGGAGCTGGGATTACAGGTGTGAGCCACCGTACCCAGCCAACTATAATAACTTTTAAGTTATTCTATCGGTAAGCTGAATCACATTATCAAAATTACGTATTTAGCTTTGGTTTGCTCATTGCATATGACCACAATTGTGTTTGAAAATGTATTTAATCTAGTAATGACAGTAGTAGAAAGGGAATTTGGCTAGCAGGTATGAGACTGCTTTCTAAGCACATCTCTGCAAATGACTCACTCTTGCTACTTTACCAAACAAATGGTAATTTTATCACACTAAATCATATATCAAAATAGCCTAAAAGCTATAATTGTTATATGAATGCAAATTGTATTATCATTAATTTTACTATTAAGAACATAATTTTACATAAATTGGGTCTGTTCACTGTTTTTATACGTACACATTTCCAAACAAGTGCAATTAATATGGCAGTCATTTGATGAGGCCCATGTTAGCGGTGGGATAAATTTTCCATTGTGTTTTTCTATCATTAGGTAATAACTTCAAATTGTCCATTTGGAAGATAAAAGTGTAGAGCATTCCACAAGTATTTGGGCCAAACGAGTAGCTTTTATTTCTTTTTTATTTGTTTTATATTTTGGTATTTTCTGCCTCTTTAGATTTGGAACACAAGTTAGACTGATGAAAGTATTAATAGCTACCATTTATTAATTGGCATTATATTATGACAATAAAATGATGTCCATAATAGCAAAATGAATAATAACAATACATACAATTTGTGTTCATATAACAGTTATAGCTTTCAGGCTACTTTGATATATGATTTCGTGCAATAAAATTACCATTTGTTTAGTAAAGTAGAAAGTCATTTGGAGAGATGTAATTAAAGCTGTCTGCATTTAAACCCTGACTCTGTCATTCACTACCCTTGCGACGTTACAAAGTTGTTAATTTCTTAGCCTCACTTTCCTCATCGGTAAAATGTGAATAAACACATCTAGCACAGTAGGGGATGGTGAGGCTTGAATAAAGTAGTTCATATTGAACTTTTAGAAGACTCCCAGTACATAGTAAGGACTTAAACTATTCCTTCTGTTACCCTCCATCATATTAATATTTGTTGTGGAGTAAATTACTTGAAAACACTCTGTAGTGCATGTGTATAAGGGCATTGTAATTAGCACTTTAGTGGTGATTAATGCATTTAGGAAGTATCCCTTCTCTGAATCAATACCTTAAGCTTAGATAATTCACACAGTGGTGCCCAAACTAATTTCTTAGTTGGCGCAATTGCTGTCCTTTTGCAGTCGTGATTGGAAATAGTAGTATGGCAGAGCTTGCCACCTTTGCACACATAGGACCTAAGAAACAAGGTCCTGGGCTGACCCTGCTGCTTTCACTGCAGTTCGCATTTTGCCGCCAGACCCAGGTGTAAGTCCTGCCTGCTGAGCTCGACATCAGCATCCAGGACATTTTCTCTGAGAAGAGCCTTTCATGACAAGTGTCTCTGAGGTTCTGGCAGCAGTGGGCATGGCTCCTGCACGTGTGTGTGTTTGGCAGGATGTGCACCAAAACCTGCTTCCACTGTGACTGACTTATTGGTGGCCAAGGCTGTAGAGATAGAACCGCTATATGATGACACCTACTGATACCAAAATAACTTGACATTTGCCACAGCACCAAATTTTGTGGGGCCATCTTGCCCCACTTTGCCAGATTCTGTGACAAGCACTTTGCTTACAGTGTGTCAGTGACTTTTCTTTTTCTTTCTTTCTCTTTTTTTTTTTTTTTTGAGACGGAATCTCGCTCTTGTTGCCCAGGCTGGAATGCAATGGCGCAATCTCGGCTCACAGCAACCTCCACCTCCTGGGTTCAAGCGATTCTCCTGCCTCAGCCTTCTGAGTAGTTGGGATTACAGGCACCAGCCGCCGCATCCGGCTAACTTTTGTATTTTTAGTAGAGACAGGGTTTCTCCATGTTGGCCAGGCTGCTCTCGAACTCCCGACCTCAGGTGATCCGCCTGCCCCAGCCTCCCAGAGTCCTGGGATTACAGGCGTGAGCCACTGCACCCAGCCATCTCACTGACTTTTCATAAAGATTTCATAAGATTCCTCGTCTTACAGATGGGGAATCTACGGGTCAGGAAGAGAAGCAGCCCTTCTCGCAAGGAAACCATGTTAGTGACAGCACTTGGACCCAGGAGGTCTGACCAGAAACCCCAAGCCCTGGATCAATACCCTATGTTTTCCCAATGCAAACAGTTCATTGGCTATTTTATAGACCCTTAAACATTAGTGATTGCAAAAGTCCTGCACTAATGTTAAACAGATTATATGGTACAGATAGATCAGCTGCTATGTTTCCATGAAATCCTTTTATTTTAGGAAGTGCATGCTCTTTGAACACATTTTATTTGTTTCCCCCAAATGTTACTTGGTACTGATTCATGTAGCACATTCATTCAGCCTTCACTGTTGCTATTGTCATCTGGCTCCTTAGAGTTGTTTCATAGTTTGAATTACATACTATTCTTAGTAAAATGCTTGTTAAATAGTTGAAAGAGTTTTTTTTTTTTTTCTAATTTAAATATTTGGAAGCAAAATAGAATACTTCTTGGCCCATTATTAAACAATTAACTCAAGTAGAATATATTTGGAATTCCCTCCCACTGTTTTGTTTAAACACCCAGCTTTATGCTGCAAGGAAGAAAATGGTAAGTTTTGCTTTTATACTCTCTTGTACATAAGAGAACTCTATGGTGCATTTTCATAATAGCCTAACCCAAATTTTCTTGGCCAATCTTCCTAGACTTATCATGACAATCAGATCTTTTTAGCTCTGCCTTTGCTGGATGATTCTATGCAGGGTTTTGTGAAGTGAAACTTGTAGGATGGGTTGCCCATGAGTACAAATAGAATGTGTTCACTCTGACCTCCATCTAGTTAGCATCTGGGGGAAAGAGGCTGTCAAACAACAGGAGGTAAATTATACTTCTTCTTCTCACAAATATTACACGAGAATGTGCGAGAAATTTTAATTTATGTGAGCGGAAAGACCAGAGGAATGGGTTAATCCTGACAAATAATCTATGTTTAAAATAATCTATATTTAAAGATATTTTGAACAAATGAAATTTATTCAAAGTTGTACGGACAGATGGTGCAGTTAAATTAAGTCTTCTGCATTTGCTTAAATATGGTTGCTGAATGTGTCATTTGAAAAAACTACAATAACAAGTTATTCACATAAAAATATTTGTCAGTGGGTAAATTGTGTGTGCATGCCTGCATGTGTGTGTGTGTCTTAAAGAGTAGATACTTTGATTATTGTTTTTAAAGAAAAAACCTAAAATCAATCATGTGAAGGCCCGTTTGATCTTATCCCATTGTAAACTGGAACAAGACTCCAAGGGACTTTGGAAATGATCTCATTTAAGCGGTGTGGTGTGTCCTTTGTGTGCTAGAAGTTTGAACATAATTAGGCAAAGATAAAATAATGTTTATAATCCTTATGCCTTATTTCATCTATGTTATAAAGCCTCAAATATTATGGGGAGATGAGGCTAATGAAACCAGGTAGCTTTACTTCTTAGACAATGAGCCATTTTGCAAAAACAGATTTTCATCTAAACAGTGCCATTTTTAAAGTTTTCTATTTTAATCATCTTGCAAAAATCAATCAAACAGGACTATAATAGAGTAACTTACAGTAAACCAATACTTTCACTGAGAGCAACTAGAAGAGCTAGGTGAAAATACACAAAACATCTGTATTAGCCAACCAGGACCTCTGAGGTCAAATTCCAGAGAGATGAAAAGCTCACTTACGGTGATTAAGTGAAGAAATAATGGAGGTCCCATACATTTTTATCCTAGTTGTTCACAATGTTAACATTTCAAAATATCAGGGTAAAATATCACAAAGAGTATATTGATAGAATCCACTGATCAGATTGTCCTAGTATTATTCGTACTACCCGTGTGCATACGTGTATGTGTTTACTTCTACACAATTTTATTACATGTGCAGGTTTGTGTGTCCACCACTACAGTTGCGATAAAGTTTCAGCAACACAGGATTCCTTGTGTTGCCTTTGGATAATAATGCTTACCTCTCTCATGTCTACCCCCACCCCCACCCACCCCTAAACCCTAGAAGCCATTGATCTCTTCTCCAATCATAACATTTTATTATTTCAAAAATGCTAAATAGATGAAATCACACAGTATGTAACCTCTTGGGATTGGCTTTCTTTACAAAGCATAATTCCCAGAAGATTATTCCAAGTTGTGTATTCATGATTTGTTCCTTTTTATTGTTGACTATGATCCCAAGGTATACATGAGTCATGATTTGATCATTCATCCACTGATGACATTCAGGTTGTTTCTGGATTTGGCTATTTTGCACAAAGCTTCTTTAAGAAGTCATGCACAGGTTTCATGTAGACATAAAGTTTCATTACTCCGGAATAAATGCCAAAGAGTACAGTTTGTATAAAATGTATAAAATACATCCAAATGTATTTTATATACTAGTTCTTGGTCAGATATGTGGCTTACGAGTATTTCCTATCTGTAATTTGTCTCTTCGTCCTTTTAACATGGGCTATCACTGAGCAAAAGTTACTAATTTAGATGAGATCAATTTGCCATATTTTTATATGAATCACACATATGGAGTCAAGTTCAAGTACTCTTCATTTATTTTTACAAATTCCCCAATTTTTCTTTTATCTTTCTTGCAAAACTGAGAGTTTTATATTTTAATTTGAGTCTGTGATCCATAGTGAGTTAATACTTATATAGGATGCAAAGTTTAGTTGGAGGCTTCCTTTTTATACATATGGGTCCTATTGCTCCAACATCATTTGTTGAATAAGCATCCCTTTCTTTATTGAATTGCTTTAGCACCAGTGTCAATAATCAGTTGGGGTACTTCCATTCTGGATAAGATAAGATTCTGAAGACTCCTTTACCCTCTTCTCTCCAGCAGTTACAACTGTATGCCCTGGAAATAATGCAAGAAGTGACTACATGTGATTTCTGAGGGGTAGAAAGAGGAAGGTGAACTGCTTTGAATGAATGCCAGGACTGAAGGAGAAACAGGACAACTGAGGTCTCTCATCTCCTCACCCAACACAAGAACAAAGGCTGTCCAACCCTGGTGTTTCTTACCAATATGAAGGTAGCCCCATTTGCGTATTTCTCCTAAAACTGAATGGCAATCCTGAATACAACGGCAAGTCAGTCCAGCACCACTGCTAACATTAAGCAGCCGGGGTGGTGTTTTTTACCACTGAACCTGGGGCTCCCCTCTACCACTGAGAGATACAGTGTGCCCAGACGGCACTAGAAAGAGAAACCACACTACAACAAGTGCCTAGCCCAGGAAGCTGCTTTGTCTTCACAGGCCTGAGATGCCACTCCACCACCCAGAGACATCAGAGTAGCCAAGGGGCACCACCAGGGAGTATTCTGCCAGAACAAGCACAAGAGCACAGATGCATTCTCCATGCCCCAGACAAAGAGGATCCTACCAGCAAGCCCCAAGTTAGGGAAGTCTCTTTATCTCCACAGGCCTAAGATTCCCCTCCCTCACAGAACGACATTGGTGGTCTAGCCTGGAGAAACCCCACACGGCCCTTTAGGCATGACAAGTGGTAACTAGAGGGGGCCCCTGTGGTAACAGGTAAACTGAGGAGAACAAAATAGGACCATGAGGCTCCTTAATGAGATTAACACTGATTATGCATTCAAAATTATGGAGTCCAGAAAGCAGTCGATGACATAGTGAAAGCACTAAAAGAAAAACGCTGTCAACAACAATTCTATATTCATCAAAAAAACCTTTCAAAAACACAAGAGAGATTATGATAGTCTCAGATAAACAAACACTGGAGAATTTATCATTAGACCACCTGCTTTACAAGAATACTGAAGAGAGTCCTTCTAGCTCAAAGGAAAAGACACTAGCCAGTAACTCAAAGCCACATAAAAAATAAAGAATACTGGTAAAGGTAACTATATAGGTAAATACAAAAGACAGTATAAACAGATTTCTGTTTTCCTTTGTAACTTTTATTTTTCTACCTGATTGAAAAGACAACTGAATAAAGTAATAATTACAAAAAATTGATGGACCTATCATGTACAAAGAGGTCATTTGTATAATAATGGTGCCACAAGAGGAAGGAAAGAATAGTGCTTCATAAGAGCGAAGCTGCTATATACCAATAATATTATGTCAGCATTAATGAAAACAAAAATGTTACAAATTAAGAAGTTAATTGTGATCACCAAGGCAACCATGAAGAATATAAATTGAAAAATGTAGTAAAAGAAAAACCAGAAGAATTAAAATCATAGAGTAGAAAATATTGATTTAATACAAAAGAATATAGTAATGGAGTATTAAATGAACAAAAATTACATATTACACAGAGAAACCAAATGACACAGCGACAGACACAAAACATACTTTAAAAGGTACATTAAGTCTAAATGGTCAGAGATGAGAAGATTAGATACAATAGAACAAAATAAAAATGATCCAACTATATGTTGTCTATAAGAGACACAGACTAGATTCAAAGACATACAAGTTGAAAGTAAAAAAGTGGAAAAATACATTAGGCAACCTTTAACTGTAAGAATGCTAGAATAGCTATACATATCAGACAATTAGAGTTTATACAAAAGATGTCAATAGACATAAAGATAGGTAGTTTATGATAATAAAAGTATTTGTACATCAAGAAATTATAGCAATTATAAGTATATATGAACCTAAAAATGGAGCCCCATAATACACAGAGAAAAATGATACAGTTGAAGACACAAACAGACAATTCAACAATACTAGTTAGTAACTTCAACATCATATTTTTAATAATAGAATGATTTGACAAAAATAGAAGAAAATAGAAGACTTGAACAACACTGGGCACCGACAACATTTAACAGACATTTTAAAAACCGTCTACCTAACAGCAGGAAAATAGATATTCTCCTCAGTGTGCATGGAGCATTTTCCAGAACAGACCATGTGCTAGGCCACAAAACAAGTCTCAGTACATTTAAAAAGGCTGAAATTATATAAAGTGTCTCCTCTGATCACGTGGAATAAAGCTGGAAATAAATAGGAATTTTTTTAAAATTACAAATATGTGAAAATTAAAAACCCACTACTAAATAACCCGTGATTAAGAAGGAAGTTTTAAAAAGAAACTTAGTAAATACTTTGATATGAATGAAGAACACAAAATGCCAAATTTTGGGATGTAAATGAAAGCAGTTAATCCTTATTTTGGAGTGCAGCTAAAGCAGTGCTTAGAGAGAAATGTATAGCCCAAAGCACTTATATTAAGAAAAGAAGAAAGATCTCAAATCAGTAATCTGGACTGTCACCTTAAGTATAAAAATAAATACAAACTTAAATCAAAATAAAAAGAAACAATACAGATTATAGTAGAAATGATATAAAGAGTAAGAAAACAATACATACAATAAACAATACTAGAAATTAGTACTTTGAAAAGATCAATAAAATTGACAAAACTAAGCTATAATGACCATTAAAAGATGTTCAGTCTGGGTGCAGTGGCTTATACCTGTAATCCCAGCACTTCAAGGGGCCAAGGAGGGCAAATATCTTGAGCCCAGGAGCTCAAGACCAGCCTGGGCAACAAGTTAAAACCTTTTCTCTACAATTAAAAAAAAAGAAAGAAAATACAAAAATTAGCCAGGCTTGTTGGTACATGCCTATAGTCCCAGATACTTGGGAGGGTGAGGAGGGAGGATTGTTTGAACCCAGGAACCAGAGGCTGCAGTGAGCTGTGATTGCGCCACTGCACTCCAGCCTAAGTTGACAGAATGAAACCCTGTCTTTAAAAAAAAAAAAAAAAAAAGTGCAATTGACTTTTAACAAGTATACCAAAACCATTCAATGGAAAAAGAACAGTGTCTTCTAGAAATAATTCTAGAAAAATGGATATCCACATGCAAAAGAATAAAGTTTGACCCTTACCTTAATCTATATACAAAAAATGGCTCAAAATGAAATAAAAAGACCTCAATTAAAGAGCTAAAATTATAAAACTCGAATAAAACAAGGGCAAACCTTCATGATCTTGGATTTGGCAATGTTTTCTTAAATACATCAAAGGTATAGACAACAAAAGAAAAAAAGATAAATGAAACTTCATTAAAATTAAAAATCTATGTGACTCAAAGGACACTATGAAGAGAGTGAGACGACGAACCATAGAATGGAAAAAACTATTTGCAATCCATATATCTGATAAGGACCTAATACCAAAAATATATAAAATCTCTTACTACTCAACAGCCAAAAAGCAAACAGTTCAATTAAAAATTGGGCAAAGGACTTGAATAGAATTTTTCCAAAGAAGATATAAATGGCTCATAAGCAAACAAAAGATTGCCAATTTCATTAGTCATTAGGAAAATACAAATTAAAATCATGAAATACCACTCCACAACTACTAAGACAACTATAATAAAACAAAGCAAAAGCAGAAAATAAGCATTGACAAAGATATAATAAAATTGAAGTTCTTATACATTTCTGATTGAAACGTAAAGTCGTACAGGCACTGTGGAAAACAATTTGGCAGTTTCTCAAAAAGTTAAACATAGAATTACCATGTGACCTACCAATTCCTTGTCTACTTATATAACCAAAAGATCTAAAAATAGAGACTCAAATAGATACTTGTACACCACGTTCAAAGCAGTGTTATTCACAAGAGTCAAAATGTGAAAAGAACCCAAGTGTCCATTAACAGATGTATAGATAAACAAAATGCAATCTATTCATGCAATGGAATATTACTCAGCCTTAAAAATGAAATTCTAACACATGCTACAACATAGGTGAACTTTGAAAATCTTATTCTAAGTTAAAAAAGCCAAATGTAAAAGAAGAAATATTATATGATTTCACTTATATAAGGTACCTAGAATAGGCAAATTCATAGATAAAGAAAGCAGATTATAGATTACCAGGGGCTGTGATAGGGAGAAATGGAGATTTATCAGTTAATGGGTGCAAAGTTTCTGTTAGAGTGATGAAAATGTTTTGAAATAACTGTAGATAGTATTGATAAATGTACAACACTGCGAATATAATTGATGCCACTGAGTTATACACTTAAAATAGTTAAAATGGCAAATTTTATGTTATATTTTACCACAATAAAAAAATTGCATAGTGTTATCCTTCCTGCATTAGTCTTTTCTGAAACTATTTGATCTCTCTCATTTGCTTCTCCACATAAATTTTCTAATCAGCTTTTCTATATCTACAGATAATTCTGTTGGGATTTGGATAAGAATTACATTAGACTTACAGATTTGGGAAGAACTAACACCTTTGCTATGAAGATAAACACAGAATGTTTGTCCATTTATTTACTCTTTGATTTGTTTCATTTATATTTTGTAGTTTTCAGTAAACAGAATCCGAGAAGGCTTTGTTGGAATATACCTTTTAGCTATGTTCTTTTTGAGTTTTTTAGTAACTGTAAATGGTATGATGCTTTTAATTTTGGTTTCCAATTTTTCCACTGCTAGTATATACAGAGATGACTGGTTTTTGTATGTTGACTTTGCATCTTTCAACTGAGTTTTTTTAAGACTCTGGAATTTTCCATGCAAGAGGCTAAATCAGGAAAGGCACTGATCCTCCCCTTGTTCTCTTTACCTCCCATAGAACAGCTTGTGGGTAGACGGTCAGGTGGACCAGCCCAGACATGAGGGTCTGGGGGACATCTCACTTTAGAGGGAGCCCCACACAAAAGGCTTCTGCAGTTTTGTGGGCCCCGGGGGCTGAGAGCAGGGACTGGAGAAAGCCTAGGAGCAGAAGAGCACTGAGTTCTGAGTTGGAGTAGGGCAAGTGTCTTTCAGGTCACCCCTCGCCTCAGAAGGTCTTGTTCAAAGTGCCTGAGGATGCCTCTGCAGCTGGCCTCCATATATAGTCACTCGGGCTGGAAATACAGCTATGAATGACAGCATGGCTGGGCAGGAGGCCTGAGTCCTTGACTGCAGCTCCCTGAAGAGCCTACCATGTCCTGGCAGGCCCCCTAGTCTGATGTGCACAGGGCAGGGCAGGGCCCCCAAGTCTGCTGTGACTACCCACGTGGGACCTGAGAGATGACACAGAGGGTTCTGGCCTCACCACTTCCACTCAACTCCTGGATTTTTTAGGACTGAAGTGAGAAACATGGGCTATTTATCATGGACTGGAATAGGTTAGACTTTGAGGGGCTCTGTCAAGGGCTAGGTAATTTGTTAGAGCCAACAGAGGACCAAAAGACCCATACTGGGATCACAGTCCCTCTACGCAGGATGATGGGGCCCACCTGGAGGACTGGGTCTCAGTATGAGCTCTGTCTCAATACAGTGTCTACCAAACCAGGAAGATGTCTCCTGGACTATCTGGCTTTACTTTAGAGAGTTAAGAGCTTAAAAAGAAAAGTTTTTATGTGAACCTTTTTTGCTTGGCCTGAGGCAAGTGAGCTCTGACCAGTAAGATGAAGCTGTCATGTATGTCTGCCAGGGCTGAAGCCTTGTCATGAAAATCAGATTCATACGGGAGAAGCGTAATCCCAAGGGGCACACATGGTTCCTCTGCTTGGAAATAAAGAGTCTGTGATGTCAGGGCACCCCAAGTAAGACATTTATTAATGAAGTAGTCAAGTTAACAGGGTTTTGAATGGAGCCTTTTATCACGGGGACTCTTATCCTGGGCTTTTTAGTTTCATCTGAATAATTTAGTCTCTGGCTTTAGAGGAACTGCCTGAGGCAGTCGTTTTCACAGTTTTGTTTGTCTATGACATCAGTTTAGCAGCCTTTGGAGTGTAGATGTCATTTGGAGGTGTTCTGGTGGCAGCCGAGACTGTCTCTCAGGGTCAGGGTGGCAAGCGTGAGTATAGGCTCAGCAGTCAGTCTGAACCTACAGCACTCACCAGTGCTGGGATAGGCAGTGTGGCAAGGTTTTTGGGTTTTGTTTTGGAGGCATGGGAACGAGGAAAAAGCTTTACAGAGCACGCAGTTTGACAAAACAAAGATAATTAACGTCTTTTTCTCTCCCCTGTATCCTTCTAGGAGTTGGAGTTTTGTGTTTCCTTTGATGTTGGTTGTTGCTGTCATTAGTGTGTCTTCTTTAACCAAGACTTCGTATTCTTTAAAATTATTTTTAAATTTTTATTTAGATTTTTTTGTTTGCAAGAATTGTCAGAGAGACAAAGGATTTTCACAGGAAAATATTTGTATATAACTTAAGTATGAAAACACACCGTGTTTAAGAACTGGCTAGCACAAAGGTTTCACTTTTTAAAAAATTTTTAAATGAGTTTCCATAACCTCTCACTCTTTGTTGTTTAAAAAACATTTTAAAAAATTTATATGTCTTTAGAAATGGGTCAAAGGGGATAGAAGGCCCCTGCTGGGTCTTCCACGGAAACCACAGGGCCAGTGACTGTAGGAGGGCACACAAGTAAAGGACGGGCAGCCAGGCCCACCCAACTACATGCCACAGATGAGAAGTGCCCTCTTGGGGCATTGCTCACCTGAGATGTGTACTGCAGATTGGGGTTAGTCTCCTCTTCCCAGCCACTTAAGCCTGTTTGTAAACATCATTAAAATGTTTTTTCATCTCTGCAACTTGAGAGTGACATGGAGCGAAGAGATTCCACTGCCTGCCCCATGACTGGCTATCATTAGATGCAATGTGTTGAGGAAACCTGATCAGGAAACAAACGTGATCTTGTAGGGCCTGAATAGTGTGGCCCAGGCCAGTGAAACAATTGGAGATGGTGAGGCTGAACTTGGAGAAAGTGTCAACCACAGTCAGCATCCAGATGAGCCCCAAGGCTGGGAAGAGGGGCCCAGTGGGATCCACCTGCCAAGAATGCCTAGGCCGTGTTTGTAGCCTAGGCCAGAGTCTGCCAAGGAGTATGGCTTTTCTATGCTGATCCAGAAGCTTCTGAGGACAGTGGCCATTGTGGCTGGATGCCCAGTCTAGCACAGTGTCTGGATTTGCCTGGGCCACCTTCCTGTGGATCCAGGAGGCAAACAGTCACACATCTGCTCACTCTGGGGCAGACACTTCAGTCTCCTCATTTCCTTGGCAAGCAGTCTGCTCATTGGTTATGTTTTCTCTTGTTGGCTCAGCAGCTCTTTTAGAGACTATTTACATTGGCAACAAAACGTTTATTAGGAGTGGGGCTAATTTTTATGTAAATATCTCATCCCCACAGGGTGGCTTGCTTGATGTCAGTCTGGGGCTGAGCCATAACCCATGAGGCCATGAAACCACAACAGGGCTCCTTTGTTGGGTGGCCTGTATAGCCATCAGAACCCTACGAAGCTCTGCCATGGAGCTGAATATCCCTTACCATGCTCTGTAAGAGACAGGCCTCTCTTAGGCTGGAGGACAGGCACAACCTGTTCCAGCCCAACAAAAGTTACCTGGGAGGAGCTGTCAGTGAAGCAGGCCCAAGTGCGGTAAGGGAGGTCTCTATATCTGAGCCAGTGGAGGCAGCATCTCCTTGCGTGATGTGCAGCGGAGGTGAAGGGGCACTCCTGAGATCTTTCCATGAAGTTGCAGTATCCCAGTTAACCTGAGTCATGCCTGCTCTTGTGGGTATCATTTTTGTTTTACTATAGAAGACACCTGAGTTGCTCCCACTCAGTATTTTGAGACTATTTTTAGACCCACAATATAATAAGGATTTGGAATTTTAAGATTATTTTACAACCATAGATTATGTGTTCAATATTTACAAAAGCCCAGTAACAGGACAATAATTTTCTCTGAAAAGGTGTATAATTTTTAGCCAATGCTGGGAGCTTATGGGTCTCAAAGTGCAGCAGGGTCCTCTGGCCAGAGGTCGTGCATTTTGCCACAGGGTCGAATTGGCAAATGGGAAGTTGGGAAGGATGTTACCAAGACCTGTAACTCAAATGGCAAAGTGGGGCTCACAGGGAAGGTGGCATGGGTGACCAGTTGAAGGGTCTCCAGGACACTGGGTTGGTGGGGCCCCACTCAAAGGTAGATGGGTCCCATCAAGAGCTCTGCATGGGTGTGCAAGAGTGCCAATGCCAGATGGTCTCACTAATCACTGGGCTTTGTTTCTATTTGTCAAGGCAGAGAGGGCCAAATACTTGGCAGTAATCTCTTCTGGAACGAGGCACTGTGTTCCTTAATCATTTTTCCTTGCAGGAATTTTACTTGGGTATTAGGTTCTTGCTTTTTGTCTGTTTTAATGGATCAGCATGTAAACTCCTATCTCCTAGTGGCACTATTCTGTCTAGTACTCATCATAGAGGAAAAAATTTTCTTTCTGGACCTGCATTTTCAGAAAACAGAGTGAAAAGTAAGTGTCAAGGGAAAGACAAGGTGTATCAGCCATCTCAACAAAATGCTGTTATGTCTGATCATTTCCAGGTCCACTGTGCTGTGCATGATGTCCAAGGCATATCTAGACATACCTTTTGTCCTCAGCATTTCAAACTCTTAGTAGTTCATCCTTTAAGAGCAAGTAGCAGGTCCACTGGCCACCAGGAAAGCACCATGGGGTGTTCAGATCTCTACCTGCCATTATTCCTAGTATATCACAATGCATCTGGTAAGAGGAACTACTGTAAATTTGGTCCACATTGCATCTAGTTGGCAGGCACTCTTCATTATTCATATTTGGGGTTGTGTTGTGCCCGTTTCCTGCTTTTTGAAATATGTCTCCTCTGCTTTTATACTTTGTTATTCGTTGCTTTCCAGACATAGAGTAAATGAATCATTTCTACTCCATCTTAAATAACCCTTCAAAATATCATATATTTCAAACTTGGAAATATAATTACCTCAAAAGAAATGTTCAGACATTTCTTTTTAAAAGATACACCAAAACATTTTGGTTTATCTTTCTTGAACATTTCCCTGATAAAGACAGATGCAAATGAAATTATTTTTGCAAAGAAAACTGCTTAATTTACTCTTTATAGAGATCTATGAATTTAAAATTCATAGATTAATTATGAAATTCATGGATTTCATAGATTTATAGAATTTCATTCATAGATTCATATGAATTCATAGATTCATAGAATTCATAGATTCATTATGAAATTCATAGATTCATTATGAAATTTATATTATACAAGTAATAGATTATGATTTCATAGAGAATCATAATTGTGGTAAAGATTTATCAAGTAATTATGGGTAAGTCTAGTATTGTTTATTTCATGTAATAAGTATTAATTTTCAATTCAAGCATTTTTCATGTAGCTTGTTTTCCAAAGTGAAATATAAGTAGTGTTACTTTAAATGAATATGAATAGAAATACTAAGTTCTAGACGTGGGATTACTTTATGTCCATTACTTTTTAAACTACAACAGCCCTAGAAAGTACTCTTGTCCACATGGTCCACATAATGAAACTGAGGATCAAAGAGCTTAAGACACTTGGCCAATCTCACATGAACAGCAGACAGAGAAGTTGAAAGAAACCATCATCCCTGCTCTTGAGTCCTTATAGTAGCCTCTTAACTGGTCTCCCCTCTCCACTCTGTCTCACCTCTTCCACTTTCAGTCTGTCCTCAATCCAGCACGGAGCTTGCTATTAAAAATTTGTCATGTAGTGCTGAGAGAGTTGACTGTTGGGAGACAATTCTATGGATCACTTTTGTTCCTGCAAAGATTGGGCTTCTGAGCAAAGACAAGTTTAAATAGCAGACAGCTTTGGAAGCTAGAGGTGGTGTATCCCTGTAGAGAAATTTAAGAAGCTACCACCCCAGAGACATCCACTGTAGTAAAGATAAAGCTCTCTTCTTTTCCTCCCAGAGATATCCACTTACATTCCAGGGTAGTAAGTCATCTCTCTTCAGAGAAGAGGAAAGGCAAAAAAGCAAACATAGCAGCACTATAAAAGCTCACAGCCACCTGTGTGGTTCCTCTGCCGTGATGCCCTGTGGTAGACCCCACCACCTATACAAGTGATGTGAGATCCTCACTACACTCTTGCAGAGCTTGGGGCGTAGGAACCAGGGCAAGATGTTTCTGCAGCTGCTGACTTTGCTGTGAGTAATTAATGGTGTATGCCTTTGGTCAGTCATCGTGGTGGGTGAGTAGGGTCAAAGCTCAGATCCTTCACAGTTCCTGACTCAACACTCTCTTCTCTGTTTAAGCCTCCCACGGCCTTCCTACCCCATTCAGAGTAAATATGGAAGCCTTATGGCTCCCCCTTACCCCTTCACTGCACACTCACACACATTAGCTCTTTTACTTGCTTGCTTTGCTCCAACAACACTGGTTTCTTTGCTAACCCTTAAACCTAACAGGCAGCCACTTGCCTTGAGAGTGCGTTTGCTATTCCCTCTGCCTGAGCTTTTCCTCCGTGTATGTGCAGGGCTCCCTTTCACCATTCTGACCTTTGAGCATCATGTTCACAACAAGCCTCTTCTGTGGCCAGCTTTCACAACTGTAGCCACTCTCTCAATGCCTCTTAACTCCCACTGCTTTGCTTTAACTCAACCTCACTTATTACATCTTTTACCTATTTATCTCATTTGTGTCCACTTCCCCTTTCAGAATGACAACTCCATAAAGACAAGATTTTTGTCTCATTATTTATTAGTGTGTGCATCATCTAAAATAATCTACTGGCTCATAGCAGGGACTCCAGGAATATTTGTCAAATGAATGAATGTATAACTCTGAATCTACATTGTTTTCACTTCTACACTATCTCTAATTCTTTATTAATATCCTTTAATGGAAGAAAACTAACAATGTTTGAAGGGACAGCTACTTCAGATTTACCATTGAGAAAAGAAAATCATGAGTTGAAAAATAAAATAATACTAGCAAATATAATGGAGAAGAATTAAAAATAAAGTATAATCCTTGAAAGACTGCTAATTTCGGAAACAACTTGAAACCCATCCACAGGCACATTCGTTTTGGGCAGATAAGATGCTTTTAACTATCTTCATCTGGGAATTCCTTCTTCTTGGGATCAACACACCTTTTTTTGCTAGACTATCAGGCAGCAATATTGAATTCCAGCATATCTGATTCTTAGTACTTCACTCCAAGCCAAACTAATCAAGTAGCCTCAGTAGATGGCTGAAAATTTGCTTTATTCGCATTTTCTGGGCTGTGTCCAGAAACCCTTTTGTGTGTGCCCTTTCTTTTAGAGGTGTGTTGTGAATCATTTGGAAATGAGTCTGTCAATTTTCAGAAGGAGTAAGTGGCTAGAGTTCAAACTCTAGAGGTATGAACCAGTCAAGATCTAGTAGTTTCCACTGGTTTTCTGGTAGGTTCTATGGGTTTTCTTAAAAGATTAGGATGATGAGGAAACTTCAGAGAGAATTGATAACTTCTTTTCTAAATTCCTGAGCAAGTCCTTAACCGATCTGGGCCCCAGCTTCCTTACACACAAAACAGAGAGGGTAATATCCAGCTCAGAGGAAACTCAAGAAAATTAAAGGAAATAAAGTATGGAAGTTGCATCTTGTTATACAGATTCAAAGATTCAATATGACAGACATGGAGAGAGAAGAGATATATGTAAATAAAATACAGAAGTCATTTTCTCATCCATGATGAGATACATTTCCCCAAGTCCCAGTTAAATCCTGGAAGTTTTATATAATCTGTGTGACAGGAGGTGATCTGTGGTAAAATTAGACACATCCCAGGAAGTGCTCCTAATCACGATTGAAGAAATAATAGGAACTACTCACATGACTATCACTCTGTAGTCAGGCAGCACCTACTTGACTTGTGAAAATCTTGATCCACTGAATCTTATATTAAATATAAATGCAAGTTGCGGAGGCTTTCCTTACAGGTGTTTGAAAGACCTACATCCTGCTTCTTGGGGCAGTGGAGTCACGTGAGCATTCCATGTGTGTGAGTGTGAGCATGTGTGAGTGTGTGTTCTCAACCCACTGCCTCTCCATTTTCCCTCTATACTTAAATATGGAAAAGAGAGCAATGTCATCATACGAATTAGTAGAGAACGCATTCTTCTACAGATGAAACCATTTATTCTCTAACAAGTAGGATATATTATAAAAAACTGGAAAATCAATGTGAAATAAAAATGTAAAAGAAATGGTCTTTTCCAAGTCATTAACACAAAATATATATTCCAAATATAGCAGTTGCAGCAAGGACAGCTCTCTGCCCAATACCAGCTCTCGTGAGCCCAGATATTGAACTCTAATCCTCTCCTGCCTTGGAATAAATCAGGACTTCCTGATGGGCATTTATCTCATAATTCATAATTATATAGTTCATGTAAAAATTTAAGATGTTTTCAGAAAATCTGGAGCTTCCACCCTTTAAGACTGTTACTAGAAGAGCTGAAAGTACACAGTCAAATTTGGACAATTTGAGGAAGCATCAAAATAGTAATAGTTAATGGCATATTAACTTACATTAATTATATTGATGAGGTTCATAATGACAAAAGAGTAAAGTGATACCTGACATGGTGGCTCACACCTGTAATCTCAGGACTTTGAGGTCAGGAATTCGAGACCAGCCTTGCCAACATGGTAAAACCCCATCTCTACTAAAAAACACACACATACACACACAAAATTAGCTGGGCACGGTGGCAGGTGCCTGTAATCACAATTACTCAGGAGGCTGAGGCAGGAGAATCACTTGAACCTGGGAGGTGGAGGTTGCAGTGGGCCGAGATCATACCAATGCACTCCAGCCTGGGTGATAGAGTAACACTCTTTCTCCAAAAAAAAAAAAAGGAAATAGATAATTATAATAAAAAAGATGAATGTGATAGACACTTTTAATTCATTATTGATTTTAGTAAGTTATAGAGTTATTTATGCATGTGCGGTTTTGGTTGCATCTAGTTAGTATATGTCTAAGAAATGTATTTGTACTAGTTTCTATCTGAGCAAGAATAAGCAATGACTGAGAACTGTCAATGTACCAGGTAGCCTGGGAAACAAACACCTAGCCAGAAGATTCAGATCAGAGCAAGGAGTGGTACCAGTAAGGGTGCTTCACAAGAACCCATCTCAGTGGACTCATCCAGTGGTAACCAAATGGGTTTCACCAGTAAATTCTAAAGGTAGAATTAACTACAACCCTCTAAGCCAGGGCCATTCAAACAAATACATGCTGAGCCACATGTGCAATTTAAAATTTTCTAGTGACCCAATTTTTAAAAAATAAAATTAAACAAGTAAAATTAATTTTTACAAGCTGTATTTCATTTGTCCCAATATATTCAATGTGATAGTATTTTCAGTTGTGGCACTAGACACATTTTCAAAAGCACAGTTGTCATGTGTGGCTGTTCTGCAAAGAACTATTTAATCAGACTCACTCTTACTCTCCCAAGAGATGATAAATCTTTATAGCTGCGCTAATTAAGAAAACACTGATGTTTAGTAGTTACATGAACCAGGGTGATCTGTTTCGATGGCAGGCTCGGTGTGGGGCGTGGTGAGGCATAAGAACATAGAGATCACTTGTCTCCACAGATTAAAAAGCAGAAGGTACTCTGGGCCAAGAGAGCCTGATGGTGTAAGAAGTGAAACCATGTCATAAACATGGCTACCCCACTGGTCAGCGACCCAGCCTCACCATGGACTGCACACCTGCTAAGAGAGCTGCTCTAAGATAGTCCTACTTTTTTTTTTAGGGGAGTGGGAATAGTAGTCATGAGAATATTGAAAACCTAGAAAGGCTTGAAAAAGGGCCCACAGGAAGGAGCATTAGCAGTAACAGTAAAGAAGAGACAGAAGAAAAATGTTTTAAAAAATTAAATGCACTCTTATAAACATACAGCAGTAAGAATTCTTCTCTACCTGTTGTGTCCGGAGTTGGTTCCTTCTGGTGGATTCGTGGTCTCTCTGACTTCAAGAATGGAGCTGCGGACCATGAGTGTTTCAGTTCTTAAAGATGGCCTGGACCCAAACAGCGAGCAGCAGCCAGATTTATTGCCAAGAACGAACGAACGAAGCTTCCACACCGCGGAAGGACACCCAGCTTGCCTGTGCCAGATACGGCGGCCAGTTTTTTGTTTTTTTTGTTTTTTTGTTTTTTTGAGACGCAGTCTCGCTCTGCCGCCCAGGCTGGAGCGCAGTCGCCGGATCTCGGCTCACTGCAAGCTCTGCCTCCCGGGTTCACGCCGTTCTCCTGCCTCAGCCTCGCGAGCAGCTGGGACTACAGGCGCCGCCACCACGCCCGGCTAGTTTTTTGTATTTTTTAATAGAGACGGGGTTTCACCGTGTTAGCCAGGATGGTCCCTATCTCCTGACCTCGTGATCCGCCCCTCTGGGCCTCCCAAAGTGCTGGGATCGCAGGCTTGAGGCACCGCGCGAGGCCGTGTGGGCAGTTTTTATTCCCTTATTTGTCCCAGCCCATGTCCTGCTGATTGGTCCATTTTTCAGAGTGCTGATTGGTCCATTTTGCAGAGCACTGATTGGTCCATTTTACAGAGTGCTGATTGGTCCATTTTACAGAGGGCTGAAAGGTCCATTTTACAAACCTCTAGCTAGCTACAGAGCACTGAATGGTGCATTTTTCCAGCGCGCTGATTGGTGCATTTTACAAACCTCTTGCTAGCTGCAGAGCACTGATGGGTGCGTTTTACAATCCTCCTGTAAGACAGGAAAGTTCTCCAAGTCCCCACTCGACCCAGGAAGTCCAGCTAGCTCCACCCCTCACTACTAACACACCTCTCACATTAAAAATGTATCAGATTTGGGTATGTGCTGACCTCCTCAAGGCTTACTCCCTCCCAAAAGAGGGGGAGGGTGTTCTTCTTCCCATTAAGTAATTACATTACTTGAATAATTTAGCTTGCCATCTACTAGTAACTAATCTGTGGTGTTTTGCACTTAGACCACAGACAGGCTTTTCCTGAAGACTTGAAAAGAAAGGACATCAGATGAGCCTCTTAAAGTCCCTAAATATCAGGCAAGGTGAAGGAACAACCTCGAGAGCGCCTTGCAGACAGACCCTCAGGCTGAGCTGCTGACTGCTCACCCACACCTGAAGAGTATTTGTGTCAGTCAGGTCTCTGGCCAGGTTTGGAAGCCAGGAAAAAGTGAGGGACAGCAGCCAACAACTCCATCACTTGGTTAGACCCGATTTCTGGAGCAGTAGTGGCAAGGAAAGCCAGCCTAGAATGCAGTGGCTGCAGCTGTCCCCTCGGCCTGAGGCCCTTCGACGCTGAGCCCGTGCAACTAACTACTCCCACTCTGAGCCCATGTTCCACGGGCAGCCCCCGACATCTGCGCAGACGGAGGATTGGGGTCACCTGCAGCTATACCAGCCAGCCTGCTGGGAGGATTTTGCATCTCCTAGGATGTTGCTTGCTATTCTGACATCATATCTTGATCTCTTTTGTTTAGTTATGACAAAGCATTCCCTGCAAAACGCCGCTGTTCTCGTCATCCTGGTCCAAGTCAAGTTCTGAATCTGAGAGCTGGACAACAGACCGAAGCCAAAGGTGAGCTCTTCACATGAGGAAGCCAGCCTGGGTTCCTGGATTCTTCTCAGAAGAGAACTAAGACTACTGGAAAATAGAATTCTGCAATACTTTGTTTTCACAGGTGTAGAAAAATTGTACTCGATGTTTACCTTTGGCCCGTTTTATTATAATGACCTATCTTTTTCCTGCCTTTCAATCCAGCTGAGACAATGTATGCATGTTTACATTATGTGTGTACATACATCTACTTGCACATAGATGTATATAGTTATATATGTTTAATGTGTATATGAATAAAATGTGCATGCAGTGGACTTAGGGACTTCTCTGGAGGAAGGAATAAAGGTTGTAAAGTAGAAGAAAATCTACCAATCCGGTTGCATATGGATTTCTTTGAATCACGGACCATTTCAGTCAAACTCTCCACATTTTGCAGGGAGGACTTTCATCTGTGCAGTCCCTAATGCCTGTTTCATACCGGGGAGTGCTTTTGTTATACCATTTGAAGACAGTTGGATTACAGATCCAACTCCAACCTCCTGTCCTGTGACGCTGTCCCTGTGTGATGCTGTCCTCTGACCCACACACTGTATGGGTCCTAGGCTTCCCATATGGTATCAGTGGACCATCAAGGAGACTTCGCCTCACCACTAGCTACTTCTCTCTGCTCAATATGCTCTTTCTGAATAATGGTGAAAAAAATATATTCACAGTTCAGCCAAACATTCTTTCTTTATGTTACACAGCATATGGGGCAATTTATCAAGGTAATAGTAAGTCTCTTGGAAGGCTAGAAGGCTGCAATTCATTATCTGAAAAACAAAACCTCAACCATACTTTATGCCAGTGGAGATGCTAGCCTCTCAATATCAAAAACCAACGATTCCTAAGGAAACAGATGAAGAAAGGGTCTCCCTCTATTCCAATAAGGAAGTCATTGCCTGACCAGATCCCCCTTTTCCCTATTTTCATCTCATAATTGGAAATGATAAGAATATATGCCATCTCACCCAGATGGAATGTCTAGGCTAAACTTCTGTGCAAAGACTTTTGTTGCTTTTATTTTCCAAAATTCCTATACAGAATCTAGATTCCATGAAAATACAAGATTTGAAAAGCCCATAATGGCTTTTTAAGGAAAAGAGATAAAAAGGTAGGAATCAAAACCAGCACAACTCAAAAGTACTAGTTCCCCTTGTAAGTTTTCCATTGCCTAAAATTTCAAGCAGCAGATGGCTATAAATCCTGTAAAGAATAAATTGTTGCGTATGTTTATCTATTTACTTAAAAGTGAGGCAAACATTAACTAGACAGGCAATGTAGTTAAGTGCATAGTCTCTGGGATTAGACTGCCTGGAGTTCACTCTCACTTAGGCAGTCACTTGGTGTGTGACCTTGGGTAAATCACAACTTCTCTGTGCTCCAGATTCCATATAAAAATTGTAAAATGCAATTAAATGGCATCTGTCTCAACAATTGTAGTGAGGATCTAATAAATGTATACATGTGTCCGTTTATAATAGGATGGTTTTAGAGTAAAAAAAACCTTAGAATCATGGACAAGTAAAGAGATGGAATAGTAGTTTGAGGCCCCAACCAAGTCTAGAAATGTAAATTTTTAGTAGCGTTGTAGAATTTTCTCTGGGGATTAACTGCCATGAAGCAACAGACAATAACACTGGTATGAAATTAGGATTTGTAGAATTGAGCATGGTACAGAAATAAGGTGCTGAGCGAGTTAAGGATTCTGGGAATAGTCAGGTCCAGTGTTAAACTAAGGAGATCAGGCCAGGAAGGAACTGTGACTGCCCAGGGCCTTCCGAACAAAAGGACAGGGAGAGTAAGTGAGCTTAAGGTTGGAAAACTGAGGGTTTCTAGTCTAGGAGAGGCACTGGAGTTTCATAGTTCAGGAAATGGAACGGCTTGATGAGATGCTCCAGAATTCTTAGGGAGTAGTTGGCAACTCCAAAGTAAAGGTGAAGATTTGTGCTTTTAATCAATAGACCATAATTCAGAAAAAGACAGAATTCAAGGTCCCAAACAGTTTTTTTTTTAAGTAAACAGATCTAATGTGTTTACTTCATTTTTTGAGGTAGAAAAGTATAGAAGATTCAAATAATCTTCCTTTTGATCTAAGAACAGTGGTAATATAATTGTGTGATAAATATAAGAAGGAAATCAAAATACTCCAGTTTTATAATATAAATATAACTACAGCGTGCATTTTCAATAGAGGCAGTATCACTCCCCAGGAGGTAAAAATTCCTGAAGCAAAAAAAATTATTAGATATGATATTTATTTGTGGCTCTCCAAAGCTCAACCTTACCCAACAAAACCTTATTTTCTCTGGCAAGGCACGGTGGCTCCTGCCTGTAATCCTAGCACTTTGGGAGGCCGAGGCAGATGGATCACTTGAGAACAGGAGTTGGAGACCAGCCTGGCCAACTTAGTCCGTCTCTACTAAAAATACAAAAGTTAGCTGGGTGTGGTGGCGGGCACCTGTAATCCCAGCTACTCAGGAGACTGAAGCAGGACAATCAACCTCATTCTCTAGTATTTAATTTCTCCTATTAATTTTCTTAGATATCACAAAAGCCGCATGGACACTGAGTTCCTGGCAGAGACCCAAAATGTATCCAAGGTCATGCTACAAAACTGTGGCAAATGGCCATGAGTAGGGGGCTTCTTCTCCATCCCTTGCTCCATTTCAAAGTCACATGTAGAGAGCTGGCCTGTGCTGTTGGCTGCCCCAGTCAACTTGTAAGCATTACTTCTCATATGATCTCAGTGATTTTATGTGTGGCTTAGGCTTTGGGAATTAAATGTAATTGTTTGTATTTTATCATTTAGTTATAAAAATGTTCTTCAATTCATGGTTGACTATGTCAAGTGCTAAAAAGAAAAAAATAGCAGTAATGAATTACAGTTAAAAATTTTCTTATCAAGCAAAAGTTAACTTCACTAAATGTTTGAAGAAATTAATTTTTCAATTATTCACCTTTGATGGGAAAAAGCAATTGTGAATGCTGTTTAAAATGTATATTACGTTGCTATTATATATTTATAAATAATGTGTTCCATTGCAATTTGTATAAAGCAATAAATTACATTAATAGTTATTAGGCTAAAAAGATAAAGTTAAATGTTATAGCTTTTAATTTTAAATTTTAACTTAAGCATTTTATTTAGTCATTCTTAACCTGGCAATGAATAAAATTAGTAATAAAAAAATAAAATAAAATTAGACTACTTAGTCTTTTTTTTTTTGTATGAAGCACAGACATGTTCACTACATAAGCAGATATACAGTGCACTCACGGTATTAGTTTCTTATAGGTGATGATTAGACAAAAATCTGATGTCTATTTTCTCTTCCCCAAATTAATGTAATACTAGTAGTAATGTAATAAAGTCATGTAATACCTGCATTAGACAAAGATTGGATGCATCAATTACAGGGTTTGATAAATCCTCTCAAAATTAAAAACTAGGTGAACACTCCCAATTCCCCTGAGATGTAATAAATATCACAGATTGGCTAGGATTCTTTTTGTCCATGACTTTAAAATTTTCCTAAATACAAACATACCTATAGCAAATCAAACAACACTATGTATTGTGACAAGTTGATAGTTTTTAACTATAAAGAGACACCTAGCTTTGAGGGAATACACCTTGATATTTATTCCCACAATGTGGATTTATTAAAATTAAGCTTCCGAACTGGGTGGGTCCTTGCTTTAGGCTTAAATTCCCTGACCCAGTTTTGATGCTAGTGCCAAGTTCCAAATGTATGAAATGGAGTTGTTTCTGCCTTAAGACTGAAAGCAGTTAACAGAAAGCCTCCATTTTAAGTTTTTATCCGTAAAGAGGAGAAGCTGAGTGGGCTGATATGGGGATGGAGAGAGGGTTTGCCTTGAACAGATATTCTTCCTGGTGAACCAGTTTTCTTTGTGGATATTCAGACTAGCAAAACAGACCACGCTGGTCAGGAGGCGGGCGGAGGCGTACATGCAGATTAGGAGTAATGTTATCCCTTGACTTATGCATGTATGACTTACACACACATAAGCACACACATGCACAGCACCACATGTGCTCAGAAGGACCTGGTCTCATCCTGAAGGTGACTATGATGGAGGCTGTAAGGATGACAGAGGCTGTGATTAAATTCAAGCTCTCACAGCAGCAGCCTAAGTCATCGTTTGAGAGGACTGTATTCAGTGTGGAACTCCCAAAAGAAATCCTCCATCTCTCTTACTGCCAATTCACAAATCATATGCCCTTTAGCGAAAAACAACAACAGCAACAAATAAACAAACGAAAAAAACCCAAGTGCCGTTCTTCTTCCTCCTAGGACTCAGGTCTGTGCCTTAGCATATATGGTACTGCTTGTCACCTGGAGGCCTTTGTGAAGTGACACGTGTGGGTGCACAATCTCCCTCTCCACCCGCGTCGCCACAGTCAGTGTTTGAGTTCTGTCTGGCAAGTTCAAGTTTGAGGGAAAGTGTTTTCCCTCCGACTTAGGGCCAGGCCCTCATGGAGCTGGGGGTGCCCTACTGTGCGGGAGAGGGGCTTTGAGGAGTGCTGACATTTTCCCCGAGGTCATTTGCAGGACTTCACTGCCTTTCCCACTTCTGAAGATTCCTCTTGTTAGTTCCTATTCATATAAGGACTCACCTCTTTTCAACTACAACAGGGATCCCCCTGCCCCACTCCGGCCTGTCTGTGGCCTCTTAGGAACCAGGCGGCACAGCAGGAGATGAGTAACCCAGCAGAGCCAGCATTACCGCCCGAGCTCCGCCTCCTGTCAGAACAGCAGAGGCGTTCCATTCTCACCGGAGCCCTACTGAGAACTGCACACGCGAGGGGTCTAGGTTGCGTGCTCCTTGTAAGCACCATCGAATGCTTGATGATCTGAGGTGGAACAGTTTCATCCTGAAAACATCCACCCATCCTCACCTCCACCCAGCTCCGTGGGAAATCTCTTCCCTGGAGTTACCAATTAGGAAAGCAGAAATCCAATAGTTTGATTAGACATAACTTTCCATGTAGAACGAATGATATCACACATGCGATGAGGGAGATGGGTAAAATCATTTCAAACGGCCATCCCGGAACTAAAATTCTATTACAAAAGTCATCACTGTGGTTCAGTAGTGGACCAAAAGGAGTATATGTTTATAGCCAATTCTACTTCTGAACTCAAAAATAGTTTTAAAAGTCATTGAGTTTTTAAAACCATTTTTTTTTTTTTTTGAGGTGGAGTCTTGCTCTGTCCCCCACGCTGGAGTGCAGTGGTGCTCACTGCAAGCTCTACCTCCTGGGTTCACGTCCTTCTCCTGCCTCAGCCTCCCGAGTAGCTGGGACTACAGGCGCCCGCCACCACGCTGGGCTAATATTTTTTTGTATTTTTAGTAGAGACGGGGTTTCACCATGTTAGCCAGGATGGTCTTGATCTCCTGACCTCGTGATCCGCCCTTCTCGGCCTCCCAAAGTGCTGGGATTACAGGCATGAGCCACCGTGCCGGGCCTTTAAAACCAATTTTACACAATTCCTCATTTCCTTAGAATGTGAGATTATATTCTTTACACTCTTAAAAATTTACAGCACACTAACCAGAGATCATAGACATACAAGAACATTAAGAAGAATAAGAAAAGAAATTGTTATAAACAGGGAAAACAGCAAGTGAAAGAATAAATATAAAATGATTCCTCTTTACCAAACTAGATTTCTAAGCTTAGTTCTAACATCTGATATCTCAAACACTAAAAGCAATTGAATACTTAACGATAACCAGTTTCTTCATTATAGATGGTTTCAATGTGAAAACAGCTACTAATCAATTTTCCATATGCATGGTTACTATGGCTATTGTTTATTTGCATATTATTTATTTATTCATATAAAATTCTGGTATTCACAAGAAAATTTCAGAAGCTGTCTCTATCCACTGAAGATGTAAATAAATGAAGATGAAAGAAGAAAAAACCAATTTTGATAATTTCATGCTTCAGCTGGGGACCTGCGTTTGACAGTAAAGCACCAGGCTTTGTACTCCTCCCTCTTTTCACTGATTCCTGGCATTGCACAGTCCTTCTGACCTGCATAAAACTAAATATTTCTGTAAATACTCCCAGTCCTCTGTTATTTCAAAAAAAATTGACAGCAGGAAAGACCATTCAAAGATCAAGGTTTATGTCAAGCAACTAAAATAAATTAAATTTTGTTCATCTATCAGAGTTTGTCAAGGGAAGTACTTTGGGCAGCAGTAGTCTTTCTATAGCAGGACTATTTTTCCCTGCTGAAGTCTTGTTAGCAAGCATCCTGCTCAGTGTATGCCAGGAATTTCTCTCCTGTCACTGGGATAACCAAAAGTCTCGTGTGCTCCCTGAGCAGCAGAACATCCCGGAATTGAGAGCTGTTGAAAGATAACTTACATGAAACTCCTTAAAATGGAAAAAGAAAATCTCACTTCTGACGATCTGTTTACTGCTATCCTGATCAAGCAGCATCTAGTGACCTGCTCTCCCCTACTCCCACACATGAATTTCCCAGTCCTCAAAAAGGGAGCATCTTGCAGAACTCCTTCCCAAGGCTAAGCTCGTGCTTGCCTTCTGGAAATCAAGCAGATATGCTTCGCTTTCAGAGAAGAGTTTCTTGGGGTTAATGTGAGGCCGCTACTCTCCTCCCTGGAATGTACCAGTCCCCGCAGCAACAGCGGGGCAGAGGAGAATGGTCCTGAGTCTCTCCAAATACTCAATTGCTCTCCTGGGAATGGGGAGCGCACAGGGCAGCAGTTACTCTTCCTATCTGCAGGCACGTAAACTATATGCTGGCTTTTCCTCAACAGGCTTTCCCATTAACATCCCCCAGGTAGAGAAAGGCCACCAGAAAAAGAAAAAACAGAAAACACTATCAGCTATGTTTCATGCAAGGAAAAGATGGAGGCAGAAGTTGGCTGAGGTCCAATGGCAATACTTTGCATGTTAAAAATTTAATTTATTTACACTATTTTCTTTCTTATAAGATGAATAATTGCAGTTCTAATGTATAACCCAAACATTACTATCCTAAATCCCATTACTTATCTTGTCTTAACAGTAGCTGTATTTATAATATTTAATGCAGATCTGATCCCTAACTTTTGCATCTAATAATCAAATTTTTTAAAAAGAAAATTTTATCGTTTATTTAATTTTTTAAAGATATTTATTTTCTAATCACTGAAGCATTTATCATACATATTTTTTATTGTGGTAAATATACATAATATATAATGTAACATTTTAACAAATCTTAAGTGTGCAATTTTGTTTTGTTACAATTTAGCTGGAATTTTGGTTAGCGGAATAGAAAAATTAGGAGTTAGCTAATTGGAATTATGTTCTCTCACATCACAAGTTCAAACTTAACCCAAGATTGTCTGCTTGCTAGGAAATCATTGGCAACCTCCTATGGACATTTTAAAATGGGAAGAACCATACAGTCGAAGCAATAATTTGGATGCCATCATTAGATGATGATCTAAAGGATCATCAGCTTTAGGATCAGCTGCCTGATCCCTCAAGATGCCCTTAAAGGAAGTATTTATCTTCCAAGTTATCTTCATAACAACACTATGATAGAGGTATTATTGTTTATGGATCAGAACACTGAATCCTTTAAATTACTTCAGTAACTTGCCCAAATTAAGTGGAGTATTTGAATGCAGTTCATTCTGAATCCAAGTCCTGTGAAATTAACCTCCACACTGTTGTTCCTGTCTCTATCAGACAAGGCTCATTAGCATCTAAATAGGTCTTGATAAGGTACTCAGCATGGGAGAAAGTAGATAAAAATATAAGACAGAAGAGGTTATGTAAAAAACCTGTAGTCCTGAATTTGAATTGAAACTACTAGAATAAACTCCTGATGTATTTTGCCTCTCAAAAGCCCTCGCCCTCTTCACAGAAAAGGACTAGAACATTAGCACCTGACTTGTGATTTTAAACTGGTATTGCCAACCCAATGGCACCCGGGCTCTTTGGAGACATGGCTGATTCTAGGTCTACGCCATGAACTCTACAAGTTGAGCCTGGAGCATCTTGTCATATCAGAATTCAAGAAAGTGGTCACAAGTCATATTAGGAGGGCTCCGGAGCCACTGGCAGATATTTCCACTGGCCGAAGTGAGCTCATGTGAACTTCAAGGATAAGAATTTCACAGTTAGTGTGTCCATTCCTAGTTTTTTTCACTTTGGTGTACATCTGTACACTCTATGGCTTAGTTGATTTTTAAAATGTCTTTTTTTTTTTTTCTTGAGCCTCTCAGTCTACTCTTATTCTTACAATTTATCTGTTGGGAAACCCAGGATACTTAACCTGTACTCTCCCACAGCCCGGCTTTGTTAATTCAAACGCAAATTGAGTTCAGCATTTCCTTTACCCTCTGTATTCCTTGCACATTGGTCTCTAGATCTGGAAGCTCAAATAGACTTAGGATGGACCCCTTTGGGAAGATGATGATCAGAGTATCAGGGTTGGTGATGTTTCATTTCATCAGAAGCCTTATGAGTGACATTATTAGGGCTTGCTGCCCCTCTTCTATACTTTGCTTAATCAACAGCACAGCTCTTTAGGAAAGAGAGGATGAAGGCAGAGCCTTTCAGTTCCCCATTTTCAACCTCGTAAATTGATTCCTTACCATCTTCAGGAAGTCATCGATTATATTTTGGAATATCATTATGAATTCATCAATTTAAGTTTTTGACTCTTTAATCTATTGCTGTTATATATAAAGCTGAAAGAATTTGTAAATTCGTACTAACATTCCCAAATCAAATTCAGGACTCTAGAGTTTTATTTGACCTTTTTAATATTACATTAACATTTCTTTTCTTCCACACAGAAAATGTTGGTGTCCAAAGACACAGGGGATAACAGAATTAGAATATCTCATAATTGCCATTTGTAATTCTATATTACACATAAAATAAACTTGAAATAACACTGCTAATTCTCCTGCTACTGATTCTAATCACTGGAAACCATTGGTTTGTAATAGATATCTCCATTTTCCATAATTTTTAAATAGCCGTATTAAATCTACATTGTTACATCAGAGTCTCATTGGACATCTACTCACTCACTTTTAACCTTCATTTAGATGTCCACTACTAATTACATGTTCGATGTTTATCACCGTTAACCCTCTCACACAGTTTTTCTGAAGCTCTTTCTCTAGTAGAATTCTTAGGAAAGGCTCACGGGAATAATATTCCCCAGATTCTTATATGTTGATTATGATTTGTGCCTTTAACACTGGAAGCTCAGTTTTCTCTTCCCCTGACTATGCTAGCATGTCTTCTTCTGGCATTCTTGTCCATCAGCCTGATGATAGCCTAATACATTTTCTTCTAAGTCACAGACCCTTTGTGCCTAGATGCTTCTAAATTCTAGAATCTTTTTTACTAGAATCTTTTTATGTTGGTCATTCTGGGTCAATATTTGCAGATATGTAGTATTTCAATATTTAGGTTAAAATCATTTTGTTTTCAATTTTTAAAAATGTCTGAAATTATAGTGTTTACTATTCGTTCTGTTCTGGCTTCTTTTTTTTCCTAAAGGATTCTTATTATGTCTATGTTATATCTTACTTGCCTACATTCAATTATGTCACCTTCTCAAAAGATTTTTACATCTTTCATCATTTCTTTTCTTTCTTTCATTATTGGCGCTTTGTGGTTCCAACTGAGTCTATTTTATATAACTTTATATTTTGAAATTAGAGAAGATGGTACAGAGACTTCTCCCAAACTAAAATGCAAAGTAAAAGAAGAATAAAACAATAAAATAACAGATATTCAATCGCTGTGGGACATTTTCCAAAGACATGAGTGTAACACATGCCTTCTTAGAATAAAAGAAAAGTAACAAAGAACAGAACAGAAAAAATATTTGAATTTATAATGGCTGAGGATTTTTCCAAATTGTAATGGATGCCTCCTTTTCTTAGCACCGTCGTCTCTTTGCAGTGAACACCTCCTGACTCTTTGGTGTTCTCCTGTTTGCAAGTTAGTCAGACACTCTATTGCTTCCTCCAGCTTTCCCCTGCACAGACATGAAAAACAGATAGGTCTTGCAGCTGTGGGTGGAAGAGGGTTCATGAAAACACATCAAGAATGTTGAACTTTCTTCATATGTTTGTTGGCTCCATAAATGTCTTCTTTTGAGAAGTATCTGTTCATGTCCTTTGCCCACTTTTTAATGGGGTTGTTTGTTTGTTTTCTTGTAAATTTCTTTAAGTTCCTTGTAGACTCTGGATATTAGACCTTTGTCAAATACATAGTTTGCAAAAATTTTCTCCCATTCTGTAGGTTGGCTGTCATTGTGACGATGGTTTCTTTGACTGTGCAGAGATCTTTAGTTTAATTAAATCCCGTTTGTCAATTTTTGCTTTTGTTGAAATTGCTTTTGATGTTTTCATCATAAAATCTTTGCCTGTGCCTATGTCCTAAATAGTATTGCTAGATTTTCTTCTAGAGTTTTTATAGTTTTGGGGTATTACATTGAGGGCTTTAATCCATCTTGAATCAATTTTTGTATAAGGTATAAGGAAGGGAGTCCAGTTTCAATCTTCTGCATATGGTTAGCCAGTTCTCCCACCACCATTTATTAAATAAGGAATTCTTTCCCCATTGCTTGTTTTGTTGAAGATCAGATGGTTGTGTGTGTTCGGTCTTATTTCTGAGTTATCTATTCTGCTCTTCTCGTCTATATGTCTGTTTTTGTACCAGTACCATGCTGTTTTGGTTACTGTAGCCTTGTAGTACAGTTTAAAGTCAAGTAGGGTGATGGCTCTACTTTGTTGTTTTTGCTTAGGATTGTTTGGGCTATAAGGGCTCTTTTTTGGTTCCATATGGATTTTAAAATAGTTTTTTCTAATTCTGTGAAGAATGTCAGTGGTAGTTTAATGGGAATAGCATTGAATCTATAAATTACTTTGGGCAGTATGGCAATTTTCATGATATTGATTCTTTCTATCCATGAGCATGGAACGTTTTTCCATTTGTTTGTGTCCTCTCTGATTTCCTTGAGCAGTGATTTGTAGTTCTTCTTGAAAAGGTCCTTTATTTCCCTTGTTAGCTGTATTTCTAGGTATTTTATTCTCTTTGTAGCAATTGTGAATGGGAATTCATTCATGATTTGACTCTCTGCTTGTCTGTTGTTGGTGTATAGGAATGCTTGTGATTTTTGCACATCAATTTTGTATCCTGAGACTACTGAAGTTGCTTATCAGCTTAAGAATATTTTGGGCTGAGACTATGGGGTTTTATAGAAATAGGTTCATGTAATCTGCAAACAGGCAATTTGACTTCCTCTATTCCTGTTTGAATACCATTTATTTCTTTCTCTTGCTTGATTGCCCTGGCCAGAACTTCTAATACCATGTTGAATAGGAGTGGTGAGAGATGGGCATCCTTGTCTTATGCCAGTTTTCAAGGGGAATGCTTCCAGCTTTTGTCTATTCAGTATGATGTTGGCTGTGGGTTTTCATAAGTGCTTCTTATTATTTTGAGATATGTTTCATCAATACATAGTTTATTGAGAGTGTTTAACATGAAGGGATGTTGAATTTTATTCAACATAGGAAGGCCTTTTCTGCATCTATTGAGATAATCATGTGGTTTTTGTGTTTAGTTCTGTTTATGTGATGTATTATGTTTATTGATTTGTATATGTTGAACCAGCCTTGAATCCTGGGGATGAAGCCAACTTGATCGTGGTGAATAAACTTTTTGATGTGCTTCTGAATTTGGTTTGCTGGTATTTTATTGAAGATTTTTGCATCAATGTTCATTAGGGATATTGGCCTGAAGTTTTCTTTTTTGTTATATCTCTACCAGGTTTTGGTATGAGGATGGAGCTGGCCTCATAAAATGAGTTAGGGAGGAGTTCCTCCTTTTCAGTTATTTGGAATCGTTTCAGAAAAAATGGTACCACCTCTTATTTGCACCACTGGTAAAATTCAGCTGTAAATCCATCTGGTCTTGGGCTGTTTTGGGTTAGTAGGCTATTTATTACCGCCTTAATTTCAGGACTTGTTATTGGTCTATAAAGGGATTCAACTTCATCCTGGTTCAGTCTTGGGATGGTGAATGTCAGACTGGGTAATTTATAAAGAACAAAAATATATTTCTCACAATTCTGGAGGCTGGAAGCTCAAGATCAAGGCACTAGCATATTCATTGGTCTGCAGAAGCTTCACTCCCTGCTTCCAAGATGGTGTCTAGAATGCTGAGTCCTCTAATGGGGAGGGACGCTGTGTCCTTGCATGATAGCAGGCGGAAAGGTGAGACGAGATGGACTCCCTTTATCAAGCCCTAACTCAACTGACATGGGAGGAGCCCTCATAGCCAAATCACCTCTTAAAGGTCCCGCCTCTTCACAACACCATATTGGCAACACCTGGATTTTGGAGGGGGCACATTTAAACCATATTATTGACAAACAGTTATTAAAGACGGGAAAAAAATAACCCGAGTAATCTTTAACATGTATCAATTTGTTACCAGGTGCCAGGCACCCAGCAGTGAACCTGCATTATTATGTTTAATCCCCATGATTCTGAGGCAGGACAGTACCACTGCACGTTATGCAGAAGAACAAACTGAGTCTCAAAATTCCTAATTAACTTACCTAAACTCATTAAAAAATCGTATATGATGGAGCCGAGATTCAAGCTCAAGTCTGCATCTTTAAAGTTCTGCTGATAATTCTCTTTTACTAGTTTGTAGAAAAACAAAAAGTTAAATGCAATTAGCAAAAGCCAGTAATGTGCATATCTCAGGTAATGTTGGCTGTAGCTGATTCTGTCATCCATATTGTAAATAGTTACCTGAGGGTTCAGGAATCTGGGTCTTTGTCTAGCCCCTAAATTAGACTATTCTGCAGAGAAGTCATGATTTAAAGCCTTCATTAAGAGACTTAATTTTATTTTATATATTTTTATTCATAGCACCCCTTTGCCCATTTCCAGGACCACTATTTTGTCATCTTTTGAAAAACCTGTAGGATCACCTCTTCCCAGTGCGCACTGTCTGGTGGGGCTGTAATTAAGATGCCCTCCCCTCCCCTAGCAAGGGCTGGGTGAGGCCCTCAGATGCTGAATGGATTGACACAAGGACAAGAGGTAATGCTCATGCAATTGTCAAATGAGCCGTGAGGAGATGGCCAAGTGTTGGCACCTGCCACTTACACCCCTGGCACTGCCCTGTGTTCTGCCAGGGTGGATTTCCAGATTGTAGTTCATTCTGTGAGGTATCTCTGATATTTTTGGCACACATCTATTTTGTAATAATTAACCAGAGTAGATGACTATAGTCTACAAACAAAGAGTTAATCAACAAGACCCTGCACCTGCTTGACTTAACTTTAGTCAGCATCCTCTAAGCGCTGCAGGCTTCTATCATGGTGTCAGGACTGAGTCGCTCAGTTACAACAGAAATCTTGCCAAGTCAATGAGGCGAGAACCCCCCCACCCTCCATATCTCATCAGCTTCCTCATCCTCCTCCTCCCCCAAGTGATGTCTGGTGACCCCAGTCTGTCCTCAGCAAGAACCCTGTTAGATCTTTTTAGAGAATAGAATTCTTCCTACCCCTGCTGTTTCCTCTTTGTAATTTTTCATCCCCCGACCCCTCCATCCTGCTTCTTAGCTATAAATTCTCACTTCTCCTTGTATTTGGAATTAAGCCCAGTTTTGCACTGAGGTGTCTTTTCCTCTACTGCAGTAGTTCCTGAATAATTCTTTCTCACCACTTTACTGTCTAGCTCTGGTTTTTCTTTAGCAAAATGTAGTGGCGTGTTGGTTGCTCCAAATGAGGACATAAGGGTACTGTGGACTCTTCTCTCCTTTCTTTTATTAGAGTGAAGCTTGGCTTCCCATCCTCATGCCCAGGGAATATATTTCCTTATGTTCTTTTATTTTCCTCCTGCCCTGTTAGAAAATAAGAAGCTCTGTCCACCAACCGCCACCCCATCATTTAACATTTTCCCTCCACTTAGGTGTTTATCAAAAGAATTTGAGATTAAACTAAGACGCTTTTAGAATCAAATTATCCTTTGGAAAATCAAAAGTCCAAGCTACGCACCCTCATGCCTGAGGCAAACTGTGTTGCTGTAACATCAAACAGGTTTTTGGTTATTTTAAGTGTGTTCCTGTCTGGGTCTTCACTCTTTTGCTTTGTTTCTAATTTGAGAGCAATTTAACATCACCCTGATTTAGAAAGAGAACCAACTAAAGTTAGAAAATACCTGACAACATCTACCAAAAGCCATTCCTGGTGTTAAGCCTGTGAAGAGAACTTTTGGAAATGACAAGATTATAGTTAGCTATCTGACTTTAAAAAGATCGGCTCTTAAAAAACATGATGAGCCAGGCATGATTAACTCTTAACTCAGTAGGCAAGAAATATCCTCTTCTTTCGATCACTTAAATCAGCTTATACTCTGATGCCAAGTCCCGGCAGCCTCATGACAAGATTCTATGCCCATAAGAATTGGAGTCTGTCCCCACTGCCTCTCCCAGGAGACACATGAGATCCTGGAGGCTTCCTTGGTCCCTGCAAATGAAGAGAGAAGTCTTCTGTCCTCCAGTCTATCCTGGTTGCTACTGGCATCAGCACTGCAAAAACCTTGTGTGGTCAGTTAAATCCCAGAAGTGTGTGTGTGTGTATGTGTGTGTGTGTGTATGTGTGTGTATGTGTGTGTGTGTATGTGTGTGTGTATGTGTGTGTGTGTATGTGTGTGTGTATGTGTGTGTGTGTGTGTGTGTATGTGTGTGTGTGTGTGTGTGTGTGTGTGTGATATTTGGGCACCTACAGCTCGGCGACGCTGCGGGCTACCCAAAACCATCCATGGCATGGAGAGACCACCTCTAGATGCCTACTTGATTCAAGGACAACACACCGTTTCTCCACCCAGTCTGGCTGGAAATATGTTTTGTTGTTTTTCGTAATCTTTCATGAGCCAGGGAATCCCACTCTGAGTGCTCTGACCCCTGTAAAACCATCACAACAGCGGCATCTTCTCTGAGAGCTAACCTCCACCAAGAGAAGCAGAAGTCATCGCAAGTGCTGTTGATGCTGGAGTTCCCCAGGCCCCTCTCTGCTTCTTGACTCCTAGCTCCAGAACTCAGCCTTTCCCATCTAGAGGTCCTTGTATGTATGATCTCCTCTGGAGCTGAACCTTATGGCCAACGTAGGCTTCCAAAGGCTGTTGTGCTCTCTTCCAGACCAAAGTTCTTAAGGCAACAAGTGACAAAGTCTGGCACCTCTGGAAACATGATGTTAATACTGAGGAAAATCAGAATGGATATTTATAGCAAATTTGATGTCTCCAGTTTCTCAGCATATGTTTGGACATGCATATGGCAGACAAATCAGCTTTTGTGGATGGAAAACATACACTTCTTCTTGGTCCAGCTTCCATGTGTGACCACAGGATATTTGCTCAATTGAGACTGAGAATATGGTAGCCTCCGCTTTACAACCCGAGGGCATCCCAGAGGTTTTAGCTGTTCCAAGCAGTGTTAGTGAAATTTAGTGAAGGCAAGCAGATGCACCATGTTACTCTGGAGTTCCAGGCAGGTAGAGTCTGTGTGCAGGCGGGGCACACTTGAGGCCAGGCGCTGCCCCAGATAGGAAAGCTGCAAGGTGGGTGTCAGGATTAGTAAGATGAGGGTGCTTGCTTGGTTGTGTTGAGGAGTTTGGTGAACGTTGTGAAAGCTGGGTCTACAGGACAGTGTTGTATGTGCATCAGTGTCGTGGAAGTCAGTGGCCTATTTTTCAAGGAGGCTACAAAGTCCTCTGATGCATTCAACACCTTTTCAAGGTTTGTTTTGTACCAACGGACTTTGCAAGGCCCCAAAAATCACTACTTGTATGGAGAAGGCACAGCTCTGAACCAGATTCTTTGATGCTGGAGAGTCTGAAGAGAAGTTTGTCGGACATAATTTTCATTGACTTGTGGAAGCATAACACCTTGTCTGCTTTGGAAATGCAAAGAGAATATCAACACTCTGCTATCCATTCTCCTTATCAGACACTCAACAGATGAAGAAGCCAAAGATGCTACTAAGATCATCAGCTGCTCAAGTGCTTCTGAGCCTCTCTTTTGATCTTCTTACGATGCCCGGCGGAATGTCAACTGCTTGACCGCCCCAGCCTCTCGTCTTATGGTCCCCACTGGAGCTGTGTGATAAATAAGGAAGACAGAGAACACTGACTTGCAGATTCAAAACTGTCTTTGAAGAGCTCTTGGATGAATGTTTATTCAGAAGTGTTGAATTAGATTTTTTGTTGTAGTTTGCGAGCATGCTCCTTAGTATAAGTTATGCACATTTGAAAGAAACAGACTGCAAGACCCCAAAAATCAGCTCTTTTTCGTTTCTAAAATTCCATTTTATGCCCAGAAGCTGTGGAATAGAACTTTTGTGGACCCAGTCATTTTTAAAAATAAATAATTAGATGAATAGTGTACCCAAAGCCATCAGGGCATGCCACTGATTCTCACAGTGGATCCCTATGTGGATTCAGTGTTTGTGAATTCCACTGAAGCCACACAATCGCTAAACCCCAGGGCAGTGGGAAGCATCATAGCAGGTTTGCTCTGCCCCGTCCCACCCAGAGTGTGTCTTCCCAGAAGGACTGTGAGAAGCCAGATGTGAATCTGCCACTTACACCTGTCAGTTCCCGTGCATCTTATAGGATTTCAGCATAAACTTCCTTGTTATATGTGAATAGAAGATTTGAAGATATACGATTTTCTTTCCACATGGCTCCTAAAAACATACCCACTGACTGCTGATATTCAAGGGGGAAAAATGATCTGCTCAAACACAGGAAGGAGGAAGCCAGCTTTGCAGACCAGAGAGAGCTTATCTCAACCTATGATCCGCCCTTTTCCCAAGGAGCGAATCACCCTCCTGGTCACTTAAATTCTACACCTTTTCCCTTGTGCAACCTCTAAAGCAGAGCTCCGGGAAGATATGATCTCACTCTAGGTAGAAATTTTTATTAAATTTTGCAGCTAATGCAATTCTGTTTGGAATTTACATGCACACATATGTTCAGGTACACAACCCTACCTGAGCATGTACACACACATTTCACTCTTTTTTTTTTTTTTTTGAGATGGAGTATAGTGGCATGATCTTGGCTCACGGCAACCTCCACTTCCTGGGTTCAAGCAATTCTCCTGCCTCAGCCTCCCAAGTAGCTGGGATTACAGGTGCATGCCATCATGCACAGCTAAGTTTTGTATTTTTAGAAGTGATGGGGTTTCACCATGCTGGCCAGGCTGGTCTCGAACTCCTGACCTCAGGTGATCCACCAACCTCAGATGCCCAAAGTGCTGGGATTACAGAGGTGAGCTACCTTGCCCGGCCCCTACCTCTTTTGTCTTAGAGGCTACTCTATGGGTCCAGGGCAGATTGAGCCGTCCTTCCCCAACATAGTTTCCTTCTAGAAGCAATTCTGTTTTGTGTCTTTATATAGACAGACTCCACCTTGTAAGAATTTAAGTGATCTCATCTAAAGGGAAGAGCATTCATTTGCTTTAAATGTTATAAAAATCAAGCAATATAACCCACCAGGAAACACTGACAGGCTCCATGGAATGACTAAGGTAGTGACACAGAAACTCACATCATGACAATAATGCCCACGTTATGAGAAAATCTCACTCTGGTTCTCCTCTTCTGTACAGGATTGTCAGGCCTTTCACCAGGTGTCTGCAAATGTGTTCTCTCTAGGAATCAGCAAGCTACACTCTGGCATTTTTCGTCTCCGATTTGTAATGTGTTAAATTCCTCTCACTTAATTATCACTGAAAAGTGGCTCTCCTGCAAATACGTTTCATGTCACTTCACGTCCTCGCAGTTGTGTTAATTAATTTGACTATAGTTGAGCTGCACTGGTGATGGTATTTGAATCTTCTTTCTTGCCCCAAGTCATATCAATGCCAACATGGTACAGGCTGTGTTGCTGTCTCAGGTCACAAATGCATAAATCTTTTATTGAGAACATTCCCAAGTGATCTATGAATCATAGCAGCAGCTCTGTGACCCTGGCCTGGAGGACATAATTATCTTTATGACTTTATGACTGAGCATCTGTCTCTTTTTTGTTAAACACATGTCCATTGTCTGTGAGACGGAAAGCTCCCCTCCCACCCCCTGGCCTTGTACACAGCACAGGCAGATGACAGAAGGTTTCTTTAGCAATAAAACTTGTAGCGAAAGAGATACATTATTTTGCACAAAAAGGAACAAAAGAGATTAAACAGTGTTTAATTTGAGAAGTGTAAAAAGGTTGGCTGTGTCTGAGATAATCCACTTTGAGTCCAGTGCTCAGGGGTCTTGCCTCCCCTGAAGATCCTGAGCTCGGTGCTGGGTTATGTTGAGGGGAGATATGAGCTTTTCATCTAGGATAGGACTACTGATTGCAAGACTACCTGCTAGAGGACCAAAGAAGGGTTTCTAGAGATGAGTCAAGGAATATTTAGATGCAGGATGTCTACACAGTTAAGAGAAGTAACAATGTTCCCGGAAGAGAAATAATGAGGCTTAGATTTTCCCTTAGTGCTGGACTGAGGGTGTGAAGAGGATCAAGAATGTACACTCCATGCGAGAACCACTGGATACAGTGGATATTAGAGAAGGTGTTTTTACAGTTGAGGGAGAAGTTTGTTTAACGGGTCAATTTCCATGAGATCCCATGAGCAAGTAGGAGGGGAGGGGAGCCCCAGGGAGCAGCTTATAATCCCACAGTGACCTATGAAAATGGGTTTAGAGAATGTGGTGTTGAAAGAGAAGGTCCATGGTAAGCCATACCCTGGAAGAGCTGGCAGAAGGACTCAGGCAGATATTGGATTCAACGGTGGCTTCTCAAAAACCATGGCCCGAGGACCTGCATCGGCAATAAGTCTGGGGAGGCAGCCTTTGCTGAGTGCTGTCAAGCACCAAAGGCCTGAGATGGTTATGTGAGTTCCACTGGAGTACTTGAAGTTGGGAGTTGAGCCCAGAATAGACGAAGAAGGTCAGAGGCTGAGGAGCAAGGCGGAATGCTTCAGAACTGCCTGGGACGTAGGTTGAAAGTCAGGAAGGAAGCACCTGTTTGATGCATGATGGTTCTTATTTCTAGGGTAAGACTTGGTGAGGGCACAGGAAGTCTAAAAAGTGTTTGCTGAATACTTGGCCACCTGATAGCTACAGGCCATGGCAGTGGAGAACACCACTCACAATCCCTGATTATGTTCCCAGCTTATTTTGCCTGGGGGTGATTTCCTACCCAGCTTTCTTGGCCAGCATCAGGCTTCATGCTATCTCCTTTAGAAACCTCAGAAATTTTCCAGCCTTTGTGACTGAGGGAAAGAGGAGAAAACCAAAAATTGGTGCTAAAATTGTATACATGTCCTGTGCAGCTGGGCTGCCATCTGCCACTGTGGTGGGCAGTGCAGGGTCACCAGAGAGCCATGGTGAGAAGCAGGAGCATGCTCTCAGACAAGGGACACTGAATTTCCCCAAGTCCCCACCCTCTCCAGGGGATGAGCCAGGCACTCTCTACTGACTCACACTTCTGTCCTCAGTGGCATCATTCCTCCTGGATAGAAATTCAGATGTGCTGGGACCTGCCAGGGAAAGGGTTTGGGGCTTCAGACAGGAGAGCTTGCCCCCAATTGACTTGGGCTTAATCCTGTCCAGGCGTGACCCCCAACCCCAATGGTCATGAGCAGCTCCCAGCTCTCTCGATACTGGGATTGGTGAGGCCCCAGGGACACACGCCAGCTATGATTAAGGAGGAACCTCCCTGAGGATGCTGAAAACTGGAACCTCATATCATTGTCAATTTTCAGTCGGTCTGTGGGGCAACTTGTGATCCTCACCCTCTGCCAACTCACAAGGGGTCACCGTGTGGCTCTGGTACAGAGTTACCATGTTGGAGTGCCTTGAGATAACCCTGCAACGTCTGAAGAAGCTGGAGCCCCCACTCTAGTGGTGTTTCTGGACCTTGCTGCCCAACTGGAGCAAGGACCTTTTGGGGATCTCCCTCTTGGGCTTGCTGGGGGTAACACTGGCCCTTTCCTAGTGACACAGGCATCCATGTGAGTGCATCCATCAGAGGGAGGCCTGCTCACCCCGTGGGCTGTTCATGACTCTTCAGTGAAGGGTATCTGGAGGGAGAAGTCATCAGAAGTTTCATGCTCCCTGAAGTCTGAGAAATGAAAGGAGAGATGAAAAGAAAACTACATATGATGACCCGAGGGTTCTTCCTTCATGAGCAGTGCTTTAAGGAGCCTCCCAGGAAGTCTGCTGTCGGAAATAGACACATCAAACAATCACATCAAAAAACTCCAACCACATCTCAGTGAGGGGCCTGTGGCAGGAAACTTTAACAAGTGTGATGAGTGTGGAGTGTCAGACTGTGAACCAACCGCACATAGCACACCAGCGCCCTGGGTCCTTAGTCTATCCTAGACTTTTGGATACGAATCATTCATTAATCCATGCCATCATTTTGCAGAGTAAACACAGCAGACAGGAAAACCTGCTACTGATACGTTGAAGGGCAGCTTGTTGGTTAATAGAAGAACTCTTCAGGGATCTGAGGCTTGGCCTCTGATGAACTGGGTTCTTGAGGAGAGCTGATCCCACCAGCCCTGACTTCATCTGGGGAAAGGTCAGAGGAAACCAGGGAGTTGGCATCACGGGAAATTGTTTTGACAGCTACAGAGCTGACACATGACTCCGGTTCTTCAGGGACAAAGTGACAGATGGAAAGTGTGTGGGCACCGAGTGGTTCAGCGGTCCTCATACCTCATAGTGTGGCAGCGTCATCCGTAAGCCTTGTGAAAACATACTTGCTGAGGCCCACCTGAAGAGTTTCTGACTCAGAAGGCCTGAGGAGGGCCCAAGTGACTGCTTTTCTAACTAGCTCCAGGTGACATAGATGTCGCTGGGCTGGGGACCGTACTTGGAAAGTCATTGACGCGTGTCATAAGAATGCATCAGAGCAAAAGCCCAGGGCCACTGGGGGCCTAACAGAGAGGCCCAATGCTTCTCTCTCATAAAGTAGACATAGCACTGAAAATGTCTCAGAGAAGAGAAGAGTCGTGTAAGATGGCAAGCTCCCCGTGCACGTCCCCCTGAAGGCCGGCATGGATATTGCTGAGCAATGAGAGGGACCACCTTGACCCAGGGCAATTCCAGAGCCTGGGACCTCCCCAGAGGCTCTTCAGATGCTGGCCTTGGATCCATTACACTGAGCCCATTGCTGCTGCAACGGACCAGATGTGGGATAGACAGACAGCTCTTAAAGAGGGTGGAGCCAGACTACCTCCCCAGTCATTAAGCGTCTGCCCAGAGAGAACACTGGTAATAAGGGAATGCTATGGGGATTACTGCAACACTCGCTCTGGAAACAGTGGATACTGCATGAGAAATACTATCACGCAGTGCTAATTAATTTAGAAAATAGAAAGGACTGATTTTAAAGATAAATGGGATATAGTTGTTTAGGGATAGAAGCTTGATAGAAAAGAAAACAAACTTGACCCCCTGCACCTTCTGTATTTGGTGGAAAGTGTTTCTCACAAAATTCACCCATGCCAAGTTGATTCAGACTAGAACATCCAGAAAAAATAACGCCTATTGTCATTTGTCTGCGAAGCTTGACTTGAAAGCAACACAATGTATTTGCTGCAATGATTACTGTACATGTGCAGAGAAAAGCCTTCCAGCCTAGCACAGAGATTGCAGGAAAATCATTCTAGGGGTTTGTATTCCTCACCTAGATCTATTCAGACCCAGGGGAAGATCTGGGGAGACAGTCATGGTGAAATGAGATGCATTTGGTGGAAGGCCATACATACACATGTGTGTGTATATATATGCATACATATATACATATGAAAAACAATTATATATAATGGTGTCGTAATTTAATATAATATAATAAATAATACCTTATTAATGTGAGATTTTGATTGATTGTAAGATTTTCCTGGCCTGTTATTCTGAACATAATTTATTATCAAAATTTTTACTTTTACAACTTGCTTATGATTGATATAACTGAAAGCAATGTCAGTCACTGTTGGCAAATACAAGGTTGCAAATAATTTTTAATCACGGCTTAAAGTGAGAAGGACCTTTATGCTAATGAAAATGTTAGTGAGGCTGTTAAGTGTGTTTATGGAAATTGTGGACATTTTCTATAAAATGTTGGGATAAATTTCTTGTAACTGATTTCAACATATTAATTTTAGGCCATCTGGAGTTGATGATTCCTACAGAACGAATTTTCTAAAATGGTTTAACTCTTGACACAAACAGGTTTCATGCAATTCTGAATTTAACTTCACATGTAAACGCAATAGCAACGTTCCCTGATAGCTTGTGGAAGGTGTACAAGAAGTGCTAAGTGACTTTGTGATCTGTATGTAACTCAAAGGCCTGTTTTGCAAGTTATGCTTGCATATTCAATTACAGGGAAAAATTAATTCCAACATTGTTCTCTTTTTTGTAATGGATTCATCAGAAGCCCCTTATGGAAATATGGCTTTTTCTGTTCAATGTGATAAACTTTAAATGTAATTTTTATTTCTAATACTATGAGTATTTGCTTTGCAATGTTGCAGCAAGTTTTAAAACTATGGATTCTAAATTCTTACAAGGAACCTTATAACTCTCTGATATGCATTATTGCAATGCCCATATGTGCACTTTTTGGTAATAATTTGCGAAAAATTGACAGCACGAGCCCTGGAGGTTCCTGCTCTGAGTCCATTGCTGCCCATGAAGAATTCTTCCTTTGTCTACTGCCACAGTCCCCACCAGCAGTGTGGACCCAGATCCCAGCCAGGCCTGTGCTTTTGAGGCCCCACCATTCCCCAGACTGCCCCAGGTGTGCCCAGAGCAAGTGCTTGGCGCACATGCGGCAGTCATGTTCCTAAGCCTGAGCCTGTGTGTGGAAGCGCTGTCCCCAAGCAGAGGTTTCCAGTCATGTGCGTTCTCCAATGTCCATGCCTCACTTAGAAAACATGAGTTTAAAGGTAAAAGTTTAAGTTAGTTCCAAAGAATCTCAGCAAATCATTAAACCAACACGGGGACCCTCCCGAGAGCAGGACCCTGTTGCAAGCCTCTGATGCTTGCACAATTTGTAAGTCCATGAAGCTGTCCCTGCCACCACTCAGTGTAGATTTTTAGAGGTGCCACTGTGCATTTGGACTATTTGGACATCTATCTGAGATGCTGTGTGGACTCTTGCACAGCTCACTGTTTGTACAATCACTCTTGGCTTGCATGAAAAAGGGCTTATATAAAGGTTGCTTTGAATTTCGCCACACTGTCTTCATGCAATTCTAGGCTTTCTCATACTTGGAGGATCATTACTAGTTTTCTCATTCCAGACACCTTGGTTGAAACATTGGCTAAGACGTGCTTACCATCAGTGCTTAGTCTAACTGCTATTCCTTTGTGGCTACTTTGCACATATTGTGCCTGAAATCACCTATAATGGGAACCTGGGTTTCTGACAGTACATTTAAACCAGGAAATAGCCATTGCGATCATACGGGTGGGTGAACAGGTCCTTTTCAGGTCCTGCTGCTATAGGCAAATTAGAGTTACAAACATACAATTATAAAGATGAATTATATTTGTGCATTTTACTGTCTACCTAATAATTATGCAAGCATCTTTGTTAATATATGCTCTGCTGCTAAAAAGTTTCATTTCGCTTAATGGTAGATGTGATACTGTTGTCCAATATAAACAAATCTATAAATTAGAGATAATAATAAACATTTCTTCAAATATGTTTTTAGATATTTGCATGACTCTTTGGAATGTATCTTCCCTAAATCAAAACAATGCATCTGAACATGAAGACTCATGCTGAGAAACTTGTTTCAGTGAGGATAAATGTAAGTCAGGGAAGAGAACAGAATTAACACTGTAACTACCGCAGCACTGTGGTGTAGACTGAATCCACTGCTGTAGACTAGTTTAGGATAATGTTCCTTCACAATACTATCTGGATTCTCTGCAGTAAGGACCTTGCCTTTGTTAGCATTTGATTGGATTTGGGATAACATACAAATTCAATATCTAAGTCAGAACTTTAAAGCAGAAATACCCTTTGTGATTATAGTCCTGTATTTCTAAGAAAAGAGATATTTCATATAGTGGGAAATGGTCACTGGACACGATTCTAACTAGTTCCTTTGTTTCCATCAGTTCATTTTGCAAGTGTTCAAACACAGAAAAGCTGAAGCCATGGCAGTGTGAACAAGAACATGACCAGGACTCAGAACCTACCATTCACATTACTACCCTTGCTTTGACTTACCTATTCAACCCTTCTTTCCTCTAGCCACCACTAGGCCACCTCACTTTTTAATACATTTTAAAGTAAGTTGCAGATGTCAGTCCCCTTCGTCCTAAATACTTTGGGGTACATATCATTGACTTGAGTTCAACATGTACCTATTCTATGTTTTTTCTAGTTAAAGTTACAGAGAGGGAAATGCACAAAGCTTGAGGGGACCATTCAATGGGTTTTGACAAATTTGGTATACACCTGTATAACCGAATTCCCATCAAGATATAGAACTTTGCCATTACTCCTGAAAGTTCGCTTAGGCCTTCCCCATCACTTCCAGCCACCCCCAATGACAGGGCCACTTTTCTCACCTTCTTCATTATTAATTAGCATTGCCCATGAATCAGTTCATTTTCATCTTCCTTGTGTAATCAATACATAAGTTTACAGGTTTTGCTTTCAAACTAGTGAAACTTTAGTCTTTCATTCAATATTCATTTATTTTTTTAAATTTAAGGACAATTTCTAATGATGTGTTTGAGCAAACCACAGTCTCCTGGGGGAGGCAGGTTTTGGCAAAAGGGAGAGGATCTCTTGCTTCTCTCAAGGTAGCCTAGCTGTTTAGGAGAAAGAAAATAGGCAAATTCATCTGCTGACTATCCCCTGCGGGAAAATCAAAACAACTCCGTCTTCTCATTTACCCAGGGCTTCACTGTGTTTTCTTTTCTCACATCACTGGGAGGCAGAACATTTTTCTCCCCACAGCTCTGCTCAAGGTCTTCTCTATCTTGTGTTCAGAAGGTGCTTGCCAGAGACAAGAGGGTTCTCTGCAGGCTGCACAAGTTAATCAGCAAGAGTGAGGTGTTCCAGGATCCAGTGGCTTCCGAGATCTTGCTTCCTGGAGAACACAGAGGACCTATCTTCGATCATTTCCAGCAGGCTGCTCTGGCAAGGCCAGAGATAGAAATGCAGCAAGTAAGCAGCAAAATATGGGGGCCCTCACCTCTCCTTCCTGTTTGTTTTGCTGGGCAGGTTGATTGAAACTGGAATATCGGGTCTGCCAATACCCAAAGCTGTTGGCCTAGAGTGGAGCTCCTACAATTCCATAAATCCTGAACTGCCATTGTTTTGCCAAAAGGTACAAATATTAATTGACTTATTTACTCATTTATTTATTTATTCCAAATACTCATTGTCCCCTGGGGCCCCCAAATGATCTTAGCATTTTCCTTCTACCAGCGATGAAAGCCTAAAAGTAGCCCCTAATGCCTTCCTTCCTCACCGCAGCCAGTCTACTGCTGACACCTGCCTGTGTGGCCTCTCTAATACCTCTAGAATGTGCTTATTTGTCTCTATTTATTCATAAAATATAAATCAATGAGCATCTCTTGTGTCCCAGGGGTTTACTAGGCAGCAGGGACACACTGATACGGGAAGAAGAATAGTCTCATGCTCCCTGGAGATTACATTCTAGGGAGGAGAAAAACATGAACTGACAGAAGCAAACATTTGAGTACAATAAGTCCTCACGTAGTGTCATCACCTGCTTCTTGGAAACCATGACTTTAAGCAAAATGATACATAACTAAACCAATTTTGCCATAAACTAATTTATGTAAACAAGAGTTAAATTCCTATGACACATTTCTAGTCACAAAACCATCACCAAACTTCTACATAAAGACCCAAACATGGCCGGGTGCAGTGGCTCATGCCTGTAATCCTAGCCCTTTGGGAGGCCGAGGCAGGTGGATTGCTTGAGGTCAGGAGTTCGAAACCAGTCTGGCCAACATGGAGAAACCCTGTCTCTACCAAAAATACAAAAAAGTCAGCCAAGTATGGTGGTGGGCACCTGTAATCGCAGGTACTTGGGAGGCTGAGGCAGGAGAATTGTTTGAGCCCAGGAGGCGGAGGATGCAGTGAGCAGAGATCGTGCCACTGCACTCTAGCCTGGGTTACAGAGTGAGACTCTATCAAAAAAAAAAAAAGACCCAAACACTTGTAATATTAAACACCGAAGTACATGTGAGCTATACATACATTTAAGAAACATGAATAAAAACAAGTAAGATCATTTTTTATTACATTTTTGCTGAATCATCAAGGAACTGCAGTGGCAGTGGTGGTCGGTTAAATCAAGCAATAAGTGTTTGCAAGACAAAAATTGTCAGGAGCACGTCCTACTACCATGCAGTTCAAAAGCAAGCAAGAACCAATCTGGCAGGCCTGCTGAGCTTCTTGGCCCTTGGTACCTCATTGGCCCTTATCGCACATTAGCGTGATGATCATAGACCTTGCACTTCCTTATTTTACAATGATTTGTATTCATCCACTCATTCCTTTTTTCCAGCCCTCTTATTGCAATTTATGGTAGTGGATGGCCAGAGCCTGTCCTGGCAATGCAGGGGAGAGGTGGGACCCACCCTGGACAGGACGCCGTCCCATCATAGGGTGCACTCACACCCACCCACACCCGTTCACTCACACTGGCATGTGTGGACACACCCATCCACCTAACCGACACACCTTTGGGATGTGGGAGAAACCGGAGTACCCTGAGAAGAGCCGCTTTCTCTGCTGGGAGAACTTGCAAACGCCACACATTCAGTGGCTCCTGGAAATCAGGAGTCACTTGTTTTTCTCATCAATGTTATAATGGAACCATGTTGTTTGAGGACCTGCTGAATCAGCTCATGGCAAGGGCTGTGAATAAGAAATTCAAGACCAAAAGGTCTGGCAACACCATGAGAAAAAGGGGAGCAACAATATACAGAGTGGTTAAAGGAGGTCTTTTTGAGGTGAATATACTGGAACTAAAATTGAATGACGAGAAAGAGACAGCCTTGTGATGATCTGGTTGGGAATTTTGGGTAGAGGGAATAGGCGCTGACACCTCACCTTTACCTACCATTGTTCCTTCCCTAGCCCTATTAGTGGGTCTACCAGGATGCATCATCACTCACATCCACAGTGTCCTTTGCACTGACGCTCTGAAATGCAAGCCTGATTCCATCAGTTTCCAGGTCCTCTTGCCATGCCTGTCAAAACACCCGATGGCTCTATGTTGCTACAGCTCTTAAGGAAAAATGCCCTCACCCTGGGAGCTTGTGACCCGCTGGTGCAGGACCAGCCCGTTGCTTCTTCTCCAGCCATGTGTTCACACCTTCTGGCCCCACATGCTGGGCAGCCTTCACAGCCATTGTACTTGTACACGTGCTATTTTTCCTGTGGTCAGAGGCCCTTTTCACCTCTGTTTTCCTAGTAAATCCAGGCTCATGCTTTAGATTCCACATTACTCCTCATTACCTCAGGAAAACCTTCCCTGAGGCACTTTTTTTTAGAATTAGATGACTCAACAGCATGTATTCAGGGCACAGTGGTCTCCCTTATATAGCACTGATCACTCTGGAAATTTCCCATGCAATTTAGAATTATTTGATTAATGCCTGTCTGTAAGATTCTGTTGTGTGGGGGATGTGCATGTGGTGTTTGTGTGTGTGGGAGTATGTGCGTTGTATGGGGGATGCGGGGTGTGTGTGTGTGTGTGTGCGCACTCTGGTGTGTATCTAGGAGAAAGAAGTGATGAGCATTACTAAATAATACTCGTCTCTGCAGTGTATATTTTATCAGCAGCTAGTAGAAGAGGGTTTGGGTTAGGTTTTTGTTTTCTGCTTTTTTTATTTTTGTTTTTTAGGTTTTGCTATTACATTGTCCTAGCAGATTGTACATTTCTGCAAAAGTAATAAGCCACATTAAATAATCTCAGAAGAACTCTGACATAGAAATGAATAAAAATTAGGTAAGGTAGTATTGAATAAGGAGGGTATTTTTGTTTTTTGTTTTATTTAAGCCCAAAACATATGAGGCACATATAAGAAGGCCCTTGGTAAATATTTTGAAAAGAAAAAAAAAGGTTTATTTCCTGGAGAAATTAGTTTTGGTATTTATTGCAAAATAGAAAATTGAATTTTCTCAAAATTTTAGAACAATTTCCATGACACAGCAACGTGGTGTGCAGAGCAGTCCTGGATACCCACAGTATTTCCCTGGCTCTGCCCCCGGCCTCTCAGAAGCAGTGATCGCCCGTGGATCGCTATGGAGTCCAGGGGTCATTTCCTGTGTACTGTCAGAGTCCCTGTGGCCGCCCGCTGGCGACCAAGGAAGACCTCACAGCGGGGCTGGCTTGCTGATGTCGGCAGCACCATCCCCGCCTCCCCTTCCCCACCGCTGGGTACAACCCTTCAAGGCTGCAAGCGCCAGCCTTCCCACGGCCTTCTGCTCTCAGTATTCTGTGCAGGTTTTCATTAGGAGATATTTTGTTTTCAGTCACACTTGGGTTGGACTGGATTGAACTGGACTGGAAACAATTGAAGCATAAGTTATTTCTTATAGACTCCAAATGACACTTTCTAGCCCTTACTTGCCAGGTCAAATCACAGTATAATTTTCTTGGAAATCAATTTTTTAAATAGTCGCCAAAGATCTTTCCAAAACAATTTTCCCCACACATCCGAGGCAAACAACTCCCATTTTGTCTCTTGCCCATGAACACAACATGAAATTGTGAAACTGGTTTCAGTTAGAGATGTGTTTCTGAAACTAGCCCACAAGGTACATGTAGATCAGAAATCAGAAGTTTATGCAAACATCTTCAGTGTGTGCAGCTGCCTGCAGATGACACTGACAAAGGCCCTAAGACCTACTATCTTCTCCCTTACACCTTCAACAACTTCCCTTGTTATCCTCTTATTACAATGTGTTTACCCACAAACATAAAACAAAGGTATACTAGGATTCTATCACGAAAGTTTGCATCTCTCTATATTTAAGCTGGCTAAAGTTACTATTAATTTATCTCTACTTGTTGATTCATTTTTTTTTTGTAAGAGTCTATGAGAAGATAATAGGCCTGTGTCTTTTTGGGTGAGGCTAAAGCTCCCAAAGAAAGAGTAGGCAGGAAAGAAGAAAGAGAGAGGCAGGGAAAATGCTGTGTGTCAGCAATCATTTCTACAGATCACTGCAGAGCTGTAATTATCTATAATACTGAAAGCTTCAGAAGGAGAAATTTCAGATCACTTCTACAAAACCTCTAGGACTAAAATTATCTACAACACTTAGAGAGATTTCAGCAAAAAAAAAAAAAAAAAAAAAAAAAAAAATTCAGACAAAAACCATTTTTTTCTTTCGGCGTAGCTAAGCCTGAAGCCTTGTGAATCTCAGCGTGTACGTGTTGCTTCATTGCTATGAGGGAGAAAGTGAGGTCCAAAGACTCTGTCACATTTCAGCTTTCTGGGGAGTAGAGATGTCAATTCACATCAGCAAAAGATAAAGAGGTCACTCCTCAATCCAAGAGAACACCTCACCTTTCTGGGTACTCTGTAGATGTGGCTCCCAGGAGCGTTGTGTTTCGGTTCTGGAAGCATTATATCACAGCTACAGGAATTACATGTTGTGTTATTGCCTTTCATCATTAAAGGAAACCCAACATTTCCCTAATGGGAAACAATTGCCTCCGAGTGGGCTCCGACAACTTTATTGTGCTGAGGAATGTAGCTGTGCTCAACCTGTAATTACAGTGACACAATAAACCTTGGCAAACGCTAGAGCAACCTTTGTTGTTGCCATGTATGCCTTCTGTCTGTTCTACCAGTGCTCCTGGGGACATGCTTCCTCACATGTCTCAAACACCCCATAAACAGAGCAGCCACAGTCCTTATTTAAGTAGATGGACCCAGGCCCACCCTGGACTTATTATGTCAGAATATCCAGGGAAGGGCTGGAGAATTCAAGGTGGACATTTTTATGATTCACCAGCTTGGGAAATGTTGAGGGATCCCTGAAGTCCCTTTCAGGCCTAATAGCACATGAGAATCTCAGCTCATTGATCACAATAAGATAAAACAAACAAACAAACAAACAAAACAGGTAAGTGAGAGCGATCCAAAAACATTTTTCAAAACACAATTTCCTTTTTCCTACAACCCTTGGTCATATTGAGATCTCTAAGGGCACTGGGTCTATTTGTGCTTTGAAATGACATCCAGATTTGAGACAGCCTGTGATGGCAGCTCGTATCTGGTCATTCACAGAGCACCTATCATTTATTTACTTGGAAAATTTTGAGTATTCTGTTCCCTACCCCCACATGTTTCCTATCCAATAAAACTACCATCACATAGAGTTTTAAGCTCCATAGAAAATAGAATAAGATAATACAAGTTCCTTGACCTCATGACACTTATAATCTGGTTGGAAAAGCAAGAAAAATTCCTCAAAGTCAAGTAAAAGTGTATGTCTATCACATAAAAAATATTCCAAAGGAGCATGTGGTTGAGGATTAAATAGCAATATAACCAACAGATGCCTTGAAAAGGAGACTTCACTGTGTGAAGCTGTTCTCAGAAGAAAATGCATAAATTAATAAAAACATGATTCGTTTATCCTGGAAAAGTTAAGTTACCCTATTTTTGTCAAATGGAACACTTTGTTGTATTGCTTTTGAAATGAAATTTATGTATCCTTTGCAAATAAAGAACTTGAATATACAATATTTTGCATGAATGTCAAGTCAACACAATTCTAAGCAAAAAGAACAAAGCTGGAAGTGTCATGCTACCTGACTTTAAACTATACTACAAGACTACAGTAACCAAAACAGCATGGTACTGGTACCAAAACAGATGTATAGACCAATGGAACAGAACAGAAGCCTCAGAAATAATGCCACACATCTACAACCATCTGATCTTTGACAAACTTGACAAAAACAAGCACTGGGGAAAGGATTCCCTATTTAATAAATCATGTTGGGAAAACTGGCTAGCCATATGCAGAAAACTGAAACTAGACTCCTTCCTTACATCTTATACAAAAGTTAACTCAAGATGGATTAAAGACTTAAATTTAAGACCTAAAACCACAAAAACCCTAGAGGAAAACTTAGGCAATACCATTCAGGACATAGGCGTGGGAAAAGACTTCATGACTAAAACGCCAAAAGCAATAGCAACAAAAGTCAAAATTGACAAACGGGATCTAATTAAACTAAAGAACTTCTGCACAGCAAAAGAAACTAGCATCAGAGTGAACAGGCAACCTACAGAATGGGAGAATATTTTTGCAATCTACCCATCTGGCAAAGGGCTAATATCCAGAATCTACAAGGAACTTAAACAAACTTATAAGAAAAAACAAACAACCCCATCAAAAAGTGGGCAAAGGATATGAACAGACACTTCTCAAAAGAAGACATTTATGCAGCCAACAAATATATGAAAAAAAGCTCATCATTACTGGTCATTAGAGAAACGCAAATCAAAACCGCAATGAGCTACCATCTCATGCCAGTTAGAATGGTGATCATTAAAAAGTCAGGAAACAACAGATGCTGGAGAGGAAATGGAGAAATAGGAATGCATTTACACTGTTGGTGGGAGTGTAAATTAGTTCAACCATCGTGGAAGACAATCTGGCAATTCCTCAAGGATCTAGAACCAGAAATAATATTTGACCCAGCAATCCTATTACTGGGTATATACCCAAAGGATTATAAATCATTCCACTATAAAGACACATGCACACTTTATGTTTATTGCAGCACTATTCACAATAGCAAAGACTTTGAACCAGCCCAAATGCCCATCAATGATAGACTGGATAAAGAAAATGTGACACGTATTCACAATGGAATACTATGCAGCCATAAAAAAGGATGAGTTCACGTCTTTGCAGGGACATGGACAAGGCTGGAAATCATAATTCTCAGCAAACTAACACAGGAATAAACACCACAAGTTCTCACTCATAAGCGGGAGTTGAACAATGAGAACACATGGACACAGACAGGGAGGGGAACATCACACATTGAGGCCTGTCGGGGAATGGGGGCTAGGGGAGGAATAGCATTAGGAGAAATAGGAGAAATACCTAATGTAAATGATGGGTTGATGAGTGCAGTAAACCACCATGGCACATGTATACCAATGTAACAAACCTGCACGTTCTGCACATGTATTCCAGAATTTAAGTATAATAAAAAATATATTTCCTAAGTTAAAAGCAAAGAAAACCTATTTACTAGAACTATACAATAGGGTATGATTCTGTATTTAGATATATACACCCGATAAATATTTCAACCATGAATTTATACAAGTGCACATACATTGATATTTTTGTAGGGAAGTATGAAAAATCCTCTTGAAAATGATCTAACAGAAAAGTTCTATTTCAGAATACTGCGGTTACAAAAAGTTTTCACTTTTTACACTTTTATTTGTTTTTCAAATGTGTGAATTTCTTCTGCAGTTAGACATGGATTATGACTGAAAAACAAGTGACTTTTATATAGATTCATAGTCAATATCATAGTCATTTATTTTAAAAAGCTGCCCAGGGCGTGTTAAGTCACTGTCAAGATGAAGAACCGGGGGATCGGCATGTTCAGGCCAAAAGGTGCTGCTCAGGGAAGAGGTGAGAGGAGGCTGCAGGCACTGTGTGCTGACTTACCTGAGCTGGCACAGATGCAGCACACGGTTCACACACCATGCCTTATGGCGTTATCGCTACCCAATCTGCCATTAGCGCATCCCATTAATCGTAATAGATTAAATTTTATAGCTCCCTCTACCACCACAATCTGCAACCAAAACCATCCAGGGGGTATCCTACGCTCTCAAAAGGATCTTTATGGGGAAGAGATTTGTCGAGGGTCAAGAACTGAGCTCTATGCCTTTGAGGATGAGAATTCTGGGGTCCTGGGTGCCTTTTAAAGTGATCTGGGAGAGGTAGGCTCTGGGACGGTATGTCCTGTTGGCATCACCAACTCCCAGCACTGTGAGGAGTTACAGAACCACAAGAAGGCCAGAGGAAAGACCTTGAAAGTGTGGGATCCCAAGCAGATGTCTCAGGTGTCCAGGTCCATGGGTGCTCTGGTAAGTCAGCTCTCCGCAATAAATAAAAATAAAAAGCACTGATTTGAAGAATTTGCCAGTTTTCATGATGTAATTTCTCCCACTATGGCCAATTTCAAGCTACTAATGGTTTTTTTTTTCCTTTGTTTTTGACAGAGTCTTGCTCTGTTGCCAGCCTAAAGTGGTGGCGCGATCTTGGCTCACTGCAACCTCCGCCTCCTGGATTCAAGCGATTCTCCTGCCTCAGCCTCCCGAGTACCTGGGATTACAGGCATGGGTCATTGCACTCAACTAATTTTTGTATTTTTAGTAGAAAGGGATGTCTTATTTATTTTTACTCGTTTATTTATTTGATATGGAGTCTCGCCCTGTCACCCAGGCTGGAGTGCCATGGCGCCATCTCCTCTCACTGAAACCTCCGCCTCCCGGGTTCAAGCGATTCCCCTGCCTTAGCCTCCTGAGTAGCTGGGACTACAGGCGCAAGTCACCATGCCCGGCTAATTTTTTGTATCTTAGTAGAGATGGGGGTTTCACCGTGCTGGCCAGGATAATCTCCATCTGTTGACCTTGTGATCCGCCCACCTCTTCCTCCCAAAGTGCTGGGATTACAGGTCTGAGCCACCGCGCCCGGGCTAAGCTACTAGTGGTTTTATGAGAAGAAGGTGAAACTCTTTAAACATTAGCTTTAGCCAGCTGCTGCAACCTCACAGCAGCACACACTGCTGAGTCCAGCACTGGCACAGCCACTCTCACTTTGTTTATAGTCTGGCAACTCTAATACAAACTGAAAAAATTGCAAATTGAAAAAATGACTAGCATCCCCCTTAATCAGAGGCTAACAGGATTCTGATAAACATAAAATTCCTAAGCCTTTGCAACAAGTAATAGTTCACCCCTATTTTCCACCCTCAAAATAATCACCATTCATGTCTGTTTTGCAAATGGGTCTTGAGAAAGATCCCCTTCTCATACATGCGCCATTCCAATCTTTGAATTTTAAATTCATCCTAAAATAAGTGGGATTGATGACTAAAACAACATCCAATTCCAGTTCACTATCTGCCTGCAAACGTGTTGTTTTCATCAAAGCACAAAGGCACTGGAGTCTATTGTAAAATGGCATTGATATTATCTAATTCACCAGACTGTTGTAAAAATTCAGAAAGGTGATGCATGAATACAATTTGTAAAATATGAAGTGCTCTTCAAATATTATTTAGAAATATTATTACATAGTTTGCAGATGCAATCAATGGCTCAGGGATTTCTGTCTAACAAAGACTTGGGGCAGTAGCGGACTGGGTGTGTGAACGAGGAGAATTCTTCTCTTGACATCATATTTGCATAGCAGCTGCATTGTTTCCTCTTCATGATTTATTTGGAATGACTGGCAAGGTCTGATGGACACTGGTGGAGCTAACATTCCCTAAGGCATTCTGTTGTACCATGCTATGTTCAGAGTCCTTCACTGAGAAAAAGCAAACCAAACAAGAATAACAAAACAAAACAAAACAGGCAATCCTTCTTATATAAAAAATTATGCCTAAAAACCAAATATATATGTGTGTGGGGGTGGGTATACACATGAGCAAATAAACGCAGGCACATACATATACAAATATACATGTGCATGTATATGTTACACATATATCAAGGAAATGACCTCTTAAAACAAATATGTTAGGGCAGAATCATAAATTATGCTCTTTTTGAACACCAGAATCTCAGGAATCGTCAACAATATTTTAAAGTACTATTTTGTAAAAATATCAAAAATGATGAGAATGACTGGACTGAGCCTATATTTTTTAATGAGAACTTGTAAATGCATTTTACTAAAATGATAAAAGCAGCATTAACATGTATAAATCAAATCACATATCATCTCTTTTGCTTTCCTGGGGTTAGCACTGTCTACCTAAGGACTAAACATAAAAATGAAGCACTTGAGCTAAATATGATCAGAGGAGATTTCCATCCCTATGCTACTCACATCCTCTGTGTTGAATGTCAGGAAGTGCCATGTTCATGTCCACGCAATTCTGCAGTGTGCAGGGGACTTCATGACATCAATGCTCTCACGCCTATTCTAAGGTAGTCTTGGTAACTTTACCTGTGATTCCTTAAGGTCCATACTTATTTAAATATAGTCCTCAAAGTATTATTCTTTCCAAATCATATGCAAAAATAGTTCTCAAAGTCTTATTCTTTCCATAGAGTTTATTGTTCCTGGGTCACTACTGCACAAGTCCATTCAATCAAGACCACGGGAAATCTGACTTCTCAGTGTGCCCCGAAACACACTGCTCATGCTTATTTCCAGCCAGTGGTAGCTCAGTTCTGTTTATTTTCCCCCAACAGCTTTCTAGACTATTCACTATCAGATATTTGCTCCATGTGGCTTAAGGAGCTGTTGTGTGGTTGGAGAATCTCTCCTTTTGGTTTCCTTCCTTCGGCTTTCCTGCACACCTAAATTTAAGAAAACGGAGAGAGGGAGCACGGAGACACTGGATCTGCTTCCAAGTAAGTGATCTGAAAGGACTTCCTCCTGGTACAGAGGTTATAGAACATAATGCTTCCTATAGATGATTTGCAAGTATCCTTCCCAATCTTAGAAATGCATTGCTTATGCTTTTGCAAGGTTCTCTGTGGGAGTCTTCAAACACCCTTTAGAGGACAGAAGACATTACATCTTTAGCAGACATTTATAATTTAGCCCAATTAGCCTATCAATTCTTCCCTTGTGATGGAGCATACTGAGCTAGGTGAGAAGAGGCTGAGCCAAAAATTCAATCGCCAAATCCAAAGCCACTGTTGCCATAATGCACACATGCCTTCCTAAAGTCACTAAGTGAAGGCTGCAGGGCAGATGGGAAAATGGGGTTATTGGTACAATACTCCACGACTGCCAGTGACACATAAAAAGACAGAAAGCTAATAACCATGGTAGCACAGTTTCTGCATGCTATACAGTTAAGATATACAAAAGTGCTATAGGACCTATGGCACCTCACCTTGAAAAAGACCTAACTAAGCCTTGCTTATGCCTTGTTGCTCTTATGCCCTCTTTGCCAGAGGAAGAAAACAAAAGAGAGAGCGAGAAAGAACAGAGGGTGAATAGAACTAGGACAGGAGGAAAGAGGGAAAATTAGAGTGGGCAGAGGTACGGACTACAGCCTGGAGCCAATGCGCAGTAACGGAGGGCTACTGGTGGCCCCGAGCTGCAAGGCCAGAGGTGCACAGTGCCCAGGGAGCCAGGGTGTGTTGGAAATGCAGGCAGGAGCCTTGGATTCCTGTTCAGTGCCAGTCAGCTGGTGGCTGTTTCCGACATCCGTCTTGTAAATCACATTTATAAGCAAATGCAAAGCCCACTTATACCCAGTCGTATACCTCATAGTTACCTAACTGTTACTTAACATACCCAACTGTGTGTACCTCATAGTTACCTGTTACCTAACATACCCAACTGTGTGTACCTCATAGTCATGTTTTGGTCAAGGACAGACCATATAGATGACAGTGGTCCTATAAGATTATAATACTGTATTTTTACTGTATCTATCTTTAGATATATTTAGATACACAAATATTTCCCATCCTGTTACAGTTGCCTACAGCGTTTAGTACAGCAACATGCTTTGCAGGTTTGTAACCTGGAAGCAATAGTAAATACCATGTAGCCTATGTGTGTAGGAGGCCACACCATCTAGGTCTGTGTAAGTGCACTCTGCAATGATCGGGTGATGATGAAACCACCTAACGACACATGTCTCGGAATGTGTCTACATCGTCAAGCAACGCATGACTGTACATCAATCCCATTGGCACAAATTTGCACTTTCATGCAAGCACAGGTGACTTGGCAAAGACTCTCTCCTTTGACCAGAACTTGACTCAGCCTCATGAGTTTTTTCCAAGAGACCTGACCTTGGGCTTTCCTCTCTGTCTTGTTGAATCCAGTTTAACCAAGAATCCTGCTAAGTCAGTTCAGTGAAGACACCTCGCCCTTCGTGTCTCACCACTGTTGGTATCTGATCACCCTGGCCCGCCTTCAGCAAGAATCCCAGTGAGTCAATGTAGCCAGAAACTTCTTACTCTTGGTGTTTCCTCTACACCTCTTCCCACCCCCTCACCCCACCCTGCTGCTTGGCTAAAACCCCCGCTTGTCTTTGTTGGAGTTGGAGTTGAGTCCAATCTCTCCCCCACTGCACAACCCTGTTGCTGTGTTCCCCATTGCTGTGGCCTGCTTGAATCAGGTCTCTCTTACCATCTCCAACAAGGGTTGGAAATAATTGTTTTTAATGGACTGTATTTGAGAGATGAGCCCAGGAAGACCTGAAAGGTGGGCGGAGTAGGAAGCCCAGACCTGGTGTGTTAATGAACAAGTTACATTTGAGGGCTATGGGGGCTGTGGAGCACCTGTAAGACTGATCCCAGTCAGGAGCGAGCAAGATACAGTTCGTGCCCCGCACTGTTGGAGGGCATTTCCGGCTTGCTGTGGATGGGTTGGAGGCGGATTGGTCAGTAGAACAAAGCTCTCACTAGGAGTCCCAGGTGCTGAGAAGGGAATTCCCAGAAGACAAGGGCAGAGCACTTGAAGCCTGTTTTGGTCCCCACAGGAGACCTGTGACCAATAAGAACGCACTCCTCCCCCTCTATGCAGTTTTGGGCTCATCTTGAGTTCCAACAACTGGACTTCCCAGCCCACACCTGCTGAGTGCGTTCAGCAATTAATCCTCCCAGGGCCTGTGCCTAGTGCCTCCCCAAGGCCCACCCCATCACCCTTCCCCAAGCAGTGTGCTGATTATCCCGCCCTGATCGACATTGTGCAGTTACTCTTTAATGTGGCATTTGCTTAAATCTTATGCACATTTAGTTTAAATGTGAGCAGCTTCAGCAATCATTTGCAAGAATTGTGTTCCACTAAAATGGAGGGCCTGCTGGGGCTCCTTCCAAATGTTTGCATTAAATAATAAAAAGTACTTTAGAGCTCTACCAGCTGCTTCAATATTAAGTTAAGAGGAATAATGGTAAGTTTAAAGACAAAACACCTAGTTTATATGAGATGGAACTTTTTTTACAAAAGTTACAAGAGTAGAGTTTGAAAGGAAGTGAGGGACTTTCTGACAAACTTCCTTCGTGGCTTTTTTTTTTTTTTTTTTTTTTTTTGACAGAGGCTTGCTCTGTCTCCCAGGCTGGAGTGCAGTGGCACCATTTCGGCTCACTGCAACCTCGGCCTCCTGGGTTCAAGTGATTCTCATGCCTCAGCCCCCTGAGTAGCTGGGATTACAGGCACCTGCCACCACACCCAGCTAATTTTTATATTTTTAGTAGAGACGGGATTTCACCCTGTTGGCCAGGCTGGTCTTGAACTCCTGACCTCAAATGATTCACTCACTTCGGCTTCCATAAGTGCCATAATTACAGGTGTGAGCCACCACATCCGGCTTTCCCTGGCATTTTTAACTGCCCAAACCCTCCCTCCCGCTGCCTCCGCCATCTTGAAACAAACTGCACATTCATTTTTGTCCACAAGTATATCCCTTATTAATAGAATCAAAGGCTGAGACCTTTAGCATTATTTACACATAAGAGATATGCTTAGAACAGTACTCAAAAAAGGTCATTTGAGGGAATTCAGGGCTACTATTTACCATTTATATAAAATTTTAAATCAACCACCAAAGGGTAAAGCAATTACATGAATTGAAGTCCTACTCAGTTGCGACCCTATGCTTCAGAAGTCCCCTGGGTCTCCCAGGCCATTGTTAATGGGGCACCGGGACGTGGTGAGCAGCAGAAAAGTCGGTCAGCAGCAGCTTCTCAATTCCAGTGGGATCTCGGGAAATGCTGAGTTCGCTGAATATTAGCCTGTACATCAAGTCTGGGAGGTTCAAAATCAGTTTGCACCATAATTCAATTTTATAGAATCATTAATGGTGAAGTGTAAAAAAAAACCCTTCATCTTACATTTTAAAAAAATGTATCAAGATTTGGGAATATTTTAATAATAGCTCAATATTACAGGGAAAGGACTAAAGAAATTTAACAGGGCCTTTAAAGCAAGCTTTCCCATAAGAAAAATCACAAAGGTAAAATGCGGCCTGGGGCATCCCTGGTGGTTTATGCTCAGCCATCTGAAATTTACCAAGGCTAAGGAGCAGCAGCAGAACCTCGGAGGCTCCTTTCTGCAGAGGGTTGGGTTTCAGGCAGCTCTGCACAGATCGGCTCACACTGTGGCCTGGGCCCCTGCTTCCAGATCCTTTTAAAGATCCTCCATGGCTTCATTTGCCTTCACAGCTTCAGAGCCTGGTTTCTAGATACAACGCATTTTTTTTTTTTTTTTTTTTCCTGAAGCATGTTTGAACAATGAAGATTTCAGTACTGAGAGTGCCTGTGCTGAGAGAGCACTCCGGTAAGCTGCTGGGGCAGACAGAAGTGAAGCTCTGTGGAAGACCAGGTATAAACAGGGACTGCAGCCAAGAGAAATAATAAAGGAAAGGTTAACATAGGATGGATTAGGAGTGACTCCATAGAGCATTTGAAGCTATGATAGTCTTGCCTTTTGGAATTTAAATAGTCTTCTTTCTTTTTTTTTCTTAAGGTAAAAATTTGTCAATTTTGTTGATCTTTGCAAAGAGCCAACGCTTGGTTTCTCTTATTTTCTTTATTGTTTTTCTCTTCTTTTCCCTGTTTTTTGCTTGCTTTTTTTTTTTTTTTTTTTTTTTGAGATGGAGTGTTGCTTTGTCACCCAGGCTGGAGTGCAGTGGCAGTGATCTTGGCTCAGTGCAAGCTCCACTTCTCGGTTCAAGTGATTCTCCTGCCTCAGCCTCCCAAGTAGTTGGGATTACAGGTACATACCACCACACCCAGCTAATATTTTTGTATTTTTAGTAGTTCTAGTCCAGCCTGGGCAACATAGAAACACCTCATCTTTACAAAAAAGTTGAATATGGTTTCACCGTATTGGCCAGGCTGGTCTCGAACTCCTAACCTCAAGTGATCCACCTGCCTTGGACTCCCAAAATGCTAAGATTACAGGTGTGAGCCATTGCATGCAGCCCCTATTAGTCATTCTTGTTCTAATTCCTTACATTGTAAAGTTGTTGATTTAACACCTTTTTTAAAATGTAAGCATTTGTTATAAATTACCCCTTTAGTCCTGCTTTTGCTGCAGGCCGTGAGTTTTGTCATGTTGTTTTTCATTTTTATATATCTCAAGATATTTTCTAATTTCTCTTGTGATTTCTCCTTTGACTCATTTGTTGTTTAAAAGCATGCTTTTTTACTTTTACATACTGTGAATTTTCCCATTTTTCTTCTATTTTTGGCTTTCTAGTTTTATTCCTTTCTGACTTTTTGAAAACAACTAGTAATCCAGACAATATTTTTTTAAAAATCAGAGACTTCTGTTCCAGACAAGATGGTATAGACTGGTTTCTCCCCCTGCTCCTTGCAATGCACAACCGTAGACCCTGGAAATGGCACCACACAAGCAAGGCATGACTCTGAAAGGGAGAAACACGAGAGTAGACTGGTTGGGGACTCCAGGACTGGCCCAACAGCATAAGCATCTTCTAAAAGAAGAAGGCCCTCCAGACGTGGCATTTCCCAACTCCCACGTACAGCAGAGGCCATCTGAGCAGGCTCATTCCTGTGCCAATGGAAGAATGCTCCATCAGACAACCATAGATAGGACCACACCACTGGCAAGCGGAATGGATCGGGGGCCCACCAGAAATACATGCCCAGTGGAGACATGTTCCTCCCAATCTGACACTGAAACTCCCTTTTCTGAAGAAAGATAACTGGGACGGCAGGTGAAATCAGGAGAAGGGACGTGGTCATAGCAACGTGCGTGACTAGGGAAGCTGCTCTGTCCCCATTGGCCTTGAGACTTTCCTCCATTGCCCAGAGACAGCACGTCTGCCTGTGGATAATGGCAGGGGGAATAGCACCACGTCATTCCTGGTTGTGTCATACTCCTGCTTTGCAAAATGTCACCATATGGGGAAACCGAGCAGACAGTACAATAAATTTCTCTGTTTCATTTCTTACAGCTACATATGGATTAACAATTATCTCAAAAATTTCAACCAAAAGAATATAAAGAGGGGGAAGGGCAACCAGGCTCTGAAATCAAGGAAAAACACAAAGGATGGAAATAAGCCATGACATGAAATATTCATTCTAGACCAGGTGGGATGGCTCACACCTATAGTCCCAGCACTCTGAGAAGCCTTAAGAAGGAGACAGAAAACCTGTAAGCATTGGAACAAAAAAAAAGGAGGATCAGTTTACTCCAGGAGTTGCAGTCCAGCCTGGGCAACACAGAAACACCTCATCTTTACAAAAAAATTTAAAAATTAGCCAGCCATGGTGGTGCTCACATGTAGTCCCATCTGCTTGAGAGGCTGAGATAGGAGGGTTGGGCGAGCCCAGGAGCTCAAGGCTTCAGTGAGCTATGATCACATCAATGCACAAAGAAACACACACACACACACAGAGAAAAGGATGTTAATTCTTGTTCAGTGTACATGAAATATTTGTCAAAACTGACTATATAATCTGCCATAAAAGTTAACAGATTTCAAACTTCTGAAATTATACCAAGTATGATTCTATGATCACAATGAAGCTGGAAGCCAGTGATAAAAAGAAAACTGGAGAATCTCTAAATGTGGAAATATTAAGCAATGACACTGGATATAGTCCATGAGTCAAAAGAATCACAATGGCTTCATAATAATGAAGATCCAACAGATCAAACATGAAATTTTTCTAAAGCTGTGTCTAGAGAAAAATGTGTAGCTTTAAATGTGCATATTAGAAAAGAAGAAAGGTTGGAAAATCAGTAAGGGCTGAGAAAGTAAAAAGTAACTGCAAATCAAACTTAAAGTAAAAAGAATGAATTGTTAAAACAAGAGCAGAATATTATGAAATAAGAAAAAAATACTTAATATATTGAGACAGACAAAGATGGCTCTTCAGAAGATTAAAAAAATGATAAATGACTGGCAATGCTGATTACAACAAAGAAAGAATAAGTAAGTACTTCAGACTGAAAGAGGGAACAAAGCTACAAATATAGACAGAAATGATAATCAGAGATCATTATAAAAAATTCATGGCAATAATTTTAGACAAATTTCTAGAAAAACACAACTAACCCAAACATAAGCAACAATAAGTCAAAAGTGCTAATAGTCCTGTAGCTATTAAAGAAACCCATTATTAAAATTATTTCCACAAATAAAACTTCCACACCAGATGGCTTTAGCAGATAATTATTTTGAGACCCTGCCTCAAGGGGAGGAAAAAAAAAAAAACACTTAATGAAGAAATAACACAAATCTTACATGTATACTTTCAGGGTATAACAAGAGGGAGTTCTCCACTAAATAATGAGAACAATATAATCTGATTATCAAAATACATATGTATCATTAAAAGAAAGGAAAATGTAGACTAATCATTCTCATGAACATAGATACAAATATTCTAAGCAAAATGGTAGCAAACAAACAGATGCATAAAATGATACTAGATCATAACCAAGTTTTGTTTATTTCCATAGTGCAATGTTGGTTTAATACTAGAAAATTAATCAATATAAATCACTATAGGCCAGGCACAGTGGCTCAGACTGTAATCCCAGGACTTTGGGAGGCTGAGGCAGATGGATTACCTAAGGTCGGGAGTTCGAAACCAGCCTGAGCAACATGGAGAAACCCTATCTCTACTTTAAAAAACTACAAAATTAGCCAGGCGTGGTGATGCATACCTGTAATCCTAGCTACTTGGGAGCGTGAGACAGGCGACTCGCTTGAACCCGGGAGGTGGAGGTTGTGGTGAGCCGAGATCGTGCCATTGCACTCCAGCCTGGGCAACAAGAGCAAGACTCAGTCTCAAAAATAAATAAATAAATAAAATCATGATAGTAAGGAGAAAAAAATCACATAAACCTAAAAATGCTGGGAAATAATTAAAATCCAACCTGTGAAAGGAAATGAAATCTTGGGACTCCCAACTCACTGCACCAAAGGGAAAGTTAAGGTTGGGGACTGAGTCACACAAAAACTGCCTTCCTTTAGTTCCCAGAAAGATAGCTGTAACTTCACATGCTTACTTTATCTTATGTGATAAACAGCATGGGAGGAATGCATAGTAGACTGTTCCTCTACCCCAGGGATAACCAGTATTTCGGCTTCCTTGGGCCAGATTGGAAGAAGAATTGTCCTGGGCCACACATAAAATACACTAACACTAACAATAGCAGATGAGCTAAAAACAAAAACAAAAAAACACAAAAATCACAAACAAATCTCACAAATGTTTTAGGAAAATTTGCTAAGTTGTGTTGGACCGCATTCAAAGCTGTCCTGGGTCACATGCGTCCCACAGGCCGTGGGTTGGACAAGCTTGCTCTGCCCCCTCCTTCCATAAGTAAAATGTGGATTCAGTGAGTGCTAACAAAGGCCTAACAATAATGTAAGCACTTCCTCATTGCCTACACTCTTCCTCTCTTTTTGCCTTTTGCCTTTTCCCACCTGCTCACTCTTCCCCGCTTTAAATACTGAAGTCCTCAAAACCCTCTTTGGAAGAATCTCAAGTCACAAATCCACCTGTAACTTGTGTTTCTTTTTTCCTAAGTGTCTCCTCAACTTTTTCAAAATAAACCTCAAAACCAATTGAGACTTGGCCATACAGTCTTTTTTTGTTTTTTTGTTTTTTTGGTTTACAAGCCCCTTACTATGATTAAAACTCTCAGCTCACATGTAACAAACAGACAGGAATGTCCTCACCCTGAGAAAGGATAACAGGATGACATGATTGTGCATGGAAAACATCCAAAAGAATCCACAAATAAATTTAGCATGTTAATCATTGAGATAAACAAAGTCTCTAGATACAAAGTTATACAAAACTTAACTGTATTGCTACATGCCAACAGGAGAAAATAAGAAAATGCTGTTTTAAAATTCTACTTGTTACAATAACCAATAAAATAAATCAAATACCTAAGCATAAAACACTCACAAAATCGCAAGAACTTCAGACACAAAAAACTAAAAAATATTATTGAGAATAATTCAGCAAGGCCAACACCAACAGAATATGTAGTGCTTAAGGGTTAAAAGACTCAACTCTGTGGCAACGTCAGCTCTCCTGGTATCGAGACTAAGGAATCAGTGCTCGTACTGTACAGATCTACCCTGATTTGTTTTGTTTATGCTTTTGGTTTTTTTGCAAAAATTAGCAAGCTCGTTAAAAAAACCCATATGGAAATACAAAGGGCCAGAAATAACCTAAACAATCTTAATAAGTGAAACAGAGTTTGAGGACTGGCACGATCGGCTATGAGACATTGTAAAGAATGTTAACTAGAATTCATGGGAAGCCATTGTTTTGGACTGAACTGCGCTGGACCCCAGCTGATCAGACCAAATCAGAATGGAGTCACAGGTCTAGGTGCCACATGATCAAACTGAACTTTGAAATGGGCCAGTTTTCCGAGAAACAGGAGATTCACCTGGCAAAAGGGGCCCAGTTTACCTGAGCCAGCATACTAAAGAAGTCCCCCTTGGTTAACCCTATAGAGAACTAACTTTGAAAAGACCAATCCCATCTCGTTTCCTGTTTCAGCTTTCTTCTTATTGCCAGTAAAGCCAGTCTCCTCTGCTCAGCTCATCTGAGCATTCATTTTATTTGTCCCGTTCTGGATTCACTAACAAAAGCCAGTTCGATTCTTAAACTAAATCTGTTGCATTTTGTCTTTTGACAAGGCAGTGTAGTGTGGGAACAAGGATAGATAAATAGTCCAATGGAACACAATAGAAAGTTTGTTAACAGACCCAAGCATAAAAAGACACTTGATTTTGGACAGCGGTAACACCATGGAACAGGGGAAAGTATGGTTCTTTAAAACAAAACAGTACCAAGTAAATTGAATATAAACGCAGAAAAAAATTAAAATGGTCACTCTGTTTCACAGGATAAAGAGAAATTAAGTCTTCATAGATTATAGGTCTAAATGTGAAAAATAAATTAACAATGTTTCAAAAAATAACATATGGTCTTATGATAAGATGATATTTCTCAAACAAGATTAAAAAATGGAAAAGATTGATCAATTAGAATCATTAAAATCAAGCATTATTTATCAAAATATCTTAAAAAAGGAATGGCTTGCTGCAGAGTAGAAGAAATTTGTGATACATATTAAATGTAGGTAGCAAAAGACTAATGCTCAGAATACATTTTTTAAATCATTAAGAAAAAGATAATTTAATTTTTAAGTGAATAAAAGTCAGAAACAGGTACTTTATAAAAGATAATATCCAAATAACCAATACACCTAAGAAAACATGCTCAGCCTCAATCATCAGGTTAATAAAAATAAGCTGAACTGCCCAGGTGCGGTGACTTATGCCTGTAATCCCAGCACTTTGAGAGGCCAAGACGGGTGGATGACCTGAGGTCATGAGTTTGAGACCAGCCTGGCCAACATGGCGAAACCCTGTCTCTACTAAAAATATAAAAATCAGCTGGGTGTGATTGCACCTGCCTGGAATCCCAGCTACTCAAGTGGCTGAGGCAGAAGAATCGCTTGAACCCGGGAGGCAGAGGTTGCAGTGAGCTAAGATTGCTCCATTGCACTCCAGCCTGGGCGACGAGAGAGAAACTCCATCTCAAAAACAAAAGGCGAACCTAAATACCATTACACTTTCACCCAAATGGTAAAATTAGGAAGTGTGAAAATACCAAATATGAGTGGGAACATGGAACCCCTGTAACCCTTGTGCTGAGTGTGTAAATACACGCGACCACTTTGGGAAACACTTGGCAGCTGTGTACTCAGCAGAAGTTTTATCAATATTCCCCAAACACATATAAAAGAATGAGGAGAATCGCTTGAACCTGGGAGGCGGAGGTTGCAGTGAGCTGAGATCGTGCCACTGCACTCCAACCTGGTGACAGAGCAAGACTCCGTCTAAAAAAAAAAGCCATTACAAAACATATGACAAAAAAGCCATTTTCGAAAACACTGTTGTTTGTAGTAGTATACAGTGTGATAGTAAACACTGCGACAAATGCAATCATTCCTGGACGGTAAAATGGAAACCGAAGTTGTGATTTGGGCCTCAATGCAGGGCCGTGCTTCAGTGGGAACAAAATAAGCTGCAGTTCCGCACAGCAGCACCGATGAGTCTCACAAACATGAAGCTGAGCAAAACAAGCCACATGCAAAACAATACACATTGCGTGATTCTCTTTTTTTTTTTTTTTTTTTGAGACAGAGTCTTGCTCTGTTGCCAAGGCTGGAGTGCAGAGGTGTGATCTTGGCTCACTGCAAGCTCTGCCTCCCGGGTTCACGCCATTCTCCTGCCTCAGCCTCCCAAGCAGCTGGGACTACAGGCGTCCGCCACCACACCCAGCTAGTTTTTTGTATTTTTAGTAGAGATAGGGTTTCACTGTGTTAGCCAGGATGGTCTCGATCTCCTGATCTCATGATCCACACGTCTCGGCCTCCCAAAGTGCTGGGATTACAGGCATGAGCCACCGCGCCTGGCTGCGTGATTCTCTTTAGATTAAGTATAAAGATCAGCAAAACTAATATGGGGTCTATATGAGAGAAAGTGTGCTGCTCCCTCCCCCTGTGTACTCCATAGGAGGCCTTCCATGCAGCAAGATGCAGCGAGAAGACCCTTCCTTGATGTGGGCCCTCAATCTTGGACTTCCCAACCTCCAGGACTATGAGCCAAATAAACTTGAATGTTTGTAAGTTATGCAGTCTGTGCTACTCTGTTATAGTAGCAGAAAGTAGACCTACACATCCGGGAAAGCTAACAAGAAAGCTGGGATGTTCTCTCCTTTCACATGGCTGGGAGAGTCAGACCCCACCAGTCTCTGCCTTCACAGACACCCTCACTCAGCCCATTCCCTAACCACAATAAAAACTTCAACCAGCCAGTTGTGGTTGTGCATGCCTGTAGTCTCAGCTGCTTGGGAAGCTGAGGAGAGAGGATTGCTTGGGCCCAGGAGTTCAAGTCAAGCCCGGGCAACATAACAAGAACTCATCCCTAAAAATCAGAAAACAAAAATTTTAGGCCAGTGTTCTTTCCTGGCTCTCTCAGGCCAGGATCTGCTTGAGAGGTCTGTGTTATTCTTCCCAGAAAGCAGTTATGTAAGTGATAAACCTTTTCACATGTTCTTTGGGTAGGTGTGCTGGTGTCATCAATATCAATATTTGAACCAAATTTTGCGTGAGAATCTTCGTGCTTTTACAGTGACCACAGCAGTTTGTCCAACAAATATTAGGGTTTTAAAAAGTAATGTACACAATTTTTGTGTTTTGTTCTAAATAGTCCCCAAACTTGTAGAAAAGGAATCGGAGGTGCACACACACATGTACGTATGCACACACACGTATAGTATCTGCATACCATCAGAAACAGCATTTTTTTAAAGGACCCAGAAGAAATTGACAACTATAGTTGCCTCTGGGGAGTGAGAAAATTATTTTGTTACAGGGCAACTATCTTTAACATTGGCATTTTCCTTTTATTATATTTACTTATTATTTCTCAAGTTAAAAAAGAAAAACTAGTTAAAGAATAAACAAACAAATTTAGTTCAGTCCAACCTTTAAAAAAGAGGAAAGAAAGGAAAAGAAGAAGAAATAATTTTTCTTAATAAATAAAAGAACAAATAAAAATGCGTGCAACAGAGTCTAAAGTCCATGGTACACACTGAACTGTCGCTTTTGCAGGTGCTATGAAAAGTACTCCACTGATGCTTTAGCTACATGGACCACTCCAGATAAAAAGGAAGATCCTCCTGTAACAAACAGTTAATTTTTGCAACTTCTTGCCATCCTTTGGAAAAATATATTTTCTAGGGTATACACTATTGTTAGGACTTTTATCCTTTTGTACACTTGAGAACTCAACTGTTGAAGAATAAAATAAGCATCATCCAGAGAAGCCTTTGAGCATCACAATGCAGTGGTCCTTTCATGGAACACATTCTAAATGGAGTTTCTCTTTTTGAGGCTATTGTTAAGTAATGGAAATACCAGCGAAATTTGCCAAGACTTTAAACATGGCGGGAGTTAGATGAATGTGGCTCACTTATTTCTGAAATAATGGGGCTGGAGCATATGCTCTTCAGACCACTTCTAGCCCAAATAATCCAATATCTGAGCAATTCACCCACCCAGCTGTCTTTTGTATGTCTCAATGTGTGCAGCATTTTAAAAAGTAATGAACTTTGAATCATTTTGAGATAATAGGGCACCTGGAGTGGAAAAAGTGAATGTCATCTCCAGCCATGTCTTGGACCTCTCTCCATTTCATTAAGTATATCTTCCTGAATTTAAGGGGAGTGTGTTGGATTGATGATTGTGTCTGTGTGACTTTGACCAAGCAGAAGTGACACTGTGCAGGTTTCCAGTTCGAGGCCATAAGAGATCAGCAGCTTCCACCCCCTGTTCTGAGCCACTCACTCTGGGAAAAGCCAGCTACAGGGTAAGAAGTAGGGCCCCGGAGGCTGCCATTCCTGGGCTGCCAAGGTGTGAGCATTGGAGAGGCTGCATGGAGAGACAGATGTCTGACCAGACTCCAGCTTCCCTTGTCTTCCCAGCCCAACCACCCTCTTTAGTGAAGAGTGCAGAAGCCAGTGAAAGCTGTCTCCAACATTCCACCTCCAGCAGGTGACATATGGCGAGTACAAAAGAACCTACTCTTGTACCAGGCACATGGCCACGGCCAAGCATCCCAGCCCTGTCCAGCCATTAATGTTGCCCTATATGAAGCTCAGGAGACCAGCCAATCCCGCCATGACCTGTGTGAATGCCCCACCCAGAACAGCATGAGGAAAAATAAAATGGCTATTTTACACAACTGAGCTTTGGGGGGATCGTTATGCAGCACTAGAAAACTGGAGCCAAAAGCCTGTGGGAAAAGGTGGAGAAGATGCAGGGGGTGGGCAGAAGAAGCCCAGCACAGCCATCCTGCTCATTCGTGCTGAAGCTGAAGACCAAGCTGTTACCTGCATGGCACCCAATTCCTAATAAAATGACCCAAGTAAGAAAAATCAACAAAGAAGCAGCAAACTGTAGCAGCAAATACATACAGAAAGGGGGAAAAAACATGTCATTGTTTAATGTAATAATGTAGAATATTGTGGCATGCCTTGCTATCAATCTTACCCCAGACTCTGTCTCCCCACACCTCAGGTGCACAGGTGCACATTGAAGTAGACACAAAACCCCAAGAATCCTTACCCATCCCTCAATTCTGGAAAGAAGGTAGATTTTTTGGTTGGAGTTCAGGGTAGTGGATATGATTGTTATGAAAGGTCTGACTTTTAGGGAGTGTGCAAAGTCCAAGGATCCATTTCATGGCCCTAGGAAACCCATTGTGGTGGTTTCTGTAAACTCTGCTGCAGGACGTTTAACAACATTTCACTAGAAAGGAGAGGAAAGCCCAGGTCTCCTGAGGGACCTCTCACCCGCACTCCACTCTGATTCCCTCCGGCCACTCGAAAGTGGCTAAAACTTGCAGTATCTGGTCTTGACAGTGAAAGGTGGAGGGAAAAGAATTAAATGAGTTAGTGGTCACCAGCCAGACCCATAGTATTCACCTTGAATAGAGCTGCCCCAGCCTCATTCTAATGAAAAAGAGCCAGTATGACTGCAAAACAGAAGCAGCACAGCCATAAAGGCAGGTGAGAGAAACAGCATAAAAATGCAAAAATGTAAAGTGGTTCCTAGGAGCTTTGTATGGAAATGTGAAAGGAAAATATCTTGGGCCCCCAAAATCATACCGGTAAAAGGAGATTTCAAGGTGGAAACTGCTCAGTGCAAACCTGCCTCCCACTCTCTTCAAAGTCATCCCTCTGCTCACTGAGATAGATGCATGTTCTGCTTGCCTCCTTTGGAAAGGTTTATCAGAAACTGCAAAGAATGCAATCATTTGTCTCTCACCTACCTGTGACCTGGAAGCCCCCCTTCCTGCTGCAAGTTGTTCCCACCTTTCTTGACAGAACTAATGTAGTTCTTACGTACATTGATTGATGTCTCATGTCTCCCTAAAATTTATAAAACCAAGCCGCCCCCCAACTAACTTGGGTATGTGTTGTCAGGACTTCCTGAGGCTGTGTCACGGGTATATATCCTCAACCTTGGCAAAATGAATTTTCTACATTAACTGAGACTTGTCTCAAATTTCCTAGGTTTACAGAAGAAAATCTAACCTAAGGAACAGAAATGAATTCCTGGTAATATTTCAATCCAGAAAATAATTTAATGAGAATGAGCACATATTTTTTTAAAGGAGTACTCAAAGACCAAACAATTAACAAAACAGTATTTAAGGAGCAATAAAGAGCTAAGAAAACAAACTGAAACCAAAATTTAAAACTGCAAAGAGCAAACTAAACAATCCTGAAAACTGAATCAATGACACACAGAGAGGCCTATTATGATGATAGAAAAAGAAAAGGACAGAAATTTAACCAACTAGAAGAAACTGAAAAGAAAGAACCCCAAAACACCAAAATTGATCTGATGTTAGGATAATTCAAGTCCATGAAACAAAGAACCAAAACTAACAGAGAAGAAAAAATTTTCCAACATAAAAAGCAAGAAAATTTCCTTGAGTTGAATTAGAAGAATCAAATCTTTCGGTAACAGGAAAATTAACAATGTAACATAATATAGCTAACTTATCGCAATTCAAGATTGACAAAACAAAAATTTCTACTCCTTGAACAAATCATCTAAAGGGAAAAAAATCAGGCTGCTCTCACAACTCATTACATTAATATTTACTTAATGCTAGATGACAATGGAGAGATATCTACAGTGTTCTGAGGAAAAGGCTATGGGACCACAAAAACATGACCCCACTAGTCATCTGCAATTGGTGATGCCAAAAAGAAAAGAAACAACCAATAAATCTTTGAAAAACAAAACAAAGCTCAGAAAAATCACAAGCAAAAGAAGAAATAATTATAAAAGCCTACTCATTACAAGTAGCTAACATTTGCTCAAGGTTTCTTGTATGACAGGTCCTGATTCTGTTATATTTATCGTCCCAGGAGCCTTGAGAAGTAAGCACACTGTCTACTGTCACTTAACTGAACATGGTGGTACACAGAATAGTGTGTTTAACAGTAATTCAGGATTTCTCTTTGATAGAGACAGGAGATAGTAAAGGGCCCCCTGCGAAACCCTGCCTTCAAGTCTAAAACAGCCTGAAGGTTGAAAAACCGGACTCCTAGTCCTGGATGAAGCCCACTCTTCCCGATTTATTTATTTTTTATTTTTATTTTTTGTGAGATGGAGTCTCACTCTCCCAGGTTGGAGTACACTGGCATGATCTCAGCTCACTACAACCTCTGCCTCCCTGGTTCAAGCGATTCTCCTGTCTCAGCCGCCCGAGCTGCTGGGATTACAGGTACACACCACCATGCTCAGCTAATTATTGTATTTCCAATAGAGACAGGGTTTCAACATATCGGTCAGGCTGGTCTCAAACTCCTGACCTAAAGTGATCCACCTGCCTCGGCCTCCCAAAGTGTTGGGATTACAGGCACAAGCCACGAGGCCTGACCACCCAACTGATTCTTTCTGAATAATGCCCACCCACGCCCTGGGAGGAAGGGGTGGAGCGGCGGGAAATTCATGCCCTTTGCAGCGAGGAGGAGCCTGGGCTCTCCTGTTCCTGTGTGGTGACCTGGGATTCAACCTGTGAGGTGGGAAACATGCAAGAAGAACACTCTCTCACTTTGCTGAGAATTACATTTCCTTTTTCCTTTTCACCCAATAAATTCCATTTTCCTCACCCTCCTATGTGTCTGCAAGCCTAATCCCTCCTGGTTGTGTGACAAGAGCCCAGTCTTAGCTGAACTAAGGAAAAAGTTCTGCAACATCTTGGTGATGAAAACAGCCCATTAAGACATCAATCAAAATAAACGAATAAGAAGCAAAGTAAGATGGGAGGACTGCTGGAGGCCAGGAGTTAGAAACCAACCTGGGCAACACAATGCGACCCTGCAACTACTAAAAATAAAAATAATAAATAATTTTAAAAAGAAACAAAGAAGCTGTAGTTTAAAATAAACAAGCACACATCTAGAACTCTTTATATCCATTTTATATTTTATAAAAACAAGTTATAAACTCTTGGTTAAAAGTTCTTTAAGACTTAGAGAAACTCAGTGGAAATGAATCCAGCTGGATAGTTACACTGCCCAAAAGTTACCCTGGAATTCAGAGTTAGGGCTTTTTATCCAAAGATAGTGCCTGAATAGAAAAGTTGAAAAATCTCAAGTTATAATACCTGATCGGACTGTTTTTATTTCTCCCTATAAATTATATTCCCAGATCTCAAAAATCTAGGATTGCTAGTCAAACGTATCTGTTATTTATACATACCTTGTATAAGGCAATTCGTTTCTACTATGGGTACTCTCAGGTTGAAATGTGGTACTTCTCAGAACCCTGTGAAATTCTTGAATAGACTGGCCGTTTCTCTAGGACCACTGTCAATAGAACAATAATGCTTTTAAATGATTGCCCTACAGCATTCAGATAAAAGTACTTTAAACCGTCAAAACATGTCTGGAACACCAAGTTCTGTAACCTGAAGTTCTACATGACACTAATAGTTTTTTGTCTATGTTACAAACACGTAACATGATAAAATTGTAATAACTATTTAAATATCTATGCCGAACATTCAGAGTGCCAAAACAGCCACAAATTTTGAATGAGAAATTACAGTTCAAATTATTATCAGTTAATGTACTCCAGAGACTGTGTTTTTCTATCTTATCAGAAGAGAAAGCTCAATTGTTATATATGACTTTTTCATGGCAAAGATCCATGTAATTATTTTGAGAAACTTGTGTGAATTGACTGTTATATTTCACATGATGCAAGGATATATCTTCAAATAGGTATATGTGAATCAAATTATGTAAACTGGAATATTTTCTAGTTCACTTAGTTTAATACCTTGTTTTGTCCTAAATTATGTTTCAATGGGTAGCGTCTCTTAATATTTTAGTTGATCTTTCTTTATTCCTCCTACTTCTAATCTCCCTAAAACACATACACACACATGCACACACGCACACACTATTAATGCCTTTTCTCAAATTCCCTGAAAGAGAATTTCTTAAAGCATTTATGAAATATAAATAATGAGTTCTAATTTATGTTCTGAGGAAATTGAATTATTTTGTATTGGTGCTGTCAAACTGTTATGAAACAGTGATATCTGCATAGAGTTTTGAGGCTAAAGGGAACCTAATCAATCAACTAATCGGCTAATCAAACTCATCAAGTCTTCTTATTTCATAAATAAGAAAACCAGGCATCAGCATCATGGGATTGCCAGAATTAAAAGGGAATCTCCCTTCTAGCACCTTGCATAGTACCAGAGAAGGCAATTTCATTTAGGGACAGCTGTAGCTTAGATCTTTCGTGATTCTTATTCAATATAAGGCTGGTAATTAGGGAGAACTTAGGTCCTACAGGTCTGGCAAATGTAGGAAGGATGATGTACAGTGTTTAAAAATACTGCGAGGGCAGGCTATGCTCCCTGAACTCCTGTCCTTCATGCCCACATAGCTAAATGCCTTCCCTGTCCATCAGTTTCATGGTAACTTCTTGAGAGCCTGATCTCTGCTTCATCTTCTAACCTTGTAACCAGCTACTACTTTCTACATAGCAATCTGACTCCACTCAACTTCTCCATCAAAGCAGCTCTCCCATAAGGTCACTGTCCTAGCCCATTCAGGCTGCTACAGCAAAATACCATAGACTGGTGGCTTAGAAACAGCAGAAGCGTGTTGCTCACCATTCTGGAGGCTGGGAAGTATAAGATCAAGGTACCAGCAGATTTGTTGTCTAGCAAGGGCCTGCTTTCTGGTTCACAGATTATACCTTCTTGCTGTGCCCTCACACGGTAGAAGGGGCCAATGACCTTTCTGGAGTCTCGTTAATAGACAGGGCACCAAACCCATTCATGAGGGCTCCACCCTCCTGCCTCAGTCTCCCGAGGAGCTGGAACTACAAGCATGCGCCACCATGCCTGGCTAATTTTTGTATTTTTAGTAGAGGTGGGGTTTCACCATGTTGGCCAGGCTGGTCTTGATCTCTTGACCTCGTGATCTGCCCACCTTGGCCTCCCAAATTGCTGGGATTACAGGCGTGAGCCACCGCATCCAGCCAGACCCCACTTTCTAATAACATCACCTAAGGGGTTAGCATTTCAACATATAAACTTTAGGGGGACACAAACATTGAGACTATAGCAGTCACCAAACACCTCTTTTGGGTAAATAGGTATTTGTCAGCCTATTTCTTATTTAACCTCCAGGAAGCATTGGGCCATGCTGACAGCTCGTTCTAGAAGTACTCTCATGAAATACTTCTCGTGAAGTAATCTCAGGGTTCTCTCCTTACTCTGCAGCCCTTTATAGCCTTCTTTGCATAGACTTCTTCCTCTGTGTGCCACACATGATAAAGTCAGCTAAAGCCTGCCCAGTTCCTTCTCTTTTCTCACACATCATCCTCTCCCTGGGAGGTGTTTCATCTAGTCCAATACCTTCATTGCCATCTCCCAATAAATGGCTCCATTCCAGGGTTCCCTCTGATGCCCACGTCCTGGAGGCAATTACAAATGGAACAAAGCCAACAGGATGCCTCATCAGATCATCAAATATAATCAGCCTCTGCCTAAATGTTCAGTTTCTCACTACAAGCTCCCTCCTGCCTTAGATGGTATTTCAAAAGTGGTATTCCCTCTGCTAAATACATTGAATTTATTTTTCGGGACTCCACTTAATATTGCGTATTCCCTGTGGTCCACCCTGACCACTCAGGTGCATTTCCCTTTGTAGTGCTTCCCCTTGGCCCCCCTCACCTCCCCATCATGACAGGTCACAGGTTTCATAAAAGACTTACTTAATTTTTTTCTTCAACCAAATCGTGGGCAAATAGCACTGATAATTCGCTACCCTGACTTTCACAGCTTAATTTTTTATTGTACTTCATAGCACTTAACCACCCTCTGATATATTACTTATTTGCACGTTCAATTGACTTTATCATCTTGCCAGAGCATAAGATCAATGAACCCATGAATAGGCTTTTCCGTTCTGTTTTTGCTATATTGATACCCAATGTCTGGTGGATAGCAGATACATAATTTATAATTTTAGATGAAAGAATTAACAGAACAGTTAATATCTCAAAAATAAAGTTATCATACATGCTGGGCATGGTGGCTCGTGCCTATAATCCCAGCACTTTGGGAGGCTGAGGCAGGTGGATCACCTGAGGTCAGAGACCAGCTTGGCCAACAGGGTGAAACTCCCATCTCTACTAAAAATACAAAAATTGGCCAGACATGGTGGCAGGCACCTGTAATCCCAGCTACCCCAGATGCTGAGGCAGGAGAATCGCTGGTACCCAGAAGGTGGAAGTTGCAGTGAGCTGAGGTTGTGCCATTGCACTCCAGCCTGGGCAACAAGAGTGAGACCCAGTCTCAAAACAAACAAACAAACAACAAACGTTATCACACATTAGTTGGCTACTCACCATTTTCCCAAGATTATTTCATGAGATGGATTGAGATAATTACTGAATTGCAGGAAGTGTTAGAGCACTATATTTGCAACCCATGTATATTTTCTTTGGATTTATTAAAATCGGCAGTGTGACTATATCTCTTCCTGTATATTTCATATAACCTCTATTTTCTGATATAGAAGTGTTCTCCCAGACTCTGACCACTGTTCCTATTTAGCAGGGATCCTCCTGGAATGGTGTGTATCCTAGCTCAGATATAAGTCAATGACAAACATCCGTGCCATCAACACAAATGTGTGTGCATTTATTTTCAGTTTTTCACAGCAGTGTATGTAATATTAGACTATTAAGATATAAATAATATGAACCGAGAGTTTGAGCTTGTCAATAAAGGACTGTCCTTGCATTACTATTTACTTTGATGCTAGCATGGTATTAAAATACATATTTGACATAAAAACAATAAATGGGATCTGTATTAAGCTCATCCTGATTTTTCCATGGCAGGTTACTATCTACTGGGTCAAAGTCTAACAATTGTCTGATAACAGCTTCACACAGTTTTGTCCTCTTCTTGAGAGATTTCTCAAAAGTGTATTCAATTATTCAAAAGGAAATTAATGATCCAGAAATCCACCATTTCTTCTAGAAAAATACAGAAGTGGGAACCCCAGACAGACCTGGAAATTGTTGAGAAGAAAGACAGAAAAGAGTTGCGAGACAATACATAGGTTGTTTCGCTGTTTCTGGCTTTGTTTTTTGTGAGCAGTTGTTGGGTAGCAGTGGATTGAGTGCTTGTATCAACACAGTCCCTATACTTTCAGAGATGTTATTGGTGTCCCCTAGATCGGGACTGTAATGTCAATAGTTATTATTCATTAGTTAATATGATAAATTACTCGCCAACATTCTACCCATGGAATAAATGCATCTAAAGTGTTTGTGGCCAGCATGGTGAAACAAAGACAGATAACAGAAAATTTCAGCTGTTCGTCGAGGACAAGGTGAGATAAAAAGACGCTGAGGAGCAATGTCCTAAGTGGATGTGGCCCAAGTAAAGTGTCATCATAGCAACAAGGGCAGGACAGTAAATTGGTGACATTGGGGGAGGGAAGTGAAATACTATTTCAACTGACTCTTCAAGGAATAGGAGTTTACCAAGCAATTAAAGAGAGAGTGAGTGACATTCAGGCAAAGGAACTCCTTGAAAATCACCTCTTATTTCTCCATAATTGGTTCAGGGTCATAGACATACGGGGAAGAAGCAATGGTGAGACTGAAGATGGTGTCAGATAATAAGATGCCCAGGATTGTGAAGCACTTGGTATACATAGCTAAAGATTTAAAATTTTATCAATTACAAAATGTATTCTTTTAAATTTTTACTTAATTGTTACCATATATGACTTTTAATTATTAAGATTTATTGGCCTGTCATGGTGGCTCATGCCTGTAATCCCAGCACTTTGGGAGGCCGAAGCAGGTGATCACAAGGTCAGGAGTTCGGGACCAGCCTGACCAATATGGTGAAACCCTGTCTCTACTAAAAAATACAAAAATTAGCCAGGTGTGATGGCACGTGCCTGTAGTCCCAGCTGCTTGGGAGGCTGAGGCAGAAGAATCACTTGAACCCGGGAAGTGGAGGTCACAGTGAGCCGAGATTGCCCCATTGCACTCCAGCCTGGGTGACAGAGTAAGACTCCGTCTCAAAAAAAAAAAAAAAAAAAAAAAAAAAGATTTATCTTAGAAACTTGAATTATAAACCCATCAGGTTTTAGCTCTTTTAAAATTTAATCAATATAATGATGATTGTGATGTATTGGATAAGCCAGAGTGAGAAGAAGATGGTGATAAAGAGATCGGTTAAGAGCCTACTGTAATAACATAAGCAAGAAATAATAACAGTTGGAGCTCAAGCATTGCATTACTGCCAAGTTTTAGAAGAAGCAGTGACGATGATCTGGTAAATAACTACTGGAATCCAGTGGGGGCTCAAGGGAAAACGTGGGGATGACACCGGGATTTCTAACATGGGAGAGAGAGAGAAGTTCTGCTAAATGATGTCAAGAATCAGACAGCAGAAAAAGTGAGGAAGCAGAGAGCATACTATAGCTCTGGCCACACTGACTGTGAAGACCTGCAGAACACCCAGGCATGTGTACTCAGGCTGAAGAGAGGCTGCTCCCACACATATAACCTTGAGTTTTAGGACATGGCAAATCAGAGATCCCCCAGACCCACTGTGTATAGCAGAAGAAGGAGAACACCAGTGTAGGTTATTCAGAAAATGCTCTAATACTTTAATTCAATGGCTAATTCTTAGCCTTTTTCTCAACAGTCACCTCACGTGCACCTGACCCGGTTGATCACTCTCTCGGGAACAGTTGTCCACTGGGCTCCTAGGCCATTGTCTGGATTCCGTCCTATGCCCAGAGTGCTGCTCCATCTTCTCCGGATCCACCTCCTATTCCCAGTCTCTAAATACTGGGATGTTTTAGGAATGTCTTAAATAAAAACTTATTTAAGAATAAGTCCGGCCGGGCGTGGTGGCTCACGCCTGTAATCCCAGCACTTTGGGAGGCCGAGAAGGGCGGATCACGAGGTCAGGAGATCGAGACCATCCTGGCTAACATGGTGCAACCCCGTCTCTACTAAAAAATGCAAAAAACTAGCCGGGCGAGGTGGCGGGCGCCTGTAGTCCCAGCTACTCGGGAGGCTGAGGCAGGAGAATGGCGTGAACCCGGGAGGCGGAGCTTGCAGTGAGCTGAGATCCGGCCACTGCACTCCAGCCTGGGCGACAGAGCGAGACTCCATCTCAAAAAAAAAAAAAAAAAAAAAAAAAAGAATAAGTCCTCAGCCTTTTTCTTTTTCCTATTTATACTTACTACCTAGTGTAAGTTTCATCTGGTCCCATGGCTTTAAACACTGTACATTCATCCATTCATTTAGCAGATATTTGAGCGCCTATTTTGGACCTAACCCTTATTAGCCTCACATGGGTATGAATAAAAGAGACTCCGTTCTCATGAAATTTACCGTCTTATTAGAGGGAAATAGAAAATAAAAATAAAAATGTATAGGTATGCAAAGAAAAATAAAGGATATTAAGGAGCTGGAGGACAGACCACAGCCCCTGTAAAAATACACAGAATTTCTCTCTGAACTTCTCCTGCCTTCCTTTCACCTGCCTGAGTCAGGACTCTGTGGGTCATGAGATCCTAATTCCAGAGAGGGTCCTGCCCGACACCCTGGAGGAAGGAAGGCTACACAGAGAGGCCAGGTAAAATCTGAGCTCACAGGGCTCCCTGGATTTAGATCACACCCTTTTGTCCAATCACATTTTGACATAGTTGTCCATTCTTCAGTCATGCCTGTGTAAGGAAGGCTCCATCAAACCCCAAAAGGGCAGAGTTGAGGGAGCTTATGCAGAGCTGAACCCTTGGAGGTTCCTGGAGTGTGGAGCTGGGGAAGGCATGGAAGCTCTGTGCCCCTTTCCCCTATACCTCATCCTATGCATCGCCTCATCTGTATCCTTTGTAACAACCTGCATAATAAATGGGTAAATGGAAGTGGTTCCCTGAGTTCTGTGAGCTGCTTCAGCAAATTAATCAAACCCAAAGAGGGGGTGGTGGGAACCCCAATTTGAAGTCTGTTGGTCAGATTTGGAGGCCTGGAATCTCAACTGCTGTCTGAAGGGAGGCAGTCTTGGGGACTGAGCCCTCAATCTGTGGAATCTGCCACTGTCAGAACTGAACTGGACGACACCCAGCTGGTGTCTGCTACTTGTTGGCGGGGAACCCCCTGCCCACGTTAGTCACGGAAGTATTCTGTGTTGGTTTTTTGTTGTGTTGGTGTGAGGGCAGAGGAAAAGCACGGTTTGAGGGGTTTCCAAAAACAAATGTATACTCATTCATTCGTTCATTCAGCAGATACTGATTGGGTAGCTATTTTATACCTAATGCTCCTATAAGTCTCTCATGGCTGTGATTAAAACAGACTGTTCTCATAGAATTTACCCTCTATTAGAGGGAAATCAAAAATAAGAACATATAGTCTGTAGGTGCCTAAACAAAAATAAAGGAGGGTAAGGGGATAGAGGACAGAAAAGCACTTCTCAAAATGTCCCATGTGAGCAGGAACATGACACGCAGCTGTCTCGGGGCAGGATGCTTCCGCAGGAGGAAACAGTAAGAGGAGGGCTGCAGGTTCCTGTCCAAGCCAGCGAGCCGGAGGCAGGGAAGGGGTAGATGGCACCAGAGAGGTATCCATGCCCAGGGTAGCAGGAAGCCAGCGAGCAGGAAGCAAGGAGGGGGAAGATGGCATCAGAGAGGAATCCAGGCCCAGGTCAGCAGGAAGGTCCTTATGGATCATGGCTCAGGTTTGAACATCATTCTGAGAAAAAGAAACACTTCCATAGTTGGAAGAAGAGTGACGTAACCAGGCTTACGTTTCTAAATATCACTCCCTCGGGTCGGAAGAAGCAACCCAAATCTTGGTTGCATACACTTGGGAGTGTATTTTGAAGATCGAGCCAGCATGTTTTGTGAATGAACTCGAAGTGGGGTGGAGGAGAAAAGAGGAGTCAATGACAGCTGCAAGGTTCGGATGCCAGGAGGTGAGACGAGGAGCAACAGCTGTAGAGGAGGAAGGTGATGGGTGGTGGGGGTGGAAGGAGTGGTGCAGAAAAACAACTTTTAGTTTGAGTCACCCTTTGAATTTCCTGGTGGAGATGGTGAATAGCAAGTAGGAGTGTGAGTTGACAGGAGAGATCCGAATGGGAGGTATACGTGTGGAAGTCATCAGTGTCTGCTGCTACAAGATACTTCCAGTGCGTCCTAAATCCAACCCCTTCGTACCCCTCCCACTGCTACCAGCCTGCACTGAGCAACCCTTCTGCCTTATGTTACTTTCTGTAATAGATTTATACCACGTCTCTTTGCTTCTAAATTTGCCTCTCTACATTCCATTTCCATAAAACAGCCAGAATCATATATGTTCTCTTATTCACAGTCCTCACTTAGCTTCCTATCATCCCTCAAATTCGTATGGAACCACAAAATACCCCAAATAGCCAAACCAAACTTGAGAAAGAAGAACAAAGTTGGAGGTCTCACACTTCCTGATTTCAGAATATATTATAATATTAGGTAATTAAAACATTATAGTACTGGCATAAAGACATACATATAGACCAATGGAACAGAATTAAAAGCCTAGAAATAAACCAATGTATATACAATCAGTTAAGCTTGAAGGAGGGGGCCAAGAACACACAATGGGGAAAGCACAGTCTCTTCAATACATGGCACTGGGAAAACTGAGTATCCACATGCAGAAGAATGAAATTAGACCATTATCTCATACCACACACAAAATTCTATTCAAACTGGATGAAAGGCTTAAATGTAAGATTTAAAACTATAAGACTTCTACAGGAAAACACAGTGGAAAAGTTTCTTGATATTGTTCTGAACAATGAATTCTTCCATATTTCTCACTATGGCCAATAGGCCTTAATGAGCTCTGGCCCAGACTACTCTCCACATTCATTTCCAATTCTCTGCTACTCATTTGTTGAGTTCCAATTTAGTGAACTCGTAACTTTTAATTGAAAACATCTATAAAAATCTAACCTCAGGATGAGAATGTGGAGAAATTAGAACACTTACACATTGTTGATGAAGATATAAAATTATGCAGCCACTGGGAAAAACAACTTCATTATTTCCCAAAAGCTAAACATAAATTACCATATGATTTTGGTATATATCAAGGAGCAATTCCACTCCCCGATATATACCAAAAAGAACTGAAAACGGGAACTTGAGTAAGTACATGTACCCACATGTTCACAGCACATGATTTACAATAGCCAAAAGGTGAAACAATGCAAATGTCCATCAATAAATGAATACGTAAACAAATTATAGTATATACATACAAAGGAATATTATTTAGCCATAAAAAAGGACTGACAAACTGGTATGTGCTACAGTGTGGATGAACCTCCAAAAAACATTGTGCTAAATTAGAGGAGCCAAACACAAAAAGTGTATATTACATGATTCCATTTAAGGAAATATCCAGAATAGATAAATCCATAGAGACAGAAAGCAGATTGGTGGTTGCCAGTGGCTGGGGGTAGTTGAGAAAATCTGTGTAATGGGTGAGAGGCTTTACTTGGAATGACGAAAATTATTTGGAATTAGACAGAGGTGGTGGTGACATAATACTGTGAATTTAATAAATGACAGTGAATTTTTCCTTTAAAATGATTACTTTTGGCTGGGTGTGGTGGTTCATGCCTGTATTCCTAGCACTTGGGAGGCCAAGGCGGGCAGATCACAAGGTCAGGAGTTCAAGACCAGCCTGGCCAATATGGTGAAACCCCATCTCCACTAAATATAAAAAAATTAGCTGGGGTATGGTGGCGCAGCTATAGTCCCAGCTACTCAGGAGGCTGAGGCAGGAGAATCACTTGAACCTGGGAGGCGGAGGTTGCAGTGAACCGAGATCCCACCACTGGACTCCAGTCTAGGCAACAGAGCGAGACTTCATCAAAAAAAAAAAAAAAAACTTTTATGTTATGTGAATTTTACCTCAATGAATTATGATTAATGTAATCTTGAGGCATTTTCATTTGCTGTTCCTTCTACCTGGGCCAGTCTTACTCTGCCAGCCAAATGGCCTGTTGTCTCACTGTATTGAGCTTTTAGACTAGGTATCATCTGCTTAGAGGATTTCTCTGACTTCTCAATATAGCATCTCTTTTCGCTGTCTTTCTCTTTACCTTACTTTATTTTTCCTAATCATAATTCAATATTATATGTATGCATATGTAAATGTATGTGTGTATGTGTACATATATGCTTTATCATAGATTTATATCTTTATTCTGCTACTATTTACTATGCGGCTATGTGACCTCAGGTAAGTCACTTGAACTTCTTTAATCCTCAGTTAATGCAAATGGAGATATTAAAATCATCCATGTAGTTTGTTCAGAATTAAGTGAAATAAGGTATATAAAATGATTGACAGAGTGTCTGGGACTATAGTAGGTGCTCAATAAATTAGGTTATTAGCTTCAGCTTTTAAAGAGTAGACCTATGAGCAGGGGCGGTGAAAGGAAGAGAGAAGGTGCCTGAGCGAGTTAATAGTCATGTTCTTTACTGAGCCTGAGAGCAGAATGATTCTGTGGACTCTTAACGGATGAAAATGTGTAGAAAACAGTGACCTCATGTCTGTTTCTAGTGAGTGGGAAAGTGAATGTGAGCCACTGTCTCAGTTCATTTGTGCTGCTATAACAAAATACAAGAGTCTACGTAATTTATAAACAATAAAAATTTATTTCTCACAGTTTCAGAGGCTGGAAGTCCAAGGTCAAGGTGCTGGCAGATTGGGTATGTGGTGAGGACTGTTCCTTGCTTCCAATATGGCAATTCATTGCTGTGTCCTCACATGGAGGGAGGTGGGAGAGAAGAAACACGTTTCTTCAAACTTTTTTTTTTGGAGTCAGAGTCTTGCTTTGTCCCCCAGGCTGGAGCGCAGTGGCGCGATCTTGGCTCACTGCAAGCTCCACCTCCTGGGTTCACACCATTCTTCTGCCTCAGCCTCCTGAGTAGCTGGGACTACCGGCGCCCGCCACAACGCCCGGCTAATTTTTTTTTTTTTTTTTTTTTTTTTGTATTTTAGTAGAGACGGGGTTTCACCGTGTTAGCCAGGACGGTCTCGATCTCCTGACCTCGTGATCTGCCCCTCTTGGCCTCCCAAAGTGCTGGGATTACAGGCGTGAGCCACTGCGCCCGGCCTCTTCAAACTTTTTAATAAACTCCCTATTCTATTTGTGAAGGCTCTTCCCTCACGGCTTAATCATCTCCTAAAGGTCCCACCTCTTAATACTATCACGTTGGCCATTAAGCTTCAACATATGAATTTGGGAGGGATACATTCAGACTATAGCAGCCGCAGAGCAAACATTATTGATGGCAACAGACAATATGGAAGGACTTCAAGCTTGACTGGAAGCAAGTCAAGGAAAGAACTGTTGGTTAATCTGGTGTTGGTTTTGGATGGAGACTTTAACATGCTTGAATATACAAAGTAAAGAGGAACATCAAAGGTACCGAAGAGACTAACGGAGCAAATTCCCAGAAAAGGCAGAGGTGACGAGACCATAAGGTAATCTTTGACTCTCAGAGAAACCAACATTGCCCGTAACCTTAGACGTATTTATAAGTTCTACCTTATTGAGCTTATTATGCTCCATGAACCATTTCAAGCACATTAGATTTGAATTAAAATTGAAGTTGCTTATATGCTCTCTTTCACCAGGCAACCTCCCTCTGGTTAGGGAGAGAAAGAAGTACATTCATGATTATGAGCACGTGCTGTGATTTATGTACATAGATTAGGGGATTGAGGGGACAGGGGAAAGATCCAACAGCTCATCTGGGGATGTTTGGGACAAACAAGTTTCTTTTTTAAATGGGAATTAGAGTAATGGTATTTTTTCAGGATCATTTCAAAACCTATATTTGTGACATGGTAGAAATTTTCAAACATACAAGTCCAGACCTAACAGTAATCTAGATTCTGCTGTACTTGCTCCATTTATCTCTGTTTTAACTGTTGTTGTTGAAGTACTTTAAAAGCAAATCCAAGACTTTCTGCATTTCACTCTCATACCTCACCATATTATAATTCAAAATAAAAATCATCTTTTTTTAGCATAGTCTCAATGCCTTTGCAACACTTAACAAGATTAGTAATAATTTCTCAGTAACATAACAATAACACCCTATTAAAATACCTCTAATCATATCAAAAAAGTGTTTTGTGTTTGGTTTTTTCACATGTGGACCAAATAATATTCTGCAGACTTTCTTTGCTTTATCCCATTGATCCTTTTTAATTCAGCGCATTTCCTATTCTTTTTTGAAGAAATTGATTTGTTAAAGAAACTGAGTCAAGTAGCGGGTTATATCACACTTTCCTCGGGTGCACATCAGTTCAGGTTTTTTAAAGTCAATGATAAACAGAGTCCTTTATCATATTATAAATCAAAGAACAACCCAGCTTTTCTGAATCTAACAGTGACAAATTAGACACATACTTTACTGCTAAAGCTAAATCAGTCATTTCTCAGATAATACTAAAAAGTAAACTTAGTTGGATCCAATGGCTTTTACTGTAGTTTTAGGGTGTTACACTAGTTAACTAACATGTTTTCAATAGCAGTAGCAAAACAAATAATTTAATATATCATTACCAGTGATTTAATATTATCAAATATTATTATCTGGGAATCACAAGCCTATTTTCAAAAGGAACAATATATCTGAAGGGAATGTGAACTGTGTGACACTAACAGCTTCTCTTTTATCTGATCTCTATATTTTCTCTCTCTCCCTCCTTCCCTCCCTCCTCTCCTTCCTCTTGTTCCTTTCTCCCTTTTCTCCTCTTCCTCCACCTCCTCCTTTTTCTCTTCCTTCTCTCTCACATCATCTTCTTTTCTCCCTTAACTAGCTTTCTTTTTCTCCTGTTGAGTTAGGGGAAAATAAAAGTGGTTGGGACTGTCTCATTGCCCTGGTTTATTTAAACACATAGATGTCTTATTAGAGAAAGCTTTGACTCTCCCAAAGGTTCATTTCCTTAGGCTTACTCTGGGCTTTCTGCAGGTGGATTCCAATTCACTGACTTCACACACATGTGCACACAGATGCACACACATCAGCATAGGAACATTAAGATTCAGTTGCACTAATCTGAGAGGAAACATTTCTGCTTAAGGCAAATCTATTGACATGCTAAGGAGTGGTGTCACTTGTCATAAAGCATGCTTTTTGTTTCCCTCACAGTCATGTTGATTACTTATATGCTCTAGGATGAAGCAGTAGGAACTATAACCATAGGTTTATAGATATATTTATCTTCTAGCTATCTTTATCCTCAGAGAGACGATTCCCAAAGTCTGGACCAAAACTATGGTGGGGCTATAGAGTATCTAACAGCTGTCCTCACAACCACCTATGCACCTGCCATTATTGATACATGAAATAATGCTGCCTACCACATATATATAAGATTGAAGTATATCATATTGCTAATCTTCCATTCCTGTCCTATGTAAATAGCAGTTTCATATGGTTTATCCTAACTCTAATGACACACTTATACACATGCATTTATATAAATACATTATTTTTCAAATATATGAAAAAGCTATTGTGATAACATAAATGTATGTAACACTTCATTGAATTTATTGTTGCTTTTTAAAAATCTTTACTGCTGGAGTAATTGAGTTAAAAGGGGTCTAGTCAAAGAGGGGTGATGGGATGTTTTAGCTTCCTGTTGGTGCTGTAACAAATTATCACAAACTCAGTGACTTAAAACAAAATAAGTTTATTATATTTCTTATTGGTCAAGGTGACCGCAGGGCTTTTGGAGATTCTAGTGCAGAAATGATTTTCACGCCTTTTCCTACTTCTGGGGGCCTCCTGTATTCCTGGGCTTGGGCCTCTTCCATATTCAAAGCCTCTCAAGTTCAATTCTTACTTTGGTTTCATTTTGCTTTATCTACATGGTAAAACCTTGGTCTCTACAACCCTTTATCTTAACCCAGACATTCCTTTCTATTGAGTCCAGGTCTTTAGATGAACTTTTTCAGCCAATTGCCAACAGAAAATTTTTGAATCGACCTATGATCTGGAAACCCCTCTTCCCACTTCAAGTTATCTTGCCTTTCTGAGCAGAATCCATGTACATCTCACCTGTATTGATTGATGTCTTACATCTCACTAAAATGTATAAAACCAGGCTGTAGCCCAAGTACCTTAAGTGCATGTTCTCATGATTTCCTAGAGCTGTGTCACAGGCTATTGGTCCCTTATATTTGGCTTGGTAGAATTCTTTTCAAATATTTTTCAGAGTTTGACCCTTTTCATCTACAGTCTTAAAAGGCAAGCATTAGTGGTCGGGCAGAGATGAGAAGATGACCCAGCAAGGCTCCCCGTGCACCAGGAGTTAGACACTCTGAATGGCTTTAGACGAGTCACCCAAGCACTGGGTCATAGCACACTTTCCTCGGGTACACATCAGCTCAGGTGTAACTACAGCAATGCAGATAGCGAGAGTGGTATGAAGCTGCCAATTTGCAAATGAGACACTGAAGACAGACGTGGGGATACCTCGGCATCTGGGCCTTGGAGATAAATGAAAAGCTGAAGGTCTGAAATCCCCCTGCATTTGGGAACACTGGCACCGGGAAGGGGCGGGAGGTTGAACCATGGAAGACTGTGTTGTCAGTGTGGTCCTGGGTAGGCTTCTCACAATTTTTAGGTTGCGGTCTTGGAAATAGCTGAGGTGACAAGGACATAAGGACATAAAAGTGATTCATGTCATCAGATTTGAGGCTGAGCTTCCACTGGAGTATCTGTTAAATAGGAACAAAAATGCATACATGCACAATTGTGATGAGTAATAAATGAGAAGACTGAGGTGAGGCAGGGTCTCATACTAGCAACTTGCAGGACAAATGCAGCCTGCACAGTGGATTTGGCTTGGAACGTGAACACCCATGAGATAAGCACTCATTTTCAAGAAACACTATGGTCCCCAGGAGGTAGTGCCCCACCTAGGACCCTCAGTTTTGTTTGTTGGATATGCCTAAACATTCTAGTTTAAGAACGCTGATGAATGGACAGACTCATTCAGCAAGTCATGACCATGGTGTGAAGGGAGATAATGAGAGGGCGTTAAATGAAGAAATAACAGGGAAGACTTTTTTTTTTTTTTTTTGAGACGGAGTCTCACTTTGTCACCCAGGCTGGAGTGCAGTGGTGCTATCCCAGCTCACTGCAACCTCTGCCTCCCAGGTTCAAGCGATCCTACTGCTTCAGCCACCTGAGTAGCTGGGATTACAGGCACCCAACACCATGCCCAGCTAATTTTTGTATTTTTAGTAGAGACAGGGTTTACGCCATGTTGGCCAGGCTGGTCTCGAACTCCTGACCTCATGTGATCCATCCGCCTCGGCCTCTCAAAGTGCTGAGATTAAAGGCATAAGCCACCATGCCTGGCCCAAGGAAGACTACTTCTTGCTAAAAACGATGTTCAATTTTTGTTTCCAATCCAAATAGTTGTTACATACTTTATATTTTGTCCGTATTAGCCTATTATTATTATTATTATTATTATTATTATTTTTTTTTTTTTTTTTGAGACGGAGTCTCGCTCTGTCACCCAGGCTGGAGTGCAGTGGCCCGCTCTCTGCTCACTGCAAGCTCCGCCTCCCGGGTTCGCGCAATTCTCCTGCCTCAGCCTCCCGAGCACCTGGGACTACAGGCGCCCGCCACCTCGCCCGGCTTATTTTTTTTTTTGTATTTTTAGTAGAGACGGGGTTTCACCATGTTAGCCAGGATGGTCTCGATCTCCTGACCTCGTGATCCACCCGTCTCGGCCTCCCAAAGTGCTGGGATTACAGGCTTGAGCCACCGCGTTAGGAAAGATGATCAGTTTAACTCTCAACTTAGGAACCTCTGCCTTTCTGAATCAGCAGTTTCTCCCCCTTAAACCTAAATCTAAAAATACTGGTCACTGCGTATGAGCCAACTAATACACAGGAAAAGTTGAGACAGGCAAGCACCCAGATTTTTCTTTAAATAAAACCATCATGCTTTGAGTTAGCCATGAGTTGATAACTGTTGAAGCTGGGTGATGTGTACATGGCAGCTCATTATACTCCGCTTTTGTGTCTGTGATTTCCATAATAAAATAGTGTGTCCTTTACTCTGCCAGATGGTGCACCTGGCACAATGAAGACTATGCACACCTACAGCTGAGACTTCAACATCAGACCGGCTTTTCTGGAAGCAAAGTCTATCTGTGAACTGGAACCTAAACCACATTTCAGAACTGCCACTGCTGGTGACTTTGAGAAGTCACATGAACACAAAGTCATTGCCTCCAAAATAACTGTCTTCCATCTTTCGTGGTAATATTTGTCTTTCTGTGAACTGTTCATTTCAGAGAAGACCGTTCTCTCTTCTACACTGAGGAAGTCATAAATGATGCCTGTCCCTTCCCTTGTTGAAAAGACAGTTGACGAGAATGTGTGCAGGTACCTGGTTCTTGGATGCTCATTAAGAGATAACTACTTGATTCCAATCTATACTACAAGGCTACAGTAACCAAAACAGCATGGTACTGGTACAAAAACAGACACATAGACAAAAGGAACAGAATAGAGAACTCAGAAATAAGACTGCACACCTACAACCATCTGATCTTCAACAACCTGACAAAAACAAGTAATGGGGAAAGGATTCCCTATTTAATAAATGGTGCTGGGAGAACTGGCTAGCCATATGCAGAAAATTGAAACTGGACTCCTTCCTTATACCTTATACAACACTTAACTCAAGATGGATTAAAGACTTAAATGTAAAACCCAAAACTATAAGAACTCTAGAAGAAAATCTAGACAATACCATTCAGGACATAGGCACAGGCAAAGATTTTGTGACAAAATACCAAAAGCAGTTGCAGCAAAAGCAAAAATTGACAAATGGTATCTAACTAAACCAAAGACCTTCTGCACAGCAAAAGAAATGATCATCAGAGTGAACAGACAACCTACAGAATGGGAGAACATTTTTGCAATCTATCCATCTGACAAAGGCCTAATATCCAGAGCCTACAAGGAACTTAAACAAATTTACAAGAAAAAAACCAAACAACCTCATTAAAAAGTGGGCAAAGGACATAAACAGACACTTCGCAAAATAAGACATTCATGCAGCCAACAAACATATGAAAAAAAGCTCAACATCACTGATCATTAGAGAAATGCAAATCAAAACCACAATCAGATGCCATCTCATGCCGGTAAGAATGGTGATTATTAAAAGTTCAAGAAACTACAGACGCTGGCAAGGTTGCAGAGAAAAAGGAACACATCTACACTGTTGGTGGGAATGAAAGTTAATTCAACCATTGTGGAAGACAGTGTAGCAATTACTCAAAGATCTAGAAGCAGAAATACCATTTGATACAACAATCCCATTATTTAATTTATACCCAAAGGAATATAAATCATTCTATTGTAAAGATACATGCATGTGCATGTTCATTGCAGCACTCTTCACAATATCAAAGCCATGGAATCAACCCAAATGCCCATCAACAGTAGACTGGATAAAGAAAATGTGGTACATATACACCATGGAATGCTATGCAGTCATAAAAAGGAGCAAGATTGTGTCCTTTGCAGTGACTTGGGTGGACTGGAAGCCATTATCCTCAGCAAACTAATGCAGGAACAGAACACCAAACAGCACATGTTCTCACTCATAAGTGAGAGCTGAACTACGAGAACACATGGACACAGGGAGGGGAATAACACACAGTGAGGCCTGTCACAGGACTGGGGAGAGGGAGAGCATTAGGAAGAACAGTGAATGCATGCTGGGCTTAACACATGGGCAATAGGTTGATCTGTGCAGCAAATCACCATGGCACATATTTACCTACGAACAAAGCTTTATGTCCTGCACATGTTCCCCAGAACTTGAAATAAAAGTTGATAAAACAAAAAAAAACAAAAAAGAAACCTGCACATGTAGCCCTGAATCTAAAATAAAAGTTGAAAAAAAAGAAAAAACAAAATCCCATTCCAACTATAAGACTGAAAGTCAATTGCACACATGAGAACAAAACTCAGCAAAATTCTCTATCAGACTATTCTATTTCCTCAATAATTTGTTCTTTTGGCCAATTCATTAAAATATTGTAACACCCTTGAAAACAATATTTTATTATAAACTTATTGGCAATTTTATAAAGAGAGATGACTACCAGTTCTAGAGTTTTTATCATAACATAGGCACTTGCGCCTGGCCAGCCTTCAAGTCACAATCATTTTGTGATGTTATTCTACTTCAGGCTGTTTTTCTGTCAATTTTCAAGACATTCTCTTGCCTGCCAGCTTCTAATCACATTGACAATATATGACAGCTGCTTGGAAGCCTATTTCTGATTAAATGTCCTTTAAAATTCACTGGATTTGGCAACAACTTTAAACCATTGGTTATCGGATATCCTGGACATAGCTAGAGAAGCAGATGGTGTGGGACCCAGAAGGGAGTGGATTTATTTTTCCAAGAAATACCTTAGAACTCAATGACTTAGAGTCAGTCTTTATTTCAAACTTTATTTTTACACAGTTCATCTTTCTTACAAAAAAATGGATTTCAGAATGTGTAGATACAAGGATATTCCAGACAGAAATGACGAAGCTTTCAAGGCAATGTAAATTATTGATTCAAAAGTGGAAGTCATGTTGTTTCCAATCATTTTCTCATCGTCCAAAATCCTGGCTTTTAAAGTTAGACTTACTGGTGTTCATTTTTGGATTTTGAATTCCACTAGTTTTGTGACCTGAAGCCAATCACTTAAGATCTCTGAGCATCAGTTTTCTTTTAGATAAGATAATTCATATCTTTCTTGCTATTATATTATTATGCTATTATATATTCCTTTCTATCCTGAGAGTTAAATAATCATCCTATACATGGGCCTGGTTAATGTTAACAAGGTTAGTATCTTCTTTCTTTCCCTGCTGGAATTGACTTTCGTGCTTTATTGATGTCGTTTGATTTGTCAGTATCATTCAAACTTTTCTCTATAAGTCCTTCCACTTGCAAGATATCTCCTTGTAGGTTCATACCCACTCTCTTATTTTCCTTGTAACAAGTTTTCTGATCGAATGTGGATAACAATTTCTGCTGTTTTTAAAGTTGCATTGAATTTTCAGGGAGAATATGCCAAAACCTATGAATAATTCAACATTATCAGAAAAGGTCATCTTTCTGCCCCTCTGCCACAATTTTCTACAAGTTTTCTTTTCTTTTTTTTTTTTTTTTGAGACGGAGTCTGGCTCAGTCGCCCAGGCTGGAGTGCAGTGGCCGGATCTCAGCTCACTGCAAGCTCCGCCTCCCGGGTTCCCGCCATTCTCCTGCCTCAGCCTCCCGAGTAGCCTGGACTACAGGCGCCCGCCACCTCGCCCAGCTAGTTTTTTGTATTTTTTTTTTTTTAGTAGAGACGGGGCTTCGCCGTGTTAGCCAGGATGGTCTCGATCTCCTGACCTCATGATCCACCCGTCTCGGCCTCCCAAAGTGCTGGGATTACAGGCTTGAGCCACCGTGCCCGGCCAAGTTTTCTTTTCCTTTTTCTTTCTTTTGTTTTGTTTTGTTTTGTTTTGTTTTGTTTTTGTGACAGAGTTTCACTCTTGTTGCCCAGGCTAGAGTGCAATGGCCCAATCTTGGCTGACGGCAACCTCCGCCTCCCCAGTTCAAGTGATTCTCCTGCCTCAGCCTCCAGAGCAGCTGGGACTACAGCCATGCGCCACCATGCCGGGCTAGTTTTTGTGTTTTTAGTAGACACAGGGTTTCTCCGTGTTGGTCAGGCTGGTCTCAAACTCTAATCTCAAGTGATTCACCTGCCTCAGCCTCTCAAAGTGCTGGGATTACAGGCGTGAGCCACCACACCCAGCCCCAAGTTTTTCTTAATGCATTTTTTTATCTTTCTCAAATGCATGCTTTAGCTGTGCAGCTTTCTCTGTCAACCTTTGATGGTCTTGTACATGAGGAATAAATTTGGTTGAGTTGAATCCATGAGGAATCTCTGGAAATGGAGACTTGGAGACATTTCCTTGGCTTCTCTAGTTCTAATCCCTTCCTAACTAGCTAGCATTAGCTTCTCAACTGTTCAAGAATACAATAATACTGCCGTCCTCAGTCTATCCTCACTCAAGTTCTTCTAGGCTATGCCCTTCAGCTATGTTTTCATATCTCCATTTGAAATTCTTCCAAACTAAGTCTTCTGAAGTTCAGAATCTGGCACAGCATTTTAGTGCACATGGAACACACTAGAATGTGAAAGACCCAGCACTGCAAGCATTTTAGTGCATTGACCTCTGCAGTGTGCAAGAGGGAGAATTTAGCTCATTGCCAAAGGCTGCACGTTAATCTCCTGCAGCTCATGTAGCAAAGCACCACAAACTGGATGACTTCCACAACAAAAATGGATTCACTTACAATTTTGCAGGCCAGAGGTCTGAAGGCAAGGTGTCCGAAGTGTTGGTTCCTTGTGAGGCTATGAGGGAGAACCTGTTCCAGGCCTCTCTCCCAGCTTCTGGTGTTTTGCTGGCCACCTTTGGTGTTCCTTGGCTTGCAAACTTCTGTCTTCATCTGCACATCTCCTGTTTGCACGTCTATCTCTGCGTCCAAGTTCCCTTTTTACAAGAATACTGGTCATACTGGATTAGGACCCACCCATAGGACCTCAGTTTGACTTGATCATCCGAAAAGACCATTTCTCAATAAGGTCAAATTCTCAGGTGCTGGAGGTGAGAACTTTAATATGTTTTGGGATGACAAAATTCATCCCATACTAGACCACTCCATTTTTGTTCTTTGTGGTCAAGATAGCTGAATTTTCTTTTCTCACTGACTAAGAAGAATGTCAGTAGGTGAGGTCTACAGGACTGAAACCCAAGTGCACAGAGACAGGAACAGCTGAAGTTCACTTTCACAGGTCCCTATAAATGACTCATTTCCTCAGGTACCAGGCCTCCTGCTCTCCCTAACTGGAAATTTGGTCAGAGGAAAGGGCTGCAATTTGCTAAAATAATTACCAAAGCTGTGGATGGATAATTCAAGTTTAGATCATACCATTTGAAAACGTTAATGTATCCTTTACATTTTGACTACCATTTATCTTCCAGCATTATTCTGAAATATACATTAAAATATTTTCTGCTGACTGTATTTATTGCAATTGTTCCTCTTCAGTTGTCTCACATCTGGAAAATATATGTGAGAATTGTTTCTTCGGGGATTCATGTATTTTTTAAAACTGTAGATGATGTAAATCCACACAGAGTTCATGAATAAGCAACCATTTAGGAGGTACTGGGCACGGACACCCCACAGAGATTCTCAGGAATTCACAGCTCAACCCTGCAATGTGGATACGATGGTGCCTCTCTGTAGTCTCAAAGAAACTGTGATGGGCTCATTCCCATGAAGCTGAAGGCTTGCCATGCTGGGTCTTTCAGATTCCAGTGTGTTCCATGTGCTAAGAGCTATGACTTTTCTACTAATGTAGCCCACAGTGAGGTTGTCTCTGAAGTCAGCCTGCCTAGGCTTGGATCCAGGCCCCCACACTAGCTAAGTGAACCTAGACAAGTGATGTAATCACTCAGTGACTCAGTGTCTCCCAACCAAATACATGGTATTTATTTGTAGGGCTGTTGTGGAAATGACATGAAATTGTGCTGATAAAACATCTAATATAGGACCTGACACATAAGAAATATATGATACATAGTAGCATCATGTATGTAATTGTCAACTAAGAGTCAATCTCTGTAAAATATTTGAAGAGATTTATTCTGAGCCAAATATGGCTGACCAATGCCTGTGATTCTGCCCTCAGGAGATCCTGAGAGCAAGTGCCTTAGGTGGTCAGGGCACAACCTAGTTTTATACATTTTAGGGAGACATGAGACGTCAATCAATACATGTAAGATATACATTGGCTTGGTCTGAAAAGGCAGGAAAACTTGAAGTATTGTCTGAGGAGTGCTTCTAGGTCACAGGTATAGTTAAAAATGTCCTGATTGGCAATTGGTTGAAAGAGTTATTATGAATAGAAATGAATAAATGCCAGAATTACATACAATAAGGGGTTGTAGAGACCGAAGTTTTATCATGCAGATGAAGCCTCCAAGTAGCAGGCTTCAGAGAGACTAGATTAGGTTGTATATGTTGCTTATCAGACTTAACGTGTGTGTTGATGTTAAATGGTGGTTGGCTTTTCCTGAATTCCAAAAGGGAAGAAAGTATAATGAGGCATGTCTAACCCCCACTTCCCATTAAGACCTTAACCAGTTTTTCAGGTTAACTTTGGACTATTCTGGCTGAAAGGAGAGGTCAATTTAGATGGTTGGCTTTAGGATTTTATTTTTGGTTCACGTAATGAAGTGATAAGGTGGTAGAAAATAAAAATGTTATAACTTACTACAAAATAACGGCAACTTAAGGAAGGAGAAGCCACTGTCTTTGGAACCAAAGTCTCATGCTTTTAATTATCCTGCTGTGTTTTCTGTTCTTCTAAAGGCAGGAAAGTTGCCCTCTTGCTCGGGGAAGCTAACGACATCCCAATTCACTTACCTCGCCACACGTTTTTGCACCTCCTGTGATGACATAAACCCACTCACAGTTGTGGGAAGAGGTGGTGGTCCTTGGCAGAATGTGTTCTTGGCACAGTGGATTTGAGCTGAAATATGCCCTGGTCATGCTGAGATCCATCCAGTACGGCCATGCCAGTTTTGCTCAAACTCAATTTTTCCACGTTCAGGTGACCCTGAAAGGACGCAAAAATATTTGCTTTTGTTAAAAGTGCATTCTAAAAATCTAAAAGTGACACTTCAAAACTCTGGCTGCTTCTCCAGGGATGGCTAGAAATAAACATGCTCACTATCAGCTTTTTTAATGTACCTTTGGGCCACATAGAGGAGTAGAACTGTTGTGTGGATTTTAACTTCGGTAGCTGTATTTAAATTGCCATCCAGCCTTGCAGCCTGAGGAATTCCGGGAAGCATTGTGTGATTTCACACTTAAATTGGTAAAGTGAGGTTGCACATGAAAGCCTTCCTATCCTAGAACCTCACAACATGAACAGAGAATGAGTTATAATGGAAATGAGAGGAAAAAAGAGGCAGCGAAGGCAGGAGAAAGGACACCAGCACACATTTAAAATGAATTGTTTGATGGCTAGGTGGCTCACCATTAAGCAGAACAATGAATTATCTAAAAATATTCAAAACACAGCATGGTGCAGCTCCACATAGCTCTTCCCTTTGTGCTCCTGGAAGTGCTTGGAAAGAGCTAACAGGGGTCCTGACCAGCTCATGTGATGCCTGGACTGGGAGAAGTAACAGGAGAGGGGTGCGTGTGACCATTTCCACACTCCTCATTCGTGGGAACAACAACCACAAAACCAAAACAAGCCCTCAGGGAGTCTATAACGGTGACTTCCTCAAGGGAGAAAACAGGGAAAAAAAGGAACAAAAAGGCCTACTTATCTTGAGTAATAAATTAAAAATTAGGGGAATAGATTGTAGGTAAGAAATACACACCCAGAGAAGGCCTTGTGGAGTCCTCTCACAGCGGCCCAATCGCCTTCCATCAAAGCCATTTCTGCTTCCAGGAGGGGCAATAGGTGTGGGGGTGGAACAGTCAGGTGAGGGCAAGGATCAGTCCATTTAGCAGGAGGGAGGCTGCAGGTACAAGTTCCTACCCAGGAAGGAGCACATAACCCAAAGAAGGTAAAATGTCAAATCAGGTTGGGCCGGGTGCGGTGGCTCATGCCTGTAATCCCAGCTCTTTGGGAGGCTGCAGTAGGTGGATCACCTGAGGTTGTGAGTACAAGACCAGTCTGACCAACATGGAGAAACCCTGTTAATACAAAATTAGCCGGGCGCGGTGGCACCTGCCTTTAATCCCAGCTACTCGGGAGGCTGAGGCAGGTGAATCGCTTGAACCCGAGAGGTGGAGGTTGCAGTGAGCCGAGATCGTGCCATTGCGCTCCAGCATGAGCAACAAAAGCAAAACTCCATCTGAAAAAAAAAAAAAAAAAAAAAAAAAAGGTCAAATCAGGTTAATGTTGACTGCTGGATTCCAGGACCTCTTGCAACAGGATATGCTCCCTTGACTTAAAGATACTCAAGAGAAGTGCAGAGGACAGGGCAGAGTCTGGGACTACCTATGTGGCTGCTCATTGTCCTCTCTGAGCCTATACCTCCCCACCCGGCACATCAGACCTGAGCACACAGTGACCACAGCACTGTACAGGGGACGTGGAGCAGGTTCATGCAGCCTGAGAAGGAAGCTCTTACAGCCAGAGGGGCTCTTCTTGCCTCTTGCCCCAGAAGAACCAATGGGAACCAATATCGCAGCAAAGAAAGAATTTAATAATCACAGGGCCAGCCAAGAGTAGGAGAACAGGGAGAAACGTCTCCAACTCATCTCTCCAGTAATTCAGAGTCTAGGGTTTTTAGAGGGTGCTTTGGTGGGCAGGGGACTGGGGAACTGGAACAACTGATAAAATCATCGGAGCATCTAAAACTGTCTTCTTTCAGCTGAGTCAGTCCTGGGAAGGGGTCTCAGGACCAGGTGGCATCTCTTACTCTGCCTGAATGCCAAATCTGAAAAACATCTCAAAGACCAGTTCTTTAGGTTTGTTGATAGTTATGTTATCTCTAGGAGTGGTTGGGGAAGTTGTAAATCTTGCAACCCCCCGTTACATGATTCTGGGGCAGTCAGCAACTTTTAGGAAAACATGCTCCACAATGCAGATCATTGATTAATTCTGCCTATTGTTTAGCAAAGTTCAGGCCTTACTGTAATTCTAACCTCTCTTAAGAATGTAGCTTTGATCTCCTGGCAAGGAGCGGGGTCAGTTTCCCTTGCCTCTAAGTTGAACTGTAAACTAAATTTCTCTCATGGCCATCTTGGCCTCTGGGCTAGAATAAGCAAAAAAAAAAAAAAAAAAATCGCCCATGATGTTAGGTGCAAGATGGCGTCAGTCATGTTAGATTTCTCTCATTACTTATAATTCTGCAAATGTGGTTTTTAAATCAAGGAGAATCAACCCACATCATATTAGTACAAATAGAAGTTCTTAGGCTGGGTGCAGTGGCTCACGCCTGTAATCTCAGCACTTTGGGAGGCCAAGACTGGAGGCTTACTTGCGCCCAAGAGTTGGAGACCAGCCTGGGCAACAAAGTGAAACCCCATCCCTACAAAATCAAAATATTAGCCAGGCATGGTGCTGCATGAGATGGGAGGGTAACTTGAGCCTGGGAGGTGGAGGCTGCAGTGAGTCATGATTGTGCCACTGCATTCAGCCTGGGTGACAGACAGAGTGAGACCCTGTCTGAAAAAATTAAATAAATAAGTAAAAATAAAAAATAAATAAAAAAATAGAAGTTTTGGACAGAGTCATCCACTTTCGAATCACGGTATTTATGCAGCAATCAGTACCTGAAGAAGAGGAGAGAGAAAGAGAGGGACTGGAAGGTGGGAGAGTGAAAAAAGGAAAGAAAGGAAGCAAAAGATGAAGGAGGCTGGGTGTGGTGGCTCACACCTGTAATCCCAGCACTTTGGGAGGCCGAAGCAGGCAGATCATTTGAGGTCAGAAGTTTGAGACCAGCCTGGCCAACATGGTGAGACCCTGGTTCTACTAAAAATACAAAAATCAGCCAGGCATGGTGGCATGTGCCTGTAGTCCCACCTACTCAGGAAGCTGAGGCAGGAGAATCACTTGAACCCAGGAGATGGAGGCTGCAGTGAGCTGAGATTGCACCACTGCACTGCAGCCTGGGCAACAGAGTGAGACTCTGTAAAAAAAATTAAAAAAAAATAAAAAATAAAAAAAGATGAATGGGAAATAAAAAGTCACTAATATTTTACTCTATGCAGAAGAATGTGTAAATAATGATTTACGTTTAAATAAACTCAAACATAGGGTATTAAATGTAGCTAAAGACAGAGATTGTGGTGATTACAAAATTCCAAATAAAATTTATATATTACTGAAGAAAGGGAAGAAATAGAAATAGCAAAGGAAAAAGTCAGAACAGCTTAAAACTAAATTACAGATATAGAAAAATGGTTTTAAATAAGCATCATGAATGCTGAGTACAACTTTATTAAAACAATTAAAGGAAAGATAATACGTTATGGAGAAAAAATAGGTAATCTAACACTAAGATAATACATGCCTTTGTAATAAATAACTCTTAAAAGGAAAGCAAAATTTTTATTCAAAGTTTTAATGAAATGGAATTTTCCAGAGGTAAAGAAAGAACTGCTTGTGTGGGTCACAAAGGCATACTTAGTTCCAGAAAAATTGATATAAAAATGCCCAACATTGAAACATATTCCATTTGTTAGTGAATTTTAATGAAAAAGGGAATTGTTCAGATCACCAGCAGACAAAGCAAGTTACTTAAAAAGAGGAAAAATAAATTGGCCTCGGATTTCTCCAGAGCAGCATCTGATACCAGGAAGACAAGACAGTCCTGAGGGAAAGTGGAATGCAAGATGTCTGTCCTCACATTGTCACTCAAGGGTCAAGAGAGAGGACGGACCACATATACGAAGAACCTCAGCAAGCATGATACCCAAAAACACTTTTAGAAAAAGAACCAGACAACAGAATTTAGCCAAGCAACAATTCAACTTGGAAGCGTGGAAAAATGTTCTGGTGTAAGGTGTTAAACACTTGTACGTGTAGAAGAATGACTAAACTGGGGGAAACATGATTCAAAAGGTAAATGTTCTAATTCTCAACATTGTGTCACAGGATCATTTTTTGGAAAAGGAAAAGGATGACTATGCTACAAATATAAAGTGAACATATGTCAAACATTTTATTTAACTTAAAAAATTAATGAGACTACTTATAAAATGTTATAACCAGTTCAAAAGAGAATTCAAAAAATGACCAATGGGCCAGGCACATTGGCTCTTGTAATATTAGCACTTTAGGAGGCCAAGGTGTGAGGATTGCTTGAGCCCAGGAGTTTACACCAGCCTGGGCAACATAGTGAGACCCTGTCTCTACCAAAAAAAAAAAAAAAAAAATTCCTGGGCGTGGTGGCACGTGCTTGCGGTCCCAGCTACATGGGAGGCCAAAGTTGGAGGATTGCTTGAGCCCAGGAGTTCAAGGCTGCGGTAAGCTATGATCCCACTGCACTCCAGCCTGGGTGACAGAGCGAGAATTTGTCTCAAACAAACAAACAAACAAAAAACACAAAAACAAAAATAAAACTAACAACATATAGGACATAAAGAACTCTGAAGTCTATTTACAAATAGATGTAAAGCAGCTCTATCCATAAGACAATAAGCAACCTAGAATTAATTCGCATTTCTATGGATGAGATGTTTGCATTATCATCAGTTTTCTACTACCTACCAAGTTGCAAAATAGTTCAAAGACCATGAAAGGCAGTGATAACCCAGATGGATGAGCTGGATAGGAAATCAACTACACTTTTCGTTGCCCATTTTAGTCTTTCATAGCTTTTATTGACAATTGTAAAAGTTATAATATATGAATCAAAAGCACAATAAAATGGAAGAAATTATATATGTGTTATTTTTCTTACTTTAAGGATGCTGGATAACTTCTTAGGTATATAAATCAAAGAAAATATATTTATATTTATTCTGTAAAGGCACTGCAAGAGTCTCCAGAAAAAAAAAAACTAAGATTAATTTGATAGTTAATTTTATATGTCAGCTTGAGCGGGCCATGGGGTTCCCAGATTAAACATGTTTCTCGGGGTGTCTGTGAGGGTGTTTCCAGGTGAAATTAGCATTTGAATCAGTGAACTGAGTAAAGTAGCATGCCCTCTCCAAAGTGGCTGAGCATCATCCAACTCATTGAGGGCCTAAAAAGAATAAAAGTTGATGCTCTAGTTTGGATATCTGACCCTCCAAATCTCATGTTGAATTTTAATCTCCAATAATGGAGGCAGGACCCGGTGGGAAATGATAGGGGTGGACCCCTCATGAATAGATTAATGCCCTTCCTTGCAGTTGAGTGAGTTCTGGCTCTGTTAGCTACCACAAGAGCTGGTTGATACAAAGAACCTGGCACCTCCCTGCACTCTCATGCTTCCTCTCTTGCCATGTGATCTCCGCACATACAGGCTCCCCATTCCCTTCTGTCATGAGTGCAGGCAACTTGAGGTCCTCACCAAAAGGAGATGCAGGTGCCATGCTTCTTGTACAGACTGCAGAACTATGAGCCAAATAAACTGCTTTTCTTTATAAATTACCCCACCTCAGGGTATATTCCCTTATAGCAACAGAGACTAAGATAGGTAAAGAAAGGAGAAATTTGCTCCTTTTTCCTATGTGACTACTTGAGATGATGCATCTCATCTCATTTTCTCTTGTCCTCAGATTGGGATGTACATCATCAGTTTCTCTGGTTCTCAGGCCTTCAAACTCAGACTGAATTACATCATTGACTTTCTTGGTTCTGTAGCTTGCAGATAGGAGTTTAAGGGACTTCTCAGCTTCCTAACTATGTGAAGCAACTCCTCATAATAAATCCCTCTCACCCACACAAAGCAATATGCACATACATATATTGCTGCTTTGAATGGTTGAACACTTTTTTTTTTTCCTTTCCAAACTCATGTGTTGGAAACTCAATCCCCAGTGTGACAGCGTTGGAAGGTAGATCCTAACGGGAGTTGATTAGGCCATGGGGGGTCCACCCTCAATAATGGATTAATGCTGCTATAAAAGGGGCTTGTGGGAATTAGTGCTTTTTCCTTTGCTCTTCTGCCATGTGAGGACATATTGTTTGTCCTCTCCAGATGACATAGCATTCAAGGCACCATTATGGAAGCAAAGAGACTAGACCTAACCTGCCTTGATCCTGGACTTTCAAGCCTCCAGAATTGTAAGAGAATACATTTCTGTTATTTATAAATTACCCACTCTGTGGCATTCTATTATAGCAGCATAAAATAGAGTAGGCACACACACACACACACACACACATTTTATATATATGTAATTGGTTCTTTGTATTTGGAGAACAATGACTAATGCAATTAAAAATATAGGTAACCAAATTGAACGGATTCAACAAAGGATTTCTATGTGAGAATTGATTGCTAATTTTTATATAATTTGTAGCAGAGTCAATTATTATTCACAGTATGTTAAAGACAAATCATTCTGACATTTTACAAAATGGTAAGAAATATTTTATTCAAGACTATTACAGCAGGGCGGGAGAGAGTTGCAATAGGACAGAGGTTACACTCAACTCCAAATACAATGAGGGCCAGTGGGGATCCATAGGCAGTAGGCAGTAAGCAGGAGAGGATGGAAAGTTACTGAGAGGAATGCAGTTGAGTAGCAAAGGTGATAAAAGTAGAGGAGCTTGATTGGATATCAGCGGTGGGATGGTGCTTCTGGATAAACTGGCTTAGGAAGATTCTTTGCTAAAGCTGGACTGAGCAGGCCATGGAAAGGGCTAAGGATGAGGCCTGGTTGAAAAGAGGACTCAGAGGAGCCAGATTGAAATTTGATCAAGCAGAGAGTCCCTGTTAAGTAGTAAGTTAGTAAATCCCAAAGAAGAGGTATAGTGTTTAAAGTTATGTTGAAGAAAAAAGGCAACGAAGAGAATTGCAACAAAATCAAAAAAGCAGAAAAATTAAGGATGATATTTTATACTGAAATATATTTAAACACCAATACTAAAATTCAGGGCAAAAGTAAAAATAAAAATTGCATTTGAAAATGTAATGTATTAATATTTAGTTAATCTTCATTGGTAACAAATTAACAAGTACCTTTCTGTCCTGTTGAAACCTTAATTTTCCCCTCTGTTTCTTCGTCATTTTAATTTTCAGAGGCTCTCCATGCCCACAGAATGCCTGTTAACGCATTGACTCTCAGAGCACAGATGAATATAGATCCTCTACATGATGACTGGGCTGTCTTTCTTTTCCTCCAAAGAATTTTGATCCTTATGCATCTTGTGTTCAATTCCAGCTTCCATCTTTCCATTCAGATCTTGGTCAAAGCTGTGGTAACTGCTTTTTTGATGATTTGAAGGTATTTCTGCAACCTTGATTATAGTGTGGTACACAATATTGTTCTTAGCATCAAACAATGTGCCTGTTCTACAGTAAAAGTGCTTAACAAGATAATAAATTAAATCATAGCTTTGTAAGAGTCTTGTACAATGATGTTTCTAGGCAAAAATAATGATTATTTAAAAATTTTAAGTAGACATTAAACAGTACTGGAATAAATAATTTTAAAAATAAAAATGTATCAACCAATGATTTTCTTTCCTTTCTCTTTTTCATTCCTCTCCTTCTTTCCTTTGTTCTTTTTATCTTTATTTTTCTTTTTAAATATTATTTACTTTATTTATTTTAGAGCTGTGTAATCTTATTTCATGTTATTTCCATCACACAGATGTTTTTAGAAAAAGTTGCCATTTTATTATATTTTATTTTATTATTATTTTTAATAGAGACGGGATCTCACTTTGTTGCTCAGGCTGGTCTCAAACTCCTGGGCTCAAGCGATCTTCCCACAGTACTGAGATTACAGGCATGAGCCACTGCTCCTGGCCATAAAGTTGCCATTTTAGAAAAGTAACCTGTCACAATATTAATTTAATTTTATAAATATAAGGATATTTCTACATTTTTGTTTTTTTAGAAAACATAATGTCAGAATTCAAAAGTATTTTTAGAAACTATTTTTGCATGTCTTATTTATAGAAAATCAAACATACCGAAAGCTGATATTATGGTATAATAACCCCCTTGCGTCCATTAACCATCTCCAACAATTATCAGCTCTCAATGGTTTTGTTTCACTCATCTCCCCAATTCTATTTGATGACGTTGTAAAATATTTCAGAAAAAATCCTAGACATCATGCCATTTCAACCATGAATATTTCATCATGTACTGCCAACAGATGCTGCTTTTACATATTTACCGTGCCATCCATTATCATACCAAAATTAAAATATTCCAGCCAGGCGCGATGGCTCACGCTTGTAATTCCAGTATTTTGGGAGGCTGAGGTGGGGAGATCACCTGATGTGGGAAGTTGGAAACCAGTCTGGTCAACATGGTGAAACACCGTTTTCATTGCAAATACAAAAAATTAGCCAGGCATGATGGTGGGCACCTGTAATCCCAGCTACTCAGGAGGCTGAGGCAGGAGAATCGCTTGAACCCGGGAGGCGGGGTTTGCAGTGAGCCGAGATCACACCACGGCGCCCCAGCTGGAAGACCAAAAGCGAAACTCCGTCTCAAAATAAAATAAAATAAAATAAAAATACTCCTTCATATCACTTAACACATAGGTCATACTCAAATTTCCCCGATTATTGTCTTGATGTATTTCACAGTGTTTAAATTGTTTAAATTAGAATTCAAGCAATACCCATAAATCGTATTTGTTCTATCTGTTTAGTTGTTTTCTGCTTCCTTTTTTTTGGGAGATGGGAGGAGAATCTGAATCATTCATGTTGTTCATTCCTCACATGTGCATTTGGTTCAGTGCTTTTTTGTGGCACTATTTTACATGATCCTCTTTCTCCATGTGTGTACTATAAACTCTTTAACTCAGAGTTAAAGTTCATTTAAGTCAGTATTTTTCAACAACACATCACAGGTGATGTTATAGATTTCCTGTTGCATTATGAGAATTTTAAATTTGTATTGTATCACTTCTAATGATGCTAACATTAAATAGAACATTTAGATGGTATCAGCCTGATCTTTCCAATATACATTTTTACATCAACCAGTCTTTGCAAAGTGTGGCTTTCTAATTCCATTATTTCTTCTGTATTTATTACTTGGAATTTTGAATAAAGAGAACCTTTTGTTATGTTACAGTTAGCTACTCAGAAAGATAAAATAAATGTTTAATTATTTCTAATTATTTTTAAATGCTTAGAGGAACAAGTTAGTATCTTAAATTAATGGTAATCAAGATTTTGTAAATATTATTTTTAATGATAAAGTTTTAAAATATACTTTTTGTTTTACAATAGTTTGGGATTTACAGAAAAGTTATGAAGCTAGTGTACCAGTCAGGTTTCTTCAGAAAAACAGAATCAGTATTATTTATCTATCTACCTATTTATATCTGTCTATCAGCTATCATCATCTGTCTGTCTACTTATAAAGAGATTTATTTGAAGTCATTGCTCACTTGATTGTGGGGACTGGCAAGTCCAAAATCTGTACTGCAGATAAGTTGGCTGGATGCTCCCAGGCAGGAGTTTATGCTGCAGTCTCAATGTAAATATTTTCAGGAAAATATAGGCGTTGCTGTTAAGGCCTTCCAATTGATTGAATAAGGACTACCCACATAATAGGAAATAATCTTCTTTGCTTAAAGTCAACAGATTGTAGATGTTGACCACATTTACAAAATACCTTCACAGAAGAACCAGGTTAGGGTTTAACTGAATAACTTGGCCATCACTGAGAGTAAATACACCATGCCCAGTTTGCTGTTATCTTCCATTAGAAAGGTCGGTTTCTCACAATGAACGAAATGATGCTGATTCATGATTATTAACTAAAGTTTGTACTATATTCAGCTTCCTTTACTTTTTCGTCTAATTCACCTTTTCTGTTCCAGAATTGCATTCAAAAATTCCATGTTATGGCCAGGTGCAGTGGCTCATGCCTGTAATCCCAGAACTTTGGGAGACCAAGGAGGGCGAATCACAAGGTCAGGAGTTCGAGACAAGCCTGGCCAACATGGTAAAACCCTGTCTCTACTAAAAATACAAAAAATTAGCTGGATATGGTTGTGGGTGCCTGTAATCCCAGCTACTTGGGAGGCTGAGGCAGGAGAATCGCTCGAACCTAGGAGGCAGAGTTTGCAGTGAGCTGGGATCGCGCTACTGCACTCCAGCCCGGGTGACAGTACAACACTCCGTCTCAAAAAAAAAAAAAAAAATTCCATGTTACACGCAGTTGTCCTGTCTCCTTAGGCCCTGCTTGGCCATGATAATTTCTTAGACTTTTTTTTGTTTTTGATAACCTTGACAGTTTTGAGGAATACTGGTCAGATATTTTGAAAAATGTCTCCCAATTGTAACTGATCTCTTTTTAAAAATAATTAGACTAGGGTTATGAAGTTTTTAAAGGAAAACCACAGAGGTAAATTGCTATTCTCAACACCTCGTATCAAGAATACATGCTATCAACATGACTTGTACTGTTGATGTTGACCTGGTCAACAAAGTGTTTGTCAGATTTCCCCACTGTAATGCTACTTTTCCCCACTTTCCATACTCCATGGTCAGTTTGGGTTGGTTAGGTTGTCTTCTCAGTATAGCAAGGCCTTTAGAGAAGGTCCTGTGTGGGTAAGGCTGCTGATGGAAGTGCAGGGTGACTGCTAAGATCTGCACAACAGTCACTATGAGTCCTTGCCTCTTTCCCCATTTCTAGCTAACCCCACGCTCTAGTCATGTCAGTTCTCCCAGTGTTTCACATGAGGCAAGTCAGAGGTGTGCCTCTTAGTTAGTGTCCCCAAATACTAGGAGAATTGAACATAGGCCTTAGTCTGTCTTTCTCCCACTTGATAAATCAAGGGTCAAGGGACATCTCAGTGTGTGGCTGTGTAATCTTGGGGGAGAGGCAACACAGACAAAGTAAGTCTGCTCATCTTACCCTACTTGATGCAGTTTTGGGGCTCCACTGGCATGCTGCTGCCTCTCTAGTGGTCTCCTGGATTCTCACAAAGGCATTCCCATCTATGGGTAGTTGCTAAGTTGGTGTTTCTGTGAGGGGACTAGGCATGGGGACCTCCTCTTCCACCAGATTGCTGATGGCACTCTCTCTTTCACTTCTGAAAAAAAAAATACTTTTTGAATATAGAATCTAGAATGTAGAATTCTAGGATATAGAATTTTAGGCTGCCAAAAAAAAGATTTCAAACCTTTGTGTAGTTCATTCTACTCTATTCTTGCTTGCATGGACCTTGATGAGAACTCTGCTGTAATTCTTATTCTTATTTCACTATATTTGAAATGTATTTTTCCTTCAAGATTTTGTTTTTGGTTTTCTGCAGTTTGACTAAAATGGGCCTAGATATGTTGTTTTTATTTATCCTGCTTGGTGTTTACATTTTGGGCCCCATAACCTTCAATGAGTAACAGGGAATACAGGACAGAAAAATAGTTAAACAAGAGTATATGGCAAGACTGTGGGAAAGACATGGAGGACAAGTCAGAGAAGGACTAACAAGTAGCACAACTTTTAACCTAATCCGTTACTCACTTTTCAAAACATGTGTTTGTTATTGTTGTGCTATACAACTGTGTGTATCTGTATTACATATACATGATAGAAATAATGTGAAAACTTTAAAGCAAGCTGCATTGATGGAATTCACTGGTATTCCTATGTTTCATGTGTTTCCAGTAGCTTGGTAACATTTGACTCTCCATTTGTTAAAAGAAGTCTCATCTTCTCTCAGCTCTTGCAATTGGTTCCATCACTTTTTTTTTAGTAACCACCCTACTGCACTGAAACCATCTTTAGCAAAATACAGAGTTGGAAATAGGGCTAAATAAGTAATTTAGTTTCTTTCCAAATGAGTAGGTGTGAAGATCTTAAATGCAAAATCTTTTCTAACTATACTAGTTGAAAGATATTTTGGTCTCAAAGTCACTTATTTAACTTCCTGTAAATCATTAACATGTTCTTTGTCCATTTTAAATGAATTAATAATCAGGTCTAGTATATTAACCTAATAGAAATATTTAAATCAATTATTATACATTTTAAGTAATATTATAACCAAAATATTTCCAAATAAAACCATTAAGTGTATCCTCATGCAATTCTCAGTGAACAAGGTTATGTGCAATATACATATTTATAGTCCCCTTTGAATTACCTAATTTCCTTAGAACTTGGGAAGATCTATTCAAGATTTTAAATATGCCTGAGAAATATGTCCCATATTTTCTCAATAATTCAGCTTCAACATATAATTTTTAAACAAATTTAAAAGTTATTCAACAGCAACAAAAAGTGAATAAGATCTTTTTTTTTTTTTTTTTTAAATGGAGTCTCCCTCTACATGCAGCCAGGCTGGAGTGCAATGGTGCTTTTTCGACTCACTGCCACCTCCGCCTCCCCGGTTCAAGCGATTCTCCTGCCTCAGCCTCCTGAGTAGCTAGAACTACAGGTGCCCGCCACAACGCCTGGCTAGTTTTTGTATTTTTAGTAGAGATGTTGGCCAGGATGGTTTCGATCTCTTGACCTTGTGATCCACCCATCTCGGCCTCCCAAAGTCCTGGGAATACAGGCATGAGCCACCGCGCCCGGCCAAGATCCATTTTTTAAACATTCTCCTTAGCAGAGCTACTTCCTTTGCTATACGGAATAAGACATCCAAATACGTTTTCATTGTCACTGCAAGTTCATAAAATAATCCTGTCATTCAGAGGTGCACTTTCCATGCTACTGGGAGCACTAGCAACACTGGAGATTCCTGTGGTCTTTCACTAGGATTCTTGATACCTATGTGTTGATGAGCATAAGATAAGCAATGGCTAGAACACCTGGTGCAGTTTTTTAAATTCCTCCTGCCATCCACTCACCTCATTCACCGTGGCTGCTGTTCCATCTGCAGCAGAGGCGATGATTCTGAGAAATGCACTGTTTTCATGAATTTTAAGAGTGTCAGGCAATGGAAATGTGTTTATATTCATTGTCAGTAATTTTGAAAGTAACATTTCCTCTGTGGCTTTTCATCCCTTACAAACTTGACATATGCAAGCAGTAAACCTTCATTACCACCTGAGGTGTTTCTTTTTCTTCAATGCAAATTTACTAAACGGCAGTGCATTATAAAGTTGTATCTAAATCTTTCCCCACCTCAAAAGTTTTGAAGCAGGAAAGTTACTTGTTGAAAAAGAAAACAATTATCTCCTTGGAATTTATTTCCATTTTAGTATTAATAATTATTCACACAGTTAATATGTTAACTTTTCTCTAGTATTAGTTTGCCATATTTTACATTAATTTGTTAAGTTAGTTTTACCTGAGAAGCAATGAAACATTTTCTTTCTGATCCAAAAACGCCTTCGGTATTTTAGTTACATTATTCCTTTTGTCAAATTGTTACAGGAAAGGGGTCCTGGTAACAGGTCTTAGGTCCCAGACCCTAAGAGAGGGTTTCTGGATCTCACACAAGAAAGAATTCAGGGCAAGTTCATACAGCAAAGTGAAAGCAACTTTATTAGGAAAGTAAAAAAATAAAAGAATGAAGACTCCGTAGAAAGAGCAGCCCCGAGGACTGCTTTGCCCATTTTTATGGTTCTTTCTTGATTATATCCTAAACAGCGGATGGATTATTCATGACCCCCTTTATAGACCATGTAGGGTAACTTCCTGGCGTTGCCATGGCATTTGTAAACTGTCATGGTGCTAGTGGGAATGTAGCAATGAGGACAACCAGAGCTCACTTTCATCACCATCTTGGTTTTGGTGGGGTTTAGCTGGCTTCTTTACTGCAACCTGTTTCATCAGCAAGGTCTTTATGCTGTATCTTGTGCTCCTATCTCATCCTGTAACTTAGAATGCCTTAACTGTCTGGGAATGCAGCCCAGTAGGTCCCAGCCTTATTTTACCCAGCTCCTATTCAAGATAGAGTTGCTTTCGTTCAAATGTCTCTGACAAAAATCATATCTTACAAGTTCAATAGATATCTGACATCTCTCTTTATCGACATATTTTTGGAAAATGTTTTGCCTAATATTTGGTTTTATTCTGTTTTTTTCAAAATAAAGTTTGAAACAAAATCACTACTAAGAATCTAAATGTTACTTAGTAATTTATTCCTATATTTAACATTTTAAATAAAATCTAAACTTGCGTATTTTCCTGTATAGGTAGATCACTGTAATCAGGAGAGTTACAAATGCAAATGGACAAAGTGTGCTTTATCAGGAAGTCAAATATACCAGAAATAAAATTCTGGATGACAGCATGCTTCTCCAGAATAATGGACAATTCTCAGTAAAGTGCCAAATAAAGCAATATGTAATTTTCCCTTAATTTATATGGTAGATCCATTTGTGCCAAGTTCAACACACATCACAATTGTGTGAAAGCATCATACTTACAGGTAAAATGGGCTCCATCATTTTTTCAGCTTCATCATTTTCACTGAAACATTCAAAGTAAACTGGAACACAGCATGGTTTTCTAGGGTGCAGAAAAGCATATCTAGATTTTGGAGAATTCTAGATGTGGACTAACTAAAGTCCCAGTCCTCATTCTCTAAATGCTCAGAAAATTTCCAAAATTCCCTGAAGAGAAGGTATTACCTCCTATGGGAACCACTGATATCTTACAACCACTGGTATCTTTGCAACCTCAGAGTAACAGTGCTCCAGTTTACAAAAAGAAAACTGAGCTTCAGAATGGGGGGAAAAATGTCCTGTTATGGTTACACAACTAATACATAGTAGAGATGGAATTAAAATTCAGGTCTGTGTACTTCAGAGCCAAGCCTTTTCCACTAGAATGCGCTGGTGCCAATCTCTTTTGATTAAATAAATAGGTGGATCCAAAATTAATAAATGGACTCATCATTTGGTCTTAAAGATCTTTTGCCGTCCCAACTGCTCCTTGAAGAGAAGGAGATTGAGGCCCACATATACTATCGCACTTTCTAATATCGGAAGTCTTGTCCACACTACAGTGACCATATTTCACAAAGCCAGCATGTTCTCTTGGATGGACTTAAAGCCACTGGATACAAAACTCACTACTATTTTAATTGCATGACTCTTTATTGCTTCCTTGTATTTTCTGAACTGATAATGAGTCACAGTGATATTGCAGAATTGTGATTTTTTTTTTTTTTTGGCTGTGAGCTTTGAAAAATTAAACAGGTTGAGGTTGAACTAATTTTGCTAATGTGACCTTTTAATGTTTAAAAACTGCATAATTGCCCTCAGAAACAAGTTCCTCTTGCTTTTACTAGGAAAATGATACTGATAAAATATAAATTAAATCAACTTGATAGACAGATTGGGCAACTCAACCCACAACACCTAATTAATTCCACGGTGATAAAATTGCCAACAATGAAGTTTCATGAGAAATATGATAAAATGATATATCACTGCATTTGAAACAAGATAATTTCCAGAGAAAGATTTTAAAAGCAGTTTCTAACTGATAATGTGTGAAAAGTTAATTAAATGTAATCACTAATTATCATTATTGCCCCATTTAGAAGAAAGCATCAAGCACAAGGGTGTTTTTTATATCTGCCTCATTTAATCCTTATGAAGCATATGTTACTTTTTCAGTTATACATATGAGATAAGTGAGGCTGAGAAAGTTAAAAGGAATTGTAGGATCCGGGATCACAAAGCCAGTAGAGTCAGACATGATAATCCAGTTCTGGTATGTTTTGCTCCAAAGGCTACATCTCAAACTTACAACGTGCTGTTTATGAACAGTGCAACCCCAATATGTGTGTTAAATGTGAGCTAAGAAGGTTATAAAAAGTGTTATGTATTTATGTGGCCCAAATGTCCTTGTGTTAACCAAGCTATGGATATAAAACAAAGCTATGCTTTTTTCTTATTAGTTTGAATTTTACTGAAGCAACCAGGCACACAATTAAAAATAAATAAATAAATAAATAAATAAAAACACTAATAAAACCTGAATGGGAATTTTCTTACCTCTGCTGTGCTGAGGTACGAAGACAGTAGATGCGTCATTTTAAAGCAAAGCCAAGATGAAAAATTGTTTTTTTCATCTTTGCAAAATTGGTGTGCTAGGAACCATGCATTTCTCTCCTTAGCTTACCACTTCCTCCTATGCAAGAGACTGGTCATGCTGCAAAAGGAAAGAATTCAGAGGAGAAGAATTTTAGAGCAGGGCTGGGGTTTCCCTTCCTCCCAGTTTGGATATGGAGTGGGGGCTTGCCTTTTCCTTCTGGCTTCATAATATTTTGCAGTTGGTGTCTGACTCCAGCCTGGAAAATTTAAAGAGGTAGAGAAGGTCTGGAGAATAGCCAATGGATGAGCCAAGGGGAAGTGGTTGTGTCAGAGGCATTTGAACCTGAGCAACTCCATCTTGAATAGAAGCTGGGTAAAATGAGGCTGCGACCTACTGGGCTGCATTCCCAGATGGTGAAGGCATTCTAAGTCACAGGGTGAAATAGGAGGTCAGCACAAGACACAGGTCAGGTCATAAAGACTTTGCTGATAAAACAGGTTGGAGTAAAGAAGCCAATTAAAACCCACCAAAACCAAGATGGCCGCTAGAGTGACCTTTGGTCATCTTCACTGCTACACTCCCACCAGCGCCATGATAGTTTACAAATGCCATGGCAATGCCAGGAAGCTACCCTATATGGCCTAAAAAAAGGAGGCATGAATAATCCACCCCTTGTTTAGCATATGATCAACAAATAACCATCAAAAATGGGCAACCAGCAGTCCTTGGTGCTGCTCTGTATGTGGAGTAGCCATTCTTTTATTCTTTTACTTTCCTAGTAAACTTGCTTTCACTTTACTACGGACTCGCCCTGAATTCTTTCTTGCACAAGATCTAAGAACTCTCTCTTCGGGTCTGGATCAAGACCCCTTTCCTGTAATAGTTGCATTGGGAAAACTGCCAGGTAAAAATTGTATGAATGTTTCCTCTGGACTCATGTTCTGTCCAGATGGAAGAGAGCACCAGCTCGGGTCATCATAGGTCCTGCTCACAAGGGTCAGAGGAAAGGGGAGTCAGATTTCAGCAGAGAGATACTGCAGGATGTCTAGAGCCTGAGGCAGGAGCAAGGGAAGAGTGGTAGGAGTGTGCATCTCTCAAACAGAGACCTGAGATTGAGTACCTGTGATCTGGCAAATACAGATTGACCCCAATCCATGCCACATGAGCTAAGGGGTCATCATGGTGTGTACTGCCCAAATTCCTGGCCCACAAACTATGAGATATAATAAAATTGTAGTTGTTTTAAGCAATTATATTCTGGGATGTTTTGTTACATATCAAATAAGTCACTTTGAAGAACCATTAAAAGCGCTCATTAGAGATGAAGTCAATTTAAAACATCTGCCAGACACAGGGCCTGAGCCCAGATAGTAACAAGACCAATTAGGTGAAAATTTCTCTTACTCTTTCCCATCTCCAAAGAGAAGCAGAAGCTCTAAATTGTCACAGAGAGAATAAACCCGACCTCATTCCCAGAAAGACTGGATTGCCCTATCAGCAGGAGGCGTTCACTGCTTTAGTTACATGTTACTGACAGCGTTAATTATTGATCAGAGGATTTCATGTTACCCAAGAAAGAACAAATTTGTGGGCCTGCTCAAGTTTTCATCAAAGGCTGGAGAATAACTTGTTCCAGAAAATAAATTTTAAAAGGAGAGATATTTTATAATTGCATACCATAAGTTATGCTATTTCAATATATCAAAGAGCTAGAGCAAACCCTTTCAACTTCTTTCGTTGTGTCTTCGTATATTCAAATATGTTTCTTCTAAATACTGCAACTGCATGAGAGATTCAAAGGCAGAGCAGCCCAGCTGAAGTCAACCCAAAGAAGTAGGAAGATAAATCATTGTGTTAAACCATTTTTTCTTCTTTTTAAAAGTTTGTTTGCAATATTGGTATTTATAGCTCTAATCTTGAGCCTATATCAAGATTGTTGGCAAAGCCAACAATCAACTTGACAAATGTGGAACAGCTCTCAAACTTTACAGGTTGAATTTTAAAAACCCTTGACAATTGTTAACAAAGTTGTAGTCAAGATAATGCATACATTGGAAGTCACTTATCCCAGTGACTAATAAATTGTTGTGCTCAGTCTTAGACTATAGCTGTGAAAATCTTGCACAATTGATGAGGAGTCATAGGACAACCCTGAAGATCTTTGCATGTGCAGAGGAAATCTGAATTCAGCCACCAACTTTTGCAGTGGTTGTCATGCAGAAATAGATAACAGGTACAACTCTGTATATCGAGATTATAAGAGGAAAACTGGAAGACTAGCAAAAAATCAGAAATTATATTATTCAGCCACTGAACTGACCCATGTCACAAAAGCCTCTCTCTAAATTTTTATTATATGAAGAAAAATAAACCCATATTTGTGTTAGTCTCTGTGAATGTGTTTTCTGGAACTTGCAGATAAACACATTTCTAAGTGGCATTGTTATTTATTCATCCCACTGGTCAAGTGGACATCAAGTGCTCTTTTTATGGTGGTCATTCCAGTACAGGAACTATATGGCGAGCAAGACAGTGCCTGCCTCAAGAAGGTAATCTTACGTGAGAAGAAAGAGATAAACAGATGAAGAAGTACCATCATTTCAGACTGTAAAAAGTTCCATGAAAATAGAAAAACAGGTAAATGGAGGAAAAAGAAGAAATAAGGGGCTATCTTAGCTGCAGTAGTCAGGAATGACTTCTTGAGGTGAAGCATTTGATCCCACATGCAATGACAGAATCAGTTCTATGGGTTCTACTTTATTAGTAACAAAACAACAAAACAATAAATGCAATGGTGCCTCAGGTTGCAGGTCATATAAGCTGAGCATGCTCATATAAGTGTGCCCAATTCGTGGCCCCAGAGCCAGCAGGAACGAAAAGGTCAACCACAGGCCAAACCATACTGCTCAGATCAAGAAATGTGAAAAAAAAATCAATAAATGAGTGGTACCCTGTTTTATTGCATTACAGACTCATGACCCAGCCACGGACTTGGCATCATCTCCTTGCATGAGCCAATCAGATCATGCCTCATTGCATTTCCCTGTCTCCTGCATAGCAACCCTCTGACTGTAAAACCTGTCACCAGACCCCAGCTCAAGGAGAGATTTGAGCATTGCCTCCTATCTCCTTACCAGATGACTAGCAATAAAGTCCTTTCTTTTCTCAAAAGTCAGTGCCATGGTACTGGCTTCTATGCATATTGGGCAACAAGTCCATTGCTCAGTGACAATACCTGAAGAATAAAGTTGTGGGCCATGAGAAGATCCCAGTCAGAGCATCACAGGGAGAGGAAGTCTCAACCCAAAGTCCTGTGGCAGAAAGCAGCTTGCAGGAACAGCACAAAGGAGGAAGAGAAGCAGGCTTGGGGATAGGAACAGGTGAGTGAGATTCAGGGCAGGAGGAGCTGGAGTCAGAGGAGCAGGGCCAGATCATCATAGGAGGAGTTTGGAGTTTACTTCAAGCATGATAGGAAGGTCCTATTTTTCTCCACCATTTGGTCATAAGCTCTGGGAAATGTGCGCTGCTTATTTCCAGAATCCAGCACAATCTCATACATACGACGAGCTCAATAAATAGTTTCAAGCTAAAGATGTAATGTCTGGTTGCAGGGAAAGAGAGACGTAATATTCAACCGTCATTGATTCACTGATGCTCAGCAGAAATAGAAGAGTTTCATTTGGCATATTTGAAAGGCATGGAGAAAATGCTGGGTTTGCTGTCTAAGAAATTACATGGAAGTCATGAAATTCTCTAAGTGCACCACTGGGCAGGATCTCTCAAGGGTCATAGAGCCAATGACTCAGAGATCAAATTGCAGTACTCAAACTCCATGGCTGTCCAGTCCACTGAAAACATAGTGAGATGCCAGGGGCGAGTGACAGGGAGTTTAACACCATGGATGGACTGCAAGGAGTGGGGAACGGCCGTGCTTTCTCAATCCTGGGTTATGCAATAACCATATGCTCCCTCTCCTCTTTTTCTCTTTCCCTCTTTTACTCTCTCCCTTTCTCTCCAAAGCATCAGCCTTCTCATCAAATGATGTGTTTACAAGGTCCAAAGTTGAGATTTGAAGCAAGGGGCAAACAGATGGGGATGACTGGAGCCAATACACACATTCGCTCCACCAGCGAGAGGCAGGGTGAGAACTTCTGGCCAGAGCAGAGCTGTAGCTGCCATTTAATCCAACAAGCAACTCTGGATTTTATTTGTACTCCTTTCCAAGAACACCTGAGGACGCAGTAGGTGTCACCAAGGAGTGGCTGGTTTAAGATCTCATGAATATTCAGTGCTGCATGCGCTGCCTATATTTAGTGTACCATGAATATGTACTGCCTGGGGTCCTGCCACCTCTGTGCTCACAGCCATGTATGCTCTCCTCTAGCATTGTCAGATGTGCCTCACAGATGACTCACTCATTTGTCCAGGCTTTGCTCAGGGTACAGGTCGACCATCTCACTGGCCACTTGTCTTTTATTGCAGAAGTAGATTTTGCAAACAACACAGCAAATACACTCTGAGAGTTTGTTTGAAAATCAAACATGTTTGGTCATTAGGCTAAGTCCTTTGTAAATAAGCCTTATACGTATGTATATTTTATTACAGAAAGAAAGCAACTCATCTACGAACATTTTCAAAAGATAACTTGGTAATTTGCTGGGAAGGAGAGGTCCAGGTCTATTGGCATCTGTATGATTATGATGACCTGTTGTTATCCAACATTGGAGCCTGAAGAAAAATTCATGGAGACAATCTGTAAAGAATTTGGGAGAAACATCCAGGCACTATCATAAAATCACAGTTTTGTTTTTGTTTTCATTTTGAGACAGGATCTCACTCTGTGCCCCAAGCTGGAGTATAGTGGCGTGACCTTGACTCACTGCCGCCTCAATCTCCTGGGCTCAAGGGATCCTCCCACCTCAGTCTCTCAAGTAGCTGGGACTACAGACATGTACCACTATGCCTGGCTAATGTTTTGTAGTTTTTGTAGAGATGAGGGCCTCACTGTGCTGCCCAGGCTGATCTTGAACTCCTGGACTCAAGCAATCCTCCTGCCTTAGGTTTCCAAAATGCTGGATTACAGACGTGAACCACCACACCTGGCTGATCACTGTTTTGGGAGTCAGACTGTCCTACGTTTGAATAGTGCCTCTGCTACTTATTAGCCATATTCTTCATCAACCCAAAATTTTAATTAAAGGAACAAATCAGTGATAGACCCAGCTAAGTATTAGAGGCACCCCAGTACATAGTGGCTGGTGACTGGCACAGAGTGAAGGAATGAACTTACTATGCTTCAGCCTCAGTTGCCCTGTGTGCAATGAGGGTCGCGACTCCCCATCTTCTGGTTGAAGAAGCATTTAAAAAAATGATTAATGTGTCATATGGTTTGGGTCTGTGTCCCTGCACAAATCTCGAATTGTAATCCCCAATGTTAGAAGAGGGGCCTTGTTGCAGGTGATTGGATCATGGGGGTGGATTTCACCCTTGCTGTTCTCATAATAGTGAGTTTTCATGAGTTCTGGTTATTTATAAAAGTGTGTAGCACCTCTCCCTTTGTTCTCTTCTTCCTTCTCCGGCCATGTAAGACGTGCCAGCTTTCCCTTCACCTTTCTCCATGATTATAAGTTTCCTGAGGCCTCTCCAGCCGTGTTCCTGTACAGCCTGTACAATTGTTAGTCAATTACACCTCTTTTCCTTACAGATTACTCAGTCTCAGGTAGTGTTTGTTGTTGTCGTTGTTGTTGTTGCTGTTGTTGTTGACAGGATCTGGCTCTGTCGCCTAGGCTGGAGTGCAGTGGTATCATCTCAGCTCCCTGCAACTTCTGCCTCCCAGGTTCAAACAATCCTTCCACGTCAGCCTCCCAAGTAGCTGGGACTACAGGTATGTGCCACTATGCTTGGCTAATCAGGCAGTTCTTTATAGCAATGTCAGAACAGACTAACACAATGTGTCAAACAGGCCCAGTATTCACACCTAATAAAAGATAATAGCTATATCGTTGTATTTTGTTTGCAGAAGACAAAACCAACCTGGTGAACCAAAGGGGTTTCCAGGTTTAAAGAAAATTATTTAAGGAATTTGTTTAAAGAAATTCTTCCCTAAAGAAAATTGTCTCTTCTCTTCTCCCTCTAGGCCCATTTTTTTCCTTTTATATTTTAAATTTTATTTGCACATCTGTTAATCCCTTCAGTGAATGTCTATATGGGAATCTCTGTGGACAAGGAACTACTTGGTCCATATTACCAGCCTCCTTGGTGACATGACAAGTGAAGCCTTCACCACCAGGGAGAGGCTAGAGTCAGAAGCTTCTCAATGTGTCATTTTCAAAACCTCCACTTATCCGCAATAGTGTTTTCAAAACAAAGGAGAAGCAACACCTCTTCCCAGGAGCAGCTGAAAAATTAGTTGTTGATATTAAATCAATTAATAAATATAAAGCCTAAGAAAATGATTCATGGATAAAAAGTTATTTTTTCCAATAAATTTGTGGTTAAAATGCATGTGTATAATACATGATCTTATCATCTAGCTAGTTATACAAGAAATGTTGAGAGATATATTGTCAAAACTATCAACCACACGATTGTGGGAGCCTTACCCAGGGCATGAAGTTGGCTCATTAACCTTAACCCACACTGGTGATTAGAAATGAGTTTGTTTACAATTGATGCTTTTAGGGGCAGCATGTGCACTGAAATTCATTGCACTTCCCTACCCCTACTTTTTGCCTTGTACCTGGTCACTTACAAGTGTCAGTTGGTCTACTGACCCTTCCAGGCATCTGGGTCTTCTGCAGCATTGTTTCTGGAATCTGCACCATATTGTCTATTCTTTTAAAGAGTTATTTAGCTGTATTCAATTCCTTTAAAACTACATAATTTAAGAATTTTGATTTTTTGACAATTTAACAACAGCACAGGTTGTACTAAGAGAACATAACAACTTGTGAGTAATAAACCTGTACAATGGTGTCTCTAAAACTGCACGTGCTTTGAGAGGTGCCTGTTGGGTTGCGTTTTCTGCTGAATCCCCTCAGTATAAAGTCCCGTAATGGAGACACAGGGAGAGTTGCAATCTCGAGATACCTAACGTCATGGGGGAGAATGTCCTTTTGTGACTCTCCAAAAGCCAAATTTAGGGACTTCGAGTTTAAGATGATGGAATGACGTGAGAAATCTAAATCTACCTCTCACAAAACCTAAAACAAAGAATGGCAAATAAGAAAACTTAGAAGCCAGTCCCAACAATAGCAACTCAACAAAAGAAAGGGCATGTGTCCCACCATATGGAAAGGCAGCAATTTTGAGGCATTCACTCAGGTTAGTTTCACGTCTTACCACAGTCTCAACTCTGCATTTGAAGGGACCACTACAAAGGAGAGGTTAGAAGCAAAATTCTGGGGGGGGTGGAAAATCATAAATAACCCCCAACTTGGAGAAATGCCATGTAGGTGTGGCTCAGGCAGGACTGAGAACTCACTAGAAAATGTCCACACAGGGCAAACTTCCCCAACCCTTGTGATTTCCCATCAGAGCAGAGGAGTACAAGCAGAAAGGCCGCAAAAACAGAGATAATTATCTCCCAAAATTAAATAGCAATTAGTCAGAGAGAAAATGTACAGGAAAATTCTCTGTCAGCAGGAAATGGGAGAACAGAACCAGGAAAGAAGCAAGTAAAACCCCTGCAGGCTTTGTGGGCCTATTGCTGGAGCCCCAGTCTGTTTCCATAAGCCTTTCCAGTCTTCCGCTCCAAGTAGATCTGAGGTCGTGCTGGAGAGAGGTGAGAGAAGCTAGGTAGGGAAACACACCCAGCAACCGTGCTCTCCCTAAAGACAACTGGGGTTGGATAGAAAGAACCATCAAAAGCTGAAGGTATCCTGTACCAGAAGAGAGGTGCTGATGGGGTTTCTGACCCCCACAGGCTGCAGGAAGCCGGATGCAAGACAGGGAAGGAAGCCTCAGGAAAGCTAGCACGGCCCAGACATCCACCTCTGCACCCTCCTGATGCTGAACCCAAAGCCACCCCAGCCCGTCCATCCACACCGGCACTTGCCTGATGCAGAGACCTCAGAAAACCCAGAAAGCCCAGGGAAATCTCAGAGAAACCCTAGAATTCAAAGAGGAAGACAGCTAGGTTTCAGAGAGGGTAGAGAAGGCACCTGGGAAAACCCACCTACACTGAATCTGGACAGAAAAAATTACTGAGACAGAACTACCCACGTTAAGCATGAGCAATATGGAAAAAATAATGGTATTTACACAGTTATAGTGCAACATAAATAGATGAATGGTTAAATGATTAAAAGAAGGAAAAAAAGTGATGCGAAGAAAATATAAAATTGCATACATAAAGATCTATTCCAGAAGGAAAGAGGCAGCTGAGATAAAAATTTTGAATCAAAACATCCCCAATTCATGCTTGATTAATGAAATAGTAAGGAGTGTAATAGGCTTGCTGCAAAGCCACGTCATTTATGAACAGGAAAGATATGAGGCTTTCCCCATGAAAGCAGAAGGAAAAAGCCAAGTTGATGAATGCAATTGGAGAGAAGCTAACATGAATGGAGAGCTGGCACATCCAATACAAAGGTCATTGTTGTCCACACAATGGGACCCTGTATAGGGAACACGAGTATGTTCAAAGATACAATGGAAAAAGTTTCTCCTGGATCTGAGGAAAAACAGAGTCTGCAAGTCTAAACAGCAAACCATAACCCTCCCAAATCAGCACAGAATTATCTACAAAAGCACACGGACTAGTTAAGTTTTCAAATGTCATTTTTAAAATACAACAATTCAGACCTCTTGGTAGGACAAAACCAAATAACTGGCAAGAGCAGGGACAAAACAACAGTCTCTCCAAGAAAAGAATGCAGTGGCTTCTTTCACATGCCGCAGCAGGGAAGCTGAGATCCGGGGTGCCACGTGCAGGGAATTTGTGATTTAAGGATAGGTCAAACAACGTGGGTCAGCTCACACAGGAGGTAATTCCTGTCTTAGGAATTGTGACTGTCTTAGTCTGTTCAGGCTGTGATCACAAAATACCACAGGCTGGGTGGCTTTTAAACAACAGAAATTAATTTCTCACAATTCTGGAGGCTGGGAAGTCCAAGGTCAAGGCACTGGCCTATTTGCTGTCATGAGGGTGCCTTGTATGTGTCCTCACACGGTGGGAGGGGTAAACAGGCTCCCTCAGGCCTCTTTTTTAAAGGCACTAATTCTATTCATGAGGACTTGGCCCTCATGACCTAATCACCTCCCAAAGGTCCCATCTCCCAGTACCATTACCTTGGAGGTGAGGTTTCAACATATGAATTTTGGAAGACACATAAACATTCAGACCATAGCGACTACCATTGTGCATTGTTTGTAAAAACAAAAGCTTGATTCTGGATATTCAGTAACGGAAGAAGTGCCAGTAAAAGGAGTGGTAGCAAACAGAAAATCATTGAAACAGAAAATCATGACAAAATTTCCAAAGGCAGTTTGGTTCCAGGAGGTAACACTTTATGAACCTCAAGAAAGTAAAACTCACTATTAAACAAACCAGAGTCAAGGGAGGAAGAAGCCATGTGAGGGCTGTGATTTTCTCATCTGTCACGGGGCGAGCGGGAAAGCCAAGAACCGAGCCTTGTGAGCACTACTTGGAGCTGTAAAGGGAACCACCAGAAGAACTAAAATAAGAAGGAAACCAAGAAAAGTCTGGAGGTGGAGGGGGAAGAGAGAGGAAGTACAAGAGCAGTAATTTTCTCTTAGTCATAACAGAGTTAACAGATGCTCTGTAAGAGTGCTAAATTCAGAAACAGAGGGTTAAGTATAATATAAAGGATTATAAAAAGAACGAATACAAAAACAAAAAAACAAAATATATGACTTCCAAATTACCAAGAGGCAGACACACATGTACACACATTCATACACAAAACAACCCTAAAATAGTAAAGATAGGTCAACAGCAAAAGACAGAAATAAAAGGAAGCTTAGAATCAGGCGATAAATTAAGACCAAACATATGTTACATCGATATTGTAAAATAGGATAATCTCATCTATAAAATGAAAAAAAATTATAAAGTCAAATAGGAGAGACTAACCCTACAAGAGCCCAACTAAGAACTAAAGAACATTGCAAAAACTGTGCAAAATTAGGAATGATATAAGAGCCTTTACCGTAAATAAGCGGGGAGACGTGCAATGTGGTCAGTAGAGTTATGAATGAATTATTCTGCAGGCAACATTCTGTAATCAATCTAAAAACTTGGAAGAAAGAGATGATTTTCTAGCAAAATATAAAATACTCAAATTGACCCAAGAGGAAGACCAATTTTCATGGAAGAAAAAAAAATGAGGACAACTCTTTACGAACAAATAAGGTCTATAGATTCCCTCTCATTTTTGTGGATATTTCCACAGATAAGACAGGGGAAAGGAAAGAAGGCCTCAGATTTATTTGACAAGGTTAGAATAATTCTAAGCCCAAAATATAAAGGTAATACAGGGGAAAAAATGAGCATAGACGTAAAAATTCTAAAGAATATATTGGCACTGAGAATAGAAAAAAACTTATTAAATATGACAATGCCAAATATTAAAAATCAAAGGTAAATAGTATACTTAAATAATGGAAAAATAACTGACATATAAGGTCACCCTATCCATTAGTTTACAACATTGTCTGGTCAGTTTTAATGAATCCGACAAAAATTATATACCTATTGGAATATAGGAGGTAAAACTATTTCTCTTTGCTGATGATATGAGAGTATCCTAGATAAGCCAAGACACTCCAGGTAAGAATTTGGTGAATTAGCTGGACATAAATGAAAATTAGTAAGTGCTTACTTGCTTACTACTCTACCACTATGATCCATTTCTGTCCACAGAACACTTCTGATATCAAATGTGTGGGTTTTCCACTTGCTGCGCAATTCTCCAGTCCTCTGTAGATACCAACTGTTATTCACACCTGTAGTCTTAGGACTGTCAATTCCATTCTGACACTACCCAGAGTCAGCAGACCCCATGGGTTAAGGGCTGAGTCTTACACTGCCCCCACTTCAGACACCAGTCAAAATTAGTAGGTCCTCAGGTTACCCCCAACTTCTGTCCAACTTGACTACACATTGGGGGTTCTCACAACCCACTCGTTATGTTCTATAATTTGTTAAATTAACCTACAGAACTCAGGGAAACACTATACTTACATTTATGGTTTATTATAAAGGATATTATGAAGGATACAGATGAAGCTAGATAAGGTGTAACACAGGGTGAGGTTCAGAGGGATCCCAAGTGCAGGAGCTTCTGTCCTTGTGGAGATGGGGTGTGCCACCCTGCCAGCATATGGATGTGTGCACCAGCCTGGAAGCTCCCGGAACCCCATTGTTTAGGGATTTTATGGAGGCTCCGTTACTTAGGCGTGATTGATAAATGGCCATTGGAGATTGTCTCAATCTCCAGCCCCTCTCCCATTCCCAGAGGTCCACATTGGGGCTGAAAGGTCCAACCCTCTAATCCCTGGCTGGTTCTTCTGGGAACCAGCCCCATTCTAAAGCTATCCAGGGGCCCGCAGGAGCCACCTCATTAGCATAAACCCAGGCATGGTTGAAAGGGGCTTATGAAAAACAAAAGACACTGCTCTTACCCCATTACTCAGGAAATCCCAAGGCTTTCAGGAGCTCTGTGTCAGGAACACAGAACAAAGACCAAATATATATTTCTTATTATAGCACAAGATCACAGTGCTTTTTTCTAATAAGCAACTAGAAAAGAAGATGTGAATATACAGTACATTCCCAAGAAAAAGAAAATCTTTTTAAAATGTGTAAGATTACATTTAAGAATGCTGCAAGGCCTATGTGTCTTTTTGAAACTATATAATATGGAAGGGCACAAAATAAGAAATGAGCAAGTGGAAGACAAAGACTTTTGAAAACAAACAAAATTTGTTTTCATAAAATTTTCATTTTATGCTAATTTTACAAAATTAATATAAAATGATTTAAATTCCAAAATCGAGCACCTGGTTTCCAGTAATGGTAGACTAAATTATTTAGAACACCCTTCAACTAAAGCCAATTTTTAAAAGTGGATATGATTTTTTTTGAATTGTCTTAAAAGCATTGACATTCCCTGAACTTAAGAAATTGAAGAGGAACAGCTGAAGGGACACGGAGTTCAGAGGTGTGAACGCACAGAGATACCTGAGGTACTGGTCTGCACAAGCTGTATGGGTTCTAAGGCAGATATACGTATTGAGATGGTTATGGAGAGAGTCGAGGACACAGATATAGACACAGACATGGATACTGATAAATGCACATGTGATATTTGTGTGTGTATAGCATGGGAAAAGTCTGGAACATGAATATCGGGGTTGCATCATGGGTTCTCTGTATAAGAAAAGGGACCTAATTTGGGGAGCTGTGGTGGCTCAGGCCGGTTGTCCTGGTGCATAAGGAGGCGAGGCTAGGTGTTTGAGGCCAACCTGGGCAACATAAAAACCTCTCATCCATTAAAATAATAATAATTAATTAATTAAGGTCAGATGCAGTGGCTCACACCTGTAATTCCAGCACTTTGGGAGGCCGAGGCAGGCGGATCACGAGGTCAGGAGATTGAGACCATCCTGGCCAACATGGTGAAACCCATCTCTACTAAAACTACAAAAATTAGCAGGGCGTGGTGGCACACGCCTGTAATCCCAGCTACTCTGGAGGCTGAGGCAGGACAATTGCTTGAACCCGGGAGGCGGAAGTTGCAGTGAGCTGAGATCACACCACTGCACTCCAGCCTGGGCAACAGAGTGAGACTCTGTCTCAAAAAAAAAAAAAAAAAGAAAAAGAAAAAGAAAAAAAGGAAAGAAAGAAGAAAAGGACCTGATTTGGACAGAAGAAAAAAAGTAGGGAAAAGAGTGAACTATACTAAAAATAAGAAGTTGGGAAGAGACTAATAAACAACAGTGGTTTATAACATTTATGCCTGCATGTAAAATCACATATGTGTGTGTCTATGTAAGTAAAAGTGAGCCCAGTTAAAACTGCAGATGAAAAAAAAAGAATCCTCAACAGTGAGTTCTTTCTAACAGACAGTTTTAACAATATTTATAACTAAACGGATCTACAAAGAAATACAAGATAAATTCCAACCAAAAAGAAATAGGGTTCACAATAACACCTGATAAGCTGGAACTAAAGGCAAAGGTTGTTAAACAAGACAAAGAAGAGAAAAGGATCATGATAAAGGTTGCACTTGAAAATAAAAATCAGGCACAAGAGATTCATGGGGTAATGGACAGAAACACAATAGTAGATAGAGACCGGAACTCACCTTTGTCAGCCCACATCAGATAGACACAGACAAGAAGCCAGACATTGGAACAAAATACCGTGTGTGTTTCAATCATCTACAAAATAGTCAAAAAACTCTCAATAAAGTATAACAACAACAACAAAAATTTTAAACTATACAAATGACATTCTCTAATCATAGTATGAGACAATTAAAAAGTAATCACAAGGGGCTGGGCGGGGTGGCTCATGCCTGTACTCCCAGCACTTTGGGAGGTCGAGGCTGGCAGATCACTTGAGGTAAGGAGTTTGAGACCAGCCTTTCCAACATGACGAAACCCCATCTCTACTAAAAATAGAAAAATTAGCCGGGAGTGGTGGCAGGCACCTGTAATCCCAGTTACTTGGGAGGTTGAGGCAGGAGAATGGCTTGAACCCGGGAGGTGGAGGTTGTGGTGTGCCGAGATCATGCCACTGCACTCCAGCCTGGGCAACAAGAGCAAAACTCGGTCTCAAAAAAAAAAACAAAAAACAAAAAACAAAAAAAACCCCAAAAAACCAAAAAAACGTAATCACAAAAGAACGAGCAAAAGATATTTAGAATTTTTAAAGATATGTAAATAACAGGTCAAGGAAGAAATCAAAATCTAGAAAACATTTATGAAAAGGACATGTTAAATTGTTGTATAAGATGTGCTAAAACTGACCAGAAGAAAATTTTTAAAACCACTTGCATGACTAACTGCTTCCTCAAGAAATGAGAGAGATGAATACAATTAAACCTTCAGTAGAATTCAAAATTTTAGAAGTCAGTAATAAGAACAAAAGCAAAAATACATTTTAAAAGAGCAAAATACGTCAAGCACAAGGCAAGGCCAAGCTCAATAGATTCTCACCATAAAGAAATGCGAGCCCTTTGCAGATGCAGGTAGTTCATTACTTATGAGACAGTAAAAGCCACAGTGCCAGCTCCCTGTGCCTTACACAGGATAACATGGAAACAGAGACAAGGCTACATGAATGATAGGACAGTTTACCAGTCACCAGTTACTCTGTCGCACCCTGTTACACGACACTACCAACCCCACGCTTTGCTACGCAGTTTGATAGCCTGCGTCTGTACCCTAAGGTGGGCAAGGCAGAAAGCCTGATGTCTCATCAGAACCATATCAGGTGACAATAAGGAACTCTTTTATGTCAGCCTCCTTGTTAGGTAAGAAAAGAAGTGAGAAATCGTCTTGTAGGGGCAACTTACAAGACTCTCATGCTCTTGTGTTCTCCTAGGATCAGAAAATGTTCCAACCAGACTTACAACAGTTGCAGTACAAGCCTTGCCAACGTGGCCTGTGAATCAGGGAAATGCATGGAGGATTTCCCCTTATGGTAAAATTGATCACTTACACCAAAACTTATGTCTTGAGAGTAATTATTTTTAAAAAATAATCACAGTTTACCTAATTAAAGAGGAGATGAAAATCCCCCAAATTAGAATTTATAAAATTAAAGAACAACCTTAGGGACAGGTAAAATTAAAGAATCAGCATAATTTAATTAATAAATCTTGATGTAAACACTTTTTAAAAATCTGGATAAATTGATAATTTTCTAGGGAAAAAATGTTAACACAATCTTCCCCAGAAGACATAAAATCTCAAAAGAGAAAACAATAATTTAAGACTCGAAGATAATCATCAGAGATACTTCATGATAAAAAATAAAAGGAGGTACCAGACCCAGATAATTTTACTGAAGTCTTTCAAAGTTTCAAGATATAGATACTTGTACTAGTGTCATTGTATAAAATATTTTTACAATACTAAAATAAGAAAATGCACAAAAGCAAAGAAAATAGAAAAACATAAAATAAGTATAAATTTTAAAAAGAAATAATCTAAAAAGTATAACGATTAAATCATTTTAATTATTCTTGGTCTTTGCATTGCCATATAAATTTTAGAATTAGCTTGTAAATTTCCATGTATGCAGGTATGTACACTCACATACACTCACCCACTTCGGAATTTTATTAGAATTGAACGTAATTTATTAATTTGGGAGAATAGACATGTTTACAGTTTGAGCCTTTCTATCCATCAACATGGTACTTTCTTCCATATGTATGTTTTCTTTAATTTCTTTCAACAATATTTTAAAGTTTTCATTGTATTGAAATTACAGGCCCTTTGTTAGATTTATTCCTATGTATTTGATGAATTTTTAAATCACCATACTGAAACTGGCATACTGAAATATATTTTTAATTTTGTTTTTCATTTGTTGATTGCTGATGTAAAACAAAACAATTTTATATTTAACCTTGCTGAAGTCACTGATTAATTATAAATTTGCCTAGAGATTCTGCTGCATTTCACTTAAAGAAAAACAATGCATGCTATTGTTGTGCTATAGTTACTCAAGATCCTTTATAAAGCAAATTAAATATTATGAAGTTTAAGTAAGTAATAAGAGTGTGGTATTAGTGCAAGGATTCACAAGCTGATGAAAAGGACAGAATGGAATCCAGGAACAGACTTGCATTTATGGCACATAATGGTGTGGAGAAGAATGGCCTTTTTAATAAATGGTGCTGGGCCATTTAGATAGCCATATGAAAACTTTGCATCTTGACCCCATCCTCACACCATAAAGAAAAACCAATTCCAGATGGATTGCTGATCTCAATTCATATGATAATCCATATGACAGGCAAAAAAAAAATCACTTTTTTCTTAATAAAGATACAAAAAATATTAACCATAAAGGAAAGAATTGGTAAATTGAACTATAGTAAACTCAAAGATCATGTCCAAAAAAAAAAAAAAAATGCTACAACAACAGTGAAAAGAAAGGCCATGGAGTAGAAGATATTTACAATGCATACATGTGACAAACGACTGTGAGAGAAGAGAAGAGGATGCCTGATGTGATGATAAAATTCTACAAATCTATCTGGAACGGTTTGCATAGATGTATTCTTTTCATGAAAATTTGTTGAGCTGATTTGTGGTTGCCAAGGGCTGGAGGGAAGAAGGTATGAGGGGTGACTGCTTAATGGTTGTCAGGTTTCCATTGTGGGTGAGGAAAATATTCTACAACTAGGTCATAGTTGGTTGCACAACATTGTGAATACACTTAATGCCACAGACTGTTCAACCATAAAATGTTTACAATGGTAGACTTTATACTCTGCACATGTTCCAATAATAAGAAAAAAGAATGTGGGGAAACTAGGCCCTCTCAGTTACTTTCAGTGAGAGCTCAGTTTCTTTAAAAGAGAGTAGATGATACTATTATATTTTTATTTAGACACATACTTTCAGACATCAATTTCACAGCATAAATTTAGTAGAACTTTAAGGATATGTTTCAAAAGTATATGTTCATTTAAAAAAAAAAAAAAAAAACAAATCTTTAATTCAGACTGAGCATATTGGCTCATTCCTGTAATCCCAGCACTTTGGGAAGCTAAAATAGGAAGATCACGTGAGCTCAGGAGTTCAAGACCAACCTGGGTAACAAAGGGAGACCTTGTATCTACAAAAAAATTTAAAAGCTTAGCCTAGCATAATTAGTGAGCATGGTGGCGCACGCCTGTAATCCCAGCTACTTAGGAGGCTGAGGCAGGAGAATTGATTGAACCTGGGAGGCAGAGCTTGCAGTGAGCCGAGATGGTGCCACTGCACTCCAGCCTGGGAGACAAGAGCAAAACCCCATCTCAAAAAAAAACCAAAAAACAAAACAACAATAACAACAACAAAAAGCCTAGTGTGATGGTACATGCCTGTGATCCCAGCTACACAGGAGGCTTTGGTGGGAGGATCACTGGAGCCTAGGAGATCAAGGCTGCAGTGAGCTGTAATCATGCCACTGCACCCCAGCCTAAGTGACAGAATAAGATCCTGTCACACACACACAAAAATTATTACTTCAGCATTAAAAAGAAATTGGAGCCAAATTAACAAAATGAAACTGGTTTGAAAAAATAGGGTATAATTGTATAATGCTGCATTATTATAATATTCCATGCTGTTATATTACAGTATTATATTAATTACAGTATTATAATACTCCATGCAGCATTAAAAATTATATCATAAATCTATGCTGATATAAGAAAACTTTTACGATATAATATTAAAGAAAAATAAAGAAAAGTACAGATATATGGTAGAGTCATTTGTGTATATAAAATATTAAATATATTTTTAAAATTTATTACACAAAAAACTCACTGCACACTTACAGTATAACAGGTATCATTCTAGGCTCTGCACACTCAGTGGTATAAACCACCTACATGGCTGGTCTTCTGGGGAGCTTAGATTTCACAGGTAGAAGTGGGGCAGAAACTTACAGCCAATTCTCAACGCCATCCGGACCCCTTGCATGGGCCTCCCTGGGGCCAGGGGCTAGGGATCCAGATGTAATTACCCAATGGGTTTTTCTTGCCCACTGCCCAGAAAAACTAAGGCACTGGGGACAGCAGGTATTGCACCAAAGAAAGAGTTTAATAATCACAGGGTCAGCCAAATGACTAGACAGGAGTTATTGCTCAAATCCACCTCTCCAGGTATTCAAAGGCTAGGATTTTTCAAATATAGTTTGGTGGACAGGGGGCTAGGGAATGGGGAGTGCTGATTGGTTGGGTTGTGGATGAAATCACAGGGTGTTCAAGCTTCCTTCTTGCACTGAGTCAGTTCCTGGGTGAGGGTCACCAGTCCCGGTGGTGTCAATTGTTTCACTAGAATGCAAGGCCTGAAAGACACCTCAAACAGCAGTGATAGGTTTTACAACAGCAATGTTTTCTATAGGGACAATTAGGGAAATTACAAATCTTGTGACCTCCCCTACATGACTCCTGAGCAGTAAACAATGACTAATTATCATTTACACATAGGTCTTAGCAGAATTCAGGCCCCTCACATAATGTTCACCTTGTGGCCTTTCAAAAGTTTTACACAGGCTGGAGGGGGGCAGTTTGGGGAAGGGGCTATTACCATCCTTGCTTTAAGGTAAAAGTAGAAACTTAATTCCTCCCATAGTTAGCTTGGCCTATGCCCAGGAAAAAGCAAAGATAGCTCATGAGGTTAGAAAGTAGATGGAGTCAGCTATGTGAGGTTTCTCTCACTGTTACAACTTTTGCTAAGGCAGTCTCTTACACAGCTCACTCCCCAGATTCCCTTGCAGCTAGGCTCTGCACTGTGCAAGATGTGAGATGTGCAATGCACGTTGGAAGCCAGGGCCTTGTGTTTTTCAAGAAAAACAAGCCTGGAGGTTTTTGTTTTTCTTTGCTGTGGCTCTAGTGGAAAACCACGACTCCAGCCTCTGGCTATTCTGTCTGGCACCAACAGGAGGATTTTCACTCCGACAGGTTCACACTGAGCAGCCTTCTACGTAGATTTCTTCTGGTTGTGTAACAACCAAACTTGGTTTCCTAGGACTCTGATATTATGTAAGCCAAATCACACAATGTAAAAAAAAAAAAAAAAAAAACTCTTTTGCTGCTTGAAAATGACAAACTGTACTGTGTTGTCTACAACTGAACCCTCACCAGTGCAGCAAATATCTAAAGAATACAATTTCAGATTGTTATCAGTGCAAAAAAGAAAACAAAGTATGAGGCTGGGCGCGGTGGCTCACACCTGTAATCCCAGCACTTTGGGAGGCTGAGGTGGGTGGATCATGAGGTCAGGAGATCGAGACCATCCTGGCTAACAAGGTGAAACCCTGTCTCTACTAAAAATACAAAAAAAAAAATTAGCCAGGCGTGGTGGTGGGTGCCTGCAGTCCCAGCTACTTGGGTGGCTGAGGCAGGAAAATGGTGGGAACTCAGGAGTTGGAGTTAGCAGTGAGCCAAGATCGCCACTGCACTCTGTCTGGCCTGGGCAACAGAGCGAGACTCCATCTCAAAAAAAAAAAAAAAAAAAAGAAAAAAAGAAAAGAAAAGAAAGTATGATATTGGGACAAAGTGTGGTTGTTTGAGGGCAAAATCCCCAATATTTTGATATTAGGTGATAAAATCAAGAAGAAGAAGGTGATATTAGAGTTAAGACCCGAATGAAAAGAAGAAAGCAGTGCGGGGAAGAAGGGGATATAGCTTCAGGTCAGAGGAAATGCAAGCCACTAATGGGGTACATATTCTAGCAAGGAAAGGTTACTAGTTGGAGCTTGAGGAAGGGAGGTAAGTTGAGAGAGGAAAAAGAGAGACTGGGGGCAAAGTGGGGGAGAGAAAGAGAAGGGGAGATGAGAGAAGGGAGTCTGGGAGGGGAAAAGAAAGAGAAACACAAAGAGAGGGAGAGATAGAGAGACAGAGGAGTAATGGTATCAAACAACCATATTATTGCCTCAACAGGAACCCAACAGCACACTCAATGGAGTAACTGGTGACTTTTTAGACACTATTTACAAAGTTGTGAACCAACAAGAAAAGCCACGTAGCGGGATTGAGCAATAGCAGGAAGCCATCTTGAATCCCAGGCCTGGGGGGTTAGGCAGTAGCTTGAAGATAAGGCCCTTGGTGTCATGAACAGAGACCCTCCTTAACCAAGGTTTGGTTGGGCTCCCCAGGCCCTCTTTCCAACTAGGCCTTGACCTTGGGCTTGCGTGCCTGTCCTTGCAGAGTCCAGTGTTAACAAGAATCCTGCTAAGTCAATTTAGAGAATCCTCTCACCACCCTTGGTATCTGATCACCTCCTTCCCGTCCAAATCTATTGAATTCCTCATCCCCCCACCATCCTGCAGGTGATATTTGAAAATCCTGGGAGGTCAATTTAACAAGAGTCTGCAAACTTTATTCTGTTCCTTAGCTATAAATCTCTAGCAGTCTTTGCTGCCTTTGGCATTGAGCCCAATTTCTCTCTGCTACTGGCGTAGCCTGGATATCTATCGATATAGTACTGAATAAAATTGTCCTTACCATCTTAACAAGTGCTCAAGGAATTTTTTCTTTAACAGCATCTCTGCAGAGACAGTTCTCAGGGAATCAATACCTGACTTCTCTCTCCTTCTGCCTCCTAGTCTCCCATCAGCCCTTCCCACTAGGCAAACATACGTGGGAGCCAGAGCGGGAGCCTGCTGATGAAGTCCACTCATAAAATTAGCTCCTGTGACAGGAAGCGGGATGGAGAAGTGTGGTGGAGAGTGGACTGAGGGGCAACTGGACAAATGTCCACCTCCTCCTCCTGCGCCTCCACTCTTGGATACTGTCGGGACCAAGCAGGGAGCACATGAACGTCCTCGGCTAACATGACCACTTATAGGAAAGGTCTACTGGACACCTTCTCACCAAACGCCTGGACACTCAGCCGTCATGAGGATCCTCCAGGCATGTGAGGAGATGACACAGATGCTATCATTCCTGTCTGACACTGGACCTGAGGTCTAAATCAATAGCCCGGTCCTCTTCTTCCGTCTCATCCTATATACCTCTCGTTGATTAAAGAAGATGTGAAGACTGAAAACAGGTAAACTGCTCCATGATGTTCCCAGTGGTTCTTCTCTGGAGGGTTAGTGAACAGAGGCGGGCAAGTGGAACTGTGGGTGCTACTGGGATTTGGTTAGGCTCTGATTTTTCCTTTGAAATTTTATATATTAAATGTAAACTAGCGAATATGCCATTAAAAAATTTTAAATGTCTGTAGTTAAGGTGCATTAATAACGCTAAAAATATTCAAAATTATAACAAATATTTTAAAAATGACTTGATCTTCCAATGACTAGTAATGTTGGCAGTCAGTTAAAGACCAGTACTTTACAGAAATGAAAAGCCTCAATGATTGAATTTAGTGAGCTATTTTGCATGTCATTCTATTTCATTCAATTTCACAAAACTTAAACGAAGGTTGCATTTGCATCTTTGCCTAAGCAGAAGCAATTTCTTCTTCCAGGACTCTGACTGGAGAGATTTCACACTTAAGACCATAATTTATCTCAGAAAAACAGAACCCTGAATCTTAATGAACATTTTAATTCTAATGTAAGACAAAATATTTGTGTCATCTAACATAAATGTAGAAATGATATGCCTTATAATCCCCGTGCTCTGCTTAAAAACAACTGGAAAATGTATTTTTGAATGTTTAATTGAATGCTTTGTTATATGCATCTATCTTTATCTCAACATCAAAACTATGAACAAAGTACTCAGCCTACCTCACCCTATCTGTTCCCTTAGTTCAATAGTTACATTAATATTTCTCTGTTTACATTCTGTAGACAAATACCCATTACATCAAGATTTTTATTCAGGAGATTTTTTTCCCCTCTTCCTAGGACTGTAAGAGGGAATTATTTTTCTCTGCCAATCCCACAAATGTTTTGGAAAGATTAAAATGTCAAAGGCGGAGGGAACAAGAGTCACTGGAAACAAACACAGTGTCATTCAATACTCTCCATGATGTAAGAGTTACATATGTTTATTTAGGATAAGTGAAAAAGAAACATATTAGTAATGCTGCCCTTTTAACAGCATTCAATTATATACCATCAAAACCTTGAATGCACGTGAAAATTCTCTATAAACTCCGATAATACAAAACTATTTCATAACAACTTATTATAGTATCTATTCAGAGACCTAGGTCTGTCCTAACATATCTAAGTAAATGTTCACGTATGTGTAGTTGATATATTTTAAATAGATGCTGCTTGAAATAATTAATTAGAAAAATAAGAACAACAAAATTAAAAATTAGAATAACAAAGTACAAAATGTGTACTCTCTTTCAAGACTAAAGCATCACAAAGTCATAAACTTGAGTTCTGGAGACTTTTCTTGAGCTGCCTGAGGAGCTGATCTTCCCACAGTTCACCAGTAGCATAAATACCCTGTTCCTGATCACAAGCAATCAGGTGGGCCGCAAGCCCTTCAAATTAGCTGAGTGAACCCCAAAATGCATTCCTGGGAGACGTCATGATCACAGTTATATTTAATGAATTTTCAAAAACATATATTATTTCACATGTCAGTGCTGCTAGTGACTATTAACTAAGGTTTTTGGTGTGTAGTATGCAGTAAATTTAATTATATAGTTCAGAATTAAGATATAAAATGAGTTATAATGCAGTAACTTCATCTGCCAAGGGAAGCTTTATAAAGAGCAAAGCTGATAGCATAATTTTATTGCATAGAAATATCTCAATGTTTCCCATTGCCTTTAAGAATCATTCTGAAATCTGAAATCTTTCTCTTGGCACTACCCTCACAAACTCCATACCTTCCAGCTGTGCCTGTCTTCTTTTTGCATCATGCTAACATCCCAAGGAGCTTCATGAACAAACTATGTTAAGCACATAGCTTATCTCCTTTACCTCTCTAACAGCCACATACAGCATTACAGCCCCATTTTGCAGGTGAGGAACTTGAGTCAGAAAGAGACTAAATAACTTAACCAGGATTTCACAACTAGAAAATCCTACAGCCAGGATTTAAACCTAGGCAGTGTCAACATAGGGAAAGTCTTTGTTCTTAAAGTTCTTTGTTCTATTTTACAAAATGAACTTAATGGCAAAAGAAGTGAATGAAAGAGAAAATACACAAAATCTCGGAAAGTTTTAAAAGAATATTTGAAATTATATAATTCATTAAACAATATTTCTTGGTATGAAAGATTCAAACACTTAGAAGTGCATAGGGACGTTTCAGTACTGTCCCCCAATCTCATACCCTCCCCCCAAGGATGGCTGACATCAGGTGACAGGTGCACCTTACCATTCTTCCATAATCACCACTCACTCTGAACACCACGACGTTCATGTTTGCAATACGACCATGTATGTGTGTGTCTATCTGAATTCTCTATTCAGTTCTTCAAATTATTTATTTACTCTTATCATCCATATATTTTTAGTACTATTTATTTATGTGTTTCATGATATGTTGTGATATTTTCTGGGGCTGGTACCCCTCATTCTTCTCTTCCCATCATTTATTGAGCTAATCTTCTATATTTTCTCCATAACGTGAAACTTTAAAATGAACTTGTCAAGTTCTGTAAAAATATTCTTGGAATTTTGATTAGGATTACATTAAATGTAACAGTTTGAGGATTGACGGTTTTGAATGTACCTTTCAGAAATAAGATCCTTATTTTCCTGTGTTTGTATTTTTTGTATCATTAAAAGATACATCACTTTTTTTTTTACATAATATGGATTTATTATCATTTTGGGGCAAACTTAGTCAGCTGAGTCGATTCATTTTTTTTCTCCATACTATAGAACAGCTTCATGATATTGGATGCCATTCTTTCTTAAAAAAGTCATGGCACTCACCTGTTCAGCTGCACCTGGTGCATTTGCAGAGCTCCTGGACTACTTTTATAATTTCTATTAAAATTCTCTATCCCTTGAGTTAATTTTGGTTCCATCATTTTCTGAAAAATATGACTCCATCTCGATCTTTGAATTCATTTCCCTAAGTCATTCCTTTTCTGAGTTCTCTCAGAGACCCTTCTGGCCACCATGCCATGCCAGGCCCCCTGAGTCTTCTAGACATGGCATGACTTTCAGGTCCTTAGTGCTGGGAGCTGTTTATTTTTATTTTTATATTATTTATTTACTTACTTTTTTAGAGAGACCAGGTCTTGCTCTGCCTCCCAGGCTGGAATGCAGTGGCACAATCATGGCTCACTGCAGCCTCGAACTCTGGGGCTCAAGTGATCCTTCCACCTCAGCCTCCCAACACACTGGGATTACAGGTGTGACCCACTGCTCTTGGCCAAAACTATTTGTTGATGTTGTAGAAAGAGTTGGCAATGCAATGTCTCAGATGAGTTCCAACTGTCCACACTGCTTGGATAACTTCATAGACAATTCATGCAGCCCTCCCTAGGAGCAGGTACGTCCCACCTCGGAGACCTCCTCCTACTCCCTTCTCTGAACTAGCTCTCAGTTACTCTTCCTAGGACCTAAGCTCAAAGCTCTGTTCTTGTGTTCTTTTCCAGCTGTCTATCTCCATGAAAGTCACAGCTTCTCACCGTTTAGCTGGTGGGGCAAGGTGTCCATAGGCTATCACTGATCCTCCAACACAAGGTCTGTAAGCCTAAACCAAGGAAGCTAATAATAGAATAGCAACAGTGGCTTTTATGTATTTTACTAATGTGCCAGACACCTGTTATTGCATGTTTGATGTCACTCTTTAATCCTCACAACAACCACGCAATGTGAATACTTGTTATTTTCTCCATTTTATGGATAGAGAAACAAAAGCTCAGAAAAATTACAGAAATTTGCTAAGGCCATGCAGCAGAGCCAGTGGCCTGTCTAGCAAAACAAATTTCTGACTTATGGACTCCAAACAAAGCACCCAGAGATCTCAAAAGGAAAATCTCAAATCATTTCAATTAATAACAGTCATGCCCCAGGCTTTTCATTCCTCCTTCTCGGGAAGTGGGAGATAGTGTGAATGTTAGTAATGTCGTAAATATCACTGTGCACATAGCGTCCGTGGGTGTTTGAGAAATCACTTCTTTATGTCAATTCCCAGAAATATTGAGCATACAGGAAACCATAAACCTATCATTCTGCAAAGCAATAAATATTCAGTTTTCTAAGAAAAATCTGTAGTTGGTCCTCAAAAAATTGAATTTTATTTTTTTCTAGGTATAACATAAGAAAAGATTTCAAATTACATTCTGTGAACAAGAAAGCCGTGGAGATAAGTCAGAGGCCACCCACCCTGCCGTGGTTTGGTCTCAATGAAATCAGAGAACACGGAGCATGAGATGAATAAGGAGCGCTGCATGGCCTTCTGCTCTCCTTTTTTGGGGGCTCCTCGCTATCCCAGCCTACAGTTGAGATTTCCAGGCTTACTCAGTGGGGAAATTAGAAACACAGACTCTGGCACCTGATCCCCTGGGTTTGGGTCAGGCTTTGCCACCTCCTGGTAGCATGCCTTGGGTAACTTCATCTCTAAAAAGGGAACGAATTAAATGGAAGAATTAAATGTGACGATGCCTGTAAAATACTTACCACAGTGACTCCTGGTGACCTAAAGGAAGATGCTGGGGCACAAAATACACTTTTAAAGAGTTCACTTGAGTCAAAGTGAGGACAGCTGCCTGGGACACACTTGCAAGTTGCCTTGGGGAGCGCTCCCTGTGGCCTTTGTTCCATGCAGGTTTTTAAAGGTAAAAAGGGACAAAGAGTGGGATGATTGACACAGAGTTGTTTGACGAGGATTCCCATCAATTTACAAGGATAACATTGATTCGTGATAGGCTGTGCATCATTGAACTGTGAGTTATGGCAGCCAGCATACAGCTATTCATGGCAATTGGCTTAGAGTCTAGAGCCCACATAGCAAGTAGCTTTAAGAGCTAATGCCCCAGCTCAAGGGAGAGTGATGTAGCTGCTGTCACATTACAGTCCCTCACTGTGCCTGATCATTTAAAGGGGATCTCATTCCTCGGGCAAAAATGTTCTTTTCTTTCTCATGCCAGTATAGCAAGTATTCAACCAACGTGAGCAACGATCTACTTCTAATAGTTATTAAGCCGGTAGGGATAGGAACTAGAAAGTGGACTCCCACAAAAACTTGGTAGGGAGTTTTCATCTGCAAACCCTGAAAGGCACGGGGTTTTCAGGCTGAACAGGGCAGCATGTAGAACACCTACTTATAATATTCTTAAATAAAAAGAAGGGATCAGCACCTGATAGAGTGGTACTTTTAGAAGGGGAGTTTCTGCCTTACCCACAATGGTAAATTGTCCGAGCCCAGCCTCTTTCCTCTGTTCCATCCGAGCCTCTTCCCTGGTTAACGTCGTGTCTCCTTCAGGAAGGACCTTGACTGGGCAGCCCTCAGCTCCCCGCATCTCAGGTTTGAAACCAGAGGATAAACATGCTTCCTCCCTCCCCACTGCGGCTGGAAAAGCCCTGGCTAAGGTCACAGGGCCTCTCACACCCATGTCTGGGGGTGAATCCAGTTACCAGGGGAAGGAAAAATGGAATGGAGACAACACACAAACAATAGACACCTTCATACACTCTGGGTGGCAAACATGGATCAATGTGGCTTATTACTACAGTATGTGTCTGATTTTACTTGTGGCTTATTACTAGAGTATGTGTCTGAGTTTATAAGCAACCAGGGAAAGAATTTCAATAATTATAACCATAAATTTAGCTATCCAGGGAGCCTGAGAAGACTGCCGTGTCAGCTCCCTCAGTCATTATTCTCATGAGCAGCAATCTGATATTTGAGAAAGTCAAAACAAATAAAAATAAAGAATGTGTGAGATGACATTGAATAAAAATAGATTTATGAAGATAACTCAATAGACGGGTTTTCACTGCTTCTAATTCATGTTGCTTGATAATTCACCTCATAGGGGATTTTTTGGTAAAATTTTATATTCAGCTGAGGACTCATCATGCCAAGATTAGCTTAGGTGAAGTTCTCACCGCACATAAAATTGACTTCCACTTCTACAGAGAGACTGCTGATGAGTTCTTCTCTATAATGCCATAAAATATTACAAGCAGGAGAGCCATGCTGGGGCTGGGTCATAAACAAGGTTTTTCTGGAAGTCCCTGCAGGGCTTGGCAAGGTCTGGTGAGCACCTCAGGCAGGAAGCCCTGCTCAGGAGACACTAATTAACAGTGACAGCAATGCTGGCAGATTTTCTTTCCCCCAAAATCTATTTGGAGACACAAAAGGGAACCCAGCACTTGGAGGAGAAGAATACTCGTAATGGCTTTGAAGAGGTAATTTAGTGAGGGTGTTAGGAGACATTGCATTTTAGCATTTTGTTATTAAGAGGTGCCATTGATGATTTTGCATTTTCTCATTTCCACTCAGGCAACAAAATCAGCTTTCATGCCAGAGTAATTCACTTAGAGTCAAGCAGACAAGTTAATGATATCGGCAGCCGTGGCTCCTGGAGGAGTTGGAGTTGGAAGACTTTTAAAATTTTTGACATTTTAAGGAAGTTCATGTCTAGTGGTCATGAGCCATTTTGTGATTTTTAAAATATACTGCATTTTGAACTTCATAAAAACAAACTTGATATCTATTATGCTACCTATCTAATACTAGATACGAGTTGTTTAGAAACCCCTGTTTTGGTTATGTTTTAATGGAGGTTTGAGCTCATTATTTAATAATGAAGTAACTCAGGATGACTCTCTATTAGTTCATCTAATACTTACTTGTTCTCTTTTGTTCGAATACTGCCATCCCTCTCTGAACATCATACACTTGTCATGAGAAGAGTCTGCACTTCCAGTGCCTGGCACTGAAGGTCTTGAAATGTTTCTCCTCAGTTCTATTTACTGGCTTCATGACATCTTATATTCTGCCTTCATCAACTGGTTCCTTTATTAATGACGATGCCAAAATACTAATATGGCACTCAAATACAACTAAACAGCAATTTGTCTTTACTCCAGAGACAAAAGAAGAAAGATTTTTTTTAATCCTAGTATTTGGGAAATATCTTCCATGTCTACTGTCTTCATGGCCAGATTCTAATTTCTCAGTCTTATGGGAAGTGCTAGCTGCTGGACAAGAAGTCAAAGGCACCATAACTTTTTGGATTCCCAGTTTTGCCGATTTATCACGTGTAGGAGGCAATGCTTCCTCCCCCCGGTTGAGATGTGAATGTGAGTTCCGGGAAGCTGTATTTTTATGCAGGGTTAATAATATAACTAACATAACTGTGCATGGGAATTGTAAAGACGTGAGAGTTGGTGGGTTAGTGTCATGGGAATAGCAGGTAGAATCGTGAATATCAGGTTGTGAGATGATTGTATTGGTCTGAAGGTCAATTTGAGAAGACTCAGAGGTTGGATGTGCAGTGCAATATTTATCTCAGAGCTTAAGAAAGAACTAAAAAGAATGGTGAGTGATAGAGAGGAATAGTCCCTGAGGAGACCTGGCTAGAGAGTAAATTTGCAATTATAACAACAAGGCAAAGGTTTTGGTATGTTGTTCTCAGATGGTTAGATGCTTTCCAAAAGGAACTTTCCTTTGATGTCTTTTAATTCTTGAAATTAAAAAATCCGGATAAAAAAATTTTTCAGAGCCTAAGAATTCAAAATATTTTAATACTGGGAACTAATGTGATTGACTTTTCAAAAATCTGAATTAACTCATGTCTTAACCCACTGTTGTTTTGGCCTCAAAATGACAACTGCTAATCATCTAGAAAAATGTGATTTACAAACATCTTTATTTAAGAACCTCATTCTAAAGTGGAAAAAAAGCAGTTGAAAGAATATATAGTGACCAAAAAAACTACTTTGATTTCACTAAGACATTAATTAGGATGTGCTACTATTTCTAAAAATATAGGGCCTGAAGTATAAAACATGTCATTTAAATACTCTGCAGACAATGATTACTTCGATTTCATGTAGACTCATGAATATTTTACAAATTTTTCTGAGGTTCCCAGGGCTTTCTGGGTCATACTACTGAGATCTTTCTCTTGGGCTCTTGTTCCCAGGAAACAACATGTGACGGTTTCATGCATATGCCTCACAATTTGGCTTTCAGCATATTACTTAAGAATAAATAGCAGTCAGCATTCAGGTTTATACAAGGGACAGTTTGCATATTTTCCTCAGTATAAGCTACAAAAGAAGGAGAAAATGAGAAAGAAAAAAAGAAAAAGAAAAAGAAAGAGAGAAATCCCCTCTTACTATCCTAGCTCTCCATAGATGTGATAGAGACTGTTTACCAGCCTTACTTTCTCTATGATAATATAGTTAGACTGTATTTTCATTCTTCCTTTGCAATTAGATGTGGCCACTGGGCTGCATCCCAGCAAATGGAATGTGAATAGAAGTGGTATGTACTCCTGCTAGCCTGGCACTTTAAAGCTTGTCAGGCATGATTCTCCAAGCTGTTTTCCTTTCCAGCTGACTGGCATAGAGATACATGTATCTGCTTTGTGATGTGTAACAGGCATGTCTTTTACATATATCAGCTCATGCACTTTTTAATAATTTTATCAAGAGAGCATTTAGGTGTAGGGAAATGGACAAGACATAAGTGCACAATTCAATGTTTCTGTTAAATTCAGTGTTCTATTGGATCTGTTATGGTATTCCTTCTTTCATTCCAGATATTAATAATTTGTATTATGTCGGGCTTTCAAAAATCATAGTTTTTTTGCTCTATATTTATGTATTTTTCTTTTTATTACTTTGAAATAATTCTTTGAGATCATTTACTCTAATTTTTCTATTTTTTTATAATTTCAACTTTTATTTTAGATTCGGGGGATACATGTGCAGGTTTGTTACCTGAATATAGGATTCTGAGGTTTGGGGTACAATTGATCCCATCACCCAGGTACTGAACATACTACCCAGAATTAGTTTTTCAGTCTTTTTCTCTCCTCCTTCTCTCCCTGCTCTAGAAGTCCCCAGTGTCTGTTGTTGCCATCTTTATGTCCATGACTACCCAATGTTTAGCTTCCACTTAGAAGTGAGGACATGTGCTATTTGGTTTTCTGCTCCTGTATTAGTTCACTTAGGATCATAGCCTGTAGCTGAATCCATGTTGCTACAAAGGACATGATTTTGTTGCTTCTTATGGCTGTATAGTATCCCATTGTGTATATGTGCCACATTTTCTTTATGCAGTCTACCATTGATGAACACCTAGGTTGATTCCACATCTTTGTTATTGCTAATAGTGCAGTGGTGAACATGTAAGTCCAGGCATCCTTTTGATAGATGATATATGATAGAATGATAGGCTGATTTATTTTCTTTCACATATATACTCAGTAGTGGGATTGTTAGATCTAGTGGTAGCTCTGTTTTAAGATCTTTGAAAACTATTCAGACTGCTTTCCACAGTGGCTGAACTAATTTACATTCCCACCAACAGTGTATAAGTGTTCCATTTTCTCCACAGCCTCACCAGCACCTCACCACCATTTTTGGCTTTTTAATAATAGCCATTCTGACTGGTGTGAGATGGTATCTCATTGTGATTTTGATGTGCATTTTTCTATTTTTAGAAAAGGCATACTAACAGGAAAAGAAGAAGTCAAAATACCTCAGTCCACAAATATGATTCTATACCCACAAAACACTAAAGACTCTGCCAAAAGGCTCCTAGAACTGACAAACAGCTTGAGTAAAGTTTTGGAATTACAAGATCAATGTGCCAAAATCAGTAGTATTTCTATACACCAATAATGTTTGAGCTGAGCGCCAAATTAAGAACACAATCCAATTTACAATGGGTGCAAAAAAAAAAAAAAATAACCTAGGAATACACCTAACCAAGGAGGTAAAAGTTCTCTACAAGGAAAACTACAAAACACGCTGAAACAAATTATAGATGACATGAACAAATAGATAAAATATTCATTCCATGCTCATGGAATGGAAGAGATAATAACGTTAAAATGGCCATACTGCCCAAAGCAATCTACAGATTCAATGCCATTCCTATCTAACTACCAATGTCATTATGTCACTTATCACATAAATAGAAAAAAAAAAAACTCTTCTAAAATTTATATGGAACCTACAAAGAGCTCCAACAGTCAAAGCAATCCTAAGCAAAAGAACAAAGCTGGAGGTATCACATCACCCAACTTCAAACTATGCTATAAGACCACAATAAACAAAACAGCATGCTACTGAAGCAAAAACAGACATATAGACCAATGGAACAGAATTGAGAACCCAGAAATAAAGCCATACACCTACAACTATCTGATCTCCAACACAGTTGAAAAAAATAAGCAACAGGGGAAAGACTCATTATTCAATAAATGATGCTGGGATAGCTGGTTAGCCATAAGCAAAAGAATGAAACTAGACCACTACATTTCACCATAAACAAAAGTTAACTCAAGATGAATTAAATATTTAAATGTAAGACCTCAAACTCTAGGAATCCTGGAAGAAAATGTAGAAAACATAATTCTGCACGTCAGCTTTGGGAATTTACGACTAAGTCCCCGAAAGCCATTGCAACAAAAACAAAAATTGCTAAGTGGAACCTAATTAAACTAATGAGCTTCTGCACAGCAAAAGAAACTATCAGCAGAGTAAAAAGGCAACCTACAGAATGGGAGAACATATTCACAACTATGCATCCAACAAAGGTCTAATATCCAGAATCTATAAGGAAGTTAAACAATTGAATAAACAAAAATCAAATAAGCCTATTAAAAAATGGGCAAAGACGTGAACAGACTCTTGTATTAAGTTAGAAACTCAGGTTATTAATTTTAAGTTTTTCTGCTTTCTAATGCAGGCTTTTAAAGTTATGCATTTTCTTCTAAGTATTGATTGAATTGTATCTCAAGAGTTTTTTTATATGTTTTGTTTTCATTTTCATTCACTTCAGTGCATTTTCTAATTTACCTTGGGATTTCTTATTTAATTTGTTCTTTATAAGTGTTTTACTGAATTTCCAAATGTTGTATAATATTTTGGATATCTCGTTGCCACTGACTTTTAATTTAATATGACTGCAGTCAGAGAATATATTTAATAATATAATCAATCTTGAGATATAATAACACTTTATGACCCAGCATATAGCCGATCTGGTGAATATAACATGTGCTTTTGAAAAGAATGTATATTCACTACTCCTGGGTAAAATATTTCACGAATGTCAATTAGGTCTAGTTTGTTCATTGTGTGGGTTACATGATATAAACTTTACTCTTTTTATTTTTTCAAATTGATTCGCCTATTACTGACAGAAGGGTATTGAAATCTCTATTTCTTAATATGGATTTTCTATTTCTTCTTTAGTTCTACCAAGATTACTTCATGTATTTAGAAGTTAAATGCACATAAACATTTAAGATTTTTATATCTTCATGATAAATTGACACCTTTTCATCACTGGTCATATTGCTTGTCTTGAAATTCATATCTGGTTTTAATAAGATCACAGCAGCAATTTTACGCTTACTATTGCATAAATTTTTTTCCATCATTTGTTATCTGTGTCTTTATAGTTAAAATGCATCTCCTATAGATAGCGCAAAATTAGCTATAATTTTTTTCCATCTATTCTTTATTATGATGCTAATTTTTACAAATTTGTTCAGTGTCTATGATTACAACTTATAAAAACAAAACTTCTACTGAGTGCAGGTTTTTAGATTCCTGGCTTTATATATATATATATATATGACTTCTTATTTGGAGGGTTTAACTTATATTGCTATAATGTTATTATTGATGTAGTTGGGATTATACCCAATTTCTTGCTATTGTTTTCCTTCCATTGTTGTTCCTCCTCTTCCTCCTCCTTTTTGTTTAATTGAATATTATTATTTGACATAATTTAATATTCCATTTAATATTTGAATTTATCTAAATTTAATATTTCTCTGAGACCCTTAGGGGTCAGAGTCTTACCCTACACATATGCATCCAAGCCTTCACTCAAGAACTTTTTTTTTTTTTTTGAGACTGAGTTTTGCTCTTATTGCTCAGGTTGGAGCCCAATGGCATGATCTCGGCTCACTGCAACCTCCCCCTCCCCAATTCAAGTGATTCTCCTGCCTCAGCCTCCCAAGTGGCTGAAATTACAGGCACCCACCACCACTCCCAGCTAATTTTTGTATTTTTGGTAGAGATGGGGTTTCACCATGTTGGCTAGGCTGGTCTCTCGAACTCTCAACCTCAGGTGATCTGCCCGCCTCAGCTTCCCAAAGTGCTAGGATTACAGGCCTGAGCCACCGCGTCTGGCCTCAAGAATTTTTTTTTTTTGAGACAGAGTCTTGCTCTGTCCCCAGGCTGGAATGCAGTGGCCCAATCTCGGCCCACTGCAACCTCTGACTCCCTGGTTCAAGCAATTCTCCTGTCTCAGCCTCCTGAGTAGCTGGGATGACAGGCATGTGCCACCACACCCAGCTAATTTTTGTGTTTTTAGTACAGACAGGGTTTCACCATGTCGGCCAGGATGGTCTCGATCTCCTGACCTTGTGATCCGCCCGCCTCGGCCTCCCAAAGTCCTAGGATTACAGGCGTGAAAGAACTTACTCTGAGGACTCATGTAAGGGCTTCTAAAAAGCTCCTTCTCCACTTCCCTGCGCTACTATTGCCAGCTACCTCAGCCATCCCAAATTTCAATCTTTACCTCCTCAGTTAAGCAAGACCACCATTTGCCATTTGGGCTCCATCTTCTCCCACAGTCTCATGGTGCCTCCAAGAAGTGAGCAGGAATCTCACCTTCTGTGTCTCTTTTCCGTTATTCTTTCTGGATCTCACCTTTTGTGCCTCTTTTCCATTATCCATTCTGAAAATGCATTGCTTCACATATTTCATCTGGTTTCATGGTTACTTCTTCTTGACTGAAAGCTGAACTCCCATGCTGTCAATGTTTTCTAACTCAAACAAATGTTTGGCAAAAATGCATGACCCCCTAATGCCACCTACATTTCCCCGGGTCACGTTTCCATTGCTGTCTTCTCCAGTGTGAGACTCATTGGGAAACTGGATTAGATTACTGTCTCAACCATAGTCATTTGATAGAAAATGCTATTAGGTTTATTATTCTGTTAGGAATATGGATGTGAATTTTAATATGTCTGATTAACATTGGCAACAGCTTAGGGAATGTTATCAGGAGATCAGTGAAAAACCCATTACTCCAAATGAACGTATTTGTTTTTAGCAATAACAGGCTATTATGGATTTAGTCATTTAAACTGCTCCAGAGAAGTAAACTGTCATTTTACTTGGCTTGGTTTTTAACCTTGAAAAATATTTGGATAAGTTTTCTGGAGTCTTGGAATAAGTTCACCTAAAATTTTATCCAGTGTCTCCTACTACAGTTTCAGAAACATATGTTCTATTGTCATAGGCCATCTCAAAATAGGGTAACAACTATTTTCCACATACAAATCATATCAAAACTAGTATTGTTTAGTACTTCACTTCAATCTTTGCCTCTTCGTCTGGAGATTAAATAATCTTCAATGGATCAAGATTTCTAAATTTAATATAGTTCGGTGTCTCACATTTCCCTTATGGTGAGTGATTTTCTTGTCTTATTGAAATCTTTTTGTGTTCAACTTATCAATTTTTATGGGTAGTTAATTTTGTGTTTTGTTTTTAAAATGCTTAACTACCTAAGATTGAGAAGATATTATCCTATATTATCTTCAAATACTTCCATTTTTTCCTTTAATATTTTGATCTACATACAACTTGGTTTTGGTTTTGTGTATAAGAAAAATCAGCACCACTACTAAAAGGTCATTCTTGTCCCATGACTCTGCAGCACCAACTGTGTCATAAATTACGTATCCATGTTACCTATTATCTATTTCTAGAATTTCCATTCGGTTTGTCCATATATGCACTAATATCACACTCCATTACTGGAACTTTATTATTAGTTTTGATACCTAGTAGCATGGGCTCTCTTGCTTTCTTCTTCGAAGTTCTGATGACTCTAGCCTTTGAATATTCATATACATTTTAAAATCAATTTATCCATGTTCTTTAAGTCTTACAGTGATTCTGAGTAAGACTGCATCCAGCAATAGATCAATTTTGGGAGAACTGACACTGACACCATATCCATGACTGTGATCTGTCTTCCATTCACTTACTTCTACTTTAATAACTATCACTATCAGCAATGGTGGCAATCATGTGCATATTTCATTAAATTTATCCCTAGGCATCTTTGATGCCATTTCAAATATATTCTTTTGGACAAATTTACTGAGGTATAATTAACATGCAATAGACTACACCTATTTAAAGTGCACACTTTGATACGTTTTGACATATGACACAGGTATACATCTATAAAAAATGACTAGAGGAAGCTCTCTAAACAGAAGAAAAATAATAAAAGAAGAAATATTGAAACATTAGTGGGAAGAAAAAGCAATGGAAGGAGTAAAAGTATCAGTGAATACAATGTATTTTCTTTAAACTCCTCTTGGGCTTTCCAAACTATGTTTGATGATGAAGGAAAAAATTATAACATATTTATATGATCCTAAATGTGTGTGAAGAAATTATGTATGACAATTATAAGTGGGAGAGGGTAAAAGGACATAAAGAAGGGTAAAGTTTCTGCTCTTCGTATGAACTGCTACAATGTTGACACTAGTAAACCGTGATCAGTAGTATATATTTCATACAATACTTAGAGCAAACCATGTTCATGAATTGGAAGACTCAGTACAGTAAAGATGTCACTTCTTCCCAAATTTAAATTTTAATCTAATTTTAAGGCAGTTCATATCAAATTCCTGCAAGAGTTATTGTAGGTATAACCAAGATTATTGTAAAACTCATATGAAAAGGCAAAGGGATAAGAATAGCTAAAACAATTTTGACAAAGAAGGATAAAATAAAAGAAACCCACCTACCCAGTTTCAAGACTTACAGCTACAGTAATCAAGTGGTATTGACAGAGGCATTGACACATAGATCCATAAAACAGAGCCAAGAAATTGACTCACATGAATATGCCCAAAAGTTGAAAGGCAATTCAATGGAAGTAGGATAGCTTTTTCAGCAAATGGTGTAGCAATTGGACAACCATAGTAAAAACAACCACCAAAACAAGTCTTAACCTAAACCTTATGCCTTACAGCAATATTAACTCAAATTGGATAATGGACTTAACTGTAAAACATAAAAGTATAAAACTTTTAGAAAAAATGAAACACAGGGAAAGATCTTAAAGATCTGGAGCTAGGCAAATAATTCTTAGGTTTGACATAATAAACACAATCCATAAAAGAAGAAATTGAAATATTGAACTTCATCAAAATTAGAAACTTTTGCTGTATGAAAGACTGGGTATAGAGGATAAAAAGGCAAGCTGCAAACTGGGAGAAAATATTCCTAAACCAGAGAGTTATTATCTAGAATATATAAAGAAGAATTATCTAGAATGTGTAAAGAGCTCTCAAAATGTAGTATTGAAAAAGAAAACTGCCGGGCTCAGTGACTCAGGCCTGTAATCCCAGCACTTTGGGAAGCCGAGGCGGGCGGATCAGGAGGTCAGGAGAGTGAGACCATCCTGGCTAACACGGTGAAACCCCGTCTCTACCAAAAATACAAAAAATAAAAATTAACTGGGCATGGTGGCGGGCGCCTGTAGTCCCTGCTACCGGGAGGCAGAGGCAGGAGAATGGCTTGAACCCGGGAGGTGGAGCTTGCAGTGAGCCGAGATCGTGCCACAGGACTCCAGCCTGGGAGACAGAGTAATACTCTGTCTCAAACATAAATAAATAAATAAATAATAAAATAAAATAATAAAAATAAAATAAAATAAAATGAAAGAAAACTAACAGCCCAGTTATAAAATGGGCAAAAGGCATGAACAACATTTCAATGAAGGAATATACAGATAGCAAATAAGCACACAAAAATATGCTCAAGCCATCAGAGAAGTACCAATTAAAATCAAAGTTAGATATCATTATCTAACAGAATGGCTAAAATAAAATGAATGACAACATCAAATGTTGGTGAGGATGCAGAGAAACCGGATGACTTATACATTGTCAGTGGAAATGTAAAATGGTATGGTCACTCTAGAAAATCATTTGCCAATTTCTTACCAAAAAAAAAAAAAAAATTGCAAATACCATATGGCCCTGCAATTAGTTTCTTAGGTATTTATCCCAGAGAAATTAAAATAGGATTTTTAATTTTTCCCAGGCTTATATTTTATTTTTTACTTGGCTTAGATTCTTTATCTTTTTTTATAACATACGCTCCCACAAGAAAGATACCAAGGTCTTTGAATTCTGAAGCCATGTTGTTCTCCATGAATTTTGATTTAACTAAGGCCATGCAATATAATAAGGTAATTTAGGTACTCATTTTGCTACCCCTACTTTGAAATGCTTGGGGTTTTCTATATAACTAGATCAAAGGTATCAGAGCAAATGTCAATAATCTTATTTAAGATGATGCCCGCCATTAAATAGTCTATATTCTTGAGTACTTTTATTGTTGTCATTGTAGGTATCTTATTTAAATTTCACAAATATTGACAAAGCTCTTCCTATATGCCTTGCTTTATGCTCTGTCCAAATGGTCACGGTCCAACAAAGAAGTCACATCAAATGAACAACTGCAATGTAATAGAGGGTATGGAGAGGTCTAAGCAGTATAGAGGATGATGTGATCTCCTACGGAGTAGGGGTGCATAACGATAGGAGTCAGAGAGTTTGCCAAAGCAGTGGCCACTAAGCTAGATGTTCATCACTGAGCATCATTGGTTCATGAAATCCACATGTTGAACAAAGGGCAAGGAAACCTGGACAGTGCCATAAACATCTTCACAGGGAATCTAGTTTGAGGTGTTTTCCTTATTACCGAAGGATACAAGTAAAAGTGAACATGATTGAAATAAAAAGAATGGGTTAAGCAGACCTAGCTTAGCTGGGTTGTTCATAAAACATACTGTGTCATTGTCTCTTTAAATCCATATTCCCTTCCTAATAGTCAAGGGATATGACCATGTACTTTCTAATTTTGCTCAATTCTATGTTCTGCCTTGCAGAAGGACCCCAAACTGTTATTCTTCGTTAAACTGCATTTTCCTATGGCTTTGTTCAGAAATGTACGTGTTGTTTAGAGTTTGACATGAAATGATAACACAGGTTAGTTAAAATACTAATTTAAAATGTTTAGAGCATGACATGTTTTCTAAATTGCAGAATAGGAAAAAAGAAATGAGAATATCTGAGAGAAAAGACCAGAATATATTAATAGAACAGCATGTTTAAGATGATTAATTTAAGTACCTAAAGCACTTATTGACTGATATTTTGCTTTAATCAAATTTATTAAATACTCTCTATGGAACAGAAATTGTGTTAGGTGCTCTAATATGTCTATCTTATTACTTTTGAGAAATAATATCCTGTGGTTATATCCCCTTTATAGGAGTGAGAAAATTACAAATTTTACAGTTCATTTCTGCTGACATGTCTTCTGACTCCATAAATCTATCAGGATCCTGGAAAGAAAGAGCTGATGATACTCAAGTTGGGTGGAAGGATAGTGCTGTAACCCAAAGCTAGTAACTGGAGGGAGTTATTCCTGCCTAAACGGTCCAGGTGCAGAGCAGTTACTAAAACCTGCCTGACAGGAGCTGTTGACTTTCATCAAGATACTAACCTGCCAGTGGTGTCCCTACAGAAGGAAATAAATCCCCCAATCCTACTTTTGATTTAACTAAGGCTGTATGGTCTAGTAAGGTAATTTAGGTATTCATTTGTCTCTCCTTACTTTGAAATGCTTGGGGTTGTCCTATATCACTAGATCAAAGCTATCAGAGCAAAGTAGCTTTCATATCATTTACTCTGTTATGTTTTCTTCTCGTCTTTTGCTGAACTTCACTGACTAAACTCAACTAGAAGCCCAAGGGGCACAGGAAAAAGGAGAAGGAGAAGGAAATATCTGGAGGAAGACATAAAAGATGCCCAGCTCACTTTCTGATCATCTCAGTAGACAGGAGGTCAGAGCAGGGTCTCTGCTGCACAGACACTTTCAGCTGCTGCATGATGTTGAGCAATATCCCTAACCTAACGAAGCAGTCATTCTTCCCGTATGCAACTGGGAATGAAAAAGTGCGGTTATAGTGCCTGTTACATACTTTGTTCTCAATAAAAGGTATTTACCTTTATTATGATTTTACTAAATTTTTACAAATGTGTTTAGTGACTATGATTACAACTTATATAAACAAAAACATCTATCGAGTGCAGGTTTTTAGATTCCTGGCTTTATATACATGAACAAGGAAAATAAAAATAATATTCCTTTTTTTTTTTTCTTTTTTGAGGCAGAGTCTCGCTCTGTGGTCCAGGCTGGGGTGCAGTGACATGATTTTGGCTCACTGCAACTGCCACTTCCTGGGTTCAAGCGATTCTCCTGCCTCAGCCTCCCAAGTAGCTGGGACTACAGGTGCATGCCACCACACCCAGCTCAATTTTTGTATTTTCAGTAGAGGCGGGGTTTCACCATGTTGGCCAGGCTGGTCTCGAACTCCTGAACTTTGAGAGGCCCACCTCGGCCTCTCAAGGTACTGGGATTACAGGCATGAGCCCCTGCTCCCAGCCATAAAAATCATATTCCGAGTGCTTTCCCAAAGAAAGAAGCAACTATGGATCTATATTTCTATATTATCTTAAACATGGAAAATATATATCTCTCTCTGATTCACACTATTTTACAACAAAACCTCAATTATTCAAGGTTTTTGTAAATCATAATTTTCATTTCTTCCCTATGTATGAAGTTATGAAGGTGCATGGGACTTTACAAAAGACAATTTTAAAAAAGTCTGACATCTATCTGGAATTTCACAGCTTATAGCTTTTCAAGTGTTTTTCTGTAAATTATCTCTTCTATGTAGCTTCAACATTTAGGTAACTTCCAGCTGGCTCTAGAATTCAAAAGAATCAATCCAGGGTGAGTAAGAAATTCCAGAGATGAGGACTGAGCCCAGAAGCTACTGTGTCAATGGTCCTTAAAGTTTTACTGCAAAACTGGAGGTTTACAATATAAAAATAAAATTCAAGTTTCTTTAGGAACTCTAATCTAACATGTTGTATTCAGTGACAGATATAATGTTTCTGGATGTGTTGGCGTCTTTCTGAGGGCTAGCATGTGATAGTTGCTTGTCCTGCTGGCTAATGAGGCATATAGTAATTAAAATATGAAGAGTCTGATAAGTTACCTCCCAGAATTGAAAACTAAGCAGGCAGTGCACTGTGTCTCTCATGAATGTGCTTGTTTCTATGAATAAAAGGCTCTTGGGATGAAGGATAGAGCTGGATGAGCGTGCATCTTCACCTTAAGGTCCCCAAAGTGAATCTTTGCCCTGTTTCATTTTATTCTAAAAAAAGTCAACTGAACACCTCTCTGTGAGCCAGACACTGTGTTTTTCAGAATAGCTGACTGAATAAACAGATGCAAACATAAATCGTGCCTAAAGAAAACACAACAGAGAAGTTGTTCCAAAGAAGTCTGTGAAATAAAATATCGTTATCTTAAAGATTGAACATTTAAAAATAGTTGTGAATTACATAATTATGATCTAAAAAGGAATCCATTACAAAGTTAAACTCAGTGATTTTGATCATAAATTATATATCTGAATTTTTGCTAGGCTATAGCCTGCATGAAAAAGAAAAATAAATCATATTGCTTCAAGGGACTTCAGTCTTACAGAGTGTGCACGCATGAAATGGACACAAGAAAAGTCAGGACCACTAAAGATACAGACGCCATGGGTCAGATAAAGCCAGGAAATAAAGCAACAAGAACAGGAAGCACCAGATTAAGGCGGAGAAGTACTCAGAATGGATCCAATTCCAGGAGTAGAAATTAAGGGAGAGAGTGTCTGTGTGTAGCTGGATACAGAAACAAGAATGTCATAGTGTGAACATGCAGGAAGGTCCCAATCTGAAGTCAATAAGTCACTTTAAAAGAGGTAAAGTAAAGGTGATAAAATGTGACAGGTAAAGAGAGACTTTACTGTGTCCTGAATACCAAGGTAAGCTCATTTTTAACTTTATCAGGTAGGTTGTTTGTAAACAAAAGCTAAGAAGCACAGTAAGAACTAATGTTTATTTATCACTAAATATATGTGAGATGCTGTATTTCAAGCCATCCCATAAATTATCATGTTTGATCCTGAAACACATATATTAACTATTCAATAAGTCTCAGCCATTATTATTATTATCAATTTTTATTTCTAGATTTTCTCTTAATGACACTTGGATTACAGGTGGGTAAAAGCAAGATTGGTGTTTTTTAGGAAAGGAGAATTTTTTTTTTATTTTGCAAAGTGCATCTCTCAATTTATTTATGTCATCTTTAATTTTTTTCAACAAAATTTTATGGTATTCAATGTAAAGATATTTCACATCTTCTGTGGTGGTTTTTTAATCTCTGACTGTATTTGTGGGTTTGTCTATTTCTCTTTGCAGTTCTATCAGTTCTTACTTCATGCATTTAGAAGCACTGTTACTACATTGGTAAATATTTAGGGTGGTGACATGGTTTGGCTGTGTCCCAACCCAAAATCTCATCTTAAACTGTAATCTTCATAATCCTCATGTGTCAAAGGCAGGACCAGGTGGAGGTAATTGGATCATGGGGGCAGTTTTCCCCATGCTGTTCTCATGAAAATGAAAGTCTCAAGAGATCCGATGATTTTATGAACATCTGGCATTTTCCCTACCTGCACTCACTCCATCCTGTGAAGAAAGTGCCTGCTTCTCCTTTGCCTTCCGCCATGATTGTAAGTTTCCTGAGACCTCCCCAGCCACGCGGAACTGTGAATCAATTAAACCTTTTTCCTTTATAAATTACCCAGTCTCAGGTCTTCCTTCAGAGCAGTGTAAGAATGAACTAATACAGATGCTTATGTGTTTTAATGAATTGGCTCCTTTATCACCGTGAAATGACTTTCTTTATTCCTGGTCTATTCCTTACTTTGAAATCTACCTTGATAGTAATACAGCCCCAGCTCTAGAAGAGAATTTAAGACCAGAAAACAGGAAAGGGCCCAAAGCACTCACTCTGGATTTGGGCACTGGGCTCAGTCAATTTCTGTTGCAGCTATGAGGGAAATCTTCTGTAAATGTCAGCTCAGCCAGGAAAATGTATTTTTTGCTCTCAGCAAAAAATCTTGATTTCAGGAGCTTTGAATGTCTATGGTTTTTCCAAAGTAAAACAATCTTGACCTGAGGCTCTGATCCATTTAGTTACCTGTCATATACAAAGTCTATACACGTATTGGGGAAATATTTCTTATTGCTTACAACATCCAAATAAAATGTGCATTCACTCTTATATGAAAGAAAAATGAATTTAAGAGTGTCTTCTTTCTCTTTGTCATTTGTTATCTTTCTACCACTTTCCCCAAGCAAGGAGATTATTCTTTCATTGTACTTTATGTTCTGCACATAGCTTCTGTGAGTGGAATAAAAGTGGAAAGAAGCAATAATAGTACCATCTCATCAAAGAATAAACACGCCTTCAAACAATCAGGTCTTTATAATTGTAAAACATTTCCCAACTGTGAAAATTGAACAAAGTCACTAAATCAATAAGTCCTAGTTGTTGTCCCACAAAACATAGTACCCTACAAACAGAACTTTTCTCATAAGCCCTGAACTAATAAATTTAAATAGGGACCAAATTCCCTTTTAAAGAGTTGCCTTTGTGTGACAAGAGGAAGTAGGAATGGCAGGACTGGTAAATGTGAGGTGACCCACTTCAGCAATGCTGTCAGAAGCCAAGAACAGTGCCTTTCCTTCACAGTGGCTTTGTTGAGTGTTTAGGAAAATGTTGCCAAAATGTTCATTACCAGATGGCATTAAAAATGTATTTCTCATGTCAATGAGGCACTCTGGGGAAAAAATACTGACAAAAAAGGTAATACCACATCAGTTTATTTGCCTTCAGTATTTTGCATGAAAAAGGTCTATAAGTCCAATTAGAGGTTGGTCTGCAAAACTGTCCTTTATGTTTTCTTTTAAATATAAAACTCAGTTTCATAATTCCAACCCTCTTTCTAATAATCCCTGAATATGCAATATATCATAACAATCAGCAAAAAAAAAAAAATATGCAGGATTCTGTTCCAATCAAAGGTACTCTTTATAAGTCGATATCCTATGCCCTTGTTCGATAATGATTTGAAGGTTCCAAGGAATGCCTCACCTGACTACCAGTACCGGGTGATACCCCTAGTGCCTACTAATCTGTTTGCAGCTCAGAGCAAGTGTTGAATTGTTCTTCTGGGTTTAGATCATAAGCACAGACCACAAGTCTGAACCAATGCACACACAGGGGCATCACTGTTCAGAGTAAATGGTGTTTAGAAAAATGCTGCAAAGGATCATAGAAAATAAAAGTAAAATTTCATGATTTATGCTGTAATCTCTGGGATTTCTTGGCAAATTTGTGAATAGTTTTGTAAATGTTTGATTGGAGTAATGAACAACTGATGCCTCAGGGATATGCAGCTTCCTTGGTGGACAGTTCCAGCCCAAAGAGTTTCATTATAATATGGTACTGGAAGTCAAAAAATGCTGAATGTTCTGAAGACTTGAACAATGGATAATGCCTTTTTACTGCAGACAATGATGTAGTGTAGTAATGGTTGGCTTTGTGAAATGAGAATATAATAGAAAATTACTGGATCAAGGAGGACTAGAATATCTTACTCTCTAGGAGTAGGGGTCTCATAGTTGTCTGTATCTTATTGAGAAATAGTAAGACTAAATAAATGAGAAGATATAAAAAGTTCATGGATTGGATTACTCTGTATTTTAAATACCTCAATTTCCTCCAAATTGCACTTCCAATGAAAATCTCTATTTTTTGTGTGTGGGATTTCATAAGCTGATTCTGAAATTTATGAAATAAGAATATGAAAGGCCAAGAACAGTCAAAATATGCTTAACAAAAACAAGCTGAGAGGACTTGTTCTAACACATATCAAAACTTATGTTTAAGTTGCAGTAGCTAGGAGTGTATGGTATTTTTGCAGGGGGAGTCAAACAGACCAATCAGAATAAATGTCATAGAAACAGACCTCATGTATAACGGCATGTCATTTTGATGTGTTGGAGCCAAAACTCTTCAATAAATGGTACTGGGACAACTATGTATCCATAGGGAAATAAATAAAATGACTCATATCTCAAAGCACACATAAAACTAACTCCAAATAGATTAAAGGCACAAAGAATAAAATCTACAAAACTGTCAAGCTTGTAGAATATAGGATATCTTCATGACCTTAAGGTAGCTATAGCTTCCTTCAATAAGACCAAAAAAAAAAAAAAAAAAAAAAAGCACTGGCACTGTATTTCTGTGTACATGTGAATATATGTGTGAAAATTAACTAAATACACATGATCCCTTGGGTGGAAAATTAACAGAGACCTTATGAAATGCCTACAACTCAATGACAATAAGGATGTGATGAATCAGGAGCAGTGAAGTTTGCTAAGGCAATAGTAAAAGAAAACTTTCAACTCAGAAGAGCAGAAATGTTGAGTACCAAAAATTCTACTCAAAAAGTTGGAAAAAAAAACCCAGGTAAATACCATAAAATGAGAAAATATAGAAAAAGAAAGAAATCAATGGATTAAAGAACAACCATATAATCAAAATATTACTAGAACCTGAAACTGTTTCTTTGAAAATATCAACAACACAAATCCCTAACAACACTAATCAATTAAAAATAAAGTACATTATCTTTAATTGATGTTAAAAATTCAAACAAACATATTAGAAACAACCAAACATACTATAAAATGAAAGAGGAGAGAGCAGATATACAATTGTTTTAATGTTGTGCATAAGTATCAATTAAACCTTGAAGGAACTGATAATTTTCTGGGAAAATGTAAAAAGACAAAATTGTCACAGAATGAAATTTAGTAGAACTAATATAGGCCAATAGCATTTAAAGAAATTGAGATTAATTCAAGATATTCCAAGGCCCAGGTCCTGGAAGCTCACAGAGGAGTCTGTCAGGCTTCAAAGAAATAGGTAATTCCTCTCATGTACATGTTGTTCCAGAAAAGAGAAAGAGGATGAGCTGCTCAAGTAATTTTATGACACCAGGATAACTAGATAAGGCCATTGGTTAAAAAAAAAAAAAAAAAAAAAGTGACAATCAGGCCAAATTCTTTGATTCTGCATGAGAGACTTAAAGTTATAGTTGTAATCATAAGCCATGCATTTAATGGAAAGCCTTTCAGTAATGTGAAGACTGATGGCACAGAGGTTTTGAAAATATAATTTGTCAAATTGGGTATTAAAGTTCTTTACCTTGAACACACTAATAATACAATAGTAAGCAAATGTAGGGTGGAGGTCCTTTCCTGTCATATTCATTCTTATTCTGTGTCATGTAACATGAATTTTGGTCATTTATTCTAGTCATCCTAAGACATCCTTTTTTTTTAATATAAAAGGTCCATTGTTAATTTATGTGACTCATCTGTGTATCTGTTTATTGGCAGTTACATTTACTTATTTTATTTATCATGAAATTAAAGATTGCCAACCTAATTTTTACTATGCACCCCAGAACTATGATGATATGCTAAGATCTCTTGACTTCATCTAATAACATCACCTTTATATTAGTGGATTGGTTTAACTATGTAGTCAAAGTATTAATAATATTAAGTAGGTGGAATAAATCACCAGTTCTCAGTGAAGACCTAGGGATTTGCAGAGACCCTTTCTGAAAGCTCATGGTGTCGAAACTATTTTCATAGTAATGTGAGGGTATTAGGTGCTCTTCTCACTGCACTGATATTTGCAACAGTGGTGTGATGCAGAGTGGGGTAAAAATGCTAAGTCAAGTTTTACTTCACTTGATTTACTAAATCAAGCAGTGGCACCAAACTGTATGAGTGGTGATTACATTCACCATGACCATGTACTCACATTGAAATAAGTGCCAGTGTTGCTTAAGAACGACCTTAATAGGCCAGGCACAGTGGTTCATGCCTATAATCCCAGCACTTTGGGAGGCTGAGGCAGGCAGATTGCCTGAGCTCAGGAATTCAAGACCAACCTGGGCAACACGGTGAAACCCCGTCTCTAATAAAACACAAAAAATTAGCCAGGCGTGGTGGCAGGCACCTGTAGTCCCACCTACTTGGGAGGCTGATGCAGGAGAATCGCTTGAACCCTGGAGGTGGAGGTTGCAGCGAGCCAAGACCGCACCATTGCAAGATTGCACCATTGCAGTCCAGCCTGGGCAACAGAGCGAAACTCCATCTCCAAAAAAAAAAAAAAAAAGTGGCCTTAATAAAAGGAAATGTCCTTAATAAAAGGAAAAGGTGATAATTTTTTACAATCTTGGATGATATATAGATACACATCTTTTTAATATTGTGTCTGTTGTGTCTGATGAAATGAGAAGTGCTCATAGAACTGGTCTGCTGCACACTGTGGCATGAGAGCTGTCTCCAGGAAATCACCTGCACAGTTATTTGAGTTGTGAGGTGAAAGACATAGTCACAGTTTTCTTGGAACGCTATCTGTATGCTCGATAGAACAACTGAAAGACAAGTTATGGTTATTCAGGCTTAGACTTTTGCAGACATGTTCTCAAAAATTAACAATGTAAGCCTGTCAATTCAGGGAAAATAACTGAAATAAAATGAAAATTAGAATTTTTGAATACTTATATCTGTCATTGTGAGCTTGACAACTTCCCCAAACTTAAAGTCTTTTCTGATGGGCTTTGTAGTGAGATATCAATGGATGTAATTTTTGATATTATCGAATTAAATGTGTCATCATTTGGAAGATCTGCATTAGTCAGTGAATCAGTGTTTAGTTAAGTGACCAATGTCTGATGCTACAATATCACATTTTGATAAATGATCCATTCAAAGCCCAAGATGGACCAATGGATTTTGATATAAATAAGTATAAAAGGCTGATGACATGGTTTCAGATTCCATATTGCAATTAACCTTTAAGAAACTACTACTGCCAAGCTTTGTTAGAATATTCACAATTAACTGACAAGGCTATTACAATACTCATCTTTTGTCCAGTTATATAGTTAATTGAGGCCATAATTTCTCCATATTCTTCAAATAAAACAACATATTGCAACAAATTGAATGCAGAAATATATGTGAGAATCCAAGTGTCTTTTATTAAGCCCAACATTAAAGAGATTTGCAAAAATGAAAAAGAATGCCACTCTTCTAAGTTTTTAAGAAAATATCTTTAAATACATATATTATACATTATTAAATATATGTGTTAATGTGTAGTGGATTTATTATTGTCATTTCAAGTAAGTTAATATTTTTTAAGTTCTCAATTTTAATTGAGAATGTGATAACTATGGATAGATGTAATACAGCAATAAAAGAAAAGCAGCTCTTTGAAATCCTCAATAATTTTTAAGAGAATATTAAAAATTTTAAGAAACTAAATAGTTTGAGACCTCTTGAACCAAATATGCATTTAATAAGAAATATATTTCAAACAAAAAAAACTAAAAAATTACCAACTAGAAAAAAATTGTAAATGTATATGTTATCAAAGTAATATATTGTATAAAGTATATGCAATTCAATGATAAATATCAAACATATTAGACTGGTGCCTACCAAAGAGATTAAGAAAAAAAGAAATGAAGAACACTGAACACTTGTGGTCATTTCAGGAGGACATCAAATTAATCTGTATCATCAGCTTAATGAAGAAAGCATAGGGGATAAAAAACTATATCAAGCATTCATTTTCCTTTTTAAGAATGATCAATCCTTGATAAATTCCCTTTTTCTAGAATCCATAAAAGTTAGGGTCATTGGATTCAATTCACCTTATAAGCTTTACATAAGAGCCTTTCTAAATTTCCCAGGCAGTGTACGGCAGTTTAAACACCGTGTTCCTGCAATTGCATCTCTCTTCTTTGATGCACATACCAGGCAACCAACCTCAATGCTTTATCCTCTCTTATTACAAGATAAGATACATTCCCTGGGGCCATTACGATACAACTCAATCACTAAATAAACTGGTATGATTCAGAGAGTCCTTGACTGTCTTGAACTATATTCTAAATGGAAAAGTAAAATTCAATGCCTCAAATTCTAAAATACCTCCATAAAATAAAATAACATAATTCCATTACAAAAAAAATCTTCTGTATTATTTTGTATAGTGAACTCTGAATTTCTATAGCCAGTCCTGATAAATTTGCATATGTATTCAATAAGATAAGTCAATTAAGCTTTTAACAAGGGTAGGTTTTTGAAAGAGTTCAATAAATAGTTGTCTTTCCACCTGAGCACTGCCTTTCATAAACACTAACAGAGCAAAGTCAAATGACCTCCATATTACTGATTAATCTGGGTAGCAGGGCACCTCAGCTTAAGACCAATGGGCTGGCTAGTATTCTCTCCAAGGTGGATCTTGGAACAGTCTCCCAGAAGGAGAAAGCTCCAGGCAATAGGAGAGACATACCTACCTTGTTTCTTCCTCCCACCATTAGATGAGAAAGCCCGCAACTCAGTATTGTTGGCAGATAAGCTCCATCTAAGTGAGAAACTGGGAACAACAGCTGTTTTCTCCGTCTGTATCTCAATCCAATGTCAAGGGGAGAGTTAAGACATGGGTCAGGAGATTTCATATTTAGTGGAAATCGCTCCTCAGGGTACCCAGAGAAATGTAGGCATTCTAACCCTCGAGGAACTGTGGTACTTAGTAACAGTGAAAATGACAAATACTCATTTATGATTTTTATGTCAGAAACTAACTTAAGTATACCAACATATTTTCACGTAAAGTTCACATTTCAATCTTTCTACTATAATTTGTTTCTTTTTCACATATGAGAGAACCAAGCCAGAAGAGGTTGAATAATATTTTGAAGTTCTCGGAGCTGTTAGGTGAAGGATGCAGCCATTAAATCCTCTATTTTTTTAATTTTGTATTTTGATTTTTTGTGGATACTTAGTAGGTATATATATAGTGGGTATATATATTTATAGTAGACATATATATAGTAGGTATATACATAGTAGGTATATATATTTATAGTAGGTATATATATAGTAGATATATATATATATATAGTAGGTATATACATAGTGGGTCTATATATCTATGGGACACAAGAAATGTTTTGACACAGACATGCAATGTGTAATAATCACATCAGGGAGAATGGGCATCCATCCCCTCAAGTATTTATCGTTTGTGTTACAAAAAATCCAATTATACTTTTAGTTATTTTTAAGTGTACAATTAAATTATCATTGACTATAGTCACCATGTTGTGCTATCAAATACTAGGTCTTATTCATTATAACTATTTTTTTTGTACCCATTAACCATCCCACTATCCTTCCCAGCCCCTAGTAACCATCCTTCGGCCCTAAATCCTAACTTTAAATTAAATGCACATCTTCTCTGAGCTGATAAGGATACTTCAGAAAACATATCTTTCAAACATAGCTAGGGAATCAAAGTACACTTGAAATTTATCAATAATACATTTTTCTTTCTTTTTGCAATTGCTGTAATGGCTGAAACATGGCACAGAACATAAATCATGCCCATTTGTTTTCATTTTATCATCAAGAACATAGTATTAACCATGCATCAGTAGCTGTACCATAATTATCATGTTGTCTCCACAATATTAAAATCAGACTTTTTGTTTTGTTGCAGATTGCATTTTAGCAAAACAGATTACCCATGCTTTTATGGGGAGAAACCATTTTTAATAAGGCAACTCCACACTGTCCATTTTCCCCTCCTAACTGGCAGCTCAAATGATAACAAAAGAGCCTAAAAGGCAATCCTTGGCCAGATGCACATTCTTCCCCTTTGGAGATGATGAAGTCAAGCAGAGAAAACGCAGTGAGTCACCGTGCTTCTTGCCCACACGGTCATCACCATGGCAACGACAGTTGCCAGGTGGAGAATTCTATCATACATCGTAATTGCTATGTCCACTTTAAGCAGATTAGGAAGGAAAAGATCTGCAATTTTGGCCTGAATTAAAATACTCTGAAGTAAATAAGAGAGTATTGACATCATAAGCAATAAACTGTAATTATATGATATGTACTGCTATAAAAACTGTATGTATTTAGACATAAGAATACTGGTAACTACAAATAATACCCCTCACTACATATTTGATATCTTGATGTATTACCACAGTTAATGGTAACTGTCACCCATGTTGTAATTCCAAATAAAGGAAGTTTATGATGAGTACTACACATACAAAAAATGATGCTTATAAGATTCTAATATCCTTCAAATAAGAAGAGAAGCCACTGCAATTTTTAGAGTTTCCCTGGAGCAATAATACAGAAAAGATATTATTGAATCCACTGGAGAAGATATTGAATAAGAAATATGTCCATTTGTTAATATGTCTAACACTTGCTAAGAATAACAAACTCAGAAACAAATATTAGAGAAGTAAATAATAATCCACTTCACTTCTCAATAACATTAAAGGGCATTACAATGTACATTGTCTTCCTATGGAAAGTCAGAGTTATTTTAAATGATTTTTTTTTCTAGCTATATACAGATTTTTCCATCTACATATGTAATTGTATAAGATTGGAAAAATGTACAAGGGTGTACAAACTTTAATTTCACAATGTTTTGATGCCAAATAGTCAGATATTACACTCCCGTAATCCCAGCACTTTGGGAGACTGAGGTGGGCGAATCATAAGGTCATGAGTTCGAGACCAGCCTGACTAACATGGTAGAAATATCTCTAGTCAATGAGATTCACATTCCCATTGCTTCCCTTAAGGCTTTCAGAAACCTACAAGTAAGGCTTAAGTACAGCAAACAAGCCAATGCTGGTCTCCTGGTGCCATTATCTCGAGTCTCCCTCTAGGGGACTCATTTTTCTGTTTTAATGTTAGAGAATATCTAATTTTCATTTTTTGAAAATAAGGTACATGTTGAAAATAATTTATTCAAAAGTAGAAAAGAATCCAGACTAGAAGGAAAATATCCTGCCAATGTTAATCTGACTCTGTTTGAGAAATATGGGATTCAAAAACACCCTTAGAAGTTAAAGTGACTCACCTAATTTTGGAGTGATTTTTAAGTGAAAAGGAAAAACTGAGTGAGAAATGTTATCTGATAGAAAAAAATATTCAAAAGACTTTAACAAATACTTCGCAAATAACGAAGTCTAGTGGCAATTCCAGGAAACATGGAATAACCACAATCTACCCTGTCTCTCTCATGTAGAGTTTTCAGATAGCTGTCCTATACATTCTGTCCAGGATTTAAAACATACATTCTGTCCAGGATGTATCAGTTCCATCCTGGACAGAATGCACAGGACAGCTATTTGAAAACTCTGAAAAATAAATGGTCACAGGTTAATTGAGGAAGGAGAACAAGATTAAAAACATCACCAAACGGGGGGGTATTTTTATCCTTTCATTTTCTTCCAAGATAACATGATCTGGACTCAGAGACAGACAGAATGCCAATAGTATGGATTGGATGTGGGCAGAGGAGCTCCATAAGAAGCCCTCTCTTTTTTGTCTAAGGAGTGGGAGAGGGGACACCTAATGGTCAGAGAGTGAAAAAATCCTTCAGGGATTTTTTTGCCTTTGTTCCTTTCTCTTCTGCCTCCCAATCCCACTCTCAGACAACACCATAGCTGCTGTAGCAGCATGACAACAGCAAGGGTAGCCAGGCATGTCCCTAAAACTTTAAGGAAAGATAAACTTTTCCTGCAACTGGAGAATTAAGATCTCAAGAGTATGGGACAAGGCCCTGTTGCTCATTTTTCTCTCTTGGTCCTCTAATTGCTTGACCCAGAGTATAGACAGTCACAGCAATTGTATGGAAGAACGAGAAAAATAAAACCCAAAACTTCTGGTGAGAAAACAGGGAGAGAAGGTTCCCAGAAACAAGAAACTGTCAGATAGGTCACAGAGAGAAGGGAGATTGAGAGAGTGATCTCATAATACTACATATAAAATCTTGGTCTCATCCCTGAGTTTGAGAACTGAGCTACAAGGTACAATGCTGCTCCAGACTGTCAACGAGCTGGGTGGTCCAACAACACAGCAAATATGTGAAAACTGAACTTCAAAACAACTGTTATAAATATGCTTCAAGGTATAAGGGCAAATACTATTGAAATGAATAGAAAGTTAGAAAATTACAGGAAAAATAGAAAATATAATAAAAAAATGAAAATTTTAAAGTTGAAAAATAATATCAAAATTAAAAATTTACTAGACAAGCTCAACAGCAGCAGATGGCAGAGGAAAGAGTCAACACATGTGAAGATATAAATTAACCAATTGTGCAAAAGAAAGAGAAAAGATTTAAAGACAGAACTAAACAGAGTCTTAGATATCTATGTGGAAATACCAAGAGATTTAACATTCATGTCAAGCTGTATTGCCTCCAAGTTCTCCCATCTACCTGTGTGTGTGAATTATATATATATATATAAGATTGAAAAAATATATAAGGCTGTACAACCTTTAATTTTGCAATGTTTTTGATGCAAAGTATTTTGATAGAACTGTCGAAAGATTTCTAGACAATGAGATTCACATTCCCATTGCTTCTTTTGAGGCTGTCAGAAACCTAAAAATAAGACTTAAGTGTAAGAAATAAGCCAGGGCAAAGGACAGGAGAAGGAGTGCAACAGCAGATGAGAAAGAATGCAATGTAGAAAATTAAATTTTGAAGAACTAGTAACTGAATTTCCCCAAAAAAAAATTTGTCAAAAGTGTCAAATAAAAGCAAGCTGGACGTACATAAGGAGAGGCTTTAATTAGAAAGTAAGGCTAGTTCAATAGGAAGAACACTCCAAGCTCAAAAATCTGTGACATCTCAAAATCCTGTGGGAAAAAATTTCTTCTTTCATAGGTAAAGGAGTATGTGGGTAGAGATATGCAGCATCTTTGTAGGGAAGGTTGGGTCTGACAGGAGAAGGGTCTTACTGCAGTCAGCTGATTCCCAAGAGAAACTAATGGGGCGGGGGTGTCACACCACACTTTTTTGTGCTTGCTCAGGCTTGAGTGCAAGAAGAGTTCCTGGGCCTGTAGGAAAGAAAAAAGCCTTACTAAAGCTTGGTCAAGACAATGCACAGGTTAAGAAATGGGCAATAGCGAGTCCTTGGCTAAAAGACATACACTTAAGGAATTCAGCTGAGCAAATTTGAAATACTTCCATTTCAGACACATTATGTTCAAACTGCTGGAAACTAAAGACAAGAAAAAACTTGGATGCAGACAAAAAGCGATACATTGTCTATGGTTAAACATATGACATTGTGGAAAAGACAAAATTATACTGACAGAAGATAAATCAGTGGTCACCAGCGGTTAGAAGTGAGGAGAAGATTTGACCCCAAAGGGATAATATGACTGGCTATTTTGGCATCATGGGACTAGTTATGAAGGGGGTTGCACAAGTTGATACACACATTAGAAACAAAAGTCCATTGTATTGGATGTCAGTTTCAAAAGTAAAATAAAAAATTTTAAAATAAGGTACTTGAAAGATATTTAAATTCATTAGTCATTAGGGAATTGCAAATTAAAATCACAGTAAGATACAACTATATACACAGAAAATAGGTAAAACTTAAAAAACTAATAATACTAGGTTTTGGTAAAGAGGTGAAACAACTGGAACTCTTGTACACTACTTACTGGTGGGAGTTTCAATTGTAACAATTACTTTGGGGAAACTCTCCAAATTATCTAGAAATATTGAAAATACACACATCTGAAGACCCTGTCATTCCACCTTTACATAGGTACCCCACAGAAATGGAGCACATAAGGTCCAAAAGATACATTCAAGCGCATACACACACACACACACACACACACACACACACACACACACAGGCATCATCCTTAATAGTTCTGAGGAGGAAATAGCACAAATGGATGTCAGCATTAGAATGAATAGCTATCTTGTCATATGTGTTTACCATGAAGGACTCTCCAGCAATAAAAACTAATGCCTTTACAGCATTCACTGCACAGCTGCCTGGATGAATCTTGAGTAAAAGCAACCAATTTTTTCAAAAAAAAAAAAAAAAGAAGAAGAATAATGCATATGATTTGATTCTACTTAAATGAAGTCCAAACACAAGCAAAAGTAAACTCTGGAGCTTAGCAGTACTTAGATGAAAAATCTAAAAATAAAAGCACAAAAGTGACTGATACAAAAGAGAGGACAGTGGTTATCTTTGAAGGCAGAAAGAAGGATGTGTGATTAATAATGCCAGTGCTGAGGCTTGGCACGGTGGCTCATGCCTATAATCCTGGCACTTTGGGAGGCTGAGGCAGGTGGATCACGAGGTCAGGAGTTCGAGACCAGCCTAACCAACATGGTGAAACCCTATTTCTACTAAAGATACAAAAAATTAGCCCGGCAGTGTAGCAGGTGCCTGTAATCCCAGTTACTCTGGAGGCTGAGGCAGGAGAATCCCTTGAATCCGGGAAGTGGAGGTTGCAGTGAGCTGAGATGGCGCCACTGCACTCCAGCTTGGACAACACAATGAGATTCCGTCTCAAAAAACAAAGCAAAACAAAAAAACAAAAAACAATGTCAGTGCTTCCAGTAAGGACTTTGCAATTTTTTCTTCCTTGACCTAGGTTCAAGTAACAAGGTTATTAATTTTATTAAAATGCTCTTTATGGATTTTGCATTTTTCTATTTAGTGTGTGATTTAAAAATTTTAAAAATGTATACTTTAAAAGGAAAGGAAAAAAAGCAAAAAGCTGTGGCTATATTCAAGAGAAGACTAATAAATTCTAGGAATGAAAGTTAAACAAAAAATCTGGGCATAAGTTAACTAGAAATAGGCACAAAGTGTATCATCAAATGAACTAAATCCTCCCGTTTAGGAGGTAAGTCCTTCTAAAATTCATTAATTGACTCCCAAAACAGAGGAGCAAGCATGTCATCATGGGACCACACTAAGCCTGGCCATCCTTAAGTCAGATGATGGCGTCTATCCACATGTATGCTCTACAGCCAGGGTGGAGGTCGGGGCAGATGGACAGACAGGTAGATAGATAATGAATAGATTAGATAGATAGATGCACAGATACATAGATAGAGAGATAATAGATAATGGATAGATGAGATGGATCATGAATAAATAAATAATGGATAGACCAGGTAGATGATGAATAGATAGATAATGGATTAAATAGATGGATGGATAGATAATAGATTAGATAGATAATAGATAAATAGATAGATAATAGATAAATAGATAGATAATAGGTAGGTAGGTAGATAGATGATAGATTTGATAGATATAGATAAATGATAGATGGTAGAGAGATAGTTTCTCATACACATACACATTGAGAGATAGTTCAAAACCCAGCCACAGCCAAGATTCATAAATTAGAAAAGAATGCCTTATTTCCTATAGCTGAGATAATTATACAGCAACTTAATACTATTCAAACATAAATTGTGCTGTGAAGGATTCAGGCAAAATACAAGGAAAATGCCCCAGTAGGGAAGTCTATAAGACACTCTGAGTTTCTGTGTGCCTGCAAAGAATTGTATATTATTGAGTTCTCTATTTGATCTGAAGAACTGACCATGTCCCTCCTGAGGGCTGGAACTAGACAAGGTGTTCTCCTGAGGATTTACCAGGTGTTGGATCCTCTCCTAGGGTCTGTGATGAAGACTGGACTATATAGGCATGCTAGTCCAACAAGAAGGCCCAAATGATTTTGAAGGCAGCTTCTTTTAAAACTCCCCGTCTTCTCACCCTAGACCAGTTATAGGAACTGAGAATTTTTTCTGAAAGTTGTCAGAATAAAAAGGGAATTTAGTTTTCAACACACACACATTAGAAGCAGTATCTCCTTGTGGGAAAAGTATCAACCATGTGTTTTCTGTTGTGAAAGGAAATGAAAGCACAGGAGAACGGTGCTGGTGGCAGAGGAAAAGGCTTCTTGTCTGCAGCTGGGGCCAGGCAGCAGCTCAGAATTTCCGGGCCTAAGCTGTTGCTCAGGCCGGAGGTCAGCTCAGCCTGAAGACGTTCTCAGCCACAGCCCCTGCGGGAGCTCCACAAGGCCACTCTGTCAAGCATCGCTGTGGGCTGAATTAGGCACCCGGCATGGTTTGTCATCTTATTAGTGAGTTTCGTTGCCTGGAGTTCTAGTTCTATGCCTGGTAGTATTCAGTATGGCAGCAAGGATTGATCTCACACAGGGAAGTGAAGAGTTTGGGATTAAGCCTAAGGACACTCACCTAAGATGGGGAGAAGCCAAGTCCCAGATCCCTAGAGGGCTACAAAATCTCTGCATTGTGAATTCCCATCCCCTTGGATGAAGGATTTTAATGATAAACGTAAGTCTTTGAAGCTTAATGCTAGTCTTGGATGTCCTGAACACTATCTGCTATTGGATACAATTCATATTTTGGGGAGGAGAACCTCTATTGTTTCCCTGGTCTATTAGCTTCCTATGACTGTTGCAACAAACAAAATCAGCTTTGAACAACCAAATCTGTTCTCCTACAGACCTGTAAACCAGAAGTCTCACTATTCTAAAATAAAAAATGTCCTCAGGACTGGCTCATCTCATTCAATGGGGAATGGTTTCCTTGCCTTTTTCAGCCCCTGGAAGCCATTTGTATTCCTCTGCTGGTGGCCCATTCTTTGCCTCGCTCCAACCTCTTGCTTGTCTCTTACTTCTGCAGGCAAAGCTCCCTTTGCCTCTCTCTGATAAGGACACTCTTGATTACATTTAAGTTCCACCAGGATAATCTTCCCAGCATGTTTTCAAAATCCTTAATTTTATCACATCTGCAAATTCCTTTTTGCCATAGAAGGTAAGGGTCATAGGTTCCAGGGATTAGGACCTGGACATCTTTAGGAGCTTATTATTCAGCTTACCACACTGGGTTTGACAACTCACAGAGGGTGCACCTGGTCTGGGCTCCCACACACATGGTCTCCCTCCCCTTCCCTGCTCATGGAGTTGACCAGACAACTCTTGACAATAAACAGATAAATATATACATGGATTTATACATGCATACCTATAAACTATATACTGATTTATGGCTATAAATTGGGAAAATATAATTTTCTTTTTTTCAGAAAAGCAGGTCTTAATTTTTAATTTGAAGACTAGAAAGGTTTTTCTTCCTATACCTAATCATTCCTCCTAATTAAACCAAGTATTTGCTGGTGAGCATCAGAACTGGCTGAGCACTATGGAGAACCATCTTCTGTAACCTTATGTGTTCAAGAATCATCATTTTTGGCCAGGCGTGGGGGCTCACACCTATAATGCCAGCACTTTGGGAGGCTGAGGTGGGTGGATTATCTGAGGTCAGGAGTTCAAGACCAGTCTGGCTGACATGGTGAAACCCTGTCTCTACTAAAAATATAAAAGAAATTAACTGGGCATGGTGGCGCATGCCTGTAATTCCAGCTATTCAGGAGGTGGAGACAGGAGAATTGCTTGAATCCTGGAGGCGGAGGTTGTAGTGAGCTGAGATCGCACCACTGCACTCCAGCCTGGGTGACAGAGTCTCGCTGTGTCACACACACACACACACACACACACACACACACACACACACAGAATTGTTATTTTTATGTAGCAGCTTTGTGGGAGTTCTGCCCGTGTTAGGTGACAACGTTTTTGAGTTGTCATTTGCTTTTCCCAGGTGTTGCTCATCAGCTCCTCTGAAGTGAGTGGGAGTTTGGTTGAGAATTGCAGTTGGTATTTTGAAGAAATAAAAACAATGTGACTTGCTGGAGCCCTTGTCCCTGTTGCTCTCTAAGTCAGGGGCCTGTTTATTTCACCTTCTTGTTCAACACACCCCTTGATTAGAGAACTGGCATGTCCCTTAAGAAAGTAATGGAGATGGTGCCTATGCCTTCCATTTGTCCCAGTCCGATGCTGAACCCTAATTGCAGTAATAAGTTGTTGTTTCTTTCCTTGTAGTGAAGCTCCTGCCTATCTGTGGTCATGAATAGCTTTGCACTGTGCTGGCAACAAATGCTACCAGTTACTATTCAAGTAGACGAGTTGCTTACCTCTTCTTTCTACTAACCCACTTCCTCCAGAGCTAAGGTCTGGCTTTCCAAACATGTAAATTCTCTCCCTGAAATCCAGACCGTACACACAGATTTCCATTACCTGCTCGTTATGTCTCCCTCACTTTTCCCACACCAGGGACTGTCGGAACTACTTGCTTTGTCTCTGAAACCACGTTCAACTTCTAGGTTCTAGAAATCTCCAAACTGGCCCACCCTGTCCCAGCCCGAGCCCCACTTTGTTTTGTACCACAAGCAGGTTATCAACGAAAGCTTTTTTTCTTCCTTCAATGTTGGGTTCTCCCTATTTGATGAATGACTGAAATAGAAGCCCCATGCTCTGGGCACTGAGGCATTCTGCCCTCACGGAGGAAAGGACAGTGTCTGGAATGGACTCTGTATGGCATCAAGCATAGGCCATGGTGGCAGGACAGGGAGCTGAGGCAAAGAAACACCACACTGAAGGAAGCGAATGCGGGGCCTGCTGGCATGAGCACACGGTTCACCAGACCTTTGTTTCCACTTGAACCACTAAGAGTGAGTATTTAATAAATGCCAGTGGAGGATGACCCTCTACTCTAGTCACACAGGCTGCTCACAGTGTCTGAGGAACACATTAAACACGAACTATTGTGTAAGAAATGTTATCTTCTGTATTTTCTTTCACTATTTTCCCACAAGTGTTGAAAGATTGAACTCTTATTATGAAAGAGCACGGCAGGAGGCCAGGGTTGACGTCCATCACTTCGTGCCCTCATTCCCTAAGTGCACCAGGAGGCGTCGTTATTTATCTTCTTTTGTCACGGAAGGGTAAGGGTTATGGTAATATTTGTCAACTCACTGTGAAATGTGAACTGCAACACAAATGAGCCGCCATCAAACTAAACGAGAGTGTGGAGAGATTTCCCAGGCATGGCCATAGCCCAGTGAACACAGCATGGCTGGAACTCAAGGACCGAGGTTCCTTGGGAGTTTGTCAAACAATGAAGTACAACCTCATTGGATGGTCATTTGTCAACATTCGTGACAGTTCAATATCCACACATACGTTGACCAAGCAGCTTCCCTCCGGGGAATTTAACCAACTGAAATATTTGCTCAACTGTGCAATAATAAATGTACAAAGATGTTTGTTTTGTTACAGGGAAAACTTTTAAATATACGACCATAAGTAAATCACTAAATAAATATAGTATGCTTGATTCTTACTATCTGCAATCGTTGTGTTCTATAAAATTTCCATGGACACCGAGTTAGCAAATTCTGAACCAACACAGAAACATCCAAAATAGTGTTTGATGAAAATGTCTGGGCACTGCTGCCCAGCCAAGTTGACACATAAAATTAATCATTACATCTGGGAACTAGGATTGGGTGGAAGGAAAATTTTAACATTTGAACATGTATAGCTCTAGACACTCAAACTAAAGCAACATTAACAAAAGCTAACAACCACTGAGACCACCCATTCGAGGGCAGAGCATCAGAGCAGGCTGCTTCTGAGACTTCACCCTTGGCACCTCACCATCTCCATGTCCAAAACTGAACTCAGAGTGTGTCACCCCCCCAATCTCTGAACTCCAGCTTCTTCCTCACTGCCACACCCTCCACACCACTAGTCAATCACGAAATCCTGTGAATCATCCTTCCAAAGGCTTCTTGAAGCTGTCTCTTCCTTTTCTATCTACTGTGCTAGTCTAGACCCTTGCCAAGATCTCTGAATCCAGTCTTGCCCAGCCTAAAAGCCTCTCCTCTTTGCCTAAGGAGTAACCAATCTAAAATTCAACTATCAATCTTGCTTAAAATCCATTAATAGCTAAAGCCCATACTGTGTCAACTAAGGCTCTATTATTGGTCCTGGCTTCTGACGGCGTATATGCTCCATAGTCTCACTGCCTTACATGTCTATGAAAATAGACAGTGTGTTTCCATGAATTATTGCCATGTTTCACATCTCTAGAAGATGGATGATGTAGGTCCTTCTTTCTGGAACACCAACCCTAAAGCCAGTGTTACATCTGGCTGCATTTCAGCTAGACTCAGGTATCAGCCCTTAGAACAGTCACCATCCAACCTCCATACCTTCCCTCTGCACTTCCGGAAGATTGTACTTGGCCTAACAAACCCATCTATCTGGTAAAGCAAAACAAATCCATCTACCTGGTAAAGCAGCCACCATCTTCACCCATCATCCACTGTGTCTAGAGAGGGGCAGAAAGAGCACAGGTCTTGGACATAGGCCTTAGCACATACTGGGTAACCTATAACTATTCACTGAATTAAACATTCCTTTATACTTCCTCTTTTTCTAGCATTAAAAATGAATATTTTTTTTTAACCATGAAAAAATTTAACATTGCTAACATAAAACTCAATCAATTTGAGAAACTTTTTTTTCAGCCATATGAATTAAAAGGAGATGTTTTCACAGAAATCAGGAAAAAATAATTTTGTGAAATAAAATCCTAATGTCAAATTGCGTAACCTTTCTGTGGGTCTCTACATTTCTTTCCTACAGTCGTTGTATTGTTTTACTGCTACAATGAATATGATCTATGCACAACATTGTGAGTTATGCAGAGTACACAGGGGTCTAGGTATTCAGGGACACTTCATCAATGCTACAGGAAGGAGCTACAGGAAGCACTGTTAAGGCTAAATGCACCAAAAGCACAGGTAAAGCAAACCTGTCTTCTCTCCTTGAACAAACATGGATAGCAGATAAAAATGATGTTTCTAGCATGTCATTTTTGCCACCTTGGTCCATTATGAACTGGTTCACAGTGAAGCTGCCTTATGAGTCAAAGACAGTTTGCCACCTTTGACATAGATAGAGTTGCCTAATACTCTAAGGGAATAGAAAATTTTTATGAATTCATGAAGAAGATGGGGGAAAGGAGTTCAATTTATTGAAAGTCTGCTATGTGCCAGGGATGATTCTAGATAGTTTCAGAGAGGTTAATTAACTTTCCCAAGGTCATGAGACGATTAATCAGCAAAGATGGGACTGTTTGCCTAGCTCATTGTGGTACTAAAATTGTTTTAGGCATAGTTCAGTAAGGGCTTCTTTTAGAATCTCTCCATTCCATTCCATTGTTGGTTACTCTAATGAGTAAACCACATTTTCTAAATAAACATTGACAGATAGAGCAACTAACTATTTTATTGTGCTCGAGATCGTCAATTTAATGTTCCTAAACCTTCACAATAATTATGTCACATTATTTTCCCAACTACCTCTAATGCCTTTCCATTTTCACAGAAAGAAAAAGCCTAGGTTCTGTAAAATTACTCCAATCAAATGTTCCAGCTTTCACTTTACAGCACAAATTCTCTACTCCAGCCTGCTCGTCTTTGCGTCATTCTAACCTTAATAAAGGTAATTGACTTTACCTCTTTCTCATGACAGGATTTAGAAGTTCCAATACAAATTTCAGCACAGTTTTCAAACACATGACTTCCACAGAGATCTCATTTTTATTTTGTAAACCTTCGGTGACACAAATAAGCTTATAATGTGGAATAATAATTGCTAAAAAAATCATCTAGGTATTAAAGATATTCTGTTGGAAGTCACACATCTTTATGGATGATACTGTATGATTGAGTGTCCTTTTACTTTTTTTATGTGACTATGACTTGTGAATATATATATATATATATATATAGAGAGAGAGAGAGAGAGAGAGAGGGAGAGAGAGAGATGGAAAGAGAAAGAACTACTGTATATCCATTTGGCAATAAAACTAGATGGACTAGAAATAAATTCTACAAATTGTCACATGCGTTTACTTTGCTGGGCAGAATGCAGTGCAGGACCTGGATAGATTCTGGATATCTATTTGGTTCTAGCAAAGGGTTGTCATATATTGCAGAGAATATTTGATTTTGTAAGTAATTTAGAGTCATTTTATTAGTTAACATGAATAATAGTACCATGAATATAATTTCTTGTTACAGAGTTTTCCTATGAGATTTTCAGTTTTATTTTATTCCACTCTGGCAATAATTGCAGTATTTTGACAGAGGGGTGATAAAAAGCTGGCAAGATGGCAGAGTAAGTTAGTTTATTCCCTCCGGATGCACTCAATGCTGCAAGTTTCTCACTTCAAGATTTTAGCTAAGTTTGTTTAGTGTGGTTGAAACTCCTATCTCTCCCCAACTAATTTTGGATTCAGGAACACCCTAGATCAACATCAGAAGAGAGAGATGGGGGCGGCAAAGATGAAACTGCAGACTCTTTCATCACTTTGATAGTTTTCAGAGAAAATGTTTTAAATGTTATGAATTTGAACATGCTCTGCTGCATTCTGGTTATAAATCCCAGCCAGGGGAGTGTGGCCATCCTGAGCGGGTGGGAAGAGGAAAGGAGGAATGGCTGTGAAATCCGAAGGGGAAGTATGTGGATGATTGTGATGGCTTGTGCATGACTCTGAAAGGAAAGAGCATAGGAAAACCATGGATGTGCCTGGGCTCCCAGGTCCCCTGACTGGGCATGGTCCGGGGGTGGGCTGTGGGAGGGCCATGCTTAAGGAACTGTGAGTGAAGAGGGTGGCTAGAGGTCAGGGGGCTGCCCTTGCCCACAGAAGACTGGCTGGAGCTGGAAGGAGGGCTCCTGGAATGGAAAACCTCAGCTAGTCTAGGTGAGCCAGCCTTCTCCACCATTTCACAGTGAGTGAACCTGCAGGTGGTGGTGGGGTAGGGCCCTCGGCCAACCCTGTGCATGTCAGCACTAGCCGGAAGACCGCTTCCCCGGCCACCTCCCCTACAGTGCTGCACACAGAGGGGATCTCTGCCCACCAAGGCCTGGCCTGCATTCCTATTGGACCAGGAGCCCCCTCCCCCGTGGCCCTGCCCTGCTGAACATGCCCTTTAGTTGGGAGGTCCACAAGGCAGAGAAGACAAACGCTGGGTAATGGAGTGAAAGCATGGAAGTATATTTCTCTCAGAGAGCATTTTAGTGAAAAGAAAAGAAAAGAAAAGAAAAGAAAAGAAAAGAAAAGAAAAGAAAAGAAAGCAGTCGAATAGAGAATCAGGATGGAGTGCTGTTAAGATGAGAGGTGATGCCTCAGGAGTCCTAAGTGTTGAGAAATAGGACTGAGAAATGCTAAGGTAAAGCTGAACTCAGGCTTCACTGCTAGAGCTCAGGCATGGACTTCAGGGAGGTGGTCAGAGGCCCCACCCAGAGCAAGGATGGGCAGAACTGTTCATCCAGCATATCTTCTCTATTGATGCTGTTAACAGGTTACCATGAACTTAGTGCTTAAAACCACACACATTTATTATCTTACAGTTTTGTAGATTAGGCGTCTGACAAGGCTCCAACTGGGCTAAAATCAAAGTTCAGCAGGTCTTAGTACTTTCCCAAGGCTCTAGGGGAGAATCCATTTCCGCAGCCAGAGGCCCCGGAATTCCTTGGCTCATGGCCTGGTCCTTTGTCTTCAAAGCCAGCAATGTTGCATCTCCCTCACTGTTCTTTCATAGTCACATCTCTTTTTGATCACAGCCAGGAGATGCTCTCTTTCAAGGACACTTATAATTGGATTGGGCCCACCTGGATAAGCCAGGATCCTCTCCCCTTCTCCAGGCTCCTAACTTAATCACATCTGCAAAGTCCTTTACCACACAAGGCCACATATTCACAGCTTCCAGACATGATGATTCGGGTATCTTGAGGGGCCATTATCTGCCTATTGCACTTCCCAAATGAGTAAGAATTCAGATTGTTAGGATTGTGATTTTGGTAAAAATCTAAAAGAAATTGCATCAAAAATGTATTTCCTAGCAAAGGCATAAAATGTATAATGGACTTTAGGGACTCGGGGAAAAGGGTAGGAAATGAGTGAGGGACAAAAGACTACACACTGGGTACAGGTCACACTGCTCACATGGTGGGTGCACCAAAATCTCAGAAATCACAGTAAAGAACTTATCCATGCAACCAACCACCACCTGTTCCCCCAAAACTATTGAATAAAAATAAAATAAAGTAATGGTGGGTCTTTTCTTAAAAAAATTTCTTCCTGATATGGCTCTGCTTTTTTAGAGGGTTGAAAGGGACTGAGAGAAAGAATCTCAATGTGTCTCCAGAAAGCGAAAATGGGCTGCATGTGTCCATGTCTGTCTCTGCATGTGTGCACCCCAGGATGGTCAGTGTGTCCCCTTTTGCCACTTTGTCTCCATGCTTGGCTTGTGGTTGGGTCTCCAGCATGCTTACCTTTTCTTTTCATTGAGGATAAGATGACATGTGCACTTGGACATGGAGACATTTTCTACTTAGAAAAAGAGGAAAGGGTGCAAGTTGTCACACGAGGCTCTGTCTTCACAGGCAAATGTGCACCCCACTCCTCATGGTTGATGGCAGAAAATAACCAGCAAGTAGGGACGTAGCCTCATAGCCTCCATTTTCCTCAATTTGATGCCAAGTGCTGGCTTCAAGAAACTATCTTATATAATGTGATCTCTTTCACCTGAATGTTAGATTCAACTCTCGACAGGTGGCATTCATGACAACAGTTATTTATTGATCTTACATACACTGTGGTCAGGGTACTGGGAGTTCATGGGTTTATTTATTTACGTCTTTGTGCAGCATGTTTTACACAGACTCCACAAACATTTCATTAGGTCCTTTCGACCTGTCAAAAGAAGTGTAACAAGTATAAATGTCATCTCTATTTTGCAGATGAAAAACTGGAGGCTAATTGAAGGTAAGGGTCACTCAGGGTTACAGTGTAATCAGTGATATTGTCAGGCATAAAATGCACGTCTTGTAGTGCCGAATCCCAAGCAAAATAATGGTCTCCAAAGGCATACTCATCCTAATTTTTAGCACCTGGTAATATGTTAGCTTACATGGTAGAAGAAAATTTTGCAGATCAAGATAAGAACCTTGAGGTCAGGAGAGTATTAATGTCATCACAGACGTACTTATAGGAAAGAAGTAAGAGGGTCAGAGTGGCTGGAGAAGGACACATGGCAATAGAATTCGAGACACAGTGATGGGATACCATGAGCCAAGGCACATGGACACCCTCTAGAAGCTGGGAAAGGCAAGGAAATGGATTGTCTCCTCAAGCTTCCAGAAGGAACCCAATCTTGCTAACGTGTTGATTTTAGCCCAGTGAAACCCATTTTGGACTTCCACCTCCAGAACTGCAAGATAACAAGCCACTAATTTTGTGGTAATTTTTAACAGCAGTAATAGGAAATGAACACACCCACTATACCTAACCCTGACGTACCTCTAGCCCAGATCTTACCACAAAGCCCTAGATCCACAGACCAAACTGCCCAGTCCATCATGGAAGACTTCAAGGGGATCACACCCAACACACCTAAAACCTAAGTCCTTTCATCCTTCCCCCTCCAAACCTACCGCCTTACCTGTATTCCCCTTCATTGTGAAGACTATACACCTGTGTGTTCACCAGATCAATTAGCTCATCCAAACTCTCCTTTTACTCACCCTCCACATGAATATATTATATATACATAATACATTTTCTACTTCTTTACAAATAATACTTGCTCAATGATGATTCTCGTCTCTTAATTTCAAGGCCTCACAGCTTTCCCATTTATATCATATATTCTTCTTTCATATCGTACATTGACTCAGGTTTAAGATGCCATGGCCAGCTGATCAATCCTCCATACTGCTTGCAAAATGATATTTCAGATGCATTACTTTCAGGTAAAGATCAAACCAGTTTCCCTGTTTAGCACATGGATCCAGCATCTGCTTCTCCAACCATCTGTGCAGCTCTTTTCAGAGTTTGCCGCATCTAATTAAAGCATTATTAATCAAAGCTTATTCTTGCTCCGACTGGATTTGCCATTCTCTGCCTAACGAGTATTTCCAAATATTTTGTCACAGCAGCACATGACTGGTCAACTGCCAGAGGTGAAGGGTCATGACGATGGGACATTAAGGCCACTCCTAAAGGACCTGACATTTTCAGTGGGGGCAGGTGGCTGTACCATCAGTAATGAGTGGGTATCACTGCCTTCAGTGTCCAAGAGAGTGTTCAAGCAAGGCCTCCAGAGCCTGCTGTCAGTCACACTGCCCTTAACTCCATCCAGTCCTCCCTCCCTCTTTAACTTTGTAGCAGCTGCTCTTTTCTACATAAGGCCCATCTTTCTCTGTCCTTCTCTTTCCTCTCCTCCTTCTTTTCTCAGTCCCTTCTCAACTATCATTTTATCATTGTCTTGTTTCTCTCTAATATTTGCAACATATTTTCCCAAAATTTTAAAATAGCTTTTAAATGAATATTCGTGTTGAATTTTTAGACAACAAACATCTAGAATAAAATCCCTCGATTCTCCTTTTCTGCCAGCCTACCCTCTCTTTCCCTTTGCACCAAATTTCTCCTGAGTGTTCATACTCAGTGCCTCCAGCTCCTCCCCCCATGTGCACTCCTCTGCCATCTGCAATCTCACTTGCTTCCACCAGGCCAATGAAACCACACTGGTAAGCTTCACTTTCCTTGTTTCAAAGGTCATCTTCTTTGTGCTTTTATAAAATGGCAGCACAGTTGACCACGTCCTCCTTTGAGTAAGCCTCTCTTATTGTGGCATCTGTGATTTATGCTACCCTGGTTTTCCTCCTGACACTCTGGACATATCTTCCCAGGCTCATTATTTACCCATCTACTAAATAGTGGATTTTCCCAATAATAGACCCATGAACCTCTTGGCTTCTCATCCTACTCTACTTTCTTGGTCAATCATACTCACATTCATAGCTGCAGTTTTCATCTTAATGTAAATGAACCGTAATGCTATATTTAAATTCAGATAATCTACAAGCTCAAAATCCAGGGGGTCAGCCAATTAGCTATCATTCTCTGCCAACTTGGATAGCTAAAATTTACCCCAAACCAAACTTATGATAACCATCCTCCATTGCTACTAAAACCCTGTTCTCTAGTGTTCTACATCCTAACAAATATTACCACCAATTATCCAGCCATGCAAACCAGCAATCTCTTCATCTCCCTTCATGCCCCTTCACAGCAAATCCATTACCTATTCCAACTGTTTTATTTTTGGAGTCCTATATCCAGACCACCCTTATTTCCATCTCCAACCACCTATGGGGGACAGATAGGACGAACTATGCCCACTCAGTCTTTTCTGAATTCCTGACCCACAGAATGCATGGACAGAAAACTGGTGCTGCTTTGTGCTACCAGAGAGTTGAGTGCTTTATGATGCAACTCACCCACGAGCATTGATTATCCCCTTTCAAATGCATTATCCACATTGCTGTCAGAGGTACCTCTGAAATGCAAATCTGGCCAAGTCACTCCCTGCGCCCACCTCTGTGTAACCACCCACCCAATAGGTTCTTTCTGTCCACTGCACAAACCAAATCAACTCACCAAGACCATGGCATTGCAGTAAAGAAAGTTTTAACTGATGCAAGTCCAGCCATGCCACACTGGAGACGGAGTCATTCCTCAAATCGATCTCTCTGCAGGCTTGGAGGTTAGGGGTTTTTCAAAGACAGTTTGGAGGGCAGGGGGCTAAGGTAGGAGGCATGCTGAATTGTTAGGTCAGAGATGAACTTCTAGGGAATTGAAGCTGTCCTCTTGTGCTGAGTCAGTTCCTGGGTGGAGATGACAGGACTGGTTGGTGGGTCCAGGTGGGGCCATCTGATTGTCAGAAATGCAAAAAACCTGAAAAGACATCTCAAAAGGCCAATCTTAGGTTCTATGATAGTAATGTTATCTGCAAGAGTGATTGGAGGAGTTGCAAGTGTTATTACCCTGGAAAAATGGCCGGTAATTATTTAGAACTCAAGACCCTCTCATCCTCCTTACTTGATGGTCTTTCATTAGTTTTACAAGAGCAGTTTAGGTTTGGGGAAGAGTTATTATCATTTAAACCATAAAACAAGCTTTTCCCAAAGTGAGCTTGGCCCACGCCCAGAAATGCGCAAAGACAGCCAGCCTGTGAGGTTAGAGGCAAGATGGAGTCTGCTACATCAGATTCATCTTTCTGTTATACTTTTCCAAAGGTGGTTTAATCTGCAATGGAATTAAAAACTCAGATAAACCTATATCCCATACTGTAAGCCACAAGACCTCAAATTGCATGCCCCCTCCAAGTCTCAGGCCCCTTCTATTTAATTGTTTTCTTCTCTGTGTCATTGTTACATGCCATCATTTTTTCCGTGTCATACAACTATCTCAGGGCCTTTGCACGTGCTCCATTTGCCCAACTCCCCTCATTTCAAGCTCTTAGGAATGCTGCTCTCCTTTCTAACACAGCATAGAGTTGTAGTTTTACATTTAATTTGGGGTTTAATTAATTTCCATCTTTCACACTACACCTTTAGTTCTCACAAGAAAGTGTCCATATCAGGGGTTTTTTTTTTTTTTTTTTTTTTGACAACTACAGCTTTACACAGTATGTGCACAATATAGGTGTTCAAAATATTTTTTGGAAAAAACAGTTCTTTACAATGGCAGGAAACAGCAAAGGTCTGAATTAGGGTCAAAGTAAACCTCTGTGTCCCACGGAGACTTCCTGGAGCATTATTTTACTCTGCATAAATAATCCTTTAGTATTATGACCATGGGGAAACTTCCAGGAGTGGGGCCCTCTGATTATATACTAAAAGTTAAACTTTAACCAGCATTTCCCTCATTGTTTAGCTTTCGTAGTATGGTGATACTCCCTCCTCCTTCTCTCCTTCCTCACTCCACTGAATCCCTTTGTATCAGATATGGTATATTAATTCTCTATTGGGACAAAACAAATTACCTAGCACTCAGCAAAGTCATAATGAATGGTTCTTCATTATCTGTCTGCTTCCGTAAGTCAGGAATCTGGCCATGGCCTAGCTGGATGCCTCTGGCCCAGGGTTTCTCATAAGGGTGCGGTGCAGCTGTCAGACAGAGCCGTCTCTTGGCTGACTTGCATCCAGTAGTCCAGCCTCAGTCCTGAGCCACATGGGCCTCTCTCAGGGCAGCCTCATGACACTGCAGCTGGCTTCCCCAGAAAGAACCACAGACGGAGCCGGTCTTTTATACTCTCATCTCAAAGTGACATCCTGTCACTACTGTCCATCACAATCAAGTCACCAAGGCCAACTCACATTATACAAGATTATACAGGATGCGAAGACCAGGAGGTGAGGACCACTGAGGGCCATTTCAGAAGCTACCTACCACAGGTGCAATTTCAGAATAAGACTCTAATAAAATAAATGAATAAATAAATAAATAAATAAAATTTTTAAAAATTTAAAAAATTTAAAAATTAAAAAAAATTTTAAAAATTAAAAATAAAAAAATAAAAAAAAGAATAAGAATTGAGTTCAGGTTGGTAACATTCATCCAAGATGGGTCAAAAAGAATGGGTAGGAGTATATACTTTTTTCCCATAATTTGAATTAAGCTGAAGAAAAATAAAACATGTCATGACATAATAATGTCAGAGTTTGCTTGAGCCCAGGAGTTGGAGACCAGCCTGGGCAACATAGTGAGACCCCATCTCTACAAAAATTTTTAAAAAGTAAACTGAATGTGGTGGTCCGTGTCTGTAGCCCCAGCTATTTAGGAGGCCAAGGTGGGAGGATCACTTGAGTCAGGGAAGTCAAGGCTGCAGTGAGCTATGATTGCAACACTACACTCCAGCCTGGGCAACAGAGTGAGACCCTGTCTCAAATAATAATAACAATTCTAATGTCAGAGTTTCCTAAGAGAGCGTGATGGTACTTCCTTTTATCACAAGAAGCAAGTTCAAAGTTATATAAACAAGAAAATGCTTTCCCCATATACAACTAAGCTGTGTTTTCCCTGGGAAAAAGTAATGCCCACTTAGAAAAACTGCTTGCTTCTTAGGTAATTAATAAAGAAGTCAGTGGTCAGAAGGTGCTACTTATAGGGAAACTGAGAGCAGAACCCATCTCCCCTCCCCCATTATCACCCCCAGACCTCTCCCACCCAAACAGCAGCCTCATTCTCATGCTAGCAACCCTGAAATCCTGTGTTTATAAGGCTGGAGAGTTTGCACTTAGATGCAACCATGTGGTTGAGCTTCTGCAAACTGAACATGAGCAGGTGATGTGCACGCCTTTCAGGCATGGCTCCTAAAAAGCCATCTATCAGGCTCGGACCTTCAGCAACATGTTTGGAAGTGTCATGCAGACTGAATGCATTAACTTTTATTTTCCGCATTTAGCAAGTTACAATGAGGAAGAAATGAATTTAGGAAAGGATCATTCAGTTTGCAATAGAAAGTCCAGAAATCTAGGTCCTTGAAACATAGAATAAACTATTTTTTCAACTCAAATTTCAAAAGGTAGACTGTAAAATGCACTGAATAAAACAGGCCCATTGTGATTCTTCTGTTATATAAAGCAATTCCACTTTGTGACAAAGACCCAGTGAAGAGCCTCTCATCCTACTCAAGCTCATTGTTTTGGACATCCTCCAGGTAGCTGCTGTTAGTTTGGAAAGAAAGGATGTAGGCCTGAGGAAACAGAAAAATAAAAGAGACCTGAGAATCATGCTTAGGAAACCTATTGATATGTATGATATATAATTCTGCCCCCAAAAAAACATAGCTCAAAGGCCTATTTGGTTCTAGAGGAAATTAAATTTTGAAAAAGGAGCCAAAATGTAAAAAGCATTTGACTGTTGAAGTCTTTGATCATTCACACTTTAAAACACCTCTTAGCCTTCTCAAATTGTACGAGCCGGAATTAGGCTGCAAACCTGAAATTAAAGCAGAAAGGGGCTGTAGGCCCTTGACTTTGGAGAGGGGTGAGTGTGTGTATGTGTGGAGGAAGACTGGAAGCCACAGCTGTAGTTGAACCTGATCTGCTCAACTGCATCTCTTACCACTTTACCGAGTTCACGCTGCGCTTCCCTTGGTATCAGGAGAAGCCCTGTGAACGTGAACAGAGGTTCATGCTTTCCAAGCCCCCATGTGTGAGACGCCATACTTCTTCTTCAGTGACCTGAAAGGACATGTGCTTAGGATCATAGCTCAGTAAAGCACAGGAACCTGGGTCTCTTGAATCCCTGTGTGGAGCAGAGCCTCCCCAGAAACAGGCATATTAATTCTGAGCAAAATATAAACGTGTATTGTCTAACTTCTTGTTACAAGAAAATTATTTATTTTTGCATTGCATTTATTTTTGTCACGGCAGCTGGTGTTGCTTTAATCAAATCAAGTGTCTTCCGCATTGGCCTCAAGCCAACACCACCTTTTCCTCAACTTCCCCTCATAATTCATTGAGGAAAGAGAAGCAGGAACCAACAAGTCAACCCCTTCGCCTCACCAAATATGAACGCATGTTTTAGGGCTAACCACTTGTGAAGTGATGAAAGTGTCCCTCCTCCCATCAGCGCGAACTCCCACCAGTTGTGTTGTGGGTCCTATCTCTAACTGTTGGAGGACTTTTTACTGTAGATGGCCTTTCTGCCTGCATTGTCATCTCTCTCCCTTTATTGTATCATTTCTCTCAGCAGAGAAATGTTATCCATTTGTTATTTCCCTGATGAAAAATTGTTTGTTCCCAATTTACAGCAACATTTCTCAAAGGAATTTTCTGCCTCCCTTGTATCCACTCTATTGTTTCACTTTAAGAAAAAAAAAAAAATATATATATATATATATATATATATATGTATACACACACACACACATTACTAGTGAGCATGATAGCTGGTACAACAATGTTGAAAATAACTGACACCAAACATATGCACACCCGATAATCCAGAAATTCCATTTTTAAGCACATATCTAAGAGAAATGTATACATGTGTGCACCAAAAGATGTATACAAAAATTTTCCCAGTAGCCAAAATCTGGAAGCAGCACATGCCTTTGAGAATAAGTGAATGAATAGGTTGTGAAATATTTATGTAAAGAAATAGCACTCAGCACTGAAAATTAATGAATACTGTTATGAGGAAGAGCAGGGATGAGTCTCACAGCCATAACGTTAAGTGACAGAAGCCCGATGTAAAAGACTATACATCCTGACTCTATTTCCATTTATACATTGTTCAAAATTAGGCAAATCAAATTTCTGGCATTGCAGAGCAGGAGGAAGGGGTCATGATTAGAACGAGTAAGATGAAGGCTTCTGGAGTCTAAAAATGTTCTATTTCTTGATCTGGTTGTAACCAGTTGGGTTAATTTTGTGATAATCCATTGAGCAATACATTTAATGAATTGTGTCTGTGTTATAGAGATGTTGTACTTCCACATATCTGACATTTTTTAAAGGTAATAAAATATGATAAATAATGCTGTTGTATCCTTTAAGAATTCTTCCCAGATCCATCTCCCTCACTCCACGCAGACAAGCGCAAATATGAGTTTATTATGCATCCTCCTAATCTATTATGGTATTATGTCTGCATATATATGTAGATATGTATGTTTTTGTCATAAAATAATATACATAACTAACACTGTTCTGCAACTTGCTTTTTTATGGATCATGGCTTTTGAGCTCTATGTATTTATCCTTATGCATTTGTATAACTTATTCCTTTTAACTACTCTATCTTATCACATCATAGGAGTATAGCACGTTGTATCTACCCATTCCACTATCGATGGGCATCAGTCCTCTTTCACGCTTTCCCTGCCATGAAAGTAGTTCGACAGTGAGCACACTCCTTTCCGTCTCTCAGTGCTCATAGGAAAGAGGTCAGCTGGCACAGCCAGGTGGGATGAATGAAGAAGGACCAGACTTACAAGCGTGATTCAAATCAAAGAGTTTGATGTGGGGAGGCTATCCTGGATTATCCAGCTGGGCCTGATGTACTCACAAGAGTCCTTGTAGAAAGGACACCTGGGATCAGAGTGATTACTAGGAAATGCAACAACAGAAGAAAAAGCTGTTGTGATGAGAGGAAGGGGTCTCAAGCCAAGGAACGCAGGTGGCCCCTTGCAGCTGAAAGAGGCAGGGAAACGGATTCTTCCCTCGTGGCCTGCAGAGTGCACCGGCCTTGCCGATTTCAGCCCAGTGAAGCTCATTTTGGACTTCTGATCTCCAGAACAGTACAAGAATAAGTTTATATTGTTTTAAGCTACTAAGTTTGTGGCAATTTGTTACAGCAACAATAGAAAACAAATACAGAAGGAGAGAGGAGAATCCAGGCCACCCACACTTCAATCATTAGAATTTCTGCCTCATGATGATAATGAGGTCATGTTACATTTAACTTCACGAGTTTCCTCTACAACTTCAAACAAAATGTGCCCCTTGGCTAATATTTAGAAAGCTGTGTAAACGTTGCCCTGGCTTCTCATAAACACACACATATCAATGATCCCGTTGGGTCGTCAGGTCAGGTCACAGGCCACACCACCTCTGTGTCCCTGCTCTACGTTCCTCTGTGAGGTGTGCTGAAGGCCAGGGAGGTGAGCGTCACCATTCTCAGCTGCTTCCACTCTGGGGTTGATGCTGTTGTTGCTTTGTTGGTTTAAATGGTGTCCATTTTCTGCCCTGTGTCATTTAAATACATGATTCCTTGATCTTATGTTAGAGAGAGGAGAAGAGGCTCTTATGAACTATGTGAAGCTTTCCTGAGGCAAAGCTGCCAGGAGTAATCTGTGGCCTTATTTTTTGTTTCTTATCCTAACATGACCTCCTTGCTCTATTGCTCACATTACTACTTTGAAAGTGATTCTCCAAATATTATATTAACTTGCACTGAACCAGTGCTTTTAAAATTTTATTTATTTTTAGGAAAACAATTTGAAAGTGTTTCTTGTCATACCTATTATTAATCTTTTGAAATACAGCTATTATTTCATTAGGTAGATACTGGAACAAGATATGTGCATAAATAAGGTGGAAGGGAGGAAGAGAGGAGAGACAGAGCAAACACCACTCGCTAGGAAATAGTCTTTCTGAGAAAATCAAACCCGAATCTGGTCTAGCCTCCATACTCAATTACCTAATACAGGAAATGCATAGGACAGAGAAACATATTAAATGATATCCCGGACAATCAGGAAACAATCCAGATTCTCTCATACAGAAATATCAAAAGATACAGTCAATAAAAACTGGAGGAGGAAGCCGCAATGGACATTATTTGGATCCCATTTCAAAGAACCAAACTGTAAGAGAACCACATTTATAAGACAATTTACAATTTGAACACTAGGTGGATGGATGCACAGATACAGATAACAGGAGATGGATAGATAGATAGATGATAGATAGATAGATAGATAGATAGATAATACATAGACAAATAGAAGAGAGAAATAGACAATTAGAGTCCCATGCCTCCCATCCTTCACCCTACTCATTCATAAGTAGACTATAAAGTAGAGCTTGTCAAGCTTTAATGTGCTTATGAATCAATGAGGGATTCCGTTAAAAATCAGATTCTGTGTGAGTAGGTCCAGGGCAGGCCCGAGGTTCTGCATTTCCAATAGGCTCCCAGGTGGTGCTGACACTGCTGGTCTGTGGCCCACACTTTGTACAAGTAGCAAGAGTATACAGAGTAAAAGTTGAGCCAGACTAGGTGATATTGGGCAAATCATTAAACTCCTGAGAATGTTTCCATAATACTAAGTTATAGAGCTGTTGCAAGACCTGAACTCAATCTGGTGCTCAAAGTTCTTGGCCATTAGTTTTGTTATAATTATCTTCTAACTGTCTCTTTTTTCTCTGTTGAGCTGGATTCATTGGCTGTCTTAATGCGATTGCGTAAGTTTATATATTATGTATATCTTTTTCATTTAAATAGTATGAGCATTTTCCCACACAGTTAAAAATTCCTGATAAAAGTATTATTGTCATTATTATTAAAAATAGTAGTAGTCACATCTGCATATGTTTTTAAAAACACATAGGTTAAAAAAGGACCCAAATAAAAAAGAGGTAGCCTCTTTCCTGCCATCCACAGCCTCTGTCTCCAGAGACAACCACTATCAACATTTTCCATCTTCAGTTTTTTGGTGTTGATCCCTATAACTTGATAAAATACAATATCCACATTCTGTTATTTCTCATTTAAACTTCAGACAGGGCTATTATGAAGGATAAGACATGTGGCATATAAATAAATCAAGTCACTATTTTGAAAACTGGTAAATAAAGGGGAAAAATCCTGCATTTCCTATATAGAGTCTACCACTGACTAGCCAAAGAGTAGATGAGTCAGAGTTTCTCCTTACATGTATATTCCAGCTAATGACTGAGAAGGGAAGAATAAATTAGAATGGTACCATTTAATAATCCTAATAATTATTTAGACATTAAACATCAGAGCAGCCAATATCACAAAAGAAGACAGAGAGTATGTGCCTTCTGATGGAAAAGTCCATCAGCAACTGTAAAGTAGACTGTCAAAATAAATAATCTGAATCTTTTCGAGTCTCTAGATCTAACTACAATTTATAAGTAGAGAGGATAAAAGAAAATGTTAAATTTGACACCACCTGAAGACAATAATCAGAATCCAGAATGTGGGAAGGTATTGAACAAATGAGCAGATTTGTTCAACAACAAATTAGAAGGGGGAGAAAATGAGAAAGAGATGAAAGCTACAAAATATGTAAGGGGCCTATCATCAAGACCAGTGGGTGCATTTTATCTGGATCCTGACTCAAACACGGTGAGAAAAATCTAGATAATGACATTTATAAAAGAATAGAAAATGTGAACACCAATTGAATTTTAATCATATTAATAAATTATTGTTCATTTTTTGTTGTGATCATATTATTTTCACTATGTTTTTAGTCATCCTTATCTTTAAATTTATGTTCTGAAGTAGTTATAGATGCAATGACATGATACCTTGAATTTGCTTTGAAATAATACAGGGTAGGAGAAATGGGTGGGAATATGGATGAAGTAAGATTGGCTATGAATTGATAATTTTTGAAGGTGGGTGATGGGTATATGAAGGCTTTCTCTTTTATATGTTTAAATTTTTCTGTATTAAGAATTTTTAAAGTTTTAAAGAAAGTATATCTAAATGTTAACAATTTTTAAATCTAAGTGGTAGGTAATAGTGTTTATCAAAATACTTTTTTTGTATTTTCCTTTTTGAAATATATATAATTAATAATAAGCAATAAAATAATAAAACAAAAGAAATAATAACCAAAAAGAAATTTAGCTTTTCTACTACTTCATCCTTTCTATTCTTCCCAGACACCCTCAATTTTTGTATGGTAATATTATTCTTATTTTTAATGTTTCTTCTGAGTGGATTTATGAATTTAAAATTGTATTCAATTTAATCCTGGAGTAGAATACAGAATCTGACTCCCCAAAATCTAAGTCTATCACAAATGTGTGAGGAAATGTCACTGGAGGGGAATGGGGGAAAAGTGTTAACCTAAATAACTTTGGGGGAAAAAAATGGAGTCTGTAAGACTAAAGGTTAAAAAAACAACAACAACAACAACAAAAAACCACTGTGCATGACACTGTACTGTGGCTGATAAAGTTTTTTCTCACTGGGGTACAGATTATCAATGCTGATACTACTATACATGTGTGCTGGAATGGGACAATTAAGTAAATGGATGGAAGACAACTGGAGCCAGGTTGCTCACAATTTGGGGCCATGAGTTACAGATAAGTAAGAGAAGGAGGCTAAAATGATGTTTCATTGATAATGGATTAGAGTTGTGGACATAGCATAAATTCATGTTCTACCTAACGTAAATACAGATGGTTACACATAGAAATATTCATAGATGTGTATATAGAGATTGGATCATACACACATATGTATTTCCTTGCTTTGTCAGCTGAGAGAGCCCAGAAGCAACAAACTGCAGTAGCAGTGAATACATATAGTGCCCAGATCTTGGTTTCTAATACCATTCTCAATAAAAGACACCAGGGATACTTGGAGAAATGGCTGATCCTACGACTAGGACAGAAAATATACAAGACAAGCCTGGAGCATCTTGTAGCGCCAACAAGTAAGAAAGTGCTCAAAAACAAAACAAAATGACAGGAGTATATCCATGAATATTAGAGTCAACTGAAAGCTCCCAGTGGCCAAAACTGGAACAATTTGAGCAAAAATAAGTAAATAAGTGATGTCGGCTTATAGCAAAATGTAAAAAATAAATATCCACATGTCCTTTCCAATATGAATAAATGAGAGGATAATAAATAAATAAATGCAGAATAGATAAATACTCCATGCAGAAGAATTCCAAATAATGTATATAGATAAGCCACCTCCAGGGTCATAAAGCATTACTCTGCATTTAAGTGTGGGCAGCATACAGTGACTCCCTTCCAAAGGGTACAATATGGAAAATGGAGGAAAAAAAACACGTAACTTTAGAGTGGAGAAACCTCACAAACACTACTCAGCCAAGTGTTCAAAGTTAATATCAATAGTGATGTCGTGTTTATAATATGTACCCTTGAGATAATGCTTATTAAAATTTTTATTTAAAAATTGTATGTATATAGATACACATATACAGTATATATAGCTATATTTACTGACATTAGCTTTCTAATGTGATTAAATCATTTTCTTCTAGCATATTGGACTCTTTGCTTCCTTTTCTCTCTCCTGCCATCCTAATTTTTGTTGGTTTTATTGTTTACTATGTTTTAAAGTTTCCAATGTGTACATTCCATTTTGAAACTATACTTATTTCTTTAAAACTTTGGTTTGCTATAGATTGGTTATAAGAATGAAAAACTAAAACATGGCAACCACAATATTAACACTCTAGAAATATTTATGTAGAACTACATAGTATGGTTTGAGGGATATGAAACAATGTTTTGTCTCTTTCCTAATTAAAATAAATCCTTTTAAAAAATTCTTTTTAGCTTTATTTCACTTCTTCCTTAACTGAATCTTCTACATTGTTATATTGTTTATATCGTCTCTCTTTTTTTACCTTACTGCTGTCTTAACAATTTTTAATTTTTAATTCATGCAAGGTTCACAGTATTTCATACTTTCCTGAGTAGACACAGACCTGTGGGAAACCTGCGCATCGTAAGGCATTTTCTCCTTCACAGAGTTGCATCCTGTTTTCTCACACTGTAACACTTTAATGTCCAGGCAATTGTTGGTAATTTTCACTTCAATTAAAAATGAATTAGAAAGTAAGCTTAGCTCTAGCACATATAACCAATGAAAATACGACCAGGCAAGGAAGTGAGTGCTCCCTCAGGCACTGACCCAACTCACAAGCAATGTCACCTTGTCACATTCTTGACACCGAAAATCTGCCTGTGAATCTCAGTCCAACTGTTTATTAGCTACCAAACACCAAGTAGAAACACAGAAGCAAAAACAAAAAGAATAAATTATAGAGACACCACTCAATAAGTTAAAAACACGTCCATGAATCTTAGGACTGGTTAGGAAATAGGAGAGTGAAGCAGGGCATAGGGAATACAGAAAGACCGAGTCATGCTCATCGTTAAAAATAGTTTGGACACTAGGAGACAAAAAGGTGAAAACGACACCTGTGTGTGTTGGTAATAAACTCTGGATCTTATCAACTGCATTACACTGATTTCAGGACTGTACCAATCAATGTATGTTAACCTAGAAAGTATGCATTTCAATGAAAAACGTAAAGGATTTGAAGTCACTATAAGTCTCATCCTATTTCATTTACTATGCATTTTTTTAAAAAATTTGTACTTTCCATAACTTGAAATAAAAGAGTTTGGTTAAAGCCTTGTATTTCCTAGAAATACCACATGTAATGTCAGGTGATTGGGCCTGAGAGTGAATGTGAGGTATCTTCATGAATACTCAGATGTAATGAGGACGCAGAGAGATTGTGACACCTGCCCTTCTGCACCGGATGGATAATTGTACTTTAATTAGAACATATTTTTTTGTATTCCCGGAAGGAACATACACTCTGTAGGAAACAAATTGAATAGTAAGTAATAAAGTTGTAATTAAATTGATAATTGGTGATACCCCACTGTGAGCATTGGACACGATGCTTAGGTTTTCTACGATATTTTCTGTAGAGCCCTCATGGGGTCCAGGGGACTTTTTGCAACATATGAGGCAGTTATTATCATGAAAAGCAAGTCACTTAAGATTCCAGAACATTCTCACATGATGTACCCTTTCGTTTGTTAATTGGACTTTTGCTGTCAGAAGCAATTGTGTGTTATAAGGGAAAGGCTCACTTAGCAGTGTTAAGCTGATTCAAGAAGTTGGTCATGGATTCTGAAGTTCAAGACCCCAGCACAAAATGAAAAATCATTTTGTCTAGACACACAGCTAAGGTGACCCCCTAAACAATAGCCCTGCCAAACCCAGCAGCCCAAGCCTGAGACAATTCTGAAAAGAAGCCAGTTTTCTTTAAGGTGATTATCTTTACTCAACTCTCCTGCCCTTCTTTTCTGCCTCTTTCCTAGAATCTAGAGCATCCACAGAGTCTCCTTCTACCACATTGAGTCTCACAAATTTTCCTCTATCAATCATTTTTAGCTTGGAGTCATTTAAATTGTTTGTGTTCTAGGGATCGTGGTTTTAGGCTCTATTTATTAAAACCAGAGGGTAGAGGGTCTTTCCTGCCACTTTTGTGACTACACCACATGGCCTTTAACTACATTAGCCTGGACTGGGGCAACCAGAACTAAAAGTTCTCCGAATTACAGAGATAAACGGCAGGCTTGTCTTTTCAAAGTTAATAATTGTATACTGAACATCTCAAGTAGTAAAGCACAAAGAGATGCTTTTGCATCTGTACCATTTTCCCCATGTCAAAAATACTGTCAGACCCAAATTGGACTTTCTTTTTTGACAATAAAGACAAAAAAAAACTGTACTGTTTGGAGAAAACACATGTGAACTAAAGACAGATCTACACATTGTAGAATATCCAATCAGTGGACAATTAGCCAGTATCTAATTATCTGTTGCTACATAACCAAGTTCTCCAAAATTGAGTAGATTAAAATATTTATTATCTCCCAGTTTCTACGGGTCCAAAACCCAACCATGACTCGCTCTGGCTCTGGGCTCCTTGGGAAGCTGCAGCCAAGGTGTTGATTGGGGCTGTGGCCATCTCAAGTTCTGTTTCTAAAGTCTCTGGCCTGGTTGTTTACAGGATTAATGCCTTTCAGGCTGTTGGATTAATGGCCTTGGTTTCTCACTTGCTGTTGGCTAGAAGCATCCCTCAGTTCCTTGCCACACGGTCCTCTCTTCAGGACAGTCACCCCAGCAGCCTGGGCTCATCAGTGTGGGCAAGAGAAGAGAGCCATGGAGAGCATCTGAGCAAGACAGAGGTTAGAGACTCCTGCTGCTGCTGTCAGAAGTGGCTTCCTATCATTTTGGCCATATTCTATCAGTCAGAAGCAAGTCACACAATCCAGTCCTCACTCAGGGGTGAGGATCACACAGAGTGTGAGTACTGGGAAGTGGAGATCACTGGGAGCCATTTTAGAGGCTGCCAACTGGAGTTTAACATAAGGAAAAACAGGCACATTATGAAGAAATAAAATTCTTAGGCTGGGTGTGGTGGCTCACACCTTTAATCTCAGTGCTTTGGGCGGCGAAGGTAAGAGGATCACATGAGGCCAGGAATTAGAGACCATCCTGGGCTACATAGGGGAACCCTATCTCCACACACAAAAAAATTAAAAATTAGCCAGGCATGGTGGCACATGCCTAGGAGGCTGAGGTGGGGGGATCCCTTGACCCCAGGAGTATGATGCTATAGTGAGCTACTCTCATAACATTGCACTCCAGCCTGGGTGACAGAGCAACACTCTGTCTCTATAAAGGAAAAAAGAAATAAAATTCTCAAATTGGGTGCCTCAGTTTGTTTTTGCTGCACTAACAAAACAAACAAAGACTGGGTAATTTATAATACATAGAAATGTATTGACTCACAGTTTTGGAAGTTGGAAAGTTCAAGATTGAGGGGCTGGCATCTGGCAAGGGCCTTCACACTATGTCATCTCATGGCTGAGGCAAGAAAGGCCTGAATGCACCCATTTACAATGGCATTAATTCTACCTGTGGGGCTGCACCCCTCTTGACGTAATCACCTTTTAAGGGAATCATCTCTTAATACTATTACAATAGCAATTAAATTTCAACATGAGTTTTGGAGGGAACAAACATTCAAGCCATAGCGTTGAGTAAAAACTTCTTGAAGTTCCTTATGTCAGTGTCCTCCTTACAGACCATCGTCATCCTCAGACTCAATCAAATACAGCAAAACTGACTTCTTTCTTTTCTGTTTCTAATGGAAACTAACCGTGAAGTACTGTTTAAAAGAAGTCAGTCAATGACAAAAGTCAATCATAAACACAGAACATCTTAATATTATGACTCAAAATAACAATACTAATAAAACACTTAACTTTTCAGAATAACAACTTACATCATAAAATGAAATATGCCAGTTGACCAAATATCTCATTAAATTAGAGAAAGGCAAATGGAGTTTTAATGAATTACTGTTTTTATTTTTCTTCTGTAACTATGAAGAAAAATAGTGAGAATACATATAAATATTTTTTAAGTTTAAAAGAATATACACCAAATTGTAAAGAATTGAAGAATGGGATTGGAGAAGATTGGAGATGACATAATCTGTACTATTATAATTTGTAATGGGGTGTATTACTTTTATCATTTGAATACACTTTTACTAAAAAGGCATTTAATACAAGGACATGTAGCTCATAAACCTGTTTATTCATATCTAGTTATTTAACTATGAATTCAATGAGCCTGTAGCCTTCCAGTGTGTGCCATGGTGCTAAAGGTGTTGTGTTAGACGCTCAGTGAAACCAGGACGTCTGCCCCAGGGGGTGTTCACACAGGAGAACGCTCTGGTCTATTGTACTTGGCTGTGTTTGTAAGGGTTGCATCTCTCAAGACTCATAGACACCAAAAAAGTGAAAGATGGAGGCCCTGGGCGGCCGGGTGTGGATCCAGGGGGTTCCTGGGCCAGAGCAGGCAGCACCCAGAGGCCGCAGGTCGTCTGCCTGCATCAGGCCCGTAGGCCGCGGCTCCCCTCCCAGCGCCCTGTCCCCTGCAGTGCCAGAGAGGCTGCCGCCTCTGCCCGGTGGTACTGCATGGGACGGGAAGCTGTGAAGTGGGCCCTGGGGAAGAGCTTGCCTGCTCCTGAGGGAAGTGTTGACAAGATGGCTCTTTCAGGTGGAGCCGGAGGCCGTTGGGTTGCCACGTTTCTAAGGCCACCTCCTGCTGGCACCACTCCAGGCCTACTGCCCACACGGACTGCGGGTCGGAGGGAGTGGGTGCTAGCCGGTGTGCCTGGCTTTTTGGAAAGAGCAGGAAGGAGCGCAATTCCCAGGCAGCTGCTCATTCCAACAGCTTTATACTTAGGTTGGGATTGTTTTTACACCTATGACAAATGACATGGCCAGACACACCACAATGCCTGAACAAACTATAGAGGAGCAGCACCCTGTGGACAGGCTGTGGCCCAGACAGTGGCTGCCAAGCAGATGGAGCCTGCACCAGTGAAGATATGACCAGGCAAGGAAGTGAGTGCTCCCTCAGGCACTGACCCAACTCACAAGCACCCACTCCATTTGGCCAAAGAAGCCCCCATACTCTCCAGGAAACAGATTTCCAGAAGCTGTTGTGCCAATAACGAAGTCTCAAAACCAAACAAAAATAACAAACCAAACCCACACAGAACCACCAACACTGAAGATCATTCTGAGTCTGATTTGCAAACTATGAGTTACAAGGGTCTGAGTCTGCAGAGGCATTCCAGTGACAAGATACCACCTTCATAGCCAGATCCTTAGGTCTCAGCCATCAGGCCAAGGAAAATGCTCCATTCCCCGCGCCTCAGCTTCTGGTTCTGGTTTCAGAGTTCTCTCTGTATTGCAGTGGTTTTAAAGCTAGAGGGGACTTTACCCACTTACTCCTATTCACAGATCTGAATATGGAGTCCAAGAGGGGAAAGTGACAAGTCCCGAGTCAGAGTAGATTCGACAAAACAAGGCAAACAACGACTGATCCCCTAGTATATACCGGGCCTTGGCGAGCTACTGGGGCTATGGAGGTGAAGAGAACAGCTCCTTCTTCAAGGAGCTCCATCTAGAAAGGGAGACAAACTCTTTGCAGGCAGGACCAGGCTTCCCTGCTGCAGAAGGTAAACTTAAAATTGGGGTAATGAGCCCCACCAGGGATGGGCCACCATGCGGCCCTGAGAGGATGGTGTGTGGACTTAGGGCTAGACATGGCTCTGCTTTGATCCCTCAGCTGTGCCGTAGGGCCAGGTGGGACCTGGAGTGGCCTGAGCTAGGGGCTGCCAGGAGCTCTTTTCACTCCTCTAAGGCCCTGCAAAAGTAATACCACTTTCAGTTTGCACAGCGAAATCAGGGACAGAGTTTTCTAACACACGAGATGCCTTCCCTTCCCCCAGCTCAACGGACGATCTACCCTGCTGGTGGGCCCTTATTTCTGTTAGGCACGGAACACTCCACAGGGTTCCAAGTGGTCAGTTGTGGCCCACAGGCCACTAGCAAGTAGAGGCAGTGCTGCAGAGCCCTTGGGAGCCACGGAGGGCCGGCTGCCCACCACAATGCCTGCTCAGCTGCTGCTGGCCCCTCTGTGGGCTGCAGTGATAGTGATGTACAGAATCCTGGGACTAGTGCCAGCGACTCTGTGGATACCCTGGGTGGTCCGGGCATGCACTGCTGTGGTGGCCTTTGTGGTCAGGAGACGACACTCAGTGAGAAGAAGGGAGTAGCCAGCACAAAGGGATTCAGCCCAGGGTGAGGTCCATGAAGAGACCAGAGTCAAGATGCAGCCAGCATCCCAGGCCGGTGCTGGCCTCATGTCACCCAGGCTAGAAGCCAGTCCTTGATCACCCCAAATCCTCTGCTTGAGGGTTCTAAAGGAAATAAGCAGGTCTTCCCATCCCAATAAGATGGTCTTCCCATCTAGGTGAGCTTCTGAAAAGAGCATGAAAAAGCCATCCTCCTGAACTGCCATACGTGACTGATGCAAGGAGTATCCTATACCCTTCACCACACAGTGGAGAAGATCTTTAGGAGCAAAGAATAAATGATCTGAATGACTGCACTGACTGTCAGCAACCTGCAGAGCTGCTCAACCAAGAAACAGTGAGACCGAAGCAACGCTTGCAGTCAAAGAAGGAGAAGACGGAAAGACCAGAGCAGGGCAAGGCAGGCATCAAACAGGCCACAAATGTTGCAGTGAGGTAACTACTGACTTCCCTGGCCCACACCCCGATGAGGGTCCTGCATCTGCTCCAGGGCAGTAGAGACCACATGGAGGATGAGGACTTAGCAGTGGAGGGGAACAGGAAAGCAGAACATGCTGGTTCCCCAGCGTCCCAGTCACAGGTCTCTCTGAAGAGTGTGGATGACGATGGTGACTTAGGTGCATCCTTCAAATGTCCCGAGGGGGACATTGGAACAGCAGACGTGCAATTGTGGGAAGAATTTCCAAGGAGTAAAGAATGCATAACACAGGCCCAAAGTCTGACCAGAGCAGGACTCTCTGCAGGACAAGGGCACAGCCAGGGAGGGAACTCCTGAAGCTGCAGCTGAGGCTTCCCGCTCTGCCTGAACTGCACTGAGAATGCATAATGGGGCCTCAGTGGGAGGACGCCTCCTGCCTGGGCCTCAAGCAAAGACTTCCCAAGGTGCATGGGTACTTGAACTGTGTGTGTCAAGACTCACATCTGCTACAAGAAGATAGCCCAAAACCCGGCCCAGGTAATCAAAGAAAGACACTTGTAGTTTTCAGAAGGTGATCCTCTTCCATGAGAAAAGGGCCCAGGAAGGATGGATGGCAGTCGCATCCCCTCAAGAGCACTCCAGGTGCTCTAGAAAGAAAATTACCCCAACAGGCAGAAGCTGTGAGGCCAAGTTCCAATCTTTCCTGAAAGGTCCTTTGGCTCCCGAAGCTCTGCCCACAGCTGGCAGGGGCCCAGAAGTGCCAAGGGCACCATGGGCTGCCGGGGGCCCCAGGAGCGAGGCAGGTCATGATGGGAGGGCTTGAGTCCAGAGCACCTGCCCATTTGATTCTCTTTTCCCTGTAGCCAGGTCCAGAACGCCCAGAGACACCGCAGAACATTAGCTGGTGCTGCCCCCTTTAAAGCACTTTTGATTGACCTATTGTCAGTTTAGCTACTCTCCATTAGTTGATGCTGAAATTGCTCTTATTGAAGTTTGATAGATAGCATTAGAATTGTACTATTTTAGACACTATTTTTCAGATAAAGATTGTTGAATATTAAAAAATAAAGTAAAGCGAAAGGGCCCTTGTGGTGCTGGAAATCTGATTCCTAAATGTCAAAGTCCTCATTTGTTGCCTCATCACCATGTCCATTTCCCTTTCATTCTTTATCTTTTTTTTTCTCTTTTCACTGTCTTTCTAGTCTACAAAGATAGTTTTATCTACTTTCCACAATCAATATGGCTCAGCATTTACTAAAATGGGTTTCTGAAGGACTAGAGTATTCATTAAATGTTAAAAGTACTCAGTGGTCACACATTTGAGCATCGCTAGCAAGCAAATGTCACCGGTGGCACCATAAGAGAACCTGTAGAAGCAAGATGCTGAGTAGCACTAAGGATCTTTCAAGAGCATGCAGGCCGTATCTCCAGGCCTCTGGTCCACAGAAGGCTTCTCTTAGGGACACAGCACTCTATGAAACTCAAGTGGAAAATGCAACTGCAGTCAATAATTGCCAGTGATTTATGCTAAATACTGCCTCAATTCTTCTCACAATTCATATTTTTCATCTCATAGAATATTTTTTTTTCTTTTCCTAGTCTACACAGTAAGTCCCCACTTTGATGTTCAGTTCAAGTTTTTGTAAAGCCATAAAAACAGCCCCACGAAGTAATAAACCAAAGCACAGATGAGAGAGGAGGAGGATAGCATTGAGAGGGATGTCCCTGTTTGGCCTGGCATCCACACACCGCTGACAGATGTACATGTGTACCTCTCAGCAGGATGGCAGAACATCAGTAGTGTCCCATCACTCTCAGATCTTAGATGACTACAGAGGCCCAGGACTGCCCCATACTGATCCAGGATGCAAGATGTTGCTTGCTAGTATTGAAACCAACAACTTTCCTCTTCGTGTTCCTGTATCATTTCAGATCAAACATATTTTCTTGTTTGTGTGCTAAACATTTCTAGCACAAAGATACTTTCTCATTTCTGTGCTAAATAATACTGGGATCAGGCAAAAATAACATGGCTACTTGCTGTACAAAATAGTTGCTTGACTGATGAAATAGTTAACTATCAATACCAGCCTCTTATAATATCAATACTTTCTTCTGGACCCTTACCTGGCTATGCACACCAATCAAAGTTATTGGTCATAACCTCTGTCCAACTCCAACCAGTTCCTCTTCTGAAATACTGCCTTTAAGTCACCCAGCCCAGTCTGTAAAACTTGATAAAACTCTTTGCCTTACTTCCCCCATCAGAGACATTGTGACTCTCGAGTTGGTGGTTTCCCATACTGCAATAAATCTAACAAAATTAGCTTTGCTTGATCAACAGGAATTTTGAGAGTGATCTGTTTTGGGGAATGGACAGCTGACATTTGAGGACTGTAAACCCTACCATTAATATGACAGCACACAAATATGTCAATACTCACTTTGGTTTAATGGACTGATATATTAAAATGATCTTGAAATTGGTCATTAATATGATATCAGAGGGACCACGAATCCTATATGCCCTACGTTTTTCAAGGCCCTCTCAAGACATGGCAGTCTTAGTCCCTAACTGTCCCTAACTAAGCAAGATTTGGGAAAGAGAGAGTCAAGTACACTGGGCTCTAGATGAGTATGCAAAGACTAGTGACACGAACCACGACCTAGCCCTGCCCAGCCCACCCTCAGCAGGCCATTTTGCACCATCCTTTTAAAATCATCTACAGGAGAAGTGATGATGGGCAGAGGACCCAGGACATTCCACGCAGCCTCCTCAGTTTTAGTAGAATGCTCTTCTCAGTAAAAGGCTCAAGTGGAGAATTAACTTTTACAGCAGCATCTTCCATGAGGAAAAGCAAAAGGCTATTTCTAGTGACCTTAGTTAAGGTGTGAAGGTCCGTGTGTGTACGTGGGTTTGTGTGTCTAGTGACCTTAGTTAAGGTGTGAATGTCTGTGCGTGCGCTTGGGTTTGTCTGTCTAGTGCACAACCACATACACGTGGGGAGCAGATGTCAACAATCTCAACTCATTAAAGTTTTCTGAAGTCACCACAGTGGAGAGGAGACAATTTAATGACCACTGAAGTGATATAGTACTGTGATTACAGCAAGACTGTGCCTGGCTTTGACCACAGCGTAATTTTCTTTATTGAAACCATAAATTTGCTGATCTTTCTCACATAATGGAACATGAATGTATGAGCTTGGAAGCTTTCTAATCATAAAAGAGAATAATTTAAAACAGGTATAATTAATTGATAGTCTGCTATGTGCCATGAAACTTGCAAACATTATCTTAAGTCCTCTAAACTAGTGCTTCTCAGACTTATTGTGCTTGAGAATCCCCTGGGGATCCTGTTAAGGTGCAGATTCTGGCAAAGTAGGTCCAGAGTGGGGCCTGGGAGATTTTGTGGGGCTGGAACTATTCTGTATCCCAATTGTTATAGGGATTACAGGAATCTATGCATGTGTTCAAATTCATAGAACTGTATGCCAAAAAATAAGTCACTACATAATACATTTTGAAAAATAAAATGTAAAGTCACGTACATAAAAAAAGTATCAATCCCTCCTGAAGTAAGGCCCTGAAAAGTTTGTAATATCATTATGTAATAAACCTTCCAAAAAATGTTGAGCACAAATCTAGTCACGAGGAAACAGCCCGAATTGCAAGACATTCTACAAAACAACCAGTCCAGACTCTGCAAAATTGTCAATACTATTGGAGGGAAATAAACAGAAAGGCTGAGAACTGCTCCGATTTAGGAGACTAAATATGGAGACATGACACTGCATGCAACGTGGGATGCTTGATGGGTCTTGTATTGGGGGAAAATCCCGACAGTAAGAGACATTGTTGGCATAAAAGGGGAAATGTGGACATGAACTCTGTGTTAGGTAAAGTATACAGCAACTTTAAATCACCTGAATGTCATCAGTTTACTGTTTGTAAAGGAGAGGTGATTGTTCTTCAATTCATGCCGAAATAGTCAGGGTCAACATGGTGATGTCTACAACTCATGTCCAAATGATCCACAGAGCACACACATGTAGGGAGGGGTTCAAACCCAGCAGGACGTTAATGCAGGGGAACAGCCCATGGGTGTGCATTATACTATTCTTACAGCTAATCAGGAGACCTGACATTTTTCAAAATAAAAGTTGGTATATTCATTTCCTATGACAAGTGTAACACACTACCGCAAACTAAGTGGCTTAAAACAACACATTATCTTACAGTTCTAGAGATCAGTAGTTCAAAATGGGTTTTATGGGCTAAGACTAAGGTGTTGGCAGAGCTGCCCTCCTTCTGGAGGCTCAAGGAGAGATCCATCTTCTCGCAGTTTCCTGCTTCTCCTTGCTTGTCACCACTTCCTCATCACATCTTCTGTTTGTCTATCTCTTCTAACAACCCTGTGTTTACCCTGGGCCTGGCTGGATTATCCAGGATAACCTCTGCATCTTAAGCACAACTGCAAAGTCCCTTTTACAATGTAAACTAACATTCACAGATTCCAGGGATTAGGATGTGGACATTTTTGGGGGCCATTATTCAGTCTACCATGGTTGCCAAGTGAGTTTTCCAGTCCCTGCGAAAATGTTTAAAGGGAGAAATAAGATAATATTTTACATAAAATGAATGTGAAAATACAACTTCAAAATTTGTGAGATGTAGCAAGAGCAGTGTTTAGAAAGACATTTATAAACATAAGGCTTACATTACAAAAGAAGAAAGGCATCAAGTCAATAATAAGCTCCCACCTTATGAAATAGAAAAGTAAGAGAGAAATAAACCCAAATACCCCAGTGAAGAAGAAGGAAGGAATTAATAAAGCTCAAAGCAGAAATCAATGAAAATCAAAACCAGATATAGGGAAAATTAATTGAACCAAACAGTGATCTTTGCAACTCTAAAACTGGTAAATCTCTGGAAGAGCTGATGAGAAAGAGAGAGAGAAGACAAAAATTACCGACACAAGAAGGAAAGAGTGGATATCACTACAGACCCCACAGACATTAAAAGAATGATAACAACATCAACAACCCTACAGATGTAAATTAAACTTAGTCAAAATTGAACAATTCCTCAAAAACACAACTACCAAAAACTTACCCAATATGAAATAAAGTTTTGCCCACTGTGATGTGCAAAGTAGAATGAAGGAAGGAAAATATTTGGCACAAAGAGGCACTGGTAGTAAGAGAATAATGACGTGGCAGGAGGCTGAGTTACAGTGAGAAGGGAATGATGGTGCAGAAACTCATGTGCACAGTGTGGCACATCAAGATATCAACCAATAAATATTTATGAACATGGATTCAAAGTGTGGTCCTAAGACAAAAAGAAAATTTTTATCTAAACATAGAGTCTCTTGTGCCTTTTCCTGATTTGTTGCAGCTTTCTAAATTGCCTATATCATGTTAGAGGCATAATTCTTAATTTAGTGAATTCCACCATTCTGGAAAGTAACAGTTTTTAATGCTAAAATAGAGTAGGTCATTTGGGAACCTGTTCAGAATACAGAACAAATTTTAACTTCTTTCTGAGACAAGCATATCAATAAAATTCTGTTATATAATGAAAGCATATCATTTTAATTAGTTAAATATATTAATTTCCATTAAAGATGTCAAATATGCAAGACTATAAAAATAGAATGTAAAAAAAGAATTTGCCATTTTCCAAAGTCAAATGTAAATTATTGTACTTCCTCCTTTCTGTTCTTCAACACTAAAGATAAATAGTAATGCTTTATCTTTGCAGGAATAATACTTTTATTCTCATTTCTCTTTTGTATCTGGGATATATGGTGGTTTTTGGGAAATTTTGCTTCTGTCTCTAGCATTCTTAAAAAGTTATTGAACTCATTTCTCTCTCTTCAGCAGGTTAACAGCCATTTCATGGAGATACACTGTGCTCTGGTATTGAATGAGATGGTACCAACATCCTCAGAAAAACCTTAAACATGAAACTGCACCTGTCTCTCTTGCCCCCCCAACACAGTCTGCACTTTTGAACCAAGCTGTATTGTCAAGTTCACTGGAGTGTTATGATTACCGTTCTTAAAGTATTAAGGTTAGAAACATTTCAAAAGGTTTACAATACATCACATCATGTCCTAAAGTATTTGTAATTATTTGAATCATAGATGTTCTTATTTTAATGTACACTGGGCACAATTTTTATTTCATTTTGAAGCTGAGTCTGTTGGCCAACGGCTAGTGGTTCACCAATAGTTTCAATAATAGTGATTGTTTAACATTTGAATATCTGTTAAATTTTCCATTGTAACTTTTAATATTATTTACATGTGATAGCTGTATTCATGTGGTATTCTAAAATATTATCCATATTCCATTTTAAAAGGACAGGAATTTGAGGCTCCTCAGACGTCTTAATGGAAAAATAGCACCAAATGAGCAGCAGCAATTGAATTAGTTAGCTTCATACTGCCTTTAACGTTTTTAAAAAACATAATTATACATACAAGGGAAGTTGCAAAGAAATATGCCAAGACATTCTGAACACTCTTCACCCAGGCTCCCCCATCTTTTGCAATTATAATACAATACTAAAGCCAACAAGTTGACATTGGTACAATCCTTAGCATTTATTCAGATTTCACAAAGTATACATGCACCACACACATGAGTCTGGGTGTGCGTGTAGCTTTGTACAATGTTATCAACATGTGTAGATTAATGTAACTACCACCACAAACAACGTACTCAATCTGATAGCCACACCAACCCCTCCTCCCCATCTCTAATATCGGGCTGCCACTAATCTATTCTCAATGTCCATGGTTACATTGTGAACGTCACCTAAAAGGAATCACCTCTGTATAACCTTTTGAGATTGGCTTTTATCACTCAGCATAATTTCCTTGAGGTCCATCTCAGCTGTTGTATCATTCATCTGTTTCTTTCTATTGCAGGCTAGTATTTCATGGTATGGATGTACTAGGTTGGTGCAAAGGTAATTGCAATTTTTGCCATCTCAAGTCATGAAAACAGCCATTACTTTTGCAGCAACTCAGTAGCACATTTTATTTAACCATTTATCCCCTGAAGGACGTTTGAGTCATTTTTGGTGTGGGGCTATTACAAATAGGGCTGTTTTGTATGTTTGTGTACAAGTGTCTGCATAAAAGTAAGTTTTCCATTCTTTCAATTCTCTGTGATAAATTCCCAAAAGTGCAATTGCTGAGTCTTAGGGGAAGTCTATTTCATATTCTTTTGCATATAAAAATTTCATATATGTTGCTGGTACCACGTCTTCACAAGGTAAACTCAAAAAGGTGCAATAAAGAAATATCTTTGTTTTAGGATGCAAGTTGGCACTTCCGCATAAGGTCTGAGGTTTTTGTTTGCATCCATAGACTTTACAGAGAGGGTCTTCCCCTCCCTTCTAACAAGTTGTCTGTTAGTGGGAGGACAGGGAAAGAAACAAAGAGGGATGAATTTTCTCCTTGTTGAAATGGGGATTGTTGCATATATGCTTTCAGAAATAAGGCTGAAGAGCCCATCAGTCTCAGCTTGACACACAGAAGATGCTCTCATATTTGGTGAGACTGTAACCCTTCTTTCCTACAGGCAGCCTCAGGTCTGTGGAGGATCCCATTACTCAGTGCATCCTGACTCCATCAGGTCCAATCTGATGGGTTTCCCCTGGGGAAATAAATGAGAATCATCTTTTTGCTCTTATTTTTTTTTAAATGGCTGGAAACAAAGTCTGGATGGCACTTGTCTTTTTAAGCTGGGCTTCCCCAGTGCTCACGGGGGGACCCTGTTTATAGGACCAGAAACTACGGTAATTCTTAGCCTTTACACCCTGGTTAGGCCTCAGTGCCACCGTCTCCCCCGGCACCCTCCTCCATCCCCTCTGACCACAGGAACCCAGACTCGGTCTTCTATTTTTTATTTATTTATTTATTTATTTATTTTGAGAGAGGGTCTCACTTTGTCACCCAGACTGTAGTGCAGTGGCATGAACACAGCTCACTGCAGCCTCAACCTCCCTGGCTCAAGCGATCCTCCCACCTCAGCCTCCTGAGTAGCTGGGACTATAGGCATGCATCACCATGCCCAGCTAAGTTTTGCAATTTTTGAAGAGATGGAGTGTCACTATATTGCCCAGACTCATCTCAAACTCCTGAGCTCAAGCTACCCACCTACCTCTGCCTCTCACAGTGTTGGGATTACAGGGATGAGTCGCCATGCCCAACCAAGACTCAATCTTCTCGCCTTTCATTCATAACACAGGCATCATCCACTCTAACCCTGGGGGTTCCTCCACCTAAACTGTGTGTAGAATGGGACAGATGCCCATAGGCTTCCCATTTCTTAACTAGATCCACAGAATTTGGAGAAGCGAAGATTCCAAGTTCACAAACAACTCCTCTCTATTTTCTCTAGGTTCCTCTGTTGCCTACCTGTTGTTGTTCCTTTTATTATTATTATTTGTATTTACTACTAACTTCTTAGAAATAGAAAGTGAAGATACTCATTTTGAGTGATGTAAAAAGAAAAATTCCTTTTCTAGAAAACTCACAGGTGGTTTTCACTTGCCATTGAAACTTCCTAATTACTATAGCCGAAGCTTGCTTTTCACCTTTGTGGCCATATCATATTTCTCAAGGAGCTCACCAATTTCTATCACATTTGTTGACTACATTCCATTAGAAACTAAAATTAGTAGGGTATTTCCAGTTAGATATTCATGGTGATATCAGTCCACCATGTTATTAATATCTTTCAAACTGGGTGGATTATTTTGGTATTTTGGTGCACCTGTCTACCTGTTTTTTCCACCTGGGTAGAACTTGCGTTTATGAAGAAGTGTGGGTACCATTGCCATGGCTGAGCATGTTTTTGCAGCTTGCAGAGGATGATTGTATGCAATTCAGTGTATCACTAGCACCATTCTCTTTTAAAATCAAGTTTCTTTTTCTCTGTACTTGATTTCTGACTGGTTTCCAGTTCCCATTTTTTATTTGTTTGTTTGTTTTGGAGGTTGCAAGAGGTTGAAATACAAGTATTGTCAAATTTTGCCAGGGTTTCCATGGCTGCTAACTGCCTTCATGTTTTTTCTTGATACTGCATAATAAAGTAGATATGATGTACATAATTTCAAATGCCATCTAATCAAGTTTCCCCATAGAATTAGACAATGTGGAAGTTAAGTGTGTCTCTTTTCATTCAGATGATCTAGAATTCCTTTTCTTAAAAATGGTCCCACCTTCCTCCAACCAATCACCATGGCAACAAGTTCCAATATCTAGAATTCACTCTCCGCCTGGATGCTGCTCCAGTCTTGGATGCACCCTGGGACCTCATTAAAACCACCTACCCTCACCTCACCTTTCCCACCTTAGCTGGTGCTTTTATTAACAGGAAATTAAAATATCTTTCCTCTATCTACCTCATATAGGGATATTTCTGCCTCCAAAATCTTATGCAGTGGGACTTCCTTCAGCAAGCTCTTCTGATGAGACTTTGATTATGATCTTATCTAAACACACAGCCAGTTGGATGTTGCATGAAATTGAACATAATTGAACAAAATAACTGGTGAATGTAGACCAAAATGGCAGGGGTGATTGGCTATGCAGACAGCATCTTCTCCAAATGGTACATGGTCTCATTTTCTACTCTCAGTAGAGAGGTTTTTTGTCCTCCTTTGAAAGCACGTATTCTCAGTAAAAACTATGAATTTTATGAGGATAGAATCCACCAATAGAAGGATTAATTCCAGTTTCCCATTTTATTTTCACTGCTTTTCAATGGAGACCCTGCACACAGCTAGAATGCTGGATTGACAGGTGATCATTAGTGCTATTTCCTTCTTCACTGGCTTCCTCCCTCTAGGAACATTGTGGGACTGTATTTTCTGGCTCCTTTGAGCTTGGGCAAAGACATATGACTAATTCTGGCCAATTACTTATGGACAGAGACAATGTGTGTCATTTCATTCCAGAGAATAAAGGCTACATTAACATCATAGATCCTGTTGGAGGAGTGCCCCAGCTAAGGAATAGAGGAAAAGCAGCAGGACAAGAAATGAAACTTTGTTGTTTTTAGGCACTGATATTTGGGGCTGTTTGTTATCACCGTATAACATAGCCTATGCTGACTGATATGATTAGGAAGTTCAGTTCTTCAGAACTATTTTCAGACTTACTTCCAGAATCATTGTCTGACACTAAGCAGAGTTAGTTACGTTTAATGAGCAGAGGAGAGGCCAGGAGAAGAAATTCATGCAAGTCACATTCAAAGGCAAGAGCAACTCCACATTACAGGGACATGAAGTGGGGCAGCTAAGGCCTAAACCATGCCTGTGGCTCATGGCACTCGTGGGTCCAGTCATCCTCAGCTAAGGTCTCATTTCTTCCTGGAGGATGAGAGAAGGTTGATTCCTATCAGAATTTGAATGGAATATATTCAATTTGACCAAAAAATGGCACAGATACTTCTGAAACAATACCTACTACATTTCCCCCACCTTCCCCTGTTGCTGCTTAATGGAGACTGTCAACCTAGATAGAATGCTGGGATGCTGTCTGATCATTATTTTTTCCACTCGAGTCAATAAATTCTGGTGTTAAATTATATAGCAAAATAGTAAAAATGTACTTCTACTAAGAGACTGAGAAGTTCCTTACTGCCATACATAGGATCAGATTTTCCAGCGTGCTAAACTCTCCTAAACTCTCCTGAGACTTTGCTCTAGATAAGTGAATAGGCTTTTATTTCCTTCTCAGATCACTTATGCCATGCTTTGCTCATACTTCATATAAAATTATGATGAATTAGTCAGGGTTTATAGAGAGACAGAACTAATGGAATATATATATATATATATATATATATATATATGTATATAAAGGGGAGTTTATTAAGTATTAAGTCACATGATCTCAAGGTCCCACAAGATGCCATCTGCAGGCTGAGGAGCAAGGAGAGCCAGTCTGAGTTCCAAAACCGAAGAACTTGAAGTCCGATGTTTGAGAGCAGGAAGCACCTAGCACGGAGAAAGATGTAGGCTGGGCCAGTCTCTCTTTTCACGTTTTTCTGCCCACTTATATTCTAGCCTCGCTGGCAGCTGATTAGATGGTGCCTACCCAGATTAAGGGTGGGTCTGCCTTTCCCAGCCCACTGACTCAAATGTTAATCTCTTTTGGCAACACCCTCACAGACACACCCAGGATCAATACTTTGTATCTTTCAATCCAATCAAGTATTAACTCAGTATTAACCATCACAGATGATAAATTAACGTCCAAGGCCCATGGCACTGGGATACCCCGATTGAGTTGTTTTATTCTCAAAAATATGAGTGACATGTAGTTGCTAATCTCTAAGGCCTCCCCCACCCCTCTACTTCCCTACTTCATCCCTATTCTTGGTAGATGATGGGCTTAACTGAGAGCCTAATCAAAGCAAGAGTTTTAAATTTTCCCAGATTTTCATGTTCTTAGAAAGTTTGTAATGTCAGATAGTGCCTAAGGGAAAATTTGGTGGGGAGACGGAGGGAAGACAGAAGGCATTGACCACAATTGGCCAGGACTGGAGGATCACCTAATGTGGCATCCCACCTTGAAGCTTCCTTGTATCTATGATACCCTTGGAACCAAGGAAAACTAACTCTCTTTATCATGAGTGAGAAAGGGATGGGGCCCAAATGGCATCTGATACACTTTGCAATAATGCTTTTTGCAGTGACTTGCAGACAGCAATATGCTGGAATAATTGAGCTAGCACACAGCATAATCTGTTGTAGCCACCGCACAATTGCAGAATCAGACCCATCGGTGCTGTATTGGACGAAGAGCAGACATGGAAGGAAAAAAATCTATTTCCCACTAGACTAATGATGCTAATTTGATATGAATTGATTGGACGGTTTTACTTGAAGCTTCTGTGGAATTTTGTTTTTGTGTTAAAGTTGCATTAAAACTATCAGCTTAAGTTCAGCAAGCACTGCATTTGGACATATTAAGTAACATTAAGTACACATAGTATAGATCTCCACCCAAGGTTCACAATCTTTTTTTTTTTTTTTCCTGCAAAGTTACCAGTTCATTATTCAAAGTAGAGAAGTGCTGTTTGGGAGGAAATATTGAAGATACTGGGCAGCCGCTGAGGGTAAGGGAATAAGGGGGTGAAGTTCAGAGGCAAGCGCCCTTCTGGGGATGGGGGGGGGCTTCATGAAGAGTTGATGGAGACATTCTGACAAAGGCAGCAGCCCAGCCAGGCTAGGAAATGAGGACGCTTTCCATGAAACAATCTCCTTTAGTTGCCCCAGCTGTTCAATAATGTCTGATATGGAATCAAAACACAGAGTTGTGTCAGGGATGATGTCAACAATGAAGGGACAAGGCAGTGGTGGCCTCTTCCCCTTTCCTACCAGAATACCAATTTCACAAGGTGTGGCAATGTGCCTAGCTCACTGCTGACCCTCTCCCTTCCCATTCCTCTACTAATTAAGGCTACAAAGAGCATCCCTGCGTATAAGATTATTTCTAGTCTTATAAATAGACCAGTAGGTGGGTGGCCCTGTGAGACAGTGCTGGGCAGTGGAGGATGAGTGGAGGTTGTTAGGTGGGGCTTCCAGAAAGCTCCAGAAAGCAGAGGAGTTTGACTTGGCTGGTAGGATCTCTTTTCCCCTTTGCCTTTCCTCCCACTGGCCATATAGAATATGGCATAGCAATTGGTGCTGCTGCAGCCATTTGCAAGTAACCAGGATGGAGAAGCCTAGAGAAATCCCAAGGACCCCTGGATGCTTCCTGAAGACTCCCTTATGACTCAAGAGGAAAACTGTGCTCAAGCCACTGTCATTGGGGGTTTCTTTCAGATGCAACTGAGCACAAGCCTTCAGGAGAAGGGCACCCCTCCTTGTCATGCATCACACTCATCAGGTGCTGCGTCATGGGGAGGACAGGGCCTCTCATAAAGACCTTGGCCCACAGCAAGGTGACCACGAGCCCCTGGCCAGTACCGCAGCAGAGGAGGAAGAAGGTCTGTTGACCTCAGGAGGGGCCACCTGGGTCTCCATCAGGAATAGTGAGCAGGAGCCCACCAAAAACCTCTTTTCAAAGAACTCAGAAGGAAAGGGAACCTTAAAGGAAGGAGTAAAAATAGCTATTTCAAATTACCTATATTTAGCACCAGTTTGAGTTCTGGGTGAAAGAAAGTAACAGCAGATTTTAAAACAGAATGTGAACAGAAACAGTGAAAACGTAACCTAAAGAAGAAAAACTATAGCAAAGTCATTCTAAACTACATTATTTCAATTCTCATTGACTATTAGAAAGCATGATGTTACAATCAGAAAAATAAATAAAGACATAAAGAAATAGTGCGCAGGTTACAATCACGTAAGGTGCTGGATACTATCTGGTGCATCCTGCCTGGGACCAGCTCTCACTGAGTGAATATAATCATGTCTGTTATACCTGAGTGTTTACAATTGACAACACTGGGCCAAGTCTTTTACCTGTGTGTGGTTTCACTTAACCTTAAGAGATATTACCATAATTCCCAGTTAGAGTTGAGGAAACTGGGGTGTGGATCTGCCCCCAGTCATAGCTCTCGATGAATTTGACATTGCTATTTTCTATCTACCTAAAAAAGCTACATCGCTTGCAGCAGAAACAAACAGCCCTACTCTAAAGACACTACATGTGATTGTAAAAAATCTCAATTAGAGGAGTCTTCAATTAATTGAGTGTTCCAAGTAATCTAATTTCCTGGCTTAATTGAGCACTAACCGGAAAAATAATTTCCCATTAAAACACATTGTTTTAAAGTACATAAAACACACTTTCTTGACTTAGTGAACCCGATTTAAACTTTTTTGATAATTAAGTCACTGACGGTGCCTCAGGGTGGCTATACTGACAGTCACTTCTCCCCACTCCGTGCTGTATCCAACTGTTAGTTTTTTTCCATTCTTCTACTAATTAAGGCTACAAAGAGCATCCCTGAGTATAAGATTATTTCTTTTATATTTCACATTAGTTTCAGATATGCCTAAAGTGGATGCCGGGCCAACAGGGTTATATATTTTTTTAATACTTCCAAAAATGTTCCCAAAATGCTGCACAAATTTTTACCACACTGCGTCCAGGTTATAGTTCTTCAAAACTCTTCAAATGTAATTCCTAAGTGTGAATTTAACAATCAACTGGTAACGGACAAGCTGGGAGATTTGGGGAAGGTTCCGGTGAGAGGATGATGATGGAGAGCACTGAACCAGGAGAGGAAGGATATGAAGAGTGACGACATCTCAAAGGGCAGAAGTTACAAGCTTTGTGTATTGCAAGCAACAGTGTGCTGGTAAAAGCTTAACAATCAGTTCTCCAGAGAAGAAAGGGGAAACCCTGATTTGTAGCGTTTTGCCAAGGTGGAAATATTCCTGCTACAGCCCATTTCAAGTCACTGGCTGCATTTGAAAAACTGGACACATTTGGTTTTGTGAGCCAATAGGAACTATCCTCTAGAACACACTGACTGCAAGGGACCAGGGGACCACTGGGAGGGACAGTGAATTGAGCATCCTTGGATGTGGTGTGCTACCATCCTCCACTCGTACTATGCAACAGTCTGGACACTTAAAGGGCCCCTGAACAGAGGTCTGGGGACCTGGATGCCCTATGTGGTCTCTCAACCATGGGACAATTGAACAGACCCCACGGGAAAATGTCATATGCTTGGGGGAAGCAGTGTCCCTAGGCACTAGCAAGTGCTCTCATCTCTTCATAAGGTTGTCACATCTCATTGCCTAGTCACAGTCTTTTATTGGTCATATTAATATAGGCCTACCAAATTAGAAACTCATAAGTCAGAGGAATAATGGCTCATTATGGCTCATTATGAGTGACAGTCAGTGGTTGATTATTTTGGCAGGCAGTTCTGGGCACTATGATTAAAAATGGACCCAGGAAGGGGGAAAGATTTCTCAGTGGACCCTATTTTCAGTGTTTTACCTAATGGTAGCCAAAGAGCATGACATACCCAAAAGCCAGAGGTTAAAATTTCAATGAAAAGGTGGCTGCAAATGGATTCTTACTCTAGTCACTTATTTCATTTGGCTTTATAAAGTGTCTCCTCATGCTCTTTTTTCAGCATTTGGATATGCTTTCAAGTTATTCATAACATGGCATTGCTTTATTTCTCTAAAAATTTGGAAAAATCATAACATATCAGGGAAATGCTGATGATTGAACCATTTCACCTTCTCATGAAATCTTGATGTCCTATCCAAGACAGAGAATGGCAATTTATTAATCATCTTTTTTTATTTTCTATATTTCTGATGCTTTGATATCTGGATGACCCTGGAGGCATCCTATCCAGATTAGCCAACTTTTAAAAGCAGTAAATGATGCCTACGAGCACACCTCGTATATGCAAACCAACCAACCCAGCGCCCACCTCCTCTCCAACCTTCTTCCTCAGGTTCTCACCATCTAGGCCACCATCTTCCTTCCCTAATCACCCCAGAGCCAGGCACCGGATGTCAAGAGATAGCCCTCCTGTCCCAGAGCCTGCTGAAATTATCCAAGCTAGCCAATGCTAAACCTGCTTACCCTGCCTTGCCTCGTCTTTCCGGCAGAAGCCACATGAGAAAGGCTCTTGTGCAGGTTTCACCCCTCCTCTCTCAGCCTCCTCACTGACCCTGGTACTTCCCCATGTAGCCCCACTTGGCATCGCATGCCCCCTCCTCTTAGGAACTGTGAGTAACTGCTGACTTTTCAAAGGAAGCCCTCTCCTGATCTGTTGGTTTCACCATACCTGAATAGTAATAAAACCTACATTTAGAAATAGTCAGTTCCTCTCAATACCCATGTTTCTCTTTTTAATAAAAAATCCCCAACTTCTAGATAAGCATATGGCCTCCAAGATAAAAAAAAAAAAAAAAAAAAAAAAAAGACTGAGCCTTTGGTGATTCTCCCTGGCTATTAGCAGCGGCCACGTGAATCAGGTCAGCTCCTTGCTTACAGTGCTCTCTGAAGTGTTGTGCAGGATGCATGCTTTCTTCTGAGTGCCTCCTCCAGCTACAGAGGATTTGATGGCTGGGGTTCCAGCAGTCATCATGGGCCGTTAGGATGCAGCCCACACTCACATCCTAGAATTGTCTAGGAGGGGGAAGATGATTTACCTAAATAATCTGAATAGCTCATGATTTCGTGGAGCCATGGACTCCTTTTGTGGAACAAATAATGAAAATCTGTTTTTTAAGTAACTATTATTTGAGGTTTTTCTGTTGCACTCAGCTAGACTTCATCACAGATAATGCACTATTCTTAATGGAAGAAAAACCATAACATCTGTCTGTCAAGGTACTCACTGCGTCTCAAAAGTATGTCATTTGATCATGCTACTGATATTATCAATATCAAAAAGAAAACAGTTTTACCCATCTGTAATGTCAAAACCATGGTAAGCGCCTTCCCCTTCAAGGGTCACCATGCTCAGTGCTGAAAATCAGGGTGCTCAATCAATCCTCTGTCCCTCCCCCCATTTTCCTAAACATAGCAGACCACAACACACTGGTGGACATGATTTAATTATGTTCACAACTTTCACTATTTCCTTGAACAAGAAATAATACATCAAGAGCAGGAGACATATTGTGAACCACCAATTGCTCTGCAAAATAAAGCAGCATGTGATTTGGCATTTAAGTAAAATCTTCCCTTTTCATGCCAGTCATCATGAGTCCCCGCTGGACCTGACCCCAGTGTACTTTCTCCAGCCCATATCCTCTATTAAACAATAATTACTAATTAAACAAATAACAATAACAGAACATCTTATATGGCATGGATTCTCTATTGACCACTCACATGTTCCACCAGCATATGACGAGCTGATCCAAGCATGAAACAGAATCAGCTAACAGCCTATTGCTGTGTTCTTCCACATCGTGTGCTTTTAATGTTATGTGATATCTAACAATAAGTAAAGAAATTTTAACCAAAGACCAATTGTTCTTTCTCTCTGAGAAATTTTGCAAAAAACTTTGGGTTTGGTTTTATAGGTCTCTGTTACTTTACTTATGTCTCTTTCTGTTACAAAATATATAACTTTGGGTTATTTTTCTCTTTTAAAAACTTATTTATTTCACACTGCTACAAAATATATAATTTGGGTTCTTTATTGTCTTTTAACAACTCATTTATTTCAAATTTTGCACAGAATTACTTTGCATTCGTTCTGTTAAAAAATAAGATCTTGATTGGTGTACCAATGGTGGCAGAAGTTTAATGAATTGATGAACTTTCATAAAGATCAATGCATTGTCATGAGGAATCCAGACCTAAAATATCACATCTTCAGATATTTTTGTCTTATCTCCTATACACACTATTTTTGGTATGGGAGACATTTAAAACTTTTTTTAATTTTTATTTCAGTAGGTTTTGGGGGAACAGATGGTGTTTGGTTAGATGAATAAGTTCTTTAGTGGTAATTTCTGAAATTCTGGTATACCCATCACCCTAAGCAGTATACACTGTACCCAATGTGTAGTCTTTTATCCCTTAACCTCCTTCTACCCTTTCCCCTGAGTTCCCAAAGTCTACTTTGTCATTCTTATGCTTTTGGGTCCTCATAGCTTAGCTCCCACTTATCAGTGAGAACATACAATGTCTGGTTTTCCATTCTTAAGTTACTTCACGTAGCATAATGGTCTCCAATTCCATCCAAGTTGCTGCAAATGCCATTATTTTGTTCCTTTTTATGACTGAGTAGTATTTCATAGTATATATACACACACACACACACATACACATACCACATTTTCTTTATCAACTAATTGATTGATAAGCATTTGGGCTGGTTCCATATTTTTGCAGTCGCAATTGTGCTGCTATAAACATGCAAGTGCAGGTATCTTTTTTGTAAAATTACTTCTTTTCCTCTGGGTGGATACCCAGGAGTGGGATTGCTAGATCAAATGGTAGATCTACTGTTAGTTCTTTAGGGAATCTCCACACTGTTTTCCACTGTGGTCGTACTAGTTTACATTTTTTTCACTTGGAAAATTATCATACTCACAGACTGACGAATTGACTGCAGGCACAGAAAGCTTCAAGGTGCTTTATGACATTATAAGTTGAGTATTTTGCTCTTATTTTATCTCGACCTTCGTGCTTCACTGAACCATGAGTTAGGAATATAACGGGAAAATGCAATTTAACAAACATAAGAAAGTACATGCAACAAACATGAAAATACACTAGCTGTCATGTCAAATCCCTGTTCGCTTCAGTAGGGATGGCACCAGGTTCAAGAGACCAAAGAGACCTAGAGCCAGCAAATGAGACATAGGATTTTATTTGGGGAATTTTAAATACAGGGACAGTCCAATGGTGGAGGGCTGAACGGGAGAACCACAACCACCAGCAAAAAGCATGCAGTTGATTCAGCACCCTCAGCAACCTCCATCTGACAATCTTCATTTCTCAAATTCTTGCTGTCAGGTTGGACGTTGGTGGCTCATGCCTATAATTCCAGCACTTTGGGAGACTGAGGCCGGTGGATTATTTGAGGTCAGGAGTTCGAGACCAGCTTGGCCAACATGGTGAAACCCCGTCTCTACTAAAAATGCAAACATTGGCCAGGCCTAGTAGCACACGCCTGTAATCCCAGCTACTCAGGAGGCTGAGGCAGGAGAATCTCTTGCACCTGGGAGATGGAGGCTGCAGTAAGCTGAGATTGTACCACTGCACTCCAACCTGAGCAACAGAGTGAGACTCTGTCTCAAAAAAAAAAAAAATGCTTGCTGTCAGGTGAGCCTACCGTATACTAGCCAAGATGAAACGCACAATGTCACTAGAATATCTGCCTCAATGTCATGACAAAGGTCCCACTGTCTCTGCAACTGCTGTTGACAACACCACTGTTAGGAATTCAATGGAATTTTGATAAATGTCAATTAGTTTTATATTTCACATCTTTAAATTTATAAGAAGAAAAAAAACGTCACTACATTTTCTTTGGAAACTGTGCAAATCCTTACAGACTACTCAATTGCCGAATATCTTGAACAATACTGACTCACCAGGCAAAGACAAAAAAGTGTAGAATACCTGAGTACTTTTTATCAGGTTGACTTTGTTGCATAATTTCTGTAGTCTAATTTATTTCTTGCTAACACTAGTCAGCCTACATTTGACAATATTCTTTTTTATAACCTGCTAAAAGGATTGGGAAAAAAACACTTTATGAATTTCTGGCATTTCTTAAATTTCTTGAGAACTTCAACCTCTATTGTACTGTATTTATTTACATTGCACAGATTTTAGCAATTTCTCATTTGAATCTTGGAAGGAAAAGGGTGACAAGAAGGAAATGCTAATCTCTGAGACTATAAAAAGAGGTAACACATTAGTCAAGATGGGTTAGGTTATGCCCAGTAACAAACAACTCCAAAATCTTGAAGGCTTAAAACAACAAAGGTTTATTTCTCCCATAGACTTTAAATCTATCACAGGTCAACAGGGACCTCTGCTCCCATCTCAGCCTTGCCCTCACTCTGAAAAGCAAGTCAGGAGAGCAACCCCTCTCTGGAACACTGCCTGTTCTTTGGGGAGAGGGCAATGAAATGCTGCAGCCTAAAATCAGGGTCCTCCTTCACTCACAACTGCACAGCAGAAATGGTCGGATGTCACCAACAAGAGGGCCAGAAGTGCAATCTTACTCTGTGCCCAGAAGGGGGAAGAATGGGAAGACCCAGAGAACTGCACGGGCGATTCCCAAGGAGAGCAGCCAGGCGGGTTTTGCTGCTCTGTCTAGCAAACGTGCATGGGATACTTACTGGTCCAAAGCATAGTTCAGGTTGTCGAGAGGGTTCAATAATGGACTTGGGTTAAACTTCAAACAAGTCAGAATTATAAAGAAATCACTTCTGTGTAGCAAAATGTCCTACAAGCCAGAAAGGTCAAGAAAGCAAGAATCAAGAAACATTTCAAAGAGAGAGAAAATCCTTTTTTTTTTTTCTTTTTGACTTAAATGAATGGAAAAAGCATAGAGGGGGCCATTTGAGGGCAGCCTTAGTATAGGAAAGATGTTCATATGCAGGGATGGACATGGAGACCGAAAGAAGGGATTTCCAAGCAGAGGAAATAACATAATCAAAGCCGTACATTTTGACACATCCACTCGTAACTGTGTGTTGCCAGTTTCATAGTGACAATGATATATTAAAGCCCATTCTCCAGCCCACTGTGAGTTCCTGATTCTTATGCTAAGATTGCAATGGGGATATTTGAGATATTTTGTAGTATCTAACTTTGGGGGCTGCTTTATTTCTGTTGGGGTGTGTGCATGTCATGTGTGTGTGCGTGTGTGTGCACATGAACACTTGGAGAGGTACTTCTTGAAAGCTAATGTGTACTTTTTATTAAAAGGACTGTAAAAGATATAGTCTTGATTTTTGGCAAGGGCACATAACACATTTCACATCTACTGTGTTGCTCCCTAACAAAGAAACTGCATAACCTTCATCTTACATTCATGGTGAACAGTTCGAGCTCCACTAGATTTTTTTTCTGAGCTCCCCATCTCTCCTTATAGAAGTAAAGTTGGAGTATGGTGGTTTCCTCTGTTTTCCTACATCTAAGCTAACTCTGTGTTTTTTGAGGCAAACTCCGAGGATTTAGAAGAGCAAACAAATAATAGCAACAATAATGATAATTATTATCATTGTGACAATAGAATTTATGTTAAAATGTCTCAGGCAGATGCCTGCCTCTTTGAACCCCTCAATAACTTGTGATAGACTAGGATAGGCAAAGACCCCTTGTAGTGAAGAAAGGTAAATGGAAATTGAAAAGTGAATGAGGACAATTCAGAGATGTGAAAAGATGAAGGCATGAGAGTTCCTGCCCAGATCCGAAGCAGCAACCTTGGCAGGGCAGAGCCAGGGCCGTGGGTTAAAGGAATCCTGTGGATGTGGCCACAGCAGCAGCCACTGGGTGCTGAATGCAAGAAACTGTGGCCACGGACCCCACATTCACAGTATCTGGGGCAACCGCAAATCAGCAAAGCCAAGGCAGAATTGATGGAGGCAAAACCTCCTGACAGGTTCATCTTGCCCTCTGCCCCGGGACAGCCAATTTATCAAGAGAGGGCGATCGCAACAGAGAAAGAGCTTAATACACATAGAGATGGCTAAGCGGTAGACTGGAAGTTTTATTATTCCTCAAATGAGCGTCCCTGAAAATTCAGAGGCTATGGTTTTTAAAAGGTAGTTTGGTGGACAGGGTGCTGGAGAATGGGAAGTGCTCACAGTTGGGTTAGGAACGGCGTTGTAGGGAGTCAAGGCTGTCATCCTCTTGCGCTGTGTCAGTTTCTGGGTGGGGGCCACAAGACCAGATGTGCCAGTTTACCAGTCTGGGTGGTACTAGCTGGTCCATGAGAATGCAGGGTCTGAAAAATACCTTGAACATCAATCTTAGATCACAGTAGAATTGTTATATATAGGAAAAATTGGGGAGGTTAGAAATCTTGTGGTCTTTGGCTGCATGGTTTCTGAGCCATAATAATTTCTAATCTTCCGGCACTTTGGGAGGCTGAGGTGGGTGGATCACCTGAGGTCAGGAGTTCGAGACTGGGCTGGCCAACATAGTGAAACCCTGTCTCTACTAAAAATATGATAATTATCCGGGTGTGGTGGTGCATGCCTATAATCCCAGCTAATCAGTAGGCTGAGTCAGGAGAATTGCTTGAACCTGGGAGTCGGAGGTTGCAGTGAGCCAAGATCGTGCCATTGCACTCCAGCCTGGGCAATAGAGAGAGACTCTGTCTCAAATAATAATAATAATAATTTCTAATCTTGTGGCTAATTTGTTAGTTTTGCTAAAGAGTCTGGTCTCCAGGCAAAGAGAAGTTTGCTCAAGCAGGAGCTATTATTATCTATGTTTCAAAGTTAAACTATAAATTCATCTCAAAGTTAGTTCGGCCTAAGCCCAGGAATAAATAAGGGCAGCTTGGAGGTTAGAAGCAAGATGGAGTCTCTTAGGTCAGATTTCTTTCACTCATAATTTTCCTGTGTCAGATTTTTCTCACCGTCATAATTTTTGCCAAGATGGTTTTCGGGGCACCTGTCTTCAGTATTTGCAGACACTGAAGACGCTTGAGGAGTTGTTAAGAATAGAGAGTGTGCCATGCTTAGATCAGGAGGGCAAGGAGGGGTGGTCCAGATGGTTGCTGGGGCTCAGACCACAACCAGGGACATCACTGCCCACGTAGCCCTGATGGAACTCCCCAGGGTGGAGCAGGTGGGCAGGTGCTCTATACCTGAATTACAATTTTCACTCAATGCTAACCTTGGAAAATGCTGTACATAGAGAAAGCTGAGACCCTCAATACCACTGACTGAAAAAAGTCACTAAAGGAAAACTTGATTTAACAAAGCCTGCTCCCATCTCCATCCCACCCCAAGACTTAGGGAGCTGGCAGGCATTCCCAATTAAACTTGGCTAACAGCAGTGATTCTTATATTCAATTCCATATCAAAATTACCTACTAATACTCAGTTTCTGCGAGGGGTAGGCGGTCTGGGTATCAATAGTTTGCAAAACTCTTTTACCAAGTGATTCTTATGTGCAACAAAACTAAAGAGCAAATAGATTATAGCCTTGCATGTCAAAGTGTGGTCTTGGACCAGAAGCAAGGACATCACCTAGTAGTTGATAGAAATGCAGACTCCCAGGCCCCACTCAGCCCTGCTGCCTCAGAGGCTACAGAATCACAAGACCCTGAAGTGCTTCATTTGCACATTAAAGTTTGATAAGCACCAGAATACGCTTTAATGGTGCCTAATGGGGTCTGCTGATTGTCATTATCTCCATAAATGGGAGCCCTGACTAATGTTGCAATAATGACCTGAAGCTGGGCGGAGGGTTGGAGTGGGGAGGAGCATGCAGACAGCAAGACCAGGAAAGCTGTTGATAAAGAGGCTGGAAGAAGCGGAAGTTTCTGGTGGTTTTTATACTTGGGTAGTTTGATTTTCACATTGCCGCCAACCTTCCTGATAGAATGCTACATAGTCAGCAGATTTTTGTATGTTTCCACTGAAAGCTCAATACATGACCAGCCAGCTCTGTGCTTTGTGCTTATCATGAAATTAATCCTCAGGGCCGCCACCCTGCAGATGTCAATCATTCCCATTTTGCAGAAGCACTAAGAGGGCAAGAACCTACCCAGTGTCACTCAACCATTCCGTCGCAGAGTGACGCTTTTGCTTTTAGTGTTTGATGGATTTTTCCTGCATCATCAAAATTAAGCTTCATTTTACAATCAGTGTGGAAAAAGAGAAATAAAGACAAAACTGAAGCAGTACTCAGCAACAATGCTAGGGCAGAAACTGTCCTCACAGGGTTGACAAGAACAGTATGCCAAGTTCTGGATAGAAATATAGTCATAATTAAGCATTAATCAGGCTGCACTTTGGCCCACTTCCTTGTTGCTAAAAGTCACATAGCACTAAATCCTGACCATTTGTATCTCTTCGTTCCTGTAGATAAGATTTCTGTCATTAAGGTTATAAGATGGTTTAAGAGTTGATTTGCATCCCTATTGTTCCCATAGACAGACCCTCTGACATTAGAATCATAAGGCTTTTGTTTAAGGATCGGTTAAGATTTTTTTCAGGCCCCAAATTCCAGCACCCAATTTGAAGACCCCACAGAAGGATGGGATCAGCATGAAACTGCAGTTTCTTCATCCTTATCCCACAACTTCACCCCTCACTCTTTGACCAATCAATGATTTCCACACTTCATGCTGTGGCCCACTCCAAAACCCTTAAAATCACTAGCCCCACAGTCCTCTGGGAGATGGATTTGAGGTTTCCTCCTGTCTCCTCATTGGGTGACCCTACAATTAAACCTCTTGCTCTACTGCAACTCCATGTCTCAGGCATTGACTTGTCCCAGGCTTAACACCATCATTTTGTCAATGAAAAGAACACTCTATATAAAATTTCTGAATACATTTATTCTGAGCCTAATAGGAGTGGCTAATGACCCTAGACACAACCCCAGGAGATCCTGAGAACATGTACCCAAGGTGATCTGGCTATAGCTTCGTTTTACACATTTTAGCAAGATGTAAGACATCAATCCCTACATGTCAGATGTACATTGGTTTGGTCCAGAAAGGTGGGATAACTCAAAATGGGGGCTTCCAGGTCATAGGTAGATTCCAGAACTTTCTAATTGGCAATTGGTTGAAAGAGTTAGATTATTATCTAAAGACTGGAATCAATAGAAGGGAATGTCTGGATTAAGATAGGGCTTATGGAAACCAAGGTTCCTATTATGCAGAAACAATCAATAGAAGGAAATGCCTCTTACCAGACCCGAACAGTCTATCATTCTTCAGATGTTTTAATGTTAATGCTGGTTAGTTGTGCCTGAATTTCAAGAGGAGGAGGATATAATGAGGCATGTCTGATCCCTACTTCCCATAATGGCCTGAACTAGTTTTTGAGTTAACTTTGGAATGCCCTTGGCCAAGGGGAGTATCCATCAATCAGTTGAGGGGCTTAGAATTTTATTTTTGGTTTACAGTTTAATAGCCTGGGGTTGTGGAGGAAGGCAGGATTTAAAAAAAGAGAAGGGAGTTTGTCTTCACTTCTATTTTGACACAAGTAGGGCCCTGCCCTACTCCTTCCCTCTCACCTTAACCTGTCTGGAGCTTCTGCTTCATTTCTACCCAATGACAGGGAGCATGGGAAAGGTTCACGGGACACCCCAGGGTGAGCTACTGTTGCCTATACTAGTTCTGTGCAGAGCCTGATATCCTTCTATTGTGGAAATAAGCACATAACAGCTGCTGAGAGGTCACCAAGTCAAGGTCATCCTAGACCAGCTAACCCCATAAGACATAGCACCATCTTCCAGCCAGGGTGTCATAACTGTAGCTTTATTGTAATATGTCCCATTATTTCCAGAACATCACTGGCAACTAGAAACTTGTATGCAAGGGTGATTTTTATAACCGCAGAGTAAATAAAATATAATAGAGAATAGACTTGTAACAATAAATACACTTTAAATATAAATATACACATTGATATCCCACGCATATAAAAGTCATGCTCTGCAAGTACTTTGTCTACACACTGTCCTTGTGGGGTACTGAATTCCAGGATGTGTCTTCAAGGATTTACATGTGTCCTATTAGTTGTAGATATTTCCAGAGAACTTATGTAGAAGCAACACATTACAAATTTAGGGGAAAAAAACTAAGTATCACAGAGCAATTTTTAAAATATTTGATACATTTTTGTTCTACAAAGAATGAGCATTTCTTAAATATTACAAACAGTGAAACAAATATACTAGCTTACAGATATGTACAATTTATGACTTTATACTTCAAAAATGCAGGAAGATAAATTATATGTTTTATATACATGTAATTTTAGATAGAATGAACAATTCAATATTGCTCTTGTGTTGGTCTTGCTGCATTGTGTGCATGCCCATGGCTTGTCGCTGGATGGAGGAGGGGCTCGTGGGGACAGAAGGGAAGTCATGGAGCCCCATGCTCATGCCCAGAGCGCCATCCTCAAAGCAATATTTAATTAAATATTAACTGATTCTGGCTGGGTCAAAAACTGCTGTGCCCATATGCAATGTAGGATGTGTTTTCAAGAACCACAGCTACATATTTGGGAATGGAAACATACAAATGCTATAAAAAGATCTGATTCTGTGATACTAACTCCTCAAACCCTGAGTCAATTGGGGAGCTCCTAAAAGATGATTTTGCGATAACCATCGATATCCTCAGTTCAGCTCATAGAAAATGATCTCAAAATGAAGACCCATAATTGAAGCTTCAATAGCCTTCCTAGCCTATAAATTCACAGGCAAAATATGAAGGAAAAAAACGTGTCCTGAATGAAATCAGATTTTCAGTAATTATAAACTTCTCATGCTGATGAAGCCCTAAACACTTAAACATGTAGAAACTGATTTGAAAGGGATAAAAGAAATTCTGACTTACAATCAGTAGAAATCGGATGGTTTATAGGAATGTCTCACATTAAAAGCTTTATTAACACTACAGTCGGTGGTAAATATCACATTCTACTGTTAGCAAAGAACCCACTCAAAATCTATACACCCCATTTTGGCCATGAAGTTCTGTTTCTTCTTCCATTTAACCTATACCCAAATTAAAACTTGATCATCTCTCTCTCAGAATAGAAACAGAAAAAAATGTCGGGACAAGTTGAAAAACAAATGTTCCAGAAAATCCGCCAACTAAAGATCTCATTGCGAATGCTGTGCAACAGCTTTCTAGAACAGAACAATCCTGCTTGAGGAATTTGAAGTGAGGCACGAGACTGGCCCAAATGCTCTGCACCCCCAGCTGGCTCCCAGGCCACTTCTCTGCTTTCTCAGCTCAGCATGAGTGCTCCCCCTGCAAAGTCAGGGCGGTTTTGTTCTAGGAGACCATGGAGTCCAGCAGTTCTCAAAGGCACCTCCCACGCACTAAACACATCCCAAGGGTGAGTTATTGGGAGACCAGAGAGGATGAGATCAGGACAAGGGAACTGAACCAGAAAAGGCTAAAGAAAACTAGGACATATTGAGAGAGCAAGTGCGCATTGGGGGATGGAGATGGCCACATTGCTGCTGCTGCTAACCCTGCACAGGAGGGACAGGAGAAACAGCAGTTGCAGGAGGTGGCACAGTCAAACATCCCCAACTTAAGCCCTGCCTGTGCTGTCACTGCCACCCAACAGCCAGGCAGCCCCTACCCCCCAGGCAGGCCCACGTGGGACTGCAGCTTCTTCTGCCTGCCAGGCGGGTGACAGGAAGATTGCTGAGAGGATGATGCCACAGTTGGGGCCAGTAAATGTTCTGCCAACTGAAACAAACGGGAGATCTAACAGGCACTATCAGTGGGAGTTTTCAGGAAGCCAAGTCCAACCAGGCTCTACCATGGCAGAGCAATTAAGCTGAGTGGGCTCTTCCCAGGGCAGAGCAGCCCGCCTGTCTCCAGCCACCATCCTATCCCCAAGCTAACACAGGAAACCTGAAATGGCTGTAATTTGGCTTGAAAGATTAAAGATGCACACAAAATCATTAGGAGAAAAAGATAATTGTTTCTAGAGTGAATACTGTATCGAACAGCTCTTAGAAGACATGTATAATGGAACATGCAGGAGAATTTACTATTACTTAAATGCATTGTCCAGGAATATATTTCCAATATAGATAGATCATCAAAAACACAGTGAATAACTTCTGTTTCAAAGTATTTCATTAATGTGCAAAGTGTGGCATATACACGTTTGTGACACTACAAAAATGCATGTGCTTCAGGTTGTCTGATGGCCTTTGCTGGCTGCTACCCAGCTGGGTACAGATTGAGTTATTTAAGAGAAGAAAACCACCTTGGAGGAAAAAAACATCTAAAAATACCGAGTTTATTTGCTTATATTTAAAATCTGAGGGCTGAAAGAAGTTATACTTCTCACAGGTCAAAAGAAGAAAATCACATTTCTAAAACCCTCGATGTATAACACACAGGAACATTATTGCGATGTTTTAATACTGTCACGATATCCTCACTTAAAAACTGAAGAACTTCTGACAGAGCCGCACACTATTAGTGCACTTATCCCTGCACATGAAGATAAATACTCTAATAGGTTAAAATGATACTTCCTAACTAGGTCTACGTGAAGTGAACACATGCCCTCAGGGTAGCAAGGCTCCTAACAGGCCAGGTGGGAATTAAGAATGAACACCCTTTGGGGGAGAGGCTGTGGTTTTTAACCACCTTTAAAAATGTGTAAAATGGACCAACTGTGGTCCACTTTGGACCATCTGATCTTCTCACCTCTTCCTGCCCCTCCGCTCCCCCAAAGATGTGATTGGCTTCTGTCTGGGGTTGGTGCGGGTAGCTCTGGGTTAACAGGCTCTCACATGCACGTAGATGACATTTAGTCCTCTCGGTACATGTTGCTTTGTGGGTACCAGTCCTCCCTCCCACCTTCGGGTGTTCATCGCCATCTTCAGAAATTGCCGGCAGCTCTCAGTTCCCGGGGATGCTGAGCGTATTGGTTTTCACTTGCACGCCTGGCAGCTTCTGTGACTCCAGAGGGGTTGGCTTACTGTTGGTGGTGTGGAACGCCCTCTTAAGGACTATAGGGCGCATCTCGATTAAATGCAATGTTTAACACGTGGGCATTGTACATGCTACCCTGACGATGGTGGGTGTCACTTGGGGGGAGTGAGGTGCCGGGGACACACAGCTGCTCCTCCCGCAGGAAGGGCCTTCACATGATCACGCACTTGCCTTTGAGCTTCTCTTTCCTCTTCTGCTGCTTGCTCTTTTTCCCGTCGATCTGGAGACTCACGGTCCTGCGCTTCTCCAGGTTGAGCAGCTCCTGGAAAAGCTCCTTCACGTTATGGTTGAGCTTGGCTGAGGTCTCCATGAAGGCGCACTTCCACGTGCGGGCCAAGGCCTCCGCCTCGCTGCTCTGCACCTCGCGGCTGGGGCTCTCGTCACACTTATTCCCCACCAGCATGATGGGGATGCTCTCCACGTCCCCTTTGATCTCGCAGATTTGTTCGTAGATGGGCTTGAGCTCCTCCAAGGACTGCCGGCTGGTAATGGAGTACACCAGGATGAAGGCGTGCCCTTTGGAGATGGACAGCCGCTGCATGGCCGGGAACTGGTGGCTCCCCGTCGTGTCGGTGATCTGCAATGTGCATATGCTCTTGTCGCAGCTGATCACCTGCCGGTAGGTGTCTTCCACCGTCGGGATGTAGCTCTCCCGGAATGTGCCTTTCACAAACCTCAACACCAGGGAGCTCTTGCCAACACCGCCAGCCCCAAACACGGCCACCCGGTAATCGTTGCTCTGCTCAGGCATGTTGCTGGAGGGTTCCAACTATCAGCCAGGACGCACCTAGCAAAGGAACCAGATGTTTAAGAGAATTAATAATTAAAATATAAAAACGTTAATAAGGATGGCTCTACCCTCTTTTGATAGCTTAAAAATGGGAGGTCATGACATTTATAATAGCTACAATTCTAAATCCAATAAATTTGGTCAATCTGCCGTTTTCAAAAGAACAGACAATCTACTCGGGCTCACTGAAGCCCATCTATTTCTCTTTATTGGACCATGACAATGAGCATCTTTGCTCCCACATAGGCCCTAAGCCCAGGGAAAACATGCAAAGTGAGCCCAAGAGGCAGCACCAAGGAAGGGCAATGAGAAAAGAAATTAACCACCCCCCAAAAAACACAGACACACATATGCACACACACATCACCATCAGCAGCAGCAGCAGCATATCTTTGCTGTTTTACCTGAAGTACTGAGTACCCAATATACTGGTCATCATAGTGTGTGTCTGTGTGTGTGTGTGTGTGTGTGTTTTAACAAATAATGGGAGAGGGAGATGAGTGAGGGAAAAGGATGTTCTTAATATTAATTCAGTGTTTATATTAACTCATGAAATCCTTACCACTCTGCAAAAGTTGGTGCCATTAGCTCTGTTGTACAATGATGAAACTGGAAACGAGGAAGAGATGGGGAATGGAAAGTCTCTGATGTTACACAGCCAGTAAGAGGGAAGGCTAGGATACAACCAAAGCATTGTGGATGTCAACGCCCATCCCGTAGGCTGTCTGTAGACAGAGCTGGTCACAGTGACTTAGGCATTACTCGGGCCAGAGTATAGATTGTCTCCATTAAGCATGAAGAGCTAACTAATAAGCGTGAATAGTCATTTCATTCATCAAAATTAAAATTATTATATAAGCTTTATTTTTAAGAAACATAAGGAATTGGGTATTACCAGGATAGTAGCATAAACTACTTATTAAGGGTCATTAAAAATGAAGAGAATGCAGCAACTCTCCATCATAAACTTCACCCCCAGTCTAATATGTATTTTTATTCAGGGATGTGTAGATGTGCCCTCTTAATTTACAACCTATCAAATTTTTTTCATTCTGTATCTTCTTTGGTAACGAAGGGCATATAACACAAATAAAATAGAGAATTACACAAATTTGGATAAATTTTTAAAACTGACATGTTAATGTGAAGCATGGAATTCATTCATTCTTTTCTGCAAGCAGACATTGTGCTGACTTTTTGCTTTTCTAGTTTTAGGGCAACTGTGGAAAAACAATAAAAAGCTTTACAGAAGAAAATCCGTTTTAGAGTCCAGTAAAAGTATTAAACAGAACTAACAAGGGAAGGAAATGCATGTGTGCAGTGAATATGTTCTCCTGACAGACAGAACATCAGGTCAAAGTCTCGGACTGAGGCATCCCACCTTCTCAATTTGCCTTGTGCGTCTGCTTACAGATCTGCTCAGTTCAATACTCTGCTGCTCTTGCATGCACTTTGGAATCCCAAACCCTCCAAGAAACTAAGGAAACATCAGTGCTAACAGAGAATATAAAAGACTATTAGGAAGCTCATTAACACCAAAAGACAGCAGAAGAGTCTGCTTAGGAGTTTGATAAAGTTTAATAAATGCTTATGAGATTATTATGATTAATTCAAGGGTGGAGCATTGTGATAAACTGTTCTACAATTTTTTTTAAAAAACTCAATGGTGTCTTAGTTGGTTTTCTGTCACTATAACAGAATATCACACATGAAATAATTTTAAAAGCAATCTATTTCTTACAGTTCTGGAGGATGGTAAGTCTGATATGAAGAAGCTGGATCTGGTGAGAGCCTTCTGCTGTGGCATAACATAGTGGAGAGCATGGCATGATGAGAGAGAGCAAGCATGTCAGCTAGGGTCCCTCTCCTCGTCTTAGAAGGCCACTGATGCCATGACAGGCATTGCCCAGCCTCCTCATGACCTCGTCTATTCCTAATTACCTCCCCAAAGGCCCCGCTTCCAAATACCATGAACATACACATTTGAGGATTCCATTTCTAACACATGCACTTTTTTTGGTTTTTTGAGACCGAGTCTCTCTCTGTCGCCGAGGCTGGAGCACAGTGGTGCGATCTCAGCTCACTGCAAGCTCCACCTCCTGGGTTCACACCATTCTCCTGCCTCAGCTTCCCGAGTAGCTGGGACTACAGGCGTCTACCACCATGCCCAGCTAATTTTTTTTTTTTTTTTTTTTTTTTTTTTTGAGACGGAGTCTCGCTCTGTCACCCAGGCTGGAGTGCAGTGGCTGGATCTCGGCTCACTGCAAGCTCCAGCTCCCGGGTTTATGCCATTCTCCTGCCTCAGCCTCCTGAGTAGCTGGGACTACAGGCGCCCGCCACCTCGCCTGGCTAGTTTTTTGTATTTTTTTAGTAGAGACGGGGTTTCACCGTGTTAGCCAGGATGGTCTTGATCTCCTGACCTCGTGATCCACCTACCTCAACCTCCCAAAGTGCTGGGATTACAGGCATGAGCCAATGGGCCTGGCCAACACATGCACTTTTAGGGGACACATTTAAACCATAGAAAATGGCCAAAGGAATCTAATCTTAAGCTTCTTTCTACATCCTCAGAATGAAGCTCTCTTTTTGCTTAGAAGGGAGTTTCCTCACTCTGTTTTGCCTTGTATTATGGTTATTTAGCTCCAGACTAGAGCCTAAGCATCTAACTGGAAGAGAACATGTCTTAACAAGTTCTGCATCCCAATATATCTCAAAGATCTCTTGGTTCACAGCACACACACACTCTTTATGAGTTTGCTGAATATGCGGTCAGCTATGTTAAGGTTTCTCCATTATTAAACTGGCAACCAACACACAGGAAGTAAATGCTAAACATAAAATAAAGTATTCATGGCTACAATTATTCAATTACCCAGAGAAATATCCATCGAGCTTCCACTAAACCAGGCTGTAGACAAAGGGCCAGGAAACAACTAAGGAAAAGGACAGACTTAAGGAAGGATCTCTATTCTCATGGAACTCAGAACCAAGTAAAGCAGACATCAAAAGATAACTTCACAAATATGTAATAAACTATATCATAGCAAGTGCTGCAAAAGAGAGGTCTGAAGGAACCTCATGAAATTTGAGATATCAGGAAGAATTTCACTAAGGAGGTGGCATGGAAGCATGAATCTGAAAGATGAACAGGAGTCAGAAAGTTGAAGGGGTATGAAGTTCAATGTGCATTTATGAGATAGGCCTGGGTCAATAACTCCATAGTGATCTTCAACTCACTAACAAAAACCCAAACTGTAGAGAATCACTTGGACCTAGGAGGTGGAGGTGGCAGTGAACTGAGATCGCACCACTGCACTCCAGCCTGGGTGACAGAGCAAGACTCCACCTCAAAAAAAAAAACTTGTAAACTATTTTCTTCCATGTCAGAACCATTCATTTATTTCACAAGCATTTATAAAATGTCTTCTAGATACTGTGCAAACTCAATGCCTACCCGATAGCACTCATAGCATTGGGGGGCTGGGGGACAAGCATAGGAAAGTATACATTATACCCCACTTTGCAGATGCTGTGATCTAGTTATCAACAAAGGCAGGAGAAGAACCCAGTGGGGAATCCAGCTCTGCCTGGGGCCCTCAGGAAACATTTCATAGAGGGCTGGAACTTGCCAGATGGCAAAGTGATGAAAGGCATGTTAGTCAGAAGAAAGAACCTCATAAGAAGGAATAAATGAAGGAAATAGAGCTAATGCTCGTGCCACGGTAGAACAGCTTGTGTAAACTGGCATCCAGGAGTGAATCTGGGGGAGGGAGTGGTGGCACTGACCGTCAATCAAGATAAAAGGCCGAAGAGAGAAGTAGCTTTAGAGAAATGGCAGTAAATAACAAGGAGAAAGGAGCTGTGATTGGGTCAGGTTTATGGGACAAATAGGGGGAGATACCTGGTAGGTGATTGGGGTTTAGTGTGAAAGCTCAGCAGAGAGGTTTCATCTAGTGATAAATATCTGGATACCATTCATATACAAACAGCAGTATAATAAAAATTCTCCAGGGAGAGAGCATGTAGAATGAAAGGAGAATACCACACGCCAAATCTGTTATATGCTATTGGGAGAACTTGGCAAGTTACTTAAACTTTCTGCGTTTGAGTTTTCTCAGCCAGGAAATGGATATAATAATGCCACATTGTTTATGAGACTAGTGTGGGGAGTGAGTAACACAATGCAATCAAGCACTTGAACAGCTCTCAGCACATGGGTTTTTGGTTACATTCAAGAAGGACTATGCAGATAAGGGGTTCATAAAGGAGCAGTATGATGGACAGGGAGAAAAACTCGCAAGAGGGCAACTAGCTATTAAATTCATTCAACAAGATTTCAGAATACAACATTCATATAAAGAACCAACTGTACTTCTATATATTTGTAATGAACAATCTGAAAATGAAATTTAAGAAAATAACTCAATTTACAATAACATCAAAAAGAGTAAGATACTTAGGAATAAATTTAACAAAAGATGCAAAACATATCTGGAAATTACAAACATGGTTGAAAGAAATTGAAGACACAAATAAATAGAAAAATACCCTGTGTCATGTATCAGGGGACTTATACTGCTAAGATAGCAATATTTCCAGGAATCACCTACAGATTCAGTGCAATTCTTAAAAGCATCCCACTAACTACTCTGCAGAAACTGACAAACTGATCCCAAAATTTATATAAAAATTCAAGAGACCCAGAATAGTCAAAACAATGTTGAAAAAATAAAAATGAAAAAGCCGGCAGACCCATACTTCCTGATTTCAAACTCACGTCAAGGATATAATACATCAAAAAATTGTGGTACAGACACAGGATACAGAGATAGATGAACAGAACAGAATTCAGAGTCCAGAAAAAAACCCTCATATTTACAGTCAATTGTTTTTGGACAAGGGTGCCAAGAAAATTCAATTCAAAAGGGAGAAGGAATAGTTTTTCAACAAATGATGCTGAAACAGGTAAAAGAATAAGGGGAGCACCTCTCGCTCACACCATACACAAAATTGACTCAAAATAGATCAAATACCTAAATATAAGAGCTAAAACTATAAAACTCTTAGAAGAAAACATAGTTATAAACTTTGATGACCTTGGAGTAAACAGTGTTTTCTTAGATGTGATACCAAAAGTATGAGAAACAAGATTAAAACTAAGTAAATCTGATTTCATCAAAACTGAAGGACACCATCAAGAAAGAAGTAACCCACAGAATAAGTGAGTATTGTTATAAATCATATATCTGATAAGGGACTAGTTTCAGTATATATAAAGAACTTCTACAATTCAACAACAACAAAACAACTCAATTAGAAATGGGCAAAAGACTTACAAGGATATTTCTTGAAAGAAGATACATGAATATATTGACTATATTTAGTAGTCAGTAAGAAGATATACAAATAGTCAATAGTAAGTCAATAACATGAAAAGATACTCAACATAATAGTCACCAGGAAAATGCAAATCAAAACTGTAACAAGCCTGTAATCCCAGCACTTGGGAGGCTGAGGCAGGTGGATCACAAGGTCAAGAGATCAAGACCATCCTGGCCAACATAGTGAAACCTCGTCTCTAAAAATACAAAAATTAGCTGGGCATGGTGGCGCATGCTTGTAGTCCCAGCTACTTGGGAGGCTGAGGCAAGAGAATTGCTTGAACATGGGAGGGAGAGGTTACAGTGAGCCAAGATCGCACCACTGCACTCCAGCCTAGCGACAGAGTGAGACGCCAACTCCGTCTCAAAAAACAAAACAAAGGCTGGGGACAGTGGCCCATGCCTGTAATCCCAGCACATTCGGAGGTCAAGGTGGGTGGATCACTTGAGATCAGGAGTTCAAGACCAGCCTAGCCAACATGGTGAAACCCTCTCTCTACTGAAAATACAAAAAAAAAAAAAAAAAAATTATCCAGGTGTGGCGGCGGGTGCCTGTAATCCCAGCTACTAGGGAGACTGAGGCGGGAGAATTGCTTGAACCCGGGAGGCGGAGGTTGCAGTGAGCCAATACCACGCCATTGCACTCTAGCCTGGGCGACAAGAGTGAAATTCCGTCTCAAAAACAAAATGAAACAAAAAACTATAAAGTACTACTTCATACCCACTTGGATGGTTATAATCAACAACAACAAAAAACAAACCCAGAAAATAACAAATAAATGTAGGCAAGGATGTAGGAATATTTGAACCCTTGTGCATTGTACATTGCTGGCCAAAATGTAAAATTATACTGCTGTTTGGGAAAAAATTCTAGCAGTTCCTCAAAAGGTTAAACAGAATTATAATATGACCCAGCAATTCCCCTCCTTTGTATATACCCATGATAAATAAAAACACATAGCCACACAAAAATTTATACAAAGATACTCATAGCAATATTAAGCATAATAGCAAAGAAGTGGAAATAGCACAAACGTTTGCAACTAACGAACGGATAAGTAAAACGTGATGTATCCATTCAATGAAATATTATTCATCAAGAAAAAGGAACTGGTACACACTACAACATGGATGAATCCTGAAAATACTATGGTAAGTAAAAGAAGCCAGTAACAAAAGACCACACACACTGTATGGTTCCATTATATGAAACATTCAGAATTGCAAATGTACAGAAAGGGTATTTGTGGTTGCCTAGGGATGGGGTGGGGTAGGCACAGCGGAGAAGCAAGAAATAACTGATAATAGGTACAAGGTTTCTTGAGGGGCACTGAAGTATCCTAGAACAGTGGTAATGGCTATGCTGTAAAACCTTGTGAATGTACTAAAAACTGCTGAAATGTATACTTTAATAGGGGGAACTATATCTCAATAAAGCTTTTACTTAAAAATATACATCAGGAGGGCCAGTAATCCACTGTATATAATCCATTATCTACTGAAAATGATAAACACATACAGAGCATCAGGTCACAGACCCTGGTATGAGAAATAACCTGTTAAAGGTTAACAGACCTCAGCTTTATTCCTACTAGGCAAATAATTGAAATATCCCAAATATTCACGGAAGATGAACAAACCCTGAAATATTCATAGCATGAAAAACAGTACCCTAAATGAACATATTAATACCTTAAGAAAAAGCAGTACAGGTTGGGCATGGTGGCTCGTGCCTGTAATCCCAACACTTTGGGAGGCTGAGGCAGGTGGATCACTCGAGACCAGGAGTTCAAGACCAGCCTGCACAACATGGTGAAACCCGTCTCTAGTAAAAATACAAAAAATTACCCAGGCCTGGTGGTGTGTGCCTGTAATCCCAGTTATTCAGGTGACTGAGGCACGAGAATTGCTTGAACCCAGGAGCAGAGATCACGCCACTGCACTCCAGCCTCTGCGACAGAGTGAGACTCCACCGTCACAAAAAAAAAAAAAAAAAAAAAAAAAAAAAGGGAAAAAGAAAAGAAATTAAAAAAAGAGAAAATACTACAAAAAATGATACATGCAATAACCTCTTTGAACCTGACGGTGGCCTGCTGGGTGTTGGAAATGTTACATATCTTAATGTGGGTGGTGGTGACAGATGTTAACACTGTTGTTATATGGCCAATATCTAGATTATCCTATCTTATTCATTTAAAATTATCGTGAAAATAAAATTTCAAATTTAAAAAATCTGAAAACTCAAAAATCTAATAGGATACATTTTCAGATCCCAGTTAGAGGAATAGGAGTGTTGAGATATGAAGTATGATAGAAATAGAAAGTAAATCTTTGATTTCACAAAGCAGGGGTTAAATAATTTTAATTGAGAACATAGCTGGAAATCTTAAATACTGATACATACTTTATTTTTCTTGTAACAAAAATCAGGATAGTGGAGGAAGGAATGCCATTGTGTTAATTTTGTAGATATATATGGTGCAAAGTCAGTAAGTCAAGACGTGAAGATCTGTTATTCAAACAATAAGTGCCTGATTTAAAATTATAATCGTGGACATCAGAAGATGATGACTGAGAAAATTTTAGTTAAGTGACATTGAGGGGTGTGAAGGGAATAGAAGTTATGTTGCAATAGGCCTGGGAATGATGGAAATGGAAGAGATGGCTAGAAAGACAAGAAATGTAGATTTCTCTTGAAATAAATGTGGAGATGAAGGAAAGGAGAAAGAATGACTAGTAAAAGGTGATGCAGGGTTAGAGCGGTAGGAAAGATTCTGTATAGATCTGGTGATGGATAACTGATGGAGCAAATCTTCAAGGAAGCAGGAGTCACTGGGGTCTAGGATGCACACGGCAGGTCCGTCTTCAAGGAGGGGAGGAAAGAGAGAAGAGAGGGCAGGTGTTAGTTCAGAAGCTCAAATTAAAGCTGCCCAGACCAAGTCAAATCACTCATCTCACAGAGAGCACAGGAGAAAGCCTGGTTGCATTTTAATAATTTTTTATAAAAGTACACTTTAAAACAACAACAAAAAAATAGGCACAATGCATGTATTTGGTTAAAAAAATATAAGGAGATTATAAAATGTTCTTTCATGCATAGCCAGTCCCCTTCATTCAGGAGCAACCCCCACCCCACCCAGTTTCTCTTTTCAGAAATAACAGCTATTTAAAAGATTATAATTTTAAATCAGGCACTTATTGTTTGAATAACAGATCTTTGCATCTTGACTTACTGACTTTGCACCATATATATCTACAAAATTAACACAATGGCATTCCTTCCTCCACTATCCTGATTTTTGTTACAAGAAAAATAAAGTATGTATCAGTATTTAAGATTTCCAGCTATGTTATTTATAGTTTGTTCTAAAATGTATGAGTGTTCTATGCTTTGTCCACAGCCTGTTTCTAAATCCTACCAAAAAGCCGGGTGCAGTGGCTCATGCCTACAATTTCAGCATTTAGGAGCCTGAGACAGGAGGATTGCTTGAGGTCAGGAGTTCGAGATCAGCCTGGGAAACATAGCAAGACACCGTATGTACAAAAAATACAAAAATAAGCTAGGCGTGATAGCGCACACCTCTGATAGTTGCTACTCAGGAGACTGAGGCAGGAGGATCTCTTCAGCCTAGGAACGTGAGGTTGCAGTGAGCTGTGATCATACCACTACACTCCAGCCTGGGCAGCAGAGCAAGACCCTGTCTCAAATAAATAAATACATATATACCCTATCAATAAAGAACATTAATAGGATTCTGTAACTATTTTTCAGTGCAGGAGTAGGTAATAGGACTGGACCCACTAAGAGAGAAGGATAATCTTCTTTCATCAAACTTTGCTAATTGAAGAATCATTTTCTGCCAGTAACATTTGGATCTTACTTTTTTTTTTCTGGAGTTTTTTTTTTCCCTCTAATTCTTAGTTGCCAATTTTGGTATTTCAATTTGTCTCCTTTCAACCATTTCATGTGCTGGTATAAACAAGACTAATAAATTATTTTAGATGACATTAAAATTTCTGAATTCATGGTCTCTCACTTGATTGACAAGAGTCCTGAATGCAGTCCAAGTTCAAATTCTTCCTTCTTCAGACGTTATTTCATTTTTAAGTTTAGCATCCGGGCTTGTTACTGTAAAATCCAAAGCCAGTATGATTATCTTTCCTTTGTAAGAAATTTGTGTTTTTTCCTTACTTTTTGGAAGAGTTAGAGTTTTCTCTTTAACCTTGGAGTTATGAAGATTCACAAGGATCCATTCAGAATTGCTTTTTGAGGGCTGGAGGGGGAGAGAAGGGATAAAAACCCAATTTTTCCCACAGCCTGGGGATATTTTCTTCTACTTTTAAAAATTATAACATTCCAATCCCTGTATCTTTTCTCTTTCTGAAGCTTCTATTAGATGACGGACTGATTGTACCTATTCTCGATTTCTCCAGCATCTTCTATTTTTAATAACCTTTCTTGTCCTCTGATTTTCCCTTTTTCACAGAAGTAGTTTCTTATCTTGGGAAATAAGCTACCATGCAGAATTTCAATGAGAATGCCCACTGTCATTGGTTGTGGCTGTTCTCCTCGCTTATCTGAGCTATCTCTGTCTCTATTTGTTCATGTTAATCCTTCTTTTTCATCTGCTCATTTCCCCACATGTCTGCTGGTCTCTGGTTTTCCATTTGATTTATGAAAGAATCATCACGTCGGCTGGGAGAGGTAGCTGGAGTGTGCGTACTCTTGAAGATGTGCAATTCTGTTTATCCACAGCCCATCCCCTGAATGGGAAGGCTGGGGTGACTTGATACACACCCCTGTTATTTTCCTTTTCTTGAACTTGGTTGAACTAAACTGCCTCAACACTCCCTTATACTCTGAAAAAGCTTATACATAGACAGATAGAGGAAGGAAAGGATTAAGAAAAGAAAAAAAAAAACCATCCCAAAGTGCATAAAATATAAAAATACATGTCAAGAATTCAAAATGAGACCTCCTAGGCAGTGAAAATCATTATTAGGCCTATAGGGCCTAGATTGAGGGAAAATGCATTTTGATTACTGAGTGACACAAGTTTCCCATTCAGGAATATTTTAGAAGAAACTTGAATTCATGGGAATGAGACAGAAGCATGATCTCAGGCAAAAGAAACCCACAGCCTTTATCTGTATTTTACTCTAAATTAATTCTGCTTCAAAACACAGTCATGGAGCTGGGCATGGTGAAACACACCAGTAACTCCAGCTACTTGGGAGGCTGAGGCAGGAGGAGCAGGAGGATCGCTTGAACCCAGGTGTTCAAGACCAACCTGGGTGATGCAATGAGACCCTGTCTAAACAAACAGCCAAAACTAGAGGGAAAATTATAGATTGGAAGAATTCCGATCTTTGAGAGCAAATGTTTGAAAAAGGTTGATAATTTAGTGTACTATTGTGCCCTAAATGTTCTATCTACAGCCTAAGCTAAAAGGTTTATGAAGCTAAAAGGTTTATACAGATTGTCTCTGCTCCGTTACTGACTTGGTTTCCACAAAATGTTATTACCTTTAAACAAACCCTGTATTTGAAGTTTGTACATGAGAGCCCCTTAAAACTCTTAGTAATACAAGGTGAATAATGGTCATTAAGAAACAAAAATCAACAAAATGTAAATTCTTTAGGTAGAAAAGTGTACTTTTATATATTTTTAGAATCTTGATTTAAATAAATGTTTATATCCCTTCTTAGCTGAATCTAAAAAATGATAGATTTGTTAGTGGGAAATGTTTGATCATAAAAGAGACTTAAACATCCATGGCTCAACTTTATCTAAAAAAGCAGAATGCTTTTCCAAGAATCTTGTGTTGTAGTGTTATAAAGACATCTTTCCTGGCAGTGGGGCAGGTATGGAAGCAAGAGACACATCCGGAGGGTCTCAGCTGCTCATTTCAAGATGCATACTATCTGCAAGAATGAAGTCAGTGGATATAAATGGGACACTTCTTGGAATGGCGGGGATAGCATAAATTATTTTTAAGGTTTCATATCCAAGAGGCCAATAAGCCCACAGCTTAAGTATACAAATAAGATTCACTTATATTTGTGTAGAACAATTTCATTTGGGGAATATACGATGGCAAAAAATTCCAAAGAGCCAAATAAAACATACTTAATGGCACTTTTTTTTTTTTTTTTTGAGATGGAGTCTCACTCTGTTGCCAGGCTGGAGTGCAATGGCACGATGTAGGCTCTTTGCAACCTCCTCCGCCTCCAAGGTTCAAGCGAATCTCCTGCCTCAGTCTCCCAAGTAGCTGGGACTATAGGCACGCACCACCACCTGCCTCGGCCTCCCAAAATGTTGGGATTACAGGCATGAGCCACCACACCCAGCAGCTTAATGACATTTTTAAGACTGCTCAGAGCCTAACTACATTTTGGGCATCTTCTGATTTGTTCATTTTCTATGTGAGTAAGGAAAACAAAAAGGAAAATCATGTGAATAACAAACAAGATTGTTGTCTTGGTCAGAGGACTGGTGACCAATGACCAATGCAGCAAGCTAACCTCTGCAGGGAAATAGTTACCCAAAGATAAAGTCAACTGGAGCACACAAATCTGCATGAATGGAAAATGAAGTATTTGATGCCAGTTACGAGGGCTCGATGCACTACTGTGTGCAGCTCAGACTATTTAATTCACTGTCAGTCCGCGGGCTACCCGTGTATTCTCGGTTACGTGAATTTCTAGTGTTAGCCACCTAAACATTTACAAAATCGGCAAGGTACAAAAATGATTCTTTCAAACAATAATGAATTATTTTGTTGCTCATGCTTTTGGTGTCATTCGAGAATCCATTACCGAATCCAAGGTCATGAAGATTTACTCCTATGTTTCTCCTAACAGTTTTATGGTTTTAGTTCTTATATTTAGGTCACTGATCTATTTAATTCTTATATATGGTGTGAGGTAGGTGTCCAGCTTCATTATTTTACATGTAGATATCCACTTATCCCACTACCATTTGTTGAAGAGATAATTCGTCCTCCATTGAATGGTCTCAGCCCCCTTGTCAACAATCAATCAACTATAAAAGTGACTTTATTTCTGGACTCTCAATTCCATCCCATTGCTCTATATGTCTGTGCATATGCCAGCACCACCCAATTTTGTTTACTGTAACTTTGTAGTAGATTTTGAAATTGGGAAGTATGAGTCTTCAACTTTGTACTTCTTTTTTAAGAAATTTTTATCTATGTAAGGCCCCTTGTAACTCATATAAATAGGTAAATTAGGCTTCATCTAAGTTTTAAAAATTCGTACAACTAAGGGCATTACCAAGAAAATTAAAAGAGATCCTTCTTGGCCGGGCGTGGTGGCTCACGCCTGTAATCCCAGCACTTTGGGAGGCCAAGGCGGGCGGATCACAAAGTCAGGAGATCAAGACCATCCTGGCTACTAACACAGTGAAAGCCCATCTCATTAAAGCTACAAGAAATTAGCCAGGCGTGGTGGCACGCGCCTGTAATCCCAGCTACTCAGGAGGCTGAGGCAGGAGAATTGCTTAAACTCGGGAGGCAGAGATTGCAGTGAGCTGAGATTGTGCCACTGCACTCCAGCCTGGACGACAACTTGAGACTGTCTCAAAAAAAGAAAAAGAAAAAAGAAGAAAAAGAGATCCTACAAAATTGGAGGAAACATATCTGAAAACAATATAGTATACAGAATATATAAAGAAACTCTTACAATTGAACCACAAAAACACAAACAAGTCAACTAAAAAATGAACAAAGAAGCTGGGTGCAGCAGCACATGCCTATAGTCCAAACTACCAGAGAGGCTGAGGCAGGAAGATGGTTTGGCCCAGGAATTCGTGTCCAGCCTGGGCACCATAGCAAGATCCTGTTTCTTTGAAAAAAAAAAAAAAAAAAAAAGGACAAGGAATTTGAATAGATATTTCTCTACAGAATACATACAAATGGCCAACAAGCACATAAAAAGATATCAACGTCATTAGTCTTTAGGGAGAAGTAAATTAATGAAGTATCACAATGAAGTACCACTTCACACCCACTAGAATGGCTATTTTTAAAAAACAGAAAATAAAAAATGTTAGCAAAGATGGAGAGAAACCAAAACCCTTGTGCATTGCTGATGGTAATCTAAAATGGTCCAAAATCTGTGGAAGATATCAAAGATAGAATTACTGTATGATCCAGCAATTTCACTTTTGGTGGAAAAGAAACGAAAGCGGGGACTCTAATAGGTCTTTGTGTGCCCGTGTTCACACAGTGGTATTACTCACAATAGCCCGAAGGTGGAAGCAATCAAAATGTCCATAGAAAAGATGAACGAATAAACAAAATGCAGTGTACGTAGACAGGTGATATAGTTTGGATATTTGTCCCTGCCCACATTTTGTGTTGAATTGTAATCCCCAATGCTGGAGGTGGGGCCTCATGGGAGGTGTCTGGATCATGGGCGCAGATTCCTTATGGCTTGGTGCTGTCTGCAAAAGTGAGTAAGTTCTTGCAAGATCTGCTCATTTAAAAGCATGTGGCATTCCTCTTCCCCACACCCCCAACCTGCAACTCTCTATTCCTTTTGCTTTCACCATGTGAAGTGCCTGCTCCCGTTTTGTCTTCTGCCATGATTGTACGCCTCCTGAGGCCTCCCCAGAAGCAGACACTGCTACGGTTTCTGTACAGCCTGCAGAACCATGAGCCAATTAAGCCTCTTTTCTTATAAATTATGAAGTCTCAGGCAATTCTTTACAGCAATGCAAAAATGGACTAGGACAACAGAAATATTATTCAGCCTTAAATGGGAAGGAAACTCTAACACATGCTACAACATGGATGAACCTTGAGGACATTATGCTAAATGAAATAAGCCAGTCAAAAAAGACAAATACTGTACGACTCCACTTATAGCGGGTACATATAGTAGTCAAATTCACAGACAGAAATAAGAATGGGAGTTGCCAGGGGATGAGGGAATGGAAGAAGGAGAGTTGTTGTTTTATGAGTACGGCGTTTGGATTTTGTGAGATGAAAAGATTCTTAGAGTTGGATGGTGGTGATGATTGCATGACAATGTGAGTTTACTTACTGTCACTGAATTAATTACATGCTTGAAAATGATTTAAATGGAAAATTGTATGTTATATATATTTTACCATAAAAATAGATATGACTGTATATATAAACATTTTTAGCAATAACTGAACCATGAATTAAAGATAATGTCTGTAACGAACATAATTGGCAGCATTAGCTAGGCAGACAGCTCCTCCTTATTCATCCACACTATAGTAAAAACAGCAAGAGTCAGGGGTTGTGGGACAAGGGGAACGAGAGCATTAGAACAAATACCTAATGCATGCCAGGCTTAACACCTAGATGGCAGGTTGATAGGTGCAGCAAACCACCATGGCACGTGTATACCTATGTAACAAACTTGCATGTTCTGCATAAAAAAGAAAAGAAAAGAAAAAAAAACAGCAACCATCTCACCTAATCTGACAAGATGAACAAAACAAAACTAATATATTGAGAAGACCAATTAAAATGCACATCTTCATGCTGGCCTTAAGTCCCTACTGTATCACTGACTGTGTGAAGCCATCACTATTAGCCATGGCATCTAACACTCAGCCCCTAGACCTGTGCTGCCCACACAAGGCCACTGGCCCCTTGAAATGCAGCTGGCTGAACTGAAATGTGCTGCCCTGGATTTTGAAAACTTAGAATAAAAAAATTTTTTAAACTTCATTCATAAATTCTGATATTGATTACAAGTTGAAATGATCACCTTTCATAGATTTGTGAGTATATCGTACTTTACTGTCAGCCACAGCTGTGATTGTCTTGCCATTTCAGATTGGAAAGACTAGGTGGCCATTGTCATTGCTGATCCTGTGAGAATGTAAAACTGGATAATATATGAAATGCAAAATAAAACAAAATTAAAATATATATACACACACACACACACACACACACACATATGTATATTTTTTTGAGACAAGGTCTCACTCTGTTGCCTAGGCTGGAGTGCAGTGTCTCAATCATGGCTCACTATAGCCTCGACCTCCCGGGCTCAGGTGATCCTCCCACCTTAGCATCCCCAGTAGCTGCGACTACAGGCTCATGCCACCACACCTGGCTAATTTTTTGTATTTTTGGTAGAGACAGAGTTTCATCATGTTGCCCAGGCTGGTCTCGAACTCCTGGGCTCAAGCGATCCACTTCCCTCGGCCTCCCAAAGTGGTGGGATTACAAGTGTGAGCCACCTTGCCCAGCCTAAAAATCTATTACTTCAAATTAATTTCATCTTTTTACTTTTTAAAATGTGGTTACTACAAATACAAAATCATATGTGGCTCACACTGTCTGCACTGCTGGAGAACATAAAAACAAATCTCTATACACAGTTTAATAACACACAATACTTAATCGAATGTGTTACAAAATTTAAATAAGCTTGATTTTTAAAAAATGCTTAGAATCCTCTTTTGAGGTTTTCTATTAATAGTGAAAGGCAAAAAGCCACGAGCCACTGGAAAAACATTTATTTTCCCGCTGTGGCAAAATACATACAATAATCCACCAGAATGTATGGCACAAACTAAAATTCACTTCTTTCTCAAAATCCTATGGGAAGACATAAAGAAAAAAAAAAAAAACTGCTGACGGTGTGAAAAACCAATGCAGTTGTTCCTTTGTATCTGAGGGGGATAGTTTCCAGGACACCTGTGAATACCAAACTTTGTGACACTCAAGTCTCGTATGCATAATGGAGTAGTACTTGCCTATATACGTATACCCTCTTGGATACTTTAAATCATTTCTAGATTACTTATCATATCTAATACAACTTAAATGCTATATAAATAGCTGTTATGCTGCATCATTTAGGAAATAATGACATGAGAAAGAAAGTCTACGTGTTCAGTACAGGCACAACCATCTTCTTTTTCCCAATTTTTTTTTTCAGTTGGTTGAACCTGCAGATGTGGATGCCACAGATACAGAGGGGCACCACCCTATTAGAAGGTACAGAGAGAGAGAGCTTTGCAAAACAGTTGGGTAAAAGTATAAATGTTCCCAATACACCTCAGCTCATTTATTATTTGCTAGAATGATTCTCTTTCAACAATAAGATACTTTGGTACATATATTCTTCTTTCAGTGTTTATTTATGCATTTATTTCCGTTCTTTTTTTCTCTCTCTCTCCTGCTCCCTACTTGAATATCAATATCTTTGTCTCAGTCAATAGCAACAGGAAGGCAGGGACTTTTGGTTCATTCTCCAGCACATCCATGCTTCTAGCCCAATGTCAGGTACATCAGAAACACTCAGTACATATTGATTATTTGCTGTGGAAATACATTTTGTGTGTGTGTGTGTGGTCCAACAAAGGAAAGTTGTAGCAGCGAAGAGAATTGAACTATAAAAAAGTAAATAAAGTTTTTTGAAAATCTCTACTTAAAACCACTCAAAGGTTGGCAATGCCAATTGAAAGAAAAACTTACACAAAGATATGTGATAACATGATAGAAACAGAATGAGAGGTGAGTTTATTGCATCATTCATCACTACACTATTGCAGAAAAGATCCTGAAGCCAAAAGTAGGTGGGAGCTACTAGATAGCAAGCACTTGGATATGTTATTTTTCATTTATAAAAATCAGACTTTTAAAATACAACAGAATCTTTCTAATACTTTACATGGAGATGTGCAGCAAACATGAAAATATTTTCTATCACACAGTGGCTTGCTAGTTACTCTGTAGCAAATAATAATAATAATAATAATGAGTTACAGAACTAATATCAAGGTGTATATTTTTCTTTTATACAAAAAGCACTGTTCTAAATTTATTGATGTTTTCTCCTTGATAGGTCTTCAGTAGCAAGCATAGAGCAGGTATTTTCCAAAAATATGCATACTGTCTTCATCCCTGTAATTGAAAGGTGAGAGACACAGGACCTGCTTTGGAAACCTAATCATCCTACAGAGACAGCATTTTGAAAAGAGGCTTATAAAAATGATTCCACCCTTACATGGTATTGCTCAAAGCAATGTAAATGCGTCCTTAAAATTAACTCTCCAATCGGCACAATTAAGAACCTGAAAATCAAATTTAAAAATTAATTTTAAAGGCTGTCCAAATGCAGGATTTCCTTGAGTGTGGAACCATTTGACAAAAATACATGAATACAATATATTTTTAATAGATATCAAAAATATGTAGTGAGCATCAAAGATGATGAGAGACCAGGGAAGGATTCCCTAAAAAGTTGATATGTTAGCAAAAGTCAGAGAGAGGTAACAGCATGAACTCTCTAGAAACCTGTGTGTGGGTGGTGGGTTTCTTCCAGCAGAGAGAACAGTAGGTGCAAACACAGATGTTTGTCCAACGTGCTCAAGACATGTGGATAAATTCTTGAACGGAGAGAGAAAAGCACAGGAGGTCAGCAAAGTAAAGAGGCCAGGATAGGCAGGTCATGTAGAGATTTGTAAGCACAGGGAAAAGGTCAGCTTTTATTCTAAGACAAACAGGAGACAGCTGGAGGGTTTTGAGCAGAGAAGTGACAGGGTGGGACCTCCATTGTAAAAGTACCCCTTTGAGGGCCTGCAGGCCAAGGGTCGGGAGCGGAGGCAGGATTCCAGTCAGAAGTCTCCAGCAACAACCCTGATACATGCCAACAGTGGCTTGTACCAGGGTAGAGGCGGCAGGAGAGGTAGGCAGCACCATCACTGCAACTAGCTCGCCCGTGAGACAGCCCACACCCTATCTTTGCTACTCTTCCTTTGCCGCTACTCTACTCATTCAGTCAGTGGGGGCATCTGATATGCATACCATTCGTATACCAGCACCCCCAACTGCACACCCACTGCCAGGACCTCTCTCTAAAACTGCTGGCTCATATACCGCTCTCCTGCCTCAACATCTCCACCTGGGTGCCATGCACACACCCCAGATAGAACATGTACAAGTCTAAACACCCTGTAATACCCCAAAACTGCTCCCCTATAGTTTTCTTTGTCTCAGTCAGTAGCAACATTAACCCTCCAGTCACCCACTGGATGCAAAGCAATGCAAGTCACTGGTGAACCCAGCAAGAGGCGCTTCAGTGGCACCGCAGGGTAGAATAAGATTGCAGTGGATTGAGAAGTGAGCATAAAATGTAGAAATTGAGATAGCTCAGAAACACTTGCTGAGACTTTGGTTGTGAATCAGAGGAAAGACTGTGAATTGGTGGCTACATGGTACACAGTTTTGATTTGTTACGTTTTTAAAAATTAATTTTCAAATACAGATATACAGACATGTATACATTTTAAAGAGAAGGTAACAGCCGAATTCACCAGCAAGATTAAATGTAAGTTTCTGCTGAGGGTCAAAAGGAAGTGCTATGGTCAGAGCGGGGAGGCTCCCTCTGGTCCCCTAGAAATGCAAGAGTTTCCAGTCCTGAAAAGGTCCTCCTGTGCCTGTGGAGCATAAGAAGAGTGATGGAAAAAGAGTGAAGTGACCTTGGATGATATCTGAACATGAGGTCAGGAGGAAGACAATGGACCAGGGGCCAATACCCTTGGTGAGTGAAGAACAATTTCCAGGAGGTCAGAAGAGAGCAAGGGCATATAGTAAGGATCTAGGAGCCATTAATCAATGAAAATTTATTTGTGTCTGCTCCACGGTGACCAGGCAGGTTAGCGATACTGCTAAAAGGGGGAATAGCTACCAATGTGTCTAGAATCCAATGATCAATAACCTCATATAGTCCCTATACCTGAGGAGCCCTTGACAGGCTTCCAGTCAAGGCCAGGATGCCCAAGATCTTTACACAGATGAACAGCTCAAGGCTAGAAAAACAAGAATATCAACCAAGGCATGTTCTTTCATATTCAAAACCATACGAATTTAGTTAGAGTCAGGAACTCCTATGGGGAGATGAGTCCAGTCAACAGAGGAAAGGAACGTTGGCAAAAGGAGGAAAGTGGATTTAACCAGATGAAAAATAGAGTCCCAGTTGGTCCAATGAAAACAGAAAGATATATAGGAAAAAATCAAACGTTTTAACATTCATTTGAGAGTGTGAGCTCTGGTAAATGAGAAAGGGCTGAAGCTGAAGCCAGAATTCCATCCAGAAATAAAGTACAAACTCTAAGACAATGGGCTTCATGCCAAGTTGTAAAAGAGAGGAATAAACCTGAGACACTGAGAAAGAGGAACCACTCAAATATTCATCAGATAGCAGCCACCCAAACAGCCTGAATCCTTATTACCTAGCTAGAATCCAGAGGTTCTAGGCAAGCTTCATCTTCAAAACACCTTTTGACTTACTTAGCTCTTAGTAGCCCCATTTTACAGATGAGAGAACTGAGGCTCTGGATGGTTAAAGTCACAGCTAGTGACAGAATCCACATTTGAACTCAAGTTTAAGTAAGTCCAAACACACATGGAAGAAGAGCAGTCAATCACAAGAGCCTAGGGGGCCAGAAACATGGTCTAGGCTTCCATTAAAACAAGGAAGGTATCTGGGGACAGAATCTTCATTAACGTTTTAGTGCACCTAGACATAGTAATCATAGCTAATCTGGGAAGGCACTCAAACCAATCCAAATTAGTAACAACCAAACAAGGAGCACTGGATTCTAAAATGTTGCAGAAGGAAGCCTTTCAGACTAACCTATAATATTGCCAAGTAACTTTGAAACTTATATAATATTCATTTTAAAAATGCAACGATGATGTTAGGCAGCTTATAATGGATAACTGTGTATGTTTTCTGACACATCAAAAATGTTATACATGCTTCATATAAGGTCCACACCAAAAGCTGAACTCTGAACAACTACACCACAAGGTCAAGAAAACACACGTTTGGAGGAAAACATGGGTTATACTTACATCATGGGATATTTAATTCATGATTTGAATGTAGCCTTAATTAACACTGGGGGCAAAAGTGTCCTCATAAGCCTGACCAGAGAAGGCCCAGGCCATGGGAGACTAGAGTCAGAACAGGGAGTCTCATGTGTTGGTCTTTGCCAGTCTTAAGAGAAGGTAATGGGAGATAAGATGATAATTAGTATTTACATATCTTTCAATGTTGGGGTACAAGACTCACAGTTTCTAATTAGTATAAGTTTCCTATTTAGTACAAGTCCTACAACCAAGAGGTCTGGGTTCCATCTGCAGTCTTAGGGTTGCAGGGCAAGACCCTTCTGCCCCAAACATAGCTTCTGTTTCCATAATGGAAGTGGAACAACATCAGTGGAATCTTGAATTGTCCTAAAGGATAGAGAATACAACTGAACATTCTTTTTTTTTTTTTTGAGACAGAGTCTCGCTCTGTCACTCAGGCTGGAGTGCAGTGGCACGATCTCGGCTCATTGCAAGCTCCGCCTCCAGGGTTCACACCATTCTCCTGCCTCAACCTCCCGAGTAGCTGGGACTACAGGTGCCCACCACCACGCCCGGCTAATTTTTTGTATGTTTTAGTAGAGACAGTGTTTCACCATGTTAGCAAGGATGGTCTCGATCTCCTGACCTCGTGATCTGCCTGCCTCAGCCTCCCAAAGTGCTGGGATTACAGGCGTGAGCCACTGCGCCCGGCCCTGAATATTCTTACAGAACACCTCTATAAGAATAAACATATCACCAAAAAGTTACCAGTGCAAAAATCAACAATATTTTGTTTGAAATGCAACAAAACAGACAAAGTTGAATATTTCTACAATGTTTTAACTTAATTGGCTCATTGTTTCACATTAACTGCCAATGGCAACTTACTCAACATGATTTTTTTCTCAATCGCCAGAAATGGTCTCTTGTCAAAAGCATACAGTGAATGTGAAGAAGGGGTTGGTAGTGGAACATTTAGCATGTGACTAAACGGTTTGAGTGGTCGTTGGTAACGGAGCAGCAGTGTGATCAGGTGTTAACAAAATGGCACACAGTCAAAGAGAGACAGACATCAATTGATAGCTAGTTAGTCAGAGAGATAGATAAATACATGGAAGTATGGTATCCACAGTGTTTCATGTACAGTTGTTCCTCAACTTACCATGTGGCTACGTCCTGATAAACCCCTCATAAATTGACAATATCATGTCAAAAATGCATTTAATACAACTAACCTACTGTACACCATAGCTTAGCCTTGCCTACCTTAAATGTGCACAGAACACCTTCATTAACCTACAGTTGGGCAAAATCTTCTGGCAACACAGTCAATTATAGAGTATCAGTTGTTTCCCTTGGTGATCATGGGAATAACTAAGAGCTACGGCTCACTGCCACTGCCCAGCATCGTGAGAGAGTATCATACAATATATCACTGCATATCGCCAGCCCAGGAAAATATCAAAAATTGAAGTACAGTTTCTACTGAATGTATGTAGTATTTCCACCATTGTAAAGTCAAAACATCATACATTGAAGCATTGCAAGTTGGGAGCCATCTACAGATTTGTTCATATTAGTATATATAGAGTCAGATGGTGTTTTTTAACAGCTTCATAAGACTCTGCTGAGGAATAAGCTATCATTTATTAACCACTTTCTTACTATTTTCAGTCTTTTGCTCAATGAATAGCCTTATGTATAAATATTTCATGTTTCTGAGCCTATCTGTAGAGAAAACTCCTGTAAATGGAACTGCAGAATTAAAGGGTAGGTACACCTCAAATTTGGTAGAGATTGCCTGTTGCTGTTGAAAATTACTACCAACTTCTCCATCTCCTGTCCCATGGTGCTGTATGAGTGCTATTTCCCCAGACCTTGCATAATATGGTGTATTATCAAACTCTTTGATCCCTTCCATTGAAACAAGATGTCTGTTTCTCATTACTGAATTAATTGCATTTACTTAATTTGGCTGACATTGAGCATCTTTTCTGTTCCAAGTAATTGGTATTTGTATCTTTGAAACCGGTGTGTTCTTGTTCTTTGCTCAGTTTTCAGTCGTTTGCCAGGATGGTGTTATCTTATATTAAGGCCATGGCTCTCCAGCTGTGCAGGAAAGAGCAGCACTATCCCCTTCACCAGGACCTTCTTAGAAACGCCTGGTCCCCTTTGAGTCAGATCAGCTGAATCAGAGACACGTGGGTTTGAAGTCAGCAATCTCAGGCTCAGCAAGGCCATCAGGTGATTCTGATGTTTACAAAATTTGAGAAGCACTGTATTTTTAAAAATTAGGCCTCATCTAAAATATGTTGCAAATATCTTTCCTTTGATGTTGTTTATTTTTAACTGTCTTCTGGACAGAAATTTAAAATTTCTGTGTATTCCAATTTAACAAACTTGTCCTTTTTAGTATTTCAGTTTGAGTTTATCCTTAAAAAGTCCCTCCCCTACTAAGAATTCTCCCATATTTACCTTTTCATTTTTCATGTTTAAATATTTATTACAACAACTTGATTTATTTCTGCATCTTGAAACTCTTGTGTATGTGGAGGAATTTAAACTAGCATTTAAAGAATGGAAGAACAAAAAAGAGGTGCACAAAGCATTATATGTAAATCTGGCAAAATTTTTTAAAAAATAGATAAGCACATGATTTTCATGATATTCAGAGAAATTCAGGTTCTTTTCAAAATCTGGGTTACCCAGCCATTTCTATTATCCAGTAGTTCTATCTCTTCTTGGCTTGCAAACATTTACACAGACCTTACTAAAAAGCTAATGTCAGTTTTACATTTTGTGGTCTGCTCCCATTCATTCTGTAAGTAAGAACCCAGTGAAGGCCAAAGAAGTCCCAAGAGAGAAGCACAAAGGTAAAGAGAAGGAAGCAAAAGGCTTAGTCAATCCTTTTTTAAGTGTCAGATGACTGTTCTATAGGCAAAGAGGCAATGAAATACTCCGTTGATCGTGTGTGTGTGTGTGTGTGTGTGTGTGTGTATGCGTGTAATTGGGGTGGTAGGTAGCTAGGTAATAAGGCTGGGGAGATGAGTCTAAGTTTGCACAAAAATGGCATTAAGCTGGATTTTTTTAATGCAAATAGAGAGCTGAGTGGACTCCACCTGGATTTGCCCTCAATGCAGAAACCTGGATTCTGATCACTTTTCCTTTTTGTTCAGCATCTTCTAGAGAGAAACTCCCAAACTCAAAAGGCACAAAGGTGCTCCAATAAAACAATCAGAAAGTAAGGTTGACAGAGGAAGGAAAGCTTCCTCCTCCAAAGGTTCCTTTGTCTGAGCTCCGATGAGTATCTAAAGATGGTAAAGGAGGGAAGGGCGTCTGTGTGTTTATTATGCGAAGGCCTAATGGAAAGTTTTGCGTTCTTATTTTCTCAGAAAAATAATCACTTTGCAGACATTAATTAGCTTTAGAAAAATATTGCCCCAAATCCTTTCATACAAAACACTGCCCTCTTTAAATCTCCTGTCATAATTTCTGAGACAGAGAACCATGTGATGGAAATGGTACCCACCCCACGAGCACTCACTGATCATGGAGGTATTCAGGGACTAGATGAAGAAATTGACATGTTTTCATTAAGGTCATTAATTTCTGTGTTTCAAGAATCTGGTATTCATGGGTCAATTACAAAGCATAAGATTTCACCCTAAACTTTATATAATGGTGTCAAATAGACACAATCATTTAAAATACTCATACCAGTAAAGAATAATAATACTAAAAGATCTGCAAAATATATTTTATTACATCGTAAAGAATAGCCCACTAGTTGTTCATTAGTTTTATAATGGGTTTGCTACTGCTTGTTCAGTAAAAGAAATTACATGAAAATTGAATGATCCATAATGGGACTTGCGGACTAAGTTGCTGACCTCTGTAATCAAGAATAATGCTGAAGCAAACCCAGGGGGGCAGTACTTCTTGGGATAGAAGTTCGTAGTGGTGCAAAATGATGACACCCATTAAGGCATACCTATTTCCCTTGTTTCTGTCACAATAAACCTGTAGGCTGTTTGCAGGTTGGATCCCCCATATCTACTCACTGGTTGTTTTTCACAGAATCACAGGAATTATTTGATCTAATCCTTTTGTCTTTCTGATAAAGAACTAATAGGTTCAAGACAGCATCACAGTTAATGGCAGGAAGGAGAAGAACACATATCTCACAGCAATCTGAGATCACTTGTATGTTTATTTTTGATAGTGCTTAGTTGGTGATGGTGCCGAACATCTTAGCTTTTAAATTACCATCAATTGAGTAATGATCTATAGCTGTGCTGGACAATACAGTAGCCATCATCTGCATGGGCTACTGAGCACTGGAAGCACGGCTAATCCAAATTGAGATGTCTTGTAAGTACTCAGCAGGTATTTAAAAAGGTAAAATATCTTATTAGTATTTTGTATGGATTATACCCAAATGATCATTTTTATATGCTGGCTTAAATATATTATTAAAATTAATTTCAGCTGTTTCTCTTTACTTTTCCATTATGACCATTAGGACATTTTAAACTGTGCATGTGACTCACATTTTTCAATTCTATTGTACAGTACTGATTTCTAAGAAAACACTTCACTGCATTTAGGAGACAGCTATAAGGAATCTCTTTCCTAAATTTGCCAGTGGTTGAGAGCAAAGAAGGAGAGCATGAGGGGACATTTGTTTTTAGTACTTCAAGGAGTCCTTCCCCATCAGTGAGGAGAGACTTGTGAGCCATGCAATATAATGAAAACTAAAGATTTATTTGACACCAGTTAAATAATTTTTAAGTTCATGTTTAAATATGTATGCATGAAGTGGTCAATTTAACTCTTAAAAAGCCATCAGCAATTTTGACAACATAACAACCATCGTATTCCCTTTCGGTTGAGCAGCTGTTTTCCTGGAAAAATCAAAACCAAAATCAATTAGTGTCCTACAAATCAGTTCTGCTCTTAAAGAGACATCTGTCCACTGTGAATACTCACACCAGGTAGATAGAATGATGAAAAATAGAGCCAATCCACCCTATGAGTGACCATTGGGGATGGTTGTTATCTGAATTGAAAGTTACAGATCAACACCAAGCGCTTTTCTTACTTAAAACAGCTGGCAGGCAACCACTCCACCCCAGACAACAGAACGGTCCCCTCACAAAGAAATTCTCTGGGAGAAAAATGTAAGGCATTTGTCAGAGCGAAATGATGATTTTGCTTAAATCAGTAGGTTAATTTTGAACATATCAACTCTGGTCTCCAAATTAGAAGAAGAATGAACGATACTTTTTATTATCACAGATACACTCTCTTTTTGACAAAAGCACCCTAGTTGTTTCTTAAAAGGTTTTAATTTTTCAGTAAGATATGCAGTATTTACCACTGAAATAATACATTTCCAATACAGTAAAAGTTGTGTGTGGTGTATAGGATACGAACAACATACAATAAATAATCTCTTTAAAAAAAAAAGTCTCCTCCACTCTTCTCATGAGGAAACTGCTTTGCTGAAAACGCTGGGTTGTTAGACACAAGCTGAAGAGTGACTTCCACAACTTGGCATTCAATCTGTATGTTTTCTGAGTCGCCTCTTAGGAACAACTCTATTGAAGCTGTAACAAAGAAAGATTCTGGAGGTGTCTACAATAACCATGAACACATACTTCTCATCTGCAGGGATCACTGAAGTGTGAGCAGCAGTTCTGTGCCTTGGAATAGACAGCAATTCCCCCTCCTTTCCCCTTCCTTTCCCTGTGCTTGCCTGGGACTATTACCAAATTAAATGCCATCTGTTAAATGGGATGAAAATGTTCCTTGCCACTGTATCTTTTATTTCTATAAAATGAACTATGTGTCTTCCTGTCCCCGGCCCACAAAGCCTCCTGCATTTCCAGAGATAGATAAAGTTGTGGACAATTTGCAATTTCAGGCAATAACCAAGAAGAAAAAAAAGTATGATTTCCCCTACAAATTTGTTAAATTTATTCTAATTTTATCCTCCCCTTTTCTCTCCCTCCCACTCCACCTCCTCAAATCCAAATGCCACTGGAAATGGAGCGCATTGTGACTGATTTGGAATGTAAAATTCTCCAGACTTTTAGCGTTACCTAGAAAATCTTCCTTAAAAATAATATTTTTGAAAATTTTTAGTTTGAAGCAGGAAAGTTCTGACATGCTAGACTAGCTTCTCACATCCTAAGGGATCTATTTAAAAGATAACAAGGGCAAATATGTAAAATAAGTTCCTAGGGAAGGCAAGCTGTGTCTCTGCACAGTAGGAAGAAACTGAATTCCACCACAATGTTGTATTCCAACATTCAATAGATGTAACAGATGATTCACAGAGCCTCTAGTTTAAAAGTCTCCCAAACCCACATAGAATGTGAATTGGAGTTTTAAACAGGAAAAACAGCATTTTTCAAGAGAGGACGAAAGAGGCAGGTTCCCACACCGCCGGAAGCCAGCACTGCTTTGCAGGCGAGCCTGGGAGCTGTCAGCAGTCATTGTCATCTGATGGGAAACCAGTCTTACAACTGAGGACTGGATGCAGCCCCTTGCCCATCTTCTGCTCTTACAACAAGGAAGCGGAAAGAAACCCACGTAGATATCATGAAACACGTTCTTTAAGAAGACAGACAAAAGATTTAGACAGGTCTCAGCCAAGCGCATGAAGTGAAGCAGTCGAGGATGAAAGCATGCCGAAACCAAACGGCAGTCTCTAGCGTGCTTGGCATTTTTCTCACTTTAGACCACATCTTCTTACTCTTTTCCTCAATCCATTAAACTTCCACATTAACAGAAACACCTGCACCGTAGAATTTTCTAAAACGGTAAATCCTGTTTTGGAAGGAATCCCTAATAATATGTAAGATACAGATTTTTTAAAAAGAACATGTTTTAGACAAGGGTCGCATGATGCTCACCCTCCCTAACAAGGATACAGAAATGCAGGTTTCTTCCCCCTTTACCAACTCCAGTACACGCTGACTAGCCCTCCCAGAGAGCAGTAATCCCTTTCCAGGGGCTGGCAAACAATCATGCCAAAGCCACCCGTGCCCAATGCGGACACAGCGAAGCCACGGCAGAAGGGGGAAATTGGTTACCTGGGGAAGAACACAACTCCGCTCAGAGCTTCTTCAGAGCTCCGCTCGCGCAGGACAGGGCAGCGCAGGGTGTGTGGATGCGGCTCCTCCCGGAGGCAGGCGCAGCGCGCTCCCTCCCGCCGCCGTGACGATGCTGTCAGCTGCTCGCCCGCCGTGCGCCCTGCACCGCCCGCCGGCCGAGCGCCCTGCGCCCTGCGCTCTGTGCTCTCGCGCTCCACCCGCCCGCAGCCCCTGCACCTGCGCTGGCCTGAGCCGCGCCGGCCTGACACTGTCACCGCCGCTGCACGCTCCTCCTACTCTCTTCAATCTCTGCCTTCTCAGATGTGCCAACTGCTGCAGAGGCTGCTGTTCCTGCTTAAATGGCTCCTGCTCGCCTCCAAAGAGCTTTTAGGTGCCACCTACTGCATGCTCCTGGAATAGATGGCGAGGACTGGAATTTTCTGATAATTTAATGAATTAAAATAATTCCGTTGAAAGGGAACCAGATTCTTTTGTTCGCATTGCCAACTATAATTACTACTAACCATATAGACTTTTTTTTTCAATTTCCAGATTTTAACTTGTAAAAACCAACTCATTTAAAGGCAGACGAAATGCCCTGACCCATACCATAGCCAACCACACAGCGTAGATTAATATATTCTAATTTAATAGGATCCTATGACAACACCGCTATTGGCAAGCTTGGATTAGAATTGCCTTTTCACTGAGTGGTTTCACATTAGCATTTCAAGGAAATAACCACGTTTATTTCCTGACATTGATAAACAATTTTGTCAAAGACGCATTGATTAAAAACAGGTGAATCAGCAAGAAAAAAGATTAATGGCTAACAATTCTGTGCAGGCATTTTTAAAAGTGCTTTAGTGTAACATTGATCCATGTTAAATTTAAACTACAGACTGAAGGAAGATCTCTTCTCTTGGTTATATTACTCATTCTTTTGTAACACCAAATATGCTAAAAGACTTGAGCAAAATTAATATTCTGTAGTTCTTTACATTTGATTGGTGTTGTAGAATCCTATTTATCGGTTTTAATCCCGTCTTCACTTTCTAAATAATTAAAACATGGTAACCTTTGAAGTTCATTTCCAAAGTAAAATTCTGCCTTGCTATTCACAGGAAATATGTGTTTTAAAAATCATACTTAAAAACTACACATTTTACAACTTGTAGTCGAGAAAACTTATTTTATTCCCCAGTTCATCCTAATTATGGCCTTGATCCTACGGCCATTGGAATATAAAAATAAAAATATACTGTTTTTACTAAAGTCATTTAAGGCTACTGTCAATAAACCTGCCCCTACACTAATGATGTCTGAAAGCAGAGTGGTCACCCGGTCCTCCACAGTCTCCTCTTCATTACAAAGGAATGTATCCCACTCAGAAACCCATCCCAGAGGAGGCTCCAAATATGATGACAGTGGATTCTGGGCACCGTCTGATGCAGTTTCTGGGTCCTGAGACAACCATCCAGCTTTATAAGTCAGGATGTTGTTTTCCATGACAACCAAAATGTAGGTTATCAGGTTAAATGACAAAATGGAATTTAAGAACTCAACAAAGGAGGGTAAAAAGATTAAAGAAGTGAAAATGCTGAAGGCAAAAATCCAGTGCTAGCATGGAATCAGGGAGAGCAAATCAGGAGCTAATAAAGAGAGCCAGTTCTATGCTGAATATCCCATAACGCAGAAGAATCCTGCCTTTTACCACATGCCATCATTATTTGTTCTGAGAATGTGAAGCAGAGGCCCAGAGGCCTCATTTAAACAAGGAGCAACTCACTTAAAACGATGTCTCCAGCCTCTTTGGCACTCCCTACAATCCCTAACCTTTCATCAGCCAGAAGGAGCAGATTGCTCCAAAATTCCTCCTTTTACTTTCCCTTAACTTACATCCTTCTAAGAGCCTGTCCCATTTGCTTCTAGGTTAGGGGATCCTGACATCTGCCTGCACATTAGAATCAGCAGAGGAGTTATAAATACATTTTAAAACAAAGTCCAATTTCCAGCCCAACTCGTGCCACAACTGGCACAGGACCTCTGTGGATGGGACCCAAACATCCATATATTTCAATGTGTTTATGTGAAGTTGCTGTTCGTGTCCTCAAAAAATTCATATGGTGACATTCTAGTTACCAATGTGAGGAGGTGGGACCTCTGTGCAGAGCTCTCATGAATGGGATTAGTGCCCTTATAAAAGAGGGCCCAGAGAGCTAAGGCATCGTCTATGAACCAGGAAGCAGACCCTCATCAGACACCAAATCTGCCTTGATCTTGGGCTTTCCAGCCTCCAGAACTGTAAGCTATAAATTTTGGTTGTTTACAGGCTACCCAGTCTATGTTTTTTTTTTTTAATAACAGCCAAGAGTAGAACAGAAGTCAAAGTCAAGAACCATTAATCTAGTATAAACCTTTGTTACTCAACGTGAATTCACGGATCTGCAGCATCCACATGGCCTAGCAACTTATTAAGAATACAGACTTTTAATCCACACTCCAGAACTTCAGTCTCAGAATCTGACTTTAATAAAACATTCAGGAGATTCCCAAGTTTGGTAGAAGTGGAGAAGCTCCAAGCCAGAGTATCTCAAATACTGTGATATATCAGAATCACCTTGGAGGAGGGGGCTTGTTAAAACACTTCCAGCTGGGCCACGCCCTGGTTTTCTGATTCTGTAGGTCTGGAGTGGGGTCCCTGGTAATGCTGATGCTGCTTAGAGCAGGAATCCAGATGAGCTATGCCACTCAGGTCATGCAGAGACCAGTAGCAAATGGTGGTGGGCTGTTCAGTGCTCAGGTGGAAGAAACGTAACAGTCCTCCATTTTCAAAAGTAACTCAATCCAGTGTCACTCCTTTTGGGGAAGCCCCATCCTTCTCCACAGTCTCACAGGTGCACTTTCCCCAGGGTCTTTGGGTGGCTGTAAAAAGAGCCTCTTCAGCCGAGTTCCTGCTTTGATCTCACAGCTTAGGACTCTGCAAGCTTACATGTGGCCCTTGTGCAAATGAGAAGACGGCCCCTCTCTGTGTGGACACAACCCTTCCCTCTGCCCAGACAGTGCGTGGCTTGAGGGGCAGAAGACCCTTTGTGCAAAGAACTTTCTGAACAGATGCAGACACTCTGGGTACCCAGCTGGGTGAAGGATGCACCTGCTGAGCCCCAGGCCACTCTCACCCTCTGCTGGTCACCTTGTACATTATACAAACTGCACATCCCTCAAGGTACACATCAGCTCTGCTCCCCTACCAGGCCAGCATGGTCTGTGTGATGGCTCATAGCTCCATTTATGACCTTGGTCCACAGAGTGCCAGACACTGCCGACAAAGAGGAAGAGCCAAATTTTGCCACTGGGGACACAAACTAAGGAAGAAGGCAGTAAATGCACTGATCAGGTGCCGAGCAAGCAAGCATGCAGTGAATGAAAACACATGCCTTTGGACTATGTTCTCCATGGGTCTCTTTGTCTTACTTTTATCCTGTTCTCTCTAAGACAGTGGTTCTGGGGACCAGCAGTATCAGCAACCCTGGGAAGGTGTTATAAATACACATGTCCGCTCCACCCTGGACCTATTGATTCAGAAACTCTGAAGGTGGAGCCCAGCTATCTGCTTTTTAGCAAACATTCCAGGTGATTCTGGTGCACACAGAGTTTGAAACTCATCGCACTACAATTTTTTTTTAAATTATACATTTAGCAAATGCCCTGTCAACATATCTCCTCTAAAATTCTTGAAAAGTTACCATGCTGGTAGAATGTGCTCCGGGGAACAATGGACCTCATCCTCTGTGATGTTTCGGTAATGAAGACTCAGCAGATCTTCCTGACATCACAACATTGGTTTCTTCCCAGCTGTCCCTTCTCAAGTTCTACCATACAAGGGTGGGGCACAGGCCTCTGCTGCCCAGAGGACACTCCATTTCCCAGCAGTCTTGTCACCAGCCAGGATGCCCACCTCCAGGACTGCCCCAGGTCTCTCTGAACCTCAAGGCCCAGTCACCATGCCCTCCTCAACAGGGTCACTCCATCCTAATCTCTGGAGGAACCAAATCCTGGAAACTAAGGTCACAGCCCTGAAGTACAAAACGCTCTGCAGATCTCGGAGAAAGGAAGCACATAAAGGCTTGCCCCCAGAATGGAAGAAGAAAATAAAATTTTCCTTTCATTCTTGTCCATGAGTTAACTGGTCCAAACATAAGAGCTCTGAAGTTGGGGCGGCCCTTCAAAGACAGCCCATATTGAGGCAAGAAAGCCACCCTAGATCAGTCATTGTCTGTGTGCCGTCTCTCCTCACTCCTCAGGAATATAATTTGGGCAAGTTGGTTGTCTTCGGCAGAAGGTAATGTCAAGGAAGGGAGTCAGCTGAGAGCCTTCCGCAGTGATACTCCAAAATTATAGATGTGTGATATTTAAAAACTAGTTTTAGCTCAGTGAGTTTCAAACCCTTCTGTGCATCAGAATCACCTGGATTGTTTGCTAAAAAGCAGATTGCTGAGCTGCACCTTCAGAGTTTCTGAATCAGTAGGCCCAAAGTGGGACTGAAATGTGTATTTCTATTGTATTGCCACTGGTGCAATAAGAGCTTCAGTCCTGCGTGATGGATAAGGTTGTGCCCGATGGCATCCCCCACAGTCCCCAAGGGTGACTTTTAGAGGATGGTGCCATTTTGTTGCAAATAAAGAATCTCAGAGGTAGGTCTTCTTTGCAGCAGATAAAGCTATAGTGTTATTCCATTGGCTTCAATCCTGATTCTCTATTTTTAATCATCCCTTCAGGCTGTACCACCCAACTGTACTAGATGCTCTTAAGTTTAACAAGGTTTCACCATTCTTCTTCCTTCCTTCCTTTGATACCATGTGTGCCCCATTAATCTCTTCAGCTTACCCGAGCTACACAGATGCTAAAGCTGACATCTGCTCTCCGTAATCTCAGAGAGTTTCTCATCCCTGCCTTATGTGAGGTTGACCTAGTTTTCTCGGTCTACTCAAAATATTAGTGAACATGAACAGATGATTATATGCATAAAATATAACTCTGCGCACTAACATTGCTGGATCCAACCCATCACAGCCCTCTCCTTCCCTCCTCCCCAAACCTTCCACTACATCCTCCGGAATGCTTGTGTCCTATTCATCAAATTCCTTGGAAATTTAAACTTCTTTGTGGAAGGACTGTTCTCCAGGTCCCTGCTTCTGGTCACATCTCAAGCAGAAGTTCTCCTTCCTCCGGTCACATGGTCTTTTCTGGGCCATATCTTCTACTCCCAGTGGCAAAATCTTGCCTCTTTTTGGATGATGTCATTCTCTTCTCTTCATCCTGTCATCATCTGCCATCCTTTTGGCCTGGTGGTCTTCCTCTCTACCTGGTTGCCTGAAAGATTCACCACACCTCTGGCCTCTATTGTCATGGTTCTCCCTTTCCCCACTGACATTTCCTGCACCACACTCCAGCTGTCCCGCAGATAGTCATATCCTGCTCCCCGGCATCACAATAGAATATGGGTTTCAAGCACAGTCACATAGCTATGCCTCTTCAGCAGGCCTATGTCTCCCCTATGCTCAGGATCTCTTCTTTCTAAGTATCTGTCTCTTCCACACCCTCACTTCTCCCTGTCTGTTAGATCTTCTCCATTTGTATAAGTGGTAGGCAAAACCATTTTCTGTCCCTCTCACTCATTTGTCCCCTCTGAAAAATCAAAAAGATTGAAGGAATTACCAGGTAAGTATCAGCTTCCAAAGTGGTCTCCCCGACCTATGTGATCTCCAGTCTGTTCCTGCAGCAGCCAGGATGAGCAGAGCAGGATATTCTAGAGCTTTGAGAATCAAGCCCAAACCTTCATCTGGCTTATAAAGCTCTCACGATCCAGCTGCTTGCTACATCTCCAGTTTTATCTCAGGTCATCTTCCCTACTCACAGGTGCCAATGGGCCTGGCTTTCTTTCAATTCTCAAAACTCACCCTGCCCCTCCTCCCACTGGGGCGGCTGCACATACCGTTACTTGGCTCTGTGTTCTTTTATGGCCATGGCTGTTTCACCGGATTCCTTGCCTCTAATGTACCCCTAAAAATCTTATCCACAGAGAGGCATTCTTTGATCACCTTGTTTAAAGTCTCATCACCTTCTGCTTTGGATTGAATTGTGTCCTCCAAAAAAAGATATGTAAAATACTAACCCCTGGTAACTCAAAATGTGACGTTATTTGGAAATGGGGCTGTTACAGATAGAATAGGTTAAGAAGAGGTTATACTGGAGTAGGATGGGCCCCTACGGGGAACACCCCTTGTAGAATACATGACTTGCATCCTTGTAAGAAGACAGAAAGAGACACACAGAGAAAAACATCATGTGACAATGGAGGTAAAGGCTGGAGTGACGCATCTACAAGCCAAAGCATGCCAAAGATTGCCAGCAAACACCAGGAGCTGGGAGAAGTGAGGAAGGATTGTTCCCCAACGTTTTAAAAGGAACAAGGTTGAAACCTTGGTTTTGGACTTCAACCTTCTAGAACTATGAGACAATACCTCTATCTTTTTTAAACCATCAGTTTTGATACTTTGTTACAGATGCCCTAGCAAACTAATATACTTCCTGATATGACTACATATTTGTAACCCTCCCCCAAATTCATATATTTGAAGCCTAAATGCCCAATGTGATAGTATTTAGAGATAGGGACTTTGGAAGGGAATTAGATAATGATGGGGTAGCCTCATATGAGGAGAGACACCAGCACACTCTCTCTCCATGACGTGGGGACACAGCAGGAAGGTGGCTATGTGCATAGCTAGAAGAGAGCCCTCACCAGACACCAGATTTCGTGGCACATTGATCTTGGAGTTTCATGCTTCCGGAAGTGTGAGAATTAAATTTCTATTGTTTAATCCACGGTCTGTAGTATTCTGTTATAGCAGCCTGGACTGCCCAGGACACTTTTCATCATCCAGCCCCTAGTTTCTGCTTCCTTTATGGTCTAGATTATATCTTTATTCCTGTATATCAATCATTTATATGCTTATTTTTGTCTTCCCCTTTATTCTATAAGCTCTATGAAGTTAGACACCATGAGTCTTTCTTATCATTTCTTCAGCATGTCAGGTTGAAAAAAAAATTGAGGGATGATGTACATAATTGCTACCTCCCTCACTACCTAGATTCTAAAACAGTAAAGAACATACCTAAGAATATACAGGACTCAAAATATTTGAGCAAGATGGCAAACTAGGAACTCCAGGTTCTTGTTCCCTGTAGAAATATCAAGCAATAACAGACTGAGTGAATAGCTCAGTGAAAGTTCTAGAAGCCAACCAAGGCTCTGTAGCAACCAAGTGAATGCCCAATCAAGAAAAAACAAACTCTAAATAGTAGAAAATGGCATTGTGTTTGTGCTCACCTTGCCCCATTCCCTCCCAAGCAGAGTGCCAAAGGAAGCCACTTAATTCCTGGTATCTTTCTTGGGAAAAAAGTAAAAGAATAGGACTTATTTGCAGTGTTGTAGCTTGTCTGGGGACCACCCAAAGAATGGGCTTCTGTTTTTCCTGACTCAGCAATCACACAAGAATGATGGCAGTTTGGATAGTAGGTCAGGGGATATTGAAAGCAGTGGTGGGTGTTGGAATGCCTGAAAACTACAGGGGAACTTCAGACCCATAGGTATCTGGAAGGAAGATATTATAGGCAGAGGACCACAATAGAACATCTAAGGCCAGGGAAGAAGAAGGGGTGAAACCCCTAGGAAAATTAAGACATGTAAAAACAGTCATGTATATAAGGGTACTGGGAAAATGGCACATACACAGTCCTAGGGAATATGCATCCCCAAAAGAGTCACAGAAGACCTTAAACCTCCATGCCAAGCTGATTAATAAGGATCTCTCCTGCACAGAGGCAGTCTGCAAAGTCTGCAGTGTGGCTATTTTTATTTAAATGCCCAATTTTCAACCAAAGTTCACAAAGGATAGAATGAAACAGGAAAATATGGCCCATTCACAGGGACAAAATAAATCTGTAAAAACAGATTCTAAAGAAACACTGACTTCGAACTTACTAGACAAAAACTTACTAGACAAAGACTGTTCTATACGTACTCAAAAAGCCAAAGAAAACATGGACAAAGAACTAAAGGAAATCAGAAAAAAATGATATATGAACAAAATTAGAATATCAGTAAAGAGATTATTAAAAAGAACCAAATCAAAACTTGGGAGCTAAAAAATACAATTACTAAATTAAAAAATTTACCAGAGGGCTTCAACAGCAGATTTTAGCAAGTGGAAAAAAGATTCAGCAAACTTGAAGACAGATGATTTTCAGATATCAAGTCTCAGGAACAAAAAGAAAAAAAAAATGAAGAAAAGTGAACAGAGTCTAAGGGATTTATGAGGCACCATCAAGCAGACCAATATATACATTAGAGAAATTTCAGAAGAAAAAAGGAGGCAAAAAAAAAAAAAAATGTCCTAACTTCCCAAATTTGAAGAAAGACATGGATATATAAATGCAAGAATGACAATGAGCTCCAAGTAGACTAAATCCAAAGACGTGAAACTGTTGAAAGTCGAAGACAAAGAATGTTGAAAGTAGCAAGAGAAAAGCAACATGTTATGTACAATGGATCCCCAATAAGATTATCAGCAGATTTCTCAGCAGAAATTTTTCAGGCCAGGAGGCAGTAGGATGATGTATTTAAAGTCCTAAACATAAAACAACTATCAACAAAAACTCTGTATCTCCCAAAACTGTCTTTCAAAAATGAGGCAGAAATTAAGACATTCCAAGGTAAACAAAAACTGAGCGAGTCTGTTATCACTAGACCTACCCCAAAAGAAATCCTAAAGGAAATTCTTCAAGTTGAAATTAAAGGATGCGAGACAGTAACTTGAAGCCATACAAAATTTTAGAAATATTTGGTAAAGGTAAATAACTGAGGGAAAAAAATTAATACTATTATTGTCATTTTGGTTCTTGACTCCACTTACTATTTTATATAATTTAAAAGACAAAAGCATAAAATAATTATAAATCTATATTAATGAGTACTGTATATAATGGATATAAAATACATAAAGATGTAATTCATGACATGTAATAATATAAAGGGAGGGCAGAGCTGTAAATGACTGGAGGGCTTTTTTTGGTTATACGTAATTGAAGTTAAGTTGTTACACATTTGATATAGATTTTTATAACTTTAGGATGTTATATGTAATCCCCTGGTAAGCACAAAGAAAATATCTGTAAAATATGCACCATTGAAGTTAAGTTGTTACACATTTGATATAGATTTTTATAACTTTAGGATGTTATATGTAATCCCCTGGTAAGCACAAAGAAAATATCTGTAAAATATGCACCATTGAAGTTAAGTTGTTACACATTTGATATAGATTTTTATAACTTTAGAATGTTATATGTAATCCCCTGGTAAGCACAAAGAAAATATCTGTAAAATATGCACCATTGAAGTTAAGTTGTTACACATTTGATACAGATTTTTATAACTTTAGGATGTTATATGTAATCCCCTGGTAAGCACAAAGAAAATATCTGTAAAATATGCACAATTGAAGTTAAGTTGTTACACATTTGATATAGATTTTTATAACTTTAGGATGTTATATGTAATCCCCTGGTAAGCACAAAGAAAATATCTGTAAAATATGCACAAAAGAAAATGAGAAAAAAATGAAAATATTCTGCTACCAAAAAATCAACTGAAAACAAAGGAGGACAGTAGGAAGAAAATGAGGGCCCCCAAAAAACCTGTCATACACATAGAAAAAAATAAAGGGGTAATAGCGAGTTTTATATCATCAATAATTACTTTAAACTCTCCAATCAAAAAGCATAGATTGACAGAATATGCAGAAAAATAAGACACAACTATATGCTATCTACAAAATATTCACTTCAGGCCTAAGAATATGCACAAGTTCAAAGTGAAATAAGGAAAAAAGATGTTCCATGAAAATAGTAACCAAGAGAGCAGAGGGGGCTATACTAAAATTAGAAAAATGGACTTCAAGTCAAAGAATGTTATAAGAGATAAATATATGATACAATGATAAAATTCAATTTATTAAGAAAATATAACAATTATAAAAATATATGCACCAAACATCACAGCTCCAAAATATAAAAAACAAACATTAACATTAAGGGAAAAGTAGACAACTCTACAGCAATAGTAGGAGATATCAATATTCCATTTTAAATAAAAAAATAAAACAACTAAACGAAAGATTAATAAAAAAGCAGAGAGTGAATACACTGTAAAACAACTGGAACTAACAAACACATATATAGCACTCCACCGAACATGAGCAGAATTTAAAGTATACATGCAAATTTCTCTGCTAGATTATATATCAGGTCACAAAATGAATCTCAATATTTTTTTAAAATGTTGATTGAAATCCATAAAAGTATCTTTTATGTTCACAAAGGAATGAAACTAGAAATCAATGGCAGAAGGAAAACTGGAAAATCCCCAAAACAAAAACCAGTTGATCAAAGAAAAAAATCACAAGAGAAATTATAAAATAGCTAACATAAATGAAAATAAAATTACAACATCTCAAAAGTTATGAGTTGCAATAAAAACAGTGCTAAGGGAAATTTATAGCTGTAAATGCTTATATTAAAAGTGAAAAAATATATCTCAAATTAACAACCTAAACTTTATGCCTTGTATTAATGTGTTCTCACACTGCTAATAAAGACATGCCCCAAACCCGGTAATTTATAAAGAAAAGGGGTTTAATTGACTCACAGTTCCACATGGCTGGGGAGGCCTCACAATCATGGCCGAAGGCAAATGAGGAGCAAAGTCACATTTTACATGTGGCAGCAAGAGAGTGTTTGCAGGGGAACTCCCCTTTATAAAACCATCAGATCTCGTGAGACTTATTCACTATCACAAGAGCAGCACCTGCCCCATGATTCAATTACCTCCACCAGGTCCCTCCCACAACAGGTGGGACTTATGGTAGCTACAATTCAAGATGAGATTTGGGTGGGGACACAGCCAAACCATATCATGCCTTAAAGAACTAGAAAAAGAAGAATACACTAAACCCAAAGCTAGCAGAATGAAGGGAATAATAAAAATTAGAGCATAGATCAACCAAATAGAGAAGAGAGAAACCATAGAAAGTTAACGAAACCAAGAACTGACTTTCTGAAAAGATAAACAAAACTGGCAAACCTTTAGCTAGATTGATACATTTTAAAAATAAGAAGACTCAAATTACTAAATTCAGAAATGAAAGAAAATACGTTACTATTAATATTATAGAAATACAAAGGATTATAAAAATGTACTATAAACAACTGTATGCCAAGAAATCAGATAACCAAGATAAATTAATGAATTTCTAGAAACATAGATAAGACAGAAACATGAAGAAATAGGAAATCTATATATACCTATGACCAATGGGGAGATTTGATCAGTAAGCAAAAACTTAACAAATACTTAACAGACAATTCCTCTCAGTCATGTAAAAAATTGTATGAGGCCAGCACTACCCTGATACCAAAGTCAGTTAAAGACACTGTAAGAAAAGAAGTCTACTGACCAATATTCTATATGAATATTGATGCAAAAATATCAACAAAGTACTAGCAAATACAATTCACCAATACATAAAAAGTTATACACCACGTCAAAGTCAAAGTAGGATGTATTTCTGCAATGCAAGGATGATTCAACATATGAAAATCAACCAATCAATGTAATCCACCACATAACTAGAATGAAGAAGGAAAAACACGTGTAATCAACACAATTGATGCAAAAAAACGCATGTGACGAAATTTAACACCCTTTCATGATAAAAACACTCAACAAGCTAGGAATAGAAAAAAAGAAGCTACCCTAACACAATAAAGGCCATATGTGTAAAACTCACAACTAATATGATAACCATGAAGGACTAAAAGCTTTTTCTCTAAGATTGGGAGCAAAACAAGGATTCTCTCTTTTGCCACTTGTATTCAACACAGTACTGGAAGTCCTAGCTAGAATAATTAGGCAAGAAAAGGAAATCAAATCCAAATTCGAGAGGAACAAGTAAAAGTATTGCCATTAACAGGCACCATGATCTTAGTTGTAGAAAAGCCTACAGATTCCACACACACGCACAGAGAAAACTGTTAGGCTAATAAATGAATTCAATAGAGTTGCAAGAAAGAAAATAACATGTAAAAATGAGTTGTATTTTTATACATTAACAATGAGCAATTTGGCAAGGAAGTTAAGAAACAATTCCATTTACAATAACATTAAAGGAATAAAAATACTTAGAAATAAACTTAACTGATAATGTCAAAGGTTTTTTTTTTTTTTGGAGATGAAGCCTCGCACTGTCACCCAGGCTGGAGTGGAGTGCAATGGCACAATCTCGGCTGACTGCAACCTCTGCCTCCCAGGTTCAAGGGATTCTCCAGCCTCAGCATCCTGAGTAGCTGGGATTACAGGTGCCCACCACCACACCTGGCTAATTTTTTGTATTTTCAGTAGAGACGGAGTTTCACCATGTTGGCCAGACTGGTCTCAAACTCCTGACCTCAAATGATTCACCCAGCTCAGCCTCCCAGAATGCTGGGATTACAGGCGTGAGCCACTGCACCCAGCCAATGCCAAAGCTTCATACACTGAAAACTATCCAATATTGCTAAAAGAAATTAAATAAAATACAAATAAATGGAAAGATAGCTCATGTTAATAGATTAGAATACTTAACATCATTAAGATGTTAATATTATCCAAAGCCATCTATAGATTTAATGTAATTTCTATCAAAATCCAAACATTTTTGAAAAAACAGAAAAATTCATATTAAAATTTGTATGGAATTTTAATGGAATCTAAATATCCAAGATAATCTTAAAAAATAGAAGAACAAAGTTAGAGAACTCACATTTCCTGATTTCAAAACTTACTGCAAAGGTATAGCCTCCAAAACAGTGTACCACTAGCATAAAGACAGACATCTAGACCAATGGAATAGATAGCCCAGAAACAAACCTTGTATATAAGGTCAAGTGATTTTTGACAAAAATGCGAAGACCATGCAATGCAAAGGGGAAAGAACCATCTTTTCAACAAATGATGCTGGGAAAACCAGATCCACATGCAAAAGTGTGAAATTTGAACCTTACCTCATACCATGTACAAAAATTATATGAATCAAAGGTCCAACCATAAGAACTAAAAGTATAAAACTCTTAGAAGAAAACAGAAAAAGAAATTCCAATTTTTGGTTCAGCATGTAGGGAGCTTCAAAGTTATTACTCCTTCCATCCTAAAAACAAGTAAAAAATCTGAAGAGACTGAAAAGTCAACAACTCTTCCTGGCATCTGAAAGAGAGGAGAGGACAAAGAACAAACCACTGCCCCCAAGACTGTAAAGATAGGCAGAAAAATACAACGAGTCACAGCTTACTGGCAGAGACTCAAGAGGGAACACCACATGGGACGCAGTGCTGGGGTAGAAAAACCTGAACTGTAATTGACAAACTGCCAGAGAGTCAGTACATAACTCTGAGAGTTAAAAACTCCAGGGGGATTCATCACAAGGCCTCCACAATATTGTGAGATTTACCACCAGGAAATCAGCCAGTTTCCCACAGTAAATCTCAGGGGAAAATCTCCTTGTACTTGCAGCAGGGAGAAGAAAAAAAGAAGCATTTTGAAATACACTAGTGTATTCCGTTCCTCTGAACAAGTCCTGCCCTCAGAAGAAACTAATTAACCAGAGTCTAACTTGCTGGGGTATTATTAGAGCCTAAGTGACACAGGTGAAGGGAAATACCCAAATCCAGTTTCCTCTAGTCTTCCACATTGGGAAGGGAAATACCCAACTCTCGCCCACTCTAGCCATCCTGTGGCCCTGCTAAGAGGGGAGAATAAAACTGAGAAATACATGTGAAGTTCATAGACTAGAGCCACATACTCACTAGAAGATCTAATTAGAGGTCTACTGAACGCTTTCTCTTTCCTACACCTGATCACCACATTATAAAGACCTATTAATAGGAATTTCTTTTGCAAAGTACATCGTATTGGACTATTTTAAAAAATTACAAGGCACACTAGAAAGAAAAAAAATAAAAAACAACACAATCTGAAGACATAGAGCAAATATCTGAACCAAACAGTGGCAAGGAGGTTGGAATTATTAGACAAGGAATTTAAAACAACTGTAATTAATATGCTTATGGTTCTAATGGGCAAAGTAGACAACATGCAAAAACAGATAGGCAGTATAAGCAGAGAGATGAAAATCCTAAGGAATAACTTATATATATATATATATATATATATATATATATGAGGTTAAAAAAAAAAAAACTGTAACAGAAACAAAGAGTACTCTTCATGAGTTCATTAGTAGAAAGGACACAATTGAGGACAGAATACCAGAGCTTGAAGACATGACAACAGAAGCTTCCAAAACCGACAAGGGAAGAAAACAAAGCTTGAAATAAACAAAACTGAATAGCCAAGGACGGTAGGATGGCACAAAAAGTATACTCTACGCATAATGGGAATACCAGAAGGAGAAAGAGAGACAGGAACGAAGAAATATTTGAAAAAATTAAGAAAAAGTGTTATGACATTAAATTTAGCAATGACACCAAAATATATCACATCAACAGAACAGGCAACAAAATGAAAAATGGATAGATGGATTGCATCATAATTAAAATCTCCATGCATCAGGACATAATCAGCAGAGTAAAAAGGCAACACACAGAATGGGAGAGAATATTTGCAAATTATACATCTGATAAGGGGTTAATATCCAAAACCTAAAGAACTTCCACACCTGAACAATAACAACAAATGATGGAGAAATGTGCAAAGAACTTGAATAGACATTTCTCCAAGGAAGATACATAAATGGCCAATAAGCATATGAAAAGATGCTCAATATCACTCATCATTAAGGAAATGCAAGTCAAAATGAAATGAAAATACCTTCACATCCATTAGGATGGCTAATTAAAAAAAAAAAAAAAAAAAACAGAGGGGCACAGTGGCTCACACCTGTAATCCCTATACTTTGGGAGGCCAAGGCAGGCGGATCACCTGAGGTAAGGAGTTCAAGATCAGGCTAGCCAACATGGTGAAACCCTGTCTCTACTAAAAATACAAAAATTCACTGGGCGGGCACCTATAATCCTAGCAATCCGGGAGGCTGAGGCAGGAGAATAGCTAGAATCCGGGAGGCAGAGGTTGCAGTGAGCTGAGATCACGCCACTGCACTGCAGCCTGGGTGACAGAGCGAGACTCTGTCTCAATCAATCAATCAATCAATCAATCAATAGAAAACAGAAAATAACAACAGTTGGTGAGAATGTGGGGAACCATTGCTGGAAATGTAAAATGATGCAGCCACTCTGGAAAACAGTATGATGGTTCCTCAAAAACTTCAACATAGATTTCCCATACGATCTTGCAATTCCACTTCTGGATACATACTCAAAAAACTGAAAGCAGCAACTCGAGCATGTATTTGATATATTTGTATACCAATGTCCATACCTGCATTATTCACAATAGCCAAAATGTGGGAAAAATTCAAATGTCCATTGACAGATGAATGGATAAACAAAATGTGGTATAGATATATAATGAACTATTATTAATCTTCCCAAAAAGAGGAAATTCAGCCACATGCTATAACATGGATGAACCTTGAGAACATTAAGGTAAGTGAAACAAGCCAATCACAAAAGCCAATCGCATGTGTGATTCCACTTGCATGAAGGGTCTAGAATAGTCAAATTCATAAAGACAGAAACTAGAACTGTGGTCGCCAGGGGCTGGGCGAAGGGGGAGCAAAAAGTTATAGTGTGATGGGGACAGAGTGTCAGTTTTGCAAGATGACAAGTTCTAGAAACGAATGGTGACAATAGCTGTGCAACAATATTAATGTACTTAATGCCACTGAACTGTACATTTAAACATGGTTAAAGTGGTGAATTTTATGTTACGTGTATCTTACAATTTTTTGAAAGCATATACAGAAGTGAAGCTGAGAACAAAATAGCGCTATCATCATTTAAGGCTGATATTACCAAATATGTCATATCTTCAGACAAGAGAGCTTAATGTTATACTACTGAACTCTTGAGTTTAAAGATTTGCCTGCCCAATCACAGGCTGCATGGAACTCCTGCTAGCTGCGTCCCGCTAGGGGCCTGGCCCTGTAAAACTCTCAGTGGGGAGGAGCAGAACAGAAAACATATGCTTCCCACAGTCCAAGGGACATCAAGGTGAATTTGGACCCAAAGTAAAGGGAGACTAGAAATTGAGGAGAGTGCCATTTGATGTCTTCTTGCATTTGGTATAATTTAATTTGTCAATGTTTTGCACCATGACCTCATTAATACTGTCCCTCCCCACCTGCTTCCACCCCACCCAGATATTCTAATTGCGTTGGCCCTTTTTTCCCATCTCTCTCTTTGTGAAAAGAAACATTTCTTTAACATATCTTTTCCATCTTTTTACTCGTTCTTGTTATGGAAATATATATATATATTTTCAAAGATCTCTTTTCGGAAGGCTGCTGGCAACTTGATCTAATTTCTACTGATTGTTTTCTGGGCTTGCTGGAACTCTGAAGTGGATTAGGAAGGGAAGAGACTAGAGACAGAGAGACAAGTCAGGTGAGACATCAGGAATCGCAGAGGGGAGAGATGAAGGGCTGAACTGAGGCAGCAACAGGGCACAGAAGTTAGGGAGAATTGATACTTAAGGAAGTAGACAGTCCAAGTTTTGACGGCCAGAGATGGGAGAGCACAAATGTATTCTCAAGTTCATGCCTTGCTGCATAGATCCTGGTACAACTAAAACTAGCTGGAAGGATTTGGATACTCTAGATGTTCACTCTCTACTGTATAATTTTTTAACATTAAGGAATTTTCTTAAAAAAAAAAAAAAAAAACCCTAATTACTGTAATCCTAGCACTTTGTGAAGCAGAAGCAGGCCAATTTCTTGAGTCCAGGAGTTTAAGACCAGCCTGGGCAACATGGTGAGACTCCACCTCTACAAAAAAAAAAAAAAAAAAAATACAAAAAATTAGCTGGGCATGGTGGCACATGCCTGTAGCCCCAGCTTCTTGGGATATTGAGGTGGAAGGACCTCTTGAACCCAGGAGGCAGATGTTGCAGTGAGCCAGGATCACATCACTGCACTCCAGCTGGGGTGACAGACCAAGACACTGTTTCAAAAACAAACAAACAAAAACAAAACCCTAAGTAAGCAGTTAAAATGATGAAATGTAGTTAGAGAAAAAAAGTAAGTGTAATCATAAACAAAGAGGATGCTGGAAGTAAAAATTTCAATTCCGACGGGTAGGCAAGGAGGGCATGGAAGAACTGCCCCGAATGCATCTGTTCTCAAGGAGGCAGCCTTCGTGAGATGGGATGGCACCAGTGTGACAGCAAGATAAAGGAGTTAGTTTATGAAGGCTACTTGAATCAAATAAGAAATGCACTAAGGGAAATTAGTTTTCCTACTAAATGAACTGGCTATATATTTCTTGAATATTATTCTAGAGATTGTGATAAGGTATCTGTTATTTTGACAACGTTCAAAAAGAGAGTGTATTAAATTTAGCATGAACTTTAAAAAATATTTTGATTGTGGTAAAACATATACAATATAAAATCTACTATTTGAACTATTTCAAGTGTATGATTAAGTTGAATTAGGTACACTCTCATTGTTTCGAAACCATTACCACTATCCATCTCCAGACCTTTATTATTATCCCAAACTGAAACTCTGTACCCATTAAATAATAACTCCATATTTCCTCTTTCCCCATCCCCTTTTCTATTTTCTGTCTCTGTGAACCTGACTATTGTAAATACCTCATATAAGTGCAACCATAGTTTTTTCTGTGTCTGAATTATTTCACTTTACGTTTTTAAGGTTTATCCATATTATAGTATGAGTAAGAATTACTTGGTTGGAGAGGTGGTTCACGCCTGCAATCCCAGCACTTTGGGAGGCTGAGGCGGGCGGACTGCTTGAGGTCAGGAATTCAAGACCAGTCTGGCCAACATGGTGAAATCCCGTCTCTACTAAAAATACAAAAAACATTAGCTGGGCTTGGTGGCGTGCACCTGTAATCCCAACTACTCGGGAGACTGAGGCAGGGGAATTGCTTGAACCAGGGAGGTGGAAGTTGCAGTGAGCCAAGATTGCGCCACTGCACTCCAGCCTGGGCAACAAAGCGACCCTCCATCTCAAAATAAAAAACAAATAAAAATAAACAGAAACAAGAATGATTTACGTCTGAGTAATACTCCATCATATGTACACAACCCATTCACTTATCCAGCTACCTCTCAATGAACATTTGGGTAGTTTCCACCTTTAGCTATCGTGTTCATAGGCATGCTTTTATGAACACTGGTGTACAAGTATCTTTTTAAGTCCCTGCTTTCAATTCTTCTGCGTAGATATTCGAAAGTGGAATTGCTGAATTATATGGAAATTCTGTTTGATTTTTTGAGGAACTACCATATTATTTTCCCCAGTAGCTGCACCATTTGACATGCCCTACCAACAGTTCTCTACATTGTTGACATCGCTTATTATTTTCTGTTTTGTTTTTTATATTAGCTGTCCTAACAAATGTAATTTGCAGTTTTGGTTTGTATTTCATTGCAGTTTTGGTTTGTAGTTCCCTAATGATTAGTGATGTCAAACATCTTTTCATGTGCTTAATGGCCATTTATACATCTTACTTGTAGAAGTGTCTGTTCAAGTTCTTTGCCCTTTTATAAACAATTTTCTTGTCATTGAGTTGTAGGATTTCTTTGTATAATCTGCTTATCATCCTTTATCCTTTATCAAATGCATGATTTGCAAATATTTTCTCATTCTGTGTGTTTGCCTTTTAATTCCATTGATACTGGCCTTTGATAAACAAAAGTTTTTCATTTTTATGAAATCCAATTTATCTACATTTTTGTTGCCTGTTCTGGTGTTGTACCCAAGAGATCATTGCCTAATTCAAGATTACAAGGATTTATTTATATGTTTCCTCCTATGAGTTTTTGTTTGTTTGTTTGTTTGTTTGTTTGTTTTTAGAGGGCATTTTGCTCTTGTTGCCCAGGCTAGAGTGCAATGGTATGATCTTGGCTCACCGCAACCTCTGCATCCTGGGTTCAAGCAGTTCTCCTGCCTCAGCCTCCTGAGTAGCTGGGATTACAGGCACAAGCCACCACGTACAGCTAATTTTCTATTTTTAGTAGAGACGGGGTTTCGCTATGTTGGCCAGGCTGGTCTTGAACTCCTGAACTCTGTTTCAGCTCTAGGTAAGGTTAAATCATTCTCCTGTAATCTGGATTGTCAGATTCCCCAGGGCAGATACTGTTCAGAGGCAGATATTTCCCCCTCTCACACTTAGGGAATTCATAGTTTTTTGGCTGTCTCACAGAGTTTGCAGCAGGACGCTGCTTCTTTCAAAGGATCTATGAATTGTTATAGCCTTCCTGGTATGTTCCCATGATGGTTTTTGGAGCAAAAGTTTACAGTGTGAGTCTCTACATGCTGTCTGTCTGTCCAAGTGGAAGCTAAATGTTAGTCCTGTCTTCTAGCTACCATTTTATTCCCTAATCCCCTCTAATGTACCTTTCGATTTCTTCTTTGATCCAATTTAAGAGTGTGTAGTTCTTACAAATTCATGGATTTTTCAGTTTTACTTCTATTATTATTTTACAGTTTCACTCCATTTTTATCAGAAAAGATACTTTGTATACTTACAATTTTTTTAATTAATTAGGCTTGTTTTGTGACCTAACACATGGTCTATCCTAGGGCATATTTTATATTTGCGCTTGAGACAACTTAATTTTACCATTTTGTTATTTGATTTTAATATGTCTTACAGTACATTTGTCTGTCATTCTCTTCATTACTGCCTTTATTAGTGTTTACTCTTTGTAGTGATACATTTTACTTCATTTTTTTTCTTTTTGTGTATTTTCTTTTTTTAACTTTTATTTTAAGTTCAGGTCTACATGTGCAGGTTTGGGACATAGGTAAATTTGTGCCTTGGGGATTTGTTGTACAGATTATTTCATCACCCAGGTATTAAGCCTAGTGCCCATTAGTTATTTTAGTTACTTTTCCTGATCCTTTCCCTCCTCCCACTTTCTAACCTCTGATAGGCCCCAGTGTCTGTTGTTCTCTTCTATGTGTCCATGTGTTCTCATCATTTAGCTCTCACTTATAAGTGACAACATGTGGTATTTGGTGTTCTGTTCTTGTGTTAGTTTGCTAAAAATAATGGCTTCGAAATCCTTCCATGTGTCTGCAAAGGACATGATCTAATTCTTTTTATGGCTGCATAGCATTCCATGATGCATATGTACCACATTTTCTTTATCCAGTCAATCACTGATGGGCATTTGGTTGAGTCCATGTCCTTGCTATTGTGAATAGTGTTGCCATGAACATACATGTGCATGAGTCTTTGTAATAGAACAAGTTACATTCCTTTGGGTATATACCCAGTAATGGGATTGCCAGATTGAATGGTATTTCTGTCTTTAGGTCTTTGAGGAATTGCCACACTGTCTTCCATAATGGCTGAACTTATTTTCATTCCCACTGACAGTGTGTAAGCATTCCTTCTCTTCACAACCTGTCCAGCATCTGTTATTTTTTGTCTTTTTAATAATAGCCATTCTGACTCATTCTGACTCACTGAGATGTTATCTCATTATGGTTTTGATTTGCATTGCTATAATGCTCAGTGATATTGAGCTTCTTTCATATATTTATTGGTCACATGTACATCCTCTTTTAAGAAGTGTCTATTCATGTCCTTTGCCTACTTTTTAATGGGGTTGTTAATTTTTTTGTAAATTTGTGTAAGTTCTTTATAGGTGCTGGATATTAGACATTTGTTGGATGCATAGTTTGCAAAAATTTTCTCCCATTCTGTAGGTTGCCTGTTTACTCTCTGTTGATAGTTTCTTTTTCTGTGCAGAAGCTCTCTGGTTTAATTAGATCCCAGTTGTCAATTTTTGCTTTTGTTGAAATTGCTTTTGGCGTCTTCATTATGAAATCTTTGTGCCTGTGTCCTGAATGGTATTGCCTTGGTTGTTTTTCAGGGTTTCTATAGTTTTGGATTTTGCATTTAAGTCTTTAATCTATCTTGAGTTAATTTATGTATAAGGCATAAGGAAGTGGTCTAATTTTAATCTTCTACATATGGCTAGCTAGTTATCTCAGCATCATTTATTAAACAGGGAATCGTTTCCCCGTTGCTTGTTTTGGTCAGGTTTGTCAAAGATCAGATAGTTATAGCTTTGTGGTGAGATTTCTTTGTTCTCTATGCTGTTCCAGTGGTCTATGTGTTTGTTTCTGTACCAGTATCATGCTGTTTTGGATACTGTAGTCCTGTAGTATAGTTTGAAATCCAGTAACATGATGCCTCCAGCTTTGTTCTTTTTGCTTAGGATTGTCCTGGCTATTTGGCCTTCTTTTGGTTCCATATGAATTTTAAAATAGTTTTTTTTCTAGTTCTGTGAAGAATGTCAACAGTAGTTTAATAGGCATAGCATTGAATCCATAAATTGCTTTGGGAAGTATGGCCATTTTAATGATATTGATTCTCCCTGTCCATGATCATGGAATGTTTTCCAATTTACATCATCTCTGATTTCTTTGAGAAGTGGTTTGTAGTTCTTATTGTAGGGATCTTTCACCTCCCTTGTTAGCTGTATTTCTAGATATTTTATTCTTTTTGTGACAATTGTGAATGTGAGTTCATTCCTAATTTGGCTCTTGGCTTGACTGTTGTTGGTGTATAGGAATGCTAGGAAGTTTTGCACATTGATTTTGTATCCTGAGACTTTGCTGAAGTTGTCTATCAGCTTAAGAAGCTTTTTGGGCTGAAACAATAGGATTTTCTAGATATAGGATTATGTCATCTGCAAACAGGGATAGTTTGACTTCTTAACTTTTTGTTTGGATTCCCTTTATTTATTTCTCTTGCCTGATTGCCCTGGCCAGAACTTCCAACACTATGTTGAACAGGAGTGATGAGAGAGGGCATCCTTGTCTCATGCCGGTTTTTAAGGGAAATTGTTCCAGCTTTTGCCTATTCTGTATGATGTTGGCTGTGGGTTTGTAATAGACGACTTGTATTATTTTGAGGTATGTTTCTTCAAAACCTAGTTTATTGAGAGTTTTTAACATGATTGGATGTTGAATTTATCAACAACCTTCTCGACATCTATTGAGATAATCATGTGGGTTTTGTCTTTAGTTCTGTTTATGTGATAAATTACATTTATTGATTTGTGTATGTTGAACCAAACTTGCATCTCAGAGATAAAGCCTATTCGATTGTGGTGGATAAGCTTTTTGATGTGCTGTTGAATTTGATTTGCCAGTGTTTTGTTCAGAATTTCTGCATCAATGTTCATCATGGATATTGGCCTGAAGTTTTCTTTTGTTGTTGTTGTTGTATCTCTGCCCGGTTTTAGTATGAGAATGATGCTGGTCTCATAAAATGAGTTATAGAAAGTCCCTCCTCCTCAATATTGCAGAATAGTTTCAGTAGGAATGGTACCAATTCTTCTTTGTACATCTGGTAGAATTCAGTTGTGAATCATCTGGTTCTGTGCTTTTTTTGGTTGGTAGGCTATTTACTACTGCCTCAATTTCAGAGCTCATTATTGGTCTGTTCAGTGATTCAGTTCCTTCCTGGTTCAGTCTTGGGATGGTGTATTTGTCCAGGAACTTATCCATTTCTTCTATATTTTCTAGTTTATGTACATAAAGGTGTTTATAGTATTACCTGATAGTTGTTTGTATTTCTGTGGGGTCACTGGTAATAGCCCTCTTGTCATTTTTGGTTGTGTTTATTTGAATCTTCTCTATTTTCTTCTCTATTAGTCTAGCTAGTGGTCTGTCTCTTTTAGTAATTTGTTTCAAAAAAAATTGCTCCTGGAATTGTTGATTTTTTGAATGATTTTTCATGTCTCTATTTCCTTCACTTCAGCTCTGACATTGGTTATTTCTTGTCTTCTAACAGCTTTGAGCCTTGTTTGCTCTTGGTTCTATAGTTCTTTTAGTTGTGATGTTAGGGTGTTAACTTGAGATCTTTCTAACCTTTTAATGTGGGCATTTAGTGCTATAAATTTCCCTCTTAACACTGCCTTAGCTGCATTCCAGAGCTTCTGGTACATTGTATCTTTGTTCTCATTAGTTGCAAATAACTTCTTGATTTCTGCCTTAATTTCATTATTTACCAAAAAGTCATTCAGGAGCAGGCTATTCAATTTCCATGTAATTTTATACTTTTCAGTGAATTTCTTAGTCTTGATTCTAATTTGATTGTGCTGTGGACTGAGAGACTGTTTGTTATTATTTCTGTTATTTTGCATTTACCAAGGAGTGTTTCACTTCTGATTATGTGATCAATTTTAGAGTATGTGCCATGTGGTGATTAGAAGAATGCGGCCGGGCGCGGTGGCTCAAGCCTGTAATCCCAGCACTTTGGGAGGCTGAGACGGGCGGATCACGAGGTCAGGAGATCGAGACCATCCTGGCTAATACGGTGAAACCCCGTCTCTACTAAAAATACAAAAAAAATAACTAGCCGGGCAAGGTGGCGGCGCCTGTAGTCCCAGCTACTCGGGAGGCTGAGGCAGGAGAATGGCGTAAACCCGGGAGGCGGAGCTTGCAGTGAGCTGAGATCCAGCCACTGCACTCCAGCCTGGGTGACAGAGCGAGACTCCGTCTCAAAAAAAAAAAAAAAAAAAGAAGAATGCATATTCTGTTGTTTTTGCAGGAAGAGTTCTGTACATATCTATTAGGTCCATGTAGATCCAGTGCTTAGTTCAGGTCCTAAATATCTTTGCTAATTTTCCACCTTGATGATCTGTCTAATATTGTCAGCGGGGTGTTAAAGTCTCCAACTATTACTGTGTGGGAGTCTAACTCTCTTTGTAGGTTTCTGAGAACCTGCTTTATGAATCTGGGTGCTCCTGAATACATATACATTTAGGGTAGTTAGATTTTCTTATTGAATTGAACCCTTTACACCATCATGTAATGCCCTTTTTTTGTCTTTTTTGATCTTTGTTGGTTTAAAGTGTGTTTTGTCAGAAACTGGGAATGCAATCTTTGTTTTCTCTGTTTTCCATTTGTTTGGTAGATTTCTCTCCATCCATTTATTTTGAGCGTATATGTGTCATTGCACGTGAGACAGGTCTTTTGAAGACAGCATACAAATGTGTCTTGTTTCTTTATCCAGCTTGCCACCCTGTGCCCTTTAGGGGAGGCATAGCCCATTTATATTTAAGGTCAGTATTGATATGTGTGGATTTGATCCTGTTATGATGTTAACTGGTTGGTTATTTCTCAAACCTATTTATGTGGTTGCTTTATAGTGTCGCTGGTCTCTGTACTTCAGTGTGTTTTTGTAGTGGCTGTTAATGGTCTTTCCTTTCCATATTTAGTGCTTCCTTTGGAAGCTCTTTTAAGGCAGGTCTGGTGGTAACAAATTCCTTTAGCATTTGCTTGTCTGAAAAGGATCTTATTTCTCCTTCATTTATGAAGCTTAGTTCGACTGGATATGCAATTCTGGCTTGGAATTTCATTTCTTTAAGAAAGTTGAATATTGACCCCCCAATGTCTTCTGGTTTGTAGGGTTGACAAGTCTGCTGTTAGTCTGATGGACTTCCCTTTGTAAGTAACCTGACCTTTCTCACTAGCTGCTTTTAACATTTTTTCTTTAATTTCAGCCTTGGAGAATCTGATGATTATGTGTCTTGAGGATGATCTTGTTGTAAAGTATCTTACTGGGGTTCTCTGCATTTCCTGAATTTGAATATTGGCCTCTCTAGCTAAGTTGGGGAAATTTTCATGGTTGATATCCTGATATATGTTTTCCAAGTTAGTTCTATTCTCCCCATCTCCTTCAGGTACACCAGTCAGTTGTAGATTTGGTCTCTTTACATAATCCCATAATTCTTGGAGGTTTTATTTATTCCTTTTCGTTTTTCGTTCTTTTCTTTTCTATTCTTGTCTGCCTGTCTTATTTCAGAAAGGCAGTCTTCAAGCCTGAGACTGTTTTCTCCACTTGGTCTGTTCTGCTATTAATACTTGTGATTACACTATGAAATTCTTATAGTGTGCTTTTCAGCTCTATCAGGTCAGTTATGTTCTTCTTTATACTGGCTATTTTGTCAGTCAGATCCTGCAATATTTCATCATAATTTTTAGTGTCTTTGAATTAGGTTATAATATACTCTTGTAGTTCAGTGAACTCTGTTTCTATCTATAGTCTGAATTCTACTTCTGTCATTTCAGCCATCTCGGCCTCAGCCCAGTTTGAAAACCTTGCTGGAGAGGTGATGCAGTCATTTGGAGGAAAGAAGGTGCTCTGGCTTTTTGAGTTTTCAGTGTTATTGCATGTATTCTTTCTCAATTTTGTGTGCTTATCTACCTTCAATCTTTGAGGCTGTTGACCTTTGAATCGTTTCTTTTTTTCCTTTTCTCCTATTTGGTGACCTGGAGGGTTAGATTGTGGTATAAGGTAGATTCAATCAACTGGCTTCATTTCTGGAGGATTTTAAGGAGACAGTGTTCAGCTCCTAACTTCTGGACTACATGCTCTAACTCCAGGGACTTTGTATTGGGCCCTAACTTTGTTCTCTTGCTCCTTGAGGTTTAGACCTACTGTACTGAGGAGACCAAAGTGTGGCAGCTGCAGCCGAGTGCTCGCAGATGCAGGAGTGCTTGCCACCATGCAGTCACCACCACAGTGAGAGAGGCAAGACAGTTGCAGGGATAACAGGGGGCCCCTGCTGGAGGAGACTGTGCTGTTGCACTGGAGGTGGTGTTGATTTGGGGTGGGGTGCTGGCTAGTGCAGGTCTAGGTGCCTTCTCTGTGTCCCACAAGCAAGATTAATTACTCAGGGCCTGGGAGGGTTCCTTGTTTTCTGCACAGCATAAGCACAAGAGCTGGGTGCTGGCAGAGGCAGGTCTTGCTGGCTCTGTGCCCACCAAGGCTCCATCCACAATGGTGGTTGGTGGGGTTTGTGGGGCACAGTGCACTCTTGCATGCTGATGGGGCAAGTAAAGCAAAACCCGCCCATGCAGACACATGTTAGCAAAGTGATGTGAAAGTTGTCGTGGGCTCAGGGGAAGCTGCTATTACATATTATATTATGTATGGGGAGGGAATGTGGAGGGAAAGACTCTAAGTGCCTTATTCACACCTCCAACAAGGTGCAGTTGACCCAGGCAGAGGACACTAGTCTGTTTCCCAAGGGTCTCACACACACCCCACTGCTCATCACCAGACAGGCAACTCCTGGCTTGGGCCCACAGCACAGACCCTGCATCCTGGGCTGATTGTACTGAGTGCTGGTGATGAGGAACGGGATTAGCGACCTGCTTATAAAAGCAGCCTGGCCATGTTTTTATAGGGCATCTGTGCTATGCTGGGGTAATGCTTCCAGTACTCCAAAGCCCAAAGGCTGGAATGGCTAAGTCACCCAAACAGCAAAGATTGCAGCCTCCCGCTCCCTCTGGGAGCTCCATCCCAGGGAGGTCTGAATCCTCTGTCAGCTGGAGAACACTGGTGGGAGTAGCCAGAGACTCTGATTGGAAGGCTCCACCTGGTGAAAAGACCCTAAGTGCCTTATCCACACCTCCAACAAGCTGCAGTCAGCCCAAGGAGAGGAGGTCAGTCTGTCTCCCATGGGTCCCACACACCCCCCACTGGTCATCACCACACAGGGAACCCCTGGCTTGGACCCACAGCACGGACCCTGCACCCTGAGCTGACTGAACTGAGCAATGGCTGGTGATGAAGAACGGGATCAGGAACTGACTTACAAAAGCAGTCTGGGCATGTTTTCACAGGGCAGCTGTGCTGTGCTAGGATATCACTTCCACCCCTGGTTGGTTTGGGCTCTCCAAAGCCTGAAGGCTGGAATGACTAAGTCACCCTAACAGCCAAGATGTTGACCTGCCCCTCCCTCTGAAAGCTCTGTCCCAGGGAGTTTTCAAATTTCTGTTGGCCAGAGAACACTGGTGGGAGTGGCTGGAGGCCCCATTTGGGAGTTCCTGCCCAGAGAGGGGGAATACCATTGGAGACCCACCTAAAGAAGCAGTCTGGCCATGTCTTAGAGGAGCAGCTGTGCTGTGCTGCAGGATCCCTTTTGCCCCTGGTCAGCTTGGACTCTCTAAAGCCTGAAGGATATAATAGCCAAGTGGCCAAACAGCAGAAGTGGCACCCCTTCCACCCCTCCCCACAGGAGCTCCATCCCAAGGAGGCACAATGCTGCTATCGGTTGCTGGCTGAAATTCCAAGCCACTAGGTTTTATCCTGTGAGGTACCGTGGAAGTGGGGCCCACAGACCATCACTGCTCAGTCTCCTGGATTCAGCCTCTTTCTTAGGAGTATTATGGGGGTCTAACCTCCCACTTTTCCAGAGTTGCAGCTACATTTGCTGAGATGCCTGAAATGCCAGAGTATCTAAAGCTCCTGGGTCTCTGTGCATGCCTGAGCAACTGCTCTGTGAGATTCCACATAGCTCTGTGTATCAAACTGATAGTACGGGTGGAGTAGGTTCACAAGGGGATCTCCTGACCCAAGGGTTGCAAAGATCTATGGAACAAGTGTGGGATCCTGGGGTTGCACATTCACTCACCACTTCTCTGGGTGAGGGAGCTTCCCTTGGCTCCATGTCACTCCTGGGTGGGCCATCGCCTTGCCTTGCTTTTCTCCCTTCTCTGTGGGTTGAGTTGTTTCCTCAATTAGTCCTAATGGGAGTCCCTGGATGTTTCAGTTGAAGGTGCTGTATTTACTTGCCCCTTCCGTTCCTCTTCATGACATCGATGCACATTAGCTGCTTCCAGTTGTCCGTCCATGCAATTCCCAATGTATTTTCCATAGATATTTTCTTTTGGTTGCCATGGGATTAAATGGAATATCCTAAATTTATAACAATCTAATTAATACTAACTTAACTTCAATCACATACAAAACTCTACTCCTCTACAGTCACTTTTTCACCATGCTATTGCTACCATACATTATACATGTATACATGGTAGACACACTGGCATATATTTATTCTTATTTTTATGCATTTGTCTTTTAATTCTGAAGAAAACACAACGTTGAGTTACAAACCAAATTTACAACAAAACTGGTTATTCTACTTGCCTAGGTACTTAACTTACTAGGGATCTTTACATCTTTGAAAGGTTTTGCTTTACTGTCTAGTGTCCTTCCATTTTAACTTTGAGAACTCCCTTTAGACTGTCTTACAGGACAGATTCAGTGATAATCAATGCTGCCATTGATTTATCTGGGAATTTCTTAATAATGATCTCATTTGTGAAGGACAAGTTTGCTCAGTACATAATTCTCAGTCGGCAGATGCTTTTCTTTCAGCACTTAATGTATCTTCCCAATTTTTTCTGGCCTACAGAGTTTCTGCTGAGAAATTTATTAATAATCCTATTGAGTATCACTTGAACATGAGATTTAACTTTTCTCTTGACATTTTCAAGATTCTCTCTTTGTGGCTTTTGACAGATAGATTATAATTAGTCATAGTGTGGGTCTCATTAAATTTATTCTACATGAAGTTTATTGAGATACTTTGATTTGTAGATTCATATCTTTCATTAAATTTAGAAACTTTACAGTTAACATTTTTTGAAATAACTCCCTGCCATTTTTCTCTCTCCTCCTCTAAAACTCACCCAATGTGTACATTGGTCAGCTTGATGGTACACCACAAATCCCTTAGGCTCTTTTTACTTTTCTTCTATTTTTTGTTTGTTTCTGCTTCTCAGATTCAATAGTTTCAATTTTCCTGTCTTCACATTTACTGATTCTTTCTCTTTTTTAAATTTTTTTTTAAGATGGAGTCTCTGTTGCCCAGGCTGGAGAGCAGTGGTGCAATCTCAGCTCAGTGCAACTTCTACCTCCAAGGTTCAAGCGATTCTCCTGCCTCAGCCTTCTGAGTAGCTGGGGTTACAGGTGCCCAACACCATCTCTGGCTAATGTTTTGTATTTTTAGTAGAGATGGGGTTTCACCATGTTGCCCAGGCTGGTCTTGAACTCCTGACCTCAAATGATCCACCTGCCTCAGCCTCCCAAAGTGCTGGGATTATAGGTGTCAACCACTGCACCTGGCTCCCTGATTCTTTCTTATGCTTACTCAAATCTTTTGTTAAGTCACTCTAGTAAATTTTTAATTAAATAATTGTATTTTTAGCCTCAGAGTTTCTGTTTGGTTTCTTTTTATAATTCACATCTCTTTGCTAATATTCTACTAGTTTGTATTTCATTTTCCTGATTTCCCTTAGTTCTTTTTATTCTTTTCAGCTCTTTGAGCATATTCAAGAGCAGTTGTTTTAAAGTTTTTTCTAGTAAGGTCAATATCTATGCTTCTTCATGGACAGTTCCTGTTAATTTATTTTCTTTCATTGAGTAGGCCATATTTTTCTATTACTTCATATGACTTGTGATATTTTATTAAAAATTGAACATTTGAAAAACAAAAACAAAAATCAGGCACTTCTCTAAGTCTTCACAGACTGACTCTTTGCTAGGGCAGTCCATGGCTGCTTCACTGGTTGTGCTCTGAGCCTAAGGATTAGCCTGAATTGAAAGCTCAAGGTTTTCTCACATCTTTTTCTGAACATGCATTGTACATGGGCATATGTCTTGCTTTCTCCAGTATACATGGCTTTTGAAAATCCTAATATCCCAATAAACCTTATCCTCGCTTCTTTTAATTCTGAAGAAAATAAAAAGTTGAGTTACAAACCAAAATTATAACAAAACTGATATTTGTATTTTCCCCAGGTACTTAACTTACCAGAAATACTTGTATCTTGATAAGATCTTAAATGGTCTATTGTATATCTCTACTGTCATCTCCCACCCTAAGCATTTGGTAGTCTTTCTGAAGCTTTCACAAGCAGTTCTGTCTGCCTTCCTCATCTGAGATCTGAGTTAAACAATACAGAGACCAGTTCTTTCCACAGCCCCCAGACAGTTTAGAACATTGCAAGTGAGGTCTGCTTTGCTCTCTCTGGTTTGAGTGATGGAATTGGGAACTGGGTCCTACTTCCTCCAGACCAAGACATTTCTGTGCTAAAAAAGGAAATGGGAAAAGCGTACATAAAAATGACACAAAGTTTTCTATCATTTTGAATGAGGCTCTTTCTTGTTTGGGTGTTTTCTTGGATACTACAGACCTTTTGCTGTTTTCCAGAGCTCTTATAAGGTTAGTTCAGCCCATTTCTCATTGTTTTTTGACGTTCCATGTAAGAATGACAGCGTGGAGCTTCCTAGTCTGCAATTTTGCTAATGTCACTCCTTTCAGTACCATTTGTTTTTAAAACAGCTCTAAAAATTAAATGCTTACCTTCATAAATATGCTTGCAAAGATGGAAAAGTGGACCTAAACTGCCAGTTTTATGTTGCTTGACTACAGCACCTATACTAGTTGCTGAAACCAATGCTTAGGCTCTCTCTGAGTATCCAGATATACAGGTCTTGTCTAGCATTTGATTGAACTGTGCTACCAAAGTTCATTTCTAAGTTGGTGAGACTGCCAGTTCAACTCACTAATATGTATCAGAGTAATGAGCCTAATAGTGAACATATTGTACATAATGTACTACCATTATAATAAATGGTGCTCATCAAGCTGTTTCTAAATTATAATGCATTCAGAATTTCAATATAGCATCCCAGACAAACAATGATTTGAAAACCACGTGTGACTTAATATTTTGAACTTCTGATATTATCGAAATTGTCTTTTACAACTTAGGCCCTGGGAGAAAAATAGAGGGTCTCCCTTCTGTTTCCTCCACAGTTACAATGAGTTTGAGGATACATTGGGCTGTACTGGGGGGTACACATGGGAAAGTGAAGAGAGGGTTCACTTCTGCAAGATCAGCCCTCTCTTCACCTGAGACCTTCCCCTTCTAAATTTAATTTCTCCAGCCACTGATAGATCTTCCCTGGGCTATACTACAAGGGTAAGAAGGAGTTCGGCAGCCATTGGCCCTGCTACTGCAGGAAAAAAGAATGAAGAGGAGAGAGGATACAATCATGAATGCAATTTGCAAAAAGAATTTATAAAAATCTTTGGGGCAGCTATGTGTTTTATCATATTTAGTCATTTTCCGTTGATTTTATTTTTCTTACCACTGAATGCATGTCCACCAATAAATAGAGAAAAGTATATATCTGGAAGATACACAATAGAATACTAACATAGGAATAATAAATATTCCTAGAAAAGTTGAACAGAAAATAACAAGTATTAAAGATGTAATTTTAAATTGCCCGAAACAATCTAAATCTACATATTTAAAGGGTACAACATGTCACAGCCAAGGTAGACACAGAATAATTAACCTGGAACATGAACTGTTAGTAGTAATAGCCTTTTAAATGTAAAGAAACAATTGAATTATCTGAATAATATACAAGCTTTCTCCCTCCTGCAAAGTCAAAACTACCTGGGATGAAGGAACTCAGGCTTGCAGACTAGCTGCAGACTTTCTCCCAGCAAAATTCAAGAAAGGAAATGAGAACACAGTACAGAGAAGTTTTAGGAAAATAACAGTTAGATCCAGAATGTCACCCTAGACTACCTAACTTTAATTCACAAAAATAAAATGACACTAACCAAAGTTTTACACAAAGAAAAAGCCAAATACTAGCTAACACAAATCCTTCTTGAGATGGGATGGGAACAAAAAAGAGCTTCAGAAAACCAAGAGGCCAACAGGAAATCTGTAAGAACACTTGGCAATAGAACTCAAGCTAAAATGTACGGGAACTATGGTTGCAAAACGATGTGTAAATGTTATAAAATAATACAAATTACAAAAAAAAATGCATTATTGCTATAGTTTGGATGTTGTCCCCTCAAAACCTCATGTTGAAATTTGATCCTCAGTTTTGGAGGTGAGGCCTTATAAGAAGGGTTTGGGCCATGGGGACAGATTACTCATGAATAGACTAATGCCCTCCCTGTGGGCCACGGAGTTCTTACTCCACTCATTCCAGTGAGAGCTAGTGGTTCAAAAGAGCCTGACACCTCCCTTCTTTCTCTCTTGCTTCCTCTCTCCCCATGTGAGCTGCACACTGGCTGGCTCCCTTTACCTGCCACCGTGTGTATGGAAATAGCCTGTGGCTGTCACCAGAAGCCAAGCAGATGCTGGCACCATGCTTCTTGTACAGCATGCAGAAGCATAAGACAAATAAAACATCTTTACTTTATAAATTACCCAGTCTCATGTAGTCCTTTATAACAACACTGAATAAACTAAGACAATCATGTAATTAACTAAATTGCAGGTGTAATGGGGAGAAAAGATGAGAATCTTTGGAATATTTCCTCCTCTTGAATGGAACCAGGAGACATTGTCAGACCTATCTTAAGTTCAAGTTCAAACAGAGGCTTAATCAATTTTTTAACGATAATCAATTAACCAAGAGAAAGACTAAAGGTAGTATAGGATCTGTTAAAAGAAAACTTTAGGCAAATCAAATTTAACAGAGTTTAATTGAGCAAAAAAAAAAAAAAAAAAACAGTTCATGAATCAGGAAGCCTCCAGAATCACAACAGATTCAGAGAGACTCCAGCGATACCCGTGGTTAGAACAAATTTATAGATAAAAAGGGAAAGTGACATACAGAAATCAGAAGTGATGTACAGAAACAGCTGACTTTTGCAAACAGGTTGGCGTTTGCCTTATTTGAACACAGTCTGAACACTCAGCAGTATATAATTGGTTGAAGTGTGGCCGCTGGGATTGGCCAAGATTCAGCAATTGTTACAGATGCATTCTCCTAAGTTAGGTTTTCAGTCTTATCTACCAGTCCAATTAGGTTACGGTTCATCCACAAGGACTCAAATATAGAAGTACAGAGTCCTTCTGAGGCCATATTTAGTTCACTTTAACACTTCCTTCCTTTTGGTCGCCCTCTCAATTTAGAGAGATTGGCCAAAACTTTAGGCATTGATGCCACTCTCTGTCACCATCATAAAGACTTATTTGGTCACAGTGTGGAATTCACAGGTCTTCTTTAGTTTTAGTATGGTGCTTCACAGGTCTTCCTTGGTATCAACGTGGAATTCACAAGTCACACTTTATACCAGCTGAATGATTCTTTACGTACTTGCTGACCCAGTTGGGGTGAGCCCATTCAACTCTCAATGGATGACTGCATATAAAACTTTCATTATTATTATTATTATTATTGTTATTTTGAGATGGAGTCTCACTCTGTCACCCAGGCTGGAGTGCAGTGGCGTGATCTCAGCTCACTGCAACCTCCGTCTCCTGGGTTCAAGCAATTATCCTGCCTCAGTCCCCTGAGTAGCTAGGATTACAAGTGCCCACCACCATGCCTGGCAAATGTTTGCATTTTTAGTAGAGACGGAGTTTCACCATGTTGGCCAGGCTGGTCTCGAACTCCTGACCTCAGGTGATCCGCCCGCCTTGGCTTCCCAAATCACGCAAGGATTACAGGCGTGAGCCACTGAGCCTGGCCACAAAACACCTAAGACTTGAGAGGATACAGTGTACCAGGGGGACTATGATTATGACTGTCAAGAGGATAATATCAAAATGCCAAGGCATACTCTTTAATAATAGTTCTTATGAAATGAACCAAACCAAAGTAACCAAGTTCAGACAATATCGGCAGTTCAACAGTATTGGGGTCTAATTGGCCACAGTCCTTATTTGGAGTGTGATAGTTCACTGTAAGGTAGCCTGATTTAAAGAGGTATTCATTTTCATTCTAGTAGGTTTCCAAGTTATTATGACTGGGAAACCTAATAGGAGAAATATGAAGATTAGAGATCCTTGGAAAACCCAAGCTTGCCACCCACCCCTTAGAATGCCTACAAACCAACTGTTAGTTGCTCCTGTAAATACATCATGGGTTCCTTTCTCTTGAGAGGTTTCTTTAATCTGTTTGGTGGCAGTGTCTAAGGAAACAGCAGTATCATCCACCTTTTAAATTAAGCTTTCTGTAGTAACAAAATAAGGGGAGAAGTAAATACAACATTCAGTTTTGTTTATCACCAAACACAGACCTCCACCTTGAGCAAAAAGAAGATCTAAGGCTGCATGATGTTTCATTAAGTGTTTTTGTTGAATATGTATGTTGTCATCTACCTTCTGGAGAGTAGCTTCTACCTGCCTGAAACCCTGGGAGGTCTGGTTGGCTACAAAATCCAATGTTTGACCTGGGAGGCAGAGGTTGCAGTGAGCCAAGGTTGTGCCATTGCATTCCAGCCTGGGTGACAGAGCAATATTCTGTCTAAAAAAAAAAAAAAAAAAAAAAAAAAGCTTTTTATTCTTTCCTTGGAGTTTCAGGGTCACTCTTATTGGGAACACAAAGAGGGATTGGCATCAGTGAAATAGTTTCTTGATTTTTTTTGGCATTAGCCCACAAACCCAACAGTTACTCTGGTTTTGTTCTACAGCATAAGCTCAAGCTAAAGCCATGGGTTTTCCTCTAGGAAAGGATTAGGGCAACAAAAAATGAGGAAAACAGAAAAATACATAAGGCTTTCATGATAGTAGCCAAGTCTTGATCCATGATCTTGGGAAAGTTGTCCACGATTAGGATGCTGTCTGCTTCTAGGGAGAGATTTCCCCGGTCAGCTTTACCTTAGAGTCTCCAACAGGTATACATTCCAGGAGTTTGAAGGAGCCCTTTTGAGTTGTGAGACATGGACCTGAGATCCAAGGCCCTGAAGATTCACTATAGTGTAGGTGGTGAGAAGGACTTGGTGTAGGCCCTTCCAGTGAGTTTCAAGAGCAGTTTTCCTCTGATGTCAGTTTTAGAAGACTCAGTCTCCAGGTTCCAGATCATGGAAGGTTTGATTATCCTCAGTTGGTGGATCTTGAAAAGCTTACTTTACCTGGTGGAAGTATACTTTGGCATAATACATTAAAGTCTTGCAATATTTAGTCATATCAGAGTACAAGAGAGTAGGAGAAGCATGAGGTATTATTTAGGGGCATAGGCCTTTCAGTGACTATTTCATAAGGGGTCAACTTATATTTTCCAATGAAAGTGAATCTAATTGCCATTAAAGCCAAAGGTGGCCAAGGCAACCCAATTGATTCAGTTAACTTTGCCAATACGTTCTAATATGCCATTTGTTCTTTCAGCCTTTCCAGAAGACTACCTTATGGTAGTTGCCACTGTTGGTAACACCTTATTTAACTGCTTTATAACTTGCCCAGTAAAGTAAGTTCCTCTGTCACTGGAAATTTTTACAGGGATCCCCCATAAAGGAAAAGCATTTTCATTTTTTTTAGACAGAGTCTCGCTCTGTTGCCCAGGCTTGAGTGCAATGGTGTGATCTCAGCTCACTGCAACCTCCGCCTCCTGGGCTCAAGCGATTCTCCTGCCTCAGCCTCCTGAGTAGCTGGGATTACAGGTGCCTGCCACCAGGCTAAGCTAATTTTTTTTTTTTTTTTTTTTTTTTTTTTTTTGTATTTTTAGTAGAGACAGGGTTTCACCATGTTGGTCAAGCTGGTCTTGAACTCCCGACTTCAGGTGATCCGCCCGGCTCGGCCTCCCAAAGTGCTGAGACTACAGGCGTGAACCACCATGCCCACTCAGGAAAAACATTTTCTAATAATTTCTTAGTTACTGTCACAGCATTAGCTTTCTTACATGGGAAGGCCTCTATCCAACCAGAAAACATGCAAACTATTACAAGACCACACTGATACCCCATTGAAGGTGACAACTGAATGAAGTCCATCTGTAAATGCTCAACTGGTCTATCAGGTGGTAGATATATACCACCTGAAGTTTTGGTTGTTTTTTCAGGATTATGAGTCCAAAATTGCTAAAATGGTTTATAACCAATGTTTGACTTGTCAGACTCATAATCAACATGTTTTCACAATTTGGACCATTTTATCTGTTCCACAATGAGTTGTGGAGTGCAGAGCTTTCAACAATGGAAGCTTCAAAGACTCAGGAAGGACCAGGCAGCTTTCTGGGCCTTCTGTGAGTCTGTGCTTCACATTAAACTTACATCCTTTTAGGAGCCAATTTTTTTTTTTTTTTCCCAAATCAGGTGCATTGCACTGTTTCTGAAATAAGTCATCATAAAGAAGTTGGCTTGGATTAATCTTCTGGAATTCATTCAGATTGCATATCTTAACAATGTGAGTAGCTGATTTAGCATAAAAATCTACTAAAGCATTTCCCTGATATTTAGGTTTAGTTCTACAAGTATGAGTTTCCATTGTAATAACAGCAATCTGCAATGGTAACAGGATAGCAGAAGGAGTTCATCTACTTGGAGTCCATTTTTGATGGGGGTTCCACTAGAGGTGAGAAACCCTGGTAGTTTTCATATCATGCCAAAATAATGTACTACTCTCAAAGCATGTCTGCTACCTGTATAAATATTTACTGATTTGTCCTTAGCTATGTGACAAGCTTGGGTGAGGGCAAAAAGTTCCACAGGTTGGGCTGCTTAAGTTGAGGAAGAGTTCCCTTCTCTATTAACTAATTTTGGGTGGTAACAGCATATTCTGCCTGATATTTTCCTTCTGAGTTTTTAGCACAGGGCCCATCCACAAAAAGTATCAATTTAGGATTATCTGGTGGAGTATCCTGTAAATCAATATGAGGGGCCACTATTTCTGACACTGCACTTACACAGCAGTGGTCTTTACCATCATCAGGCAGAGGTAACAGAGCAGCAGGGTTAAGTAGATTACAGCATTTTAGATCTAGATTAGAAGGAGAAAGGTTAAGTAATTCATAAGATGTTAGTCTACTTACTGAAAAATGCTGGGTTTGGTTGGAATTTAATAGACTTTCCACAGCTTGTGGGACTTGCAAATTAAGTGTATTTCCTAAAACCAAATCTGATGAAGATTCTACCAGCGTGGCCACTGCTGCTACTGCTTTTAAACAACTAGGACGTGGCTTAGTGACTGGGTCTAACTGCAGGCTATAGTATGCAATGGGCCTATGTGTATCACCATGTTCTTGAGTAAGGAATCCGAATGCCTGATTGTGTTGCTCATGAACAAACAAGCGGAAAAGTTTAGTGTAATTTGGAAGTCCTAAAGCTGGGACTGTTCTAAGGCCAACTTTATTTAGCTGAAAGCCTGCTCGTGACTGTCTTCCCAAGGTAAAGGCTCTGGTACAGCATTTTCAGTGAGTTCACACAATGGTGATATTGCAGAACCCAGGATCTGCAATATCCTGCAGTCCAAGAAAGCCTCTTAATTGTCTTTTGGCTGCAAGTCAAGAAAAACTTTGGATAGTTTTTATCCTCTCAGGTAAGAGGAAAATCCCTTCAGCAGTCAAGTCATGTCCCTAATAGTAGACTTTTCCTCTGAAAATTTAAGTTTTCTGTTGAAGCCTTGTGACCTTTATATTTGAGTTGCTGTAAAAGGTAAACTGAGTCGATTTCAGAGCACTCAGTGGGAGAGCATAACAATAAGTCATCTACTTACTGAATGAGAGTAGAATTTTGAGGAAACTGTTGTGTTATTAAGTCCTGATGCAATGCCTGAGAAAAATATGAAGAGGCTTCCATAAACCCCTGTGGCATTACAGTCCAGGTATACCGCTGATTTTTCCAAGTAAAGGCAAACCGGTATTGACTCCCTTTATGAACTGGAATGCTAAAGAAGGCTGAGCAGAGATCTATTACTGTGAACTACTTGGAATAAGTGGGTACATTAGATAATAAAGTATTAGGATTTGAGACTACAGGAAATCTTGGTATTACAATTCTGTCAGTTGCCTGTACATCTTGAACAAATCTCCAACCTCACTTATTTGGTTTTTTAACTGGTAAGATTGGAGTGGTACAAGGGCTAGTGCATGAGATTGAGTCCTTGTTTAATTAAATCTTCTACAATTGGTGAGAGCCCTTGAATTGCTTCAGGTTTTAGTGGATACTGGAATAATTTAGGCAAAGGATTAGAATAATCTATTTGGACTTTTATTGGTTCCATACTTTTAATTCTTTCTATATTAGTTGGGGAAGAGGCTCATAAGCATTTAGGTATTTTGGAAAGATCAGGGTATTACAGGCCTGAGTTTTTATCTTATTAACTTCTGCCTGTAGACAGCATAACAATTCTGGTTCAGGAGAATCAAGAAATGCTAAGATTAGCTCTCTCTCTGAGAAAAAATTTTGTGTGCCCTTTCAGCTTTGAAAGTAAATATCACCCTAACAAGTTCGCTGGAGCAGTATCACATAGTAAAAGTGTGTTTTTCTGAAAAGAACCTCTAAGTTAATTGGATGGGTTCAGATACGAGAACCTCTTGAACTTGATTTGAATCCCCCACCACAGAAATGATCTTTCTACTCTGTGGGATTTGTTGGCCTACTAAAGTGGGGTTTATGGTAGATAGAGTAGCTCCAGTATCCACCAGGACTGTACATGACTCCCCATTTATTTTAACCTGTTTCTCCATGTTCATTCAAAGGTATTACAGGGAGCAATTTACTGGAGAATCCCTCAGAGCCTTGTCAGTGTTGATTATTATCAGAAGGACTAAGGTACCTTGGGTTTCCTCTGTGGTTAAACAGTTTGGCCTATAGGAAGGCTTATTTGTGGACTGACATAAAAGTGGACATCCCTTTTCCAGTGTCTGACTATTTGCAATAAAGGCAGACATCTTAGGATAAAGAACTTCTTGTTCTAGGACCTCTTGGTTGTGATTTAAAATGAGAATGAGAAGGTCCCTTTGATCCCTTCGTAACTGCTGTATCATAATTGAAGGGTCATAAGCATGTTAGCCTTTTGAGTTCTTTCTTGCTGTTGAGTCCTCTCAAAATGTTCAGCCAAGGTCACCAATGCAGTCATATCTGTAACTTCTCATCCCAGCTTAGGTTTTTTAATTAAACAGCTAAGTTCAGGACCAAGTCCATTTATAAACAGAGCACTTAATGCCATTTCAGTCCCTACAGGAAATACTCCTTGCTGTACTTTGAGCCCAGAATGTTTCACAATGATCCTAAGCAAGTTCTGTAATCTGAAACTAGTTCATCCTTTTTTTGTTCACAAGATTGGATGATGGACCAATCAATTTTTTTGTGTAAAAATGTTAGAAATTGAATATAAGAGGTTTTCAGCAATTTTTCTAGCTGCTTTTGATCCTTCCCCTGAGGAACTTTTGGAGGGGTGTTTAATATCCTCTTCAGGTCTATCCCATTCTCCTGCTGCCATCCATCTCCAAGCTTCACCAACCCCAGTATCATGTGAACAAATTGGTAAATGTCAGGAAGTCCTAGATAGTAAGCTCCTAGGAGGGTTCTAAATTCCTCAGTAAATTTTTGAGGATTTTCCTTGGGTCAGGGAAGTCCTTCACAATGGCTGTAAGCTGTTTTAGACCATGCAGTGAAAGTAGTTACAGCAGACAGGCCTGACTGATCAGAAGGCACCTGCCTAAATTCTCTTTTTTACATCATCTTCAGGGTGAAAAAAAGTAATTTAAATAAAAGTTTAGTGGACTCCGAGTATGTAGGTAGAGATGGATAAAGTGAAGGAACAGTTGAGATTAGTTCAGTTAGAGTAGTTTTATCATGTCTTTAGTCTGTGGCTTAAGCTTTTCATTTGTTTCTTGCAAAGAATCTTTTAAGGAGGCAAATTTTGATTCATTTAGTCTTTCAGAGGCCTCTGCATACCCATGAATATGAATATGTAAGAATATGTCCCACTGTTTGTGGGGTTTTTATTCCCCCCTTTTCTAATATGCCTCACAAACAAATAAATTTATCCAAATTAAAACTTCCCCATTGTGGCCATCTTAATTCTAAGCTTTTTTTTTTTTTTTTTTTTTTTTTTTTTTAGTGAAGTTAACCCATTTTTCTAAAAATGTACACATTCCGGGCCCATAATTTTTATACATGATACTAGCTACCATCTCAGAAAGTGGAGTCCCAGACTTCTTGGACTGAGATGAACCCACTTTAAAAATAAGGTACTACCTGAGGTCCAAAGCCTCTAACTGAATCCAATCCAGTTAATTATCAAATCCAATTCTATCTTAAACCCAGTCCAATCTAAATATTCCTCAAGTAAACTCAGAGAGCTCAAAACACAAGTCAGTGGAGCTCGGAATCCAAGAGAAAACTCACCCATGACCTCCAGTTACAATCAAGAGAGTAGTGAGCACAACGGGCTCCACAGGTACCTTGCCTGGTCACCTAGTGTTTCTGGGGGTCACCAGAGTTTTACTTCGAATCCCACCTGTAATGCCAGATCTGTTAAAATAAAACTTCAGACAAATTAAATTTAACAGAGTATAATTAAGAAAAAAACAAAGATTCATGAATCGGGCAGCCTCCAGAATCACAGCAGATCCAGAGAGACTCCAGGAATGCCTCGTGGTCAGAACAAATTTATAGAGAAAAAAAGGAAAGTGATGTACAGAACACCAGGATTGGTTATGGGTTGGTGTTTGTCTTATTTGAACACAGTTTGAACACTTGGCAGTCTATGAGTGGTTGAAGTATGGCTGCTGGGATTGGCCAATACTCTGCCGTTGTTACAGGACATACTCATAAGTTAGGTTTTCAATCTTTTCTATCCATTAAGTGAGGTTATGGTTCGTCCGCAAGGACTCAAATATAGAAGTACCAGAGTCCTTCTCAAGCCATACTTATCTTGCTTTAACAGGGCAGAGCCCTTGGACCCCTGAAGTTTCACTGAAAAATTAACTCAAAAAGATAGATTAATAGAGAAAATATATACAAATTTATTTAACATGTCTGCATAGGAGGCTTCAGAATGAAGACCCAATCCGTCAGTGGGGTTCAGAAGCTTTTATACTACCCTGAGTTGGGAGAAAGATTGCAGGCTCAGAGCATAACCAAAAGCAGGTTATGGTGGTAAATCAGGTTTTAGTGGCAGGACAGGGTATGGGAAGGGGAGAAAAGGAGGCCTAGCTGGTAAAGGTGGTCTTGTTATGTAGATAAAGCCTCACAGATAGCAGCCCTCAGAGAGAATAGAAGGTAAATGTTTATTTCAGATATTTAAGGTGTTAGAGACTCAGTTTGTCTTTCCTAGATCCAGGCAAGGCAAAGCTCAACCGTATTAATGCAGCTTATTTACGGATGCAAATTTCCCCCCACGAAAGCCAGGCTTGCAGAGTCACTTCTGTTTTCTGGCCCTCTGGCAGCCATTTCAAAATAAGTCAAAGAAATATATGTTGGTGTAAAATATTTTGAATTTTTTTTCAGTAGATAGATGACTTCCAAATTTTCTGAAAGAAATCAGACATAGGCAATCCTCTATACATAAAACAAGCACAGATCAAATAGCAAAATGCAAAAATGGAAGCTTTCAGACGAAAATACCATAAAAATGGCAGATCTAAGACTAAACATGCTTTTCACACCAAAAATGTAAATAGATGAAATGAAATCTAAAGATAATTAACCCATTACTTTTTAAAAATTGCTCAAGCAGACCAGGTGCGGTGGCTCATGCCTATAATCCCAGCACTTTGAAAGGCCAAGGCAGGCAGATTGCTTGAGGTCAGGAGTTTGAGACCAGCCTGGGCAACACCTGACTCTACTAAAAATACAAAAATTAGCCAGGCATGGTGGTGGCGGGTGCCTGTAACCCAGTTACTAGGGAGGCTGAGGCAGGAGAATTGCTTGAACCCATGGGGCAGAGGTTTCAGTGAGCCAAGATCAGGCCACTACACTCCAGCCTGGGCAACAGAGCAAGACTCCATCTGAAAAAAAAAAAAAAATGCCCAAGCAAACCAATCTTGTGCTATCTACAGCACCAGGGTGAGCTAAGATGCACAAAGCAAAGAGATACATAAAAGAAGAGGTGTGCACAGAGGATCCCAGGCAGATGGTGGTCAAGGCAGAATGGCAAATAAGACAGAGGAGGAGGATACGTCTCTCTGGAAATCTTTTTGCACCAAACACAGAGGATCTGAGTTGATGCTTCACACAAACAGCAAGGCAACTACTAATGCAGGGGCTCAAATCCCTTCTCTGGGACCACAGGAGGGCTGGTCTGCAGCGGCCAGGTCAGAATGGAGGAAATTTATAAGGCAGGCTTGAGGAAACAATATGGGGCTGAGAGGTCAGAGGGACACTTCATTCTCTTTTCCTGGACTCAGGATTCCTCATGGAGAGCTCCTGCCTACTCTGCCAGCCTCTCCTGCTGGGCTCAGGAGTCATGTGTCAAGCAGGTGCTCTGGGAAGAAATCGTTGATCCCACACCTTCAGGTCTGCTTGCCCCGAGTAACACAGGGGGTTGTGTCCTGGTGTACGCATGCACCTTGCCTAATTCAGGCCTGAACCCCAGGGCCATGGGGACTGCCCATCTTCACCACATTTTCCAAGCCAACTTTGTCCAGTAATTAAGCTAATGACATATTCTCTAATCCCTGTGTTTTTCAGTTGGCCTCTAAATCAGGAGGGGAATGGGTGAACACAGGTTCTTCAAACAGCTCCTATAAGGTTCCAGGAGGAGGGCCTTGTCGTTGTCATTGGCATTCACATGTGAGGGTTGGTGGACGGCTGCATGTTGGAAAACAGACTTGGTTACACCAGAAGGCTGGGGATTGGGCCTCTTTTTCATTCTGTAGCTAGGAGTTCTTGAGGCCAGAAATTCTGTTGCTGTGTCACTGTGTGCAAAGCATGTGCGGTCCCCGTCCCCAAACTGCATCTCGCTTCAGAGTAAAAGTGTTCAGGTGACTGGCTAATGTCAGGAGGCTGTGTCTGTACCTTTTCCGGGTGAGAAACCTAAAGCCAAGAGCAACTTGTAAAGTCCTGCCTGAAAACTGCCATTTATGGCTTTGAATCATTGTGTCCCATTATCTAGACTCTAGTCACCTTCACTTCTCCTGAGGTTTTATTAAAACCTCAGTTATGGAATCATTTCTTAAATTTTGTACAGAAATTTCCATCTGGGATAGGAAGCTGTAGGTAAGAGAAAATGTGTTAAAGCTATGATTTGGATAAAGAAATCCTTGTGCTTGTAGGCAGGCCCTCCTCTGGTGACTCTGGAAATGAGTCCCGGGATTCACACAGCTGAGTGGGCAGGCAGGACAGCCTACATGACACAGGCTTAGGGGTGCAAAAGGGCCTCAGGATCTAGCTAGTTCTGAATTTACAAGTAAGAAAACTGAGGCCTGGAGGAAAAGAAATGTTTTGCCCAAAACCACCGCATCATTATGCTAGAGCAGGTACTGGGGATCAGGTTTGAAAGGAGCCACATGCAGAAATCTCTGGTATAAAAGCACAATTACAAGAGGACACACACACACACACACACACACACACACACCTGCTGCAAGGGCATATAAATGATTATGTGCAAATGTGCAAAGCAAATTGCTTTTGCCTCATTTATTATTAATGGCCCATGACACACATACCCATTTCCTTCACAGTTTCTTTACAGAGAATACACACAGCAATTGTGTTGCTATATGAACCAGTAATGACACCTTGGAGTTATAAAGCAATTTCCACAAAACAGCTAAAATAAATTTAAATAATATCTCATTTGTTACAAGAAAACTCATCTCAGTGGATAAGCAGCAATTATGGTAATCTTTGCTACTGCTTTAAGATCACAGATCTGAAACCAAGGAATGCCAAATGGAGAGCAAGCTGGGTCCCAGGTCCTGGTCCTGGGTGCAGCAGCAATTTTCTGGCTCCCAGTATGTTAAGTATGTGAGCTGGCTCTTCTTTGCTTGCTGGTATTGTGTCCATCTGCAGCCTGCTTGGCTGCCCTATGTCCCCTGCCTCATAAGCCTCATCCTCTGTTTAATTTTCCTTTTACAGTTTTGTCAATAGTTTTGCATAAGTAAAGATTTTTAAGGAGTGCCTCATCACCATCCTCATAATAGCCCAGATCTAACACTTTTTAAAACTCTGCTTGGAAAAACAACATTTTTTGAAAAGCTGATTAGTATTCATAATCTGAATTAATAAAATGACTTGAATTGCAGAACCCAATAGACTGCATGCTTTTCAGTCCCAGAGGTGTGTTGACTGGTCACTTTAGCAGAAAAATGTGTTGTTGGCTAATAACACCAGCGTGCGGTCCCAAGACCTGGAAAGATGGTCAGAAGCTGAGCTTTCATATTTTTGTTTTTATGTGATTCTCTTATGAATACAAGCATTTGGCATTTGCCTGCAGTTAACATTTTATGTTCTGAAGCTTTTAATATCTCAGTATGTCTCCTTTCTAAATAGGCAGCTTTGAGAGCCCTGGCTCATATAAGTGAGTGCAAAAACCTTGACGTTGTGATGATGCCTTTAGCAAGTGTTGACTTGGAAGAGATGAAGGTGTGGGAGGGTTGCAGAGCAGGCTGGCTCCCCGTCCCCCAGCACCTCGCTGGCATCTGTCTGCCTTGTGTTTGATTGCATACAAGATTTGGGTATCAGTACATTGCACCACGGACAGTAAATGAGGATCCCAGAGTCAGGGCTCATGCTAATTGTTGCCACTTCAGAAAATCTTTCTTGGCACTATAAGAGTGAAACAAAAAGAAAAAAGCTCATCGTACTAACTTCTGCTTTGCAGAGGCATTGCTCTAAGCATTTGTATTATCTTGTTTAAATTCCACGATGGCTCTATGAAGAAGCTATCATTGTCCTTTCATTTTAATAATGTGGAAACCAGGTACAGAGAGGTTAAGTAACTTGTCCAAAATCACCCAGCTCAAAAGATGTAGAGCTTTACTACTGCACTAAAAACACATTTGACCTTATTTTGGCACAACCAGCATTCAAAAACATCAATTTCTCTAATCCCCTGTGTCACCCAATGAGCTCCAAGGCAGATGAGCAGACCTGGGCAATGTGTGTAGTGAAAAGCATCAGGAAACAGAATTGAGGATATTATAGAGGCTTAACAAGAGGTTCTAGAAATATCTAGAAGATTGTAGAAATATAGGGGTATAGAATCCAGTTCTCCATTTTCATGACTATCTTGGAACCATCTCCCCCAGGCATGGATTTAGAAAGAAATACAACATTCTAGAACAGTCACCTGTGTGAAGCATAAGCTATTTTTGTTCATTAATCAGTCGCATTCTTTTCTCTTTAAAAGAAAGTCTCCTAGACAAGCCACAAATAATGTTAAAATGTTCCTAACATTGTAAAGCTCAGGTCATGATTCCCATTTATGTTTCCCTAGCTTTACAAAGCAAATTGAGCAGCTAGGAAAGAGGACAATTTTTATTTTTGAAAATGAAAATGTTACTTGATGTTAAAAGCACATTTTCAACCATCAAGCACAAACTCCAATGTGCCTTAAGCCTAAGATGGAGTCAGCAATGCCCTTCAGTCATGCCAGCTGGAACTCAGGACCAGGCAAGAGCAATCACTTATCCTAATTGGGACTGCAGGCTGGTGAGGCGTGCAGATCACCTCCTGGTTTCTCCTGTTCTTCTTGCAACCAGGAAAATGCAATTAAAAAATAAAGATATTATACGTCATAGACACTTTTGACTAAGAATGAGGGGAGACCAATCTCAGGTTTAAAACCATTTTTGGAATCCAAGTAGGTTATCAAATTCTGCTTAAGTATACATCATGCTTAAGCTTAAGAAAAATGTTTTTTTCCTGAGTTAAAAATAAATATATTTGGCATATTGAAAAACAAAAGTTTCTTTCACACACTCAAACTAAAAGCTGTAATTTTTACCAGCTTCCAAACTACCAGTAAAATTGGTCAGTTTTCCCACTAAATCAAGCTAATTTGGTGAAAGTAAGACTCAAATCAAATGAATTTATGTACTTGGACTAATCCCATATGCAAATGGTGATGTTAAAAAAAAAACCAGTCACCTGGGGTATGATTATCATTTTCTCAAGCTTTATTGATGTATAATTGACAAAAGTTGTGTATATTTAAGGTGTGCAATGTGATGGTTTGATACATTTTGAAATGATTACTACAATTAAGCTAATTAACCTATCACCTTACAGAGTTTCCGTGTGTGTGTGTGTGTGTGTGTGTGTGTGAGAGAGAGAGAGAGAGAGAGAGAGAGACAGAGAGAGAGATGAGAATACTTAAGATCTGCTCTCACTAAATTTCAAGTGTACAATACATTATTATTAACTAGAGGCACCATGCTGTACAAGAGATCCCCATAGGGTGGGATTATCATTTTGTTAAAGACATTTTTATATATGTGTTTTATTCTACCAGAATTTTACATATGTGCACACATACATACACATTGCATGAATGTGTGGTTTTTAAAAAAGCGATAAAAAACACTTTTCATATCTCCTTTTATGACTGTTTAAAATTACCAGTAAATTATTTTATCTGTGTAATATAAAATTCTCTTCTAAACAACAATCTATGCCCTTCAGTTACACTGTTACACTGCAACACTAAGAATTATCATCCAGCTCAATTTAACTATGGATTATATTAAATTAATCAACTTATTTTTATTGGCTATAGTTCTTTAAATAAGAGAAAATTCTTCCTTCTATTCTGGGGGATATGACAGGGTTGAAAAACCTTAGTCATCTGGGCAGAGAAGCGTCGTCTAAAGTTTGTAGCCCCATGGTATTTTCAGAATAATTAGATGGCAACCTCCAATCAAGTGTCTTTTGTGAAGAAAGCAAAGTTCGTCAATTTATTCAGAGCACATTCTCAAACCAGAGCAGAGCTTCAGCACATCAATTAGGGTGTATGAAGAATTCCCTCAACTCTCAAGACCCATTTACTGTATAAGGCAACACTTACGGCAAGGGCAATAGGAGAATGTGTACTTTCTCCTCACAAAAGGGGTTCTGAGATTTGTAACTAAACGTAATTAATACAAAGTATATGTAAACTACACACACAAAGTATCTGTGTATGTATGGGTGGTGTGTGGGGGTTAAGTGCATGTGTGTGAGCACAGGTATATGTGTTTGATGTGTGTGTGTGAATGTGAGTGTATGTGTGTGAATGTGAGTGTTGTGAGTATATGTGTGTGAATCTGTGTGGGTGTATGTGTGTGAATGTGAGTGTGTGTATGTGTGAATGTGTGACTGTAAATGTGTGTGTGTGTGTGAATGCATATGCATGTGTTGAATGTGTGTGGGTGTATGTGTGTGAATGTGTGTGTATGTGTGAATGTGAGTGTGTGAGTGTATGTGTGACTGTAAATGTGTGGGGGTGTGTGTATGTGTGTGAACGTGTATGAGTGTGTGTGAATGTGAGTGTGTGGGCATATGTGTGTGAATGTGAGTGTGTGGGTGTATGTGTGACTGTAAATGTGTGGGTGTATGTGTGTGAATGTGTGTTTGTGTCTGAATATGTATGAATGTATATGTGTGAAGTGCCTGTGAGTGCATGTGTGTGAATGTGACTGTGTGAGTGTATGTGTGTGAATGTGTGTGTGTGGGTGTTTGTATCTATGAATGTGACTGAGTGCATGGGTATGTGTATGTGTGTGTGTGTGTGTGTTTGTGTGTGGATGTGTGTGTGCGGTATATGTGTGTGTGTTTGTGTATGTGTGTGTATGGTATATGTGTGTGTGTGTGTGTGTGTGTGTGTGTGTGTATGGCGCCCCTGTAAACCCAGAGGTGGATGGAGAAAGGTAGACAGGCAATTAGTGAAGGATTCCCCACAAGAGAGTCAGAGCAAAAGGGAAAACAGAATTGCTGAACACTGGAGGAGTTCTAGGACTTTCCAAGGACAGTTCACGTGCATGGAGTCCAAGGTGTTGTTCTAACATACATGAGAGTGCTGGGTAGGAACGGTGAGAGCTGAGGCCAACTCCCAGCTGGCCACCAGCACAGGACAGAGGGCAAGTTATTTGGCTCTTAGTGCCCCGATTTGCTCAACCATAAAATGGGGTAATATTGGTGCATATAGTGAGGAGAAAACAGGCCAAAGCCCACTGGCTGGAGGGGGTTGCCCCGCATGGAAAGGCACTGTCAGGCCCTTTGAGAATTTGCTGGGTCAGAGAAAGGCAGATGGACCAACGGGTGCAGGTTCTGGTGGAGCCCGTCAGGTCACCTCGCACGGTGCTGACCAGGGTCAGCTGCCTCTCCCCACGAGTCAGGCTGCTGCAAAGTCTCCATGCTGTGAGTCCCTGCTCATGTCCCTAAGCCACTCTTTTTCTGGCCATAGGTACTTTGCCGGGCAGCTCTGCTCACTGCCTGGTGTCAGTCCTGCATGTGTCCTCTTCTGCCTCCACATTTTCTCCTGTGGTCTCAGTCACTCCTAAATCTGTGCTGATGTTCCCTGGGTCCACACTTTTTGTGGCTGTCACATACCTACAAAGAGGGTAGCATTTCCACATGGACATTCCTCAAGCATCTCAGACTCGTCAAGTTCAAACCGGAGCACCTTGTCTTCCCTCCACAGCCTCCGTTCCCTGATCTCTGCCGTCACTGTCCTTCACCTACGGGCTCCACGCAGAGCATTGAAAGGCATCTGGATGTCCCTCCAGCACTGGGTCTACCGCCGGGTGTCTGCCAGTCACACCCACTTCCCTCCTCCCTGTCACAGCCCTCAAGTTCTCACCCCCAGTGATCTCCCGCTTGGCCGCAAAACTTCCTGACTGGCCCCATTTACCCCTCCCTTATCCGTTATTATCATTATCCATCATTATTATTATTATTATTGTTATTATTATCATCATCATCATCATTATTTTAAGACGGTGTTTCGCTTTTGTCACCCAGGCTGGAGTGCAATGGCGTGATCTCGGCTCATTGCCGCCTCTGCTTCCTGGGTTCAAGCGATTCTCTTGCCTCAGCCTCCCGAGTAGCTGGGATTACAGGTGTGCACCACCATGTATTTTTAGTAGAGACAGGGTTTCACCATGTTGGCCAGGCTGGTCTTGAACTCCTGACCTCTAGTGATCCACCCACCTCAGCCTCCCAAAATGTTGGGATTACAGGCATGAGCCACTGCACCCGGCCTCTCATCCATTATTTACTCAGCAGCCAGAGTGACCTCTAACAAATGCATGTGGAAACCATTGCACATGCTCCCTCAGGCTCTGCACCATCCTTGCATGGGACTAGTGGCTAATCACCTGCATTGCAGTATCCAGGAGAGAAAGCCCAGCCTCACCACTAGCCAGCTGTGTGACCTGGGACATTTGCTTCACTTCTCAAGCCTTAGTCATCTCATCTGTAAAATGGGGATACAAATCATGATTTTCTAGGAATTTTGTGAAGATTATATGGGTTAATCTAAGAAAAGACCCAGGTAAGAACTCAGAAACTAAAAACAGGGACTCTTCCTCCTCAGTCATACTTCCCAGCACCTCTGCCCCCAGTGCACCCAACCCTTTCCTTCACAGTCCTGGCGTTTGCACATGCTGTTACAACTCCCTGACCTCCTTCTGTTCCATTCAGAACCTAACAGTCCTCCTTCTCTTTCAGAGGTCACCTTTGCCTGTATGCCTGATGACTCTCCGATCTAAGCCAGAACAATCCCCCCAGCCCTGAGTTATGCCTCTTGTGATGTCCATGATTTTCTCTATATAGCAGTCATTTTTTAAGAGGCTGTCACGTTTTTAAAACATCTTAGTTGAACATCCTCACTTTGGGCTTAAGGCCTAAGCGCAACCAAGGCTGTCAGCCTGTTCTTCATATCCTCTGCTAACAGCAGAAACAGCACCTACCATGTGGGTCACAAAAGGTGCAGCGTGGCCAAATGGAGCGAAAAAGCCAATCAAAGGAGCCCCTTGGAAATGCCAGCGATGTCTTACGAATACCTGTTCAGAGAGCCAACAGCCACTGGTTTCTAATCAATTTTCCAACAGAAACAGATTTTTAAAAAATCAAAAATAACACTTTCTTTATTTTCAACCGAGGAAAAGTCCCAATGTTGCCTTTCATAAAGGCCAGGCTGTGACCTCTCCAGGGAGGTCGCCTCCGTCATAAGAAGCCCCTCCCACTGTTGGGTCATGAGGGACGGGGCTGCTCAGCAGAAATGTCTGGGCCCAAGAGCAAAATCCTCTACCTGGGCCATTTCCAGGGTGCCCTTTTGTTTCCTAAGATGCACGTTATATGCATCTGCTAATAGATCGCCCAAGTAGCGAACTAGCACCACCAAACAACTTCAGTTCCCACCCTGTTCCTTAATAATTGCATTTTGATGTCAGCAGTGCAGTGTTAATCGCTACAAACTAATGAGAAATGCACGGGATGACTTCATGCATAAATATGTTCAGGCAACACTATAGAAAGGGTTTTTGTTGTTGTTGTTGTTGCTGCTTTGGTAATTCAAAGCCAGAAGAGAGAGAACAAAGTCATCGTGGAGCACGCACTGGTATAAAGATGCCGAATTCGAAGGGACTTGCAGTACACGCGTGAGGGCCATGCTGACACTGGGAGCAGCAGTAGAGCTTTCTGCTACTGGATGGGGTATGGTCCAAAGAGCAGAGAGGAAGGGCTGGGGACCGCGTCGAGGAGCACATCTGGTTGGGCATCCCATGGAGGGCTGGTCTGTGTGCTCCCTGAGCATCATCAACACAGCAGCCTGCACCCTGTTTCTCAAAGTTCCTCTCTTTGTACCAGAGGCTGCCCACACACCGTTGCTTAGGAGGGGAACACAATTCCAGTTGCCATTAAATGTATTAATTGCTTACCATCTTTTCTCTAATCACCTACGTCACAAAATCAGCATGCATGCCACTAAGACGTCATCCCATTTATCAGTCCACAAGCACTTATGGAGGTCCCTCGCCCCTCAGGAGCTGAGAGATTATAGCTGACGATGATGACAGTTGTAATCATTGGCTTTCCAAGACCGCAACCCTCCAACTGGTTCTGCAGTCACCAGCTTCACCAGTTTCTGGTTCACATGATAGGACTGTATATTCATCATTTTGTGAAAAGAACTAAATGATGAGAACACATGGACACATAGAGAGCAACAACACACACTGGGGCCTTTCAGAAGGTGGAGGGTGGAGGGCGGAGGGATGGAGAAGATGAGGAAAAATAACTAATGGGTACTAGGCTTGATACCTGGGTAATGGAATATAATCTGTAAAACAAACTCCCATGACACACATTTACCTACATAACACACCTGTACTTGTACCCCTGAACTTAAAGGTTAAAAGAGAACTTTTGCAAAATATCCTTTGTCACCAACATATGAGTCCCTACTGTTAAAGCTTCTCTTTGTGGAATCAGTGGCTAATTTTCATCCATAAAGGTGGCATTTATCCTTTCTACTCCAGCACATCTGACATCAGTTCAGTGCAAGTTTTTAAAAGATATGCATTCTATATTTAGTTCCAGAAAAGATTCAAGCTGAGTCAAATGAATGTATACAACACAGTAAGAAAATGTAAAATTAAAGTAGTGAGAGAGATAAGAGAGAATGAGGGTACCAAGTAAAGAATGAAGTTGGAAGTCTGTGAGAGGGGGTGCTTTTTTTCACTGCAATGAAACTCACATAATATAATGTTCACCTACTTAACTATTTTTAGTGTACCATTGAGTACTATTCAGAACATTCATAGTGTTGTGCGACTGTCACTACCATCTATTTCCACAACTTTTTCCTCTTGCAAAGTTGAAACTCTGTACCCATTAAACGCTGACTCCCTATTCTCCACCTCTCAGTCCCTGGCAGCCATCATCGTACTTTCTGTCTCTAAGAATTTGACTACTCTAGTCACCTCATTTAAGTGGAGTCATAATATTTGTTCTTTCATGACTGGCTTATTTCACTTAGCATAATGGCCTCAGAGCTCATCTGGGTTGTAGTAGGTCAGAATTGCATCCTTTTTAAGGCTGAAAAGCATTCCATCATAGGAATATACCAGAGATATATTAATGTATCTGTTTTACGTGACACACTTTAACCTAAGGGTTTATATAAGTTTCACAAAACACGATCTATGTAATCATGGAACGTCCCAAATCATGGCTAGGGTAGGAGGTCGTGATAGTTGCAAATAGAATTATTGTAAATCTTTTCACAAATAACTGAACTCAACTCACTGATTGTTTTGCTGTGCCCATACCCGCTATACACACACACTTTTATTTTTTCCTTTCCAATTTTAAATTATTCTTGTTTCTCACAATCTAAAAGCTTGGTGTCCCTTCTGGGTTGAGAGTGCTATTATAATTGCTGCTTTTCTGCTGCAGCTGTCTCTTAAAAGATTTAAATTAAATAAAAATATTTCTGACAGCTTATAAAATGTGAAACTCAATATAGAGCTCTGATTATGTTTTCTGACAGTGAAGCTTTTGTGGAACGTTATCCATTTAACAGCTATCTAGTGAGCGCCTTGTCCACGTCAGGTACTGTTCTTGGGGTTGGGGATTCAGCAAGGAACAGAGAGTCTGCCTCAGCCCTTCCAGGCTGACATGCATTTGTATTCCAGAGGTGAAGACTGACAATAAAATACCAGTAAACAAATGGAATAATTGCAAGTTATAGTATGTGTTAGAAAGAAACAATGCAGGACTGACGTAGGAAGTCTCCACAGTGAGTGGTGTGCTGAGGTGGTCAGGAAAGGGCACTCCAAAGATACACAGGACATTGAAACTGAGACGGAAAGCTATCGAAGAAGCTGGTCATGTAGCGAGATCCACACAGATGGAGGAGCATGTGTGAGATCCCTGAGCCGGCAAGGAGCGTATGATGTTCAAGGAGCTATGAGCTAACATTGTATCTGAAGATTGATGATCTAGGAGGAAGGTAGCACAGAGGCTCTGGGGAGGGAGAGCTGCAGAGATCATAATAAAAAGTGAAATGTATTCCACATTTGCTGAGGACTCAGGAGTGTTTTAAGCAGAAGGATGTCACCTGAATTGTATTTGAAAAGGAGCTTTCTTGCAGCTTGGTGGAGCTTGGATTGAAGAGTGGCAAGTGTGGAATGTGGGCACTAATGAGTGGGCGGAAGCTTAGCACAGGTGCTGCTGATGCAGGCTCAGCTAGTGGCCCTAGAGCCAGAAGATGCAGCTGATTCAATCTTCTATGGGAAATGCACTTGAGGGTCCTTATTCACCTGTTAGGGATAGGTATTAACACCAGGTGTTTGGCTTGAGAACTGAGAGGATGGTGGTACCCTTTGCTGAGATTCCATATCTTAGCATGAGACAAGGGCATTTGGGGGTGAAACTCAAGGGTTCTGTGTTGAAGAGTTAGACATGAGCTATCTGCAAAAACCTAATGGAGGTATAAAGCTTGTTTGTACTGTACACGAGTGTGGCTTCCAGTGGAGAGCTCAGAGCTACAGGTACAATTTTAGAGTCATTAACATAAGGGTGGTATTTGAATTCATGAAGATTACCACAGAATGGAGAACAGAGAAGATGCAACTCCCGCTCTGAGGAGCTTCACCACGGAGAAGTCAGGTAGAGAAGAAGACGGCGTTGCAGACAGGGAGCACAGGGTTGGGAGCTGACCTATGAACCCGGGGAAGGCCAGTTCCATGGCAGTGGGGAAAAGCCACATTAAACCTTCTGATCAGTGAATAGAGGCAAGAGTGTGGAGATGGTGGGAATGGGCAGGGTTTTGAGAATTCTGGTTTTAAAGAAGATTGGAGCTATAAGGTAGTAGCTGGAAGAGGAAAGCAGATGCAGGACTTTCTTTTTGATTGAGAGATAATACAGCATGTTGAAAACAGTGCACTGATGAGAATGTTTACTGAAAGTGGTCACTTTTGTGTTAGGATGTTTGCAGCACAGTTATCCTCTTTGCAAAAATCAACCAGCACAGCCAACTGCCTCTTCTGGCAGCAGTAGATCCAAAACATTAAAATACACCATCTGCACAGAAAAGATGGTAGATCAATAAAACTTGAGAGATTAATTCATGATATTTAATAAGAATTCACTAGGTAATAGGCACTAATTTAGAACTTGGCTTAACTTTTGGGATGATATAGAACAGGAGCTTGTATTCTTTTGTGGGAAGACAATAAACAGTAAGAGGAAAGGTAAATTCTGGAGTATATTGGAGGGTGATTATGGTGATGGGAAAGTACAGTAGGAATCCACAAGAAGGTGTTTAGGGAGGAAGCTTGCAATTTTAAATAGGAGGTGGGTTGGGTCTCACTGAAGTAACATTTGAGCCAAGACTTGGAGAAGGTGAAGGCTCTAGCCATGCATATCTAGGGGAAGAGTATTCTAAGGAAAGGGATGAGAGATAGATGATAACTAAACAGACGGGCAGACAGTGGAACATAACTTCCAATTCTGAAGTCAATTCTATCTACCCCAAATTATTCCAAAGACTTTGAATACCTACATCAGTGTTATAAAATTATTGGAAAACCAAAAAATCAACATGAACTCTCCCTCTACCTAGATGTTTCAGTATCATTTGTTTGTATATAGCATGTGCACTTTATGCAAAAGCATATCACCAGATTAACACTTCCAAGTATGGAGTTTGTTCCTATGTAAAAGTGAATCAGCTAGATATGGTGTTAGCTACAAAGGGAAGGGAGGTATGAAACTGAGTCAGTGATATAACTAGAGATGGCTAGAAACCTCTCTAACATCTGGACACAAGAACCACTATCTGAAATCAGTTTTAAGGATTGGATTCCTCATATATGACCCGACTGTGTTAAAGAATTATTTGTTACCTGGAAGCAAAGGTGAGAACCATCCTAACCTGTCCTTTCTGAGCTTGTGCCTGACAACCAGTGCAGCACCCACCATTGCCTTTGGCAGTATTAAGCATGTATGTGATGGGTCAATCCCCTTTCTTTGTGTCTGTCTTCCTGCCATGGGGAGTCTTCTCAGATCTCCTGCCAGAATTGTTTTCTAAGGGAATTGTATCCATACCTTGGTTAAAGTACATTTCACCACCCATCCTGCCTCATAGCTGTATACCATTTTATCAACGGTAGAATGACAAGGTTCATACATTTGGAAAGCAGAGCATTATTTCCCACAGAGGGTTGCAGCCTGCAGGCCATTGTGACATGCTGAGAAGCACAGCCTCCAACCAGAAGCCAGAAACAGGAACTTAGAAGGTGGAAAAAATGAAAGGGATTTATGCTGAACAGGGTGACCAAACATACATATTCAACAGGTTATAGGAGGAGATATGAATATTCATGAAGGGGGACCATGGACAGGCTACAGTAGGCTAGCATGCAGGCAACATGCATCCTAAGTTCATTTCGGGGTGGAGAGTTAACATTTAAATATATTACAATTAGGCCCTATGCATCAAAAGGTGAAACAGAAGGTCTTCTGTGCACAGCCTCTGTAGACTGGTGAGGACCACTTGGTTTGTGGTCTCTTATCAACAAAGAATGCTGTTCAGTTGTTGTGTCAAACCTGCAAAAGGGAGAAGCAGTGTCAGGTGGTTGGTTGAAATCAGTAATGGAGCAAGTCTTTCAAAAGGGCTAGTTTCTGTCTAACTCTGAGGAAAGAAGTCCTAATGCCCGGAAGTGAGGAAGTGAGGGGGTATGACGAGGTGTGTCCAACCTCCCATCCCACCATGGCCAGGAACTCAGTTTTCAAGGTTTCTCTGAGGTCCTCTTGACCAAGAGTGAATCTGTTCAGTCAGTGGGGGGACTTAGGATTTCATTTTCATTTCCTAACTTGTGCCCATCTTTCTCAAGTGTAAAGTTCTTGAGGACAGGAACTATTTCTTTCCTGAGGCAAAGAGGGAGCAGAACATTTTTTTACTGTGGTAAAATGTATAAAACGTAAACTTTACCATTTTAACCATTTTTCAGTATACAGTTCCGTGGCAATAAGTATATTCACATTGTTGTACAGCCCTCACCACCATTTAGCTCCAGAAGAGCTTTTATCTTCCCAAACAGAAATGCCATACCCACTAAACAACAGCTCCTCATTTTTCTTCCCCCAGACAACAGGTACGATTTCTTGTAAACATTAGGTGTTCAATACCTCAATACAGTGGAATGCCTTGCAGCAATTAAGGAGAATGAGGCTTCTTCTTTTTTTTTTTTTGAGACGGAGTCTCACACTGTCGCCTGAGCTGGAATGCAATGGCATGATCTCGGCTCACTGCAACCTCCGCCTGCAGGTTCATGCAACTCCCCTGCCTCAGCCTCCCAAGTAGCTGGGATTACAGGTGCACACCACCACACCTGGCTAATTTTTGTATTTTTAGTATACACGGGGTTTCACTATGTTGGCCAGACTGGTCTTGAACTCCTGACCTTAGATGATATACCCGCCTCAGCCTCCAAAGTGCTGGGATTACAGGTGTGAGTCACCACACCCGGCTGAATGAGGCTTCTTTAAATGTGCTGATATGGACATTTCTGTGTGATATACTGTCACGTTCAGTTACTGTGATGAGAAGAGGTAATAGAGAATGTTTTGTGTGAATGTTCAGCCCAAACTGAACTGAGGTCCACTCATCCAGCACAGTAAAGCCCGACACTGACATTAAGATTTGCAGCAGGAGAAAGGGGCATTTATTGCATGGTGCCAAGCAGGGAGTATGGGCAGCCCTCACTTATGACTCAAATTCCTCAATGTTTTTAAAGAGTTTTTAAAGGCAAGAGTACATTTCAGGAAGACAGAAATTGCAGGCAAAATCGTAAACCAATATATGGAGGCCATGCACATATGTGAGTGTGACTCTCTTCAGGTCTGGCAAAAAGAAAGGTAGAACAAAAACTGGAGGTCCGAGTTCAGCCCTCTGTTCCCCCTTTTCTGAGGTCTATGTGATAGTGGTCAACATTTTCCACCTGCTGGAGATTCTGAGAAACAAGTCAATCACATACATCAAGATGTTATTATTTAGTTTCTATAGGGAACCAAAACACCTTGTCACTCTGACTTGCTTGGGTGACTATTATTACTATCTTCTTGCTTATCAAGCTGCTCATTTGCTTTCCAAGGCTAGTTAGATGCCTAGAATTTCCCTTGGAGGGAGTCAACATTTTTCCTTTATTTCCATGCTTGGGGGACCCAACAGGGTCCTTAGAAGTGTCCCTGCTCCATCTCATGACCAAAGGACTCACTCCAGCAGTATAACCTCAAACCCCCAAATGTCTAAGCTGGAGGGACCATTGGGGTCATGTAATTCAAGCTCCTCATCTTACAAATAAAAAACATTCACACTTCAGGAGTGGGGCTTAATTTTTTTAAGTAGCAAAATTTATAACAGGGTTTTCTTTAATCCCCCAGAGTGAATCCAGTGGCCAGCAACAGATGAAGTAGGCATATGAGTCATCGCTCTGGGTTTTTAGAGTTGTGCTTCTGTATTCCTTCTGCTGAAATTGCAGGAAGGTTTCTTGTGATGAGGCCTTATATGCTGTTGCTGGGAGTGTAAATTAGTACAACCACTGTGGAAAATAGTGTGGCGATTCCTCAAAGACCCAAAAACAGAACTACCATTTGACCCAGCAATCCCATTACTATTTACCCAAATAAATGTAAATCATTCTATTGTAAACACAGATGAACATGTGTGTTCATTGCAGCACTGTTCACAACAGCAAAGACGTGGAATCAATTCAAATGCTCATCAATGATGGGCTGGATAAAGAAAATGTGGGACATATACACCATGAAATAGTATGCAGCCATAAAAAGAATGAGATTATCTCCTTTGCAGGAACATGGATGGAGGTGGAGGCCATTATTCACAGAAAACTAACACAGGAGCAGAAAACCAAATACCACATGTTCTCACTTATAAGTGGGAGCTAAATGATGAGAACACATGGACACATAGAAGGGAACAAAAGACACGGGAGCCTATCAGAGGGTGGGAACTGGGAGAAGAGAAAGGATCAGGAAAAATAACTAACGGGTACTAGGCTTAATACCTGGGTGATGAAATAATCTGTACAACAAACCCCCATGACACAAGTTTACCTGTGTTACAAACCTGCACATGTACTGCTAAACTTAAAAGTTAAATTGAAAAAAAAAAAAGAATGGAGCACATTTTAACCTGAGGAAGAGTGAACGCCCAATTACCAGATGTCAAAAGTGTTATTATTTTCTCGTTGCTCTGTTTAAAATTGACAGGACATAAATTGTGCGAGGTTTCTGGAAGGGGAGAATATGCACCCTTGGCTTGGTACAGGCCTCTGCCATATTGGTCAGCTTTTAAGCTAATCATCTAATGTGTTACCACATCCTTAAGTCTTTGCATCTTCCTGGCAGACTCAATACTGCAGCCTCCACAAAAAAACTGACTTCAAATTTTAAATGGATTTTCCCCCCACCTATTATGTGCACATGGAATATTATGTGCATCCTTGGATATAAGTATACATGTCTGCAATGCCAGTTTTGCTTGCAAGTTACACATCACTATCTTGATTGTGCTGACGGTTGCACCCGTACACATGTGTCAACATTTATTAAATTCTACATTTTGAATATGTCCACTTTGTTGCATATGAATTATACATCAACAAAAAATTATAAAAGCTTGGAAAAATAAATAATCATAGGAGGAGAAAAGGAATTGCATCTCACTTTCCTGGGCTCCCAGCCCCCTCTGGGGCCATGGCTGTGGGCTGCCTGTGGTGGCTCGTGACCTCTAGGGAGCGTCATCACTCCCTTTCTTGGTAGAGCAAGTTGTTAAAAAAGGATGCAGCAGAACCATCTCTCTACTGACTCAACCATCTAAGACTCAAGAAAACCGGCTTTTTAAACTGCAGGTATACCCTATTCCTCAGGACAAGGCAATCCCAGGGAGGCTATGGTTTAGGGGAAAGCATAATGTCAACAGGTGTAAAATCCAGCTGTGCAAGATAAACAAGGTCTAAAGACTTGCTGTGCAACGGTGTGCCTATCAATAATAAGAGTGCGTTGTTCACGTACATACCTGTTAAGAGAGTAGGTTTTGTGTTGTATGTTCTTACCACAATGAAAAACAATTAAAAGAAAATTCTGGCTGACTTAGATGATTCCTCACTTTTAATAAGGGCAGGCCCCTCAAGAAGGGGGTATCATCTGAATGCTTCCCCCTTAAGTTTCCTCATGGTGCAAGCAAACCCCTCATTCACGTCTCCTGTCCTATAGCCCTGGTTTGTCCATTCTCCAAATATCTCCACCTGGAGAAAATGGGCTAGACCCAGGCCATGGTTTTCTAAATCTCTAGCTCTGCTCAGGCTCTTGCTGTTCTTAGATCACCTGACTAATGATGACTAACATAGTTGTTTGGAAAACAACAAGTAGTGGGGGTGTGTGCTGGACAGAAAGGAGCATTATTTATCATGTGGGACTCCTACTTAATGACAGGTTTTCCAGGAAAATCAAAGAGTTGAGTGGGAAAGGAAAAATATGCATGCTGATGAGGAGGCTACAGTGTGACCAGTGCTTCCCTGGCAGTAAGGTGGTGCCCACTGGATATGGTGGCCTGTGTTGGGAAGAAGGCCAGTGTGCAGCACAGGAGGAAGGAGGAAACAGAGGCAGAAACCCAGCTTTCCATAGTGGGAGGAAATTAAATCATGAAGCGACAAAGCAGGTGCAATGTTTAGAGATAAGGGGATAAAGACCAAAATCATCAGTTAAAAGAATTAGAAGGGCCAGGTGTGGTGACTCACGCCTGTAATTCCAACACTTTGGGAGGCCGAGGCAGGCGAATCACCTGAGCTTGGGAGTTCAAGACCAGCCTAGGCAACATGGTGAAACTCCGTTTCTACTAAAGACACACAAAAATTAGCTTGGCGTGGTTGTACACGTCTGTAATCCCAGCTACTCGGGAGGCTGAAGCCGGAGAATCGCTTGAATTGGGTAGGTGGAGTTTGCAGCAAGCCAGGATGGTGCCACTGCACTCCAGCCTGGGCGACAGAGTGAGACTCCATCTCAAACACAGAAAAAAAAAAAAAGAGAGAGAGAGAGAATTAGAAGGGTTAGCCTCTGAAGAAAGGCACATGAAGAGAAAAACCTACCAAGCATTTATAACAAATCTATTAGAACTATTTGACTCCTTAAGCTGTGTGCACGTTGAGGTTTAATTTTTAAAAATTGAAGCAGGACATACAATCCTACTCCTTTTAGCTAATAGACCCCAAACCATCACATCACCTTTGGGTGCTCCCTAAACCATCTTCCACACACATCCACCCATCCCAAACCAAGCCCACCCATCCTGGGACAGCTCAAAAGTTCTCAAACCCCAGGTCACTTGCAACCTCCCTTTTCCCACAGAAAGAATCAAAAGTTTGTGGCCAATATGGTTTGGATCTGTGTCCACACCAAGTATCAGATTAAATTGTAATCTCCCGTGTTGGACGTGGGGCCTCGTGGGAGGTGATTGTATGATGGGGGTGAATTTCTCATGAATGGTTTAGTATCAGCCCTCTTGGTTCTATCCTCATGATAGTGAGTTATCCTGAGATCTGGTCATTTAGAAGTGTGTGGCACCTCCCCCTCACTCGCTCTCACTCCTCTTCCCACAATGTAAGATGTCTTCTCCCTCTTCGCCTTCTCTCATGATTGGAAGCTTCCTGAGGCCTCCTTGGAAGCTGAGCAGATGTCAACATCATGCTTCCAGTACAGCCTGTGGAACCGTGAGCCAATTAAACCTCTTTCCTTTGTAAATTACCCAGTCTCAGTTATTTCTTTATAGCAATGTGAGAACAGACTAATACAGCGGCCAAGGCCTTGAATTCGATTTTAGCAAACTGAATGTGTGTCCTTTCAGAAAGATCTGTGAAGGAACCTTCAGAGAAGCTGGGCACCCACAAAAGTGCATGGCCACACAGTGCTGTTCTCTGAGCCTCAGTGGCCACCGGGGGCCTGTGCTCAGGAAGGGAGGTGCTCATCTTCTCCACTTTAATCTGTAGTGCACGTGGAAACAACAGAATCCTCCCTGCCCAGGTGCTAACTGTGTGACTGGGGTGTCCATCAGCCACTGTCCAGTTAGCCAAAGTCCTTGCTACCTCAGGCTCACAAATTTACTGCATCATCAGCTTTATTATGCGGTGTCAGTATCTCCTGGCCCTGTGTGTCAATGTCTTATAAAAGTCTTTGCCCCAGCCCAAAGCAAGGCCTATGGCTGTTGCAGGAGAAAAGTAAAAACATCACAAACCTGCAGGCAGCCAGATCCGAGTTCCAATGCCTCCTTAAACACTTACAAGTGCTGAGATTTGCATGTAGTCTTCACCTACCAGAGCCTCAGACTCTTTCTCTTTTTACTTTTTAGGTGCGAACAAAATTATAATCACTCAAGGTTTTCGTGAAGAATAAATAAATCGACATATGCAAAGCATTCTAGACGTGAGTGTCTCCTGTTTGTTTATCAGGCAGATGTTTAAGGATGTAGATTCCCTAATCAGTCAAGGCTATCCTAGTAGACGAGGACTCAGTAGCCTCAAAAACAGAACTTCCCCACATCATGAAGAAGACCACTGCCTCTATTTTAAGATTCACACATGCTCAAGAGATAAGCTAAGCTTAGACTAAAAACACACTTTTATTTCTGTCTTTGTGGCCTTAAATAGTCTTTTCAAGTAATGTAGCTCTCCCATCCTCAATTCCTATTTGCACAGAGCACAGTCTCTAAGCAGGACTCCAGCAGCCACCCTCCTAAGTGTCTCCAAACAAGGCATGTCTTCAGAGAAGGAGATTGCATTGAATTAAAAGCTCCTAGGGAAAGAGAGAACCTATATGAAGAAGTGCTCCACAGGGTGGCTGCCCGCAGCCCCTTCTCTGAAGCTGTAGCATTCAGTGAGTCTCTATTAGAGAGAAGTTTCAACCAAAACACTGCAAGGCCCTCCAAAGAGGCTTCAGATTTGGAATGGATAATAATCTTGACAAAAAACGTAAGCTTCCCTTCCTTTTGAATGCTTTCAAAAGGCAGAGGGATCAACCAGCCTTTGATGGTGAAACAATAGGAGAACAAAGGGGACAGTCAGGACTCTCCAGCCCATGAATAACATTTTCAAACTTTTTTATCTCTTCCACCTCCTTCTTTGACTATTTTCATGAGAGACAATTTTGCATCTTTCTCAGTTTACAAGTCAAAATAAGCATGTGTGTGTGTGTGTGTGTGTGTGTAAAATAGTGAAAAGGGAAAACATACTTTTTATATAACTATTTTTTGGTAACACAGTAATGTTTTCTTTTTATTAAAATAGGCAATCGTATATCTGAAATCAGCCTAAAACATAAATACTTAATATCAAAATTTAAAACACCTTTTTAATTCACAATTACAATTTATATTCATACATATATACATATACATATGTATATATCTCCTTGTGAGAAAGATATGCCATATTAACAGTAATTAAAGCAAAGTTGGAGTGATTATATTAATTTCAAGGTAAATTGGAAACCAAAAATATCACCGTGGATAAAAGGGTCATGTTTCATGATGATAAAAAAAGGCAATTCTTCAAAAGGGCATAACAATTCTAAACATTTATCCATCTAATGTCAGAGCTTCCAAATATATGAACAAGAACTGATAGAACTACAGGGGAAAATAGACAAATCTATCATTGTAGTCAGAGGTTTCAACACCTATCCCTCAGTAACTGATAGAACAAGTAGACCAAAAATCAATAAGCATATAAAAGGCTAACAATACTATGAACCAACTAATTAATTGAATTCCTAGAATCCTCTAATCAACATATTCTTATCAAGCAGACACAGAATGTTTAGCTAGATGAACTATAATCTGGACCATAAAAATAATCTCAACTTTAAAATAATTCAAAATATACATATTAATGTTATCCCAATACAATGAAATTAAAATAAAAATTAATAAAAGCAAGATATTTGGAAAATTCCCAAATATTTCTTAAAAAAAAAAAAAATCCATGGATCGAAACAGAAATCAGGCCAGGCATGTTGGCTCACACCTGTAATCCCAGCACTTTGGAAGGCCAAGGTGGGAGGATCACTTGAGCCCAAGAGTTTGAGATCAGCCCAGGCAACATAGTTGGGGGACCCTGTCTTTAGACACACACACACAAACAAAAAAGGAGACAAGCATGGTGGCACATGCCTGTGGTCCCCGCTACTAGAGTGGCTGACGTGGAAGAATCTCTTGGACCCGGGATGTCAAGGCTGCAGTGAGCTACAATCACACCACTGCACACCAGCCTGGGCAAAAGAGGAGATAGTCTCTTAAAAAAAAAAAAATGGAAGTTACAAAACATTTCTAATTAACTGAAATTAAAAATACTTTTTTTTTTTTTTTTAGATAGAGTCTTGCTCTGTCACCCAGGCTAGAGTGCAGTGGTACAATCTTGGCTCACTGCAACCTCTGCCTCCCGGGTTCAAGTGATTCTCCTGCCTCAGCCTCCTAAGTAGCTGGGACTATAGGCACATGCCCCAATGCCCAGCTAATTTTTGTGTTTTTAGTATAGATGGGGTTTCACCATGTTGGCCAGGATGGTCTTGATTCCTTGACCTTATGATCCACCCACCTCGGCCTCCCAAAGTGCTGGGATTACAGGTGTGAGCCACCACACCTGGCCATAAAAATGCATTTTTAGCATGTGTGGAATGCCACTGATGCAGAGAAATTTATAATGCTAAATCCTATATTAGACAAAAAGATGTCTCAAACCAGTGATCTCAGCTTCTACCTTAAGAAATGAAAAAAGAGATCAATTCAGATTCAAAGCAAGCAGAAGAAAGGTAGGTGTCATGGTAAATTTTATGTGTCAACTCGACTAGGCCATGGGATGCCCAGACATTTGGTCACACATTATTCTGGGTGTGTCTGTGAGGGTGGTTTGGATGAGGTTGACATCTGAATCAGTGGACTGAGGAAAGCAGATGGCCCTCCCCAGTGTGACTGGGTCCCATCCCACCAGCTGAAGGCCTGGAATAAGAGGCCATTCATTCTGCCTTGCTTCTTTTGAACTAGGACGTCAGCTGTTTCCTGCCTTCACACTCAAACAGAACATCAGTTTTTCCTGACTCTCAAACCTGCCAGTCTTCAGGCTGGAACTGCACAATTGGCTCTCGTGGGCCTCCAGCTTGCCAATCCACCCTGCAGATATTGGGACTTGTCAGCCTTCATAATCATCTGAGCTAGTTTCTCATAATACATAAAAAAATAGAACCCTGACACATACCGTAGGATTTTTGAAGAAAAATGGATAGGTAAGTGCAGTCTACCCTTTCATGTTTAACTAAAAGGGAGTCTTGTGCTTTACATCTTTACATCATCCAAAAGTCCTGTATTTGGAACTAAAAGAGAATACAGAACTCATAATGTAGAACTCCCTCAGAATGTTAAGCCCTAGAGAAAGTTAATGGCAAATTCAACTGACAAAGTAGGGCATGCTTGACATCATTTGCTTCTTAGAGCCCAGCAGCATCCTCACTGTATGAAATGATTTCTCCAGACCCTTAAGACATCTTTCCCTCAGCAACCAGCAAGCCTAAGAGGATACTGTTAAGAACAAAGATGAATGATGACCAAACTAAATTCTAAGAATCCTTCCTTCCAGCAACAGTTTCCTCAGGAGAATATTAGAAAGCAAGCTTGGCATAAGAATGATACAGTGGGCCAGGCACGGTGGCTCACACCTGTAATCCCAGCACTTTGGGAGGCCAAGGGGGACGGATCACCTGAGGTCAGGAGTCCGAGACCAGCCTGACCACCATGGAGAAACCAGTCTCTACTAAAAATACAAAAATTAGCTGGGCATGGTGGTGCATGCCTGTAATTCCAGCTAGTTGGGAGGCTGAGGCAGGAGAATCACTTGAACTTGGGAGGCAGAGGTTGTGATGAGCCAAGATAGTGCCATTGCACTCCAGCCTGGGCAACAAGAGCAAAACTCCATCTCAAAAAAAGAAAAATAAAAGAATGATACAGTGGACTTTGGAGACTCAGGGGGGAAGGTTGGGAGGGGGTGAGGGATAAAAGACTACACATTGGATACAGTGTACACTGCTTGGGTGATGGGTGCACAAACATCTCAGAGATCACCACTGAAGAACTTATCCACGTAACCAAAAACCACCTGTTCTCCTAAAATTATTGAAACAAATTTTTTTTAAAAAAAACAAAGTAAGCCTGGGATCCCTTTGATAAGCCTGTGGCTTGTCAGTCTCTTGCTGCAGAATCCATCTGATGCCACAGCCCCTCCAGACATGAAGCCACTGTGGGCTAGAGCTGAGATCAGAATGGCAGAGCCCAGTATCCCAGAGAAAGGCAGACGAAGCTTCTTTTTGCTGGGGATCTGAAGAATGCCTCCCCTGTTTGTCACTGTGACCTTGCTGGAACCACAGCCTGTTCAAATACCACCATTATCACAGTGGGTGGGCAGGGAGCCCACCTCACCCAGATGGCATCCCCATGCCAGGCATGTTATTCCTTTGAGAATAACAGACACTCAAAATAAGAGTTCCTGAATTGAATTACAATTGGTGTCTTCTTTAAGTAGGTACAAATGAGTGTAGTGTACCATCTGTTTTTTATTCCAACAGCTAGGGGTAAATGTGGGTAAATGTGGTCTGTGAAAGTGAAGTCCAAGGAGAAGTTATTGCCCTTGAATAATTAATTGCTTCATCTTCTCTCGCAAAAAAATTGGTTTATTATCTCAGATGGAACTCCTTCAATTCTCATTACCCAATGCATAAGTGACATTTAAATAAATGTCTTCTGGCATCCTGTATTGCTTCTTTGTTCCTTAGAAGCTTCTCCTGCATGCAAGATTGAGAAACTTGTTGAGACCATGCTTTTGAAAGAGCACAACTTCACAGTAATAGTCATTCATCATTCCTTTGTTCTGTTATTACTTTTTAATGGCAGCCTGAACTTAGTTATTCCAGCAAAAACGATTGGCGAACGAAAGATTTCTTTCCCTATTGTTTGCCGTGTCAATCAAGTCTGAATTTTTCACGGCTAGATGAGAGTAAAACTGCAGTAAACGAGGGCGGAGCATCAATTCTGTGTGGGCCCCTCTTGATGTATTCTTGATGCTCAGGATTTTGAAATACAGCTACTTTTGTAAGTTGTGGACTATGTGGCATTAAATCTCACATGGTATTAATTACCATCAATATTTTAAAAATAATATAGAATGTTAGAATAAGCAGTGTGTCCCCCTTGAAGTAAAGACCATGGAGTTTTAAAAATACAGAATTGTTGAAGCTCAGTCATTTCCGGGAAAAACATACAGAATTAACCTCAAAAAGAGAAAAAAAAATGCCATGTTTACAAACTGGTCTAGTTTGGAAAAAAAAAACAAAAGGAAAGAAATCTATATCTGATGGACAGTCCCATATGAGTAAAATAGGTGGCAATTGCCAAGGTGTGCAAACGTAAAATACTGAAAACTTAAGGGATATCTTTCATAGCTTTTCTAAAAGGTCTTTGTCTTTGCCGCCCCGCAAGGCCATCTCTGTGGGCTGCCTTTCTGAACGTTGCTTTCTGCCAAATACTCTTCCCAAATGACTTGCATAAGCTTGACAGCGTGAGAATTGTATATAAAGCTGTCTGAGCAGAAAGCTATAATTTAAGGCAAGTGGATGAGTGTCTTTCAAAGCCAGAGGCCACAGTGCACATCTGGCTCCAGGGCTGCTGCTGATTCCTGAGACCAGGCCTTCCTGACTTCTCTACATGACGCACACAGGGGATTTCAAAGCAGGGCCTGGGTTCCACAAACTGTCAGAAAGCAATAAAGGGAGAAAAAAATCACAACAAATCCTGAGAAAACTGTGCTCAAGGGAAAATGTGTAATCTTATATGCTTTCATTACTTAAAAAAAAAAGACTAAAAGTAAAAGAACTCAGTACTTAGCTAAAGAATATAGAAATGAGCAATAAAGAGAAAAAAAATAAAAGAAGGATTTCAAAGATAAAAGCTGAAATTGATAAATTTGAAATTAAAAAGCTATTTGAAAATTTAAAATAAATTCAAAACTTTGTTGTGTGTTTGTTTGCTTTTGTTTTTGAAACAGAGTTTTGCTCTTTCTCCCAGGCTGGAGTGAAGCGGTGCCATCTTGGTTCACTGCAACCTCCGCCTCCCAGGTTCAAGCGATTCTGCTGCTTCAGCCTCCCAAGTAGCTGGAATTACAGGCGTCCACCACCATGCCTGGCTAATTTTTGTATTTTTAGTGGAGATGGGGTTTTGCCATGTTTGCCAGGCTGGCCTCCAACTCCTGACCTCAGGTGCTCCACCCACCTCGGCCTCCCAAAGTGCTGGGATTATAGGCATGAGTCACCAGGCCTGACCAAAACTTTGTTTTTGAAAATACCAACAAAATAGATAAACCTCCCCTGAGGCAAGGAATGAAAAGAGGAAGGGATAAATATGACACAAGTTAAGACATGAAAAGAGAGACATTGTCATAAATACAGTTGATTGAAGAATTGTAAGAGAATGCCACATACAACTCGATGGCAGCACAACATACAACATCCTATCAAAATGTACACTGGAAGAAGAAAATACAATTTTCATAAAAGATTGGAAATGTAGTTGAAGCATGCCATTTCCTAAAAAGATACTATAGATACATTGTTTCACAACTGAATTCTATCTAGTTTAAACAACTGACTATTCCCGTGATATTTAACACATTCAAGACCATAAAAGAAAAGACATTGTAAAGTCCCTCAATTTACTTGAGAAGCCATTATTGTGTCCTTGTAATAAATTTTAAAAGAAAACATGTCAATCTCGATTATGAATAAAGTTCAAAAATAGAATCTAGCAGTCTTTAAAAGTAATTCAAAATAACTACAAGAATAATCAATTGTATAAAGTTGGTTAGATAATACTAAACTGTTAGCATACTTCATTACAGAATCAAATTAAAACAGAAAAATCATGTCATTATGTTAATAGACGCTGTAAACCAAAAAGTACCTGAGACAGGTCTCAATCCATTAAGAAAGTTTACTTTGCCAAGGTTAAGGATGCATGCCCAGGAAGTAGATCTGTGTCTTTCTCCAAAGATGGTTTTGAGGACGTCAGTATTTTAAAGGGGAAAGGGTGGGTACTGGGGGGAAAGGAAGAAATTTTTTAAAGTTGGGGGTACATAAGAGACAAATGGTTGAATTCTTTTGAGTCTTTGACCAGTCTTTCGCAGAATACATAATTTACATACAAGAGGTGGGTAGAGTAATAGTCACCTATGCCTTTGTCTGGCCCAGTGAATCTGCATTTCTAGATCAGAGGAAGCAATCAGATACACATTTGGCTCAGGCAAGAAGAAGAATGAAAAGTTCAAGGCAGGGCAAGCCTGAAGTGTAGAAACATGATTCTCCTGTCACAGATTCACATGCACCTTGTTAGACTCCAAAGCAGGACCAGAAACCAGTTTACTTGCAAGTTTCCACAAAACTTACACCTTTATGTATCTACCTGTTTATATATATAAAGTCAAAGTTAGTACTATGTATGTAAAAGGCATCGCTCTCTGACCCAGAAATGAGCCGAGCTAATATTTGGTGGACTTCTTTGTATTTAACTCCTATTATATACACAGTTCTGGTTCTTCCAATTGTACAATTACTAAAGCAATCTTCACATGATTATAAGCCTTCTCATAAGTACCGTTTTTATGGTTCCATAACACACAACTGCTCCTTGTGGATGACACATCACTGAGACAACTGCCTGTGAGTGCACACTTGGGAGTGTGATGGGTAAGTTTAGGTGTCAGTTTGACTGGGCTAAGGATTCCCACATCACAGGTAAACCATTATTTCTGGGTGTGCCTGCGAAGGCATCTCTAGAAAGGACCAGCATTTCAGTCAGTGGACTCAGTGGAGCTAACCGCCTTTCCCACTGCTGGTGGGCATCCTCCAATCAACTGGGTTCCTGAAGAGAACAAAAAGGCGGATTCTGTCCTGCTTAAGCCAGGACATCCACCTTCTGCTCTTGGACATCAGCTCTCCCAGTTCTGCAGCCTTCGGGCTCAGACTGGGACTTACGCTGTCAGCTTCCCTGCTTCTCAGGCTCTGGCCTTGCCAAGATGACCGTGGTGGAGGATGTGATGGGAACCTTTGCAGGGCAGCAATGGGGACCCAAACTCAGTGACGGGAGGTCAGGGAGAAAAAAAGGGATGAGAGATCCCGGCAGCAAGTAGAGACACCAACACCACTTTGGAGAGGATTTGCTATGAGTGGAGCAAAGGTGTGGGGTGAGAGTTACGGGGAGCAAAGTTATTGTTCTACGCACAGAGCGCGGGTAGGATTGCGGTCACTGCATATCTTCTCCTCCAACCCTTCCAAGAAATCCCCCTGGATCCTTCCTTAACTTTTTGTTTTTTTCTTATTTGCCTGTGGCCTTTAGGACAGTTAGGTTTCCTCCAGCTGTGACAAACCAGGAAGTGGTGGACGGCAGCTGTTTCTGTTGCGCAGAACTGGTTCGGGGAAAGCCTGCAGTTCCTCCCTGTTGAGGAGGGGGCTCCTCCTACCAGGTTCACGCTATAACTATGACGGGGCCACAGGAATGAAAGGAAGGCCGCAGGAGGAACATTAGACAGGGACAGGAAGGCTCCTGCAGGGACACACACACAGCAGGTGGGCCACCCTCTTGTGCTGTGGGGCCTCCCCAAGTAAGGATGGAGAATAATTTTATTTGCGGCCTTGAGAGAGGCCCATTCCCTCCGCCGCCACCGACTACCCAGCTCTCTCCTGACATCAGAAAGAAGAAAGTCCTTGCCTCCGTCCTGTAGACAGAAGGAGGATGTGGGGCTCTGGGCTCCCTGCAGGCTGTGCCAGCACGCCCGCCCTGCTGTTGCATTGCTTCATAAAAAAGTGGGCATGTGGAAGATGGAGCAGGAACTGGTGCTTAAGCAGCAATATTTTCCAGAATTCCCCAGAGCAGTCTTCCCACAACTCATTAATCTTTTGAATTTGCATTCATATTTGCTAAACAGCAATGAATCTGCAAAAGGTACCCAGAAAGGAGCCCTCTTTCAGAGCTGCTTTCCTCCCTGCTCTTGGCCGCGGTCACCTGCTCCATACCGTGTACCCTTCTCCGTGGCCACACAGCATCAAGGCCCCAGGGGCTTGTGAATTTTCCCAGAGCCACACACTGCAGCCCGAGGGTGAGGAGCCACAACCTCAAACCTTCCAATGGGATTTCCCCACATTCCACAACCCTGCCCAGAGCCTCACACAGTCACGAAGCCATCTGGCTGCTTCCACCCTAGCTCTCTCTCCTCCCCACCCTATGCGCTCCACCTGCCAACTTCCTTGCCTTCCTCTCACCTCTCTCATCCAGAGTGTCTGTGCTGCTGCTAGTAGCGTGAAGAGTTCCCTTACATCATATCCTGAGTTCTTTCTTTCTTAGGCTTAAAATAAACTCTACTCTCAGGCCTGCAAACTCAGCTTTCAAGATGTAAAGTTAGCTTTTACAGTTAAAACTCCCTCTATGTTTTTCCAGGTAACCACCCATTCATTCCTTAGGGGAATGATCCTTCTGATTGCATAGATTGGAACCAAAAGCCTACAGTGTTTTAAAAATTAATTATTTGAAAAATACCTCAAAAATGTTTGTTTCCTCCATGGCACAAACAATAGGGTTCACCCTATACTACACGTTACAGGCCCTGCAGTCTAATAGTGTGTTAACCAATAGGTAGCTTTAGTTTTAATAATTTTTTCACACTGATCAACATTAACTGGAACGCTGGGAAAAAAAACTGACCACGAAGTGAGACCTTAACCACCAGAGGCGGCCTTGTCACACCAGGTGAGACCACCAGGTGAGAGCCCTGTCACCCCAGGTGAGAGCCCATTTCACTAGGTGAGACTCCCTAATCTGCAAAAGATTTTCTGTCAGTGATGAAGTAATTAAACACCCTTGCCTGAGCGATGGTAACAGACTCCGTGGAGGTTGATCATCTCCTTTGAAACGAAGCTGTCCTACCATCTGCACCGTGCTTATAGAATTCACTTCCAAATTATTTCACCACAGGGTGTCTTCTGTTTATTTTTACTGCCATTTTATTTTTACTGCCATTTATTTCACTGCCATTTTTTTAATGGCTGCAATCTCCAAACATCCACTTAGGAAACACTGGCCCTCTCAGAAAGACATAGCCGACAGCTTGAAGAGTGGTTTGTCTGAAGCCCTAAAAGTGAGCCATCCAAATATGCATGTGTATGTTTCCGTAAAAATGGTGACTAGCTAAAATTGAAAAGTATTAGAGCCCCAAAACCTGTGTATATATGTATGATGGATGTCTGTATATACATGTGTGTGTATCATTATGTGTGTATATGTGTGTGCATGTGTATCATTATGTATGTATATATGTATATCTCATTATATATGTATGTGTATAACCATGTATGCATATGTATATCATTATGTACATATGCATATGCATTAGATGTATACATGTCATTACGTACATATGATACCTGAGCATATAATGTGCATGTGTGCATCATTAAGTATGTATATGTGTATGTGTATGTATATATCATTAGGTAGATACAAGTGTATATCATTATGTATATATGTGTATGTATATCATGTATATATGTATACATATCATTGTGTGTATCATTATGTATGTATATGTGTGTATACACATATATAATGAATCCAGGAATTGCCTTTCTGATATAGATGCACTGAAAGTTTTGTGCATGTTAAAGCAATTGGAAATTGAATCAGGACTTTTATCTGATTACCAATATAGGAAATGATTATTGCTCATTTATGTTTTCTCATGAGGTTCCTGTTTACAGGATACAATTCACTGGAAAATAATGCCAAAGGTTATAAAAGCAATTCACCGTGGAGTGTTGTTCTTTGTCTGTGCACAGAATGTGTAGCTCTTGCATACTGTTTTCAGGGTCAGAAGGAAACAGGAAGCCTTTAATGGAGAGCATTGATCACTCCTCAGGGAAAGTCCTGCGGCACTGGGAGAAGGTGAGTCACTGCGCTGCCTTCAGCGGGCTGCATGACTACGTATTTAAGGTGAGCATTAACTATATTGACACACTGGGCATAACGGTAAAATTATTTTTAGACCCCTTCCCAAAGTTAGCGGCCTTCCTCGGTAGACTTGGGGAGCTTGGGTTTTATTGCCGTACCCAGACAACAAAGTGGGAGATTGCCACATCACATCTCAGGCTTGTTGAAACGCGCAGGGACCCAGCTCTAGGACAAGATGAGACTTTGGGAATCTTGGGCAGGGATGCAAGTCATTGGGGTCAGAATGTAGCAGGTGGTAGATTGTTGCCTCGATGGCCCCCAGTGAATCTCATCTCCATACCTCTTTGCAAGGAGACTTAGCTGCTGCTTTCTTCAAGAGGGGGAGGCTATGTCCACATCCTCTGAACTTGTGCTAGCCTTACCCGTTGCTTTCAGCAATAGCATCTGATGGAAGGGACTGGGTGCAGTGTCTGAGGCCAGGTACCAAGATCAGGAACAAGATAAGGATGTCCACTCTCACACTGTTTTTCAACAGTTGTTAGTTCTGGAAGTTCTAGGCTGTGCATAAGGACAGAAAAGGAAATAAAATACATAGAGATAAGAAAGGAAAAAATAAAACTTTCTTTACTTGTAGATGACATAATTTTCTATTTATAAAATCCAAGAACCTACCAAAAAATGACTAGAAATAGTAAGTAAAGTCAGTAAGGTCACATAAACACGCAACAATCGATTGTATTTCCCTATACTAACAATGAACAGCGCCATTTATAATTGCTTAAAAAAAAAAAAAAAAAAAACCTAAACTAAATACTGTTGTAGGACTTTTTCCTTAGGGTCCTTGTCACACAATCAGGGAAGATTAGCCTTGCAGACACTTTGAAGGGTGAGAAAAATGGGATTTATTGGGCCAAAAGGAAACAGGGACTCTAAGGAAAGTGAGAGTCCTGCTAGCCAGTTTCCCACCTCAGATTGAATCTCAGGTACCACCCTGAACAGGAGAGGCCAGGCTCCTCCCCGCTGCAAAGTGCGCCAACTTCCCACAGCTGCACCCCATTCTTCCAGTCTGCGGGCCAGTCCAAGGTTCTTCAGAGACCCCTTTATACTAGGCTGTCTCAATACTAAAGTATAACTCTAGCAAAACTTGTATAGAACATAGAACTTTTATGCAAAAAACTACGCAACACTGAAGAAAGAAAAACATCATCTAAATAAATAAAGAGGCATACTGTGTTCATGGATTGGAAAACTCAACATAGTAAAGATGTCATTTCTCCCCAAATTGATTCATAGGCTTAATGCAATTTCTCTCAAAATCCCAACCGCGTTCATTATAGAGACAAGACCATTTTAAATTTTATGTGAAAAACACAAAGAAACAAAAATAAAACAATTTTGAAAATGAAGACTAACATGAGAGAATTATGAGTCACTTTATGGCCACACTAATCAAGGCTATATAGATTTGGCAGAGAGATCAACACAGATTGATCAATGTGCTAGAATACCTAATCCACAAATAAAACCATGCAAATATGTCCAACTGATTTTTTACACCCAAGTGTGAAAACGACTAAGGCCAGGCCTGGTGGCTCATGCCTGTGATCCCAGCACTTTGGGAGGCTGAGGCAGGTGGATCACCTGAGTTCAGGAGTTTGAGCCTGGCCAACATGGTGAAACCACGTCTCTAAAAATAAAAATTTAAAAAAAAAAATTAGCTGGGCGTGGTGGCACATGCCTGTAATCCTAGCTACTCTGGAGGCTGAGGCAGGAGAATCGCTTGAACCCAGGAGGTGGAGGCTGTGGTGAGGGGAGATCGCACCATTGAACTCCAACCTGGGCGACAGAGTGAAACTCTGTCTGAAAAAAAAAAAGAACTAAGTTTCATACATAATGTAAAATTTAACTTAAAATGAATCTAAGACTTAAATTATAAAATGTAAAACTGTAAAATTATTCCAAAAAAAGTAGGAAAAAATCAGAAAATCTTTAAGATCTATTGCTGGGCAAGGAGTTCCTCAAGTTAAGACCAAAAGTATGATCCATAAAAAAAAAAAAAAAAAACATTGGTAAACTGGAGTTCGTCAAAATTAAAAACTTGTACTCTGTCATAGACCTCATTAGAGAGGATGAAAGGCAAGCTACAAGTAGGAAGAAATATTTAAAAGCCACATATTCAACAAAAAATTAGTATTTTGAATGTATGAAAACTCTCAAAACTCAACGGTTAAAAAATGCAAACATTACAACCAGAAAATGGGCAAATGATAAACAGACATTTTACTGAGGAGCATACACAGATTACAAATAAGCATGTTAAAAAATTAGCATAATCAGCCATTAAGGAAATTAAAACCACAATGAGATGTTACTATGTACCATCAGAATGGCTAAAATGAGATGTAGTGGCAACACCAAATGCTGTCAAAGATGTAGAGAAACTGGATCTTTCACACATTGCTGGTAGGAATGTAAAGCGGTCTAGACACATTGAAAACCAGTTTGGCATTTTCTTTTAAAACTAAGCATGCACAGGCCAGGCACGGTGGCTCATGCCTGTCATCCCAGCACCTTGGGAGGCCGAAGTGGGCAGATTGTCTGAGCTCAGGAGTTCGAAACCAGCCAGGGCAACACGGTGAAATCCCCTCTCTACTAAAATACAAAAAATTGGTTTGGCATGGTGGCATGCGCCTGCAATCCCAGCTATGTGGGAGGCTGAGGCAGGAGAATTCCTTGAACCCAGGAGGCAGAGGTTGCAGTAAACCGAGATCATGCCACTGCACTCCAGCCTGGGCAACAGACTGAGACTCCACATCAAAAAAAAAAACAAAAAACAAAAAAACTGAGCATGCACTACCATGTGACCGAGAAGCTTTACTCCTGGCCATCTATCCCAGAGAAGTAAAACTTATTTCCACACAAAAACCTGCATATGTATGTTCATAGCAGTTTTACAGATAATAGCCCCAAACTGGAAAGAACCCGGATGTCCTTCAATAGGTGAATGTTTTAAAAACTGTGAAACAGCCATACCATGGAATATTACTCAGCCATAAAAAGAACTGTTGATACACATAACAACCTCAATGAATCTCTGGAGAATTATGCTGAGTGAGAAAAACCAATCCCAAAATGTTACACAATGTGTGATTCCATTTACATGTCATCCTGGTAATGACAAAATTATAGAAATGGAGCACATAGTAGTGGTTGCTGGGTGTCAAGGACTGGGGACAGGAGGAAAGTGAGTGTGGCTATAAAAGGTTAACGTGGGCCAGGTGCAGTGTCTCATGCCTGTAATCCTCACACGTTGGGAGGCCAAGGCAGGCAGATCACCTGAGGTCAGAGGTTTGGGACCAGCCGGGCCAATGTGGCAAAACCCTGTCTCTACTAAAAATACAAAAAAAGTAGCTGGATATGGTGGTGGGTGCATTTAGCTTTCCTCCCAAGGTGATGTTTTTAACTTCATGTCTCCCAGGAGTGTGGGTAAAACCTTCGTCTTTATGTACCTTATGCAACAGGTAAATTAAGGCACCCTACCTCTGAAAAAAAAGTGGCCACATCTTAATTCCTGGAAACTGAGAATACCTTATATTGCATGGTAAAGCAGAATTAGGTTTGCTCATCAACCTGCCTTAAAATAGAGAGATTATCCTGAAATATCCAGGGAAGTCCAGTGTCCTTAGAAAGGAAAGAGGTCAGCAGGAGGGTCAGCGTTAGAGTGATCTGATGTGATAAGGATGCAGCACCATTGCTGGCTTTGAGGATGAAGAATGGGCAATGAGTCAATAAAAGCAGGCAGCCTCTAGAAGCTGGGGAGAGCAGAAAACGAGTTCTCCCCTAGAGACTCCGGAGAGGAATGCATCCCTGCCAGCATCTTAATTTTAATCATGTGAGACTCTTGTCAGACTTCTGGCCTACAAAACCGTAAGACAATAAATTCATGCTCTTTTAAGTCACTGACCATTTGTTTATTGCAGCAGCAATAAACAAATAATTTTTGCAGCTGCAATAGGCAACTATTAGATGTCAGTACCTGGAGGTGGAGTGTTACTGTAACAAATTCCTAAAAAATGTAGAAATCATTTTAGAATTGGGAAAGAGGCAGGAAGAATTTTGAGGAATGTAATAGGAAAAGTTAGACGGCCTTGTACAGGCCTATATAAATATAAGCATTAATGACTCTGTTATGGATGACTCAGAAGGAAGTGAGGAGTAGGGTGGAGAAAATATACGTCATTATATCATCACCTACAACATCAGAAATAGATTGGTGGTAGAAATATGGATGTTAAGGGTGCTTCTGGGGATGGTGCACAAGGAAGTGAGGAATGTATTATTGGAAACTAGAGAAAAGGGGATTTTTGTGGTATGGTGACAGAAAGACCAGCTAAATTTTGTCCTATAATTATGCGGAAAGTGACACTTTAAGCAACAAACTTGTTTCCTTATCTGAGATGTTCAAAGTTTCGAAGACAAAGCCTGGTTACTTCTTGTTGCATAATGTAAAATATGAAAGAAAAGAAATAAATTGAGGGAAGAACTGTTTTAAAAAGCAGGGAAGGGGAGCAGTCAGACCAGGTCATGACAATTGGTAAAATTTGCAACTTTTCAAAATTTCAAGTGATGCTAAAGTGAAGAGATTCTCTGTTAAAAAATAATGCTCTAGAGAAAAATTCAGGAATGTAGCCGCACAACTTTTGCTACTATCAGAGAAAGATCAGGATGTCAGAATATTCAATCTTTGAGAAATTTAGGGTATGATTTATAGATTCCCCTTAGTTATCTCAGCAGATGCCAAAAATAGATAGGAGATTACTTAGGAATGATCTGTGGAGGAGCCTCTGTTTAATGAAGTGAATCCTGGTGACACATACAAGAGGCCTACAAAGTTCCCGAGAATATAATGTCAGTAGAAATACAGCGATCATGAACCAAAAAAAAGGCAAAGAGAGCAGACTAAAAGAAGGCTGATGGACCTTCATGCTTCTCCAGACAGGAAACAGGGATCAGCTGCAAGCATGTGCTACCTTTCGTGATTATAAAAAAAAAAACATTTCACAGAGGGAAGACCATCAAACTCAGAGAATGGAGCTGTGAGCTCAGGACAGAGCCAAGGACCACAGGTAATTATTCAAAGGTCTTGAAGCCTATGGAGTTTGTCAGGTTGGGTTTTGAAATTGCCTGGAAATAGTAACTCATTTTACCTTCAATTCTCTCCCTTTTTAAGTGAGAATATCTTTATCTGCTATCCTATGCCTATGCCACCATTGTATTTTAGGAGCAGATAACTTTTTTCTGTGCCCCAGGATGGATTATAGAGTGATCCCCAAAATTGGGGTTTAGCCTGGGAGGCCACCTGGGTTTTTGGCTTCACACAGGAAGGAATTCAAGAACGAGCTGATAAAGTAAAAGAAAGTTTATTAAGAAAGTAAAGGAATAAAAGGGTGGCTACTCCTTAGGGATAGCAGCCCTGAAGGCTGCTAGTTCACTATTTTTATGGTTATTTTTTTAGTCACATGCTAAACAAGGGTCAGATTATTCTTGAGCTCTCAGGGAAGGGGGCGGGAAATTCCTGGAACTAAGGGTTCCTCCCCCTTTCAGACCACGTAGAATAACTGCTGGACATTGTAGCTCCTTTGTTTTGGTCAATTTCTCCCATTTGGAATGTGTTTATTTACCCAATGCCTGTACCCCCATTGTACCTACTAAGTAACTAACTGACTTTTGATTTTATAGGATCACAGGCAGAAGGGACTTGTTTAGTCTCAGATGAGACTATGGACTTGGACTTTTGGGTCAATGCTGAAATGAGTGAAGACTTTGGTAGACTCTTGGGAAGGCATAATTGTGTTTTGAAATGTGAGAAGGATGAGATCTGGAAGGGGCTGGGGCAGAACGATATGGCCTGGCTCTGTGTCCCCACTCAAATCTCATCTTGAACTGTAATCCAAATTGTAATCCCCAAGTGTTGGGGGAGGGACCTCGTGGGAGTTGATTAGATCATGAGGATGGTTACTCCATACTGTTCTCATGATAGCGAGTGAGTTTTCTTGAGATCTGATGGTGTTATAAAGAGCTTTTTGCCCCTTTGCTCTACACTTCTTCTTCCTGCTGGCATGTGAATAAGAAGCTTTTCTTCCCTTTTGCTTTCAGCCATGATTGTAAGTTTCCTGAGGCCTTCCCAGCCATGCCAAACTGTGAGACAATTAAATCTCTTTCTTTTATAAATTACCCAGTCTCAGACAGTTCTTTAGAGCAGAGTGAGAATGGACTAATACATGTACATAATTAAAATGCTTTTTCCCCATTAATCTGCCTTATGTCAATGTATTAGGTTGCAATTACTTTTGCACATATCTTGAGTTATCTGGACATGAGCTCCCACAGCCTTGGGCATCTCCACCCCTGTCACTTTGCAGGCTACAGCCCCCCTCCCAGCTGCTTGCATGGGCTGGTGTTGATTGCCTGAAGCTTTTCCAGGTACACAGTGCAAGCTGTCAGTGGATCTACCATTCTGGGGTCTCGGGGACAGTGTCCCTCTTCTCACAGCTCTACTAGGCAGTGCCCCAGTGCGGACTCTGTGTGAAGGCTCTGACTCCACATTTCCCTTCTACACTGCCCTAGCAGAGGTTCTCCATGAGGCCTCTGTCCCTGCAGCAAACTCCTGCCTAGACATCCAGGCATTTCCATACATCCTCTGAAATCTAGGTGGAGGTTCCCAAACCTGAATTCTTGACTTTTGTGTACCCACAGGCCCAACACCACATCTAAGTCACCAAGGCTTGGGGCTTGCACCCTCTTATCAACAGCCTGAGCTGTATGTTGGCCCCTTTTAGCCATGGCTGACGCTGAAGCAGCTGGGACACAGGACACCATGTTCCAAGGCTTCATAGAGAAAGGGGGCCCTGGGATGGGCCCACAATACCATTTTTCCCTCCCAGGTCTCCAGGCCTGTGATGGAAAGGGCTGCCATGAAGGTCTCTGACATGCTTTAAAGACATTTTCCCCATTGTCTCAGCAATTAACATTTTGTTCCTTGTTACTTGTGCAAATTTCTCCAGCCAGCTTGAATTTCTCTCCAGAAAATAGGTTTTTTTCTTTTCTATTGCATCATCAGGATGCAAATTTTCCAAAGTTTTATGCTCTGCTTCCTCTTGAACACTTTGCCACTTAGAAATTTCTTCCCCCAGATACCCTAAATCATGTCTCTCAAGTTCAAAGTTCCACAGATCTCTAGGGCAGGGGCAAAATGCCACCAGTCTCTTCGTTAAAGCATAGCAAGAGTTACTTTTATTCCATTTCCCAACAAGTTTCTCATCTCCATCTGAGATCACCTCAGTCTGAATGCCATTGTCCATATCACTATCAGCATTTTGGTCAAAGATGTTCAACAAGTCTCTAGGAAGTTTCAAACTTTCCCACATCTTTCTGTCTTCTTCTCAGCCCTCCAAACTCTTCCACCTTCTGCCTGTTACGAAGTTCCAAAGTCACTTCCACATTTTGGAATATCTTTATATCAGCACCCCACTCCTGGTGCTAATTTACTGTATTATTTCATTCTCACGCTGCTATAAAGAACTGCCCAAGACTGGGTAATTTATAAAAGACATTTAATTGACTCATAGTTTCACATGGCTGGGAAAACCTCAGGAAACTTACAATCATGGTTAAGGCAAATGGGAAGAAGCGCACCTTCTTCACCTTCAGCAGGAAGGAGAAGTGCAGAGCAAAGGTGGGAAAAGCCTTTATAAAACCATAATCTCTCGTGAGAATTCACTCACCATCATAAGAACAGCATGGAAGAAATGCCCCTGTGATCTAATCACCTCCATGAGATCCCTCCCCCAACATGTGGGGATTACAATTCAGATTACAATTCAAGATGAGATATGGGTGGGGACACAGAACCAAATCATATCTGTATATACGCATGGGAGTCCCACCAAATATGGGACTCCATGGTTGATGTTTTTATAGCATTCTGCACTACACAAAGGGATAGGGGCTTGGGGTTTCTGGCAGGGGTGGGGGTGGTGTTAACACAAATCATGGAGGGTTATGGGAGGAATTGTATGGTGAATCAAGGTTGTCTTGTTATGAAGATAAAAGCCTCTTAGGTAAAAAAAGCAGCTGGCAGAAGAACATGTGATAGCCACTCCGGGCATGGTGTTCATCTTCCCTGGAGAGTTCATCTGTGGTTGATAAGATTCCCAGCGAGGGAATTCAAGACAATTGAGATCTGTCTTTAAGCAGACAAGGGGAACTCAGAGAAAACCCTTGTCTGCATCTGTTCTTCCCCATGAGCCAAGCCCTCAGTTTGAAGTAATCAGCATATGAAAGTGGCATGTGTTAGGGGTGGTATTTCCTGAAGTGCTTCACTGCTAGGGTTCTTAAAGTGAAGGAGGGAGATAGAAGATTTCAAAGTCAGAGTGATGTGAGGTAAGGAGTGTTTGACTAGCCATTGCTGGCTTTGAAGATTATAAACTAAAAGTAAAATTCTAAGGCTTTCATCAACAGAATGGACCCCTCCTCTTGGCCAAGGGCACTCTAAGATAACCCTGAAACACTGGTTCAGGCAATGAGGTGGATGGGTGGTCACATGTGCCTCGTTATACCTGCCTCCCTTTGGAATTCAGGCACAGCTGATCAGCCTTAACATTAAAACAGAGACCTTAAGACTGGCAGAACAGATTATTTGTAGCAATAAGAACCTTTATGACAGATGGCAGTCCCTGAACAAAATCAAAGTATTTTACCCCAAAATATATTTCTTTGACATGTTTTGAAATAGCCCTGTAAAGCCGTCTCTTGTGGGAAAAATCTACATTCTGTAGAGAACCCCCTTCCCTTTCCAGGTCTTTTGCCTGATCCAAGAGAGAATTAACTGAGAGTCTGGCACAATTTTTAGTCCAATAAGAAACATTTATAATCTATTCTCTCTAAAGCCTGCTACCTGGAGGCTTCATCTGCATAATAAGAACCTTGGTCTCCACAACCTCTTATCTTAACCCAAATGCTCCCTTCTATTGATGCCAAGTCTTTACATAAGCTCAACAAATTGCCAGTCAGAAAATCTTTGAATCCACATGGAAATCTCCTACTTCAAGTTTTCTCACCTTTCAGGTCCCAACCAACGTACATCTTACATGTATTGATGGATGTCTTACGATATGGTTTGGCTCTGTCCCCAACCAAATTTCATTTTGGATTTTAGCTCCCACAATTCCCATATGTCATGGGAGGGACCCAGTGGGAGGTAGTTGAATCACGGAGGCAGGTCTTTCTCATGCTGTTCTCATCATAGTGAATAAGTCTCACAAGATCTGATGGTTTTATAAAGACGAGTTCCCCTGCACAAGCTCTCTCTTCCTTGCCATCATTTAAGATGTGATTTAAGGCTCCTCCTTGCCTTTCATCATGATTGTAAAACTTCCCCAGTCATGTGGAACTGTGAGTCAATTAAATCTCTTTTCTTTATAAATTACCCAGTCTCAGGTGTGTCTTTATTAGAAGTGTGAGAACGGACTAATATGTCATATGTCTCCCTAAAATGCATAAAACTAAGCTGTAGCCCTACCACCTTAGGTGCATGTTCTCAGGACCTCCTGGGGCTATGTCATGGGCCACGGTCACCGCCATGTGGTTCAGAGTCTCTTCAAATATTTTACAGAGTTGCCTCTTTTTGTCAACAAGATGGAGGAAAGGCCCACATACTAAGAAATGCAAGCAGCCTCTACCAGCTGTGGAAACTGAGGAAATGGTTCTCCCTTAAGGACTCCAGAGAGGAATACAGCCACCAACATCCTGATTTCAGCCTTGTGAGACTCACGTCACACTTCTGGTTTGCAGAACTGTAAGATAATACATTTGTGTTGTTTTAAGCCACTAAGTTTAGGATAATTTGTTGCAGCAGCAATAGAAAATAAATATACCTATCTTTGCATAATGAAGAGGCTACCTCTCTGGCCTCTTCATTATGCAAAGATGGGCATATTCCTTCGTTATACAAAGACAGTCACATCCCCAAAGCACTGTCTACCTCTGCCTCACCATAGAAGCAGCTGGCTAAAAATTTAGACCAAAGATGGGCCCCTTTGTCTATATTTGCAAGTAAAGTGACCATTTTTACCAATGAGCATAGCCTGTGGTGCAGACCTGTTTCCGTATGTGCACAGACCTGTTTCCGTATGTGCACAGACCTGTTGATGCTGGAAGTAGGTGCAGCCTCTTTACAATTCAAGCATCAGAAAAAGAAAAGAAAGGCTTTTGAGGTTTATCTTACTGCCAGATGCAAAACTGAATTTTGTTTCAAGAGATCCCAGGCTCCTGTGGGACTTGTTTCCACTGAGACAGCTGCTAAGCCTCTTAAGGAAGGTGATAGTTTATGTCCAAAAATTTCTTTATAAGAAATCTTCAACCAAACCAATCAGAGCTGCATGTTCTTTACATTCTGCATCTTTGTCATTCAGATCAATCCACTAGGCAGAAAGGAAGTATTTACTCAGCTACAATGTATGAAATTTGCATAGCAAAGAGATGGCAGCCTTGTTATTACCATCATAATATAGAATTGTTCTGCAAATATACATGGAATTGTGAATGTAGTCATATTCTCAGTCTGAAAGGGTCATTTTATAAATCCAAATAATATAGAAACTAATCAGGTTTCTGAGGAAAAATGTGAAGTTGCTTTTTACAAGAAATGTAGTTTACCAGAGAAATTAAGGAATTTTTTCCCAAAAGTTTTGAATATAAAAAACATAATTAATGATGAGCTCCTACCTAGGTTAGAAGGCAAAATGTGAGAAATATTAGGAAAAAGTTGGTTGCAATGGGCATCTCTACAAGTTCACACTTTGTTTTCATAATTTATTGAAATACTTATGAGCTACTTGTAAATAAACTTAAGTAAAAAGAGATCAGCTGTAAAGTCTGGAAATTCTCAGTGTTACTGAGTTGGTCAGTGTTCTGCCTGGTCATTTAAGAAGATGACCTAGAGGGACAAAAAATTTGAGAAGGGAGATAGAGGACAGATATTTCAGGGAGAAATAATCAAAGGGATATAATTTCAGAGAGAAATAGGAGATAAAATAGCAAATGTTGAATCAGGGCAAAAGAGGAAGAAGTGGAACGGAAAAGAAAGAGAAGATGCGATGTGACGTAGGAAAGGAGGAAGAACGCAGCAGCCACCTTCACTTCCAACCTGAAGACCCACCAGGATGGTGACTCTGTCTCCCTGGGAGTTCTCCTGTCCAGCAAGGCTGCAAAGGACTCTCCCCTAAACCTTGTTCTGCCAGTCTCTCATTGTCTTGTTGTTTCCTCTTTAGGGAAAGGGCCAGGTCTTCACATCTCCCAAAGCTAGTCCAGTTTTCAGGGAGAGGAGACCTCAGAGTGTGACAGAGCTGGGACCCTTCTTAGGGGCCTACCAGGTACCCTGCCTCTAAACCAAGCATGGAACTAAAGGAAAATCCTGATTTTCTTTGAGGGAAATCCCAGGCACCTAGCTAGCCTTGAAAAGTAAATGAGAAACTTCACAAGCAAGAAAGTAATTAGGAGCTAAAAATAATAGCCAAGGAAGTAGAGTCAGAAGATGTTTGGTTCCCTACAGAAACTAAAGATAACATCTTAACACATGTATTTTAGTTATTTTTCAGAAACCTAGACCCCCACCCAGTGTGTCTACTGGCACAGACCTCCCTTCTATTGTATCTCCCTTTTGTTGACCTCACATCAGGGAGACCTGAGGAATGAACTCTGACTGCCATTCTTCATTCCAAATTTCTACCTGAGGGGCCTGGAGGAGTTCATACCCATGAGTCAGAGCTAACATTCATTTCTGCTGTTTCCAAATTTTTAGACAAAGTTTCACTTGCTTAATCAATCACAAATCAGAAAATCTTTGAATCCACCCATGACCTGTGGGCCTCCCACCCCATTGAAAATGTCCCAACTTTCTGGGTCAAACCAATGTATTGCCTCCATGTATTGATTTATAACTTTGCCTATAACCTCTGGCCCGTCACCTTTAAAAATACTTACATGTAAGGGAGATAGGGTCTTGATACAGTTTGAATTTTGTGTCCCCACCCAAATCTCATGTTGAATTGTAATTCCCAGTGTTGGAGGTGGGGCCTGGTGGGAGGTGATTGGAACATGGTGGTGGTTTTTCATGGTTCCACACCATCCCCCTAGTGCTGTCTCATGCTAGCCTTCTCGCACGATCGGGTTGTTTTAAAGTGTGTGGCACCTTCCCCCTCTCTCCTCCTCCTGCTGCCAGCATGTAAGACGCACTTGCTTCCCCTTTGCCTTCCGCCATGATTGTAAGCTTGCTGAGGTTTCCCAGAAGCAGAAGCCACTATGCTTCCTGTACAGCCTGCAGAACCATGAGCCAATTAAACTTCTTTTCTTTATACATTACCCAGTCTCAGGTAGTTCTTTACAGCAGTGAGAGAACAGACTAATATAGGTCTCAAGCATGAACTGCCCAATTCTCCTTGCTGGTGCCATGCAATAAATGCCTCACTTTGTCTCGCTGCAATCCAGATGTCAATGTTGCGCTTTGCCATGCTGGGAAGACCCCAGTTTGATTAGATAACAGGAGCCAGCACTTCCCTGGCGTTTGAATAAATGTTGATGGGAAAGAGTGTTGTCCATGCTCAATACCGGTTTACTTCTGTGTGAAGAGGCTGGGCTGTGCTAGGCTGCTCATTATTCCACAAGCACTTGCACACTTTGCAGGAAAACACAAAGAGTTCCCAGGTCTAGGGTTGTCAAACAAGGGCAATGTGATCGCAGTGGTCTAAAAAAAACACCATCCGTCCCTTGGAACATTTGGATATTTTGTTTACTTTTATATATTCTCCAACCCCCAAATATCTCTCCTGGTAGGCAATAAGCCCTGTAAGGGAGATTTGATCTCTCCTCTTTGGAAGCCTCGGTCCTGAAGCACCAGGACTTGATCTTCAACAGGCCTGGGGATGTGTCCCATACCCACTCATTACTTATATGACATTTATCAATGTATCTAAACCTTAATTTTCAGGTTTTTCAGCTATAACATGGAAATCATGGTATACTAATTGTCAGAGTGGTTGAAAAAATGAAATGAGAGAACGTGCATAAGCCACCCTAAACATAATAGTAGCATAACCCATAGACAGAACACCAGAATTATGGTACTGTTTTAGTTTCCTACGGTTGTTGTCAACCAGTGGTTTACAGCAACACCAGTTTTGTTATCTTAGAATTCTGGAGGTCAGAAGTCTGACAAAATTCTCACCAGCCTACAACAAGGTGATGACAGGCTGCGTTCCCTCTGGAGCCTCTAGGGAAGAATGTTCTCTTCACTTTTCCAGCTGCTAGAGGCCATCCACATTCCTTGGGTTCTGGTCCCAAATCCCTCCAACCTCAGCTTCCATCATCACCTCTTCTCTGCCTCTGACTCTTCCACCTGCTTCTTTTCCCTCATAAGGATCTTTGTGATGGCCTTGGGCCCATGCAGATAATCCAGGATCATCTTCCCATCTCAAAGTCCCTAACTTAATTACATCTGTAATCTGTAAAGGCCCTTTTACCACATGAGGTAACATATTCACAGGTTCAGGGAATTGAGGTGGACATGGCTGAGGCCACTATTCTGTCTGCCACAGATACCAAAACAAAATTCAAATGCTGTAAGACTTGATAAAATAGAAGATATGACCAGAATTGAGAGGGAACTGTAGAAATTAGAACCCCTCCTCTCACATGAGATATGAGATGTGAGGGGCCACTGAAGATGTGTCAAAATGGACTAAACAAGGAATAGAGTCTTGGGATGATGTTTGGAGTTACAAGATTACCAATGGAGAGACAAAAATAACTCATATCAAAAAATGAAAAGGAGACAAGGGCAAGGTAAATAGAGGCAAAAAGGTGATCCAAACATCTTTATTAATGTGTAGTCAATGTATGAAATCTAAAGAAACAAAGTGAAGAACTAAAGAAATGTAAAAACATATTTAAAGCTATGGAAATAACCATTGGCAAATTAAAATACTTTTTTGTGTATTATGATACAATATACAAGTCTCTCTCTTTCTCTTTCTCTCTCTCTCTTTGTTTGTTTGCACTTTTATTTTGCTGGAGTAAAACATCCAAAGGGAGGAGGTCATCTTTTGGATTCCTGCTGGCTAAAAATTTTCTTTGTTTTGCTCTCAGAGAACCTCTCTAGGCAGCTGATGATGCCTTCCTGATCCAGGACAGGTGAGCCCCCACAATTAGGGCTTAGCCCAAGAAGTTTCTTGGCTTCACTAAGGAATGAATTCAAGAGTGAGCCTGTAGTAGAAAACAGCTTAATTGAGGTAGCAGTGTTACAGCTCCATGACTGCTCCTGCAAAGCAGGGTTACCCCATAAGTTGTGTTTGGAGAGTAGCAGTTCAGAGGGAGTTTTGCAGTCATATCCATACCTGCTTTTAATTACATGCAAATTAAGGGGTGGGTTATTCATAAATTTCTTTAGGCAGTAACTTCCAGGTGTTGCCATTGCAATGGTAAACCACCATGGCACTGGTGAGCATGTTTGATGAAGAGGTGCTTTCAGTGGCTATTCCAACCACTGTTCCAGCCAGTCTTTCACTGGTGAGTATGTCTGATAAAAAGGTGCTTTCAGTGGCTGTTCCAGCCACTGTTCCAGTCAGTCTTTCACCTGGTCTGGATGAAAGACCAGATGTCTTTCATCTGGTCCTGCCTCTTACCTCATTCACTGCTCAGAGATTAGATACTTCTCCTTGCAGAAGGGTGAAGGCCCATTTTCTGTAACTGCTTTCTGCTGATTTTAGGGGCATAGGCCCTGCCTAGCATCAGAGGAGTAAAAATGTCTGGATACCTTATCTAGGGGGCCAAGAGGCAGGAAGTTTTTATTCTCTGGATCAGTAGACAGAATGTGTTTGAAGCCTTGTGCCAGCATTGTCTTTACCTGGAACTGTTATAATCTAGAAGACATAAAGTTTACTAAGAGGTTAAAGTAGCAAGGGCCAAAGATTAGTAATAACAAGACAGCCATCAGAAGTCCTAGGATTGATAAAAAACCAGGTGAGACTTGGGATGGCACTTTTAATAGTGGACCACATATAGTTGGGTTCAGTGCCCCACTTATATCTATGTAATCAGGTAACGTGCTCATAGATCTTTTGAATGTGAACCTCGACGTGCTCAGAGTTGTTAATATATGTGCAGTAAGTTTTACTAATAACTGCATAGACTTCACTTTGTTCAGCTAGTAAATAATCCAATACTAGTCTGTTATCGAGAACTACATTTCCCAAAGAGTCTAGGGACTCTTGAATTCCCTTTACTGCCTGACCTGCATTGGTGGCTAAGGATTCTAGGATTTCAGTCAAGCTCTTTAGGGTTGACTCATGGTAGGCAAAGCTGCCCCCCTGGATGCCACTAGTCCTACTGCTGCCCTGATTCCTGCCAGAATTAATCCTCTTGCTTGCTTCTTTCTGGTATTCCTGGGTCTTATGGGGTTATAGACTGTGACCCCTGAAGAGGCAAGGGTGGTCAACATACATTCACCTCTGCTTCAAGCTTTTGATATACAAGGGAAAGCTACTCCTAAAAGAACAGGTGGCTCCTTGGAGAGTCAGGCATGGTTATGGGGTGTGACTTCTTCCCATTCATGGTCACAAACAAAAATGAGCCCTGTTGGGGCTCAAATAGAGGCCCTGCAGGGTATGAGACCTATCCTTTGCTGCCAAACTGAGTCTATGGAACTATTCCTCCCCTGTTCCAGTGGAGGTGGTTGAGCAATCTTTGTTTTCCAGAAGTGGGTAGCACTCCCACCTTCCCAGCTTAGGCAGTTGTTCTTCCCCTGCATGTTCTGATCTGGGAGAAGGCACCATATATGGTCTCCTTGCTCACAAGTGGAATTCCATTGGCCTTGGTGCAGCCTTGGGAACTTGGCAACTAGAGTTGGACCAGAGCTTCACAGGGGAACTTCTGCTTTTGGGTCATTAACACAACAGCAGGCGCAAAAGATAGAATCATTAGTGTATTGGAGATATAGATACCCAACTTCCCAGGTGCAGGTGGTAGTGGTTGGGGAGGTTCAGGTGGAATCCATTAGGTGGGGGAGAGTTCCTCATAGCAAGTAGGGGTCTGGGAACTTTGGGATCATATGGTTAGTTAGGAGGTCTGAGAATATGGCTGCAAGATTTTCCAGATAGGCCAGAAGGTGGAATTCTCTATCCTGGGGATGTTGATGGAAAATCCAGCAACCACGAAGATGATTCCCTGATGCCATAATTTTTGAAGTATTTACCATAGAGTTATGTTCCCACCCACACTGCATCAGGATCATTGAGAGAGCCAACAGAATCAACAGTGACAGCATGGTGTCCGGTTGGGCCTTAGAGTGGCTTCTACACCCAACAACCGCAAAAGAGGTGTTTCCCAGGAAGACACAGTTGGCCAAAGCAATGGAAAAGAAGTATTACAGTTAGGAAAAAGAGAAAAATTAACGTGCCTATTCCCATCCACAGCATCACATTACCACTTCTGGCTGAGTGTTGATTCTTTTAATTAAGTAGTGGAGATCTTTTAAAGGTTCGCAGATGTAATTGTGGTGTCCTCATTTTATGCCGGCAATGCATAAGAAATAGGTTTAATCCTGGACAGGTGTACCCGACTAGTTATTCCCTGGAGTTTAACATTAGTAGGGTACTCAGCAACACTTGACAAGCACCCTTCCATTTTGGTTGTAATCCCTTGGAGGATTTTTCTTTTTAAGTTTTTAGTAAGACTAAGTCTTCTGGGAGGAGGCAATACTTTATTTCTATATTCTTAAAGGGTCTTGTGAACCTGGCCTAAATTGCAAAGGGGGCATACTGAGGTGTCTCCAATCCCGTTTTGTGTCATGGACTGAATTAGTTTTTTTAGAATTTTTTTGTGTGTGTGGAAGGGGGATTTCCTTTGGCCAACAGACTTAGAATCCAAAGACTCATAGTCAATTAAACATTCTAGGCCAGATGGGAATGGAGGTAGGCAGGTACTCATTAGCCCTTAAAACCATTTTAAGCACTATGAGAGTCAAAAACTAAAAGCCAAAAGTAAGGTTATAAAACTGACTTATCTATACATCCTGTGCATTGAGCTACTGTAATCTGACTTGTAGCAATTAGCTATACCAAACACAAGCATTTTGTTTAGGCGTCTGTGTGCCTTTTTTTATTTGGAGGGGCTGAATTAATTTTATCCCTCAAAACCCAGCCCTTGCAATCTTGCATGCCCACTTATTCCACTACAGTTCCCAGGCCTGAAGGAATTAAATCATTTTAAATTCAACATGTAACACAAAACAGAGAATTAGCAATGTTTCAAGCAAAAAGGTCATACACGCTGCCTAGTTTTGAGAATGACAGCAACAGAAACTCATGGGTAGCTAAACATTTAAATTATTTAGTATCAAGGCATAGAACAAGTTTTATTAAGTCAGTTAGAGGCAAAATTATTAAGTGAATACAAGCTTTTCTCTGTGTCTCATGAAAGCAGTTTACTTTGATTGTCTCCTTTGCCCAGGTTTAAAGACAAGGCTTTGGTTAACTTGACTTTGATGTTAGATACTGGCAGGAATTGGTGCCATCTCCAGATGAGCTATGCATACCCAGGAATCAAAGCCCTGTAATTTAACAGCACATGGATTAGGTAATAGCATCTGATAAGGAACTTGTCAGAGGGCTGGAGGTGGTGATACTGGAGTTCATGGCCTGACTGGAAGCTGTAAAAAGATTTTATAACCTTGCAGTGATTAATTTTTATAGCTTTGATAAACCCCAGCAACAAGCAAGAGATTTAAACTAGGATTCAATTCTGAGGGCATTTGTCAAAGGTGTTAAAGTCCCAAAATATTTGATCAGTGTGGAATTACAGGTTATTGTAAGCAATAGTTACTTATTTATCCAAAGTTAAATACTCTTGGCAGTGCGATTACCTCTCCATATGGGAACTCCACTTAAATAACCTGAAAGTTGAATTTGATGAAGAAAAACATAATACTTGAATTTAATCAGATGCAGGAAAAGTGTATTTAAGATTATGAGTGTAGCAGGGGAACTGAGAAAGTTTTCTGGTTAGTTACACTGAAAATTTAGAAATATCAAGAAAAATCAAGAGTATAGAATCAAGTTATATTGGAAAAAAACGCAGCTTTTATAGACCTCTAAGACAAAACACTTCAGTATCAGCCCACAATAACAGTCGGAACCAGAAGAGAAAATGTCACAGGAGCTGATGAAAAGGCTAAAGGAGACAGTTATATGACTCTGAGAAGCAACAGGATTTTAAAAGAAATAGAATATAAAATCAAAAAGCAAAATTTTGGGTAATTTAGCAAATTAATACTGTAAGAAAATTTGGTTTGACATGGAGACTATTTTTAGAAAGTCTATTATACACAATTTTCTTTTCATTACAGCTAGCTTAATCACACATAAAATTCCTTTCATAAATTCCCCTTTATGAACCTTATCACAACTTACATATACCATCTACCACATGCTTGGACAATTTGACTTGTCCTATACTAACTCTTTCTTAAATAACCAGTCATTTTACTCTAGGATAAGAGTTTACTATAGAAGATCCTTTTTATACAAAATTACTCTTTCTTTATATCCTTCCTTGCAAAAAAATACATTTTTTATCTAGAGTTTTCTTTATATCTCTTTTTTTTTCCACTCACTGGTCCCTTCATAAGTTGAACCTCACCTTCATTGACTTCTGAATTTGACAAAAATTACTCTTTTTCCCAATAAAGAATATGTTTTCCCTGGCACAATTTGGTTAACAGACGAGATCAACAACCCTTCTTTTACCTAGGAGGCAAAAAATCCTGAACTTTCCAACAGACATTGGCATTCTGTAGATGAGAACCATTTCACAATTTTAAGGTTTTCAACTATACAAAAAGTTTGCTATTTAAAGCCATTTTAACCAGTTCAAAACCTACAAACAACAGTGGTTTACCTTAAAGTTAAATTGTAAAAGACACAACATTCTTTTCAAACTAACAAGTTCAGACTAGACTTACATGTTTAATTTATTCTTGCTCTTTTATTTATAAGCCAATCTGATAGCATGCTAGACACAGGACATGCCACAATACCTGTCTATACACATAAACAAACACATCAAACAAAGGGCCTACACAAGATAACAGGATCCAAATTATTTACAAAACTGGGACCTGTCTACCTGACCAAACCTTATTTGCCCTAATAGGTATGGAAGACAGGAAGAGGCAGGGAAGGGGATCCTGTAGCAGCCAATAAGGAAGCAAGGGGCAAACTGTGTTACTGAAGGGGAGACCTGAGTCTCTGAGTTGCTGGAGAGCTCACCCAGCAGTGGGACACTAAAGAAAAATGTTCAGGCGGCCTCTAGTCTGCCACTGCAGGAAGCTGTCTGTCAGGTAAAGGATCTAAGATCCCTAATAAACTTACTTGAGCAAAGCAGCTCATTGGGGCTAGTGGAAGAAGTTTAGCCCCAGAATTGATGGGGAATTTTTTCTCTCTCTCATCAGGGTCAGTCAGAACAGTCTCATTGTCAATGGCCCTTTTGTTCATAGTAGGCACATTGATTCTGGCCCAGGGGCCAGTCAGTTGGGGGCTCTCATCTGGGCATTCCAGACACTGATCTTGTGACACTTTCTTGGGATGGGTAACCCTGAGGAGGAAGAGGGCTTAAAGCGTAAGCTAATAATTGCACTTTTTGGCTATTTCTTATGGTTTTGCCTCTTCTTCTCCTCTGTCACTGTTGTTGTAAACCCCAAAAGTCATGTTTAAGAGTTGGATTATGGGGGTGTGAGACCCCTTGCTGCTGCTTTTTGTAGCATTTTCCTGATTGTCAGGGGAAGACCGAGTAATAAAATGCATACCCAGGAGGGTCTGCCTTTCTGGAGAGTCTGGATCTGTGTTAGTATATTTCTTGAGTGCCTCAACCAAACGACCCTGAAACAGAGTGGGACTTTCATATTTTCTCTGAGTTATTTCTCTAACCTTGTCATAATTGATTGGCTAAACCACACCCTTTTCACACTGCATTTCTTCCACAGCATAGCAAGTAGATGATAATACTTGCAAGTCATGACAAGTTAAGTTGAAGAACATGGTCAACTTAAAAAACTCCTCTGTAAACTTTTCTGGATTCTCTGAAAACTAGCCAAATTTTCTTTGTTAAATAAAGCCAAATCAGACAGAAAATAGCACATGTACTCTAAGTGCTCCCCAATTTTCATCAGCTACTTCCTGCAATGGACACAGGTTTGACTTTTAGGAGCTGATATGGGGTCTGCTTCTGGAGGTATTGGTTGGACCTAGTCTTTTGAGCAGTAAGAGGTATAGGCTGGAGCTAGCTGGATAAGGGGGAGAGGTGCCTGATGACCTTGGGATGGAATTCTTTGTTAGAAAACCGGCAGGACCCTCCTCAGAACGGGGGCACTGAGGAGGCTCCAGGGAGGGCATAGACCTTCTGGGAGAGCAGCTAGGAATGCCATTTGATGCAGGGCAAGCCAGCCCCAAAACTGGGGCTTAGCCTGGGAAAGTTCTTGGCTTCACTCAGGAAAGGATTCAAGAATCAGCTGGTGGTAGAAAAAAACATGGCTTTATTGAGGCAACAGTGTTACAGCTCTGTGACTGCCCCTGCAGAGCCAGGATACCTCAAAGGCAGTGTGTTTGTGTAGCAGCTCAGAGGCTGTTCTCCAGTTATATTTATACATACTTTTAATTACATGCAAGTTAAGGGGTGAGTTACTCAGAAATTTCTAGAACAGAAGTGGTAACTTCCAGGTATTGGCACAGCAATGGTAAACCATCACGGTGCTGGTAAGCATGCCTCTTCCCTGTTTCAACCAGTCTTCAGTCTGGCCCAAAGTGAAATCCCACCTGCTACCTCACTTCCAGTGGTGTCTGCAGTGACATTTTGTTCCCTCTTTCGAAATCATTTTCAGTGGGGTCTCCTGTGGGTGGGACGTTAAGCACAAGTGCTCAGCCAACTGCACTGAACCAGAAATTCTGCATCTGTGCTGACCTGAGACGCTTTCTGGCAAACCAAGCGTATAAACCATGCGGACCATGGGACAGATGCCACACCGCTCTCTCACACCTTCATGCACGTCCTTCAGTGTTGCACAGCAGCAGCCTCTAAGGGAACCAGCCCTGAGATGTATTTTTAAAACATTTTTACTATTTGATTTGATTTTTTACAACTATGAGGCACAGATGTTTTACTGGGGGAAAAATATGTAGAAGACATGGCTGGATGTGTGTTACGAGAAAGAGGTCAAGTGCAAATGAGGAAAAGAGGAACTCATGAACCTCTTCTGCCTTTTGGTGAGTGGCCAGTCATTTGAAACTGTGAAGCAGAAGGTAGCGAGGGACAGTCACTCCTATGGGTGCCACAGGAACCTACAAAGGGGAAACTTCCTCTTTGTCCTTGGAAGGGTCACCGAAAATCAACTGACAAGAGACAGACTAATTTGAGAAAAGGCACACATATTTATTAATGTGCATAGGAATCTTACGAAGATCTCCAAGAAATGGTAAGGTGGTTGACACATTTACACTATCTTTTTTAAGCCTTCTTTGATACAGGGTCTCACTCTCTTGCCCAGGCTGTAGTACAATGGCAGGATCATGGTTTACTGTAGCCTCAAACTCCTGGGCTCAGGCAGTCCTTCAAGCAAACCCACCTCAGCCTCCTGAGTAGCTGGAACTATAGGTCTGTGCCTCCATGCCTGACTAATTCTTTTCATTTTTTGTAGAGATGGGGGGTCTCACTATGTTGCCTTGAACTTGAACCTCTGGCCTCAAGTGATCCTCCTGCCTTGGCCTCCCAAAGTGCTGGGATTATAGGCAGGAGCCACCACATCCAGCCTATACACAGCTTAAGGTTACAAAAAAAAATGTGGGCTTGGAGTACACCCAAAAACTCGTTGTGGCAGTAAATCAAGTTATGATGTCAAGGCAGGTTACGGCAGGAAAAGAAGAGGAGGTCTGGCTTGCAAATGTGGTCTTATTATACAGGTGAAAGCTTACAGGTAGCAGTCCTCAGACAGAATAGATGGTAAATGTTTATTTCAGAAATTTAAGGTGTCAGACTCTGTTAATCTTTTCTTGATCTGGACAAGGGTGAGCCTCAAAGAAAACCGGGCCGCACCATGCTGATTCTGTACAGACGCAAATCTCCCTGCAAAGGACAGTTTTGCACGGCTACCTCTGTCTGCAGGCCCTCTGAACAGCCACCTCAAAATATGTCAAAGAAGGATATTTGGAGGTGAAATATTTTGGTTTCGTCCATTACAAATCTGTATCTGACACAAGATAGTATCATTTACTCACTGTATAGCTTTGGCCAAGTGGTTTGAATTCCCTGTCCCTTAGTTTATCTGTAAACTGAAGAAAATAATAGCACATACTTCACAGAGTTTTATGATAACTGAATTAATATAAGCAAAGAACTTCTAATAATGCCTGGCACATAGTAAATAACCAACCTGTTATTAGAAGACAGAATCCATGGATTTACTGTTAGTATAAATAATGTGCTCTCTGCTACACAGAAAAGCAGTCTTCAAGGGGAGCATCCGTTTTCCACTTGGAATCCAAGCAGAAGCGGCCTCCCTGAGCCAGGAAGGTAGGCCACAAAGAAGAGAAGGTAGATCCATGTGTGCAGGGCAGGGCCATGACTGTAGCAGCAATGCCCATTCTTGGCCACAAGCACAGATGAAGGTGCTACCAGGATCCAGAACTGGGCACTGAAGAGGGAAATGTGCAAGCCATGTAAGTGATCACAAAGCACTCAGGTCATGAGAAGAGGTGACCCAGACCCCACTCCCTAAACCATCATGACAGGAAGGAAGCACCAACTTGCTGCCAAGAGGAGCTTTTTAATTAGTATGTTCATTAAACTGATGCTAGCTCTCATTTCAGAATGTAAATTCAGTCTTTCCCAAAAAATCCTTGGATATCTTCGGGAAGTCCCAAGTTACTGTTAAATGTGGACACTTGCATCCCTTCTACCTTTGCTTTTTCAGAAGCAGATGCAGATTTGAGATCCCAGTAGAAAGAATGTATTTGGCAGGTGCATGATACCCCAGCAAGGGAGTAGGGACATGGAACCAGGAGGGGAAGGTGAGACCAGGAAGGGAAGGCAGCCCAGTTGTGAGCCACTGGAGCACAAGAAAACTGCAGAATCACCTGTGCTCCTTCCTGAGGGATGAGGGAGCCGGGACATTCAGACACCAGCCTGTCAGTCATTGGTGGAGGGCTGCCAGGGCTATTAATTTCCTAGCACTCAAACCACCCTGGACGTGGGCAGAGAGACCTCCTGAGGCTTGGGAGAATGTCTTCAGGCAAAGAAGAAGTTGGAACTCAGATAGAATCCACAGACCACAGGGGTGTGAGTGAGTTACCAACAGTTCCGGTTACATTTACATTTAGGGAGAAGATTCTGGAACCCAACATAGATAGATCAAGGTAAAGAGCATCCCTCCCAGAAGGTTGCCAGGATGCTCTAGAGCTCATGAGATTCGCTCTTGCTGACACTGAGAAGCGGGAAGGAGTGGGAATGGAGAGTGCAGGCTTTGAAATCCACCCATCCTGGGCTGCCTCCCTGCTCTGCTCTCACAGCTCTGTGATCTTGCACAAGTTCCATAGCACCTCTGGGTGAGATTTCCCATCTGTCAAATGGGGTTGATGATAATACCTATAGGCCTGTTGTGAGGACCTAACACAGTCATACAGATAAAGCACTTAAAAAGCACTCGCCCTTAAGCGCTCAAACGTTTGTATTCTACATCTTTTGTCAATTGTCTTTGTTTATAAATGCTCTGGCATGCTGGGTGCTCAAAAGGTGTTGACAATAACTTATTCACTACAATGCACCAAGAATTAAGTGAACTATTGCAAAGAAAATAAAAACTAGTGTTCATCATATCCTGCGCTGGGCCTCAGAGAACCAGGCGAGGGTATGTGGCCAATGAGCGACCAATGAAGTCACTGTCAGAGTGGCTTTGTCACCCAAGGAGCCCCTACTAGTTTATTAGGGCAATCCGACTTTCAGATTTTAATCCTAGCAGTGTTCGGATATAAAAGATACCAAATCTAAAAATAATAATTATAAAGATCTTAAAAACAACCTGTGATACTCACAAATCCTTTTGACTGGTAATTTTTGAGACATTGGACCATATCTAATATTTGGCAACAGGGCACCACTGTGCTATCATGGAGCAGCATCATCAGTTCCAGTGAAGGTGAAATGGTTTCTATTATAAGCATGTTAATAACTTCTATTAATAGAGATGAGAAAAAGCACAAAACCTTTATCACTTCTTTTCATGCATGGAATAAAATGAGAACTCTATATTACAAAAAACAAAAAAGGTTCCCTTTCTAATGCCATCCAAGGAACAATATTCTAAGTGTGCCTACTGAGACAGGATTTCATCTGAATCTATTGCTATGTATTCTCCAACATCCTTTCCAAGAAGATCAGGCCCTTTCCAGCTGAGACTGGTTTTTGCTAGCGGTGGTTAGATTTTCACAGTTCCCAGCCCAGGGGAAGGGAGGGCACCTCACTGAGACTACATTGCCCTCTGCTGGCCATCTGAGGCCAAGTCAGATAGGGAAGGCCTCTGAGGAATTAACTTTTTTAAAAAATCAAGTTTATGAAATTATACATGAGATTTGCATTAAAGGTGAAGTGAGGTTGTTACAGCTGCAAAGTCTCTCACTCTTCAGGGGCAAAATTAAGAGGTCAGAAGTGCACTTGGAACTATCGGGATGGTGAAGGTCACACAGGCAGCCTGGGTTTGGAGTCAGGCTCAGGTTGGACCCTGCTCTGCTGGTACCAGCTGTGCCATCTTGGGCAAGTTGTCAACCCCTCTAAGCTTCAGTTTCTCATATGTGAGATGCGATAATCCCCGGGGTCACTTATCCAAAGATTAAAGAACACAATGCACATAAAGTTGTAAGCAGCGTATGTGACACTTCGTGTTCTAACAAATGTTCGTTATTATTGTTCCAACTTCCTTCTTGCAGATGCACAAACTGAAAACTCTCAGGGCTTGAAACAGGGACCCAAAGTCACCTGTCTGCCTAGGGATAAGGAGGGGAGTCATCCCAGGCCAAGCCTCCCACCCTCCCCAAGGCGTTCTGGGCTTTCATGAGCATCTTTAGCTCCATCCCCTAGTCACAACCCATCTCAGTGGACATGTGTCCCAGATGCTAAGCCTGGCCTACCCCACCGCCCCACACAAGGAAATGTTCCCTGTGGGCTGAGCCTCACACTCTGCTCACATTTGTCCCCCACAGAGCAGTTCACCTGGAGGGTAGCGCAGGTGCTATTCCCGAAAGGCCATGTGAGACCAGTGCAACTGTCAGAGTGAGGAGGAAATTCCATACAACACGAGCAGGTGGGCTGGGGCAGTAGGCTCGAGGGCAGGGGCTACTAATGACTGAACCATAGAAAAGTCCATTTGTCCATTTTTCTATTCATTCGCTCCCAAGTATTTTTTGAGCAGCACATGCTAAGCAAGTCCTCTCAGCACTCACATCGAAGAAAAGAAAAGAGGTGGCCCTGGTCTGCAACACCCTTGGGCACCTGGTGGGAGGCCTGGTTCCCCTTTTATGTGGTTTGTCACACTCTCAGGACTGTGGCCAAACCAAATGAGGGCATTCCCACTAGATCCTGCTGACTGAGCTGTGCCTCCAGTAAACAAGCTTGAGCAGGTGCGGTTCATGTTAACTGAGAACCTCATGCCACCAAACAACACATGTGCTAGCAAGGGTCGCCCACACATTGCCTCAGCACTAGCGTTTGTCCTTCCTGTGTCCTTCCTTCTGAATAGCCACACAGCACCAGGACCATTACACAAGAATCATTCAAATCACCACCACTAATGGGTTTGGATTGGAATTCCAGAAATAACCCCAGCTTGACTACTTACTGTCTGTATTCCTTCAACGGAGTGATTAATCTTTCCTGTCTCCAAATTATCATTGGATCACAGCAGTGACAATACTTATTTTGCAAAATTTTCGTAAGAATTAAAGACAGTAAATATAAAGCCGCTGGTTGCCTACACAAAGTGGACACTGAGGAAATAGCAACCATTGTTACTATTTCACATCTAAACAAAATACACATATGGACAGAATATATCTATACATTCACATACATATATTGACACATATAAAAATATGCATGCCAATTTCTGTTGCTGTATATAAAACATATAGTATTATACTGGAAAAGCACAAAGAACATACACTGTAGAGATTACAAAAACTAAATATGTTTATCTTGCCAAATAAAACATTTGAAAAGATACTGCTTTGGGTCATGAAGACAGTTGCTTTCTTATCTCTTGAGTTAAGGAAAATACATATTTTATGGAAAGCCATGGAGGTAGCTTCTAACTAAAAATAAAACTTAAACTTGTTTTGAGGAATAAAATCAGTATCCTCATTTGTTTAATATTCTGAGGAAATAAAAGAGAAATCACATGTATGAATATGTAGTTTAGGTCAACTTACATTTCTGCAATGCAGGATGCTATAACTGCTGTAGAAATGTACTCCTACTAAAACACTGAACAGTCATCCCCTCTCCACCCCCAAAAGAAGGTGTTTTTCAGTAGCATCTGCTACTTTCAGATGGTCAAGTGATGGCAGAAGCGATTTACAGTAACCACAAGTGTAAGGTTATAGGGGCAGCCTAGCCCATGATCTCAGGAGCCAGACCGTCTGGCTGTGCCACTTCCTAGATGTCTGATCTTGAGAACCTTCTCTGCCAACCTGTGCCTCAGTTTCCTCTACCAGAAAAATGTAAAGAATAGCACCCTGACCTTATTTCAGATTTAAATGAGTTGATGCTTAGAGAACAGAACATAATTAGCACTGTTTGTGAAATAATGCTTTTTTAATTTATTGGCATTTTAAAAATCCTTCAACTGAAAAGAGACCTCAAAGACTCTTGGAGAAATTATACTTAACAATAAGGAAATAGGATACTTTATCAACCCAATAACGAGAATCTATAGAAAACTTATAGCTGGCGTCATACTGATGATGACATGAACACTTTTCCCTAAGATGAGAAAGGAGGTAGAAATGTTCATATCCACCAGTTCTACTCAAGGTTGTACTGGAAGTTCTAGGCATTGCTATAAGGCAAGAAAAATAAATAATTAAATAAAAAATATAGAGCTGGAAAAGGAAAAGAAACTTCCTCCATTTGCAGATGACATGACTGTTTACGTAAAAAAACTAAGGAATTTACAAAGAAACCACTATAACACATAAGTGAACTTACTAAGGTCTCAGGGTATGAAGTAAATCTATAAATTTCAACTGCATACTTATATAATATCAATAAAAATGGTAAATGAAATTTACAAAAAGCCACATACCATTTTATAATAATATAAAATACTTAAAAATAAGTAAATAAAGATGTGTAAGATCTGTACACTGACAACTATAAAACGTTGCTAAAAGAAATTAAAAAGGACCTAAATTAATGGAGAGTTATACTATGTTCATAGATGGAAAGATTCACTATTATTAAGGTATCATTTCTCCCCAAGTTTACCTATATATTCAATACAATACCAACCAAAATCCAAAGAGGGCTTGTTTGTAGAAATTAACAAGCTAATTTTTAAATATTTATATGGAAATGAAAAAGACCTATAATAACCCAGTCTTGAAAAATAAAATGGGGAAATAAATACCTAATTTCAAGTCTTAATGAAGTACAGTAATCAAGACAGTATGGTATTGGTGTAAGGATAAATAGATCATCAAACAGAATAGGAAGTCCAGAAGTAGACCCACATGTATACAATTAAGAGATTTTTGACAGAAGCATCAAAGCAATGAAAAAGGGAAAAGGAAAGTCCTTTCAGGAAATTGTGCTGAAACAACTGGACATTTGTGTAGAAAATTAATAACTCACTTCCTATTTTACACTATACACAAAAATTAATTCAAGATGCATCAGAGTTCTATTACACATAAAAGCAATAAAATTTCTCAAAAGAATAAGAGAATATCTAATGTGGTAGGTAAAGTATTCCTAGGCTGGTAAAAAAACAGTGCTCATCTAAAAATGGGACAATTGTTCAATTTCACTTAACCAAAATTAACTTATGCTTATCACAAGACAATGATAAGAAAATGAAAAAGGCAGCAATAGACTAGGAGAAAATATTTGCCAAATATATATCTGGCAAAGGACTTCAATTCAGAATATATCTTTTACAGTTCTACAAATTAATAATCAAAAGACAATCTAATTTTTAATGGGCAAAACATTGGACAAACACTTTATAAAAAATAAGAGAAGAGTTGACAAGCACATAAAAATATGTTCAACATCATTGATCATCAGGGCAACTAAGACCACAGTGAGATATCACCATCACCTCACTAAAAGATAGTCAGATAACATCAAGTGTTGGCAAGGATGTGAAGCAACTGGAGCTCTCACACACAGCACAAATCTTGTACGCAAAATGATACAACCCCTTTGGAACCTTCTTGGCATTTTCCCAGACAGCCATCTGCTCCATGACTCAGGAATTCTACTCTTAGATTGTAGGAACTTATCCAAGAGGAATTAAAATGTAAGTCCACAAAAAAGACTCATACAAGAATATTCATAGCAGCCCTATTCAAAAAAGCAAAAAAAAAAAAAAAAAAAAAAAAAAAACTAGACATAGCTCAAATATCCATCAACAGAAGAACAAACAAATAAATATATTATCTCTGTATAATTACAGTAGAAAAAACAAGCAAACTGTTTTTCTCCTACTATACCCAATACAAAACACTTCTGGTCATCAAAGGACAGCAGGGTGTCCTTCCATTCAGTTCAAATCTGATACTATCTACCTGGAGATAACATCAGATCACACAAGTTGAGGGCTTAGTCTCATACAACTCTTCCCCCTTTAGATGCCAGACTCAAGCCCCAGGTTATGACCTGCACTTAAGCCAACCAGTTATAAATCAGGATTCTCTGCCAGGTGCGGTGGCTCATGCCTGTAATCCCAGCACTTTAGGAGGCTGAGGCAGGCAGATCACGAGGTCAGGAGACGGAGACCATCCTGGCCAACATGGTGAAACCCTGTCTCTACTAAAATATACACACCAAAAAAATTAGCTGGGTGTGTTGGTGCGCGCCTGTAGTCCCAGCTGCTTGGGAGGCTGTGGAAGGAGAATCGCTTGAACCCAGGAGGCGGAGGTTGCAGTGAGCCGAGATCACGCCACTGCACTCCAGCCTGGTAACAGAGCAAGACTCCGTCTCATAAATAAATAAATAAATAAATAAATAAATAAATAAATCAGGATTCCCACAAACCCCTCCTCAGGTTTGATAATTTGCTAGGACAGCTGACGGAACTCAGGGGAACACTTTACTCACATTTACCCATTTATTATAGAGTATACTAGAAAGGACACAGATAAATAATCAGATGGAAGAGATGCATAGTGCAAGGTATGTGAGAAGAAGCACAGCACTTCCATGCCATTCCTGGGGCACCACCCTCCATGGTTCATCATTCAGAAACTCTCCAAGTCTTGACTTTTGGGGTTTTTGTGAATGTTTCATTACATAGGCATAATCGATTAACGTATGAGCCCTTGGTAATCAACTCAGCCTTGGGCCCCTCACTTCTCCCCAGAGATCCACTTGGGGCTGAGGGTGCCAAGCTGCTAATCACGTGATTGCTTCCCATGGCAACCAGCCCCATCCTGAGGCTATCTAGGAGCTCCCCCTCACCCATCAGTCGTCTCCTTAGCATACAAAAAGGCACTTACCATTTTGGAGATTCCAAGGCAGATAGGAGCTGTATGCCAGAAAACAGGGACAAGACCAAATACAGTGTATTTCTTATTATAAGTCACAGTTATCACAATCTGCAAAAAATAAATAAACAGCATGGTTGAATCTTGAAACTATGAGGTTGAGCAGATGAAACTGGACACACAAGAGTACACAAATGTGAATGACAGAGCCTTGGGAGATGTAAAAAAAAAGTACATAAATAAATGTAAGGATCTCATTTAAATAAAGTTCAAGAATAGAGAAAACCAATCTAAGATGATAGAAATCAATTTCTTTTTTTTTTTTTTTTTTTTGAGACAGAGTCTCACTGTCAGCCAGACTGGAGTGCAGTGGCATGGTCTCAGTTCACTGCAACCTCCGCCTTCCGGGTTCAGGGGATTCTCCCACCTCAGCCTCCCAAGTAGCTGGGACTACAGGTGCATGCCACCACACTCGGCTAAGTTTTATGTGTGTGTGTGTGTGTGTGTGTGTGTGTGTGTGTGTGTGTGTTAATAGGCTCTAGGGGTTTGGGGATTGGCTGCAAGGGGACAATTTCTTAGATGATGGAAATTCTAGGAAATTCTCTGTCTTGATCATGGTGATGGTTACCCAATGTAAACAAAAAGAGTCAAACTCTGTAAAATATTTAAATAGATTTATTCTGAGCTAAATATGGGCAACCAATGGCCCATGACACAGCACTCGGGAGATCCTGAGAACTGTGCCCAAGGTGGTTTTATACATTTAGGGAGATCTAAGACATTAATCAATACGTTTAAGATGTACATTGGTTCAGTCTGGAAAGCAGGGGCTTCCAGGTCATGAGTAGATTCAAAGATTTTCTGATTGGCAAATGGTTGAGGGAGTTAATATCTTAAGACCTGGAATCAATAGAAAGAAATCTGGGTTATGACAAGGGGTTGAGAATGCTAAGGTTTACCATGTAGATGAAGCCTCCAGGTAGCAGGCTTCAAAGAGAACAGATTGTAAGTATTTCTTCTCAGTCTTAAAGAGTCTACCAGTCTTCGGGTCTCTGTGTTGATGTTAATTCTGGTCAGCTGTGAGACATGTTCGAAGCCCTCCTCCCACCAAACCCCCACTTCCATCATGGACTAAACTAGTTTTTCAGGTTAACTTTAGAATGCTCTTGGCTGAGAGAAGGGGTCCTGATTGGGGGCTTAGAATTTTGTATTTGTTTTACATTCTCCTCTTCTGGCCAAGATTTGCCAGAAGCAACATCAGTGGTCACCGAACTTTCATTGTGTCCCATAGCATAGCCAAAGCGGTATGGCTGCCTGCTCTGGGTCCCTCCTGTCCCTTAGTGGGACCCCTATGGCCAAGGGACTTAGGGCCAAAAGATGTATAGCCAATTTAAATGTTCTAGGCCAGACAGGGATGGATGTAGACAGGCATTCGTTAGTCCTTAAAACATTTTTTTTGGTAATAAAGAGCCTACAAACAAAAAGCCAAAGGCAAGTTTACAAAATTGACTTATCTACCTTTCAATTCTACATGTTGAGCTACTGTGATCTTGGTTTTAGTTACAGACTTATTGCAATTAACTATACAAAATATAAGCATTGTTAAAGCTTTTTAAGCTAAGGAATTTAGAGACTTTTGTTGTGCCTCAATGATTTTTGCAGTCTTTTACTAATTTGTCCCAAGGTGGCTGATAATAAACATTAAAAATATACATATATAGGCCGGCCACTCACGCCTGTAATCCCAGCACTTTAGGAGGCCGAGGCAGGCAGATCATGAGGTCAGGAGTTCAAGACCAGCCTGAGCAACATGGTGACACCCGGTCTCTACAAAAAATACAAAAATTAGCTGAGCATGGTGGCACGTGCCTGTAATCCCAGCTACTTGGGAGGCTGAGGCAGGAAAATCACTTGAACCCGGGAGGCAGAGGTTGCAGTGAGCCGAGATTGTGCCATTGCACTCCAGCCTGAGCGACAGAGCAAGACTCTGTCTCAAAAATAAATAAATAAATAAATAAATAAATAAATAAATAATATATATATATATGCATAAATCTCATAACTGGCCATATTACACCCAGCAAGCTTTGTCACAAGGTATCTTTATAACCTCTCAGTAATTTTCTTTTAATTCTATGGGAAGCAGGAAATTCTTTATGGTTGGGATGGATAAAAGGGTGTCACATACATAATAACCCAGGAGGCAAAGTCCCTTATTTTACTAGCTATTTAGGTATCTGTGATTTGGAGGGTCTAAACTAATTCTATCCCACAAAACTGGCCCTTGCAATCTCACACACTGACCTCTTACGTGATAGTCCCTGGGCCTAGAGGGAGGGTGCTTGTATAGTTATAGCAGCAGGGCATTTGCAATGAAAAACAGATGGGGCCCGGCGGGATTCCAAATGAGGGAGATTCACAGGCTTTGTCAAATCACCTCTAGTCTTAGGAATATATGATTCTGACTTTCTCAGAAGTAAAACTACATGAGATAAATAACATTAATAACTTGCTAATCACAAGAGAATCTGTGTGTCAGAACAGAAAAAGGAACCTATTTCATTAGGGCACCAACTAAAAACATGAAGAAAATTATAAGCTGGTACTCTTTAGAGGATTATTGTAGGAAGAAATGTCATGATTTGATCTGCACTCTAAAACAAAAGTCAGGGCTGGAATTCAGTAACAGGTGTTACAGTTTTCCTTTGAAACAATTTTTCTCTGTTTCTCTAGCCCTCCTTTTCTACTAAAAAGAAATTATAGTAAGAGCAATTTGTGTGCAGAACAAGTTTGTGGCTTATTACACTTGACTTGATTATTCACATAAAATGCAGCAGGAATTAGTTGTATTTGAAATGCTTGTTCTTTTGTGCCATAAAGAAAAAGCACTTGAACATAAATTTAATTTATTTAGCAAGGCCATTTTTACTTCCTGCAGAAAGGGTACACTCGCCAGCAGTTTTGCCACGAGAGTATACCGAACAAAGGAGACAGGGTCATTTATAACCTGACGTGTCCACCCTACTGCTGTGTCCAGTTTCCATTGACTGGAACGGGACCTCACATTCCGTATTTGTCCTGATTGGCTAGCAACTTAGAACTTTTTAAAAGAGGCAAAGGTAGAGGAGAACAAAGGAAGGAGGAAGTAACCAGTGGAATGCTGAGAAAGGTAAAAACACTTTCAAATAATGAAGAGGAACAGGCTATAACCTAATGCTTGCTTGGACCAGTATAACCATGCCAGGACAAATATTTAGGCTAAATTGTGGGAGCTAAGAACATAAAGTATATTGATTTTTTTATTACGGCTAGCAGATATTTAAGAAGATTAGCACAGGTCTTTGAATAAATTTTGCTTCTAAGAGAAGTTACTATTTATTCCAAATTGGTCTTACTGCTACTTCCTCTACTTTACTTTTTACACTTGGCCATAGAGACTCTTTCCAAGTTGACTTTGCTGGAGCTTCACCTAATAATGTTATTCTAGTCAAAGCCTCGGTATAATAACCAGTAGCTGCGATTGTGTCCTGTTTCAAAAGAAAAGGCTCTTATTAAACATTCCTTTACATATCACATATTTATCAGTTTACTGTTAATTGCCTATCTGCCTGCTAAACTGTTTGCTTCTGCAAAATAGAGACCTTACCCGTCTTGCACCCCCAGGGCTTAGGCCTGCATAATGCTCAGTAGACATTGCATACATAATAGATGTTGGAAGAAGACACAGTTGGCAGAGAGATGTAAGGACAATTTCCCATTGGTTTGTCAACATAAAGTATGTATGTTTTATATTGGAAAGCTGAGATCTTGAAAAAACTGTATACAAAAATCTTTGCAGGTATGTCTCTGTTTCTCCATATTGGGCTTCCACTTTTGATCATCATAGAAATGTGCTATAGAATAGATTACACTATGTTTTTTGTTTGTTTGTTTGTTTGTTTGTTTTGAGATAGAGTTTCACTTTTGTTGCCCAGGCTGGAGTGCAATGGCTCAATCTTGGCTCAGTGCAACCTCCACTTCCTGGGTTCAAGTGATTCTCCTGTCTCAGCCTCCCGAGTAGCTGGGATTACAGGCATGCACTACCACACCCAGCTAATTTTGTATTTTTAGTAGAGACGGGATTTCTCCCTGTTGGTCAGGCTGGTCTCGAACTCTCGACCTCAGGTGATCCACCTGCCTCAGCCTCCCAAAGTGCTGGGATTACAGGCGTGAGCCACCACACCCAGCCAATTGCACAGTGTTTTAAAGATAAATAAATATGTGAATTTTGTATTAAAGTTCAGCGGCTCTTCACTTAAGAAATACTCATCAACTAAGAAGTATATGACTTGGGTAACTGTCAACTGAAGAATCATGAGATTCATAAATTTGGAGAGGAGAGTGTTATCTCTTATAAAGGCTTGCAGTCAGCAGGCTGCCCACTGTGCAGGCTGGGAAGCATAGCTTCTGGAAGAAACCAAAAGCAGGCACTTTAAGGGAGGGAAAGATGAGACAGAAATTTGTGCTGAGTGGGCTGGCTAAGTATACATATTCAATAGTTATAGGAAGAGCTAGGAATAATTATGAAGGGGGTGCACACATTCATAGCAAGCAAACATCCATGTTACATATATCTCATATTCATTTGAGGTGGAGACATATATATATACACACACATATATATACACACACACACATATATATGTGTATATATATATATATTTTTAGATAAGAGTCTCACTCACCCAGGCTGGCGTGCAGTGGCACGATCTCAGTTCACTGCAATCCCCGCCTCACGGATTCAAGCAACTCTCTGCGTCAGCCTCCCGAGTAGCTGGGATTACAGGTGCCCGCCGCCACACCTGGCTAAGTTTTTGTACTTTTAATATAGACGGGGTTTCATCGTCTTGGCCAGGCTGGTCTTGAACTCCTGACCTCATTATCCACCTGCCTCGGCCGCCCTGCTGGGATTACAGGTGTGAGCCACTGCGCCCGGCCGAGACTTACATTTCATTGCATTATAATTTCACTCTGTATGTCATAAAGTGAAAGCAAGGACATAGAGGCATGTTGTGTATGGCCTGTGAATACCTGCCACAGCCAGTCTATGGCCGATGGTCTTTTATCAGGAAGGAATGCCTTTCAAGGTGAAGCGAGTCTTTCAAAAGAGCTGGTTTCTGTCTAACTCTTAGAGAAGGAAGATTGGTGGCAGTGAGGGAGGTGGTATAACAAGGCGTGTCCCACCTGCATGTGCCTGGCGTGGCTGGGAACTCAGTTTTTAAGCTTCTCTGGGGCTCCTTGGGCAAACAGGGAATCCATTCAGTTAATTAGGGGACTTAGAATTTTATTTTTATTTCTCAGAATTTCCTATATCTAGGAAAGTTAGATGGTAGATCGTCAGGTGCAGAATGTCGTGTTAATTTGGCTTGCTATCAAGATGTATCAGAGTAAAACAAAAACAGTGTTATCAGCTGTATACTAATAACATCCCTGGTCAGCAATATCTCAGATATTTTCCAAGGACAAAAGTATTAAATTACATAAAGAAATAGCACGCTTTCAAATAACACTCCCAGGGCTTGACAAATATATAAGAAAATCTAATTCCCAGGCACATTTCCCAATAACGCCATGAAAATGGCTGAGGAATGTGAAATATACATGTAACTGTCATTCTAATTTGGTTATTTCTTTAACACCCACAAGAAGGATGATAACCTCTCTCCCCCTAGCTCCTATTACACCACTCCAATATGCACCCTGGACCTCAAGGATCATTTCTCTTTCCTGTATCCAGATAAAAGAAGGTCACAATTCCTGGGGCCTGGTGTGCTCTGGACCAGAGTATATTCCCAGAGGTAGTCACGACCCCTTTAATGGCAGACTCTGCCTGCAAACTGCTTCATCTTGTGAGGAGTGGCCTGCATAAGTGATCACAAGGAGGACTCAAGGCACCACAGTTTTCTCACTTTGCTGAGATTACAATGACCTTCTTATTTGCCGAACTAATGCAAAGTTGTTAGTCTGTGTTTTGAACTGTGTAAACACATCACTGAGTCTGAAAAAATTGTATGCTTACTCCTGGAAGTGGTTTGCCGGGTTGACATGTACTCACTTCAGGTCTCTGGAACTTTAAAGAACAAAACTAGCCACAGGGACTCTAGAAGCAGAGAGACCTTAGTTCAAATCTCAACTCTACAACTTCCAGCCTATGTGGCCTTGGGCATACAACTTAACCTCCTCTTACTCAGTTTCTTCATCTATTAAATGGAGACAATAATAGTACCCACTTCACAGGCTGCGTTGAAGAAAGAATTAGATAATCTGTGTAAATAATTTAGCAAAATTCCTGTAATCTCAGCACTTCGGGAGGCCGAGGTGAGGGGATCACAAGGTCAGGAGATTGAGACCATCCTGGCTAACACGGTGAAACCCCGTCTCTATTAAAAATACAAAAAATTAGCCTGGTGTGGTCGTGGTCACCTGTAGTCCCAGGTACTCAGGAGGCTGAGGCAGGAGAATGGCGTGAACCCGAGAGGCGGAGCTTGCAGTGAGCCGAGATTGTGCCACTGCACTCCAGCCTGGGTAGCAGAGTGAGACTCTGTCTCAAAAAAATTATAAAAATATAAGAATTTAGCAAAGTTCATGGAGCTTTCATAAATGTTTATTTAGTATCTCTTATAAGCAAAAGTCTGTGATAGGTGCTCTTAAGTGCAATGAGAAGAGGGAAGGGCCTCATCTTGAGTAAAAGATGCTGTGGAAGTTGCTATATATGTGGGGGAAAAAACCCTGAAATCTAGGGAGCTGGAAATAAAATATTCATTGATGTCAAGGATCTTACACAAGTTATCTCTTTTAGTTTTCACAACAACACAATGTTGCAGCATATTTTCAGGTAATTTCCATTGCTAGAGATGAAACCCTGACCCAAAATAGCTTGCAACAAAAAGAAAAAAGAGACAGAAAAACGGAGAAAGGATGTGTTGACTTCTACAACTGGGACACCAAGGGGGAGATGGAGCTTTGATCGAGCTAGGAAACCTACAGGTTAAATGACGTGCCAATAGTTTTCTCTTTCTCCTGCTCCATTTCCCAGCTACACTCTTCTCTGTCTGCCCTTTCTCTTTCACAGCTATAAGGCAAGAAACATCTCTGCAAGCCCCAGGGCCATATCCTTGCATCGCACTACCCAACAGGAAGAGACCTTTCTGCTCCCATAATTCCTGTGTCAAATCTCAAGGAGACATCTAGGTGGCCCCAACTGAGTCATATGCCCACCATTTTCCCAGTCACTGAGCACAAGGGCATAGGGTATCCTGATTGGCCAGACCTGACTTACATGCCCATCATCTGCACCAGTCATAGACTTATAATGGGTTCATAAACATTTACAGGAGGGGGTAGCCCCCCTTAGGACCAGCCCACACAGCCACATAGACATACAACACACACAACCACATGGGGCCCCATAGTTAGGTTAATGCTCTGCTGTTGTCTTCTTGAAATTCTTAATAATTATACTTTTGAACTTGTGTTTGGTAAGTAGAATCCAATGGGACAATTCAGCACTTGCATGAGCAGAGGAGACACACACAATATGCATGTCCACCTCTGTGCTTTGCTACCCATTAGCCCATTCCACTCATAATGCCCATGAGCACAGAATCCCTGTGGACCCATGATTTGTAGAGTTCGGTGAGACTCAAAACAAGTATAAGGGAATCATGTTATGTCTATGACTGCATAAAAGGAGTATGGACAGCCACAGGAAGCCATACACACTGTTAGAACCAGAACTTGCTTCAAATGCAGAGAGAAGGCAATGGCATCATAAGAAAAATGAATAACCAGAGCACCCTATCATATCCTTCCTTACCTGTGCTGCTTTCCTGTATTGGCCAACCACTTACTCTGAAGTTAATGACATAGACAGAAAGGGAAGGACAGAGCAATCTAGACCTCCTGTCCTTTAGTGCTTTCTCGCTCATTGGTCAGCCACAGGTAAAGAGGGTGCTGGTGCTTGTGCACATAGCAAGAAGTGAAATAGAAATAATTGAGTTAGTTTTGTGCAGCATCACCACTGTTCTGGTAAAGAATGAAATATATATGCACATAAGAGCTACAAAGTGCAAATTGTGTTATTTTGGTGATTCTGCATACAAGTCCAATGTTTTTATATTTCCATTTAAAACTGGCATAGCAAATTCTATATAAAGATAAATGGTAAAGTCTGTGCTAATAATTTATAATTTCTATTTTTATTTACTTATAATGACATTAAATAGCAAATTTTAAAAAACACTAAGACAGCTTGAAAGAGACAACAGAAGAGAAAAAAAGTTTTATATTTTAATACCTTTAATAAGCCATTTTATCTTGCTTTTTGAACAAGGGCCCATTTTTTATTTTGAACTGGGCCCCACAGATTATGAAGTTGGCCCTAGGCACAGCCTCAAATCACTACCTGTTCTGGTGATCTATTACTAGGTAAGCTATGTAACATATTACCCCAAAACCTAGTGCCTTGAAACAACCACCATTCTTAAATATCTCACGATTTTGTGACTCAGAAGTTCAGGCAGAGCTCAGCTAGGTGATTCTTCTGCTTCACATGGCGTTAACTAGGCACTCAGGTGGCTTTCAGGCTGTTAACACGTCTGGTCTTGGCAAGGATTGGGGAAGATTGGGCTCAGCTTGGCACCCCCAACTCTGTCCCACCCTTTGGCCTTTCCAGCAGTCTTTGGAGTTCTTACATGGCAGTTCAGGGCTCCAAGAGACCAAGATCTAAGCTGTACATCCTCTAAAAGGCTAGGCTTGAAATAAAAATGCCATCACTTCTGCCACACTCTCTTGGTCAAAGCAGTAATAGAGCAGCCCAGATGGAAGAGGGAGAGTCTATTACACAACAGGAAACCAAGGCCCAGAGAGGCTCAGTAACTTGCACAAGGTCACACAGCTAGTAGGTTATAAACTTGGGAGTTGAACCAAATCTGCTCCAGGGTCAATGCTGTAGCCCACTTTGCCATGCTGGTAATAGTAGTCTCCAAACATCTAAACTGTGTAACAATAAAGGACAAAGTCTTAACTTTAGAAGGCAGCTTTAACACACACACACACACAAAGAGAGAGAGAGAGAGAGAGAGATGTCTTAGGAAGTAAAATGTGTGAAAGAACTTTATAAATATTGGAGTACTCCAAAACTGTCACTTAGAGATTCTAAAACCTCTTCTATCCTAGGGACAGGCCCCAGGAGCAAAATTGCTGGATGTACCTCTGCCCCATGGTTGGAGTAAACTGGTCCCAGAGCAAAGCTGACATCTGGAGGGGACCTGTGCACCCGTGCTGACGCACACACTGAGATGCTGAGTGCTGTCCATCCGACTCTCAAAATAGAAGCATGAATACCCCAACATGGTGCCAATCAATGATTGGTGGGTTTGAGTTATCCTCAAAACTGAATCAGAGAATCTGTTGTCTATGAATCCATACACATATGTATTTTCTATGTGTACTGATAATGAAAGTCAAAATCTCATCTTGTGAGGGGAGAAGCTTTTGCCCTCAGAGTTATCAAATCCTGAAAACAAATGATAATGAAGAAAAATTACAAAAAAAAATTACAAAATTAAAGCAGTGACATCCTATTGGATATTAGATAGAACAATGAAAAGCAAAAGAAACGCCAGAGCTAAATCCAAGTGTTTAAACAATTTGGCATTGATAAAGCTTAATTACCAATCAGTGAGGAGAAGATGGATTGCTGGATAAACTGACTAACCACTAGGGAAAAGAAATAGAATCTCTATCTTGCTCCTTATGACCAAACAAAACCCCAAATGGATTACAAATAATTAAATGTAAAAGGTGGCCAGGTGCTATGGCTAACACCTGTAATCTCAACACTTTGGGAGGCTGGAGTGGGCAGATCACGAGGTCAGGAGTTGGAGACCAGCCTGGCAAACATAGTGAAACCCCGTCTCTAGTAAAAATACAAAAAATTAGCCAGGCGTGGTGGCAGGCGTCTGTAATCCCAGCTTCTTGGGAGGCCAAGGCAGGAGAATCGCTTAAACCCAGGAGGCGGAGGTTGCAGTGAGCTGAAATGGTACTATTGCACTCCAGCCTGGGCGACAATGCAAGACTCAAAAAAAAGGAGTGAACATTTTTATATATTTGGGATAAGAAAGGTATCAAAGCTAGAAATCGTAGTTGATTTTTTTCTATATAAAACATTTAAATCATATTGTTGGCACAAATAAATGAATAAATAAGAGAAAACTAAAGAATGAACTTGGAGAAAATGTTAATAACATAATTGATGAACATATGATTCATTAAAACTTTGTAAATCCATAAAGAAAGATTAGTATCTCACAAAAAATATTGAGAAATTTGATGAATAAGGATTTCACAAAAGCAATAAATATGAATAGTCAACAAACATATAAAATAGTTTTCAACCTCTATAGTTAAAATGATACAAATTAGAAACAAACATGAGATCTCTTTTACCTCTCACCCTGCCCAGGATGAAAACTTAATAATGCCTGGAACTAGTGGCTCTGGGTAGCAGAAACATCTCCCTTGCAGCCTGACACCAGGAGCTTGCCTGTCCCTATAGAATCTGTGTATGACGAAGGGACAGGCACCCCTTCCTTGGGGCAGATGCAGCTCCCTGCTGGTCAAGCAGAGAGTGGTCTAGGTTTCAGCCCCGCCAGACTCAGAGAGCACCCCCGTGCTAAGCACAGCTTGTACTAAGTGGAAGTATAAACCAGAATTAAATCTTTCCTGAGTGCAATTTAGCACCAAGTGTCACAAATAAAACAGCTTCTCCTCTGACTCTCAACGTTTCTCCTAGGACTGTATCTCTTAGAGAGATTTATCCAGGATCAAAGATGTATAAACAGGGGTGTTTCCTGTATAGTAGTTCATAATAACAAAACCCTGGAACCAACTGTGTATCAGTCAGGGGTTGGTTAATAACCTCATGGTTCATGCATTCAAGAGAATGATATACAGTCAGTAAGAAGATAGTATGGAAGTATTTCCACAACATGCTATCTAATCCAACAGTCAGCTTACTAAATCACGTATGTAACAACATTTACACTTACATTTCTGTATGCAGAGACAGACACTAAAATATTAACAAAAGTTGGAGCATATTTGCCTCTAAGATTGGGATTTGAGGTGTCTTATATTTTACCCCTTTTACTAATTTTTCTATTAGATATATATTATTTTTGAAACATCAGAGGGTTCTTTATCAAGTCTGTTCTACTTATAAATTCTGCACTCATTTATCCCTACCTGGCCTCAAAGTCCCCAGAGTTTCTTTGTAATCTATTTTGTCTTTGACACAAATCCCAGAGCACCCCGTTTGGAGAGGAGTGAGCTGCATCTTGAGGACTCACACACCCAGAGGTGAAAGTATAGCCAACAGTTCAAAACTGTGGACAATTCTGGTCAATCAGTCATCTCTTCCATATCTACCTGGCAATCAAACTTTACAGCTATCTATGTTAATAGTAACAAAATATACATTATTTAACAATCTTGTCATTTTGAATTTAGTTTCACGGTAGCAATCTCGACCCAGATCAAACTTGGAAATTGAAATCAATCAATTCTTTCAAACATTTTTCAATAAAACAGATGTTTACGGACAAGCAGGAAATGCCTATTCATACTGAACCATATTTGAGTCAGAAAATATAATCTCTGTTCCTTGTTTCTAGGCAGTTTTTTCCGAGTACACTTAAAATAGATGATGATTCCCAGCGTAGTAATATGTAACAGCATTTAACATCCACACATTTAATACTTTATATTAGAAGACTCTCCAAAATAATGTTACAATTTTTCTCTTTTTTTTTTTTTTATGTTTAGCTAAATTTCCCCTGTGGGTCACTCATCATACCACGTATGAACTTAAATAAGCAAATCCATTTGAGTACCATCGAACTGAAAAAAAAGACTAGTTATTTGCACATAGTGTCAGTTGTGTAAGCTTAATTTTCTACTGTCTGGGATAGGCATCTGTCATCTTCAGCATACGCTCCAAGGAGGGCACAAAGATTGTTTGTCTGGGTCAGGCATGAGGAGGTTGCTACCAATACTTCAGCCCTAAGAAAATCTGACAGTAGGAGGCCTATGTCCTGACGCTTGTTCCTCGGGTCCTTGGAATCCGGCCAGCCAAAGTGTTCCACATGGTATTCTCCATGCCTTGTCCTGCCTGCCCAGAGAGGCACACACTGCTCTCCCCACCCCAACCCCCTCAATAAAAACCCTTTAACTTCGGTGCCTCAGGAAAAAAGAAGAGAAACAGTTCTTGAATGAGAGTGGATAGTTTAGTGGAAGCTCTCTCCAATGGAACAATTACTTGAGTGGCAAAAATTATAAAAATAAAACATGTAAAAATCTCTGGGAATTGCCCTAAGGACACACAGCAATTAGAAAACTATTTTTGAGAAAAATGATAAAATCTCAGTAAGAACACAAGAGTCCGCATCATCTGAGCCATGACCCGCTCTCATCTACTCCCCAATGTTCAGCATGATGTAAGCTCTACTCTGGGTGGAGGCCGCCAAGAAGGTGGGTGTGCTCTCCCCCTGCTCCAATCTGGAGCTCCAGTTTTACCCCAGCAGGGGCAGGCCATGGGCCTCTCCCATCCCCTCACCCCCATCTTCTGGTTGCAGAAACTACATCCCAGGACACCCATCTGCTGGTTGCGGAAGCTCCATCCCAGGAAACTGCATCAAGAGAACTGGGGCCCCCTTTCCCCACCAAACCCCTACTCGTAGAGTGGATGCTTTACCCCAGGACTCTAATTGCCACTTCCCTAGCACCCTCATAAGACAGAAGTTTCACTCACAGAAGGCTACTGTCCCCACCCAGTGCCCTGCTAGTAGAGTCAGGGTGTCAGCCCAGGAGAAGCAGGCCACTGTCTCCACTCCCAGCTCCAGTGCAAGAGAGCAGAGTTTCTTCCCAGTGGAAAGGCAGGTTGTAAGAGCAGAGAGCTCCCTAGCTCACCCTAAGGGGGCTGACTTTATTTGAAATAGAGGACAAAGTCCCAGCTAAGTATTCTCAAAAACAAGAGGTCCTTAACAATTAAAAGGAGCAACAAGTAAAACATAGATGCCAGGAGCAACAATGATGCCAGGAGCAAGAAGAGAAACATAGACCAGCTGGAATACTAACAGAGGAAAAGAGGCAGCTCAGTCTCCCAGTGTGGGAGCAGGCCTCAAAGACTGGTAACAGCTATCCTGCAAGCAGCACTGACTTTAATGAGATTTGACTGGGGGAATTTATACCTTAGGGCATTGTTGAGAACAACAGAGAAATCAGCAGGCCACTAGAACAGGCTAAGATCTGTTGTGACACCAAAAACAAACCAGACATAAGCTCAAAAAGACCAGAGTCATCCTGATGGTCAGAGAGACAGTTTCCACACCCAAGATGGCACTCATGGAAGAGCAACATCATAGGCTGCACGTTGCCAGGGAAATAGATTTCACTGGAGTCCAGTCAAGACCCTAAACACATGCTCAAGCAAGCAACACCAACAAGCCCTCAGAGGGCAATCAGTATCAGATGTGCTATAATATATTATCAAAAATGTTGGCTTTTCTCTTCTTTTCTTTTTTCTTTTTCTTTTTTTTTTTTTTTTTTTTTTTTTTTTTTTTTTTTTTGAGACAGAGTCTTACTCTGTTGCCCAGGCTGGAGGGCAGTGGTGTGATCTAGGCTCACTACAACCTCTGCCTCCCGGGTTCAAGCGATTCCCCTGCCTCAGCCTACCACATAGCTGGGACTACAGGTGTGTGCCACCATGCCTGGCTAAATTTTTTGTATTTTTAGTAGAGACAGGGTTTTATCATGTTGGTAAGGCTGGTCTTGAACTCCTGACCTCAAGAATCTGCCTGCCTCAGCCTCCCAAAGTGCTGGGATTACAGGCGTGAGCTACCATGCCCAGACTAAAATGTTGAGTTTTCAACAACAAAATAGTGAGACACTCATAGAATCAGCAATGTATTACCTATACACTGGGACATAAAAAAACAGGCAATGGAAACTGCCTTTGTAAGGACTCAAATGGTACATTTAGCAGACTTCAAAGGAGTTATTATAAATATTATTGACAAAAAGAGTCAAACTCTATACAATATTTGAAGAGATTTATTCTGAGCCAAATATGAGTGATCAATGGCCTGCGACCACAGCCTTCAGGAGATCCTGAGAACATGTGCCCAAGGCAATTGGGCCACAATTCAGTTTTATACATTTTAGGGAGGCATAAGACATCAATCAATATGTGTAAGATGTGTATTGGTTTCATCCAGAATGGTGGGACAACTAAAGTGGGAGTTTCCAGGTCATAGGTGCATTCAAAGCTTTAATGATGACAGCTGGTTGAGAGAGTTATTATCAATAGAAAGGAATGTCTGAGTTATGATAAGAGGTTATGGAGACCAAGGTTTTATCATGTACATGAAGCCTCCAAGTAGCAGGCTTCAGAGAGAATCAATTGTTAATGTTTCTTACCAGATTTAAAGAGTCGTTTCTATTAGTACTATTCCAAAAAGGAGGAGGGTATGTTAAGGTATGTTCAGCACCCCCTTTCTATCATGTCTTGAATGGGTTTTTCAGGTTAACTTTGGAATGCCCTTGGCCAAGAGGAGGGGGTCCATTCAGATGGTTGGAGGAGGGGAGGCTTAGAATTTACTTTTGGTTTATAATATGTTCCAACAAGTAAAGAAAATCATGCTTTAAAAAATAAGCTAAAGAAGATCCGCAAAAGGACCACATTCACTGATAAGAATATTTAATATTTACTCTCAAATTGATCCAGAGATTCAACACAAGCCCTATCAAAATCTCAGCTTTTGTTTTCACACAAATGGACAAGCTGATTCTAAAATTCGTATGAAAATGCAAAGGAACCATAATAGCCAACACAATATTGAAAAGGAACAAAGTTGTAGGACTCAAACTTCTTAATTTCAAAGCTTACTACAAAGCTGCAGTACTAAAAACTCTTTCAGACTTGTAAATGCCTGATCGGTTCGTCCTGCTTACTGCACAGGCAAAACCAATTTACTGAGACCACACCATCACAATAAAAAAAGTTTAATTGACACAAGGCCAGCCACACCACATGAGAGATGGAGTTACTACTCAAATCAATCTCAGAAAATTTGGAGGGTAGGATTTTTCAAAGATAATATGACAGGCTAGGGAGTCTGTTTCTGGGTGGGGCCACATGACTGGCCAGTAGGGTTGGTGCATCCAGGTGAAGCCATTGGTTGTCAGAAATTCACAAACCTAAAAAGGTATCTCAAAAAGCCAATCTTAGTTTCTGCAGTGGTGATGTTATTTGCAGGAGTAACTGGGAGACTTGCAAAACCTGTGACCTTTAAATAATAGCTGGTAATCATGTATGCCTACACCTTAGCAGAATTCAGGCTCCTCACCTCCTCCTAACCTGGTGGCCTTTCACAAGCTTTACAAAGGTGGTTTAGTTTGGGGAAAGAGCTATTGTCATTTAAACTATAAACTAAATGTCTCCCCAGGTTAGCTTAGCTCAGACCCAAGAATGATTAAGGGCAGTTTAGAGGCTCATGGCGAGATGAAATTTGGTTAGATCAGCTACTTTTCACTGTCATAATTTTCCCATGTTATAATTTTTGAAAAGGTGGTTTTATAAAGATAAATATACAGATCAATGAAATAGAATTGAAGTCTAGAAATAAACCTTTACATTGATTTTCGAAAGGGGGTCAGCTCAATTAATTGGGACAGAATAATTGTTTTAACAACTACTGTCGAGCTGGTACAACTAGAAACGTGCATGCAAAAAAATGACATTGGATCTTGGCCTCACATTATGTATAAAAATTAACTCAAAATGGATGTTGGGCATAAATGTAAGATTTAAAACCACAAAATTCCTAGAGGAAATCATAGGAGTAAATCTTCATGACCTTAGGTAGTAGTTTCTTAGATACGTCACCAAAAGCATAAACAACAAAAGAAAAAAGTTGATAAATTGAACTTCATCAAAATTAAAAACTTCCATTCTGCAAATGATGCCATCACAAAAGGGAAAAGACAACTCTCAGAACAGGAGAAAATATTGGTAAATTCTACCTCTAATAAGGGACTTGTATTCGAAATATGTAAAGAACTCTTACAACTTAATGATACAAAGATAAGTGACTTAAGTGAAAAGTGGGCAAATGATCTGAAGAGACACTTCTCCAAAAATATACAAATGACAAAGAAGCACATGAAAGGATTCTCAGCATTGTTAGTCATAAATGAAATGAAAATGGAAATCATGAGATACCTCTTCACACCTACTAGGATGGCAATAGTCAAAACGACAGACAATAGCAAGAGTTGGCAAAGATGTGGAAAAATTGGAACCCTCCTATTTTGCTGGTGGAAACCTGAATATGGTGAAGCCACTTTTGAAAACAGTTATCAGTTCCTCAAAATGACAAACATAGATTTACTAGATGACTCAGCAATTCCACTTCTAGTTATATATTCAAGAAAAAAGGAAAACACACACCCACACAAAAATTTGTATAGGAATGGTTAATGCAAAATTATTTATAGTAGCCAAGAGCAGAAACTGATGAGTGGATAAATAAAATGTGGCATATCCATACAATGGAATATTACTTGGTACTAAAAAAGTAAAATACTAGTGTATACTATAACATGAATGAAAACATTATGCTAAGTAAATAAGCCGGTCACAAAGAGCACATATTATATCATGCAATGTATATGAAATTTCCAGAATAGGCATGTCTACAGAGACAAAGAGTAGACGGGAGGTTTTCCTAGGGCCTTGGCCTTGGGAAGGAGGGAAAGGATTGTATGGGGTGGGAAGCATGAGAAGTGATATGGGTATGGGGTTTGGTTTTTGTGGTTTTAAAAAGTTGTGCCAGGTGCAGTGGCTCACGTCTGTAATCCTAGCACTTAAGGATACAAAGGCAGGAGTGTAGTGTGAGCCCAGGAGTTTGAGACCTGCCTAGGCAATATAATGAGACTCCATTCTTCACAAAAAAGGAAAAAAGTGTTTTAAAATGTTCTAATATTGATGGTGATGATGGTTGTACAACTTTGTAAATACACTTAAAACAATTTAATTGTAGACCTTCAACAAGTAAGCTGGATACTATGTGAATTATATCTTTTGAAAACTTAAAAATGGAACTGCACTTTGAAAAATGTAAAAAAAAAAAAGAATGAAAAGATCTTGGTACAAGAAAAACCATCTAATTTTCATTACAGTGAAAAATAGCAGCTGAACTACCTTCCAATTATATAATTATATTTTAAAAGAGTAATCTGTTAAGCAAATGATTAGCTACCCATTGAAATAGATGAAAGGGAGGAGTTATTTTTGAGCATAAGTTTTTTTCCATCCTTTTGAATCTCCAGTGGCTTGGGTCATGTCTGCCAAGTAAAGGACCCTAATTCAATTATTGAATTGAATTGTTTGCTGCCTTGAATTTCTCAAAAAAATTAAGGAATCAGGTACACAGAGGAAACTTGACTTGCTCTGAGCTGCACATCTACAAAAGTAGCAGAGCTGAGACTACTATAGCCCATACTTCCTGACCCATGGCCAGTGCACCTACCGCTGGGTTTAAACACATGTGATCACACTTCAGACACTATCCTTGGTCTTTAGGTAACCTCTCTCTTTTGCTTGTTCAAAAGAGCACTGACAAAAGAAAAATGAGGAAGTTTACTATTTGTAAGTGAAAAGTCACTTTTATATCTGGTTGAATTGGCTAGGGAATACCAGCAGAAGGAAGTTGTTCCTCTGGCTACATCCCGTGTCATTTTGGCAGCTGGATGAATGTGATCAGAAGGTGAAAACCATTGAGATAAGTCACTCACCTCCATCATGCTGGTCTATCAAAATTAACTTCCCTTCATAGGACACAATAGGGTTGTTACTTTTTGTTTAAAGGTATACCTACATATGAAAATAATGCATTTTATCTCAGTTTAATGTAATATGCATAAAAATACATCTGATGCTGTCCTAACTATGCAATATTCTCCTTTGTGTGTCAATACAAGTTTATTATTTCAATATGTGGAGTTAGTTATTCTTTTACTTGCAACCGAAAGCACTTAACAGATATATCATGTGTAACTTGTGTAAATTTGGAAGAGACAAAAATGAGGAACTTACATCATAAATATCAAAATGTGCAATCACATGAGTCCAGGAATTTGAGACCAGCCTGGCAACGTGGTAAAACCCCATCTCTACTAAAAATACAAAAAGTCCCAGTTACTCGGGAGGCTGAGGTGGGGGAACCACTTGAGCTGGGGAAGCCAAGGCTGCAGTGAGCTGTGATTGCACCACTGCACTCCAGTCTGAGTGACAGAGTAAGACCCTGTCTCAAAAAAAAAATTACAATGTATATCCTATAGTAAAAAACATGTGGGGCATTACATTCTGAAAGAACATAGTGAAACATTTACAGAATATCGAGGCCTCGCTATCTAGAAGAAAAGAATCCTTACTTTTCTCATCTTTCTACCTCAAGAAAAAAGGGAAGGGGGAAGAAACAAAAACGCTAAAGTTACAAGCAGTAACCAAACAAGAAAAGGAGAACCACTTAACAAAATGCACTTTGAAAAGCGCTTGCTCATATAAAAACCAGAAGTTGAAGAGTATCACAATGAGGCCACCCTCCAACCTCCCAGAAACCATACCTTGTGCGTCTACAAAATCCTGACAATTCTCACTCAAATCTTGAGAGAAGAAGAAAGGGCCATTGTTTATCCTTAGTTTTTCTCATTTTTGACTGTGGGGTAGTGAAAATGGCTGCAGTGGAGATTAGTGCAAAAGGAAATGGCAGCAATGTGGCATGATTTTGTCAGAGTGTGAGGACTCCAAGGACCCACATTAATTGGGGGAATGAGCTGAAACTTACCCGCCCCGCGATGGACAAGGTAAGCTCAGCCTTCTCCCTCCCTCAATGAAGTTTGAAGCCTGCATGTTCCTCACAGTCTCACACTGGAGGGAGGAGCCCAGTTTGTGCAACACGACTCCAGCTAAGCCCACCCCCACCATTCCCACGCACAAAGGCTATAGAAAATCAAGCTCAAAAGGAATATTAATCCATCAAAGGTAATCCAGAAAAGGGGTAAGAAAAGGACCTGACATGAGGATTTAGGAGCTGCCTTACACAAAGGGGCAGAGCAAAGTGAAAGTCTGAAGAAAGCTGCCAAGTGTGGACAAGATAAAATCCATGAACTTGCAGCTATGCAAACCTTAAAAGACAATAACATGCACAAGTTAAAAATAAAATCCAGTCTGAAAGAATTTTTAAGTTCACAGGCTACAAAATTTGATAAGAGCCTGAATTCAATTTTTTAAAAAAACTCAAGAACCAATTGAATAACCAAGAGAAAATAACTAAAAAGAGCAAGATAGAGAGAACCAGAGATAAAGAAATAATTTGAGAATCAATAAACCTACCTACAGGTAAATTATAAATAACAAGAAATGAAGCAGACCCAGCTTAATGATTTAGTTACTGAAAAAAAAGAAAGGGAGAGAGAGAAAATCACTGTGAACCAGGAAGAAAAAAAAATAGATTACTACAATCAGAGAAAAGATAATAGACATAGATGACAAAAAGTTAATTAATATCCTTGAAGAGAAGAATCTAACAAATAAAACGGTATTTAAAAATCACACAAGAAAAAATTATTTGAATGAAGATCTAAATCTGCCAATTAAAAAGTCATTGTGGTTAAGAAATAAAAGATGACCAGGTGAGGTGGCTCATGCCATCACTTTGGGAGGCCAAGGCAAGAGGATCACCTGAGGTCAGGAGTTCGAGCCTAGCCTGGCCAACATGGAGAAACCCTGTCCCTACTAAAAATACAAAAAATAGCCGGGTGTGATGGTGCATGCCTGTAATCCCAGTTACTCAGGAGGCTGAGGCAGGAGAATCACTTGAATCCGGGAGGTGGAGGTTGCAGTGAGCCAAGATTGTGCCATTACTCCAGCCTGGGCAACAAGAGTGAAACTCCATCTCAAAAAAAAAAAAGAAAAAGAAATAAAAGATGCTGGTTGATCTGTATCAATATATATCCTTGTCAAGTTTCTTAATATCTCAGTTTAAGAAAAGTTCCTTTAGCAACCTGGAAAGAAAAGCAAGTCACCTAAAAGAGGGCAAAGGACTGGCTGTTCTCACATTTCTCCAAAACAACATTCAATGCCAAAAGGGCAAGGGAGGAAAATCTACCAAGTCTAGGCCAAAGGGAAGTAGGAGGGAGACACAATGTGCCCACCTTGATGTCATTGCAATACAACAGCAACAGAATAACATCCTGAAACTGGAGAGCATTGATAGATGCAGTAGGTGGGATCACATCTTCACAGAGCCCATCCAGCTAATCAATAAAGAAAGTAGGAATGAGATGTGGTGGTAGAAAAATCTGGAGGCGCATATGGCATCCTTTTAAATGGAGAACTAAGAAGAGACCACTGAGGGTTTATGGTTACAAAAAAATCAAAATTTGTAAACTTAACTATGTAAAACTCACATAACTAGAAAAATGTGAGAGGTGAGCTGAGGTGAAGTGGAGTGAGAGAGGTAATTGGTTCATGTATCATAGCAGAGTTACTGATACTGTCTGAAATTAAAGCTCACGGTTTAGAAGAAATGACTAAAACTGCCTATTACTGTCATTTTTTTCCTTTAATCAAAGTGGGATCATTCCAGAAGTGATGCATTTGTGGCAAAGAATCATTTCTATAAAATCAGCAATTCTTTAGATCCCATTTCAGAGTTTTTTATTCTGTTAAATTTAAGTAGAATTAAGTATCATATTTAAAATGGATGAAATGTATAACATATGTATTATATTTAAAATGATGCCCATTTTTATATCTATTGCCATGTGTATATATAGAAAGATAATTTTGTAATGGTCACCTAATGTTAATGATGTTTATGCCTGGAATTTGGGATGTTTCTATTTCCTTTGTACTTTTATTCATTTAAGGAACTGCCTATTAGGAATACTTGCCACTGTTACCAAAAAAACTGTTTTTTAAATTAAACACTATTTTGTAGAGCAGTTTTAGGTTCACAGTAAAAATGAGAGACAGGTACAGAGGTTTCCCATATACCCACTAATTCCACACATGCACAGCCTTCCCCTTTATTAACAGCCCCCACCAGACTGGTACATTTGTTACAACTGATGAACCTACTTTGACACATCATAATCACCCAAAGCCCAAAGTTTACACTGAGGTTCCCTCTTGGTGTTGTATATTGTATGGCATTTAACAAATGAAAAATGCTGTGTGTCCACCATCATAATATCATACAGAGTACTTTCATAGCCCTAAGAAACCTATGTGCTCCTTCTATTCATCCTGCCCTCCCCACCAGCCCATGGCAGCCACTGATCTTTTTACTATCCAGATAGTTTTGCTCTTTCCAGAATATCAGCTGTCGAAATTTTATAGTATGTAGCCTTTTCAGAGGGCTTCTTTCACTTAGTAATATGCATTTAGATTTCCTCCATTTATTTTCATAACTTGCTAGTGCATTTCATTTTAGTGTGGAATAATATTGCATTACACTGATGTACAACTTATATATCCATTCACTTACTGAATGACATCTTGTTTGTGTCCAACTTTTGGCAATAAACTTAGTAAATAAAGCTAGCATAGACATTTGTGTGCAGGTTTTTGTGTTAACATAAGGTTTCAACTCCTTTGGGTAAATGCCAAGAAGAACAATTACTGGGTACTACTTTGGGTAAATACCAACTACTTTGGGTAAATACCAAGAAGCGCAATCCTCTTACAATTAGTCATGTTGTAAGAGGATGTTTAGTTTCATAAGAAACTGCCAAACTGTCTTCCACAGTGGCTGTACCATCTTGCATTCACAACAGTAATGAATGAGTATTTCTATTGCTTCACATCCTCACTAGTGTTCAGTGCGGTCAGTGTTCCGGATTTGGGCCACACTGATATCTTACTGTCTTCATTTGCATTTCCCTGATGATACATAATGTGAAGCATCTTTTAGGCTGGGCACAGTGGCTCCCAGCACTTTGGGAGCCCAAGGCGGGCAGATCACGAGGTCAGGAGATCAAGACCATCCTGGCTAACATGGTGAAACCCCCGTCCCTACTAAAAATACAAAAAATTAGCTGGGTGTGGTGGCAGGTGCCTGTAGTCCCAGCTACTTGGGAGGCTGAGGCAGGAGAATGGCGTAAACCCGGGAGGCAGAGTTTGCAGTGAGCCCAGATCAGGCCAGTGCACTCCAGCCTGGGCGACAGAGCAAGACTCCATCTCAAAAAACAAAACAAAAAAAATTACTACATGATACTAAGTAATGCAGAAGATGACTCAAAGGGCAAACGGACCACAGCAGTGTAAAGGGAGGAGGCTGGAGATGGATCTAGAACTTCCTCCTCATTTCCATTAGGCAAAAGCCTGAGAAAACTGCAATCTTTGTAGCAGGCTGGGTTTGCCTTGTACACACTGGTCCCCCCAGTGCTCATCTCCAATAATATTGACAACTCTGAAAACCACCTACAGACATTCTGCAGCCTCCATCTCAGGAATAATGGCTATTTTGTCAGGTAGTTGAAGCAAAATTAAGTCCAATGATAAGCAAATATAACCATTATCAAAATCTTCCATTGAGGTTTGTTAAAGCAATCTAAGTATGACCTGAGAAGGACTCTGTATTCTATATATGAGTCCTTGTGGATGAACTGGAACCTAGCTTAATAGGCAGACAAGATTGAAAACCTAATTTAGGAGTATGTGCCTGTAACAATAGTTGAGTCTTGGTCAATCCCAGTGGCCATACTTCAACCACTCATACACTGCTGAGTGTTCAAACTGTGTTCAAATAATGCAAAAGCCAACCTGTTACCAATCCAGTTGTTTCTCTACCTCACCTCCAATTTCTGTACGTCACTTCCCTTTTTTTGTCTATAAATATGTTCTAACCACGAGGCATCCCTGGAGTCTCTGAATCTGCTGTGATTCTAGGGGCTGCCCAATTCATGAATCATTCATTGCTTAATTAAACTGCCTTAAATTTAATTCAACTGAAGTTTTTCCTTTAACAGATGGTGTCAGAAGTGGGGCCCAAAGGAGAGCTTCTAACAACCTCCAGAAGCACTGAGTGAACAAGCAAGGAAGGTACCCACAGGAGCCACTTGTGTCCCTTGATCTCTCAGATCAGCTACGGATCCCAGTAAATTCTCTCGATTGTTGGAGTGCCATAGATCTCTGTTTTAAGCTCTCCAAGTATCTTCCAGCAAATTTCTGTTCCAAACTGGGTTTGGAAATCGTGGCAGAAACTGGACTGGATCTAGGATAGGATTTTATCTGGTAATTAGCTGGCTTGGATCCAGTTAGAGGCCTCTTACATTGGACTGGGTCAAAAAGAAACAGATAGTAAAGGGTAATATTGCAGGGGTTGTAAAATTTGGCTTTTGGAAATTCACAGGGATTTTTGTGTTCTACCCCTTTGTTTCATTTTTCTTGCATGCTTATGTAGGAAAAAAATCATTGACTAAAGTAATCAAGGAAACCTGACAGCAAAGCCGACATTTTAGGTAAAAATGGGATCCTTAATTCCTGGAAAACTGAGTTCCTCCCAGCTTATCCATTAGGACCGGGAAAGAGTGAGTCTTACAAAAATGGCAAAATGTTACTAAAGATAACTTATAGGGGAATGTTCCAAATGAATAACAGTGCACTGAAGTCCATTAAAAAAGGGAAAAAATATTTTCTTTTGTGTTGCAGCTTGGCCCCCAGGTCTATGGCATGGCAAACTGGGTCACTAGGGCTGCTCACTAGGGAAAGGGAACCCAGAAACCTGGTATGTCAGCAAAAGGGTAAGAATTTCTTATCAGCAGACTTCTGGCCTGTCTCTCTCTCTCTCTCTCTCTCTATCCCCCTGCGCCACCCCCCCCCCCCCCCGCAAACCATTTGAATGAATGGTAAAAAACAAAACAAAGAAACAAACAACAAAAAACACTGTTTATCTCCTCTGTAAACTGATTAATGCAAAAAAGAATTCTGAGGCTAGTCTTAAGCTGTAGCAAATCTTGTGTACTCTGTGCTATGAATTCGTCTTTCTGTATCATTCTGTCATAAAGAGGGGTACCTTAAGACGTAATGTAGGCCTAGGGAAACCTATGAGTCTGCTGTACAAGATTGCCCAGCAAACTGGTCAGTTATGTCTTTCGGAGCTTGATCTTGTAACCATGTGGCAGTACTTTCTCTTGGTCTCCACCTTCCAGGGAAAAGGTATTTTAGGGCTTGTGTCATAGTTAGCTTTAAAAATTATCTTGAGTGGTTAAAAGCCTTTGCTCAAAATTAACTACTCTAGACTCCCGGGAAGGGCAATGGAGACTGCCTAGTGCTGTAGCTCAGCAGCTAAAGTTTTGTCCTTTTACAGTGGCAGCTGGGCTTTCATTCCCAACTTAGGGAATGAGTCCTTTCTGGTTTGATGTCTGCATTACCTTTACTGTTTATTGATTCTATTCTCTTCCCCTCCACAAACTGCACTGAATTTTCCTTTTTCTGAGCACCTGGGAGGTTACTTTTGGTAAAGTTAAGAAGCCAAAAATATTGGCAGTTTGGTGTGGCTAAAGTCAAATAATAAGATATTTAAAAGGACTCCACCCTGGCTGGGCACGGTGGCTCATGCCTGTAATCCCAGCACTTTGGGAGGCCAAGGCAGGCAGATCACAAGGTCAGGAGATCAAGACCATCCTGGCTAACATGGTGAAACCCTGTCTCTACTAAAAATACAAATAATTAGCTGGGTGTGGTGGCAGGCACCCATAGTCCCAGCTACTTGGGAGGCTGAGGCAGGAGAATGGCATGAACCCAGGAGGCAGAGCTTGCAGTGAGCCAAGATCGTGCCACTGCACTCCAGGCTGATCAACAGAGCGAGACTCCGTCTCAAAAAAAAAAAAAAGAAAAGAAAAAGAAAGGACTCCACCCTAACGCCAGTAATCCAATAAAGAAACTTAGAAACTGGTAAATAAAAAATATTGCAACTAATGGACCTTGTTCCATCTATGGGTGTAATCACATATGTGTTGTGTGTGCGATGTTTATATAAAAGAGCTCTAATTAATTGGCATAAAGAAAAATAAGCACTTAAATCAAATATTTTGAAAGAAAAATAAAAACTGTAATGTCTTTTAGTTCACATAACTTTAGTAATCTTTGGGAAATAAAAACAGCTTTAAAGATTATTGGAAAAATATAAACATATGGTCTAAATTATGCAGGTCAGATATTAGGTTTGCTAAATGCTTTAAGGTCATAACTGCTTCTTTGACTTTTGAAAATTGTTCAGTTTACCTATTTTGGAGCATCAGATTCTAGATAAGGCCTGGAGACATGTGGAATTAGCCATGTCCCCTAGCTATGCAAAGAAGGTTACAAAGAAAAGAGATTCTATAGAAGAAAGAATCTTGTATGGTAAATTATTGTTCTAAGGTAAAATAACTGGTTGCTTAAAAAGAGGGATGTTTAGGACAAGCCAGAAAATCTAAGCATGTCATAGATGGTCTGCGTAAGTCATGAAAAGATTCGTGAAAGGGAATTTATGCACCAAAAGTAAAAGTTGCTAAGAGTTACCATTATCACATGTGATTGAGATTACTGAAAACAAAGTCCTTTCAGTAGTATGTGTAAGAAGAGTTAAAATGTCTTTGGTAAAAGATTATAAAAAGGCATAGGAACGTAAATTTTTGCCTAGTTTATCAGGTTAAAGGACTGTTTTAAATTAGGTAAGATAAAGCTAAATGTTTGAACAAGTTGTGGAAGGTTCATGACAAATTAATCTTGTAAAAAGAAATTCTGTGGGGACATTGGCTAAAGTTAAAGGGGTATTAAGTTTTTCTGTAAATTGAACATTAGAATAAAAGCACAACAGGTTTTTCTTGGAGCACTAATCTGCTTACTTTCACAAAAATTATGAAGAGTTATAAAAGGTTCATGAGACCCTCACCTTGTAGTCAAACTGATTAAGATTGATAGACTTATCTATAAGGTTTTATTAAAAATTGGGCCTGAGTGTGGTGGCTCACGCCTGTAATCCCAGCACTTTGGAAGGCTGAGGTGGGTGGATTACCTGAGGTCAAGAGTTCAAGACCAGCTTGGCTAACATGGCAAAACCCCATCTCTACTAAATATACAAAAATTAGCCAGGTGTGGTGGCACACACCTGTAGTCTCAGTTACCCAGGAGGCTGAGGCAGGAGAATCAGTTGAACCCAGGAGGCAGAGGTTGCAGTGAGCTGAGATTATACCACTGTACTCTAGCCTGAGTGACAGACTGAGACTCTGTCTCAAAAACAAACAAAAAATTTGAGTTGACGTTAATAGAACACTAATACAAGGGTGAAATTTGACTTTCTCTCTTAAACATGATTTCCCTATAATATTAAAGGATAATGACAGATTTTTGTTTGTCTTTTGAATAAACTACTGAAAAAAGAAGGGAAAGATAAGAGACAGATTGTTTGGAAACCTAAGTCTTCCCTCTATCAAACAGCAAATGTTTTTGCCTTCTTAAAATTTTTGAGTCATCATTTTGGCTAAATGAATGACATGGTAACCTGGAATTCTATTTCACGATATCAAGTGTTTTAAACCTTTAACATATTTAATAGGCTTCCCAAAATCAAATTTCAGCTTCACAACTGTCTTTTCTGACCTGCAACTTTGGGAGGCTACAGAAGGTCCCTGAAGCATCCAAAAGAGGTAAACAGTCTGACATGTTCAGTCACATGGGAAGCATTGTCAAAATAAAGGATAATGTTTTACCTTCTTCAGATTATATTTTACTGTGTGTGATCAATATGTTCCAAAATTGTATGGGATTTCTAAAATTCTTATATGTCTCAGTATATGCTACCAATCATAATTATAATTATTAATATGTTAAGTTATTGTAGACCACAGAAATGACCAAATTTCCTTGTCAATTGTGTCTTTAACTATGACTATTTAAAATCTTTTCACAGTTAATTGCATAATGCTGATGCAGTTTCTGGAAACCTCACAAGTATGCAAAATCCTGGGATATGGTTTCTTTTAGGAAGTTCATGAAAGGATGGAAAGGACCCTGAAAATCACTCTTAAATACAAGTTTCTAATTACTTTAATATCATATAATGGGTAAGAATTCCACATGAATTCTCCAATTCCATAAGAATTTGACTGGGTAAGAATTCCTGAAACTTTAATAAAAGACTGATTGGTTTATAAAACTGCTAACCCAAGTAAAACAAAAATTAGTTAAATACCAAGAAAATACTTTGCCAGATTTTCATGCTAAATGAGTGAATACTAAAACTGTTTAGATATACAATTTGAATCAACTCCATGGTCTAAGTCAAATTACCTATGATAACCCATCAGTTACCAGTGCTATGCACATACATTGGAGAAACAACTGGTATTCGAGAGGACATGAGTCCAATGTTAAGCATGGACTCACAGAGAACCAGGATAGCTGCCTTGTCCTTCCAGAGTCCTTATTGTTACTAAAAGTTCTGCATTCCATGACTCATCATGTAAAAGATAAAATAATTCCAATTAAATATATTGGTATGGTGACTTATAAAGTTTATAACCAATGTTTGGTGTGTTAAATCCATATTCCTGGGAAGACAATTAAAGCCTCAGGTATGTTTGGTTACCTGATGGGCCATTTAAACGTTTTATAAAGGGATTTCTATTCAATTGTCATTTTCAATGCATGTTTTTTGGTTGTATAAAAGCTTTCCCATGCAAGAGGACTGATGTTATAACAGTAGATTATTATGGTACAGGGTATTTTCACCAGGTTAAAAAAAAAGCTTTTTATGGTTCACTGAGGACAGTTGATCCTTTCACAATCTAGACCTCAAAGATTGGATCTTCTGAGAACATCAGAGAAAGACTGTCCTTGCCATCCACACTACAGCAAAACTTCAGGAACTTTAACTTCAGGTTCATAATGTCACAGCTGAGAAGGGTCCCTCCATGCTCTTGAAACCGTATACCCACTGGAACCCTGAAGGTAAAGCTAACCAGGGAAATTTCTCCTGAGAAGAAGACGGCATCCTTGATGTGAGCAGCTTTCCCCAAGGTCATGGATCAAGGCTTCTACTATCATGAGACTCTTACCTTCAAATCGTTTTTCCTTGTTCATGCCTGTATGAATAATAGAAATGAAAAGGGGGTCTGTTGTGTGCACTTATGGGGTATACTTTTATTTGTGAAGGTTTTTTTCAGCCAGCCTTATACATGGATAACCTTATACTTTGATAGATAAAAGATGAAGGCCCCTCGCAGGTGAGAAACTTTAATAGCACATACATTGCCTCATAATCAGTCAGAAATAGAACATTGATTCACTTCTCTTAACCCACATCATGGGTCAAAGAGAACATTGGCAGAAGGCCTTCACTCTTCTAAAAGGCATCATTTGGCCGGGCACGATGGCTCATGCCTGTAATCCCAGCACTTTGGGAGGCAGAGGTGGGTGGATCACCTGAGGTCAGGAGTCTAAGACCAGCCTGGCCAATATGGTGAAACCCTGTCTGTACTAAAAATACAAAAATTAGCCGGGCATGGTGGTGGGTGCCTGTAATCCCAGCTACTTAGGATGCTGAGGCAGGAGAATTGTTTGAACCTAGGGGGTGGAGTGCAGTGAGTGGAGACCATACCACTGCACTCCAGCCTGGGTGACAGAGGAAGACTCTATCTCAAGATAAAAAGAAAAAAGAAAAAAGAAAAAAAAAGCATCATTAGGTCCTTTTCCCATGGTTTGAAGTAAAAGAGGCAATGATTAGAAATGTATCACTCATGATAGGCCCTACAGCAGATTCTACTGTAAAGGCTATGGTTACACAATAGATTTTAAATTCTCTTGTGAAAGTTGTGCTAAATAGTAGAATTGGCTAAACAGAGAAGTATCTATGCAACTACTGGCACTTGTGGTCTATGAAAAAATACACGGGTATTATACAGATTCAGTTGTAGGTGATAAATGAAAAGACCACCTAGTTAAGTGAGTACACTCTTTATCTAACTTATTCTTTAATCTATTTGATTCTAGGTGGTTTGGTTTATGGGCATCCTGGGTAAGGAGCATACTCTAAACTCTTGGTATTATCCTCCTGGTAGTCACAAATAGTCGTCTCCCTGATGCACTGTATTCTCTCAAAGGTTTTAAATGTTTGCACATAGCCATCTCTAGAATGCCAAACGGTCTCTCTTCAACTGGAATGACAAAAGTTGAAAGAAATGTGCAACTATTAGGACACCCTAACCTATGAATGACATGCTGAGACTAGAAATCTGAAATGAAAACTGAGAGAGGTGCTAAGCCTAAGTTTTGGTCACACTCTCACCAAAGTGAGAACCTGAACAAAAAGGGGAAATTTTATTAAACGAAATTATGAGAGGCCATTGTTTTGGGCTGAGCTCATGCACTAGGCCCCAACAGACCAAACTGAACCAAAATGGAGCCGCTTGTGCTAAATGTGCCTGGAACAGACCAGGTTTTGTTTTTCCCCAACAAACAGGATGTTCCAGCATAAGGAGTTACCCTCTACCCACTCCTTGTTCCCTCCTTGCAAAACCCACTGTTCTACTGTTTCCCAGTGGATTTCAAGACCATATAAGTGCATTTACAATGGTGATAGTGACATCAATGACCAAAGTTTTGGTCGTTTGCTGAAAACTGAGAAAATGACCCAAAGAGAGGAATTGTTAAAGCAAACTAAATATGGCTTGAGAAGGACCCCATACTTCTATATTTGAGTCCTTGTGGATGAACTGTAACCTAGCTTAATAGGCAGACAAGACTGAAAATCTAACTTAGGAGTATGTGCCTGTAACAATAGCTGAGTCTTGGCCAACCCCAGCGGCCATACTTCAACCACTCATGCACTGTTGAATGTTCAAACTGTGTTCAAATAAGGCAAACGCCAACTTGTAACCAATTCAGCTATTTCTCGACCTCACTTCCGATTTCTGTTCATATCTTCCCCTTTTTTATCTATAAATTTGTTCTGACCATGAGGCATCCCTGGAGTCTCTGAATGCCCTGTGATTCTGGAAGCTGCCCCATTCGCAAATCATTCATTGCTCAATTAAACTGCTTTAAATTTAATTTGACTGAAGTTTTCTTTTAACAGGTTTAGAAAAAATAATGGCAAAAATGAATGAAAATCCAATAACACTGGAAGCAGAAAAAGCCAAGGGCTCCAATAAGTGTAAATAGTCCCATCCCTGTATTTTCTCCATGGCAATCACTATCCAGCACTATATATATATATACACTTTTTTTTTTTTTTTTTTTTTTTTTTTTTTTTTGCTTCTCGCATTTTGGCTTAGGGTAAAGCTTTTTAAAACAGGCGCTGTCAACCAGTGTTATCAAGAAGGTCTGGATACCGTTTTGTGGGAACATTTTAAAGAGGAATGTCCAACAGGAAAAGGAAGATGGGTTGGGAGAACGGTATCAGGCAGGTATCTCAAAACCATTTTTAGGACAGTAAGTTTAATTGATTTGGTTGTAGACGTCAGAGCCGTCTTGGAAAGAAGGAAGCAAAGACTGTTGTAATAATTGAAGCCTTCAGAAGCAGCGTGCCCCATTGCCCACTAGTGCGCCGTGAAGTGTGGTGTTCACCTACACAGTCCCTCTCGGCACTGCCCAGGCCTCCCGTGTGCTTCAGCAAGGTAGCTTGGAGCTTGTTGGCTTGGTGACCCAGATACACCCTCCAGGGAATATGCCATGCGGTGGAGTCTCTTCCCCAGCACCGCACAGCAAAAGGAAAGGGCCGCTGAGTGTCTGTGGGTCCTGGGCAGTCACAGAAGCCACCGCGCTGGCGGGGAGGAGGGGGACCGATGCGGTCCATGTGCCGGGCAGTCCCACCTTCTCTGCCTACGAAGGGCCCTTACCCTGCGCGGGGAGAGCGCCGCGCCCCGCCTGGGCTCCTCTGCTCCTGCCGCCGCCCGGGCCGATTCCGCGGGCCTCGCCCGGCGCTCCAGCCCGTGCGCGCCCAGCTCCCGGCGCATGGGCGCGGTCAGCAGGGCGGGCCGGGGCGGCGGGGCGCGACACCGGGAGGAAGTGCGGGCCGCCTGCCCGGGCGCGTTAAGGAAGTTGCCGAAAATGAGGAAGCGCCGCGGGCCCGGCGGCTGAGGCCACCCCGGCGGCGGGAGAGCGAGGAGGAGCTGGGGGCCCCGCGCTGAGCCCGCCCTCGCCTCACCTGGCGCAGGTAGGTGTGGCCGCGTCCCCTCTCCGGTCGGGACTTTCTGGTGAGGAGAGGAGGTTACGGGGGAAGACGCGCGGCGTTCATGCCCCTTCTTGTTCTGCCTTTCTTGTGCGCCCAGTCACACCGGGTAGGTGCCCGCAGGGCCTTCACCGGCGGAGGTAAAAGTGTTGAAACCACGTGAATAAATACAGGTGGGTTCCGCCAGCTTCGCTCCTGGACCTGCCGGCGCTCGGGATCCAGAAGCTGCGCCGCCGGGAGAGAGGGGCTCGGGCCTGGGCGGAGGGGACAGAGGTCAGATGGTGCGGAAGGTGCTCCGGACACCCCAGGGCGCCCAGGCCACCAGGGAGCGCGGAAAGTGCGGTCGCGGCCCGGCCCTCGGGAGACGCGAGACTGGGCTCAGGCACAGCGCGAGGAATTCGATCTTGGAGCTAGAACATTTTCGTTTGGCCATTTACACGAATCCACTGGAAAATGCCGCAGTGTTTATCGAAGTTACTCGAAGTAGAAATGTCCCAGACGTCTTATAAGCTTAGACAAATCTTTTACTACAGAAAGAAACAGCAGTTGCATTCAAACACCAAACTTTCTGAACCACTACTAACATTTAGCATAATTACTCTTGTGGGTACATTTTCATTGTCAAGTAATTTACTTAGCCAATGAACTTGGAGAGCAAGAAAATTTAATGTAGTAAAATGTAAATTTGAGTTAAGAATTAAGGGTATTTCTTTTTGTGTGTTGGTTTGTTTTTGGCAATATGGCCCCAAAAGCTTAAGCGCACCTAAAAGCTATAAAAATGCAATCCATTCTTTTGTTTGAATGTTCAAGGACTAGAAAGACAATTGGAGAAGTGAGAGTTTGACTCTTTTTATGTTGGAAACAGTGTTGCAAAATATTTTGAGTTTTGCCTGACTTACCAAAGGTTCAGTTGAACTCAAGTAGAACTGTTGACTGGAAGACTTTTACTTTTCTTTTTCTTTTTCTTCTTCTCCTTCTTCCTCCTCCTCCTCCTCCTCCTCCTCCTCCTCCTCCTCCTCCTCCTCCTCTTTTTAAAAACCTTCAAAGCATTGCAGCTTGTAGTAAAAAAAAAAAAAAGAAAGAAAAAAAGAGTTGAAGATGTGCCACATCTGATTCTTCATATTAAAAATAAAATTTAAAAAAAAGAACCGTTTAATCCCTGAGAGTTCCTGGAAGAAATGGAATTGATTCTAGCATCTGACTTCTTTGTCCTAGTAGGGACAAATTCATTGCCTTTATAGAGGCAGAATTTTAATTAAATGCAACTAAATACATTGAAGTCCTCCTTCTCCCCAATGAAAGTCCGAGCAGTGCATAGATAGAATTCTATTTGCTCGAGAAGGCTTAAATATATGTAAATTATTACGTATTTTAAGTGAGAAATCTTTGTCAGTTGAAATTATTTTATCAAATCATTTTGTTCTATCTGAATGGCACTTTTGTTTTGACGTATTTAGAAAAATCTTGCACTAAAACAGAAATTGATTTGTGTTATACCCTGTATTTGAAGTGCACTTTAAAGTGTATTTGAATGAGAGATTATAATCAAATTACTTGATTTATGTCTTATCCTCTTACTCTTCTATCTTGGATTTGAACAGGTTGAATTTGAACACTAGGAAAAAAGAAATTTTTCTACTGAGGGATCATGGGAAGATTTTTTAAAAAGCCTCTGTATTTGAAGTGAAATTTCAAATAATAGTATATATAAAATAATAGGATTTTATAATAGTCTTAATAACTAGAAAGTTTTAAGCTAGGATAAAAATGGGGTGTAGACTTTAGGTCTTTATCTTTCCTGAGAGATGAAATTGGTGGAAACGTTATTTTATTGCTAGATTTGCACTTTAGAAATGAATCTCCCTGATCTTTGTTGGGCCCCTATTTGGTATTCTAAATGCAGGTCTAATCTCTCTGCTTTTTTTAATGGAAGATTTCTTAGTAGAACTTCACTTATTTAGCACGTTGTCTGCCCATGGTTATAATCCAATATGCTTGTGCCAAGGTGTATTTTGGAATTCCAGCTTTTTCAGAATTTGGAATTAAAATTTAGAATCTAAATTTCAGAATTGAGAAAGACATTGCTCAGAGTTTAGGAAGGTGAACATACATGTTGACCCTGCCGGTTACATGCCATTCCAATACGGTCTGGAGAGAATCCTGTAATTCCATGCGTTAATATTTCTGCACTTTTACATTTAAAAACATGAATTCTCACTAAGTGGAATGAAGACTATAAATAGCTGTGTGTCCGTTTAGAGCAGGTGTTATCACTACAAGAGCTTCTCTAAAACTTACCAAAAAAAAAAAAAGTCTTGTTTTTCAGAACTTTTTAGAGCTGAAGCTGAGGAACTGAGTCTGTATTAGACTCCATTGAACTATGGTTTGCTTTTGAAAGCAAAGTGCATTTATATTGCTCAATACTTCACACTTTTCAGTAATTAGAAGGGCAGTTCCTCTCTCTTTAGGGAGTCTAAAATAGCAAGATTTTACTGAATTTTCAATCATATCGATCAAAATAGAGGTCCTTCAAGTAAGAGTGGATGTCTCATCTTTGTAGTATAATTTCAAACAGCAGAGTTTCTGACAGTCTACGGTTTTAGAGAAAGAGAGCAGAAGTTACTTACAGGAGGAGTTACTGTCACCCTTTACAACTGCAGCCTGTCCATGGAAGAAATATTATTTCCTGTTAACTTTGCAACCAGCTGGGTTTGTGTCAGTTATCTAAGCCCAAGTGAGGGCTAATTTTTACTTTCTCAATTTTCTCTGTATAGATTTTTTTCCAGCTACCCCCTGACTTTTCTACTCTTGCTTTGCTGGTTTTAACATTTCCCCTACTTCTGGGTTGGTTTATCTGTAACTGAGTGGAGAAAACAGTAACAACAACAGGAATTTAGGTCTTTGGGGAAGAATTTGTTTTAAAAGCCTACACGTTGAGCATTACTTTTTCTTCTACAGCAACTAAAATCAGAAGGCAGAGTCCTAACGAGAGATTGTAATCAAATTGCCTGATTTGTGTCTTATCACCTTCCTCTTCTACTTAGATTTGAACAGGATGGATTCGAACACTAGGAAAAAAGGGTTTTCCACTGAGAGATTGTGGGAAGATGTTTTAAGAACTAGTCTGATTGGATTTTAGGAAAGCTCATTCATTTTGATATGATGTTATCAGGGAAATTTTTGGTTTGCTTATAATTTTATCTGACCAAATATTAACTTGTATGAATTTAAGGTTTTGTTTTTTTGTTTGTTTTTTGCCTTTATGAATCAGTTGTGTACATTTTGCCCTATGTCTCCAGGTGGTTATACTGGAATCTTAAAGACAGTTGAATTTAGCCAAGGTCAAAGATACCCAAAGAAAGAATATTTTGTTTATGTTATAGTACGTTTAACAAATCCAAATGGCTCGCTTGATTCTTTTCTTTCTGGGAAACCACGTATTGATTTCTGGCAGCTGGCCAAAGGCAGATGGTGGTGGAGCAAGCGAGGACAGTTAAGAATGTTGATGATGACTGGATTACTGAGGAGTACTGTGAGCTTTCTGGTCCTCTGCTCAGAGGTATCTAGCACTGAACCTGGGATCCTGGCTCTGAGCTGGAGAGGCGCTTCCAGTCACTGCTGTCCTGGAGTGCTGGAAGGGAGTATAGGTGTGAGGAGACAGTGGGCCTCTAGCCTGGGATGCAGAGTGGGAGGTGTCTTGACCCGAGTGAAAACCTTGCAGGCAAGCTGCAGGCCTACCGAGCAGGGTGAGGGAGGCTCTCAACCTGGATACTGTGAACTGGGGAGAGAATGTAAATTCAACAGGAGGAGGGCTCATGGCAGAGATTTAGGGAAATTCACAGTTTAAATATTGCTTTACTTAAGTATACTCTGCCTGATTATAAGTAGCATTTGAATGTTCAACATACGACCTTTCATTTCCCTCCTTCATTGGTTTGTCTTAACTGGTAAATCTTTATTTTACTTTGGTCAGCCTGGTAGTTTATTAATATGACATCTATCAGTTCCTGTTGAGCTGACATGAAAATGTTTTGGTGTGACTTAAGTTGATTTCTCTTTTTGTTTAATTTTAATTTGCAATGAGTTCCTCTTTTCATTCTGCCCATCTTTTGGTACTGCTTTGAGTTATTTCCTTTAGAATTCTCATTATTTCCTTATGATTGGCGTATTTTCAAAGTTTTTTGGAGTACTAATTTTAAACAGTGTTTGTTGACACTGAGAATTCAGGGCTTGGGAGTTTTAGACCACTGTCACCTTCCACTCCTTCTCACACCATCCCAGGATGATTATTCTCTCCTTTGACGTTAAGAAGTTATTTGGTTTACTTTATTATGGTTATATAAATAGAGTTTACTGCTAAAGCAAAGTATATCATTCCATTTTTTTTCTTGTACCCCTTTTTGCTTTTCCTGGGGTAAACCCTTGCTTTGTTTTTGTGGTTTCTTAGTTTGCCCTGTGCCTATCATCATTTCCTTCCCAACTTTCTGACATAAAGATGAAAGCCCTATTGACACCATTTTCTACAGTGTCAGATACACCAAATAATCTCATGGTTCCATTTTTCTTTCTTTTTTTTCTGGAATCTTCCATCTTCTTCTTCTTGTCTAACAGTTGCTCTTCGGTCTTGCTCTTCAGTTATTACATATAACAATACCTGAAGAATGTTTGGGGGGTTTTTGGTGTGGGATTTTTCTTTTTTTTTCTTTTTGTAGAGATGGGCTCTCACTGTGTTGCCCAGGCTAGTCACAAACTCCTGGGCTCAAGCAATCCTCTTGCCTCGGCCTCCCAAAGTGCTGGGATTATAGGCATGATCCACTGTGCCCGGCCCTATGGGGAATATTTGTTGACCAAATACGTTTTCTGTAAATTGCTTATCATACTCTTTGTTGTACCATCTGTGGCATTAATATGCCTCTTGTCAACACTCACCTACATTTTACCTGTCGTAAATCCACTGTCATAATTATTGAAAATATTTCTCCAGAGCTTTTTAATTCTATGGTTATTTATTTATTGTAGCATAGAACTTTTATGATTTCTTCCATCAGGGTGCATTCTGAATCATGCTTAGTGAAAGATGATTTTTAACTCTACTTTAACAGTTAGCATCCATGTTTTACATCAGTGTCAATGTCACTTTTGTATTAGATACGAAACCAACATTTTATTATTTGAGTGATGAGGATGCTTATTTTTGTGGAAATGGAGATCCCATGAGACTTTAAGCAGATTGCTGGCCTTCTCCTCGATTTCCTTGATTGATTCCTGAAGTGGACACTGCAATGCTAAGTGGAATTCCCCATGAAGCTTGCTCAAGTAAGCGTGAGAAATGCTGGATGGAATGAGGTGCAGCAAGCAGGGATAAATATCATGGGCATCTTCAGAGCCTTTGTGCAGGTGACATGCATGGAGATTCTCCGAGAGGAGCAGTCTCAGCCAGTGGTCCTACACTTCCATGACCCCGCAGTGCGTTTGTTCTTCGAGTGGCTTTCAGGACGGGCTCTGCCACAGCCTCTTTGGAAAACACTGTGTGGCCTCTTGCTCCTCCTTCACCAGCTCCTTAGGCTTTGCTTGGTAGAGGCAGAATGTTGTGGTTGTTTTCATCTTAAATGCTAACAATATATGAATTATTTGGTGGATACAGTGCCTCGAAGTGACATTTATTGAATATTTTTGTAGCTAGTGATTGAGAGTAAGGGTCTGAGACCCCACTGGGTTCAAGTCCCCCTTCTTTATTTGAAAGCTATTCTTGAAGCTTTTGTAAATGGAACAGTCACAGGGGGCTTCGCTGTGATACCTAACGGAGACTGTGCCTGCAGTGCTCGGTACCTGGTGTGTGGTTAAAACTGACATAACTGTCAGAGCCTCTGCCAGGCGGGCTGACTCTGGGAATCTGCCCTGCAGTCTTGGAGGGAAGGCGCATCCAGATAGGTTTCAGGTGAGCAACTACAATTGCCAAAGTTAGTTTCTCTGACCTCCAAGATGGGAGAGCTTTCTAATATTTTCTTTTAGAAAAATTGTCAATTGCATAACTGATACACGAGTACATGTCCTTCAGTACAGGATTCAGATAGAGTGAGCAACAGAAAAGCCCTTCTTAACCTCCACCCTCAGTCCCAGCCCTGCCCCCAGTCGCACTATGGGGGAGCAGTTGGAGCTCTAACCTCCCCTCTTTCGTCCTGTGCATTCGTGTGTGTATGTGTGCATATCTTCAGAAGACATAATGGTGGGGTGTGTACGTCTTCTTAATACCTTTATCTCTCTGAAACTTTGTTTTTTATTAACAATATGTTGGGGTGCGGGGAGGTCTCCATATTCAGTGATTATTGTATTTTTTATGACAGTCCAGAACAGGCATGTGGATTTGTTTTCTTGTTTTTGATATTATAAACAGTGCTGCAATGAATGCACTTTTACTTTTCATTCTTTCCCTCTCCTTTGCCATTTGCACTGTGTTTTCATGAAACCATCAGGTTAATCTTTATCTCAAGGAAGCCCTTCCTCCCTGTCCATCCTGTTCTTCAGCCCATCCACTTAATTTTTCTATGATTACTTTAGCAAGCAGGTGGTTAATTTCCAAGGAATGTAGTTAGTTCTTTGGGATTTTTTTTAAGTGATGTATTAGGTTCCTGTGTATTTTATTACTTGTTTGAGTGCACCATTACCCCTGTCTCCTGGGGCATCAGTTCATCTGCTTGCATGCTTTGTGCCTCTCTCTCCTGGTGTCAGCTTTCCTGATGTGCTGGGTATTTTTAGGTACCCTAGGCATTACTCTTTTTTTTTTTTTTTTTTTTGAGACGGAGTCTCGCTCGGTCACCCAGGCTGGAGTGCAATGGCGCGATCTCGGCTCACTGTAAGCTCCGCCTCCCAGGTTCACGCCATTCTTCTACCTCAGCCTCCCCAGTAGCTGGGACTACAGGCGCCTGCCACCAGGCCCAACTAATTTTTTTGTATTTTTTTGGTAGAGACGCAGTTTCATCGTGTTAGCCAGGATGGTCTTGATATCCTGGCCTTGTGATCCGCCCGCCTCGGACTCCCAAAGTGCTGGGATTACAGGCGTGAGCCACCGCACCCGGCCTAGGTGTTAGTCTTTTAAGGCTACATTCTTGCAGCCTGCCCTACATGAGACAGGAGGAGGGCAAGACCTGGATGTGCACAGGGCAGGATGGGCCCATAACTGGTCTGTGTGGTGTGTGGGTGGCAGGAACTCCCCATTCTTCATGGATGTGGCCGTGCCTTCCCTGTTCAAACGAAGCCACACACGTGTATTTTCCTTCAAGGGGGCTTCTGCTGCTTTCTTGGAGCTGGGGAGCATCTACTCTTCCCTTGTCCTCCCGCTCCTCCCTGTTCCTCCCTCAGGTCTCTCACTTCTAAGGCACTCCGCCCTTGGTCTTCTCCCACTTTGCACCCCCCACACTGCTGCCTGCTACACTGGGGGCTGTGATTGCCCCCTTCAGTGTGAGCCTGTCTTGCTCCATGCCTTTCAAGGACAGCATTCATCGCCAAGCTACTCATGGAGTATCTCCTCAGCTCCTCAGTGTGCTATGACTTCATTTTCTGTAATATTGTTTTTCATGTTTCTTCCCCCTCTCTGCATTTATAGCTGTGCATATGCTTGAGGTGGAAGGCCACCACTTCCTTTCGGTTAGCAACGCCAATCAGCTGATGGTCATGGCTACGGGAAGGAACTCACAGTGAGGGCGAGGGTAAGAGCCTGGCTTGAGCAGGCTGCGTCGCAGGCCTTGGCATTAGGTTCCCCAAATCACTGCCGGTGATCTTGTAGCTCCATCATAAAGTCTGTCCTGCTTATTAGGACACTGAGAGTCCAAATTCATAGATTTCTTAGAAGCCTGTTTAAATATGCAGAGCATCTAATTCAACCCGATTAGAAACCAGCTCAGAAAGGTGAAGGGATTTGTCCAACCACTAAGTGATGCTGCTGGGATTAGAACTCTCAAAACGAGGTGTTTCTAATCCAGAGCCAGAATCCGTATCCGCTACTCTAATAAGGTGTAAAAGAGGATCTGCCGTCCTGCATAAGTGGTGGGCAGGTTTGGAGTCCTGTCAGCAGCTCAGGAAAGCTTGGAGAGGCAGAGGGAGGACACAGGCTCTGTCAGACATGCCAATTTTACTCTTCACCAATGGTTACACAGAACTTGTTATGATCTTTGTGGCTTTTGCATTGAAAAGTTAAGCGTGTACAATAGGAATCAGACACAATCCCAAACCAATGAGAGGTTCAAGTGAGAACAGTGAAGCTTTTGTGCATGCCTTCCTTCCACAGAGATAAATGTACTATCCAGAGTGAACTAGAGCCTCGTGGGAAGTGAGCACCAAGCCCCTAGCAGTGAGTGTCTCTGTCCTTCCCACGTCAGACCTCCACGTCTGTGGCTATCTCCCTGCGGGCAGAACTGCTGCTCTCTGCCTGCGTTGCTGTCATGAGGGTTGGGAGGGGACAGGTATGGACAGATCTCAGACCCATTTCCCTCCTGTTATGGAAACGTTTGTGAGGCAGGAGGGATTTCAATGATTTGGTCAAGGGAAAGCAGCTTGGCAGCTGGGGAGAAGGACTCATGCTAGAAAGAAGACAGAAAGGCAAGTATTTGCGAGGGATGATTTCTCCGAAGGAACCAGCAGTGTCTGCAAAGACTTCTGTGTAATACTTTACCTTCCCCAGAGCTTATTTCTTCTAAGAAGACTCTGGAAGCTGTGTCAGTGTCTGTTATGGAGGAATGGAGTATCAGTCTGATCGGGTTTTCATAACAAAGCACCGCATACTGGACGGCTTGAACAACCCAATGTGTTGCCTCCCTACTCTGGGCCAAAGAGACTGAGGTCAGGGTGTCCCGGGGTGGCTCCTTCTGAGGGCTGGGTGGGAGAATGTGCTCCTAGTGTCTCCTTGGCTTGTGGGTGACCATCTCCAGCTCCACATGGCATGCTCCCTCTGTGCTTGTCTCTGGGTCCAGATCTCCTTTTCAGGTAAGGACACCAGTCATGTTGGAGCAGGGCTCACCCTAAGGACTTCAATGTGGCGTAATCACTGCTGTAAAGACCCTGTCCTTAAATAAGGTCTCACTTAGAGGAGTTAGGGAGTTAGGACATCAACATTTGAATTTGCGGGGGACACAATTCAACCTGTAACAAATGGGTGAGTGAAGACTGGCACCTCCCCTTGATGGCTTTTCTGTGATGCCAAGAGCACCAGGGGAGCTCTCCAGATACGAAGATGGAGAGATGTCTAAGGCCCCCGAAATGTGCCTGCTGTATAGATGATTCCAGAACTCTGTCAGTGTGGACACCAAACACAATTAAGCACATTAAAATACTTACGGTAAAGTGTTTCTTTCACTTTAGATGTGCAAAAACTTTAAAAAAGAGAGAGAGACTTGTGAGAAGAGAAGACTCAGGGAAGAAATGTAAGATAAAGGTGTTGAGGGAGACAGACTCCACAAGATTGCAAGGTGAAGCTGCTGTGGGGAGTGGAGCCCAAATACCATGCAGTCATGGGCCGAGGGAGGCTTTGCATACCACGCAGGGGAGACATAGGACCATGGATGAATGGTCTTGGGAAAACTGCACATCGTTTGGAAAAAATCAAAACTTTGCTCTTTATATCAAAATAAATTCCAAGCTGAACAAAGAATTAAAATATAGCATTGAAATAATAAAGCTATTAAAAGAAAACTTAGGTGAGTTTTAAAATAATTGTGAAGAGGCCTGTCTAAATGTGATAAAACATATGAATTTATTAATCATACTCACCACAAGATTGATAAGTACGATTTCCTAGAATTTTAAGTAAATCCCCATAAAATGAAAACATATATAAATAAATGAAAAAATGGTAAGATACATTTAATTTCAATGCTTGTGATAAAGCATCAATAGCTTTAATATGCAGTGAGATTTTTCAAATCAGTAAGAAAAAAAATACAGGTGGGTGCTGACAGGGCCATTTGGTAATATCTTTTAAAATTTAAAACACAAGTGCTTTCACTGAATAATTTCACTTTTAGGAACCTATTACACATATAAATTGACAAAAGTGGAGAAATATATATGCATACTGTAATTCATTACAACATTTTATTTTATAATAGCAAAAAAGAAAAAACCACTAAGGGAAATGCAGTTGGTTCATACGTTGGAATCCTATGCAGTCTTCTAAAAAATGTGGAATTTATTTCATTCACCAAATATAACAATGTCCAAGCTCTACTAGTGAAAAAGCAAGATGTGACATATCATTATATTTGTTTAAAAAACTCATGCTGGGTCAGGTGCAGTGACTCACACCTATAATTCCAGCACTTTGGGAAGCCGAGGTGGGCGGATTGCTGGAGCTCAGGAGTTTGAAACCAGCCTGGGCAACATGGCAAAACCCCACCTCTATGAGAAATACAAAAAAAAAAAAATTAGCCTGGAGTGACGGTGTGCTCCTGTAGTCGCAGCTACATGGGGGGCTGAGGTGGGAGGATCGCATGAGTCCAAGAGGTCAAGGCTGCAGTGAGCCGAGATCATGCCACTGCACTCCAGCCTGGGTGACAGAGCAAGACCCTGTTTCAAGAATCATAATCATAATCATAATAAGTAAAAACTAAAACTCTCACACATGCATATAATAATTTAAGTGATACTGGATTGTTGTTTACTACTTATACATACATTTCTGCCTATACATATTCTGTCCAGTGTGTACACATGTGTATGTAAATATGTAGCGTGATCTGGAAGTGTAAGCGCCAAATTAAGAACAGCAGTTTTGGGGGGAGGGGAATATAATTGGTTTAGAGAAAAAGGTGAAATCTACATTTTTATTCTGCCTACTTCAGTGTGCCTGCAGCATTTACAATGATCAGGAGTGTGTATATTTTTCAGTTTAGAAAAATGATAATAAGAAGGTTTCCTTGGGGGGAAAGAGAAGTAAGTTGGAAACACATCGTGCATCGTGACTGCTGGCACCATTCTGTCCTCCAATGAAGAGTGAGGCTTCGAGAGGTTCAGCGGTTCACCCAAAGGTATACAGCCGTGGTCTCAAACATGCTTGCACCCTGCTGTCACTCAGGTCCTGAAGCCCAGACCACCTCCAATGACACTGGGGTGCTCTAGTGTGCAGCCTGCCTTCAGATGTTTCTTAAAGCCACTCTTACTCCACCCCACCCAGTGCAACAGCCAAGATTGAGGACCACCATTTGACAGCTAGTTCGTAGGATTTCATAGCACACAAACACATCTTTAAAGGCTGACGAGGATGCCACCAAATTGGAATTTATTGGTATGCTGGGTATATAGGCAGCTGTGTGTGCCTTTGACTGCAAAGACACTGGGCAGGCCAGAGTGACCTCTCCCCATTTGATATGTGTGTGTGTGTGTGTGTGTGTGTGTGTGTGTGTGTGTGTGTGATTGAGAGAGAGAGGGCTTGTGTTTTTCTGTTGCGAAGAGTCCTTTCCACAGGAACTTATATTCTCCTAAGGTTTGCCATTCTGTAGAATTTTTGGAGGAAGGCTGTAGAGTGAGAATGTCAGTGCCTTCTCAGCATGCAGCTGTAAGCCTTGCAGGAGGTGAATGCACAGGAAATAATTCTCAGAGGAAGAATATGTGCACTGGTCAGATAGGAAAACCGACCTGTAACATTTTCTACACAAGATGATTTGAATGGTTTTCGTCTTTAAGATTTTTTTTTAACATTATGCGTAGTCCACCGTGCTTTATTCTGTCAGACTATTTGTCATCTGCATGCTTTGTGTGAAACGTTTTTTTTTTCTCGTGAGAAGGACGTAAGCAATTTCGCTTCTGGTTGAGAACTTGGGCCATGGTTTCTTGGTGTCTGTGGCTTGGCTTCTGGGCCTCACTGGCTGCAGCTGATGGTGACCAGAAGGGCTGTTCTTGTGGGTCATTAGGAGATGGGCTGCTGCTGCTACCTCCCCACCCCAGCTGCCTCCATCAGCACTGTGCCATACTCGCCCAGGAGAGGCCCTGGAGTCATCGCCTGCCCCCTTGTTTACACTTTATAATAAAATCTCTAGAATTGTGCCTTTGACGTGTAAACATCCAGTTCCAAGAAGTGGCTCTAAAGCCCTCTCTGAGGGCAGAGTAGTTGTCAGAAGCAGACCAGGCCCTGAGCTCTAGATTCCATCCTTCACTTGAAACTTCTGGGGGCTGGTAGTACCCCATCTGCAAAATGAGGTTAAAAATACCTAGCCCTTGGGTTGCTATCAAGCTCAGAGATGCTCTATGCAAAGCACCAATCAGACTGGCTCACAAAGAATAGGCCCGCTGTCAAATGTTCATGGTTGAGTGCAGGATGTCAAGGATTAATAGCTACTGGTTACCAGGGAATTGAAGAGAGGGTTCTTTTACAAGCAAAAAGATTTTATGAGAGGGTCACAGAGACAGAGTGGCTCTTGCCCAACAGTATCATAAGCAAATAAGCTGTGTCTAGATCCTAATCATGTGTGTAGGGCCCTGCTGGGTTTAATAAGCAACACATACGGGGTGTGTTGTCCTCCACTCTCACATCCCCAGTCACTAGACAAGGTCACTCCCTCAGCGGGCATCTTACTCAGAAGCTCTAAGAGACTTTTTCGCATGACTTTGGCCTCTGCAGTTTTAAAATGTCCGGTTGGAGACCATGGCATGGAGAGTTTGTTATACTCTCTTCCCAGCATGGCACCCTCTTTGCATATTGTGGGTACTCTTAAAGTTATTTCTCATATTTTAATATATCAGATATGACTTGGATACAGTCAACTAGATATTTAGAGAAAAATGTATCGCCCCCATTATCAAAAGAAAACCCAAAACCTTCAAGTTTGGCCCAAGTAGAAGGAATTTCTGGAAGGGAGAATTGCCAGGACCACACAGTCTCTGGTCCTGGGGGTGTGTTTAGAAGATGCAGCTCATCGTGTCATCTGTCATCCCTGCTAAGGATGTTCAGTATGGGGCCACTAGCCACATGTGGCCGTTGACCATTCAATTACTCAAAACCATTTAAAATAAATGTTAAATTTCATATAAAATTTAAAATTCAGTTCTCAGTCACCTTGGCCATGTTTCAGGGACCAGTTGCCACACGTGGGTGGTAGGTCTGTGTCAGGCAGAGTAGAACAGGTATTTCCATTGCTGCAGCAAGGTCTGCCAGACACCGAGCTGCTCTCAGCCCATCCCCTGAGGAGTCCAGGAGGGACATGAACTTCTACCCACCTCTCCGCTTTCCCAGCTCTCAGTGCCACCCCTTGCCTAAGTGCATGGTAACACTTGCCACTATTTCATGTGTTGATAACCTGCAGCTCCCAGTTTTCTTAAGAGGATCTGACCCTGGGAACTGATGAGGGCAGCAGGAGTGCCCTCTCCTTTGACATGAGAACTTGAGTCTTGTCCATGGGGCTCTGGCCTGGCGCTTTCCATCCCCAAGGCTGTAACATTCTCCTGCTCAACACAACACACACACACACACACACACACTATAATGTTACTTCTCAGTCACCCAGGAACTGACATCGTTCCCAGTTATTTCCTTGCAGCAGTCCTCCAAACAGTAACACAGCCTTGGAGAAAGCTATGAAGTCGCGTATCCTTGGGGTAAGCACTCTTGGTTCAGAGTAGTTTCTGAAAGAACAAACCAAGTTTTTGCTCAAGAGGGTTTTGAGGGACTGGAGAAAACCTTAGTGCTTGTTCCTTTCTCTTTGGTTAAAAAAAAAATCCAACATAGTTTCCTTGAAACATCTGGAACCTGAGGTTTTGTCCATTTTGAAAAGAAGATATGGAGAGGGAACGTGTTTCTCACGAAGGCAAAACAAAAAAAAATAAGATTTTAAGCAAGTGGCCCTTGTACATTCAAGTTCAAGAAACAGGCGTTTGTTTCTGGGAATGCCTTCCATTTGCTCATTTTGTAAGTACTCAAGGCGGGCTGAGAGGGGAGCATTCTGAGGCGCTCCAGTGAGCAGAGGAGGGGTCCTGCCACTGGCCCCTCGGTTCCAACCTTGCCTCACTCCAGGCGCTGGGGCAGAGATATGTGGCTGGCCTGTCTCTGGAGTTCCTGTGCTGCTTAATTTGAGTAGAGATAAAATGCCACAAGAGAAGTCGTTTTGAAGGGTTTGTGAATTATAGGACTTCCTTTCATGATTCAGCCTGACTCCAGGAAGTACAGTCACGTGCTGCCCTCCTAGGGGAGCTTCACCCCACCACCAGCACTCGGGCTCCACTTGCTGCAAAAGGTGCGATCAAGATGCTTCTTCCTGAATTATTATCTTAACAAAATTGATATGTCTAAAAATTGAGTTAACACTTTCATTCACTAAAAATGTTTTTCGGAATGATGCCTTTCATGTGACTTCTTTATAGTCCCACGTGAAACTGGGAATATGCTCAGCTCTGTGCTTGTTCCCCTCTGTTTGGGAGCCTGTGCAGCTGCTCACTTTGCAGTCAGCTCTGTTTGGATCAGTGTTGAACCCCAGAACCTTCCACACAGAGGTGATAATTCTAGATAATTCTAGAGCAACTGCTTCTCTATCCTGGCTGTATGCTAGGCTCTCTAGAGAGCTTTACAAGAAATACCGATGCCTGGGCCCATCCCCGAGAGATTCTGAGTGTTAGGGCTGGCAAAAGAGCACCTTGTGTGATCCTAACCCGCAGCTGAAATGCAGAGCCACTGTTCTCAGCTGGAGCTTTTCATTGTTGTTTTTGTTTATTTGTTTTGTTTGGGAATTGAGCTTACTAATGGAAGCAGGAGCTTGTTCTGCTTAGCGGTCATGAGAACCACCTAGGCAGCAGAGGCTGCTCTTAGAATCTGGTTCACTGGGCTGTGCTGGGCTGGACATGGGCAGTTTTAGGACACATCTAGATGAAGTGATTTTGAAGCAGGTGTTTAGAAGGCAGATAGCTGTGCTTCTGTTCTTCTGATTCTTGATAGAGACACAAGAACCTTCCACAGTCATTTCAGTCTAAGTCCTGAAATCGTTCACTGCCAGCCCTGAGCCTAGCTGGACTATGTGCCTCTGCTTGGACACATTTGCCACCTCTGAGAACTGTGTGGATGTAACTCTTCGGTCTTCTGGCTCGATGTGTTTCCAAGGAGAAGCTTGAGGCCCAGTAATATTTTAAAAGTGTTTGGATAAATTTAATCTTACATAATTATGGGGTACACAGTGATGTTATATCTGTACAGTGTGGAAGGGTTGAATCAAGCCAATTAACACACCCATCATCATCAATGCTTATCATTAATCCTCCTCTCTATCTGCAACTTTGTACTCTTTGACTATCATCTCCTCATTCTCTCAGTCCCCAGCCCCTGGTAACCACTATTTTGTTCTCTGTTTCTATGGGTTCAACCATTTTAGATTCTAAATATGAGTGAGATCATGAGATATTTGTTTTTCTGTGCTTGACTTATTTCGCTTTATGTAACTTTCTCCAGCTTCTTCTGTGTTATCACAAACAATAGAATTTCCTGCTTTTTCATGACTGACTAGTATTCCATTGTGTGCGCGCCACATTTTCCTTAGCCATTTATTCCTTGACGGACTTTGAAGTTGATTTTGTATCTTGGCTATGGTGAATAGTGCTGCAGTGAAGCGTGGGAGTACAGATATCTTTTCAACATAAATTTGTAAACTTCCTTAAAATATTATGAGTTTTTTTGTTGTTGTTGTTGGTTTTGTGTTTTTGTTTTTGTTTTTTTGCAATTTTTTGTTTTTGGCTCATCAGCTATCATTAGTGTTAGTATATTTTATGTGTGGCTCAGGACAATTCTTCTTCTTCCAGTGTGGTCCAAGAAAGCCAAAAGATTGCACACCCCTGCTCTAGAGGTTCCTGGATAATATGCTCTTTTAACCCCTGTAGATAAGACTTTTTTTTATTTCTGGAAAGTTTATAACTTTAAACATGTGTTCTACTCCTTTACTTTAATTATCTATTTCAGGGATATTAATTTTATATATTTTAGATCTCCTCTGTCTTTCTCAATTTTTCTGTTGAATTCCTGAAGTCTTTGTTAATTCCTATTTCATTTTTCTCAAGCTCCACAGATCCTGTCCCCTATGCTGCCTGCAGTGTTAATATCCATTCACTTCTCCCTGCTTGATATAATAGCCATCATTTCTTTTCTGGCCTTTTCCCCTGATCTCTGCCAGCTTATCGTTGTTGTCTTTTTTTGCCTCTTCCTCTCTTTTGAGCTGTTATTTTAACCAAGTGATTATTCTGTTAAGTTCTTTGATTCCATATCTGTGTGTGGTCATGGCTTCATCTGCCTTTTGGGATATTTTTCTAGTGAATGTCCTTTGCCATTTGTTTCTCCTGTTGCTTCTCTTCTTTAATTTTTTCAGCATAATTGTACAAACCCAAGGTAGGATCCTCATCTTTGAAATAAATCATGGAGGGGCCTTGGATGTGTACCAGCCGACCAGAATATTTCTTCCTTTCTCAATAATGTGTCTGTGTGTGTGAGAGAGAGAGAGAGAGAGACAGAGAGTGAAAGAGAGAGAATGAATTGGTTTAATATGTATTTCTCCCCAGTGAGGCTGCCAGCCATTCAGTCTCCTCTCTTCAGCACTCTAAGAAATGATTGACTTTCCGTTGCCATGTATATCCTTCCACTCCGCAGGCCTTGTCTGAAGTCTACAGCAGCTGGTCCCCACTAGGGGTCTTCATAATGCCAGGGTGAACACAGCTGCATTGGGCTCTGCTTGCGGCATGTTATTGCTCAGGATCAGGAGTGCCCACTGGTTCCATTGTATTTCTCTTTCTGGTTCTTGTTGCAAGGTCGTTTCAGAGAGGAAGGGGCAGTGTCTCTGCCAACACCCAAGCAATCTGATATTTTGATGTTTATCTTACAGAGTGACTTACAGCATGTGGCATCGAAACGAAACCAATGGTTAAAAATCAACAAATAAGCAGGAAACAACTTCAGAATAACCAAAAAAGTTCCTGGGGCACTCTTAGCTTCCGCCAGCCTCTCTGCTGGCCAACCAGGCCATTTCACTGGCTTTGATCTGTTCAGCACATTGAGTTATGGGGAGCCTCCCAAGTGTCAGGAGTGGGGTGAGGTAGCAGGGGCTGTCACAGCAGCTGAGATGCTTCCCTGCACTCGATTTGTTTATGGTCAGATCGTAAGGAAGCATGGGAGCCCAGCATCAGGCCCTGGTCATGTGTAATCTCATTTATTCGTGACAGCACCCGTAGGGTTTTTCTTTGGGAAAAAAATTATAAAATACAGAAAAGTGTAGCACCATCCAAATTAATAAATGTTGCCATTTTACCCATGTATGCCTTTATTTTTCCTAAAGGAAGAACAGTCCAAATAAAGTAGAAGCCATAACCTTTTATGGATGAGGAAGTAGAGAGTAATCTGCTCAAGGCTGGCTAGCTGGTGAACAGCAGGCCTGGCTCAGGCCCCTCTGGTGCCCCTTATTTAGGCTGCGTGGCCTTCTCTGCCCTGCAGGAATTACGCTGGCTCAGCTGTGCAGGTTGGTGACTGCAAATATCCACCCCTCTAATAGAAAACCAGGCAGATTTTTCTCATGCCATCAGCATGATTTTTCGTATATGTAAATAAAACCTATGTTTTTGAGAGTAGCAGGAAACATTTTGTTAGAAAACCAAATGAATACAGGGAGATATGACTATCAGGAGCTGAGACTGATATTATAATTTTTCAAGTACTAGTATCTGTGTATTGATTTTTACAGTAATTTGTACTTTCCCATCCAGCTTGTTTGTGACCACTGAGGCCCTTTGTGAACATCTTAGAAGTCACTCAAAATGGATAAAGAATGAATGTGAGTCACCCGTAGCAGTCTTACGTGAGATAATATACGGTTGATCCTCAGTATTCATGGCTTCTGAATTTGTGAATTTGCCTACTTCCAATCATTTATCTGTAATCCCCAAATCAATAACCATGATGCTTTCAAGGCCATGTGAGGTCATACACACAGTGTATTAGTTCATTTTCACACTGCTGATAAAGACATGCCCAAGACTGGGAAGAAAAAGAGGTTTAATTGGACTTACAGTTCCACATGGCTCGGGAGGCCTCAGAATCATGGCAGGAGGTGAAAGGCACTTCTTACATGGTGGCGGCAAGAGAAAATGAGGAAGAAGCAAAAGCGGAAACCCCTGATAAACCGATGAGATCTTGTGAGACTTAATCACTATCACAAGAATAGCGTGGAAAAGACTGGCCCCCATGATTCAATTACCCCCCTGCCCTGGGTCCCTCCCATAACATGTGGGAATTCTGGGAGGTACAATTCAAGTTGAGATTTGGGTGGGGACACAGCCAAACCATATCACCCACCCCTGGCCCCTTCAAATCTCATGTCCTCAAATTTCAAAACCAATCATGCCTTCCCAATAGTCCCCCAAAGCCTTAACTCATTTCAGCATTAACCCAAAAGTCCAAAGTCCAAAGTCTCATCTGAGACAAGGCAAGTCCCTTCCACTTCTGAGCCTGTGAAATCAAAAGCAAGCTAGTTACTTCCTAGATACAGTGGGGGTACAGGTGTTGGGTAAATACACCCATTCCAACTGGGAGAAATTGGCCAAAACAAAGGGATTACAGGGCCAATGCAAGTCTGAAATCCAGCTGTGCAGTCAAATTTTAAGCTCCAAGATGATCTCCTTTGACTCCAGGTCACACATCCAGGTCACACTGATGCAAGAGATGGATTCCCATGGTCTTGGGCAGCTCCATCCCTGTGGCTTTGCAGGGTACAGCTTCCCTCATGACTGCCTTCACAGGCTGGCATTGAGCATCTGCGGCTTTTCCAGGCACATGGTGCAGGGTGTCAGTGGATCTACCATTCTGAGGTCTGTAGGAAGGTGACCCTCTACTCACAGCTCCACTAGGTAGTGCCCCAGTAGGGACTCTGTGTGGGGGCTCCGACTACACATTTCCCTTCTGTGCTGCTCTAGCAGAGGTTGTCCATGAGGGCCCTGCCCCTGCAGCAAACTTTTGCCTAGGCATCCAGGCATTTTTATACATCTTCTGAAGTCTAAGCAGAGGTTCCCAAACCTCAATTCTTGACTTCTGTGCACTCACAGGTTCAATACCACGTGGAAGCTGCCAAGGCTTGGGGCTTTCACCCTCTGAAGCCACAGCCTGAGTTCCACGTTGGCCCCTTTCAGCCACGGCTAGAGCAGCTGGGACACAGGGCACCAAGTCCCTAGGCTGCACACGCATGAGGATCCTGGGCCCAGCCCATGAAACCACTTTTTCCTTCTGGGCCTTCAGGCCTGTGATGGGAGGGGCTGCTGTGAAGGTCTCTGACATGGCCTGGAGACATCTTCCCCGTGGTCTTGGGGATTAACATTAGGCTCAATGCTACTTATGCAAATTTCTGCAGATGGCTTCAATTTCTTCCCAGAAAATGGGTATTTATTTTCTATTACATAGTCAGGCTGCAAATTTTCCAAACTTTTATGTCCTGCTTTTTTTATAAAACTGAATGCCTTTAACAGTACCCAAGTCACCTCTTGAATGCTTTGCTGCTTAGAAATTTCTTCTGCCAGAGACCCTAAATTATCTCTCTCAAGTTCAAAATTTCACGGATCTTTAGGGCAGGGGCAAAATGCTGCCAATCTCTTTGCTAAAACGTAACAAGAATCACTTTTACTCCAGTTCCCAACAAGTTTCTCATCTCCATCTGAGACCACCTCAGCCTGGACCTTATTGTTCATATCACTATCAGCATTTTTGTCAAAACCATTCAACAAGTCTCTAGGAGGTTCCAAACTTTCCCACATTTTCCTGTCTTCTTCTGAGCCCTCCAAACTGTTCCAGCCTCTGCCTGTTACCCAGTTCCAAAGTCACTTCCACATTTTGGGGTATCTTTTCAGCAACACCCCACTCTTCTGGTACCAATTTACTGTATTCATTTATTTTCAAACTGCTGATAAAGACATATCTAAGACTGGGAAGAAAAAGAGGTTTGATTGGACTTAAAGTTCCACATCGCTGGAGAGGCCTCAGAATCATGGAGGGGGGCAAAAGGCACTTCTTACATGGCAGCAGCAAGAGAAAATAAGGAAGAAGCAAAAGCAGAAACCCCTGATAAACTCATCAGATCTCATGAGACTTATTCACTACCATGAGAATAGCATGGGAAACACCGGCCCCAGTGATTCAATTTCCTCCCCCTGGGTCCCTCCCACAACATGTGGGAATTCTGGGAGATACAATTCAAGTTGAGATTTGGGTAGGGACACAACCAAACCATATCACAGAGTGGCACAAAATTTTAGCCACATGCATTTTGCAGACACTCCAACTCCTCGTTTCACCTCATATTATAAGTAAGTGTCTTTTTCTCAGTCTACTTAGTGCTGTATTTTTTGCATTTTTGTTCCTTTTTTCAAATTGTGGTGACTTTGCTGTTTAGAGTAGCCCCCAATTGAAGTGCTATCTGGTGTCCCTAGGTGTAAGAAGGCTGTGCTGTGCCTTATAGAGATAATATGTGGGTTAGAGAAGCCTCTGTCAGGTGTGAGTTATAGTTAGTGCTGTTGGCCATGAGTTCAATGGTAATGCATTAACAATAGATATGAAATAAGGTGCCTTTACACAGAAACACATAAAACAAGTGATGCATTAATCAGTTGTTGAAAATATGGTGACCACAGGCTCTCAGGCACATAACCCCTGAGAAGCAATGGGCTACTACTTGCTAATTCAGTTTTGGGGGTGACTTTATGGAACATATAACCTGAAATAATGAGAATAAACTATATTTTACTTCTTTCTTTTACAAAGCAAGGAAATAATTTTTAAAAGCAAGTTAAATTTGACTCTTTTTGTGAGAGATATGGTTATGAAATAGTTGACCTGTTTTATAATACAGAGAAAGTCTCTTAGCCTTACACTTTATATTAGTTAATTAAGTCAGCAGATTTTTATTGGGATGATGTGACTGGCACAGTTTTGGTACCAGAAGGGCATCAGCAAAAAAAGTCCAGAAGTAGACAGATCACAGCCTTCAGGATTAAAAGCAGTCTCATCAATGTGATATTTCTGTTTAAACTTAGTAGCAAGTCCAAAATAAGAATCTTCTAATTATTACACATTTTTCTTATGAAAGAATAATTTTTCATAGTCAATATTTCTAAAACATAATCAGTATCTTTCTCATTAGCAGAGACTGATTGTATGGCAGATGTACTTGCACCTGCAGAAGCTGGAGAAGGGTGATGATTTAGTATAGTGCACACCCACCAGGCAGTCCTCCTGCCTCCCAATATTTAGGCCCACAGTATGAGCCTAGGTCATATTGGGCACAGGCTCACTCAGAGGCTATCAGGCAGAAATCTCTGCCTCACCACACAGCAGCTTCAAGCATTGCCTTCAGTGGGAGTCTTACTTGCACTCCACACAGCTCAGGTACAAGGCCCTGAGGTCCACACCTGGAGCTAATTATCTCTTTGAATAACACCGTAGACATAGCTACCAGAAAATAAAAGAAGCTGAAAGGCGTGATTAATACAAGCCTCACTAGGTTCTTATGGTGAAGATCTGAGAAAGAGCTCCTCATGGCCCTGGCAGGGCGGGGGAAGAGTGATAACTGTGAAATACACCTAGGCTGTATCCATGACAAAGGTTACTTTCCAAGGGAAAACACTTTGCAAGAGCCTTGCCTCAGCTGGGAATTTCCAAGGGAATTCCTCAAGTTCCAGCACCCTCCTCACTTTATCACTTAAAGGACAAAAAACTCGTAGTCAACAGGGGTCAGGGCTTCAAGGAAATTGTTACAGAATGGTAAAAGGGTCGAATATCCAAGAAGACATAACAATCCTAAATGTGTATGCACATAACAACAGAGCATCAAAATATGCAAGACAAACACTGATAAGACTGAAAAGAGAAATAGACAAATCCTGTCTTATAGTTAGAGATTTTAATCTCTTTCTCACAATAGTTGATAGACCAAATAGATAGGATAAAAATGACCTGAGCAGTACTGTCGACTTGATCTAATTGACATTTATAAAATATTCCATTCAACAACAGAAAAATGCACATTCTTCTCAAGCTCACATGGCATATTCACCAAGATAGAGCACATTCTTGGAAAACATGTTAACATATTTGAAAGAATAAACGTCATACCAATTATGTTCTCAAAACACAATAGAATTAAACTAGATATCAACAACAAAAAGATGGGAGTTTTGGGAAATTTCCCAAATACCTAGAAATTAAAGAACAGACTTCTGTATAACATATGTGTCAAAGAAGAAGTCTCCAAAATTTAAAAAAATGTTTTAAAGTGAATAAAAATAAAAATATAATTTATCAAAAATTTTGGGATGTAGTAAAAGCAGTGCTTACAGAGAAATTTATAGCACTAAGTGCACACATTAGGTAAAAAATATATAAAGCAAATTACTTGTGATTCTACTTTTAAGAAACTACAGAAAGAAGAGCAAATTAAGCGTAAGCCAAGCAAAAGAAAAGGAATAATTAAAATGAAAGCAGAAATCATTGAAATTAAAAACAGGAAAACAGTAAAGTCAATAAAACCAATGTTGGTTCTTTGAAATTATCAACCAAATTGATAAACCTTTAGCCAAGAAAAAAAGGAAAAAAAAATGTAGAAGATGCAATTTACCAATATCAGAAATGAAGGAAAGGTCACCACTGTTGATCTAATAGATATAAAAAGATGATAAAGGAAGATCATGAACAACTCTATACTCACAAATGTGGTAACTTAGGTGGAATAAACTAATGCTTGAATGACACAAACTACTAAAACTTACAGAAGAAATAGGTAGCCTGAATAGCCCTATATCTTTAAAATTTAAATTAATATAACCTTTAAAACAGAAATCTTCAGGCCCAGATGGGTCCACTGGTGAATTCTATCTAACAGTTAAGAAAGAAAGAATACCAGTTTTCCATAATCTTTTCCAGAAAATAGAAATGGAGAAAACAGTCTCTAATTCATTTTATGAGTTCAGATTTCACCTAATACCAAAACCAGTTAAGGCATTATAAGAAAACTGCAAAGCAATATTACTTATACATACAAAAACCCTCAGTAAAATATTAGAAAATCAAACCCAACAATGTATAAAAAGATCTATGTGCCACAGCCAAGTGGAATTTATTCCAGGTAATGCAAAACAGGTTCAACATTTGAAAATAAGTTAATGTGATCCATCACATCAATGGGCTAAAGAAGAAAAATCATATGACCATGTTAATAGAGACAGAAAGGGCATTTGACGAAATCAAAACACACTTTCATGGCAAAAAAAACAATCTTAAACTAGGAATAGAGGGAAACTTTTGTAACTTGATAAAGAACATTAAGGAAAAAAAAAAAAAAACCTACAGGTAACATCATACTTAATGGTGAGAGACTGAACATTTTCCCTCTGATATTGAAAACAAGGTAAGACTGTCCTGTCTTACCACTTTGGTTCAATATCCTACTGGGAGCCCGAGCTAGTGCAAGAAAGCAAAATAAAACTCATACAGATCAGAAAAGAAGAAATAAGACATCTTTATTCACAGATAATACACATGTCCATATGGAGAACTTCAAAGAATCCATAAAAAAACTCTCATAACCAATAAGTGAGTTTGCAGGATGCTAGATCAATATACAAAAGTCAGTTGCTTTCCTATATGCGAGTAGTAAACTACTGAAATTTGAAATAAGAACAATTACTATTTATAATAGCACCAAAAAGACAAAAAACACAAAAAAATACTTGGGCATAAATCTAACAAAATATATACAGGATCTGTATGCAGAAAACTACAAAATACTGATGGAAGAAATCAAAGAAGATGTAAATAAATGGAAAAGTAGTCCATGTTCATACGTTGGAAGACTCAATGTTGTTAAAATGTTCATTCTGCCAAGCTTGATCTGTAGATTCAACCCAATCCCAATCAAAATCCCAACAAGCTGTTTTGTAGATAATGACAAAATGATTCTAAACTTTACTTGAGAAGGTAAAAGACCTAGAATACCCAACACAACACCCACTAAAAAAGGGACAAAGTTGGAGGACTCACACTATTCAATTTCAAGTCTTACTAGAAACAGATACAATTCCTGCCCTTATAGGACAAACAGACATTCATCAAAAATGCACATGCTAGAAAGTAAAGGTAAATTAAATCAAAACAGTGGTCAGTGGTACAAAAGGAAAGCATGTTGGTTTTGACGGTGAGGACAGGGACATGTTTATCCTGAGCTCAAAGGGTAGTCTGGACAGTGGGAGAATTTTTAGCAGAGAAAAGGGCCACAGCTTAGAACATGTAGGAAGGGAGCAAAGTGGGGGCACTGACAGCCAGAGCTACTCAAAAGAGATGTGGAGGGAAAGGATGTTATGTGGTTTTGGAGACAAGTGGGCATGTGTGGGAGGGTGAGAGGTGAGATAGGTGGGATTGGCAAGGGGTTGACTTTAAGCAGTGTAGAGAAGGGAGTGATCTAAGAGAACTTGGATTTTTATCTTCATAAATGGATGGAGCTCTTGGGCCAAAGTTCTCAAACTTGAGCTTTTGAAATACAGAACCTAGAGCTTCACCCCAGAGTTTCTATTTGGCAGCTCAGGGTGGAACCCTAAGAATTTTCATATCTTCCATGTTTCCTGGTGATGCTGACATTGCTCGTCCAGAGACACACATTGAGAACCCAGCTCCAGGGAACAAGAAGGAGCTCCAGGTTAGGCAGGAAAGCCCCAAGCTTACATTTGGATGGGTTGACTATAAGTGCCTTTTTACTGCCACCTGAAGATGGTAGCTAAGAGAAGAGGTGGGCTTCAAATATTGGCTCCACTACATACTGTGTGTTCTTCAGCAAGCCAGTTGTTCCTCCTGAGCCTCAGTGGCCAGGTCTGTGAATTGAGGATAACAATAGTATCTACCATTAGGAATGTTGTGCATATCAGTTGATATCTGTTGAGTCAGGTACTCATGGAATAGCTGTTTTGCATTATCCTCATCACCTTCATCATCATGGTCACTCTGGCCAGCACTAAAGACATACACCCAACCTCTCTGTGGCTGAAGTTTATCTTCTATAAAACGAGAACCTGTTTTTCATGAAGCTGTCATTTTCACCAGTTTGGGATGCAGGTGCAGATTGCCTACTGTTGCGTTTCTGAACACTCCCCTCGCGAGACTCCTAATCCCACCCCAGCAAACTCATCAACATGACTCCTTCCAGCTTCCACCGCTCTGGGGGAGGATTCCTTTTTATCTTGCATTTCCAGTGATGTTTCACGGCCTTTTGTGGAGTGGACCCTGGCTGAGCTTCTGGCTCTTCTTGAGCGTGGGGAATATCTCAGACTGCAGTGGGAAATTCAAAAGCTGCTTGCTTCAAAAAGTAAGGGAATGTTAGTAGATGCTTGAAAAGTACCCTGAGGGAGCTGGTCAGAGGTGCTCTGTAAAATTGCATCTGTTGCTAGCACCATGAGCAGCTGTCTGCCCAGGAGGCCTGGGAACAGGGACAGAGAGAGCTGGCACCCTTCCTTCCTCTGCCCTACACATTGGCCCTTCCACCATTAAGACCATCTCCGCTTGACTTTTTCAGTCTTCTGGCTAGGAATTAGCATCTTGAGGTCTCCATTAAGATCTTTTCAAGGATGCTTTTCCTATTTGTTTCAATCCTCTGGTTGAATTTGATCCATGTTATGATGTCGGACTTTTTAAAAAACATAAAACAATCAGGAAAACGTTGCTATACCCATCCTAGCAATTCAAGACCAAGTTCATTTTGGTAAAAACACTTGGGAAAGGGCATTTCCAGGCTGGCTACTCACTAAATGGCACAGTCCTGTGCACTGACTCCCTCTTCAACTGGTGTGTGTTCTGGAGGGATCTATGTCTCAGAGCATTACTTCATTTTGAATGTGCAATTAAAAGAGGCCCCATGTTGCTGGGGATCTCACACTTCTGCTTTCTGGTTTGTTTTGCATGCTGACACTTTGAGGAAAAGCCCACTTCCCTAATTACAGACATCGTCCAGCAGCAGGAAGCACTCTGGCTTGTTGATGCCTGTCTTGTGCTTTCTCTCTGTTTCAGCTGTTTTCCTTTTAAGATACTCCTCTCAGATTTGTGCGCTTCTTCCCTTCCCACATTTTATACTGCCCAGCGCCTGGGATTCCAGACCTGCGTTTGAATCGAGGAGAGGGAGGTAGGTCAAATTTGTGGGAATCAGGCATATTTAGAAACCCTGACCTCAGGCTCTGCGCCTCTGTGGGTGTCTGTAGGAGGGATACTTAGCTTTCATGCCTGCGTCTGTGTTTCTTCTCCTCTGCCGCCAACATTCTCCCACTGAGCACATGTCCATCTTGAGCTGGAAGGTTTAGCGGTTTGCCATCTTGTCTTGCCTGCAGTTGTGATGCAGCTAAACCATCCTTCTCTCCTTCCTATAACCTATGCTACTTTGCTTTAAGCATTGGGTATATTTATATCTCAGGTTTATGAAAGACAATTATAAAATCTCAGGAGACCATCATAAGCCCCGTAATATCTTGCAGTCCTGAGTCACCCACAATTATTTTTTAACTGGCTAGGAAAAAGAATGCTAGCGATTTTTTAAAAATAGACATTCAGTAAATTCTGGATATTTCTTAATCCACGTTTACTGTGTCCTTTTTGCTTAAGTCAGGTGTTTTGGTTTCTCTGGCAGCTGCAGGGTCCCCATAAAGGTTATGCTAATGAGGTAGTGATAGAAAAGTAAAATAGAGCCTGAAAGCGGGAAACTTCAGCAAGGTACTAAGGCATAGACAGGAGATGTTAGGTCTGCCGGCTGTTGTCATTGCAGTCTGCTGTGGCCTCACCCCCAGGCCTTCACAGCTGAGTAGGAAAGGGTCTTGGGATGGGTACCAGGGCAGGATCAAGGAAAGCCTGCAACTATTCTGCCCTTCTCATCATCCATGTGTGGTTTGCCTAGATAAAAACAAGACAGTAAGATCTATCAGGCATATTCAACATGAGTTCTTTTGTCTAGCATCTTGTTAGTCGTTTGTATTTTTCCACAGAGAAGAGTGAGTGATAAGGTGGCCCTGGGACATAGTAGATGGTGCAGTTCACTGGGGAGACGTCCTTGGCCCCACTCAGGGTCAATATGGGCCCCAGACTGCTGGCTGCAACCCCACCCTGTTCTCTTCTGCTCAAAAGAGCATGCAAGGGACATTGCTAAGTGGCAACTGTGGTTGCAACCCAGCATTCAGTTAATTATTCACAAAGGCTAGCTCTCTTTTTAATTACCAATTGCATGTGCATTGCGTGTGCGTCCCTTCCCCCTCCTCTGAGCACACCTGTGTGATGAGGCATGTACTTCTTCCTGGTGGAGAAGAACTACAGAGATGTCTCCCAGGTGGAGCCTGCAGCCCGGCCCGGTCAGCATCACAGCACAGTGACTTGACTGTCCTCCCTGGCTCCCTTCCCTACCTGTGGCAAGTGCCAACTTGCTTCCACTCACACTGAACGTGGTCAACTTGCCTCCCTCTCACACTGTAGCACTTGAACAGGGCAATACTAGATTATAGCAGAGGTTCTCAGGCATTTGAGTGCTTAAAAATCACCTGGGAAGCAGGCCAGGTGCGGAGGCTCACGCCTATAATCCCAACACTTTGGGAGGCCGAGTTGGGCGAATCATGAGGTCAGGAGTTTGAGACCAGCCTGGCCAACATGGTGAAACCCTGTCTTTACTAAAAATACAAAAAATTAACCGAGTGTGGTGGTGTGTGCTGTAGTCCCAGCTACTCGGGAGGCTGCGGCAGGAGACTCTTGAATCCAGGAGGCAGAGGTCGCAGTGAGTGGAGATCATGTCATTGCACTCCAGCCTGGGCAACAGAGTAAGACTCAGTCTCCAAAAAAAAAAAAACAAAATTACCTAGGAGGCTGTTTAAAATTTACATTTCTTGTCTGTATGCCCTATTTGCTGGGTCTGAGGTGGGCCCAGGACCCTGCTTTCCAGAAGGGAGCCTGAGGGTGGGGTGCGCTGAAGACCACACTCAGGGAGAACTGGACATGTGGGCTTTCATGAGCCAGAGTCCTGCCAAGAACTAGAATCTGCAGGTGGCTTTGGCCGGTCCCATATAGAGGCAAGAAGAGGTGTGGATAGTAGAGAACCTGGAAATCACACAGTCCCCAGGATGAAAGTGGAACTCTCGGACCAGATCCTTAGTCTCTTCCTTTTGTGAGCCATTTCTGCCTACCTGTTGTCAGGGAGGCAGGAGGTTCATTTTTCTCTCACATGGTGCCTGACATAATGACTTGCACATGGTAGACGCTCAACAAGCGTATTGAGTGAATCAATCATTTAGATGTAAATTAAATGCACCAGATGGGCTGGTTGTTTATTTATAACTATGTAGAGAGTTAACATTTATGTTGACACCCAAGCATAATATCTGTTTTCTGTGTTAATTATGGCAAGGTGGGCATAGAAAAGAGATTTCTGAGTGTCTCTTGTGGAGCTTGAAAAAGTCTATGTGTGGGTTGAGATCAGCCTTTACTTGGTGCACTTTCAAGTCTTTTAAGTTCTGAAGGCACAGCAAGAGAATTTGGTGTTGAAGGTTTGGATAATGTTTTCAAGTATTTCAATATCCCTCTATTTCTAAACATTAGTAAAAATCATGCCTCATGCTGCCATCCTTAGCTTCACTTTTTGTTTCTGAAATGTGTATCTCTGTATACTAAGAAGTCCCCTGTGCATGCCTGCACGTACAGCAAAGTCAACTGCTCAGCAGAATGTGCACGATGTAAGGCTGTGCCTTGGAGACCAGGCACCCCGTGCAGTGTGATGCACAGGCAGGCCTCAGGATGGCGTCCTGGAGGACAAGTGATACCTGTTAATGAAGCCAGTGGAGTGGATGCAAGGCCAACTCAGGCCCTGCAGCTGGGTTCTGTTCCTCAGTGTTGAGACCACAGGTCTGTGTCCACATGTTTTCTTTTGCACAGTGGGATCCTGCCGCACAAGGCAGTGCCCCCAGTCCTTTGCAGACCAGTCAAACGTGCTTGTCTGCAGAGCCTGGTGCTGGGTGGGGTGGTCCCACCACATCACTCTTCCTTGGTCATTTCTCTGTAACTAATCAGCCAGTCCCTGACCAAACCAGCAAGATCAATTCGTCCTCTGGCTGGGCTCATTCTTCTGTTTTTTCTTTTCTTTTTCTTGAGACGGAGTCTCGCTCTGTCGCCCAGGCTGGAATGCAATGTCGCGATCTTGGCTCACTGCAAGCTCCGCCTCCTGGGTTCATGCCATTCTCCTGCCTCAGCCTCCCGAGTAGCTGGGACTACAGGCACCCGCCACCACGCCCAGCTAATTTTTTTGTATTTTCAGTAGAGACAGGGTTTCACAGTGTTAGCCGGGATGGTCTTGATCTCCTGACCTTGTGATCCGCCCGCCTTGGCCTCCCAAAGTGCTGGGATTACAGGCGTGAGCCACCGCGCCCGGCCTCCTCTTTCTTATGAAAATTAATCTAACCCACAGATGAAGTTTCCTTTCACCCAAGTCTTGACAATTTTCTCAGCTTCAAGCTTCAGAGGAAATTCCCAGGCGCATCTTAACAGGGCTGCTTTGCATTGAGGGGCTGTGTGGTTTGAGCGTGACAAGCCTGGATAGCTTTCTGCACTATGCTGATTTTGTTCCCTTCAGTGTTATGGATTTGGCAGCAGTTGTTTCCAGGTGATCTTTGCCCAGAGAACCACTTATTTCCCCCACTGTCACCTCAGTCTGTATGATAGCAGGGCTCTCATGGCCCAGGGATGTGAAAGTGAGACACCTTCAATTGCTAAGCGCTGCTGGAAATGTGCACTACAGGAAGTTGAGGGGGCTGGAGGGGAGGGAGCAGCACCTGCAGGAGCCATGCTTCAGTGGGTCTCAAGAAAAGCAGAAGGCTGGAATCTCAGGGCTGAGGCCCCTTGATCACTAGGACAGATGGGGTAAAAAAAAAAAAAAGGGGGGGGGGTGTTTATAGAGACATAGGCTACCTCTTCTGGTTCAATGCCAAGCTAGAAAATGCTGAAATGAACACACATTTATGAGATAGGAGTAATGTATTTAAGAACACAGTCTTACATAGAGATAACTGTTTTCCCAAAACATCCAAGGTAAATTTATATATCTTTATGGATGAGGTTGGGTCTTTTCAGGGAAGGTTGGGGAGATGGAAGGGAAATTACTTATGATCAGGCCTCATGATTCATGGATTCCATATCTCTACATTCACCTACTCATTTAAATCTATTTGCAACCCCAGAATCAATATTCACAGCACCTTTACAGTCATTTGTGACACGCACAAAGCAGTGAAAAATTTGAGGTCACCCAATACATATGCTTAGGTTGCACAAGGTGACACTCTGCTTTCTTGTTTTGCTCTTATAAACACATTTTCTTTTTTCTTGGCCCATTTAGTCCATAGTTTTTGCATTTTTGTGCTTTTTGGGGGTGATTTTGCTATTTAAAATGGCCCCAAGTACAGTGCTTAAAGTACTTACTGTCTGGTGTCTCTAAGTACAAGAAGGCTGTGATGTGCTTTACAGAGAAAATACATGTGTTAGGGAAGCTACTTTCAGGCATGAGTTATTGTGCTATTGACCATGAGTTCAAGGTTAATGAATCAACAATATATATGAAATAAGTATCTTTAAATAGAAATACACATAAAACAAGGTTCTGTATTGAGTGACAAAAATGTTGTAACCAGAGGATCACAAGAACCTAAGCCCATATTTCCCTAGGAGCAACTGTGCAGGATTTGAAATTCAGCCTTCATGGTGACTTTACAAAGCATAACTACTGCGAAGAACAAGGAGCAACCGTATTTTGTTTCATGCATCAGATGGAAAGAGAACAGAACCAGAAGTAGTGATACTAATGAAATGGAGAGAGGAGAAAGAAGAGAAAGAAATGACACTATGAAGATTTATTAGTTAAAATGTTACTAGTGATAATAAATTAATCAGAACTTTGGCCTCTGCCTTTGATCCTGGTTCCCGTAATCTCTAAGTGCCAGGCTCAGATAATGTGGCCCTTGCAGGGTTTGGGAAGCTAGTCCTCTAACCATTTCTATAGGTAAACGCGGCCATGAAGGAAGCCAGGCTGAGGCAGGCAGCTTCCGGGAGCATACACTGGGCTCAGCTCCTTCCTTCCTAACCTCTCTTCTAGCCCCACGTACCTCTTCAATACCAGAAAGTCTTCTTCTGACTCTGCCAGAGCCCAGCTCCTAGAACCTAGCTCATTCACTCACCAGCCTTTTTTTGTCAACAATTCATTCAAATATTTATTTCTTTAAATATCTATTAAGCACTGTTGCTTCTCTCGCCCAACTCCATTGCACATGCTATATCAGTTATCTGTTGCTACATAACAGATCACTCTAAACTTAGTAGTTTAAAACAACAATAATTACTTATTATTGCTCATAATTTCTGTGGGCCAAGCATTTGAGATAGCTGGGAAGGCTCAAGCCCTCTGTAGGGTTGCAGTCAGGTGTGTGGGCCAGGGCTACAGTCTCACCTGAAGGCTTGATAGAGGCTGGAGGATCCTCTTCCGAGGTGGCTGCTCGTATGGCTGGTCACTTAGTGCTGGCTATTGGCTAGAGGCCTCAGTTCCTTACCACATGAGCCTCCCCAAAGAGCTACTTGAGCATCTTTCCAACAAGGCATCTGGTTTCCCCAGAGTGAGCAATCCAAAAGCTGAGGAAAAGTGTTAAGTGCTCTCGTGAGCTAGCTTCAGAGACCCAACATTGTCACTCTGCAATCAGCTGCTCTGTGTGCAAGGGGTGGGTGTACCAGGAAGTGAGGATCGCTGGGCACCATCTTGGAGGCTGCTATGTGTACATTTTAACTCTCCAACAGAATTTGAAGGCTGAAGACCCATACTTAAAGTAGCCTCTGTTCTAGGCAATAGGGAACAAAATGGTAAATATACTTACACTAATGGAGTGTCTATTCTAGTGGCTTTGAGGAACGTAGACCAAAAAAAAAAAAAAAAAAAAAACACAGAACTAAAACTCCAAGGTGGGACAGGGAGCTGGGAGGCTTAGTGTCAGGTAGGCCTGTAGAGCTCAGCCCCTCTTCATCATGCTGGCTGTTCCTCTGTAGGGGATGAAATTTTCCTCTGCCAGAGCAATGGCCTCTGGACAACTTGTTCAGCTGCTTGCCTAGGTATGATCGTCTGTGCCTAATCTTCCAGTCAGACTGCCCCTAGAAACGTGACTGCTTAATTAGCTCAAAGGGTATCTGAAACATTGTACTTATGGTGGCAAGCATGGATCTATTGCTCTTCATCTATAAAGTTGCTGCCTGATAAGGTAGAACTACACAAATGATAGTTTCCCAACTAAATGCATTTTAAAGGGCAAAGGTTGTATAGTCAGCCTTAGTCCTGGCATAGGGGAAATGGACTATGGAAGTCTAGTTGGAAGAGAAGATTGAAACATGCCAGCAAGTGCAAAAGGATACAGTGTAATTTAAATAAAACACATGGAAGACGTGAGGAGACTAGCAGGATATCATGGGCTCATCCATTTCTGCATGTTCCAGGAGGGTGGCTGGCAGGACTCCTTGGGTGTGGAGCAGAAAGAATCAAAGCCTATAGAATAAATCTGGCTCTGTTCTAGATTTAACTCCTCACGATGTATCACATGCAGGGTGAGGCCTGACTGGCACTAGGGAGGATTTTGAGGTAAGGAAGCATTTTTTTGGTTCAGTCCAAGCCCTCATTGACTTTCCACCATCCTCAGGTGGGGGTGGGCATGTCTGTCTCCCGACCTCATGCACACACATGTGTGCACACACATACACACACATACACACCCTTCTTATGAAGTGTGGGGCTGCCTGTGCTTTTCTCTTTTCTTCATCTCACCATGACTTATCCTCTTCTCTATTCAGAGTTCCCACTTGAGAGGGTCCAGTTGCCCTGGGCACCCCTCCATACTCCCCACTTATGACTTCAATTAGTTACAGTGGCTTTGGTATACTGTCATTCCCTTTCACCAGTGAGGAATTCTGGTGCTATGGTGCCCAGGTCACACAAAGCTGGGCTGAGTCACTGGCCTTCCTGATTCTCACCTCTGTGCCCTTGGGTTCCCTGCTCTCTGGCCCAGGGAACCACCTCCATGGGGTTCCATTCCTTTCCAGCCCTCCTTGTCCTTTGTTCATTGGCAATGATGTTAACAAATTATATAGGGGAATATTTGTTCATCTAATTTATTGGTAAAAAGGCTGGAAAAAGCTTGTCCAACCCGTGGCCCACCGGCCACATGTGGTCCAGGATAGCTATGAATGTGGCCCAACTAAAATTTGTAAGCTTTCTTAAAACATTGTGAGATTTCTTTCCCTTGTTTTTTGTAGTTCATCAGCTATCGTTAGTATTAGTATATTTTACATGTGGCCCAAGACAATCCTTCTTTTACCAGTGTGGCCCAGGCAAGCCAAAAGATTGGATACCACTGGGCTAGAGCAATAGAAGGGGCACATCAGATTTGTGTCCACAACAGCTGACACAGTGGTTTCCAGTCAGGGGTAAGTTACCCTTAGGGAACACTTGGCAATATCTGGAGATAATGTTTGGCTGTCATGATTGGGGAATGGGGTGGGGAGAGGCCAGGGATGCTGCTTAACAGTCTGTACTGGACAAGACAGTCCCCGACCCTACACACATAACAGAGAAGGATCCAGTCCAAATGTCAGGAGTGCCAAGGTTGAGTAACCCCGAGCCAATATGATGAATGGTGCCAGATGGAAATGGGTGGAACCATCGTAAGGAGCGGGAGCAGGATAAAGGCAACTGTCTTAATCTGTAAATCGAGGGTGGGGGATATTTTTTGACCACATGCTTTTAAGGGAAGCTTTTCATTGTCCAGAAGCCCAGCGGGGATCCTGGATGGCTAGGGCCGCCCACAGCTGCATTTGTGGACAGCTGGACACAGGCTCCGGAGATCTTGGCAGCATCACTGGGGTCGGTGCACTTTTAAGAGGGGCTTGAGTGATGTGAAATTGTTTGGACAAAATGAGCAGGACAGTGAGAGGTCTTGAAATAATGTCAAGGCAGGAAGAATGCATTGCCTTGGAGTGACTGCCAAGAGCGAGCATTTGCAGGTTGTTTGGGGGAAGCAGAACTGGCTGTGTTCTGTTTGTCCTGTGGGCAGGCGGAAGATGGGAAATGGAGGAGGAGAGATGGGGAAGGAGAGATGGGGAATCAGATAAGAAAGTGTTTTCCGGCCGGGCGCGGTGGCACACACCTGTAATCCCAACACTTTGGGAGGCCAAGGTGGGCGGATCACAAGGTCAGGAGATCGAGACCATCCTGGCTAACACAGTGAAACCCCATCTCTACTAAAAATACAAAAAATTAGCCAGACGTGGTGGCGGGCACCTGTAGTCCCAGCTACTCGGGAAGCTGAGGCAGGAGAATGGCGTGAACCCAGGAGGCAGAGCTTGCAGTCAGCCCAGATCCCGCCACTGCACTCCAGGCTGGGCAACAGAGCGAGACTCCCTCTCAAAAAAAAAAAAAAAAAAAAAAAAGAAACAAAGAAAGTGTTTTCCAACAGAAGCATCAGGCACACATTGGAGTGAGCTCCCTTCCCTGAAGAGGCCAGGAGCTCATGCAGGAAACTCCATCCGAGGCAGCCACAGGGCGGGGGCATCTAGAAGATTAGTTTCCGGGGCTCTCTGACTCTGGCCCTGTTAGCCTCCATCTGGACACACAGCAATTGCATGTTTAGCATTTTTGTTACAAAAGCAACATACGGTTGACCCTTGAACATTATAGGTTTGAACTGTGTGGGTTCACTTATATGCGGATTTTTTTTTCAGTAAAAATATTGGAAAATGTTTTGAAGGTTTTTGACAATTTTTAAAAACTTGCAGTTTAACTCCATGGCCCAGAAATATAAAAACTGTTAAGAAAAAGTTAAGTATATATTGAATGCACAAAATACATGTAGTCTATTTTTTCATTTACTACCGTAACATATATACAAATCTATTATTAAAATTAAAATCTATCAAAACTTACACACAAACACTTATAGACCATATATGGTGCCATTCACAGTCAAGGAAAAGGTAAATAAATATAAAGATGCAGTATTAAATCATAACTGCATAAAATTAACTGCAGTACACACTGTACTGCTGTAATCATTTCATAGCCACTTCCTGTTGCTATTGTGATGAGCTTGAGAGTTGCAAGTGCTCGCCTAAATCACTGTACGGTGCTCATCATCTCTGCATGAGCAGTTCATCTCTCCAGTAAATTGCATATTGCAGTAAAAAGTGATCTTTAATAAGTGATCTCTTGCCGTTCTCAAGTATTTTTCATGTCTAGTGCAACACCATGCAACTTGAATAACGCCATGGGTCCCCTATAAAGGGTCACAGTGAGGCTGGAAGTGCTCTCAAGAAATCATGACATTATAAGAAAAAGCTGAATTGCTTGACGAGGCTTGCAGATGGAGGACTGTAGCCACAGTTGCCTGCCATTCCAGATGGATGAGTCGTCTTGTAAACAGATGACAATAAATGTATGGCACTGATAAATACAGTACAGTATTGTAAATATATATCCTATTCCTTATGATTTTCTTAATGACATTTTTTTCTCTAGCTTACCTCACTATAAGAATATAGTATATGATACATATAACATGCAAAATGTGTGTTAATCAATTATTTATGTTACAGGTAAGCCTTCTGGTCAACAGTAGACTATTAGTTAAGTTTTGGGGGAGTCAAAAGTTATACAGGAATTTTTACTACATGGGGGGGTGGTCAGCATCCCCACATTGTTCAGGGGTCAGTTGTATATTCCTTGTGGAAACCCTAAAAAGCAAAGAGCAGCATGTTTCCACTGAGCAGGGTTTTGCCAGCCTCTGGTTACACCCTGAAGCCTGAGCAAGGCAGTGAAATCTCCAGACCTTTGGTGCTCACATTTTAGGGCAAGGGCAGTTTTGTGTTATTGCTACAAAGGTAATAGATGCTTTTGAGAAGTTAACTATGTGTGGGGGTGACCGAGGTAGGCCGAAGCAGCACCTGAGACTGGATCATCATGATGCAACTCTCTGAGTACAGGCCTGAGAAGGAGGAAGCCAAGCAGGAGGCAGGAGAGGCCTCCACCCGGAGGCAGAAGCACAGTGTGGTGGAGATAGTGAGCAAAGTGAGGTTGCAGGTCTCGGGCCTGCTCAAGGAGAGCCTTGTGGAGAAGGGATGAAGATTTGCAATGTAATGGAGAGGTTCCTTGTGAGCCTCACTCCACCTTCAGGGATAGGGAATGGTCAGCAAGGAAAGGAAGGACCAGGTGAGACTTCCATTACCTGAGAGATGGCGGTGGCCTTCATAAGAACAGCAGCAGGGGCTATAGGGACACACGATGGCTTGGGAATAAATTTTAAACAAAAGCTACTGAAAGACCAGCTCATCTAACCTGCTTCGAGATTCTCCATCCCTGTGACTGCATCAGATGGAGCTCAGCTCCTGCGCAAGCTCGTGGCTCCCCTGCATCAGTGTGAGTGGCCGACGCTTCTGGTAGAAAGCACGTTCCTTTCTGACTTGGTGAGAGGGGAGACTCCTGAGAGCCGCTAGGGTCTCATCCTCAGCAACTGTGGTGCTCAGTGTCACTTCCTCAATTAAGAGACACTGAGGAAGGAATAGGTTTGCTGAGGGAGTGACATGAGGAGTCAAAAGCCTCATCTGGAGTATGTGGAGGTCAACTTGTGTGCTACACATCCAAGGGGGGATGTCAGATAAGCAGATGTGCAGATCAGGAGCTCAGTGGAGAGAAACAAATACCCGTTAACCAACAAATATTTTTGATGAGTTCTCCTGCACCGGGAGCTGTTCCAGGCACGGTGATATGGCAGTGAACAAGGTCATCCTATTCTCGCCTCACAGAGCTGGCCGTCTGGTGGGAAGAATAAGACAATACTCACATTCAACAGCGAATCATGATTTAGAGGACTGCTGCCTTATGGAGATATGCTGCGGAGAAAAATTAGGCAGGGAAGGGAGGTATGCGGCCCAGGACATTACAAAAGATTATTTCACGTCAAAAAACACCTTTCTACTACTAAGTGCACATTTAACTTGTGTCATAAAAAAGGTCTTAAAAGAACAAGGGATTTGCAGTGTTTTGAGGAGCTCACCTGACACCTGAAAACTCTCCTTGCTGAACCACTACCTGCCCAGGTGTGCATTGACGTGCCAGACCCAGCAGGCTGAGGGGTACAGGTGGAGTTAAGGAGGAGCTAAGGGGCCTGGTCTGTTTCTCAGTTTTGTGCTTTGGAATGAAGTAGTTTCACATGTGGAAAAAAAATAACTGGGAATGTTGAATTAAGAAAAACTAGGGAGCAAGTTCTAAACACTATTGAGAAGAAGATGATCCCTGGGAATGCTAAAGAGAATTTGAGCCGCGGGCTGTTCCTGCAGTCAGAGTTAAGCATTGTGAGTTGGCAGAAGCATCAGGCGGGAAGGGCTGAGTCTGTGTGTGCGGGAGGAATGCGTACAAGGGAAAGTCGCAGGTTCTGTCCCTGTCTCAGTTGGTGGGAGTAGCAGAGATGCCACAGCTGTGGCCAAGACTACGACTGGGTGAAAAGTGAGACTCTCTGGACTTGCCATACTGACTGAGAGCTGATATCTGAAAAGTGGAGCTGAGAACAGCAGCCTGGGCCACTGTGGGCAGTGGTTGGAATGGAGATGGCCAACTCCTGCCAAGGTGGCCTGAGAAAGAGGAGGTTGGAGACCAGGACAAGGCCCCGGGTGGGTGCCAGCGGGTGCCAGTCCTGAGAAGGTAGGCACAGGAACACCATGGACGCTGTTTATTCCCCCAATTAAATAGCCCAAAAATGTGCCATAAGCTGTCCTTGCAGTGAACCAGTGATTCTGCCCAAACCATCACCACCAACACGCCCAGGTCAACTCCAGCACAGGAAGTCACATGGCCAGAAAGGGCCATCAGCCACATCGGTGCTGACACAGTATAGCACATTCTTCTGCCGCCTGCTTGGGAATGTACCTGCAATGCACCATCAGAGCCACACAGAGTGTCCCTGGCATGTGCCTGGAGGCTGCTCTGGGTCTGCAGATGCTCCCCAAGACCTGGCCACAGCCTGTCTCACTTCCTTTCCATTCACTTCTATATGGGATTCATGCCAAAGTGCCAGCACCCATGTAATGATTAGTGACAAGCCAATGAATTTTAAAAATAGTAGCTATGTTAAGATTTATATAAGTTAAAAAGTATTTGCTCACATTTTATTTAAAATTTTGTTCCTACAAAATTACTGTCTCAGTTGCAGCTGATGGTGCAGTCTGCTCTTCTGCAACTACATAAAAAGTAACCTGGGCCCTGCAGAGGGGACACGAGCATCAGGGCCAGGTACACAGCAACAGGGGTATTTGAGCTGGGTCTGCAAGGATGACCTAGATGGCCAGGAGGAAGATCTGTGCGCGTCAGCAGAAAGCACATGTGGTGAGGACAAGAAGGGGAAGCCACAGCATCCCAGTGCTGTCCAGTGTGGTCTGTGGACTGAGCAAGTTGGAAGAGGCAGGGAGGGCTGATGTGTGCTTTGAGGGAGGACCGGGCAGCTGGAGAGGGAGGCGTCAGGAAGCGGGAGGGCAGAAGGTGAGGGGTGAAGGGCAGCAGTGGAAAGGACAGGGTTAAGCCAGGCAGGGGTCATGGATACGGGCAGTGAGGAGCATGCACCAGGGGCACTTGGAAAATGAACCTTAGAGAATGCAAGGCCTGCGGAGGACTCCTGGGTTCCTGGCTGGGGCACTGCCTGGGCAGGGAAGGCAGAGAAGATGGAGAGCCTGGTCTCAGATGGTGTCAGAACCTGGCATCCGCATCATCAGGATTGCAGGAACAGCAGCGTCCCAGTCCCTGGGTGTGTCAGAGCCCCCAGGCCACGTGGAAGTGTGAGACCTGCTGGGCTGCAGGGGAAACAATGGATATGGGGTTGGAGGCCTGAGAAGACCCACTGCAGGAAAAGGGAGGAGCGCGGGAAAGGCAGGCTGGGGGCAGTGGCTGACCTTCAACCAAAGCATTGTAGAAAGGGGAAAGCAGTCGAAAAAGAAGTATTTCTTCCAAGAGACTCATCGGCACACTGTGTTTCCAGAGGCGTCTTTCTGTTAACAGCCTTCTTAGACTCCAAAGTAATGTAGATATACTTTAAAAAACAAAAACACCTTGCTAAGAGATGAACTTTTAGAAACTTGTTGGGCAAAGAAAAGTCACTGATAGTCAACTACTGTGAGAGGCAAGCCAGGAAATGATGAATACCCTCAAATTATAATCAAACCCATGCCGCATCAGGGGCTCACCCAGGAGTACTGACTTGAGGATACCATCTGGGGAGAACTCTGGTGCGTGTGTCAGGCTGATGCTCTTACCTTTTGTAGCCCCTTGTAGGATAGTGCATGTTGAGAAGAAGCCACTTCACATCATCGTGGTGCGGGGTCTGTGGTGTGGTGTGCTTCATGTGTGTGTTTTGTGTGTGTAGTGTGTACTATGGTGTGTGTGTGGCATGCATGTAGTTTGTGTGTGGTGTGTGTGATGTGTATAGTGTGCATGTAGTGGTGTGGTGTGGTTTGTGTGTGTTTTCTGTGTGTAGTGTGTATGTAGTGTTTTGTGTGTTGCATGTAGTGTGTTGTGTGTAGTGTGTATGTAGTTTGTATGTGGTGTGTGTGCAGTGTGGTGTGTGTAGTGTGTTACGTGTGAAATGTGTGTGTAGTGTGTTGTGTGCAGTGTGTGTGTAGTTTGTGTGTGGCATGTGTGCAGTGTGTGTGAGATATGTGTAATGTGTTGCGTGTGTAGTGTGTATGTAGTTTGTGTGTGGTATGTGTGCAGTGTGTGCTTTGTGTGTGTAGTGTGTATGTAGTTTGTGGTATGTGTGCAGTGTGTGTAGTGTATATGTAGTTTGTGTGTGTGTGGTGTGTGTGATGTGTGTAGTGTGCATGTAGTTGTGTGGTGTGTTTTGTGTGTGTTTTGTATGTGTAGTGTGTATGTAGTGTAGCATGTGTTGTGTATATTATGGTGTGTGTGGTGTGTATGTAGTTTGTGATATATGTGTAGTATGTGTGATGTGTGTAGTGTGTAGTGTGTGGTGTGCATGTAGTTTGTGTGTGTTGTGTGTGGTGTGTATGTAATTTGTGTGTGTTGTGTGTGCAGTGTGTGATGTGTATATGTGATGTGTGTATTGTGCATGTAGTGGTGTGTGTTTTGTGTATGCTTTGTGTGTGTAGTGTGTATGTAGTGTAGTGTGTGATGTGTGTAGTGTGTTTTGTGTGTGTGGTGTGTGTGCAGTTTGTGCGTTTGGTGTGTGTGATGCGTATAGTGTGCGTGTAGGGCATGGCGTGTGTGTAGTGCAGGTGTGGTATGTGTTCGTAGTGTGTGTGGCGTGCATGTAGTGTGCATGTGGTATGGGGTGTGTGTGTGTGGACCATGAGGGGCATGCGCTTTGCTCCCTGGATAAATGGATGGAGTCATCTAGATAATTTTCCGTTCATGACCAGCCCCTTTTGGTTAAAATGTGCCTTGTTGGATACTTTTGGGGCTAGCAATATGTATCCTTCTCATTTACAACTATGATTGAGAGGAAATACTCTCCATGTTAAATATGCATTGGCCGCCTTCCTTTTTGCTTCTGAAGTGTATTTATTTGCTGCAAGCAGTGTCTCTCCTATGTCAGATGTCCTCGTGGCCTGGGAACAGGCACTATCTCTTTAACACGGGCCCTGCAGATGGGAAGTGGAGTTGCCCAGGAAGTGGTCTGGAGAAGTGGGGAGAGGACAGCCTATGGGCCCCAGGCCTCGGGAGCCGGGAGGGTGTCACTCTTCATGTCTCAGGCAGTGGCTTGTTGCTGTCATAGCCCTGGGCTGAAGGTGGGAAGGCCTTGTGGTGACCGCAAGTCACAGTTCCGTGTGGGCCCTCAACGTGGCCTCACTTCACCTCTGGGGCTCAGCACCAGCGTGTGACTGACTGCTCCAGGCAGAGTCTGGCAGCCCAGGTGGGTGAGGCGGTGGTAGCGTCCTCCTTGGACGCTCTGATGAGGAGCAGGGCTTCTCTAACATTGTCTGGACTCAGCAGGAGCAGGTGGTTTGTGCTCATGTAGACTCTGCCTCCTGTGTGCGTGCGGGGACCCTTAGGGTCAGCTCAAGAGTCCTGTTTTGCAATAGCCCTTCTGTTTGCTTCTCTTTGTGGTATGTTTATTTTTAGAATTCTTTGTCCTTCCCCACCCCGCCGACAAAAAAGAATTATTTAATTTGGTCACTTCCATCAAATACTCTGATTTTAGCTTAGTTAGAAGGCATGCTGGAAACTGTAATGATGTGGACAGAAAGACAACTGTGTGTTGGGAGGGCCAAAGAGGGAAGTGTCTCTGTTCAGAGCTGGAAGGGTTTGTCTCCGCTTTGAAAGAGTTTGAGTGGTTTTAGCAAATGTTCCCTGCCACGTGGGTTCCTCACCAAAGTTCTCTGTCTCTGTCTTGCCCAGGTGGACACCTGCGTAGGCGTGTGCCCTCCGGCCTCTGAAGCATGGCCAGCAGCGGCATGGCTGACAACGCCAACCACCTGCCCTTCTTTTTCGGCAACATCACCCGGGAGGAGGCGGAAGATTACCTGGTCCAGGGGGGCATGAGCGATGGGCTCTATTTGCTGCGCCAGAGCCGCAACTACCTGGGCGGCTTCGCCCTGTCCGTGGCGCACGGGAGGAAGGCACACCACTACACCATCGAGCGGGAGCTGAACGGCACCTACGCCATCGCCGGCGGAAGGACCCACGCCAGCCCCGCCGACCTCTGCCACTACCACTCTCAGGAGCCTGATGGCCTGGTCTGCCTCCTCAAGAAGCCCTTCAACCGGCCGCAGGGGGTGCAACCCAAGACTGGGCCCTTTGAGGACTTGAAGGAAAACCTCATCAGGGAATATGTGAAGCAGACATGGAACCTGCAGGTGCGCCACAGCTGGTCCTGCTCCCTGGACCCAGGGGGCCCTGTGACCCCACACAGACTTCCTGGCTACATGCAACACCTATGCCTATGTACCCTGTGTGCCCAAATAACACAACCACCTCCTGAAGCATCAGCTTTGGCCAAAAAGTGCCTCTCTCTAATACGAGCCTTTCCCCTTTCACAGCCACAGCTGAGAGGATGGGCCCCTTTGTGCCAGCAATGTGGGTTTCTCCACCACAGGGAATCACCATTACCCAGTGCATGGAGGGCCTTTTCAGAGAGGCATTGATAGGTGTTGATTGGTTTCTATTTATCTGACAAGGTCCTACTAGACACACTGATAGGCACTTGATTTTATGACTTCCTAATATCTCTTGCAGAACTTTCTGTGTCAACACTCATGAAGCTGCATCACCTGTTCTTTGGCTATCTGGTGTCACCTGCTATGCACTGTAATTTATTTAACTAGTACCTATTGATGGACACATTTGCTGTTTATGAATAAACGCTGCTAACAACATTGCTTTAGACCTATCTTATACAATGCTCATATGCAACGTCTGCAGGATAAACTTTGAAAGGGTTGGGGTTGCCACAGCAAAGGATATGTATATTTATTTTTTTATTTTTTTATTTTTTGAGACAGAGTCTTGCTCTGTCACCCGGGCTGGAGTGCAGCAGCATGATCTCAGCTCAGTGCAACCTCTGCCTCCCAGGTTCAAGCTATTCTCCTGCCTCAGCCTCCCAAGTAGCTGGGATTACAGGCATGTGCCACCACACCTGGCTAATTTTTGTATTTTTAGTAGAGATGGGGTTTCACCATGCTGGCCAGGCTGGTCTCGAACTCCTGACCTCAAGTGATCCACCCACCTTGGCCTCCCAAAATACTGGCATTACAAGTGTGAACCACCGTGCCCAGCCATATTCTTTTTATTTATACACTTGAAAGTACTTAAGTAATGTGTAAAGATCTTTCTAGTTTTATTTACTGAATGAATGAGTGAATAAGGTTTGATCCTGTTTTACCATGCCAGGACTCGAGACAGACTGGAAATGCCTTCTGCATCATTTTCATTTTTCCTCGGTGTGGTTTACTCTGCTCTGCTCTCCACGTGGCAGGGTCAGGCTCTGGAGCAGGCCATCATCAGCCAGAAGCCTCAGCTGGAGAAGCTGATCGCCACCACAGCCCATGAAAAAATGCCTTGGTTCCATGGAAAAATCTCTCGGGAAGAGTCTGAGCAAATTGTCCTGATAGGATCAAAGACAAACGGAAAGTTCCTGTGAGTACTGTGCCTTCCCCCTCACCTCCTGCCACCAGGCCTGTGGGGACAATTGGGAATAATTCAGCTTCCCTGTGACTGGCCTCACATGACCCTGGGAAGGGGCCATACATTGTTGCTTGACAACATGCATGCTGGCCTGTCCTAAAGACATTTCTACCTAAAGCTATCACCTGTGACCCAGTGTTTATTTTGCCCAGTCTAACTCTAAAATGAACACTCTTTTTGGGCACCGAGGGACATAAAGTTTAAAGAAAATGTGATTCAGCCCCATATTCTCCTTTTAATGGCAAATTATAGGATGCATAGCAAATTCTGTGGTTATCCAACTGAAATTAAAATACTGCAGTTTTTTTCACTCCAACTACCCCCTTGATCTCAGACTTTACTTCTATTTTTACATGAAACAAGATGCTAACACGAAAGATGTTAAGGAAAGTTTCCTGGGAGTAGCATCCGTGAGTGGTGAGTGCAGGTTTGTGGGCTTCAGCCTTAGGCCCACAATCATTAGAGGGTCTGTCTGAATCCTGGGTTCTGTTTGTTATCCTCAGTGGTTCAATGTAAATCTAAATTGTAGAAGGTTCTGAGATACAGGCCAATGTGGTCAGTCAGTTGTCCAGAGAAGGTAAAGAACTGTCTTTGGGAGGTGTCAACCTTGTTCCTTCGAGGGTGTCTGGTCAAGGTGGCTCAGTGGGGCGGTTGTCTCTGGGGGAAATGATCCCCTGATCACCTCTCAGTGTCCTTACAGAGGTGCTTACCTTGGAAGCATAACCAGAACCAGCGATGCAGCCTCATGGTTTGGCAATTGGCGAATCCCCAGCTGACTTTGTAAACTTTTCCTAGATTTGGAAGTGTTTTCTCTGCATGTCCATCTTGTCAGAGGAATTTCCTCAGACTTGACTGTCATACCTTGTATTTCAAAAATGATCTTAGCTGAGTGCAGTGGCACGCACCTGTAGTCCCAGCTACTCCTGGCAAGAGGATCGCTTGATCCTCCCTATGATCTCACTATGGTTTGAGGCTGGTTTAAGACCAGCCTGGGCAACATAGTGAGACCCTGTCTCAAAAGAAGGAAAAAAGAAGAGAAAAGAAATTGACCACAATACTATTTAAAAAAAAAAGAAGAAGGAAGAGTGGCCCAGGTTGCTACGTGGTGGTGCCTACAGCGATGGTCTCTATTGGGATGCAGCCCCACGCAGCAGCAGAACACCGTGGGGAGGGAAGACACTGCCCCTCACTGGAGGCACCTATGGCTGTTTTTGCTGAGGTTTGGCCTCTTACCATCTTCTCAGCAATAATTTCCAACATGAATGTCATGGAGCCATGCACATAGCATCTTGGCATGTGAAGTCAGCCCAAAATAGCATAATCCGCACGATGAGGTTGGCCAACCTCCTGCTGGTTAAGAAGTCTGCTCATAGCCTCTTCAGCCACGAAGCCATTTCTTTATTCAGAGTTGTCTGTTCCTGAAAACAGTAGTTGCACCCTTCATGGCCATGACTTCTGCTCTCTCCTTCCTTTCCGGGGGATGTGTATAAACCCCATGCAGAAGACTGGGAGGTAAAGCTCTTATTTGCCGAACATACCTTGTTCTCTATCTGCCCTGTGCAGACCGACATCTCATGTGTCCTCACAGCACATGCACCTGACACTGGGGCTTATGGTTTATGCAAGAGAGTCTCAAACTTGCTGTGCTTCCTATTCAGCTGGAGTCAGAGCTAACCAGGCATGGGCCTGTGGGAAAGGAGTCTGGGCTTCTGCATTTTCACCAAGCGCCCCCTCCTTAGCTGTCCTCTTCTCCTGGGTTCCTGTTCTACCTTATATTGCAGTTGCCCAGTTATCACCCCATAATCGCCAACCTCCCAGATAATAGCTTCCAAGGCTTTCTCCCTTGTGTTGTCCACAGCTCAGTCCCCCACCTTCCTGTGCTCCCTTCACACCTGCAGGGCTCACCTGTGGACTGGCGGTGCATAGCACCCCATGCCCAGGCCTGGCATCAGGCAGGGTATTAGTGAGAGGGAAGAGTAGAGCTAAACCTGGGCAGCAAGACCCAGCTTCAGAACCCATGTTCCCATGACGGTTGAAGAACCTTAGACTAAGGGGAACTTTCCCCAGGCTCTGCTGTGCTGGGTCTGTGACCGTCTTGAGGATTCAATGAAAACGCACACCATGTACATAGCACAGTACATGTGGTCATCACCGGTGTAGCTTTTCTTCTGTCTTCAATGCTTTCTCCAGCATGAGCACCAGGAAAGTCTCCTTGTCAGGGTATCTTACGGTATTTTTAACAGAGAAAATGTGAGGAAATATCCTGGAAGGCTTTACCACCTGGCAATTTCACCTTGTGGCAACCTTTCATCTCCTACAGAACCTGGCTGGGGTTCTTAGCTATTGCCAAGTGTGTAAACCTTCCTTGTTGCAGTGTAGGGGGTGTGTTATCCTGTGAGTGTTTGAATATGGTTGTGTATGCTTGTGGAGAGCATGGAGAATTTGCCACTGTACTGAATACAGTCCAAATCTACCATGCTTCCAGCATGGGGCAGGGTCTGCATCCCTGAATGCAGTGTCTCCCAAGTCCAGGTTGCCTAGATGTTGGTCCAGATTCTTTCATCTTTGGAAGTGTTTCTTTGTGTGTTTCTTTCGTGGGAAATAGAGCTAAAAGCCTCCAGGGAACTCTTGTGAACCATCACCAGATGCTGTGGCTGCCCTTTCGGTGTGAGTGCGTCAGCTCCCGATCCACTGCAGGAGTCTGTCCTTTACTCCCCTGTGGGGTCAGGCCAACGTTGCAGGAAGTCCCAGACCTGGTTTTGAATCATCCAAATCTGCCCTACTTGCAGACAGTTTTATAAAAGTCCGTTATTTGCAACAAATAGCCGCAGCACAAGGTCTTTGGAGTCAGAACTAGATTCCAGTCACTGCTGGATGTCCTCACTGAGCCAGCGGCTGTTTTTTCCCCACCATTCTTCTTGGGCCCTCATTCAGATTCTCCTAAAGAATGTGCCCATATCTACTTTCCAACCATCATGTCAGCTAATCCATCCATGGACCAACATTACTGGAGTCTGTAGTTGCTTGAAGCACTAAGTGCCAGGCACCATTCTGAACTTTGGGAAGGGAGAAGTCAATCAGCAAGCCCCTGCCCTCATGGAGCCTGCATTTCAGTGGGAGAAAGGACACTGAACAATGGGAAAGGACTGCATTTAAGTAAGGGTGTAGAGCATACCGGGGTCAGGATGCTGGGGCTTGTTTCTGCTGCGTGGAGAGGATGGGCCTTGCTGTGAGGAGAGGCCTGAAGGCAGTGAGGAAACATCCCTGCCCAGGGAATGGCAAATTCAAAGCCCTGTGGAAGGAGTGTGCCTGGGGAGCAGGGCACCCACAGAGGCCAGTGTCACTGGCACAGAGTGAATGGAGAAGGGTGGAGTTGGGGGCCAGGTTGCAGAGCACTCACAGCACTGGGAGGACCCTGCTTTGGGAGAGTTGGGGGGCTGTCTTTAGGAAGCAAAGGGCCAGGGCCAGCTGACATTGGGTGGGCTCTGCCTGTCTACACCGGTTTGCTGTAGGAAGGTGTGCGTGTTCATATACTTGCAAACCAAATGTGTTGATTTCTTCATCGTGATTTCAGGGCCTTCACTTTCTCATGCCTGAGCATCAGTCAGTTTGTCTCCGTTCTGATCTCCTGTCCACCCCACCCACTGTGCTTTGACCTGGGTCCTGTACAGGCCTGTGGGCTGGCCCTTAGGAGGTGTTCAATGAATGCCTGTCACCTAAATCAATGAATTGTTTGGACCCATTCTCCATCTCCCTGCTGTTTTTGCTTTCCACTTCCTGACATGTAGTAATACCACTGCAGTTTGTGTGGGGGCAGCTCCACACCTGTCTGTGTTGGGGAAGGAATGGGGATTCTTGCACCTCTTTCTACCTCCTCTTAAATCATTACTGATGGACAGATGCAGGGACACAGCAATAGATATAGAAATATAAAAACATGACACTGTGCACTCCATGGTTTGTAAGATTCACTTTCTCTGGATAGGAGGCAGTGTGGACTGTTAACAACATATCATTCAGGTTGCCTGGCCCCAGATGCTGGCTCCACCTTATCACCAGCTATGGGACCTTGAGCAACTTACTCAGTGATCTGTCTCCTTCATTTCTTTGTCTGTAAAATAGCTTTATTGTCTGTAAAATAGCTTTAATGTCATCTCTGACTCTCAGAGTCATTGAGGGTTATGGAGTATCATAAACTGAAGGCCCTCTGCAAGGTGCTTGGCACTGAATGAAGCAGCTTCATCCCCTTCCCCCTGCAGTGACCTGGACCACACTTGGATGCATCAGTAACATACACTGAATGTCAGGTCCTCCATGCAAACTCTTCCCGTCCCTGCATCACAGGTGTACCATGACCTCTGCAGGTGAGTCATTCTTCTGCAGGTGGGAAAACCAGGCAGGTCTCCCTTATCCTTCCCTTCTGTTCTTCAGTCTGCCGTAGGTGTTTGTTTCCACTCTGTGGCTGTGAATATATACAGTGAGAGTCACTGTCTGGCCATAAAAGGATTCACACTAAGCTTTTGCTTTTATGAAGTGACAGACTTAAATAAAGAATGATTATTTCTGCCGGGCATGGTGGCTCATGCCTGTAATCCCAGCACTTTGGGAGGCAGAGGCAGGTGATCACACTGTCAAGATATCAAGACCATCCTGACCAACATGATGAAACCCCGTCTCTACTAACAATACAAAAATTAGCTGGATGTAGTGGCGTGTGCCTGTAGTCCCAGCTACTCAGGAGGCTGAGGCAGGAGAATTGCTTGAACCCAGGAGACGGAGGTTGCAGTGAGCTGAGATCACACCACTGCACTCCAGCCTGGGCAACAGAGCAAGACTCCATCTCAGAAAAAAAAAATTATTATTATTTCACAGAAGGGGTTGGAAGTTTATTTTTGCATTGCAAGCCATAAACTAATTAACAGGATTTTACTAGTTTGGTGGATAATACGGGTAAACAAAATCCCAGCGATTACTCTTCACACTTGCATCATGAGTACCAATATGCGGTCTCCACCATTCCGATGCCAGCATTTCAGCCCGAGAATCGCTTTACGTGGAAAGCGGCATTAGTAAGAATTGGACTAAAAGGTGAAAAAAACAAAAGAATTCCTGAAACACATGCACCCTCCATGGCCATCGCAAAATGCCTTTGCTCAAACAGACCTTGGAAACACTGAGGGTAAGGCAGCATATTTCGGAGAGCTAGATCAGATTATAAATCCTTGGTAATGCAGTTCAAAATGCAGATGATAGAAGCAAATTACGTCTGGGAGATGCCGTCCAACTCGGCTCCCAGTTTTCTGTCCTCAGGAACTATACTTGAAATCCACTTACAGTGACAGTACACCTGAGTCAGAGGGCATTTACCACTTAAGGGGGCGAAATTTCTTGTTTTTCAAAGAAGAACTCAGCTGTGGAGGAGCTTGTCCAAGGCTGGAAGGCAAAACCAAGTCCCTGATATTGTCTGGGGCTAAGCAGAAACAGCAGCCAGCAACCAAACCCATCTCCAGAGACTCCGCAACCGTGGACCCCTCCCTATTCCCCGTGCAAGGTGCAGCACCCAGGGGTGTCCGTGTGAAATCTCAGAACACACAGAGGTGTCCATCAGCTTTCCCCTCTCTTGTGTTCTGTCCACACAGCTCACCCACACCATTCAGGAGTGACTTTGAGAAGGTAGTTACAGGGCCTTTGCACATGTGCTTGAAGAATCACTAATATAGACAGAGGCTGTTTGTGGGGGGGCTGAGCAGTGTGGGCCAGTGGTTGTCCCTCACAGCTGCCTGTGGCGTTTCTGGAGGTGATGTTCATCACCTGGCCTTTGCCATAGTGGCCCTGCCCTTGTCTGGGGTCTAGCTGGCCAGAAGCGAGCACTAGAGGGGGAGTCCTCCAGCTCACATTCGGTGGGTGAGGGTCAGAGTGCTGCCTCGTTGGTGACGTCAGGGACCAAGGCAAGGGAGAGGGGCTGACTGGGGAGGGAGATCCCCTGCCCCCAGAGGTCTTGTATGACAGCACAGGTTGCTGTTTTGAGAAACTAGTCACAGCTGTCTGTGAAAAATGAATTTGTTAGAAAAAGGAAACAAAGCTTACTTTCCAAAAATTATATATCCCTTCCCCAAAAGGGAGGATCCAGGATTGAGGGGTCCAAAGCATACACAATTTGAAGACCCTCTTATTTTTGAAAAAAAATATAAAATTAGGCATACAATAGAGCATATTTTCTAGACTAAGAAAAAAATTCAATAAATTAGAATTTTTTAAAGGTTGGTAAATACTACAAGCATACAAAATTTAGAAAAGATAATGTAATATTTTACTTAATTGCCTGACACATCTCTATAACACCTTTTATTTCCTCCATGTCCTTGATTTCACTGTGTTTGACTGCGTCTTAGTTCAACAATAATTTATTAATATATTTGTCTATATATAGAAAAAGAGACTATTCACTCCTTCCTCTAGGTTCACACTTCATTATTAGTAATATCATGTACATTTTTAGAATCCTTGTCAAATTTGGGAGGGGAGGTTAAATAGAACAGAGTGATCTTCCCTGGCTGTGACTAAAATATCTTTTACAATCTGTGCAAAACCTACGGCCATGCAGTCACATTGCTGGGCTCCTCTTGGTCTGGAGGAGGCTGTGATCAACTCATCTCTGACCCTCATCCACTTGGTTCACACAATGTGGTTTATTGCCATTGTGCACAGCCAATTCTCCCACACACGTTACTCTGCTAAAATGTAATGGGATGTGTCCTTCATTTCATCTTATAAATGATCTTAGGATGGAAATGCTCTAAAGAGTCCATACCGGGCAAAATTTTAAAGATGGAAGTGTCGTTTTCTTTGCGTTTAGTATCCAGGTAAATATTTTATTGTTTTTGGCTAAGAGTCCTTGTAAATCTTACAAAGCCAAGAATAAGTTCAAGGTGACCTTTAAGACACGTAAGTGGCTACTCTCCAAATAGCTCGGTTAATGTTAAAAATGAAAGGTAGTATTTCAGATCTGTGGATGGAGTCGTCCAACCAGTAAGTCACCAGTTCCATTTTAACTACAGTTTCTACCTTCTGACTTTAGAAATGTACTGTGTAAAAAAAAAGAAAAAGTTAAAAAATAGTCATTCATTCAACAAAATAGACATGTTTTCAACCAGACATGCAGCAGGCATTGTGATAGGACTTGGAGACTATGGGGATAAGTCAGAGCTTAGTCCCTGCCCTCACCGGACTTTGACTACAGGGGAAGATGACAAATGCAAGCTGACGGGCCGCAAAGTCTGCAATGCTTGGCAGTAGGTCCTCTCTACCACGACACTGTGCCTACCCAGCATGATCTTTATTTTGTTTTCATTTACTTGTTTATTGTCCCCACCCCCACTTGCTCTGGATGCACAAAGGCAGAGATTGAGTTGCTGCCTTCACAAGTGCAACCCAGCACCTAGAACATCGTCTTGGTGGGAAAAATCTTTCTGGGTAAAGGAACATTCTGGCTGCTAACTTGAACGGGGGCTACTACTTGGATAGGAGGAGGGACAGCATGGGTCATCGGGCCTGTCTCAGGTGCCCAGGCTGGACGATCATCTTGTGTGTCGCTAACTGTAGGAACTGGGAAGTGGCCATCAGGGCAAGTGGGCTGACTTGATCTGGCAGAGCTTGACACCTCACCAGGCAGAGACAACAAAAGAGCAGGGCCGCAAGAGATTCAGGGGGTAGCATGGGTGTGGAGGCCAGGGCAGGCCTGGATGCCTGCGGGAGAGGGAGGGAAGTGAGGCAGTGGATGCCGAGTGGGCATGCAGGAGCCCGGGCATCTCCAGAGCCCCAGTCCGAGCCCCAGGAGACAGCATCATGTCATGGTCGTGGTCACGTGGTGCCCTGAGACTATTCTGGTGCCCTGAGACCATTCTGGTGCCCTGAGATTCTATGAATGGTGGCAGAGTTTTCCTGGATAGAGGCAGACTGGCCAGGTGGTGGAGGGAGTGGCACGTGGCTGCCCCAGGCCACACCATGGGGTGTTGAGAGAGACCCTGACTGCTCAGCTGCCCCGAGTGTGCAGCATGAAGCAGGGAAGCTGCTCTGAGGGCTCACAGCAGGAGAGGCACCTGGAGAGCAGGACTGCGATCAGGCCCAGTAGTTTGCAGATGTCTGGAGAGAAACTGAGTCAGAGAAGAAGCCCAGGAGGTTGTGAGCCTCAGCGATCTGAGAGGCACGCATGTTGAAGAGTGAGTGAGGAGGATGGGAAGCCTACAGGCTTGGTGGGTCCTCAAGTTGCAAGAACATCACTGTCCCCTGCAGCTAAGTGGGCCTGAGGTACTCCACTCAGGCCATAGTTGCTGTACATGATCTCTTGGGACCCTAGAAGTGCTCCTTTCCATGACAGCTCTTCAATACATTAGTTAAAACAATCACCAGGAAGCCCTTGTTCCAAGTGTGCGGGACAGGATAAAAAGATAGTGCAGAAAGCCCTCAGAGCACAGACCAACTGCGAGTGCAGTTTGCCCTCAGAGGCCTTGGTAGCCACCCGTTCCCGGCCCCCATGCCACCATCGAATCCCTGTGTGGCTTGTTATGTGCTCTGCAGCTGAAATTCATGTGGCCTCCTGACCTTCTTTCCCCTGTCCCTTTTGAGAAGAAATAAACAGTGTAATCTTTGAGTCATCCCTTTTGTACTAGCCAAGTTCCAGGTGCAGTAAGACACACTCATTGTCTCCACCTCTCTTCTCCCCTTCCTTTCCCTAACGTCTACACACACTCCCATCCTCTCACTTCTTCCCCCTCCACCCCGCCATCTCTCTCTCTCTCTCTCTCTCTCTCTCTCTCTCTCTCTCTCTCTCTCTCTCTCACACACACACACACACATACACACACACACTTGAGAACCGCAGCTGCATATCATCTCCTGTGGACCTGTGCACAACCTGTGGAGCCCAACTTAAAGTACTGCATCCATTTCCCATGCTTTATCCTAATTTAGGGTTGTTTCCTGTTCATATAGAATACTAAAGTGTATGTCCTTAGGAACTGTCTCAATTTCTCAAAGAAATGGGATATATGTGAATAAATTTTTTATGACTCCCTTATACTGAGTCCCACTTGCACTGCAAAGGATTAATAACACCTGTTTCCAAAGCAAGGCGTCACCTGCCATGCAAGCCACATGCTGGGGTGGGGAGGTGAAGGGTATGGGCATTGGTGAGAGGTGTTGTTCTGATGTTCAAGGTGACAAGTATATTATCTGGTGTCCCCAAGCTGGGTCCCACCCAGGGCCTGCTCCTGGATGAGGGCTGTATGGCTCTGATTTGCACACCCCTGATTCTGGTGGACACAACCCTTTTTCTTAGCCAGAATCACTGCATCTTCAAGTCCTCAACTGCATTAAAAAATGGGGTACAAACTTCTCTGGACTATCTATTCTTATTGTTCATTGGTTTATCCTGCAGGGTCACCCATGGAGCCCGTAATCAAATGAGCTAGTAAGTGAATGTGTGTGTGTGTGTGTGTTTGTGTGTGTGTGTGTGAGAGAGAGAGAGAGAGAGAAAGAGAGAGAGAGAGAGACAGAGAGAGACAGAGAGAGAGAGAGAGAACCATCTGGAGGGCCGGCAAAAGCACAGATTTCTGCCTCCCATCCCCTGAGTTTTTAATTCACAGGTCTGCATAAGGACTCAGCCATTTGCATTCCTACCAAGTTCTCAAATGATGCTAATGCTGCTGGTCTGGGATTATGGTGTGAGCCTGTTTGAGATACCTGTTACCTTCCTGGGCTAGGTTAACAACTATGATCATTTGAGATTTTCATAGTTCATTGGAGGGTCTATAACTACATTTGCAGTTGCAATTCCTGCAAAATGCCCAAATACTGTATTATTGGACTGGTTCCGATAAAGTTAACTTTGAAAATGCCTCTATTTGTAGAAACTTTTACGTTTTTTAGAAAATTTCTAGCAATTCTATTTGTTTGTTTTTCAAATATTTCTGGGGTATTTTTAGAGTATTTTATTAGTTGCTAATTTCCATAGTTCCATTTTTTATTTTGTTAAATATTTCATAGTTTATATTCTATATCTGATTATTCTACTACTGAAAGTTTTGGAGGATGTAAATCTCTATCTCTTCCTCTCTCTTTCCCTCCCTACCCCTTTTCTCATAACTCACGCTTCCTTATGTTTTCAGTGATCTTTCTGAGCTTGTGCCTGGTTAATATTCATCTGTGGGAATCTTGAGTATCCAATGCCGGGAACGCTTTCCTCCAGAGTTGAGGGGGATTTCCTCTTCACAGGCCCTTGCTTTAAGGTGGTAATCCCACATCCAGGTGCTCACTGTGCTGCTGGCCTGAGATTCTGTCCCTGTCCACTGCCGTGCTGAGATTAGCATTGGCCCTTTGGCCAAACCCACTTTAATTGCTCTTATTTGCCACTTACTTTTGGCTGTTCAAGTTTCAGCTCACTTTCTGTCCTACACTTCAATTTCAAAAGTGAATTTGCGGCTTAGGAAAAACCTTCTCCTTGTTCATTGATGAATGAGACTGTTTGGCTGTCATGAGCCTCCTTTGCCACAACAAAAATTCTGCTCCAACAGTGCCCTCATATGCTGCCGTAACTGATCAAAGTGTGACATTTTATTTGGCACATGTGGTTTTGCAGACCTAGGTCATCATAAAGAGTCACGACTTGTCTGAAGTTAAAAGTTCAAAGAGAGTTGTGATCTGATGTCAGTATCACTTCATTGATACTGATTAAAGTCTCCTTTGAGAGAAAAAGGAGGAAAAAAAAGCAAACGGCAGGGGAAAATGAGAACACCTAGTGGGCCGGAATGGGCCTGGTTTTTCTGTTGTCTACAGCAGACACAGGCAGTGTCCCCAGTAGCCCCGGGGAGGCCGCCTTGAGTGTCTCACTACTTCTTGGAGCCTCACTTTCCCCTTGGTGCCCGGGCATCACCTCTGTCTATTCTCTGTCCCCCCAGGAGGGTGCAGGAGGGTAGAGGAGTCCGGCCCTTCCAGGCCATGCCCCAGCAGAGTCAACACGCCTCACCTTTGCATAGTGTTCTAATGTCTGTGAGGCACAAGGCCTGCTCACCCCAGAGGCCAACTCTGCCCACCCTGGGAAAGTAGCCGTGCCGCAGGTCAAGGACTGTCTCAAAACCAGTTAGGACAGCTTCTCAGCATCATCTCAAGCTCAAGCCCTGGAAATCTCAGGCTTTGCAATAGCAAAACACAAATCTGTTAACTTACTCCTCCCAAGACAATTACTGGGAAAAAATATTAAAGGCTTCTGTGAACAGCCTGAGGCCAGTTGACCCTAAAGGCGGAAGGCAACAAACCAGACAGGAGTCGGGAGCCTGCCTGTGTGCACGCCCTCTCTGGGTGTCTGCGGAGCCATAAGCTTGGGTGGATGTGCTGATGCCACCACCAGGACAAATCTCTCAGTAACAAGACACAGCCAAGAGGAGGAGCAAGGCTTCCAAATCAGTTTGTCTCCTATGTTAAATTAAAAATAGCCTGGTCCAGGATCTGCCTGCAGCCAGCAGATACTTCACAGTTGCTGGTGGTTAATGTCATGAGCCTTCTGGTCTTTGCCACCTACAGATGCTGGGCCTGTGGGTTTCCTTTCCCTGCTCTTGTTTCTTGCCACCTGCCACAGGGGGCTACTCAGGCTGCGTGTCCATGGTCAGTCCCTGTACCTTCCAGTTACCTGTTGCCGGGAGCTGGCCGGGACTGCTTGGTGGAGCACAGGAAGAGAGGGGATCGCCTGCAGAACCTGGCCTCTTGAGGAGCCTCAAGGAAGTGGGGCCTTTGCAGAAACTCCTTGTTCAAAAGCAAAGAGCACTCTCTGTTTCCTCTGGGTTGCTCTCTGTTTCCTCCTGGTACCAGCTCTCTTTATATACTGTTTTTATTGTGAAATATAAAACACAGAAGAGTGTATAACTAAATAGGTACAACTTAATGAATGATTATCAAGCAAACACAACCCAGTCAAGAAATAAAATGCACCCGGCATTGCCGGAGCCCCTCCGCCCTCACGCACTCACAGCCGTCTGCCTGGCTGGCCTCCCGGGAGGCACCACCTCCTGAACTCTTGTGTTCATCACGCCCTGGCTTTTGTTGTTGTTATTCTTCGTGTGTTTGTTTTTTTAGTTTTACCACCTAGGTGTACCTCACTAAATAAAACAGGTGGCTTTTGTCTGTTTGGGGACTTTGTGTATATGGAAGTATGGAGTGTGTTTTATGTTTGTGAGATTCATCTGTGCTTTGTATAGCTACCATTTGCTCATTTTCTTGCTTTATAATATTGTATTGTGTGAATTCTTACAATGTACTTGCTCTGTGGTCAGTGAACACTTAGGTTATGTGCAGTTTTTGATAAGCACAGATGAAGCTGCTGTAAGTAGCCTGTAGTGTATGGTGCACACATTTCGTACACCTAGGGGTGGAATTGCTCATTCATGAGGGCTGTGAATGAATAGGTTCAGTTTCAGGAGACTGTCCCAAATTGTTTTCCAAAGTGGGTAAGCCATTTATGTTCCCACAAACAACGTAGGAGGGGCCTTGCCGCTCCCTACTCTCAGTAGCACTTAGAACGATCTTTCTAACTTCCATCAGTCTAAAGAGCGTGGAATGGTACTTTCCTGTGGTCTTCATTCGTATTTGCCAGATGCCTAATGAGGTTGATGGTGTCATCTATCTGTACTTGTCTGTCTCAGTTTTTAACAAGAAAATGTCAATCAAGACATAGGGCAAGATGGAGTACAGCAGATTGGACATGGATTCAGAAACCAGAGTTCAGAACCCATTTGTTACTACTATCTGTTTTTTGTAGATATGGAGTCTCACTCTGTTGCCCAGGCTAGAGTGCCATGGTGCAGTCTTGGCTCACTGCAGCTTTGACCTCCTGGGCTCAAGTAATCCTCCTGCCTTGGCCTCCCAAAGTACTAGGATTACAGGTGTGTGCCACTGCACCTGGTTCAGATCCCATGTATTATCTCCATGACCTCGAGGTCACAGATGTAAAAGATTAAATTATAGAAAATACTTTGGAGTGGCATATTGTCACCATTCTTTCAAGGCCAACTTTTATAGGTATATGCATCCACTCTTACTGCTGCGATATTTGGATAGCTCTTTACACTCTCAAACTATAAGCCACAGATGTGTATCGAATAAACATAAATAGTCTCGCTTTATAAGATAGTCTCCCTATAAAACAGACTCAGTTCTCCCTTTATATAAAAAGATGACAGTATAGTTTTTTGTTGTGTTGTGTTGTGTTGTATTTAACCGTCACTAACTGCTGGCTGTAATCAGCCATGTGGCTGTGAAAAGGGAGCTCACACCTTGGGTGCTGACGACTTGGTTGGTTTGGGAGGAAGAGGCTGTTCTCACAGTGAGGTTTCAGCATAGCCACCTGCTGAGACCACAGAGAACCTGGATGTGTGTCCTGCACCCTGGCCAGCTGCCCTGAGCTGTGGGGCGCTGTGCACAGCCAAGCACTGCTAGAAAAGACACTTATTCTGAAATTCACTCCTCCCATGCCGTCGTTCAGCTTTCAAGCCTTGGGTTAGCTTTTTGAGATGAGTCTCCATGGCAAGAGACAGGAAAGCGTGGCCATGTCCAGTTCTGAAGGCCATCTCAGCTCTCCCTGTGTCCATGTGTCTGACCTCTTGCAACCAGGAGGAGGCATCAGAAATTTCCCCAGTACCCAGATGTCCCAAGGCAGCTGGGCACCCTTGAACTCTGCCCCAAGTACAGTGCATTTGGGCATGCGGCTTAACAATTTTGGATCTCAGCTTCCTCATTTTAGAAAATGCAGGGGCCAAAGGGGCTTCCTAGGACTTCATGACTCACCCTCAGAAACTAGGACCTCATGATCCAAAGGGCTGCAGCTGTGGAGAGAGGAGAATGGGACTGTGGGTGTCACTACGAAGCTAAACTGGGGGATTCGCACCCATTTCGTACCTTTTCAGTCTCCACTGGGACCTCGAACTCCCCAAGTCCTACAGGTCTTCCAGGGGATCTCTCACCTCCCCGTGAGTCGTGAGCCTCGCGTCGCATGCACTGCAGTGGGAGTGTTGCTCCCTGCCTGGCATCAGACTCCCGTGTCTCTGTTCACCAGGACCCAGGGCAGGGGGTGGTCCTGAGGGTCACCCAGCATGACCATGAAGACAGAGCCCTGGCTGCTCAGCACGGCCAGCACAGCTCTGGTTTCACCTCTGTCTCTTCACCCCACAGTGGATGTCATTTTCTTCTACTGGGGTTGTTACCCGACAATATCATCCTTTGAAAGTGTTCGAAGTCCAGCCCTGCCTCCCTTTCCTGCAGTGGGAGCGTGGGAGGGAGTGAGGAAGGCCCGGGGGATGGAAGCTTCTATATCCTTCCATCTCTGGTCCAGAAGATGGCTGGTTAAAATACCCACCAAACACCCCCGCCCACACCCCAAGCTGGGTGGTGGAGCTGTCCATCTTGGATCTGACCCAAATGCAGGCCCTGGTGAAGAAAGGTGAGTCCATTGGGCTCCACAGTAGTCAGGGCCCATGGAGTGCCTGTGCTCATTGCCCTGAGCAGCATCACTGCTACCAAGCACCAGGCTCTCCTAACCACTGCCCAGAACTCCTGGGCCCTGCTAGAGCTTAGCCATGGTCCATTCATCACCAACCTGCTAGCATTTCCTTGTTGCAAGCTCACCCACTGGCATCATCCCTGAGTGGTAAACTGGGCCTTCCTGGGTTGGGCAAAGCCCTTGACCCTGAGGCTCGAGACTCTGCCCTCCGGCTGCCTTGCCGGGTGACAGGCCCCAGGGAGGGGCTGCTGACCGCTCAGGCCAGGGTGCTTCCTCCCAGGTCCCACCTGGGGACTGGCAGGCCTGGGGATGATGCAACTCCATCCTCTCTTCTAGGATCCGAGCCAGAGACAACAACGGCTCCTACGCCCTGTGCCTGCTGCACGAAGGGAAGGTGCTGCACTATCGCATTGACAAAGACAAGACAGGGAAGCTCTCCATCCCTGAGGGAAAGAAGTTCGACACGCTCTGGCAGGTACCCGGCCTCCTCTCCCCACCTTGTGGGTAGAGTACAGGGCACGTGGGGCTTCTTGTCCCATGGACTCTGAGACATAAGAGGAACCGAACCACCCACTGCCCACGGTGTGGTCCCCAGGCCAGCAGCAGCCCTGGAGCTCATGAGAAATGCACACCTGGATCCACACCTGGGCCCCTGCCCCACACGCCCATCAGACCCCACTTTCAGCCTGCAGGTGGCTTCTGTGTTTGAGAAGCACTGGTCCAGAGGCTGTCATGTGAGGTGAGTGAAGGTTCCATGGCTTGTTCAGGGCCGCTCAGTCCTCAGTGCCACAAGGTGATGTACGTACAGGGCTGTGTTCAGAGTTTAACAAGACATCCTCTTTTGGAGAGCTAGAAAATATTTCTTCCTAGGATATTCCAACTGCAGCCCAAAACAGCCTTTCAGACAAAGACACACAAAATAGAGGAATGGATGCCCGGGGAAGGAGGCCTGGGAAGAGCTAAGCAGGCCTTTGTTGGTGGTGTGAGAGGCTGAATTAGACGGCAAATGTCAGGTGTCCTCCTCATTGTAAATCGAGTCTCCCTCTGTGGAAACTAAGGCAGTGTAGGAAGCACATCCTAAATTTAGAAAGTGTACTCCCCAGGCTCCAGGCTGCTGCTCATACTGATTGCCACAGTCCTGGTCTAAAAAGTGCATATTCCTGACCCAGCTACTAGCAAACTCTGAAACAACTCACAATTTGGAAGTTCCTTAGGCACTAATAAGCACTAAAATAATGCTCGTCACTGCTTTCCCTGAATCGCAGTGAGCACAGATTGCTTGTCTTAATTTTGCATCACAGCTACACTGGCTGATGATGAAGGAAATAAAAGTAACAGTACTTCACGCATCATCTTAGCAGAGCATCCTGTAAACTGTAGTAGGTTCAGAGACACGGAGAAAGCCAACTGACTGCCACCACCCCACCACCCCAGGGCACCAGCTACCTGGAACATGTGTGGGTGAGGGGCATAATCAAGGCGCATTCGGATGTCCTCACCCAAGCCCAGCTGGGGCCACACATGCAGTCAATATTGAGGAAAGGACTCAACTCAAAATCCTGTCTTTTCAAAAACTGAGACTACAGAGCCTTAGCCCCTTTAAAGCACTTAAAGTTACTACTTCCAAATGTGATTTGGTTTCTAGTGCTGTAATTGGGGAAAAAAATACTCCTTTTTTGAATGTGGATATGATCATATTAAAAAATGTTAGTCACAACATTTACATTGTCTTTTGATTTTGTGGCTCATTGCCATGTCTCATCATTGACCACAGACTTCTTTCTTTTAACGCTATTGATTCGAAACAGTATTTAACCTTTCTACCCTCAATGCCCCAAAGTGCATCAGGGAGGTGAGTAGGGAGTGTGGCCTTCTGGAATGCAAGGACACCTGGAGTCCTCTATGCCAGCTTAATGCTCCAAGGTCCCAGGCCCCATCACTTATAAACAGCCATTCATTCACCTTCTCCGGAAAGGGCATCTTGTGTGTGTGGCGTTCTCTCACAGTTTCAAAGGCCAAGCGCTCACCATGGTGTTAAGCATCTCTAATTATGGAGAATGTCCTTCCCAAGACTCTTTACTATTTTTATTGATTCTCCTGGTAGATCATAGCATTCATCCCTAATTAAATATTCCTCATGGTATATTTTCTAGGGACTGTGTTTAGGAAACTACCTCAAAAATGCCAGCAATACATTCTAGTTTCCCATGCATGATTTCATTGATTTTTCTTGACAGCATTGTAAGGTACTTCTGTACCCTACCCCAACTCCAGGGCCCCAGTGCCATTTCGCAGAGAGTTGGTGATTGCTATACTACCCTATTTCAATATTCTTTACTGTAGACCAGGGATCTGTAAACCCACAGACCAAATCTGGCTCTCAGCTTGTTTCTGTGTAGTCCTTGAAAAGAATGGTTTTATGCTTTTAAAGGTGTTGTTTTGGATAAATAAATAAGTAAACAAAGGACACAGATATGGTATGAGGCCCACAAAACCCGAAAATACCACTTTCTGTTTACAAAAAAAATTTGCTGCCCCTAGCCCAAGAGGGAGGATGCCTAGCTGCGGGCCCACAAAAAAAATTTGCTGCCCCTAGCCCAAGAGGGAGGATGCCTAGCTGCGGGCCCACTTCCCCAGCCACCCTTGTGGAGTGGACTTACGCACATCAAAGCATTTACACGTCTTGGGGCCACTTTGAAAGCCCAACAGTCAGTCAGCAGCTCTCAGTCGCTATTTCTCTGTTTCCTGATCTTGTTATTTACCACACTTTTTTACTCTTTTCTCTTTCAGCTCGTCGAGCATTATTCTTATAAAGCAGATGGTTTGTTAAGAGTTCTTACTGTCCCGTGTCAAAAAATCGGCACACAGGGTGAGTTCCCGAGACACCGGAGTCTCACTGTTTGAGGAATCAGTGACAATCAGCCTCGTTTTCGACATAGCTGATTGCAGTTTCGGGTTGGATGAGGACTTCTTTTTACGGATTGATTAATAACGTTATCAGAGCACTCCAATTTTGTAGATCATGTATCAAAAAACAGCCGGTTGCTTTAACTTTTAAAAAAATTGTAATTATTTGTCTTAATTGCATGCGGGAAAAAGTAAAAGAGGGTCAGAAGTACCTGCAGAAACCGTGCTCACTTCTCAAGCAGAAGCACATCCTGATCTCATTGACTGATCTGCGGGGGGTGGGGGGAAAGGAAGTGGTTTCCACAGATAAGAGTAGTAATGGTCCATGTTCTCTCTAACCAGGAAATGTTAATTTTGGAGGTCGTCCACAACTTCCAGGTTCCCATCCTGCGGTAAGTGTCACTAGGAATACCACTGAATGAGAAACTGTTGCATATTTCACAAATGAAAAGCATGTTTTAGCTAACAGGAGTAGTGGTCACTGATATTTTGATTGCCCTTCAAAACATTTTCCTTGATGAGCTGGAATTTCTAGTGAGTGTTAGGCACAATCAGCCTACTGTTAGTGATAAACTAGCCACATTTTCTTTTCTTTCTTTTTTTTTTTTTTTTTTGGAGGCAGAGTCTCACTCTGTCACCCTGACTAGAGTGCAGTGGTGCAATCATGGCTCACTGCAACCTCTGCCTCCTGGGTTCAAGCCATTCTCATGCCCCAGCCTCCCGAGTAGCTGGGATTACAAGTGCCTGCCACACCTGGCTACTTTTTGTATTTTTAAGTAGAGACGGGGTTTTGCCATGTTGGTCAGGCTGTTCTCAAATTCCTGGCCTCAAGTTATTCTCCTACTTCAACCTCCCAAAGTGCTGGGATTACAGGCATGAGCCACTACACCCTGCCTAGTCACATTTTCTTAACTTCTTGTCTAGGTGAAATTCTCTTCATTTTTGGAGAATATACACAATGCGAATGAAACCCAATATTAAATCAGAAGTAGGCCTCTTGCAATATTTGAGAAATGGGAACATATTTTTTAACTTCATCCTTGAGCCATCTATGTTAACACACGTATAATCCACAGGACCCCAGCTCTCTCCTCCCTCCAGCCTGTTAGGAGGTCAGGTACAGATTTACGCTCTAAGCAGGAATTCTTTTCCTGATCTTTTCTTGGGGAATTCATATGGACTTTTTTTTTTCTTTTTCTTTTTCTTTTTGATATGGAGTCTAGCTCTGTCTCCCAGGCTGGAGTGTGGTGGCACAATCTCTGCTCTGCCTCCCAGGTTCACGCCATTCTCCTGCCTCAGCCTCCCGAATAGCTGGGACTACAGGCACCTGCCACCATGCCTGGCTAATTTTTTTGTATTTTTAGTAGAGACAGGGTTTCACCATGTTAGCCAGGATGGTCTCGATCTCCTGACCTCGTGATCCGCCCACCTCAGCCTCCCAAAGTGCTGGGATTACAGGCGTGAGTCCAGCCTATATGGACTTTTTATGCCCTTTAATGCCATCTGTGAAGTGTGCCCTCTGCACCTCACTTTTTGCCTAGTAACCCTTGAAAAACAAAATCTGCAGAAAGCCAAATACACATCCTGCCTCCAGTAGGGACAATTGGCTGCCCAGGAGCTGAGCCCAGGGTGAAACAGGGAAGGCCATCCAGAGGCAGCACTTGTTATCAAATGCAGGGAACATGAATTTGCTAAAATACCAGTGAACTTTGGGATCAAAATGTAATGCCTTTATGGAGGTGTGACTTTATTTTGCCCTTTACAGGGCTCTCAGGCCTGGCAACTCTACCTTAATATTACAGGCTCCATGAGACAGATCCATACACCCTTCAGATGGATGAGGGCTTAGGGCTGAGATCTCTTAAAATAATGTCAAGCCCTGTGTTTAGCCATCATCACCCAATGGCTACAAGAAGTTAAATATTTTGGAATAACGTTTTAATTGACTGGTAAAATACGTATGGAGAAAAAATGCAGAGGTCCTACATGTACAACTCAATTAATTTCCACAAAAATTTTCCACCATGGAACCCGCACCCACCAAGAAGAAGCAACACAACTGAGCACTCAGATCTACTTGTGGTTTCTTTCGGGTGGTTTGTCTTGAGCTTGCGACTTAATAATTCCACATGAAGCATGAGCTAGTAAATGTAACAGCTCTAATTTTGTAGCCTTCAGTGGAATATATCTCCCAAATATATTTCTAGATCCTTCTCCCCAAGTGGTAGGCCCTTCCAGAAGCCTTCCCAATGATCAGGTGTTACCCGTGGTAGATCTCATTGGCGGGGGCAGGAGGGGGTTAGTGGTGCGATTACAGAAGCAAGTTTAAGTAGCATGTCATGGAAGGGATCCTGTATTTGTCTTCTGAAACATTTACTGTTCCTCTTTGCCGTTGTGGTTTCTAGACTTGGTCAGCGGGTGGAATAATCTCAAGAATCAAATCATACTCCTTCCCAAAGCCTGGCCACAGAAAGGTGCTAAAGCATCCCCTGCTTGCTGTCCAACTAAGTGGTAGGACCAACCCGCACTCAGCTCCCGCCCGCCCAGCCTGCCCTGCATGTGCGCTGCCCCCTACCTCTTGCCACTCTGCTTCCAGGCCTCTTTGCCCTTGCTCACACCTGCCATTCCTGGGCAGCTGCACCCCAGGTACATCATGTGCTTTTCGTGTGGGTCCTCAGTCCGTCAGCTGGAAGTCCATCAGTGTGAGCATGCTTTCTGTGCTCAAGTGTCTTTTTAAAGTCGTTTCAGTTGGCGTCATCTGTCATAGCTAATTATCATGTCGGAAAATCTTTTCTAAGATGGCCCACTTACTTTTCGGTGGCCAGACTCCCGTGTTGCAGTGTTCTGGTAATTGATTATGTAAGTTACGTTGTGATGGAGAGAACGCCCGGGTTTTGTGAGGTGCGCTGCACAGTGAGGTCAGGCAGCGCGTGGTGACTTCCTTATGGCTTAAACGTCTAACACAGAACTGCAAATGTGACATGTAAAGAAGAGGTGTAATCTGAGGACTAGAAAAAACAGTTTTCTTTTTGAGGCAGTAATGTTGACATCTCATTGATTTCCATGTTTTGCTCTATTATTGGATTTTGAGGGAAAATAAAAATAAGTTCTTTTTAATGACTTATAATGACTCATGTGTTCCTTCCCCCAAAAGATGTATATATGATGTGCTTGAATTGCTTTTTTTCCATTCTACTTTTATTATCAGTGGGGTAAAATTGATTCTTTTTATCAGAAATTCTTTTTGTTTTCATATTAATTTGTGTTTTTACCGATATTTTAGCATATAATTGAGCATCCACTCATGAAGTAGGTTGCCTAAAGTATTTATTAGAAACAACAGAAATAAAAGACATAAACCCCTGAGGTTTTATTTAGTAATAATTTTCCAAGTTTACTCATACTCAAGAAGTTCTCAATCATGTTGACCATAGAACAGAACGATTTAATGCAGTGTTTGAGAGGAAGAAAAGGTGTATTTTACACCTGAATAAAATAACTATGTCTGTTTTTCATGTTTACCCAAAAGGCAAAACACCCCCACAGATTACTCACAGTGGCAAAGAAATACCTAGAAAATAAGTTTTAGTGCATCTTTAAACTACAGGAGAACATGTCAGAAAAAAATTGAAGAAAATATTAGTTACCACCTAAAAATAAAGAAATATGTGTGTAGATAAGAACTATAACATCATCAAAAGAGAAATGAGAAACTGGGAATAAGTAGCGCTAATGCTGACACATGGATTAATAGCTTTAATATACAAAGAGATTCTATAAATCATTAAGAAAAATATTGACTGTCTACTAGGATAATGGGCAGGGAATATCAGTAGTAGTTTATAGTAAAGCAAATATAAATAGTTCTTTTTTTTGTTTTTTGTTGTTGTTGTTGTTGTTGTTGTTTGTTTGTTTCTTTTTTGAGATGGCTGTTGCCCAGGCTAGAGTGCAGTGGTGCCATCTCGGCTCACTGCAAGCTCCGCCTCCCGGGTTCATGCCATTCTCCTGCCTCAGTCTCCCGAGTAGCTGGGACTACAGGCACCCACCACCACACCCGGCTAATTTTTTGTATTTTTTAGTAGAGACAGGGTTTCACCACGTTAGCCAGGATGGTCTCGATCTCCTGACCTTGGGATCCACCTGTCTCAGCCTCCCAAAGTGCTGAGATTACGGGCGTGAGCCACCGCACCCGGCCATAAATAGTTTTTAAACATATGAAATGTTGTTTAACTTCATGAGAAGAGAAATGCAAGTTAAAACTATGGTGCTTAACTGTGTCCACCTATGAAACGGATCCACATTTTAAAAGCTTGGTAACACTGTAGTAAAGGCGTGGTAGATTAGCACTCCTACTCTTCCTTGGGGAAGTCTGAAATGATGCAATCTGTAAGAAAGGCTCTGCAATTGTATTTCTAAGTATGTACAGATATTCTTGCATTTATGTGAAATCATGTACATGTGAAGGTGTTTTTCCCAAAACTGTATAATTGACAAAGTCTGATAATAATTTAAATGCTTATCGATGGAAGACAAATGAAATTAGTTACAGTAAAATTGCTACCGTGGGAGACAACTGAGATCTAGAATTGTTTTCAAAATATAATGTTAACTGTAAAAGACAATGTCATGCACACACACACATACACACATATATACAGAATGTGTTGGTATCGTATAGAGTATCCTAGAAAAATACAGAAAATACTGGCAATGCTGGTTGCCTCTGGAGTAAGAGATGGGAATGTTAAGAAATTCCACTTTTCGTTGTAAATTCTGTTGTATCTTTTTAAATTTGAGCCTGTTAAAAAATTTTAATCAATTTTTTAAAACAATTAAATAGTAGAACATAATTAATCTTATTAATATTGTGAAAATACCTTTCTGGCAAAAAAAAAAGTTTGGTTTCTATTTAAGTTTATAAGAACATTAAAGTATACATTGAATTTTTTATAGAAGTAAGAAACTGGGAATAAGTATTACTAATGATGACACATATATAGTGCCAAAAATATCAAGAGATAATTTTTAAAAGATCAAGGTTGTATAGGTTAAGCTATAGACTAAAAATATTTTAATTGCTTATCAGAAATATTTTAGAGCTAATATGTATATTTTCACAAACACATGGGGAACTTTCCATTATGTAATCAGTCACGAGAAAAGATTGTGAGAATTATGTCAAATGTCCCATCATGTTAGCTAAGAGATAAATAACTTTCTTGAACTTGTTAATTTGCTCAGCATAAATAGTTGTTTTAATAATTCAGGCACAAAAAATATATGTTAGAACTTGAATTACCTATAGCATCTAGATAGTTAATGAAAAGTATGTTTCGATTTGAAGATGATTGTCAATCAGATAATTGAAATGTTTCATAAAATTACTAACAGGCTGATGCATTTTAAACTTGTCTTTAGAAATTAGTAGCATACTTCCAAGCACAGTGGCTCACGCCTGTAATCCCAGCCCTTTGGGAGGCCGAGGCAGGTGGATCACTTGAGGTCAAGATGAGCCTGGCCAATATGGTGAAAACTCGTCTCTATTACAAATACAAAAATTAGCCAGGCATAGTGGCACACACTTATACTCCCAGCTACTCAGGAGGCTGAAGCAGGAAAATCACTTAAGCCTGGGAGGCGGAGATTGCAGAGATCGTGCCACTGCACTCCAGCCTGGGCAACAGAGTAAGACTCTGAAAAAGAAAAGAGAAAAGAAATTAGTAACATGCTTATACAATATAAACAAAATTAATTTAAGAATACAACTAGTAGTCTTTAAATGAATTAAACCCCTCCCAGTATTAGTCCTGGAATTTCTTTCTCTGCTGCTTTAAGCACAGAACCTTATCCTTCTTTTATGGAAAATAGGTGGAAATTGAACAGCAGCATCCCTAAAGACTTCCAGGGAACTTTTCAGCTTTGCATTTCAAAGGCACATCCCCTAAGAGAATTAAACTGAAATGTGTCCCAGAATTCCAATTAAAACCCATTTTTCATGTTTTATTCCAACACATACATTGGTGATTATAATATTTTAAAACTTACATTTAAGTACAGGGCTCAGTGGGAAGAGAAAAAAGAAAGAAACATCCTGAAGTCATAGTCTTTTGCTTGGTAATGCCTTAATAGACTAGACCCTTGAGAAAATGTGTTTTCATATAATTAGAAAGGAACAGACTTTAGATCTTCGCTGTAAGAGAAGAGTAATTGCAGAGGTCAGTGTTATTTTCATGGATCTCAGAGCAAGGCTGATAGTAGCCTATTTCCTGGCCAACAGTCTGCCCTCGCCTGTGGGGGGTCTACTGAACCAGGGTAATTCCTCCAAAAAAAGGAAACCACACCTAGTTTATTGCAGCCAATATTCTAAAGTCAACTGGCTCTTTTGTCACTATTATTGTGATGACTGATGACTGTATTGTCATCTGCATTACTGCTATTGCCTAATTTGAAAATGGCCCAAGAATCTAGGAGTAAAAATTAAGATCTAGTAAATGGATGTTAGGACACTTGGCAATACTCTGGAATCAGGAAACTCTGCATGGGCCTGTCAGTTCCATAGACCAATAATTTTTTCCTCTTTTGTTCACTTTTGGATCCCCAGCTTTTAAACATAGGCACTCAAAGAATACTTGTGAAGTACATTTTCTATTTGCAATTAAACCTTACCAATAGGAAATCAGGGATAATAATTTATAACTAGACTTATTATTGCAGAGTGATGTCATTACCTGAATTTATAAAATTTAAGGAAAAATCACCAGTTGTTCTTTCGGAAGGTAGAAAACTAAGGTGGCTCATGCCATCTAGTGGTGGACTGTGGGTTTGAGCCTGTTCTGAGTATTGGCGAAAATGAAGAAAATGGAAAGGTCATCGTTTCATTTACACCTTGTTGCTCACCGTGCAGAACAGATGACACTTACTGATTAGGACAGAATGGATCTCTCAAATACAAACATAAAGAATAAAAGGCTAATAATAATGTAGACTGGAAATACATTTTTTATTAAAATTAAATGTCATTACTTTTTTAAAATAATATTTGTACAACTTATCGTTATGCCACTGTGCTCATTCTTTACAAACTCCTCAAATTTTTCTTTTTTCTTTTTCTTTTTTTTTTTTTTTTGAGATGGAGTCTCGCTGTGTCTCCCAGGCTGGAGTGCAGTGGCATGATCTCGGCTCACTGCAAGCTCCACCTCTCAGGTTCACGCCATTCTCCTACCTCAGCCTCCCGAGTAGCTGGGACTACAGGCGCCCACCACCATGCCCAGCTAATTGTTTGTATTTTTAGTAGAGACAGGGTGTCACCATGTTAGCCAGGATGGTCTCGATCTCCTGACCTTGTGATCCACCTGCCTCGGCCTCCCAAAGTGCTGGGATTATAGGCGTGAGCCACCACGCCCAGCCTAAATTTTTCTTTTTAACTGAGCATTTTCTTTTAGAGGTTATTTTAGTTACTGTTCTACTAAGTGGCATATCCACCAAGTGCTTTGGGAAAGATGAAACGTGGATTTTGCATCATCTTTATCATAAAATAACTACTGTTCTTTTAACTGACTCAATAGGAAACCTCCCATTTCTTCCACATTCTTCCAATTGTGGCATCATTCTTTGCTCCAGTCCTGTGAGTCACCAGAAAGCGATAGGGGCAGGGAGCCCAGGGATCTGGGTAGGAGAGAGTTGATGTGGGGTTATTGAGAGTCGTGAGGGTTCTTTGTGACTTGGCTTAAAAGGCTCATCATCACATAGTGGTCTGTGCTGGGCAGCATGGAAATGAAGCCCCAAGCTTCCTTGGCTATAAACATGGAGTTCTAACTTGCAAGGAAGATCTCCCATCTCTTTCCCTATCCATAAGCCAAGATAGACTAGGGCTGAACAACACGCTGCTAGTGAGGGTATAAATTATTCATGCCCAGGGGTTTAGATTCTCTGTGTCCATCGCCACTAATTCTTACTCATTCCTGACACCTTAGTATCCCTTTCAGCATATTTTGACAACCCCATCTCTGTTGTAAAATTCTTCCCCGCGGGATTCGTATGTCAGGGAATTGCATTCTGGTTTAATTGGAACAAGCCATTTGGAAGTCCTCCTGGTCTGGAGAACATTCTGTGAGTGTAGAGAGACTGCAACCCCAGGATAATGCCTTCAGTGGGAGGGACAGGAGGTCTTATGTCAAGAAGGGGTGATGCTCCCTCTCATAGCCTGTGATGGCTAGTCTGAGGACATCCTTTAATGCCATGTCTGTTCAAGTTTTGTCTTTGGATCTCAGAATGTGCCTGCCTGCAAGGAAAATCAAAGGAGTTGAAATGACAGTAAATGTTAACCCTTAAAGAGGCTTAAAAAAAAAAAAAAAAAAAAAAAGACAACCTATTTTCAGCCTAGAATTGGTTGCGGGAGGGGGAGAGAACTGGGCAAAAAAGAAGGCTGGAAAGCCTAGGGAATCACCCAGTTTCTGTCACTCAGAAACTGCACCCTGGGCTGCAGAAAAAGGTGAGACTTGCTTTCATTCAAGGACATTCACAGAGCGAAGCGCGTGGTCACTTGTAAGTTTGTAGAGTTGGTTCCCGAATCCACCCCACGTCCGTGATTTCAATGCAGCCACAGTTAGCCATGGAGACACTCACATCTAGTGGCAGGCAGCAGGCACCACGTGCCCATGAGTGGTGGTGGTGCTATTGAATGAAATGGTCTTTCCCACCTCCCTCACCCAGCTTTCCAGAGGCAGGGTAATTGTATTACAAATCAGAAGTGAAACACAGCACAGTCCTGTAATCATATGTAAATGTTTAAAAAAAAATAGACTGTCATTTGGAATTATTCATTCTTATTTCTCTTCATTAGCATAAAGGCTTGAGAGAGAGCTAATTTTTAAAGCACATTAGTTTATACTTCACATCTTCTAGTTTTTAGAAGTTATTTTCATTCATTCGCCCATCCATTCATTCGTGTGTTTGTTCAACACATTTTTATTGAGTGTCCTTGTGGATGTGGCACAGTCCCCAGTGCGGTGAATAAATGTCTCCCCCACCTTGAACTTATATTCTATTTTTATTCTGATGTATCATAGTTACTTCTGTTAATCAGTTCAGTAAGAATACTGAGATAGTCTGTGAGAAAATGGATCCCGTCAACATCATTTTTACAGATAAGACCAGATGTCCTTTAGCCTCGTCAATGGGCTTGGGCCATGGTGAGCAATGCCTGCCTCTGCAGTACTCAGCAGACCGCGTGAAAGAAGAAAGTCTGGGTGTTTGGAAACAATGGCTGAGTGGCGGTAGTGGTGCATTGTGACCTCATTATTCTGCTTTTGGTTTCTGGCCTTGTAATATTAATAAGGCACATGAGGATTTAGTGTGTACCATGAGATAAGTGACTGTCGTGTTAAGCTTAATGTCTCTGTTTCTTTAACTTTCTCCAAAATCTGGCAGTATCTCATTTCTTCGTGGCCAGTGTTTGGGCACTGAAGAGGTCAATCGATACATAGAATTGTGACTCAACTCACACTGAAAAAAAAAAAAAAAAAAAAAGCATCTGAATCATGGTTCTCCTGTGAATTAAACTTAGTAGCAAGAATCTTGTTTTAATTTGGAAAAAAGGGTGGGTCAGGAAAACTCAAGACAGAGACTTTCAAAAGGGAAAGTCCTTAGGATAATGAGTAGATTTCCCTCCACCCAGTTGTTTCATGATATAAACTGATGTGGATCAAATAATAGGGAAGGTTGCTGTTAACAGACTGCATAACTTTGTCTCAGGTATGCCTCTATTACCTGCTGTGGGCATCAGGAAGAATTGCCTTCCTTCAGCTGCACAAAGAGGAGCCCCCCTCTCACAGGGGTACTGATTTCCAGAAGCAGCCGTGGCCTCAAGAGCGTTGCTGGCCTAGGTGGCAGCAACTGGCCCTCCCTTGGGACCTGTAGTCACTGACCAGTGCCACCCTCTGCCATCCCCCTCAATGCTGCTGCATCTCCACTGAAGATAAAGACTTGGGCGGAGACTAGGAAAACATACGTGCTTTGGAGTTGGGAAGTAGATGGGAGCAGCTGATGAGGATGCATTTTCCTCTTTAAATAATGTCCGTGTAATATGAAATTGAAGAGCACGGGTTAAAGGAGGAAAATGCATCCAAGATGAACATGCACATCATCAGTGACCTTTGGTAGGTGGGAATAGGATGTGCCAGGGGGTGAGTGGGCAAGCAGCTCTATCCAGGCCAGTGGAGTTGACTCTCACCACACCCTCTGAACATCTCACAAGATCCCTTGAGTTGTAGCACCACAAGCTTGCTTTAGCCCTTGCAAGATCCAAATAATTGCCCGAAGAATGAGATCAGCCTTATTTTCCTCCCTGTTTTTCTTAATTCTTTCCTTTGTCTTTCCTGCAAAAGTTAAACTGTGATTATTGGAAAATAAAAATAATTATGCAGATCAATTTAACAGTTGTATGGATGAAGAAAAATGACCTGTTGTCCTTTATGTACTTTAGCCCTCCCCTGCCCAAGGGAACCGGCCAGAGAGTACCGTGTCATTCAATCCGTATGAGCCAGAAGTTGCACCCTGGGCTGCAGAAAAAGGTGAGACTTGCTTTCATTCAAGGACATTCACAGAGCAAAGCACGTGGTCACTTGTAAGTTTGTAGAGTTGGTTCACGAATCCACCCCACGTCCGTGATTTCAATACAGCCACAGTTAGCCACGGAGACACTCACATCTGGTGGCAGGCAGCAGGCACCACATGCCCATGAGCGGTAGTGGTGCTATTGAATGAAATGGTCTTTCCCACCTCCCTCACCCAGCGACGTTGGAAACGTCCCTGCCGCTCTTCAGAATTTCTCATCCCTTGCAACACTGATGCTACTCTGAGTTCACACTCCCATGAAAATCATGTTCTTGGAAGGATGAATCCTGATGTGGGGTCCAGCTCCCGGTTGTATGTTTCTTGACTGCCTTGCAGGCCCCCAGAGAGAAGCCCTACCCATGGACACAGAGGTGTATGAGAGCCCCTATGCGGACCCTGAGGAGATCAGGCCCAAGGAAGTTTACCTGGACCGAAATCTACTGACACTGGAAGACAAAGAACTGGGCTCTGGTAATTTTGGAACTGTGAAAAAGGGCTACTATCAAATGAAAAAGTAAGTCGCTATGCTCCACAGGTCTCACCCTCACATGAGCTCAGGTTCTAGACACGACTGAGAATAACAAAATGTAACCTGGCATGACTAAACCCTTTTTTTATTAATCCTATCTTTCTTGTTCATTTCTGGTACTATTATAATGAAAGCCTTTAATGGCAAAAACTGCAATTACTTTTGCACCGACCTAAAAGTACATGCACCTTATGGAAAATTAGGAAATAGAAACAAGCGGAAATATAAGAAAATAAAAACATCAATCTCTGGTGTGGTGGCTCATGCCTGTAATCTTAGCAATTTGGGAGGCTGGGGTAGAAGGATTGTTTGAGACCCAGAGTTTGAGACCAGCCTGGGAAACATTGCAAGACCCTGTCTCTACAAAAAAAAACAAAAAAACAAACAAAAAAAAAAAACGCACACACATTAAAAGATTAGCCAGGCATGAGAGTGCACACCTATAGTTCCAGCTGCTCAAGAGGTCAGGAGGTCAAGGCTGCAGTGAGCCATGGTTGCGTCACTGCACTCCAACTTCAGTGACAAAGCAAGGCCCTGTCTCAAAAAGAAAAAGAAAAGAAGAAAAACGTCATATTTGTATAATACCATCCCAACACTACTACTGTTAACTAAACACTGCTGTTGATTAACCTTGTAGTATATATTTTTAGATCTTTAGTTGTACACACACATATTACTTAATTAAAAGAAAATCATTCCATTATAACAATACAGTGTTTACATTTATTTTCTTTAACTTTATAGTTATGTCTCATTTTTCTTACTGTGAAAATTATTGATTCCAAATATGATTAGTATAATTATTTATTGGCTTTATCCTATGATTTCAAATAACAATACATATTATACAACAGTTAAAATTGCTAAATTTCTAAAATATCTTTGTATTTTTTTTGGTCTTTAGAAAGTATCCAACATGGAATATACAAGTAAAAATACTGGTTTCTAAAGTCCTTTGAAACACACCCTCTCTTTGAATTGGTATGATACCAATATGAATGTGGTTGGATTTAGTAGCTTCATAGTATTTCAAATTTAAGGAATTTTTGTAAAAAAACAATTTTATGAGTAGGTAATTTATATGATTCAAATAGGTTAAAAATATAGACAAAAGTATACACAGACATGCATGCTTTCCGGCCAGGTGCCATGGCTCACACCTGTAATCCCAGCACTTTAGGAGTCCAAGGCAGGTGAATCACCTGAGGTCTGGAATTCGAAACCAGCCTGGCCAACATGGTAAAACCTTGTCTCTACTAAAAATACAAAAAGTTAGCAGGGTGTGGTGGTGCACACCTGTAGTCCCAACTACTCAGGAGGCTGAGACAGGAGAATCACTTGAACCTGGGAGGAAGAGGTTGTAGTGAGCCAAGATCACACCATTGAACTCCAGCCTGGGCAACAAGAGTAAAACTCTGTCTCGAAAAAGAAAGAGAGAGAGAGAGAGAGAAAGGAGAAATGCTTACTTTCCAGTCTGTCCCTTCCATTTGTTTTTGTGCATGTGCATCTGTGTGTATGTACATATATACATATATACACACACAGATACACATACATGTATGTACGTATACACACAAACATACATATGTATACATCAAAAGTATATACATAAGCACATATATACACACAATCAAAATTTGTTGTGATACTTATTTTAAAATATGTTTGTATAACACAGTCATTTTGTACAATGAACAAAAATGTTTCTGTATTAGTCATAAGCTTTTTCAGTTTGTGAAAGGTTGTGATCTTTATTCTCTGCTTAAATTTGTGAATTAACATAGACATGACTGGACATAATTTCAACTAGAGAGTTTGGGGAGAAGAGAGGCTCTCTCGGTCAACGTTGCAAAATGATGGCTTAACGATAGTGAGTCTTTCAATCTACAAACACAGCCCATCCCCGCATTTACTAGGTCTTCTTCAGCCTCTCTCAGGACGGTTGTTTACCTTTTCAGTGCATTACATTTAAATGTATCCTTCTAAATTCTGCACCTAGAAATTCACTTTCAACGTTTATGAAAGGCACTTTATATTCATGTTCATTACACATAATCTGAGATGGTGAATCCCAAGATGTTACAGGAATTCGTGCATGTCATTGTTGGTGAGGTTTATTTACAAGTTATTTAAATATTTTACAGTTTAGGGTTTTTGCTTGGTTGGGACATTCTTCAGTACTGTTGTTCACCGTTCTTTTTATTTTATTTTATTTTTTAGAAACAGGGTTTCCCTCTGTCACCCAGGCTAGAGTGAAGTGGCAAGAAGCTCACTGCAGCCTTGAACTCCTGAGTCCAAGTGATTCTTCCACCTCAGCCTCCTAAGCAGCTGGGACTACAGGCTTGCACTGTCACATCTAGATGATTTTTTTTAGAGATGGGGTCTCACTATGTTGCCCAGGCTGATCTTGAACTTCTGGCCTCAAGCAATCCTCCCCCTTCAACCTCCCAAAGTGTTGGGATTATCGGCATGAGCCACCATGCCCAGCCCCCACCATTTTTTTTTAGTAATGGGGCATTACTCTCATTGTCTATAAAATTAGGGAATGTAGGTTGGAAGGCCAGCCATCCATTACAGGCTTCTGAAGACATATTGTCACTCTGTGGCAGGTATTTCCATGAGACTGTTTCCATGTGGGGATTATGCTTCACAGGAGAAGATTATCTAGAAGTGAGGCATTTCGGAAAGTTTCTTGTGTGTTATAATTTCTCTTGCAGAGTTGTGAAAACAGTGGCTGTGAAAATTCTGAAAAATGAGGCCAATGACCCCGCTCTTAAAGATGAGTTGTTAGCAGAAGCAAATGTCATGCAGCAGCTGGACAACCCGTACATCGTGCGCATGATCGGGATATGCGAGGCCGAGTCCTGGATGCTGGTTATGGAGATGGCAGAACTTGGTCCCCTCAATAAGTATTTGCAGCAGAACAGGTATTATCAGGTGCCCCCACAGGTCTGGAAGCTATCCCCTAAGGGACAGGGCCCACCACTGGATGGGCTGAGCAGCCTGATTTCCGTGGGAAGCCTTCCCACCCTCCTGTGCCTTCCCTTATTGGTCCATACTCAGGGACCTTGACAGAGGGACAGAGGGAGATACAGTCTTTGGATTCAGCTCTGTTAGCTCTAGTTGTTCAGAGAAGAACTCATTCGACAGTTTTGTCTTTCTTTTCTTTCTGTACTCATTCAGTCTTGGCCTAGTGATAGACTCAGCCTCAGAATATCTTGACAGGGAATCTCCTTTCTCACTGGGAAGAACACGTTCTTTTTAAAGAAACATTTAAAATAAGTGCTTTTCTAAGAGGTGACAGTTATGTCTTATCTGTTTGGCTGACCTTATGTTCTCATGAGTAATGACTTCTGAAAATATCAGTTGCTGCTAATTGATTACATCCATCAAGGGAGTAATCGTGTTCTCATCTAAAGCTGTTGTTGAGATGAGGAAACTCACTTAGAGTAAGACAGAATGATGGCTACTGAGGAGCTTGCCTTGTTTGCTGTGCTATGTTTGTACTTAGATTGTCTCTTTAGTCTCCATGGAAGGGAGGTGTTCTTACCCTTTATAGGTGAGAAACTGAGACTCAGGGTTAGTTCTGTGACCTGTGCAATACTGGAACAAGGATTTAAGGTGGTGCCTGGCTGTCTGTGAACCAGGCCTCACCACTCTGTTATACTGCTTGTCTTGCAATTCCAAGCATGCCAGTAAACTCAATCCCATTGAACACCAGGAGAATATGGCATTCAGTCCTGAAGTGCTATATGCTAACAAAGTTATTTGTCACCACTTGTGAGTTTTGTTGTTTAAGAAGACGGAAGGAGTAGATTCACCTACTGCCTGCATGAGGAGCGTGGTTGTTTGTTGTGAAATGGGTCACTGTCTGTTATAGCTGATGAGATCATTGTGACTTTCAGACATGTCAAGGATAAGAACATCATAGAACTGGTTCATCAGGTTTCCATGGGCATGAAGTATCTGGAGGAATGCAATTTTGTGCACAGAGATCTGGCCGCAAGAAATGTGTTGCTGGTTACTCAACATTATGCCAAGATCAGTGATTTCGGACTTTCCAAAGCACTGCGTGCTGATGAAAACTACTACAAGGTAAGTACAACTTAGCTAATATTCAGAGCAGCCAGTGGTAAAAAATACAAGGTAAATGTATATTTTCTTTATTTTACTATTGGTATGGCTTCAAAAAGCAATTTTGCTACTTAAAAAATAACTATGTAAGAAATGTTCTTATAATCTTTGATTTCACTGTTTAAAAAATAAAAATAATATATCACACCTTGAGATTTACTCAATGTAGTATATTCTAAATTATGTTTCATGGAATGATCAGGAATCGAGGTATTAAGTGATGATTTGTTTTGAAAAAAGAAGAATGGGATTCCTTCATTAAGGTGATTTCAAAAGTTTGGATTGGACAGCTTGATTCTTGCAGGATTTCCCCAAAGCCCTTTTCATGCTACTCAACATTACAAATCTCAGTAGAGGGTTTTGCTGCATTGCATCTCTCAAACCAGATTCATCCATGATATGCTTTTCTGATAGGACATTTCATAACATCTGGTGGAACACTGTTCCACAGCATGGAGCCATTGCAGCTTGGAGCTCCAGTATTGCAACTTGGAGCTCCAGTATCGCAGCTTGGAGCTATTCCAAAATAACCTTCTAATGAACACCTATCTACACGTGTAAAAGTTAGGAAGTGAAGATTTATCAAATAAACTCATCATCTGTGTATGTCTACTACATATGTAGAAATTGTTCTATTGGCTTAACTGGTATCCTGAGGAGTTGAAGTGTCAAAAAATAAATGCAGTGCTGGAAAGAAGAGATCTAGATAGTTATGTGACTGAAGCTAAAAGAAACCTATGCCCCTTAGTTTGGTGAGGCAGAGATTATCAAGAATTAAGGGTGAACTTCAGCAAAACATAAAGTAGAAACTAGTTCTGGGTGCAGGCTTAGACCTCCTAAAAAATAATTTCACAGTGACCAATCCCCTTGCTAATATGACTTGACCCCTCTCTGAACCCTCAAATGAACCAATAACAACCAAAAGAAGAAAAGATAAGAAAGCTCCATCTTCATATTAACTCATCCATGGTGTATACCTAGGGTCTGTGTTGACCAGCTGGAAAATGTGATGGGATTGGGTCCCGCTGAGTCAAAGAGGGTGCCGAGGGCAGGTTGACAACTCTGCTGGTCTCTGGTGAAGTCCACGTGCTCAGAAATAGATGGTAGACCCTGAAAATCTACCTAGTGGATGGCAGATGGGGTCCTGAGTTTCATGCCCTGCAGTGGTCAGAGACTCCACCCTAAGTGACAATACCCGCCCGCTCACCTTTCCCTAAGACGCAGTCCATGGACCAGTAGGTGATGGGGAACGGTGGACCTCAGCCACCAAAGGGACTGCATGAAGGGTGAGCCACAAGAGCCAAGCTCTTAGGCAGGCAGGCAGACTCCACCATCTTGAGCGAAAAGGCCAGGCGAGAGTATAGCAGGGCTCAGGCTGGCCCTCCTCGCCCCATTCTTCATATAGTAGCTTCCCAGAAGGAAACCCCTTCAGCGGTGAGCCACTGTGAGAAGGGCATCAACATGGGCCTGGATAGAGACAGCAGGGAAACGGAGCAAGGGAGACAGCAGCCTAGGATGAGCAGCATGGGACATGCTGGAGAAAGAAGCCTGTTGTAAAGCTGGATGTATCTCATCATGATCATTAGACAGAAGAAGACAGCCTGTCTGAAACAGGGACACAGATGAGATAGAGAAGATGAAACATGAATGCTGGTCACCTTATCCACTGCTGTGTAACAAATCACCTGAAACTTAGTGCCAAAAACACCACCAGGTGTTGGTTTCCTTGCCATCCTGCTGTGTGGGCAGGGCTGGGTGGGCAGGCTTTAGTGTGTCTGCTCACAACAGGGGGTTGTACGGTGGCCTGAGGGACAGGAGGACCGTTTCCACTCTGCTCACTCACACTACTCAGCCATGAGCAGCTGGTTAGACACGGCCCGTGCTGGAGACCTCTGTGGGGCTGTCAGCCAGCTCGCCTGCACACAGCCTCTCCTTGGGGCCCTTGGGCTTCCTCACAGCGTGGCAGCTGCAGGCTGAGAGCAGTTACCCAAGAGGCAGGAAGTAGGGGCTGCCAGGCCTATAAGGCCGGGCCCAGAAACTGCCTCAGGGTCACTTCCACCTCCTGATTCTGTTGGTCAGAGCAACCAAGGCCGCCAGCTTCAAAGGATGGGATAGATAGAACCACCTTTGTGAGGAGAAGCGTCAAAGAGTCAAAGAATATGGGGCCAATTCTAAAACCGCCATAGATATTAAACAGCATACCATTAGAAAGTAAACTAAAGTAAACTAAAAAGTAAACCAAAGTTGTCTTTGGACAATCAATGAAGAAAAAAAGCCACTACAGAAATGAAAGCCATGTTGGAAGCAGCAAAAACAGACCAAACTACTGAAAAGACAGGGTAGTGGAGGATTTCTTTATGAAAAAAAAGCAAAGTGACATGGAAAAGAATAAAAAGTGGGCTGGGAATGGTGGCTCACACCTGTAATCCCAGCACTTTGGGAGGCTGAGGCGGGCGGATTACCTGAGGTCAGGAGATCAAGACCAGCCTGGACAACATGGTGAAAACCCGTCTCTACTAAAAATACAAAAATTAGCTGAACGTGGTGGCGCACACCTGTAATCCCAGCTACTCTGGAGGCTGAGGCAGGAGAATTCCTTGAGCCCGGGAGGCAGAGGTTGCAGTGAGCTGAGATTGTACCACTGCACTTTAGCCTGGCCAACAGAGTGAGACTCTGTCTCAAAAAAAAGAATAAAAAGTGAAACAAGATCAAAGAAAAGTTCTAGCTGTGGAAGCAAACGAACTCTGGCACTCAGGGAACAATGTGTGGCAGTGTGGATTTGTGCAGCATCATGACTGAAAACACAAGTGCTCTTTGATCCAGCAGCTCCTTCGGGGAGCAAACACACACATCTGGTAATGTGCACTCTAGCACGGGCTGCCGTAGCAAAAATCTGGAAACCGCCTGACAGCTGCTGCACAGAGTTTGGTCCAGTCAGTCATAGCAGATTCACAGCAAGCTCACAACGCAGCGCTTTTAAAAGTGACTTCATTTGCATGTGCTGACCTAGAAATATGTCTACTATACATGGTTAGACAGAAAAATTTAAAAGTACAGTGCGAAAAGAATATGCCCCTAGTTTGTTGACCAGAAAAAAGTAAATAGTACCTATGTATGCATGTATCTAGGTTATTCTGGAGAGAGGCTAACTTTCATTGCATTTAGGATTTGCCAAAGGTTTACTTTTTTCATCCGTTCAGAATTCAGAAGAAACTTGAAATAACACACATGGCTGTATTGTTCATGACTTGTAAGATCAACATTTCAAAATAGCACACAAGGTGATGGAAACAGAAGTATAATCAGTCGTGTCATTTGGAAGAGAAATGCCAGGGCACCTTATGGTCTCCAGACTGATGTCCCGAATGTCTCCTTGTGATCCACCATAGTGCCATGAAATCAGTTTTCGCTGAAATCATGTCTCTCCCTCCACCGCAATGAGACCTCACACAGGTGACATCAGCAGAAGATAACAAGACTCTGCTGTGTGTCCCCGAATCCCAGACCCAGCAGAGAGGGTTTTGCTATACAGTTTTGACCTCTGTACTATCACTTGCTTTTTAAAATTAGGATATTAGAAAGCTTAGATCATTTTTTAATGATGCTAGCAAATAGTGTATGCTAAAATAATTGACCTGGGAGGAGAACTGATCAAGGTGGACAACTAAATGCAACTAGTATATGCTCCTCCGTGGAGAGGGACCAAAATAACACGTACACATTCACACTTCCAATATGTGATCTAAGAGAGAACACGGATGCAACCGAGGAGCGACAGGAAGCATGAAAAGCAAAGCAGAGGGAAACGAGGCAGCCTGCTTGGCCAGGAATGACTGGGGAGCTGGAAGAAGCTTCCGGATGTGGGGAAAGCGTAAGTGAGAGATCCCCAGGGCTCCACATTCCAGCCAAGGACTTCTACAGTCCTAGCGACAGGAGAATCCCTCGACTCACGTGGGCCTTAAGACTGCCACAGGGAGCTGCCTAGGGATCACACAGAGGCATTGCTCCATAGAGGGAACTCACACTGAGTCCCACAGGCTTCCAAGCTCTGAGTTGCTGCAGTTTGGTGCCATGCTGAGAACCAAGCCCCCAAAGGATTGCATCTTGCCCTGGGACTATTGCTGATGCTGCCACCACCAGGCCAAGGACAGAGAGGAGAGTGGACACCGCCACACACCCCAGGGACAGATCCCCCTGCTGCTGCAGGCTGCTGTGGGACTGAGACACAAGCAAATCCCACCCCCTGTAGCTGCCTGCCTACACTGCTCCCCCTGAGAATGGCCCCAGCCTCCCCAGGAGCAGGCCCATAGCCAGCGCCATTCTGAGAGCCAAGCTTCCAAAGGTCTGTGTCTTTCCCTGGGCCAGGGCTGATGCTGCCACTGCCGGGCCACACAGGGAGAAGAGAGGCCAGGCACTTTCACCTACCACAAAAGCAAATCCCACCACCACTGCTGAGGGCTGCTATGAGACCAAGGCTCAAGGAGACTGCATATCCCACAGCTACCTGCCTACTCTGCACCTATTGACAGTGGCCCTACCCTTTCTGGTGGCAGGCCTTCAGGGCAGCCACTCCTGGCAACCTAGAGACCACCCCTCCCTGGGTTTGGTTCTTTTTAAAAGAACCAACAGAAATTCTGGAACGAAAGATTCATTGAATGCAATAAAAAATACATCCCAAACTTCACCAATAGACTAGGTCAGGCAAAATAAAGAATCTCAGAACTTGAAGACAGATCTTTTGAAACAATCTATTCAGACAAAAATAAAAAGAAAAGAATAAAAAAGAACTGGACGAAACGCACAAACACAGCAAGGAAACAATGAAGCCACAAAAGCAGGGATGTATTGAAAACAAAAGTACACTCCACAGGGTGGGAGCAGGCCTGAGCATAGGGGTTCTAGAGCTCAGTTACAGAGTTTTCTGGGGTTTAAATACCCTCTATATAGACAACGGAATAGTATTCAGCCTTCAAAAGGAAGGGAATTCACTACAATATGCATGAGCCTGGAGGACATTATGCTGAGTGAAATTGAGACAGGAGAATAGGGCCTGGAGGCAGGGAACCTAAAGACTTCCTAGAACTAAATCGAATGGAAACACTTCAGATATGACAGGAAATATCCTTCATTTACACAGGGCGTACACTCAGTAAATGACTTTGTAACGTTACTTCATCCTCTTCATTTACATAGGGTGTACACCAAGTAAATAACTTTGTAACTTCACTTTAGCCTCTTCATTACATAGAGTGTACCGCAAGTAACCAGTGAACACCTCTAGAGGGTGAATAAAAAAGAATGAGCAAACCCTTCATGATATATGGGGCAGTGCAAAGCAACTGAATATTCAAATCATCAATATTCCCAAAGGTGAAGAGAAAATCCTATTTAATGAAATATTAGATCAAAAGTTCCCAAATCTAACAACAAACCTAGACATCCAGATACAGGAGGCCCAAAGTTCCCCAAACAGATACAATACAAAATCATCTTCTCCACAGCACGTTACAATCAAACCACTTAAAGTCAAAGCAAAAGCAAATATACTAAAAACAGCAAAAGAAAAGCTTCTAATCACCCATAAAGGAACCACCATTAGACTAACAGTGGACTTCTCAGCAGACACCTTACAGTCCAGGAGAGAAGGGGATAACATTTTCAAAGTGCTGAAAAAAAAGTACTGCCACCCAAGGAGACCAGGTCCAGCAAAACTATCCTTCATAAATAAAGGAAAAATAAAGCCTTTCCCAGGTAAGCAAACACTGAGGGAATTCATCACCACTAGACTAATCCTAGAAGAAGTACTCAAATGAATCCTAAACGTGGAAGTAAAAGGACAATATTTACCATCATAAAAATGCACAAAAGTATAAAACTCACTGGTAAACCAAACATACAAATAATCCTGTTAAGTAGTGGGCTAAGAACATAGATAGACATTTCTCAAAAGAGGATATACGAATGGCCAACACGTATATGAAAAAATGCTCAATATCACCAAATAGCAGGAAAGTGCAAATTACAAACACAGTGAGATACCATCTTATCATAGCTAGAATGGCTATATTAAAAATATTTTTTAAAAAATGCTGGCAAAGATGCAGGAAAAAGGGGAACTATTTGTGGGAATATAAATTGGTATAGTCACTATGGAAAATAGTAGAGAGACTTCTCAAAACAAAAACAAGCCAGCCACAGTGGCTCACGCCTGTAATCCCAGCACTTTGAGAGGCCAAGGTGGGTGGATCATGAGATCAGAAGATCGAGACTATCCCAGCTAACACAATGAATCCCTGTCTCTACTAAAAATACAAAAACTTAGCCGGGCATGGTGGTGGTCCTGTAGTCGCAGCTACTTGGGATGCGGAGGCAGGAGAATGGCGTGAATCTGGGAGGCGGAGCTTGCAGTGAGCCAAGATCACGCCACTGTGCTACAGCCTGGGTGACAGAGCTAGACTCCATCTCAAAAAAAAAACAACAAAAAAAAAAACTACACATAGAATTACCATATGATCCAGCAATCCTACTATTGAGTATTTATCCCAAGGCAAATAAACTTGTATCAAAGGGATACATACACTCATGTGCTTATCATAGAACTATTGACAATAGCAAAGATATGGAATCAACATAAGTGGCCATCAGTGGATGAATGGGTAAAGAAAATGGTGTGTATATATATATGTGTGTGTGTGTGTGTATGTATGTATATGTATATACATATATGTGTGTATATATACACATATGTGTATATATACACACATACATACACATATATAAACACACACATACATATATATGTGTATATATAGATAACACACACACACACACACACAATGGAATACTATTTGGCCTGAAAAAGAATGAAATTATGTCATTTACTGCAACATGGATGGAACTGGAGGTCATTATGTTAGATGGCATAAGCCAAGTATAGAAACACAGATGCCACACGTTCTCACCCATGTGTGGAAGCTTAAAAAAAGTGAGATTTCATGGAGATAAGGAATAGGATAGATACCAGAGGCTAGGAAGGGTGTACGGATGGGAGTGGAGATGAAAGAGGTTGGTTAATGGGTGCAAACATACAATTAGACAGAACAAATGAACTCCAATATTTGAGAGCAGAGTGGCGTGACTATAGTTAGCAACATTATATTGTATATTTCAAAGTTGCTAGAAGAGAGGGCTTGAAATGCTCCCAACACATAGAAATGGTAAGTACTCAAGGTGCTAGACATCCCAAATACCCTGACTTGGTCATTACACATTCCATGCATGTAACAAATACATGTACCCCATAAATATGTAAAATATTTTGTATCAATTAAAAAAATTTTAAAAAGAAATAATTGAAATTGGCTTAAAACTGTGGACATACGCACGTTAGTACTTAAATATACTTATGAACGGCCCAGTATTTCTCAGATCATAACCATAAAGCAATATTCAGACTTGACTTGTCTGTTGCCATCTACATTCCCCATGAAGCTGTGTGTGACCAAAAGAAAAGATGAGAGGAGAAGACTAAAAGATGCAAAGATTTTATATTTAATATATTAAATAAATAATATAAATAATATATTAAATAATATAAATAAATATATTAAATATATATTTTTTAAAATTTTTAAATAATTTTAAAGCTTTTAAGATTTAATAGTATCTTTAAAATTCAGACTAAACATACAGACACACACACACACACACGTACACACAGTATTTTGTGGCTCAGGATTTTATTCTTTGTTAAAGTTGTGATAAAATACATGTAACATGAAATTTATCAGCTTAATCATTTTTTTATGTGTACAGTTTAGCAGTGTTAGGTACATTCATGTTGTTGTACAACCAATATCCAGAACTCTTTTCATCTTGCAAAACGGAAACTGTCCCCATCAAACACCGACTCCCCATTCTCCCTCCCTACTAGACCCTGGCAACCAGCATTGTACTTTCTGTCTGTATGAGTTTAGCTACTCTTGGTACCTCACCAGAACCATACAGTATTTGTCCTTTGGTGACTGGCTTATTTTGTTATGGGTGGAGGGTGTCCAGCTTCTTGGCATCTTGTACGAAGAACTGGACAAAATGCACCAACAGCAAGGAAACAATGAAGCCACAAAAGCAGAGATTTATTGAAAACAAAAGTACACTCCACAGGGTGGGAGCGAGCCTGAGCATAGGGGTTCTAGAGCTCAGTTACAGAGTTTTCTGGGGTTTAAATACCCTCTAGAGGTGTTCACTGGTTACTTGGGGTACACTCTATGTAAATGAAGAGGCTAAAGTGAAGTTACAAAGTTATTTACTTGGTGTACACCCTATGTAAATGAAGAGGATGAAGTAACCTTACAAAGTCATTTACTGAGTGTACACCCTGTGTAAATGAAGAGGATATTTCCTGTCATATCTGAAGTGTTTCCATTCGATTTAGTTCTAGGAAGTCCTTAGGTTCCCTGCCTCCAGGCCCTATTCTCCTGTCTCAATTTCACTCAGCATAATGTCCTCCAGGCTCATGCATATTGTAGTGAATTTCCTTCCTTTTGAAGGCTGAATACTATTCCGTTGTCTATATAGAGGGTGTTTTGTGTATCCACTCATCTGCTGAAGGACACTTGAGTTACTTTCATGTTTTGACTATTGGGAATAATGCTGCTATGAACATGAGTGTACACAATTTTATGCTTTTCTTTCTTTCTTTTTTTTTTTTTTTGAGATGGAGTCTCTCATTCTGTTACCCAGGCTGCAGTGCAGTGGTGTGATCTCAGATCACTGTAACCTCCGCCTTCTGGGTTCAAGCAATTCTCCTGCCTCAGCCTCCCAAGTAGCTGGGATTACAGGCACCCACCACCACACCTGGCTAATGTTTGTATTTTTAGTAGAGACGGGGTTTCGCCATGTTGGCCAGGCTGGTCTTGAGCTCCCGATCTCAAGTGATCTGCTCTCCTCAGCCTCCCAAAGTGCTGGGATTACCGGCATGAACCACTGCGCCCAGCCCACAATTTTATTCTTAATGGAATTTCTCCCTCTGCTTTGCTTTTAGGCCCAGACCCATGGAAAGTGGCCTGTCAAGTGGTACGCTCCGGAATGCATCAACTACTACAAGTTCTCCAGCAAAAGCGATGTCTGGAGCTTTGGAGTGTTGATGTGGGAAGCATTCTCCTATGGGCAGAAGCCATATCGAGTGAGCCACTCTTTCATTTTCTCACTGTGGGGCCGTTAGAACAGATAAGCACCAGACTGTCTTTACAGGAACCTGAAAACCCTAAAATCTGAGCACCTCTCTGAGTCTCTCATTATCTTTTACCAGTAAGCAGTTAATGTGCCCTCAGTCTATTCCAAACTGAGGACGAAATATGTGATGCTCGCTGAAGAGTGTGCTTTTCCCATTGTGTGTCAACGCACGTAAATATACACAAAATACAACCCAGCTCATTATTCATTAGAGTTGAAATAGAAATAATGACTATTTACAGTATCTTAGTTACATTTTTTAGATCTTTTAATTAAAACATATATACCAAAAAGGGCACAACTCTTAGCATGCGGCACAGTGGTTTTTCCACAAATGAAACATACCCGTGAAATCAGCCCCCAGATGAAGAACAGAACCCCAGAGGCCGTTTCCTCTGCACACACAGCCTTCCCCGCGGCTGACCCATCTGACTCCCGCATCACAGATTAAGTGCTCCTGTTTTGATACTTCATATAATTGAAATCATACAATGTGTACTCCTCCATGTCTTGGAGTGGCGGTTTTGTTTTGTTTGGCTAACACCTTTTTAAAAAAAAAAAAAAAAAAAGCTTATGCATATCTTGCATGTTGTAGGGGATGAAAGGAAGTGAAGTCACCGCTATGTTAGAGAAAGGAGAGCGGATGGGGTGCCCTGCAGGATGTCCAAGAGAGATGTACGATCTCATGAACCTGTGCTGGACGTACGAGTGAGTACCTAACACTGTCTGCGACGTATTTAAATGCTCTGGAGACAGGTGAAATGGCTGGGCGTCTGAAACAAGCATAAAGTTCACCTTTTCATGAATCAGGAATGTGCCCCCTTTCTAAACAAGCAATGGTGGGGGCTGGTCCTGCTTTAAGTTTAGACAGGGACTCTAACCCAAGTGTCCAGATTTAAACGTCGATAATGGTGGAGATATGGGGCAAGGGCAGTCAAACTAAAAAGGTGTTTGTAAGAGTTTGGGGCTGGATGCCGTTTCTGGCATATAGAGGATGGTAGCAGTACTCGGTAGGGGATGTTATACTTTCCTGACTCCCTGATGGCCATGAGCAGTGAGGGATGACCTGGGACTCTGGCCAGCTCACAAATGGATTGGCTAAGGTTGCACTTCCCTAGAATCTACCTCGTCCTTGAAGTGGTGGCCTCAGTCCACCCTGACTGCCATCATATGTCTCGCTTAGTGGATCCCAGGTGCTGTTATGCTTGTAAAGTACACCTGGCATTATTCTCAGGTGATGCTCAGAGCAGCTGAGCAGGGAAGGAAAATGCATTGTCACTGAAAACTAGGAGTACAGCTTTGCCAGGCTCAGCAGCCTGCTTGTGCGTGCGTAGCATGGTGACCCCAAGCTGCCATCTCCAGCTCCCTGGTACTGAACTGTGTGTGCACACAGAGCCCATGCAGCTTAGAATCGACGTGGTTTGTGATCAGGAGGACATCACAAATCCTGGCCATGGATTTGATGCTTTGTGGAATCAGGTTTGCCCTCAGATACAGCTGACATTGCCAGAGCCTCTGAAAGATGAGGGCTATTTCAAATGCTGCCGATGCCACCTGGGGTTCCGAGACCTCCCCTCCCTACCCTGGGAGTATCACTCTACCACAATTGTGAGTGATGGGGAAATAATCTCATTCTCCATCTAGAAACCACCCAGGGCGCAGCCACAAAGGCAGCAGGCAAACTGTGGGTAGTTGCTACCCTGCCCCTGCTGCTGCCGTGGCTCAGGAGAGGGGCCCGGCCTGGGCCCTGCAGCATCTTCTCCAACCCCAAGTGTTAGTGCTACAGGGAGAGCTAAGTGTCAGCAAGAGGGAAGTGTTATTCATGGATTTAGGAGGATGTTTATTCCTAAGTCTTGGCTTAATTCTCCCAGTGCCCAAACCAGAATTGTCAGAACCATTGGCAGGTAGGCACTGGCAGCACTGGACCCTGGGGAGGGCAGCCCTTGGGCACGTGGCAGCCTGTGGCCCTTTGCTGGTAGTGTTCTTTGGTCCTGCTGCAAGGCTTCCCTTCCTGTAGGAGGGTGAGGAGGGTAGAGTTTAAATCATTGTGATACAAATGCAAAAACTTGGAATTAAAAATGAACTCGCAGTGGGGAGTTTTTGCATTTAACATTGATGCTGATCTATGTATTTCTGTCGATTCTTCTTTGTGGTGTGTGTTTTACAGTGCAGAGTGAAAGGTGGGTGGGGAGAGGGCTAGGTGCTGCAGCCAGGGGGCACCACCTCCCACTTGGCTCCCACGTGGCTGCAGTGTGAGGCTGCTGAACACCCTTTGGGCCATGGTGCATTCTTGTGACTCAAGGAATCAGGATGGGGGCTGCTGGGCCCACCTCTGTCCTCCATGGACACACTAACAGTGGGCACTGTTATTTCCGGAATGGTCCACCAGGGGGAGGCCGGGGAGGAAAAGCAGTCTATGTGATACTCACTGGATATTCACCAGAATTACAGCGAAGTAGAGCAGTAAACAGTCTCCTTAAGAGAGCATTCTTTCTAAACGTATTTTCCCGCCTAGAGATTTAAGATGGAACCTGAGTGAGGTTCCCAGGCAGGCGGTGTCTTTCCCCTTTTGGTTCCCACCCCAGTCCGCTCTGCAGTGGTGCGTTTCCGTGAGCGCTGCAGGCTTGGAGGAGTCAGCTCCCGGGCACAAGCCCCAGTCAAAGGGAAATCATGACGATGGCCCATGCCCCAGATTAGAAATCGTAGCTCTTTATCAGACTTTGATTTATTTCCCAACAAAGTGACATTTCTGAAGGTTACAGGGTTCCTAGTAGTGACCTCAAACAGGGTTGGGGGAGGTGGGGAGATGTTCAGAAACTTTTGAAGCAGCTGTATTTGTCTGCGGTAATACCTGAGTTCGTTGCCTCACGCCAAGCAAATCGAAGATGCAGACACCCAAGAAGTGAGTTTAAGAGCAGAGGTTTAATAGGCAAGAGAAAAGAAAAAAGCTCTCTCTCCTGCAGACAGATAAGGGCTGCCAAGTGGTTCTTCAGGTTCCTGTGGAAATACACAGGGTTTTATAGACCAACTTGAGCCTGATTTACATAGGGCCCAAAGATTGGTTGGACCAGGTGGGTCATTTACATAACATGGAAAGAAACTGGTCGCCCCACCCTAACTTTTATTATGCAGATGAGGTCTCTACTTGGCCAGTGCCATGTTGCCTGCCTTTTTTTTTTTTTTTTTCTGAGACAGAGTCTTGCTCTGTCGCCCAGGCTGGAGTGCAGTGGCGCAGTCTCGGCTCCAGGATGGTCTGGATCTCCTGACCTCATGGTGCGCCCACCTCGGCCTCCCAAAGTGCTGCGATTACAGGTGTGAGACACTGCGCCCAGCCTTTGCCTGCTTTTTTACTGCACACTTGGCAACAAGGAAAGTGGAAGAGGGAACCTCCATGTTGAATATCCCTGACCTCCAGGTGTCCCTTTTCTATCGACACAGCTTCCAGCATTTACCTATGCGAGCTTTTAGCTTGCTTATCTATGCTTGCAGCTTGATTTTTCAGGCTGCTTTTTGTTAGAAAAAGACATGATTTAGGGGCTGCTTTTTATTACAAGGAAACCTTACAGAGGACTCTGTCACCCACTCTATATGCCTACATAATTTCTTTCTAGCTCCGTATCACTTTGTCTCAACATAAGAAATTCAATGAGGTGCAGTTGAATGAAAAAAAAGAAAAACATTCCTTGAAGCAGGGCCACAAGGAGAACTCAGAAGTGCCAAGGGCTGGTCCTGGTAACCGGGGCTATTGCTCGAGGCCCTCCAGAAGGTGCAGGGGTCCCGGGTCCCTCACCACAGACCTTGTCATCAGTTCCAGGGTGTGGTCCTGGAGGGAATTCAAAGGGACTTCCCAGCCTCAATGACAGAGCCCTGAGAAGGCAGACAGCATCCCTCACTCACCACTGTAAGAGAGCCAGAGATTACCTCCAACCCCTTTTTAGTCTTAGCGGGCTCTTCAGCTGGACCTAGAAACCAAATTGATACCAGGCAGATTAATAAAAGAAAAGCATACCAATTTTATTAGTTTTACATGTTTATGGGGAGACTCACAAGAGAGTGAAGTCTAAAGAAGTGGCCAAAGCAAGATGCTTTTATACCTTTTAGACAAAGAACCATACATTTAAGAAGAAACGACAGGACAAATCTGGCTAGGAGTAAATTTTCTAGAGAAGGCACTCGGAGATATGAGGATGGTGTAAAACCAGTGGAAGATAAGGGATACTTTGTTAAATATGTTTACTCAGGCCCATTGCAGCTCCAGTGCCCAGTCTCTGATGATAAGGGCCATTTTCTCATCTTGCTACAAGGAGGATCTCCTTCCCAGAGGAATCTTTATGGCTTGCTGCAGACACAAAGAGACGGGTCAGCTTGTCCTTTCCGAAACTACAATTTATCCAATATTTTCAACTCAAAATAATCGATACCCCAATCTGGCATATTTTGGAACGGCCCGTGCTTCACTCCTTCCTCCTCTGGCTTTTCAAAGAGGAAACACATTAGAGTCCGCCCCATGCAGGCCACTCAGGAAGGCAGCGTGAAAGCCGAGAAGGAAACACTGGCCCTTAGAAAGCAGGACTCAGTCAGGAAGCCTTCCATTGCAGTGTTTCCAGAGCCAAGTCGTGCTTGGGGTGACTGAAGACACCCGTGGGGAAAGCCCTTGCAAATGGAGAGAAGTTGGTGCTCTTGATCCTGTAAAACAGAGGCCTCCAGTGGGGGCCTCTGCCGAATGGAGAAAATTCCTGGGCTCTCCAGTTTCTCTGAGAGTCAGGGAGGCTCGAGACGCGGCTCCAATTCCTGTTTAAAGATCAGTAAGCCCAAGATACAGCATGAATTCCCAGGACCTTGGTGAGATCTGCCCTGGCTCCCTGCACAGCCTCAGCCAGCTTTCCTCTGAGCGGCACATCCTCTGAGAGCCCTGGGTCATTCACAGGGTCGGTGGCCACTGCCGGAGCTCATGCTGTGCAGGCTGCCGCCCCAGATGTAAGCCTCACAAGCCTCAGACCCTGTCCTTATCAGACCTCATAGTTGGGACTGCAGCAGACAGGCAATAAATAATAAGCTAAAAATAAGCGTGTCCTATGGTGTGTCTTAGGAAAGGGATGACTCCAGTGAGAAACCAAAGCAAGGAGGGCCCAGGGGCCTGGAGGACATCACGTGTGTGTATGGGGTTTTTAAAGCCCTCTCGTGTTGAAGTGGTTTCTCAGAGTTGCCTGTAGCACAGAAGCATATTGGAGCTTCTAGAATGTGGTGGATTCAATGAAGGGACTACAGGTGGTCCTAGTATATTTTCTGTTTTGTTTGGTTTTGCTTTGTTTTGCTTTGTTTTTTCATTTTTTCCTCAGTTGTAAACAGCCACCCTCTCCAAGGTGATCTATAGAGACAGACAGAGCGAGCGGGAGGGAGGTAGATGAAGGGAGAGAAAGAGGGAAGGAGGGAGAGAAGCAGTCTCATTAGCACAAACCTGGGTATGGTTAAAGGGGGTTTATTATGAGTAACAAAAGATGCTGCTTTCAGCCCAACAATCAGGAAATTCCACGGGTTTTAGGAGCTCTGTGCCAGGAACCCAGGATGAAGACCGTATATCTCTTTATATAAAATCACACACTGGAAACTTTAAAAGAGAACAGAAAATTATGGGGAGGGAAGGGTCACACATCCAATAGGGGCTCCAAATAGGCCACCTTTAGGGATTGCAGCTGAGACGTGCAGGCTAAGAAGCAAGGTTGGGTATAGGGATGAGGGGAGAGGAGGAGGGTCACTGGGCATGAGGGGCAGAGCAGAAACTGCACTCTGGCCTGAAAGCAGAGTGGCAGGCGAGGGCAGGGCAGGAAGCTGGGCACGCAAGGGCCATGCATCACCCTCCTGCTGCTGAAGCACAGCTGTGTCCCGGCTTCCTGGAGGCAGCATCTCCCATGGATGTACAGGAGAGATTTCCTAGGAGACCTGAGCAGGTGTTTTTCCTGAGGATGAGTCTGTATTCCTGTTTCCCTTTATTTGTTTGGTGCTTGGCTGCTGGGCAGATGAACCCCCAGAGCAAGATCCAAAGGTGCTCTTTGTACCATTTGGATCCCCACAGTTGGAGCAGAGCCCCCTGTTTTGCAAAGATGCTAAAGTATGTTCTCTTTGACTGTAGAAGTTTAGGAGCAAGATAGAGGCTGTCCCTCTGGGTGGACGCATGCTCCTGTACCAGAGGCTTGGCCACCACATCCCATCCTGCAACACACTTGGTGGCCAGAGACAAGGCCCCTCTCAGTGACACCGTGGGAGGCCCGTGTCCCCAGACATGACCACAGATGGCTGACCACACTGATCAATTCCAGCAGTTCTATCATTCTGCTCGCTATTGAAAGCTATAAGTGAAACTATGTATTTTGATGCCATTTGACAAAGCTACCCATTTTGATTTGTAGAAGCCACTCTGCTCTTAAAATGATGAGTGAGTCTTGGTCCTGATGCACTTTCTATGGCCGTTCTCTTGTGTCGACATTGAACCATATGAAATTGCCATTGACAGAGGTCAAAATGGCTGAACGTGGACGGTTTCATACAATTTAACCTCACATTCTATTTCATTTTTTCACTTATTATATTTCAACTTCACCCACTTGTAATATATCCAGAAATCTTGCAAAATAAGAAAAATAACTTCTAAGTGAGGATCGATTATCGGGGTTTTAGTACTTGCTTCCAACTGATCTGTAAAGATGTCTGTGTGAGAGTAAACAGAAGTGTCTGTAAATGTTTGTTTAGAGACTGCGAACTGTTAACGCTATTGCCCGTGGTTCACTGACATCAGTGCCTCCCTGGCCAGCAGTGGCAGTAAGGACTGGCTATATTAAGGTGGATCACAGAGAAGCCCCAGGTCTTTGCTTCTGCCATGACATGTTTTGAGTTTTCATAAGAGCCCGTATCAACAGCCCATTTTCAGAAAATCCAGAGCCATCGATTAGAGCGTGGAAAGGGAGAATTAAAGCTATGTTCGTATTTCTTCTCTTAACAAGATTACGAGTCAGATGTTGACTAGATCCGCAGTACATGTGCCGAGTATTTTCAGACACCTGTTTTGCTAAAATCACAGCGAGACAGCCTCTTTGTGCTGCCTGTGGCACAGAAGCATATTGTGTGCCGCATATCTGAACCTGGGGCTAAAACACTCCCAGTTCTAATGCAAAAAGTCTCCTGCTTTAAGGTGGACGTGAATCACCTGGAGGTCTTGTTAAAGTACAGATATGAATTATTTAGGTCTGCAGTAGGTGGACACTTTCTGACAGCCTTCTGGTCACCCTGGGGCAGGGGGCACAGGGACCACACTGTGAGCTGCAGGCCCTAGAGTCAGCCACCAGGGAGCAGCACCACTGGTACTCAGCCTGCAGAGGCCCCGCTTGTGATCAGCATTTTTTCACAAGCACATTGACAAACAAGAATGCATCTCTTCCCGTTCCAGTGTGGAGAACAGGCCCGGATTCGCAGCAGTGGAACTGCGGCTGCGCAATTACTACTATGACGTGGTGAACTAACCGCTCCCATACCTGTCGGTGGCTGTCTTTGATCACAAAAGCAATCACAGGAAAATGTATCCAGAGGAATCGATTGTCAGCCACCTCCCTCTGCCAGTTGGGAGAGCCAGCCTTGGATGGAACACGCCCGTGACGCGTCACCCAAAGCCTGTCCCAGGACTCACCCTTCACAAAGCACAGGCAGTGCTGGGAGAGAAGACGGATGGCAGGATCCCAGGGGCTAGATGGATTTGTTTGTTTTCTTGTCTGTGTGATTTTCATACAGGTTATTTTTACAATCTGTTTCCAAATCCCTTTCGTGTCTTTCCCCTTCTCTGGGTCCTGGAGTGCATTTGTTACTCATTGTGCCCAGGGGCATTGCAGAGTGGCCTAGAGCACTCACACCCCAAGCGGCCTTTTCCGAATGCCCAAGGATGCCTTAGCATGTGACTCCTGAAGGGAAGGCAAAGGCAGAGGAATTTGGCTGCTTCTGCGGCATGGCTGTGACAGCCCATGAGACTGATCCCTGGTCACTGAAAAGCTTTCATGACAATAAAAGTGTTTTGAGGCTTTAAAAAGAAAATCAGGTTTGACCAGTGCAGTTTCTAAGCATGTAGCCAGTTAAGGAAAGAAAAAAAAAAAAAAAGCCTGGATACTGCTTTTACTGTCTCTGTTATGAGATGGAAGACTTAATGTTTGTGATAAAAGGGGGCCATTTGAATGAATTGGCTTGGCTGGCTTTCCCTCCGAAATCCTCTCTCCCGCAGACTGTCTTGAAGACCTGGTGACTGGTAAATAAAGCCCTGCATGGAGGCTGCAGAGCAGGGGCAAGAGGCCCAGCCCCCGGCGTCTCACTGAGGACAGCTTCGGGCTGCCTTCCCCTGAACATGGTCCACACCTTCCTCTCCTCCACAGAGAGGGTGCTGCCAGAATGCCCTGTTGCTTTCTGTGTCTGGAATGGGGGACAGTACAGGGATCAAAGCCACCTAAAGAGTTTCCAAAGGAAGTGTTCATTCATAACAAGCCAAAGACCCTGAGCCTCACCACAAATAGGCCTTTTGGAGTGTGAGTTTGAGGTGAAGATACAAGACCAGAGAATTATTTTCTGGTCTTAACTAATCCTTGACTTATGAAAGGAGTGGTTGGATGTGCCAGGTTTGGTAAAGTGGCGACCGCATCTGAGAAAGAGGCTGTGAGGCTGAACTCCTGGTGGCTTCCTTCTGTAACTTCCACAGGGAGTCTTTAACACAGGCCCCATGCTCGTAGGAATATGGTGGCACCTACGTAGGAAGTGTGTACAGTTTTCTGTCTTCTTTCTGTGTGATTTTTGGCCTCTTTCTCAGCACTTCTCCCCTCCCAGGAGCCTCGGGATGCCAAACATCCAGAATGTGATGGGGCAAGAGGAGGGCAGGGGCCTCACCTCCTTGCAGAGGTCCAGCCGGGTCTCCTTGTCCCTGGACAATCTCCTGAGCCTGTCCGCTTGGTGAAGCAGGCACCTGTGTGCAGAATTCCCACTGTGGCCAGCACGAGGAAGTCTTTTCTAGTGAAAACGTGTCCTGTGGTCAGGAATAATTATCCTCTCCCCTGCAGCCACTAAGAAGGGCAAATAGAGAAAGGCAACTGAATTGAAGGATTGGTCATGTGAAAAGGGCTACATTTGGGAAGCTGGGAAAGGCCTCCAGGCTTCTAGAGCTTCCAGAGCAGCTAGCTTGGGCTGGATTCTCATACTCAGGCTGCCCCTTGGATTGTTCTACCCAAGCTTTTCCCTGGGGTCTGGGCTCACTCCATAAGGTAAGGTGCCTTTCACCTTATGGTGCTTCTTTAGCAGGGAACAAAGGAGCATCATGGACAGACTGCCCCAGAGGCATCACATTGGCTCCTGGGGCCGTGAATATCTTGTACCCTAGCAGAGCTGAGTGTTTCTGTCACAGAAAACAGTGCGTTCAGTGGTGAAAATCGTTGCATGCATGTTTTCATCTGAGCATGTCCTTCTCCCATACTCCCTATCACCCAGCCCTGCCTGTAGTTGCTGGATGGTGATTGCCCTTGGACATCAGTCCAATGACTGCAAGTTGGCCTGGATTTCCACTTGCAGAGGCAACAGCTGCATTGTCAGGCCTCCCAGCCCTGCAAAGAACTCCCTCCACTGGTTAGCAGTGTGTCATGTTTTCCATTCATTTCAGAAGAGCTACATTGTGTCACTGGACATTTTTTAAAACTGTGATTTTTAATAAAAAACTAAATTTAGCTTTGTGATGATTTTCATGGAAGTTATTAGGATATAGTAAGTCACACTGTCAAATAGTGTCAAGCAGCATTGTCAAAGGGTAGCTAAATGTTTTCTAAAACATTAAGTCCCTGCCATGTCCTAAGAAAATGAATGTGTGGGTCAGGTGCAGTGGCTCACGCCTATAATCCCAACACTTTGGGAGGCCCAAACAGGAGGATCTCTTGAGCCCAGGAGTTTGAGACCAGCCTGGACAACATAGTAAGACTTTATCTCTGCAGAAATCAAAACATTAGCCAGGTGTGGTGGTATGCACCTGTAGTCCCAGCTACTTGGGAGGCTGGGGCAGGAGGACAGCTTGAGCCTGGGAGGTCGAGGCTGAAATGAGCTGTGATTGCACCACCGCACTCCAGTCCGGGTGACAGAGCAAGATCCTATCTCAAAAAAAAAAAAAAAAAAAAAAGGTGGATGTGCACAGGCCACTCAAAGTTGTCTGTGAGATTCTACCACACAGAAGGGGGAGGCCCATCAGAGAGGGGCCCTGTCCTTCCCTGCCTCTATCTTTTATTCATGAGCAGAGCATCTACCCAGCAAGGGCCTGACAGCCCATGGCCTGCCTAATAAAAGACAGACTGAGGAGACCCAGAATTCCCCCATCAGGGCAAAGCAAGGTTGTGGGTTTTGAGCTATTCCTTTCTCTATGAAGACAGCCTAAAGGAAACTGGGGTAGACAAAGAAAGCCCCAATCTCTGCCTATTCTAAGGAGGTTACACACATGCACAGACATGTACACATACACATATACCTGCACACATGCATGCATGCACAAAAGGCATGCACACGTGTACATATGCATGCATGCATATATGTTAATGCATACATGTATATACACACATACATACACATGTGCATGGGCACAAACACACATGTGCACACATGCATCCACACACAAGCACATGCACAAATGTGCACATACAGTCACACGTGTGCACACATGTACATGTACACACACTTGTACCCACATGCACACATAAACATACACATGCAGAGACAGGCACACATGCATGCACATGCACACAAATATACAAAACATGCATGCACCACACAGTACCCATAGACATATAGCAAACACACATACCACATGCACCTTCACTGCACATACACACATTATGCCATACACACACACCACACAAGCACACACACACAAAACGCACACACCACTGCACATACTGAACCTTACTCCAAATAACCACTTAAAAATCCACATGAGGCAGTGATCCTGCAGTGGACGCACCCTCGTGTCTATATCCATCACCACCACCCTCTCTGGGGTCAAGCAGTAAGGGTCTCTCCCTCTCAATCTTCCATCCTAGCCTCCCCTGGGTCCCCTCTGCTCTTGCCAAGCCAAGTTAGGTTTGGAGGAAACAATGAATTTGGCTGGGCCAAGGCTCCCTGGGTCAGCTGGGAGATGGGAAGGACAGAGACTGCCCAATAACCCAGTGGCCTACAGGGGGCTGCTCCAAATACAGTGGGATGGTGAAGCACCCTGAAGTCAGAGAACACAGCACACAACAGACCACTGGGCTCCAGCCCTGACCTTGGGCACGTCCTATAAATTGAACCCCCGAGCACCACAATTTCAGCTGAGGGTGGCTGCGCTGACACATGCAAGTGCCAGCACAGTGGCCTTATTCTAAAAATGTCAGCAGATGCCGTGGTCTTGTGATCATGCCAGTGGTCAGCTGCTGGAAGGAATGCTGTGGGCAGCAGATAGCGTGGGCTCTGGGACGGCTCAGGAAATAAGCACTGGCCTTTGGCTTCAACCCCAGGGTGGGGAAAGCTTGTGATGATGTATCACTGCACTGCAGTGTGAGATGGCTTTACCACTAGCCTGAGCTGCAGCAGAGAGGCGGTTTAAGACCCCCGGGCTTGTCCTTCAGAGATGAGGAGGGGGCTTTAGAACTGGTTGATAAATATGTTCTCATTTCGGGGAGGAAGGGAACACTTTGAAAAGGGGAAGTTTTGGTTTTTGAATTATCTTTTAGATATCATATGGTCTTTCATTCTCTCTCTCTCAGATATACACACATATACACACACACACTCTCTCTCTCTCTCTTTCTCTCTCTCTCCGCCCCCCCCCCCCCCACGCCTCTCTCTCTCTCTCTTTCTCTGGGACATATAGAATCAATCTTTCCTCCAAAGAAAAAGAAGAAATGATGAGAACATTTTGCTATAGAAGGGTGTGGACGGCAAGAGTCATCCAGGTACCAAGGCAAGAGACTGAAGGCACAAGCTGTTCCAGTATAATGAAGAAAATAATAAGAATAAGAATAGTTGTACTAGAAATAGAATATAGATATGATTATGTATTAATATTATTAATCATTAGTTTGTAGAATTACTCTTTGTTCTGTTATTCTAATAATCCCTATTCTAGAATTATAACCTAGGAAAAACCAGGTCGTATGGAGTTAGGAGCTGAAGAGACACGATGAGAAGTGACCAGAAGGCAAGAGTGTGAGCCCTCTGTCACACCCGGATCAGAGCAACTAGAGGGCTCCTAGGTCTAGTGGTAATGCCAGTGCCTGGGAAGGCACCCGTCACTTAGCAGAGCGGGAAAGGGAATCATCCCAGTGATGCTGTGCTTCAGCGCTCACACTCCGGGTCCACTTTCACGTTCCGTTCTGTACACCTGGCTCCGTCTTCTAGATAGCAGTAGCAGAATTAGTGAAAGTATTAAAGTCTTTGATCTTTCTGATAAGTGCTTAGAAGAAATGATGACGCATGACGTATGCTGTCCTCTCTGTCTCTGTCTCGGCTGCCATAAAGGGAAAGGCCCCCGTATGGTGGACACGTGACTTGCGTGACCTTATCAATCATTGGAGATGACTCAGACTCCTTGCCCTGCCCCCTTGCCTTGTATACAATAAGTAGCAGCATGGCCAGGCATTCAGGGCCACTACCAGTCTCAGCGTCTTGGCAGTAGTGGTCCCCCGACCCCAGCTATTTTTTCTTCTGTCTCTTTGTCTTATGTCTTTATTTCTACGATCTCTCGTCTCTGCACACGAAGAGAAAACCCACAGGCCCTGTAAGGCTGGACCCTATACCTGGCGCCCAGTGAGGATTTCTCTTTCATTGTGTGATGGCGCACTTCAAGCACGGAGCTCAGTGGAGGACATCAATGACAGATTCCTGAGAATTGTGGTCAATAAGCTTGGTGGTAAGCTTGGGCACTCAGAGTATCCCGGGCCACCATGGGACAGGCCAGTACTAAGTACTTGGCTTATTTAAACTTTATAAAAACTCTCCTTAAAGAAGGAGATGTAAAAGTTTCTACTGATAAGTTAATTGAATTGTTTGAGGTCGTAGATCTCCTTTGCCCTTGGTTTCCTACTGAGGGAACCTTAGAACTCAAAGAGTGGGATGAGACTGGTCGACAATTCAAAATTGCTCATAAAGGGAGGCGTATTATTCCTCCCACCATTTGGTCAGTCTGGGCTTCGGTTCGCTCTGTTCTGGATTCCTTGCAGACTCAGGAGAACAACCTGGAGACTGAGCCCTCTTCCCTCTCCTCTGAGGAGGTTGAGAAGTCCTCAGTTCTCTTTCTCCTGAGGATACTGCACAGATTGAGGACGTCGTTTTACAGACCGAACTCCATTCTGACATTCCTTTGGCCCCGCCGCCTACACCAGAGCCTACCGCGCCCCCATTATCGCTTTATGATGAACTTTTACATGATTTAAATGATCTCATTTCCCCAAACTGGCAAAATCCAACCAAAATATATTATCAACAGCCATTGCAACTGGACCCTCCTGTCTTTCCTCAGCCCTGCTGTAGGGCCCCCTACCTTCCATCTGCGTGGCCTGAAAATGAGGCTACACTGCCTGAAAAAGAGGCTCTGAACTACGTTTCTATGCAGCCCAGTAATGAGGCTCTCAACTCTGTCTCTGCTCAGCCCTGCTGCGGGGCCCTCAACCTTCTGTCTGTTCAGCCTGGTAATGAGGCTCTCAACTCTGTCTCTGCTCAGCCCTGCTGCAGGGCCCTCATTTCCATCTATTTGACCTGGCAATGAGGCCTTCAAACCTATCCCTCCACAGCCTGGTTATCCATCTCTCACTTCTGTTTCTCCTTCAGCACATCAGGCTCCCTTGAAGCCTGTCCTGCAGTTAATGCAGCAACCTGGACCTCAGGCCCCTGAAAGACCTGCCCAGCAGGTCATCTCGCCTCAACCTGGCTTACGGGTTCTTGATTCTTCCTCTGTTCAAAACCCTAACTTCTTTCTCCTTCTGGTCCGGTCACTCATGCAGTTGCCACCACCACCATTGCCACTCATAAGCAACAAGTTACATACATCCCTCAAGATGACACTCCTCTTATGAGCCATCGCTCAGGTAAGAGAATATGGAGCTCCTGAGGCCTGGCAATTTCCTGGAATTTTACAGCCTCCTATACCTGCCACCCCTGCGGCACAAAATCAGCCACAGCCAGCTGACCCTGCTCAGCAGGCGACTGATCCCGTGGCTTCTCCAGAAGTACAGCCTGAGAATCAGGTCCCTCAGCCTAAGAATCGGGCTCCTCAGGTGAATAATCAGCCCCCACAACTGCCTGCTGCTGTGGCGCAGCCAGCTCCAGGTATACCTCCAGTCCAGGCAGCAGTCCGACCAGATCCTGTTCACACAGGCCAGGTTCAGCTATGCCCTGCTGCTTGGGAAAGTTTTTCTTTTAACTTCCTCAAAGATTTCAAAGAATGAGTGAAGCAGTACGGCACCAACTCCCCTTTTGTCCGTTCCATACTAAAGGCCCTAGCAGAAGGTAAACGTCTGGTGCCCTGTGACTGGAAAATTCTAGCAAAGTCAGTCTTATCTAAATCCCAATATTTACAATTCAGGACTTGGTGGGTTGATGCTGTCCAGGAACGCATTCGTCTTAATCAGTTCTCTAATCCTGTTAATGTTACGGCTGACCAGTTACTGGGAATGGGACAACGGGCTGGAATTCGAAACCAAACTATACTAAATGATGAGATTATTGAACAATTACGAAAATGTTGCCTAGATGCTTGGGGTAAGATTCAGAATGACGGCAAAATGTGTCCATCTTTTACGGCCGTTACACGAGGACAACATGAATCCTATTCAGAATTTATTGCCCGTCTTCAAGATGTGACAGAGAAAGCAATCCCTGATGGCCACGACCAATGACTTGTTGTAGAACTTACAGCTTATGAACAAACAAATGCAGACTGTCAGGCAGCTATTCACTCCATGAAAGGCAAAATTCCACCAGGAGGTGATGTAGTCTCCTCCTACATTAAAGCCTGTGAAGGCGTGGGGGAACTCTACGTCCAGCAATGGTCATGGCACAAGCCATGGCCACTATTAGAATGCCTGGATGATTCTCTGGCAAACACTTTCAATGCAGCCAATCAGGGCACTGTAGAAAAAATTGTCTTCGGCTTTCAGGCCACTGTTTTTTTCAACACCAACAACAAAACCCTATACAGCAACAAACCTTGCCCTCCACTCTGTGCCCACGATGCCGTAAGGGAAATCATGGGGTCACTCAAAATTTCACATTGATGGTAACCCCTTTAAAGCCATTCAACAACCAGGGAAATGGAAGGAGGGGCTGGCCCCAGGCCCCTCCAAACAATGGGACATTCCTCAACTCACAGCCTTTGGCGGCCGGTCAGATGAGCACTTTCCCGGCCCAATCCATTCAACCTGCCCCCCAATTCCCACTTCAGCCATTTGTACCACAGGATCTAACGACTCAGCCCCAAGACAAATCTCAGTACAATGCTTGTCCCCTACCACCACAGGCTCAGCCGCTGTAGCTCTCTGCTGCGCTCGAGATATTTCTCTCTTACCCGGAGAGCCACCTATTGCTGTTCCCACAGGTATGTTTGGCCCTTTGCCACCTGGCACTGTCGTCTTGCTTCTTGGTCGCTCAAGCCTAAATTTAAAAGGTGTTCAAGTACATGCTGGTGTAATCGACTCTGATTATTCAGGTGAAATTCATATTGTCATTAGCTCTGCGGTACCTTGGTATGCAGCAGCAGGAGACCACAATCCTCAACTTCTTATACTCCATTACATTCCACTAGGATCTAGTTCTTGTAACAGAACTGGAGGTTTCGGAAGCACAGACTTTCAGGGCAAAACAGCCTATTGGGCCAGCAAGATTTCTGATACTCGTACTGTGTGCTCTGTGCATATTCAAGGAAGGAAGTTTGAGGGAATGATTGACACAGGCGCTGATATCTCCATTAGAGCCTTACATCAATGGCCTAAACACTGGCCCAAAGAATACGCATCCACAGCATTAGTTGGTGTTGGTCAGGCTTCAGAGGTTTATGAAAGTTCCACTGTTTTACACTGTGTGGGCCAAGGGAGACAGACTGGTACTATTCACCCCCTGGTACTATTACACCTATTCCAGTTAATCTTTGGGGAATAGATCTTTTACAACAATGGGGGACACAGATTTCTTTTCCACAAGGTAATTACAGACAACAAAGTAAAGACATTATGGCAAAAAAAAAAAAAAAAAAAAAGGATTTGTTCAAGGTACAGGTTTGGAAAAATCAGCACAAGGTACTACTCAGTCTATTATACCTACTCATAAATTGGATTCAACAGGACTTGGTTATTCTTGGTTTTTTTCTTTTCTTTTCTTTTTCTTTTTCTTTTTTTCTTTTTTCTTTTTTTTTGAGACGGAGTCTCGCTCTGTCACCCAGGCTGGAGTGCAGTGGCCAGATCTCAGCTCACTGCAAGCTCCGCCTCCTGGGTTCACGCCATTCTCCTGCCTCAGCCTCCCGAGTAGCCTGGACTACAGGCGCCCGCCACCGCACCCGGCTAGTTTTTTGTATTTTTTAGTAGAGACGGGGTTTCACCGTGTTAGCCAGGATGGTCTCAATCTCCTGACATCGTGATCCGCCCGTCTCGGCCTCCCAAAGTGCAGGGATTACAGGCTTGAGCCACCGCGCCCGGCCAGAACTTGGTTATTCTTTCTAGAAGCAGTCACTATCAAGCCTCCAGATCCCATCCCCTTAACTTGGAAAACTCAGAAACCAGTTTGGGTAGATCAGTGGCCACTCCCTAAAAATAAGCTGGAGGCCCTCCATATTTTGGTCCTTGTACAGTTAAAATTGGGACACATAGAGCAATCTTTTTCCCCTTGGAATTCACCTGTTTTTGTTATCCAAAAGAAATCTGGTAAGTGGAAAATGCTTACTGATCTCAGGGCAGTACATGCTGTCCTTCAACCCATGGCAACCCGGCTTGCCATCCCCTGCTATGATTCCTGAGTATTGGCCACTTATCATCATTGATCTTAAAGACTGTTTCTTTAACATTCCTCTGGCCCCTCAGGACTTTAAAAACTCCACAGGCCCTGTAGGGCTGGACCCTACAGAAAGGTACATAATTTCATGTTTCATTAGAGAGTGCTTTTTAAGGCCACTTATTATTTTGTAGCTTTGCAAAATTAAGCAGCGAAAGGAAGAACGCTTTCTCAGAGCCCCGCCCACCAAACCCAGCGAGCCTGCACTGCGGTGCCCATCACATCCCCACAGATGGCTGCACACGTCTGGCGTTTGCCTGAACCCCCACCTCACAGCCTATTGCTGCCACCACCCCCTTATGGGGCATCCCACAGCTAAGAGATGCTCACAGCCCCCACGCGACTCAGCTGGGGATGTTTCCAGGAGCTATTTTTCCTTATTAGTTAAGCATTATTTTACCAAAGCCGTGAGTCATAAGACTTTCAACATCTGCAAATCTTTGAGGTCTTTGAATAACTCAGTTTTCCATGACTATCATCAACTTGTAGAACAATGAGTGAAAAATGTATTTTGTTCGTAAACAACTCATCCTCATTCATAAAAATAGAGCCAATGTCTCATACTCTTTGTTCTCCACAGCTCATGTCAAATGACATCATAAATTTCTGTCAACCAAGCCTGCTGAAACACAGCGAGGTGAACATGCCCCTGCTTGTGAACAGCTGCTTTAGTTCTTTCCTTCCCTGAGACAGGAGTAGAGTGAAGACCTCAGCCTCCAAGGGTAGTGAACAGGTTAGGAAATGAAGGGCCCATCACTATCAAGAAAATGGTTTTACTAGAGTCCTTATCAAGTGGATTGTGCCAGAAAGAAAGTGATCCTCACAGGAGTAGGCAAGTCAGCCTCACCAGCTGCACAGGACTTGACCTTTCCATTTCCTGATGAATCCAGAGGTATAAGGTCACACCCATAGCAATGGCTCCTCTCGTACCAAAAGCGCCTGGTAAAGCACACTTTCTAGACACCAGATGTGTTCTGGGGGATGCCAGAGAGCTCCCTGCAGCTGGCGGTATCCAGGTGGGCAGACTTACACAGCAGCACGCTGTCCCTCAGGGCATCAATCCGAATTTAGGGACACAAGCTGCCCAATGCACCTCCATCCATCACCTCTCTTGCCCCTCTTCTTGCTTCCTTCATTGTTCAACCTTGAAAGAAAAAAGAAAACAAGATGCTTGGTCAAGCCAATCCCAACTCCCGAGACTGTCTACCTCACACTACTGTGTACATGGCAGGAAATCTCAACAGAGGTGAGGAAAGATGCCTCGGACAGACCTCAGTGGACCAGGATCTGAGCAGGATTTGCTTGCCTTGGAAATAAGGCGGACCTCCCAAGATGGAGAGAATTTAAGTGGAAGAGATTCATGAAAAGAAAAATATCACCCAGTTAAAGCATGGCTGTGAACAAACAGCCATTTTAATTGGCTTGTTTTTCTACAGTCAACACATTAGACACTTGTCCATTCAATCTTCTCTTTTAAAATTAATGAGATATCCGTTCCTTAATGTCGTGCTATGAATTTTTTTCTCAGCATCTCCCCAGTTCTTTACTCTTGAGCACTAAATAGTAGCCTTCTAGAGGATGCTTTTTTTCATTTGCTGCCAGGGCTTCCCCTAATGGGCCGGTGGGTTTGTCCTGTTCGGAATCGGTACTTCCGTGTGTCAGGATTTTAAAATGCATGGTCTAAAGTCGGCTAGTGGGGCCTGTAGGCTTTTGTAATGTCCCCCCAGGAATCTCTGTGTGTGTGGGAGGGGGGGTATGTGTGCATCTGTTTGTGGTATGTGTGTGTCCCTTCATGATGTGCGCATGTGGTTTGGGGAGGTGTCTGTGTGTGTCCACGTGTGTCTGTGTGTTTGCATGCATATATGGTGTGTGTTTATGTGTGTATCTGTGTGTGGTGTATCTGTTTGTATATGTGTGGCATGTGTGTGTCTATGTATGTAGTGTGTGCATGTGGTATGTGGGGATGTCTGTGTATACATATGTATGCATATTTATGTATCTGTGTGTGTGGTGTATGTATTTGTGTGTGTGGTGTATGTATCTGTGTGTGTGGTGTGTGTATGTGTGTGTGTGGTGTGTGTATCTGTGTGTGGTGTATCTGTGTGTGGGGGGTGTGTGTATCTGTGTGTGGGGGGTGTGTGTATCTGTGTGTGTGGTGGTGTGGTGTGTGTATCTGTGTGTGTGGTGTGTGTATGTGTGTGTGTGGTGTATTTGTGTGTGTGTGGTGTGTGTATTTGTGTGTGTGTGGTGTATTTATCTGTGTGTGGTGTATCTGTGTGTGTGGTGTGTGTATCTGTGTGTGTGGTGTATTTGTGTGTGTGGTGTGTGTATCTGTGTGTGTGTGGTGTGTGTATCTGTGTGTGTGGTGTATGTATTTGTGTGTGTGGTGTGTGTATTTGTGTGTATTTGTGTGTGTATTTGTGTGTATTTGTGTGTGTAGTGTGTGTGGCATATGTCTATGTGTGTGCATCTATGTGTGGTGTGTATTTGTATACTTGTGTGTATGCATATCTGCGGGTGTATACCTGTGTATATCTGCATGTATGTGTGTGTGTATGGTGTGTGTACGTGTACCTGTGTGTTTGTGTGTGGTGTGTGTGTGTCTCTGTTAAGCAGACGTCTTTGTCCTTTCATTTTTCAGATCTTACGCTCTCAACGTGAAAATGACCTTTTATTATTAACCAGCTTGGTCATCATTTTCCCCCTTTTGGGTCACAGTGTGCAGAACCGGTTTTCCATCTTGCTGGCATCCATGGCAGTTAGCCCTTCCCCGGCGGATTTGGACATGACACCACCACTCCCATCTCAGACCACCTGCAATTGGCTCTATGATAGATGCCACCATTGCCACAGTAAAAATAAAACAATGGAGAGGCCATTACTTAGGTCCCTGAAGCCCAAAACAGGCCAGTACACTTTTACCTAAGCCTTCACGAGAGCCAAGCGCATCCACTCACGGTGGAAGGTCTGCCTCTCCTGCACAACCCAAAGAAGGACTCCTGCCCCTGCCCCTCTGGGGCATGCAGAGGGTTGGAGGGCACTGAGCAGCACCCACTTCACACCCATGGGTGCTTTCTCATGGAACTTGGGCTTGCCAGGACTGCCTGTTCTCCTTCAGACAGCGTCTGCCCTGCCGCAGCTTGGACTGAGAAAGCAGCCAAGCGGGAAGCGGGCTTTGAGCCTCGAGACAGACTCCATCTCTCTTGTTTCTCAGTGGTCTCCTGCTGCGTGGTCTGAAGGAGGGGCACCAGCCCAATGACTCCCGGCACTCAGCAGTGTCAGCAGCTGCCAGGGCCCAGTGTGGCTCAAAGCCATGCCCTGCCAGGCTCCTGGTACAGCTGGTGGGGCAGGGACCCTTCCCAGGTTTCGGCTGATGTTTCAGGCCACTGGCAGTTCTTGGAGATGTCTTCTTAAAGCCAGAGCAGGTTTCTGTAGGAGAAAAACCACAGTTAGACTATTCATTCATGTCATTTGACAGTGACATTAGAGTCTGGCTGTCACTGTCTCCCTGTCTCCCCATTCTCAGCCTTTGGAGAGTGAGTACCCAGGTGAGTACCAAGGAGCAAAGTAGGCTCAATGATGCCCTCCAGCAGCTCATCACTAATATGCAAATGACTTTACAATCAAAACATCAAAACGTGTGAATGCCCAGAGCGTTGCTCACACATGCAAATGCTTTAACTTGCTGTGATAGAATAGATGCATGCTATGTTATTTCTGAACACTGTAATAGAAGTTGCATTTGCATAATATTTTATAGCTCACGAAGCCTTTTCAGGTAAATTTTCTATTTTAAGTCTAAAAACAACCAGTTTTAGAGATAGTTGCTATTATTAACTCCTCATTTTACAAATGAAAAAGCCAGTAAGTAGGCTGACTGCTAACTTAGTAGACAGCACCAAAAAGAAGAAGCAGACTGCCATTTCTTCCTAGAAAATCGCTAGTTCTCAGGTCCAAGTGCCCATTGAAAGCAGCTGTAGCCTTAACAGTGCTGGTGCCCAGGCTGTGTTCCTTGAGAGCCTGGTGTAATGGGTCTGGACTGGGACCAGAGACCAGGCACTGAAAATCTTTAAAAGTGTATCAGGGGCTGGGTGCAGTGGCTCACACCTGTAATCTCAGCACTTTGGGATGCCAAGGTGGGCAGATCACTTCAGGTCAGGAGTTTGAGACCAACCTGGCCAACATGGTGAAACCCTGTGTCTACTTAAAATACAAAAATTAGCCAGGCTTGGTGGCATGTATGTGTAATAGCTACTCAGGAGGCTGAGGCGGGAGAATTGCTTGAACCCAGGAGGCAGAGGTTGCAATGAGCTGAGATCGCACCACTGCACTCCAGCCAGGGCAACAGAGTGAGACTCCATCTCGGAAAAAAAAAAAAAAAATGCGTACCAGGAAGTGAGGCCATCACTGCTACTCCTCCCTGTTGTCAGGGCTCGGACCTTAGGGATGTGGAACCATTTGGGACCCTGGTACAGGAAAGTGAGGGTCAGACCCACACCTGAGTTCCAGCGGGGTGGGGTGCTTCATTCTCGGCCGAGTAGTGTTGTCCTGAAGTTTTCAATGCTAGGTCACCGCATACCCCATAAATTCCAAACTGGTTACATGATCAGGGTCTCTGATTCTTTGGGCTAAAAACTCAGTAGTTTTTCCTGTTAAACCTCATCTCCTTTCTGTGACTTCTAGTCCTATGTTCTGTGGCAGCACGGGAATCCACAGACAATCTGTAGCATAGAGAGGTCCATGTCATGCCCAGAGTGTCAGCTCAGCACATCTGGGAACAGAGCCGGGAGCCTGGCCACATCCTTTCACCTCTGTCTGCAAAGTCACACAAATAGGGGGCTTGGATGCTGGGTGAGGCCTGAGCTGGACATCAGGAAGCTGTGGTCAGGCTAGTGTGACTCTCTGTAAGAAGGCAGATCACTTGAGGTCAGGAGTTTGAGACCAGCCTGGCCAACATGGTGAAATCCTGTCTCTACTAAAAATACAAAAATTAGCTGGGTATGGCAGCATGGCATGTGCCTGTAATCCCAGCTACTCGGGAGGCTGAGGCAGGAAAATCACTTGAACCCAGGAGGCAAAGGTTTCAGTGAGCTGAGATTGCACCACTGCACTCCAGCCTGGGCTACGACAGAGTGACACTTCGTCTCAAAAGAGTCTCAGGTGGCCTGTGGAGTCCAGGCCTTGCTTGGAGAAGAACCCAGGAGATCTCAGCCTCAAATACCATTAACATCACCATCTCTATCCCCGGATAGCTTTAGAGATGCCCCAAAATGAGCAAATCCCAAGGAAGTTTCAGCCTAAGGTGATTCCTTTCCCAACATTCCCCTGGAGATTGGCATCTTTAGTGCTGAGCTGCCACCAGCCCCATTTCAGAGGCACTATTATCCTGGGATGATACCTCACTTACCAGGAGAACTAAATCTCCTTTTGGCTATACCCAGATCAGGGCAGATTCAGGCTTCAGGAGCCTGATGTGCTCACAATTCTGAGGTCTGATGCTTACTTGATTTTCTTTTTTATTTTAAGTTCTGGGATACATGTGCAGAATGTGCAGGTTTGTTACATAGGGATACGTGTGCTGTGGTGGTTTGCTGCACCTATCAACCCATCATCTCAGTTTTAAGCCCTGCATGCATTATGTGTTTGTCCTAATGCTCTCCCTCCCCTTGCCCACCACTCACTTGATTTTTTGAGCCCTCTTTAGGAAAGAGAATTTTGAAGACCTTAACTGGCTCCAGCCAAGCTATATCATGGAGTTAAGACTTGGTCCAATAGTTGGGAGATACAATTCCCCACTCTGTCACTGAGTATAAGACAGCTACAGGCTTGGGCTCAACAATACAGGAATGCTGGTAAATTCGATTCTACATGATTCTACATGACTCCTGTTGAAAAAGAAAAGGAAAAGTATGGTGTGTGTGTAACTGAGTATGCTACATGCTATCAAGTCTATGCCTAAGTGGATGGTGGCCTTGGCTACACTGCATGGTTGACAACAACGTAACCCCACATCAAGTGACTGTAACCCACAGCCTACAGAGCTCACACCGCATGTCCTCTAACTCAGCTGTCTTTTCTTTGAATGTTAAAACTGACCAAGGCTGGCCAGGCACCACAGCTCACACCTGTAATCCCAGTACTTTGAGAGGCTAAGGCAGGTGAATTGCTTGAACCCAGGAGTTTGAGACCAGCCTGGACAACATGGCAAAACCCCATCTCTACAAAAACTACAAAAATTGGCAACGTGTGGTGGTGCATGCCTGTAGCGTCAGCCACTCACAAGGCTGAGATGGGAGGATCACTTAAGCCCAGGAGGTTGAGTAGTGAGCCATGATCACACCACTGCACTCCAGCCTGGGTGACAGAGCAAGCCCCTGTCTCAAAAAAAAAAAAGGGGGTGCCTAAGGCTATTCCAGTGCTATAGCAAGGAACATGGAAAGGGAAAAGGCAGTCTTAGCAAATTGCAGATAAAATTTCTTACTTTTGGACATTTTGTTTTAAAAAGCGACTTATTGCTGGGTCCTTTTCCAGGATCTTGGTAGGAGCCCATGCAAACTCAGGGTCTTGAAGTGAATTATATTGCATTAGCTTTCTGGTGAATCCACCTATGCCCACAGCAAATATGATGGTGAGAACAGGAGTGTTAGGAGACAGTGAGTGAGAGAGGAAAAGGGAAGGAAGGAGGGAGATGAGAAGGCAGAGAGAGAAAAAGGGGGTGGGGGAGAGATAGAGGAGGTTGTGACTGGGTGGAGGTGGAAAAGCAGCAGATGTGGAGTGACCAAAACCAGGAAAGGAGTCACATGCTTTCTTGCCAGGGACATGCTCTGAAAAGCCCAGCAACATTTCCACCTGGATCCTTAGTCCTTCCTTCTGCAACCCTGGGCTGGGACCCCTGGCGCTCAGCCCCACTGGTTCATCATCAGCTGTATGCTCCCAGAAGGCCTCCTGTGGGCCCCATACATTTCCCATCCTCTTTTTCCCCAGGCCTTATCACCTGTGGATAGAACCAAGGGGTCAAAATGTGCCCCGCCACTCCCCTCCTACCTGCTAAAGCAGAACCCCCCTTGCTGGGCATCCCTGGGTCTCAGCTGTGGCTCCAACAGGCTTGCTGTTCTTGAGGACAGACACTGCTGGGCAGAGACACGCAGGGCCACCTGCCCTGAAGTCTGTATGGAGAACAAGGCCCAGCCTGGCCGCTCTGTGCTCACATCTCATGGGCCTTCCCCACATGGGTTCTTCAGATTGTGTCTGCTGCACCTCCATAGAGCTGGATGTGGTGATCAGGCCGAGCTTCAATTTTGCATGCCGGTCCCAAGTCTCCAGCATCCCCTCAATCCAGTGACACCCAGCCCTTCCTGTCAGCCTTTCTGCCAGTAGTAGTCAGTGACAGAATGAGGGTCATGTCTGCCCAGGGCCACGTCCCAACCAGCTTCTGCTCCCTGGGTGTCAGGCCTGTCTGTGTGGGTTTGTCCAGACAGACTGGTATAAAGATCAGGGCAGCTGGCTTGTTCTGGCTTTGCCCTCTAACCCTGCAAGGCCAGGGCACCCCCAGGTGGGCAGCTCTAATCCCACAGCTGCCCTCCCACACAAGCCCCACAGATGGAGCTGCCTCACTAAGTCCCACTCCACCCACGTCGCCTGGTGCTATGAGGAGGAGCCAAGGAGATGCTGTCCCCGAAGTGTGACCAGAGCCTGAAGCTGAGGGAAGCCCAGCATGGCACCACGTCTCCCACTCCAGGGCCGTCCCACTGGCCACCAGCCCAGGTCACAGGTATTCAGCAACATCTGCAGCACAGACTCTGGGTCTGTTGGGTGTGGGGATGGCTGCTGGCTCACTGCTAGGTCAGGGGAACACCCACGTGGCCCACGTGTTCCAGCCCAGTGCCCAGCCTTAAGCACCCTGTTATAATGACCAGCGACTGCTGTGACCCAAGGCAGCCTCCCATCCAGAGCTCCTGGGCCAGGGCATGAATCTCAATCCTGATGAGTGCTTATTCCTGAAACCCCAAGACAAGACCAGGGACCCTGTGCTCTGGGATTTCACCATGTAGACCCCCACAAGGCTGGGGTTTACATATAGGAAGACCATCCTCAGGGTAGTACCTCGAGTAAGCAGTAGTGGCAAATACGGCCCACCGCTGCTGTGCTTTCTCAGGCTGGGGGGTTCATTTCCTTGGTTTGGGAATTTAAACTGGCTTGCCAATTTTAAAAGGCAAACATTACCAGGAGGACAGAGGGAAGGAAAAAGAAGGGAAAGAGCAAGAAGTGGGGGGTGGCCATGGGGCCATGTCCCTGGCATGGGGTGGGAAGGCCTGGCCAGAGGGCTGCTCTCCAGGGCAGGAAGGTGGCAGTTTGCAGCGTTCCCCTCCGCACGGGGTCGGTCCACTTGGGGCCAGACAACAGAGTTGGACCGCACAGCCCCTCAGTGCTACTCCTTGAGTACCCACTAGATGGCAGCCGACACCTGGGCAAGAGCTGGTCTTGGTCCTCCACCTGGCAGGAAAGGGACAGGCTATCTCCTACGTTATGCCTATTTTTATGAAAGCGGAAGAGGCACCAACTGCATGCACTATTGGGAATCGTGTCTCAACAGGCACAGAAATAATGTCTTAAGTGATTTATATTCAAAATAAGTGATTGGCAGATGACTGCTCTTTTCAGGGAACCCATTTCTAATCTTTGAGGTCATAGTGTTGTCCAGCAGGGGGCATTGGAATGAGTTTCTCTAACTCCCCTTGCTAAAGTCAGCTTGGTGTGGACTTGTTTCTGTTAGTTCGATATTGAAATGCGGTCATCTTGGAGTCTTTGGTTCCCGAAGGTGGGATGTAGCATGCTTTAGCTGGAAGGGAGCCTTCACCCGGGTCTGCCAGCCCCCAGCCTGGAGTCCTTGGGCTGCTGGGAACTGAAGGACTCGTCACACGTTCCCCGGAGGTATTCCAGGTGACAGGCGTGCTCAGGTTCCCCAACTGCAGCTTGCTAGTCCAGGCTTTGATTAATGTGAAAACCAAGTAATGAATTTAGGTACTATTGAATCAATATGGTGTGGAGGGGCTGTACCTTACAGAATGTAGGGTCCAAAGAGGTGAAAAAAGAATCTCAGATCTAATCCAGGCTCTGCTTTCCAGGTGAGGACAGTTACTTTTTTAAAATCTGCAATGGACTGAGAGCAGGGATCCCATCAACACCTGCTCTGAGCTCCACTGCAGTCTCAGCCCAGCTTTCTAGCACCTTCCCAGGCATGGCGTCACTGGCAGTTTTGAGCAGATCCCACTGCAGGGCTGGCTCACAGCTGTTCTTGATTTCCAGACATGAAGCAAAGCCAAAGGTGAGCCACTTTCTTGACACATCCAAAAGAAATTTTGAGAAATGTCAAGAGGAGTGACTGGCAGTCCTTCTTGAGTGGTAAGAAGCTTTTTTTTTTTTTTTTTTTTTGAGACAGGGTCTCGCTCTGTTGCCCAGGCTGAAGTGCAGCAGTGTGATCTAGGCTCACTGCAACCTCTGCCTCCCTGGTTCAAGCAATTATCCTGCTCAGTCTCCTGAGTAGCTAGGATTACAGGTGTGTGCCACCACACTCAGCTAACTTTTTATATTTTTGGTAGAGACACAGTTTCATCATGTTGGCCAGGCTGGTCTTGAACTCCTGACCTCGTGATCTGCCTGCCTCAGCCTCCCAAAGTGCTGGGATTACAGAGAAGCTATGTATTTCTATGCATGTATTCTCACCACCTTTCAGCTAACTGACAAGGGGGCCTATGGACAGCACCAAACAGAGGAAAGGGACTTACTCGGGCACATCACTGTGAAGCCAAACATGCTGCTCGATGTGTCAAATAACCAGCTCCCCACAGCTCTTCTGGGAAGTTCCCATCCATGCCCAGGGAGATTTGGCTCCAGGACATAAACTATATACTCTGAATCAGCCTTCAATCGATGGTGTGTTTACCCCATAGCCAGGACTCACTGGTCCAGGAATCAGGCAGTGGAAATGGGAGATACACCACTCACCATCGCCACTAGTGAGCCACTGGCAACATTTTTGCTTCCTGTTCCGACAACTTTATGCCCTGCTAGCCTAAAGTCTTAGCTCCAGAAGGAAGAATGCTTCCACCAGGAGACGCAGCAATGATTCCATAATGTCTACAACTTCCACAACTTCCAAATGGAAGTGAAGACTGCCACCCAGCCAGTGTGGGCTCTTCGTGTCTCTGAGGCAACAGGCCAAGAAGAGAATGATGGTGCTGGTTGGGGTGATTGATCCTATCAAAGGGAAATTGGACTGCTACTCCACATTGGAAGTAAGGAAGAGTATATCTAGAACATAGGAAATTCCTTAGGGCATCTCTTGGTACTACTATGCCCTGTGATTAAGCTCAGTGGAAAATTCAGGAATGAAGGTTTGGGTCACTGCACCAGGTAAAAACTCATAATCACCTGAGGGGCTTGCTGAAGGCAAAGGGAATACAGAATGGGTTGGTGGAATAAGGTGGTTATAGATACTTACCGTGGCCATGTGATCGGTTACAGAAACAGGACTGTAACTGTCATGCGTATTTTCTCCCTGCTTTGTTAAGAATACCTTTTTGTGTATATAAAGTAAGCAAATATCTTTTTTTCTTTCCTCTTTTATTTCCTTATCCTGTAATACACAATACATTGATTTTATATGAATATTTAAGTGTTGTCAATCTTACATTATAGTACTTAAACTAAGAGATATCAAGGAGAAGCGTAAGCATCACCGAAGGCCCGTGCCTTCCCTTGTGGGGAAGGGATTAGTGAGTTTTGGATTGTATGCGAGATCGTTAGGCGGGTAGCATGCATTGGTATTGTCTTTATTTGAAGATTAGCATGGTTTAAGAAGATGCATTTTGGTGTTGAGTTGATAAGAAGTGGACTTATGATGCTTAATTTTACGTGTCAACTTGCCTGGGCTAAGGAATGCCCAGATAGCTGGTAAAACATTGTTTTTGTGTGTGTCTGTTAGGGCATTTTGTGAAGAGATGAGCATTTGCATCAATAGACTAAGAAGATCCACTTTCACCAATGTGGGTGGGCACCATCCAATCTGCTGAGGGCCAAAGCCAAAGGGCAAATTCACTCTCTCTGCTTGAGCTGATATCCCCATCTTCTGCCCTCAGACACTGGTGCTTCTGGTTCTAGAGCCTTTGCATTCTAACTGGGCCTCACACCATCAGTTCGCCCGGTTCTCAGGCCTTTGGACGAGGGCTGAGTTATGCCACCAGCTTTCCTGGATCTCCAACCTGCAGACGGCAGATCATGGGACCCCTCCGCCTCCATGATCATATGAGCCAATTCCTATAACAAATCTCACATATCTATATATGTTCTATTGGTTCTGATTCTAGATCAGAGGACGCACATCCTTCTAGATCTGTAGGGCTCCTTATGAATCATGAGATCCCCAGAACAACTGCAAAATTAAACAAATTCAGTGAAACAAAAATTAGCTATTTTGCAGATAATTGGTGATTTTATCTTTAACTTTCAGTTTTGTCATGATGTAGACATCACTGGAGATGCTGGAGCTGGAGTTAGGGCCACGGCTGTCAAAGGAGAGTAGGATAGACTGGGGAGGGAGACAGAGCAAACCTTCATTGTCTCCATATTACACCTGGTGGCTTTTCAGATGCTACAGGAAGGTGGACTATGTCCATGGATTCCTAGAGCATCTCAATTTGAGGATCTTTTAAAAATGTTTTTTACTGTCTGTGTGAAACTGAACAAGTTGCTCAACCTCTCTGAGCTTTGGTTTCCTCTTCTGCACAAGATATTGATGATAATAATAATACTGACCTGCTATAATATTTGCACATCACTTTGCCTCTATAAGGAATAACTCTTAGTAGCCACCGTTTTTCCATGGTCATTTGCAATGCCCAGGGTGTGAAATCTCGCTGGACAGAAGCCCAATGTGGGTTCTTCAGGACATGGGTTCCGTAGAACCAAAGCACCCAGATACGTGAGGGTGGGAGTTAGTGGCCAGATGACCTGAGCCTCTTACCTATGGGGAGGCCACAGACGTGTCACTCTGTGCCCTCCATACCACCTGAGCCACAGTTACCGCATGTGCGTAGTTTGCTGTGGAGGTACAAAACCAGCCATATCACAGCCATCTGTGGCACACACCTATAATCCCAGCTGCTCAGGAGGCTGATGCAGGAGAATCGCTTGAACCCAAGAGGCGGGGTTTGCAATGAGCCAAGATTGTACCATTGCACTCCAGCACGGGCAACAAAGCAACAGAGCGAGACTCCATCTCAAAAAACAACAACAACAAAAGTCAATGTTGATGACCACCACTGTCCTCCCTGCATAGGGTCCCTCTTCACATGTAGCTATTTACCCTTCACAAGTTGTTCTAGAAAGGCATGAGTTCTCTGTACCAAGGAGGGCAGGCACTGCCCTGGGCCAGGAGTGTGAACTCCCGCCTGGAACAGCCTCTGAGTGCCCAGCCCATGGTGACCCTGGTTCTGGCAATGCCCTACAGTTACATGGCCCAGCCCAGGGGTCCCTGTGGATGGAGAGCCCTTCGCCATCCCCATCCCCATCCTGGGAAGCCGGGACTGCATGGGCATCCCCAGTGCCTCAGCCCTGTTCTTATGTGATCTGCACGGAACCCACTCCAGGCTTGCCATTGCCCCCAGATGGCTGAGGACCACCTCTTCTCCTCAGCCAGGGCCAGGGCTGAGGTGAGAGAAGGGGACACTGGGGCGTCACTTAAGGACACCCACTTGCCTCACCTGGCCTAGGCCTGCTGTGGGGATCCCCCCAGCCATGTGCTTGCTACCCAGGAAGCCACACTGAGGAAAGAGACCAGGGGGCAAACCCAGCCTGGGTGCTCGTCCTTTGTTGCTGGGCTTTCAGCTTCAGCCCTCCGTCGACCTCGCAGGGTGGGCTTCATGTGCTGTGCAGTAGAGTGAGACCCCCGAGGCCGGAGCCTCCCCACTGCCCCAAGACCATTCCAGCCTCTGCTGTGTTCTCACATGGGTATTGTCCAGACTGTTCTGCTCAGTGGAAGAGAGAAAGCATTCCATGGTTGATGACTTCTGGAAACCTCTGTGGACTTTCATTCCCTCGGTTGGAAATGAAGCCTCCTCAGGACGCACAGAATTCCGGCCGCACGGACACCTGCCTGTGCTCATTTCTCTCAGCAGGTCCTCCGCGTCTTTGACTCCTCACGTGGCGGCTGTGCCAGGCGCTCTCCCACGCCGGGGCTCGCTGTTGGCCTGGCGTGGACTCCCACTCAGCCGGTGCTGTTCCAGCGAGTCCTTCCTGGCTCCTGAAACCTTAGCCCATGCCTCTTTCCCCCACACGGTTTTCCCTCTTTCTATGGCTGACGACCTCTCCCTTGGGCCCAGAACACCACGTCCCCACCACACTGAGGCTGCCGGGTTCTTGGGAAACGGGTCGCTCTGTTCCTCTCTTGGGCCTCCCACAGCCCTGGAACAGTCTGGGGGCCCCGGGAGGGACCCAGCCAGCCTCTCCTCGCTGGCTGGACTCCATCCAAGCGTTGTGCTCCATGCGCCCCTCCTGGACAGCCTTGGCTGCCGTGCTCATCAGTGCTTCCACCAGGGCAGTCAGGGAGAAGGACAGCAGGCAGAGCTGCACTCCCTGCACTGGCTCCCGACTCCTAATGCCGGCACAAATCGGCTTAGCCAAAATGAACTGTTTGGATGATTTTTCCGTATTTGAAGGGCCAAGGAAAAACTTTCCATTTTGTGTCTGTGTGTGTGTCTGTATATACATCTGCATGTATGTCTGTGTGTGTGTCTGTGTGTCTAAGTGTCCCTGTATGGGTCTGTGTATGTACATGTGTATGTCCATGTATATGTGTGTCTGCGTGTATCTGTGTGTCTGTGTGTCTCTATGTATGTGTGTGTCTTATGAGTCTGTGTGTCTGCATGTGTCTACGTGTCTGTGTGTCTGTGTGTACAGGTGTGTCTGTATGAGTCTGTGTGTCTGCATGTATCTGTGTGTCTGTGTGCATCTGCATGTGTTGTGTCTCAGGACACAAACCCACAGCACACAGAGCTGGCCCTGTCCATCCACTGACACAGGAAACCTGAGCCTCGAAAGCAGCCCAGGGCGCGCCTCAGCACTGGCCTTTTCCAGCCTCCTGGTTCTTCCTCGGAGCCCAGCCCTGGAGCAGCAGAGCTCAGGGACACTGTGTTCCTCTTGTCCTCACATGCTGCAGCCCACCACCTTGCCAAGCTGTGTCTGGGCACGTTCCTGGAACCTGGCTTGGCTCCAGCACTGGCCCTGCCAGCTCTGTGCAGACAAGCTCCCAGGAGACGCCCCAGGATTTCACAACCAGCCCTGTGTGCCCAGTCCACCCCTTCCCCGCAGCTGCTGTCCGCTCCTCCTTCCTTTGGTTTCCAGACCACATGAAGACACGGGATGAGCCTACTCAGAAGCCCTGAGCCACACACAAGCCCTGGCCAGCCACGGTCTGGGTGCCCTTTGCTCAAAGAGCTGCAGCACTCTTGACCCAGCTCCACATTGCTGCCCCAGGCACTTCATTTCTTGTAAATTAACCCTTCTTTCTCTCTGGAACTTCAAAAACTTCTCTTTACCTTTGAAGTTCGAAGATAAATCTTTTAAAAATGCATTCTGCCATGCATTGGTGGCCCTTTTAAATAGGACTGGCTATCTGGTCTGCAGAATACAGTGCTAAACTAAAACGTGGAACTCCTGTTCAAAAAGCAAGAAAAAGGCATAACAATACTAAAGTATACAGCTTTTTCCTCTCTTCCAGAGTCTCTTTCTTGATGTACTGCGTTTTTCATGTTATTCAATGTCATTCCAAGTAAAGTTAAAATTTTAAAGTATTAGCATGAATTTTATCCTTTGTGCAATGATAGTTTTAAATGCAAATGCAGAAGTGTTTAACTCACATGAGGAATCACTGAAGTTATGGTTTGTGTTATGGTCTGTGGCTCGAGCATACATGTGTATTTCATTTTTACCATAACAGTGACAATGCTCCTCAAAAGTAGCTCAACTATTTGTGTTTTACTTCTTGCTACATGCACGTGCACCAGCACCGTCTACCTTCAGCTGACTAATGAGGGAGAAAGCACCGAAGTACAGGAACTCTGGGTTGCTCTGTCCTCATCTTTCCTCATATGTCATCATTTTCAAAGTGCGTGGTTGTCTAATACTGGGAAGTAGCCCAGGTAAGAAGGGATGTGATAGGGTGCCTTCATTGTTCTGCTTCTTAGAAGGCCTTTGCCTTCTTTAGGCGTTTGAAACAAGTTCTGGTTCCAACAGATCGTGTGTGACTTTGTGGGGCTTCCATATGCCCCTCCTTCAGTGGTAGAGCATGCTTACCTTCTGCTCGCCTTCAGTGTCACTGAACTCCACCGGAATCCACTGGAATTCTGCGTGCATGGGCCTTGGAAACATGAATGGAGCAGCAAGGAACGGGGACACATATATTACCTGTGTCTCTGCATATGCACACCGTTTGTGGCCCCTTCGGACTTCACTTACAAAACCCAAGTTCAAAGATCAAATGATGAAGCATTTCAAGATGGCAACAGATGAGAATCAGACCATCACAGAGTCCTTCTGAGCGTAGAGCCTTACGTGACCACAGGGGCCACATACCCAGGAAGCTGGCCCTGCTTTTGAACTGGAAAAGTTCTGATCAATTTTCTTCTATCAGTTATTGAATTATTTTCCTCCCTCAAGTCTCTCTGTTCTCTCCTCCTGGAACACCTAGTAAATACATAAAGAAACTTCTAGCTCCCTCTCATGTGTCAATTGTCTCTTACCTGGATTTATTTGTCCCCATGAATGACATTCTACAAAAACCCCTTGGTCTTTCAGATCACTAGTTTATTCTTCAAGCATGTCTGTTTTGCTAGGTTTCATTAATAATCATCTTTTAAATTTCAAGGTTTCATAGTTCTTTTTCATAAAAGCCTCTTCTTGTTTCATGGATAGTTTACATTCTCTAATCTTCTCAAACGTATTCAATATGATCACCTTTAAAACTTTAAACTGCTGTGTGTAGCTGTTTCCTTGAGCAGGGACAAGTTCCGTTCGTTGAATCTGAATGTCGCTGTTCCGTAACATTCATTTTGCTCACATGTTTGACAGCTCTCATCTATCTGCTTATCTTCCTGTTTGAGAATTCCTGGCCAGTCATGTTTCTCTCTTCTCAGGTAAAATAAGAGCCTCAAATAGATCAGTGGTTTTCAACTCTTCTTAGCATAGATAAATGTAAAATAAAATTTTATTTGTGGAAATACAGCATGTAAATCCACAGTGGAACGGCAATAATCGAGGCCGAGATGCCCTGCAACCCTAGAGGTGCCCACTTGGACCCTTGGTGTTCCCTCTGCAGCCTCGCCATGCAGCGAGCCTTCTCTGTGATTACTGGGCTGGGCGATCCTGGATCCTCACAGCCTATGTCTCAGTAGTTAGTGAACCAGGTGATCTGCACAGGTATTTCAAGCTCCTGTATTATCCGTGATGAGGACATCTAGATTTGAACTTCTTTGAAATTCTTTCATAAATATTTGTTTTGTCATGGTTCTAGATATGGAATGGTCCTCATGGCAGATAGACTCACCGGGACTTAACGCACCACCACACTCTTCAATGGGAACGGAGCTCCCATTACCAGCTTCCCGACAAAGTCTTGAAAAAGAAAGCTACAAATGAAAATGAGGATGCAAGTCACCAGGGAAGGCAGAGGAATATTTCTTTTATTTAAGTGGACTTGCTGATTTCAAAAGAACCATTTCCAGAAAAGACTGGGCTAAGCTCCAATCTTGGCCTCCGTATGTAATACAAAAGTAGATGCTATAAATTGGTAAATTCATGGCATTCGATCATAAAAAAGAAGAAGAGATGCATTTTCTGTTAGACCCTGAGGCTATACTTTCCTAACCGCTGTGCAGAACAAACACCAGGTGGGGAGATGGCTTTGTGGACATGCAATCCAGTTTCTGATCCAGAAATAGGTCACAGCACCAGTGTGAAAATACCTGTTGTTTTTAACTAGGTCTGTGTATTTCTGTGTGTGTGTGTGTGTGTGTGTGTGTTTTCCTTAAGGGCACTTGAGATTCTGCAAAGAAATGAGGAAGTGGAAGTTTTGAATTGGTTTTTCTTCTTGTCTAGGGAGGATTTTTTTTAAAAAAAGAGTTTCTAAGAGGTAAATTGAATTCTTCCTCGGGAAAAAGTCAGTTTTTCATGAATCAAGTGTATTAATAATAACTTTTTAATTGCTGGATTATAACTTAAAAGTTTGCAAGTTGGGAACCTGTTTCTTGGCTCTACGACGTTCCCTCCTCTTCCTGAGGTTCTCTCCTCCTAGGATCCTGGGACCAAGGACTGCCCCTCGGGTCTTTGATCTCTCTGATCTCCTTGTCCTTTTGAATACATTCTAGAAGAATCTTTGGAACCTCCTCTTCAAAAGCCCACATGCTCTTGGGGTTCCCATTGTTCTGGATAATCCGGAGTCTTCATGTTGTAAATGACAACCGCCACACCAATATGTTTTTCTGTTGTCCTCTTGGCAGCTTGAGAACAATGACACCATACGGAAGGCACTTAGGGATCCCATTACAGTTCAAGGGCGAGGGCTGGTGGCCTCCGCCAAGTGCCAGGTCCTCCTATCCCTGAGCGAAACACTCACATTCCCTGGGAAGGGGCATAGGTACCAGAGCACAGGGCAGCGAGGGAAGTGCTGTGGGCCAAGGGCGGTGGTTTCTGAAGATGGCTCTGCCTTTAGAAGGCCCACTGGAGCTTTATGGCTGCATGCCCCATAGCAGAACTGTCCTTGCTCTTCTTCATGTTTAAATTTATGGTGAGGTAGGAAGATTGCTTGAGCCCAGGAAGTCAAGGTTGCAGTGAGGTACGATCATGCCGCTATACTCCAGCCTGGGCGACAGAACAAGAGCCTATCTCAAAAAAAATTTAAGGGCTGGGCACAGTGGCTCATGCCTGTAATCCTAGCACTTTGGGAGGCCGAGGTGGGTGGATCACTTGAGGTAAGGAGTTTGAGACCAGCCTGGCCAACATAGTGAAACTCCGTCTCTACTAAAAAAAAGACAACAATTAACCAGGCCTGGTGGCGTGTGCCTGTAATCCCAGCTACTCGGGAGGCTGAGGCAGGAGAATCGCTTGAGCCTGGGAGGTGGAGGTTGCAGTGAGCCAAGATCAGCCACTGCACTCCAGCTTGGGTGATAGAGCAAGACTCTGTCAAAATAAAAAAAACATTAAGGTATATAGACACACATTTAAGGTATATAAACACACACGTAAATGCAGCACCTTTCCTAAGTGTACAGTTTGTTGAATTTTCACAAACTGAGCATGTCCACGTATCCAGCCTCTGAACAAGAACAGTGGGTCACCCGCACTACACATAGAAGCACACCACGTACCCCTTCCCGGTCACGACTGGGCCCAGCATTATCCTGAGTTCTGACAGCACAGCCTAGTTCCACTGAATTTTAGACCTTGTATAAATGGAATAGTACAATTTGTACTATTCTGTCCAGCTTCTCTGGCTCAATTTACTTTGCAAGATTCTCATACACATTATCTCAGACCATTGTAGATCATCATGTCACCATCTTGTAGTCATTCCTTGGTGGGAACAGACCAGGACTCGGTTATACATTCCACTGCTGAGGGGCAGTCACCTGGTGTCCTGTACTCATTCTTACCAATTAGTGTGAGGCTCGAGGCTTCTGAAGGTATTTTCAGGCCAAAGCAGCTGCTATTGTCCAAATAATTTAAGCAACAAATGAGGAAGGGGGGATGGAGAAAAGGAGATGCTGGTCAGAGAGTGCAAAGTTTCAGTTAGACAGGAGGAATTGTTTTAGTGATCTATTGGACAGCATGGTGACTCTGGTTATAATAATGTATTATATATTTCAAAATTGCTTTTAAAAGGTAGATATTAAATGTTCTCATCTAGGAAAAATGACAAGTATGTGAGATGATGGATTTACTAATGTGCTTGATTTAATCATTCTACAATGCACACATGTACTAAACCATCAGGATGGGTGTGGTGACTCAGGCTTGTAATCCCAGCACTTTGGGAGACCAAGGCAAATGGATAGCTTGAGCCCAGGAGTTGAAGACCAGCCTGGGCAACATGGTGCAACCCTGTTTCTGTGAAAAATATGAAAATCAGCTACACATGATGGCATGCACCTATAGTCCCAGCTACTCAGGAGGCTGAGGTGGGAGGATGACCTGAGCCTGGGAAGTGGTGTCTGCAGCGAGCCATGATCGTGCCACTGCACTCCAGCCTAGGAAACAGAGTGAGAATCCTTCTCAAAAAACAAAACAAAACAAAAAATTACATGTACAGTATCATGTGTCAATAATAAAAAAGTGTAAAAGTCAGAACAAAAGCCACACCAAACTTTCAACAACTAAAAAGAAAGAAATGAAACAAATCTAGCCTCAGAAAATGTGCTGTTTGATCCGTTTACCCAGATAGCACAGGAGCAGAGGAAAAGGTTGTTTCTAGATTCCTTGGGTACTGTGCAGCTTCTCTTCCTTTCAGGGCAGGCAGTGTGGACGGAGACCTTAAAATACAGAGAGCTGGTGATGCTTGGGAAGTTACTCGCCAAGCCCCAGCCTTGATTTGCTGAAAGGTCTCATCAGAAGAGGAAAGAGTGGGTAGGCATGATTGGGATGGTGGAGGCAGGCAAATGCCTTCATTCACTGGAAGCAATTTCAGAAACACCTGGATGCTGGGCTCCGCAGGCATTTCTCCCGTCTAGAAGACTGTGAAAAACACATTAGACTAACTTGTCCCACTACCAGGAAGATGCAACTAGGTTCCCCTTCTTCTCCTCCAAAACGGTCCCCTTGGATTCAAGGTGGTAGCAGTCAGCCCTAGAGACTGACGCCAGAAACCTCAGAAAGACGTCAAACCATTCAAGGAAGTTCAGGAATGTGCTGCACAGAAACTTCTGACAGGAAATCCAATTTCCCTATCTAGATTGAACCCTAAAAGACAGTAAATCACGTAGGTCTTGGAGGTTGGAGAATTCAAAAGTCTGGATGTTTGTATTCTTTGGTTGGTGCTCATATAACCCCGACATTACTGCTTCTGTTGAATGCATATTAACTACGTGGTATTAGCTGGTATTTGCAAGCTCCAGGGAATGCTTCCCTCAAGACAGCAGCATTTTGTAAATTAATTCAATAAACACAAAAGTAAACGCATCTGTTTAATGGAGGAGGCAATTAATGTTTCCAGATTCCCCTGGCCTCCAACTGGAAATCTGGTTGAATTTTGAGATGTGAGTCAGTCCATCCCTCAATGGACAATGACTGGAAGTCTCAGGTTCTGGAGGCATTGGCTCACAGGGGTCAGGCCCTGTGGTCCTCGCTGCCAGGTCCCATCTGTGTTCAGGGAGATGCTATCTCCCAGGAATACTCCATTCTCATGCAGGAGGCTGGTTCTCCTCTTGAGGGGTATTAGGTGGTACCAGCTCACTCCTGGGCCAACAGCGACATCAATGACAACTAAAGCTGTGGATCCCTCTGAGTCGGGAGCTTGTCGGGCAGCCTCACCCCTGAGGCTGGACTTCACCCAGGGCAGCAGGTCCAGGCCTCGCAGGAATAAGACAAAGATGCTCAGTTTCACTATGTCATTCAGGAAGTGCTAACCAGTGTGATAAAACAGGATCATAGCGTAAGAAATATAGGTTTTGGAAAAGAAAAGGCTTACTACTATTCATTGTGGGCGATATACTTAAAGCTGAAAGAAAACCCTGAAAAGCAATTAGAAACACTAAGAGACAATAATAATAAAAGGCAGCTCTTACAAAATTAATATAAAATAAATACCTTTTTGATAGACAAATAACAACTCTTTAGAAAATATAATGGAATGAAAATGTCACTCAGAATAACACTAAAAAACCAAAGTCCTAGGAATAAATTTAAGAAATATGAACACGTGATGAGAAGGAACTGTTAAGTCCCCAGTGTGAACATAAAAGAAGATTATTTCAATATATAAAAGTCTCTATCTTTCTCTTGAATAAAGGGCATAATATTATGCAGTTGTCCATTCTTCCTATGTACTCTATATCCTAAACACTAATAGAATCTATTAATATGTTCCTGTAATGGAGCTGGAGAAAGTCTAAACAAGAAAAGAGATGACAGGGCACTTACCAAATAGATATGAGTATTTGTTATAAAGCAGGAATTGACCAAGCCAGCTCCTGGGCTGTTTCTGTATGTGCCATGAACAAAGAATGTTTTTTGCAATTTTAAAGCTTTTTCTTTTTTTTTTTTTTTTGAGACAGAGTCTCGCTCTATCACCCAGGCTGGAGTGCAGTGGTGTGATCTCTGCTCACTGCAAGCTCAGCCTCGCAGGTTCATACCATTCTCCTGCCTCAGCCTCCCAAGTAGCTGGGACTACAGGCTCCCGCCACCACGCCCGGCTAATTTGTTGTATTTTTAGTAGAGACGGGGTTTCACCGTGTTAGCCAGGATGGTCTCGATCTCCTGACCTCGTGATCTGCCCGCCTCGGCCTCCCAAAGTGCTGGGATTACAGATGTGAGTCACCATGCCTGGCCCTAAAGCATTGTTTTTAAAAACCTGTGTGTGACCCTATGAAGCCCATAAAGTCTGATAGATTCACCATCTGGTCTTTTCTAGCAAGAGTTTGCCAATGTCTGTTCTAGAGCATCATTAGTTTTAATAGTCTGATAATGGAACAGAATTACACCACACATCAAAGAAATAATATGCAGTACAGAAATAAACAGAAACCAACTAAGAGTATAGACTAAGCTGCCATTTAAAAATCAACAGCCTGGTCAACATGGTGAAACCCCATCTCTACTGAAAATACAAAAATTAGCCAGAAGTGGTGGTGCATGCTTATAATCCCAGCTATTCGGGAGGCTAAGGCAGGGAGAATTGCTTGAACCTAGGAGACGGAGATGCTGCAGTGAGCTGAGATCGTGACACTGCACTGCAGCCTGCGTGACAGAGCAAGACTCTGTCTCAAAAAAGAAAACAAAAAACAAAAATCAAATCACTTAGAAAAGATGGCTTATCAGTATCTCATCTTGGCTCACCTAGATGGTCATTTGGAAGAAAAAACAAAACTGGTGCCCCGTTCTGCTACTAACTTTGGAGAAGTGGAGCCTTTTCTTAGTTCCACACAAAATCCAAAAACATTAAAAGAAAGCATTAGTAACTCTGACTACGTAAAAACCAGTACCTTTTGAGAAAGAAAAATGCCTTAAGCAAATGTAAAAGTCAACTAACCAACTGGTATTTGAACTGAAAGGTATATAGAAGAAATAAGACAAATAATTTCTTTAATATAAATAAGTTCCTGTGAATAAATAAAAAGGAACAACTCCATAAAAATGATCTAAAAGTACCAACCAGCTGTTTATGAGGAAACAAAAATGGACAAGAAACATGTTCAACTCAAACACAAAGAAATGTAGATAAAATTATTGTATGTAGTTTTTCTTTTATCAAAATGACAGAAAAATTTTGGTAATGCCAGTCCATGCCATGAAAGGCATTGTGAAGAAACAGTGTTCAGGTTGGGATCTGAAGGGCGTGTGGGAGTTATTCAGGTAGAGGGCGGAAGCATCCCATCCCAGACTGAGAGAACACTGTGTCCAAAGGCCTGTGCTGTGGTGGCGTGGAGCCTTCTTGTCCAAAGAACTGAAGGGCCATGTGCCCATACTGGATAAGACAAGCTGGACATATGGCAAAAACCTGGCACAGAGGCAGGACTTTTGTCTTTGTGCTAACAGCCATAAGAAGTACTTGAAAGGAGCTAACAACATACCCAGAGGCGTCTTTGACCCAGTCTCTCTTTCAATATATAAAAATCTCTTTTTCTTGAATAAAAGGCATAATAGTATAAAGTTATCCATATGTACTCTATATCCTAAGCACTAATAGAATCTTTTAATATGTCCCTGTAATGGAGCTGGAGAAAGTCTAAACAAGAAAAGAGATGAGAAGGGACTTACCAAATAGATATGAGTATTTGTTATAAAGCAGGAGTTGGCTTTATCACAGGGAGTTACAGTGTGAGGAGGAAGTCCAGGTGGGTTTACATGCATAACCTTCTCCGAGAGCAGGATTGATTTAGAAAGCGCTGACTTCCTATCTGCTGTGTAGATCAAAGGTATCAATCCACTTAAACGGCTAATTTAACACACAGCACATGAGAAATGCTCAATACATCCTTGCTATTCTGATGGCTTTCCATCGTCTGTCCTGCTAGGCGAAGAAGTCCAAGATGTACTAAAAGTTACCAAAGTGTAAAGAAGAGCTAAAAGTTACAGAATAGTAAGCTTTCTAAAGTCCCATTTGTGTAAAGATAAAGTAAAACAAAATAATATGCTGTGTATAATTGTATATGCAAAAATATTTCCTTCTTGGGAAGCAGGGGGTGAATAGAGGTTATGTTAAACTTTTGCACTTAAAACCTAAAAATAACATGTTTATTGTAGTAAGCTTGGAGAACACAGAAAATCACTTGTTATTTAAAGTAGATAGGCTGAATGTCGAACTTGTTTAGGACTTAAAGTAAATCCCTTTAATGAAAGGAAATATGGTTCCAAGTAATTAAATCCATGGGCTGCCTTTGTACTGTAGTTAGAAAATAATCTAATATAGAGGAGAGAAAAGAGAAAGAGAGGCTGAATTTCAGGGACAGGACAGCAAATCTGATTCCACCTAACACTCACCTTCCAGGAGTTTTTTTAAAAGCCAATGAAGAAATTCCTATCATCCCAACATCCCAACACTAGCACTTCCAATTTATTGTGACCTGCTGCGCATAGAGACTTACTAACTCATGAGATACGCAGCTCTTTTGAAGAGTCTTCCAGATGGATGCATCATTTATGCACTCAAGATTGAGTTCCATTGTGCAAAGAGCTACTCTAGGCAGCCTAGTTGATGTGCCAGACGACTGCACCCATGGTGCTTCCAGCAAGAAGTTAGACGATGGGGTGCGGTGGAAGGATGCTGGGCTTCCTCTGGCTCTCAGATCACCCACCTTTATTATAATTAGGAAATTGGAAAACCAGTCACAACCAAATGCTTCAGGAATACCTCACCTTAGGAGCTAGGGATCAAAAGGAGGCCCAGAACTATGAGTGGCTGCAACTTGCTCACGGGCAAAATGACTGCTCCAAGCCCTCCTCTTCACACTCACAGAGCCACTGCCCAGAAATCAGGGCCTCTTGCTAAAACTGCTGCAGAAAACCAGGACCTCTCCACTGTGCTTCACGATGGAAACGGCAGACACGGCAACGCGCAGCCCCCACTCCCTTCTGTCCTGTAAATGGCAAGCACGTGCACCTAGTCAAAATGAAATAAAATCAGGCCCAGAATCTAGCTGCAAGGGAGTTTGGAGAATATCATTTTTCGTATTACAACTTCTGCACACAGGCTGGAGAGTAGAAAGCGTGCAGAGCTCTGGTCCGCCAGGATCCAATGCAACTCAGAGTGTAGATGCGTTGATTTCCAAACCAGAATTGGTGTTGATTGACTTTGGGGTAGACCATAAGCATTCCAGATCTCATGGGACTGCACTTGTCTCTCTTCTTTGCCTGCAAGATCTCCTCCAGCTCCTGTACTGGGCAGTAGTCGCCCCTGCAGTAGGTGAAGGAGGATGCTGAGGTCAAGGAACAATCTTCAGCCTCAGAAACATCTTTGATTGTGAAGTCACAGAAGCTGCCTGGGTGTGAGACTGCTTGTGCACTCCTGTGCAGATCAGGGGCTGGAACCCAATTCTTGCCCCGCAGTAGGTGTGTGAGGAAGCAGACCTACGGATCAGCGTGTGCTTGCTTGATATGATTCGTCTCATTTAACTGGCCAGACAGCTGAGGCTTAAGTGGTGTTATAAAAATACCAAGGCTAAAATAAATCAATATAACAGAGTTTGAGAACAAATGATCAATATAAAGATAACTAAAAGTAAATACATAATCTGAAATAATTTGGGGGAAATAATTCAGGAACAGAATGAAGAAGGAAGACCTCAGGGTCCTCCTCGAAATATTGTAAGTGAGTCAGACAACAGGACCAGTAATGGCAGAGGCAGAAGAGCGGCAGGAGAGGCAGGAAAGGGCGGTTACCCCGCAGCAGGACGCCGCTCTGTGAGAATCCCCCAGCGGGTGTCCCATTCCAGCCGTGGTTCCCCTACAGGCGGTCAACCTCCCTGAGCCTCTGCAGAGGGCAGGGATAGTAGATGTGCCCTTTGAGACCCACGCCGAGCCGCTGAAATGACAGTATTGGTACTCTGGATACAACGGGAAGTTCATTAGGACTGATATTCATGGTAGTCGTTGCCATATTTTCAGTTGCTTTCAGTAGTATTTGGGCCCCAGAATACTGATGTTTGCTCAACACATGAGCCTGCAGAAGTAACTGCGAGCAAACACCCGCTATCAGTATTAAGCATATGGTGCCGAGAACAGTATGTTACAGAATACTGCGGACCCACTTAAATCATTCTTTTATCTAAGAATGTGGGGTGTTCAGTGGGTGAGTGAGAGTCCAGGGATTTTGCTCTATGGCTGATGAAAGGAACGTGATGTGTGATATTTAGCATCGGTGTCAGGAATGGCTCTCCTGTTGGCACACTGACATCACCAGTGCCTATTCATCATCTATCCTGGGCACCTCACTCAGGTCCTCGTGAGCCCCCGTCCTCTCAGCAAGCATTACCTCTCTACTCAGACCAAGGCCTTGTGAGGGATGGAGGGTCACTAAGATGCACTTCCTATCCTGAAGACATTGTCAGTCTCCCGGGGAAGACGGACTTCAAGAGAACAAAGATGAACACTGGATCCCAACTGGATTCAGAGGTCTACAGAGATGGCTGCATTTTGTCCAGAATTTGGAAGGTAAAACTGGCCAGAAAATGCAGGGAGGGAGGTTCTAACCCAAAGGAGCTGTATCAGTCAGATGTTCAGTATGGTGCTGCTGTAACCAACAGTTCGCTTGGAACTGACACATGTCATATGTGTCCCCAGCTTATCAGACACAAGGGCCAGGAACAAAAGCCTCCCATAAACCCAGAAGGACACACTTAATGCACAACACTGATTGCTACAGGGACCAAGATGGGGACCTACAGGTGCATTTGGGGAAGAGGGCACTGGCCAGAAAGCCGAATCCACGCAAGGTGTAGGTTTGGGGAGAAGGGATGTATCATAACAGAGTTCCCAGGTATAGCCCCTGACTTGTGCATAGGCAGTAGACTGGGGGTGCCCCCAGGGTCAATCCCCATAGGAAGTAAGGAGGCAGGACTGGACAGCAGGAGAATTTGAGGTATGGAGGCCCAAGGAAAGGCTCAGCTGGGGGTACTTCATGCTTGTCCTAATGCACCAAGCTAGACCTTCGTGCACCTCCTAAACCAGCCATTGGATGGGGGCAGCTCAAGGATGGAGTAGACCCTAGCTGAGGGCAGACCCCTGGGGAGGGTTCAGCTAGAAACTCCAGCATCATTGCTCCATCAGGAGGGGGATGTGGGTGCCAGCCATAAAGGAGTGTCCTGTGGAACACTATGGTCTCCAGCACAGAAGAAAGCCAGGGGCCTGGAGATGCCAGGCTAGAGATTCTCAAGCAGTCATTCTTGTATTGCTAGAATCACGAGGGCAGAAGATTTCAGAAATGTCAATGGGTAATGCCTTTCCTATGGGCTTGACTGGGATGTATGCTTTCCATAAAGTACACATTGTGAGGGTTGAACAACACACAAAGGACATCTGCACCTTGGCAAGAGAAAATGTAACAGTATGTGTAATATACCATCTGCTTTTCAGGTGTAGGACAACTGTATGCAAAAACAAAACCCAAAAAGAGCCTGAATTTCTGCCCCAGTTATAGTGTGATGTAGCAGACAGACCTGGCGTATTTGACACCCTGAGCAGATCACTGCCAACACTCCTCTCTTCTATAAGACAAAATTATTGTTAGTAACAATCACGACATGAAACAAATATGCATGAGCTGAAATCTGAACTTACCCAATAAAAATGGTGCACCTCACAGTTCTAACCCTATGTCACATTCTGGGATTTTAAACACAAACACAGATTCCATGTCACACTGAAGGAACTCCAACGTGTTTCTTCATCTTTACCTTCACTGTGCGGTCGCTGCTGCTGCCTCCATGCAGGAACAGGAATGTGTCGTTCCATAGGGCTGAGGACCCCAGCAGTGCCTGAAGCGAGCTCGAATGATCCAGGGCCCTGATAAACGTCTCGCACGATGCACCTGTGGGAAGCTCAGTCCATGTGTGTCGGACGTGACCGTATTGCTGGGAGTTCTCTGAACTGACACGGTGTTTATTAAACGATCAGTACTGACTACGTGCTCACTTGAAGCTCATGTACCGATCACTGAAGCTTGGGTAACTGCAGCAATTGTTCAGAATTCTCACCAGAAAAGATTTTGGGGGAAAAAGAGTATGTCATGATTGACATTGTGAGGAATTCCTAGTGCGCAGTGACAATAAAGAGCAGGCTCATTGGTGCTTGGTTTTATTATTGTTTTAAAATCCCCCACAGATGATGAACCCCCTTCTAGCCTGCACCAGGGCAACCCCTTGCTCACCCTGTCCTTGGCGTTCTGCTGGGATGACACTTCTCACTGCCCTTGTGTTATTTTCTTGCCCCCAAGTTGCACTGAATTCTGGTATAACATCTCCAAAATCGAGCAACATGACTGAAGAATGAAAGCAGGAATAATTCAGAACATAACCGTTGTAAGCCAAAAACTCCCTTCTTAGTGTCTAAAGGGATGTGAGAGAGAAAGTGAGGATGTGTGTGTGTGTGTGTGTGTGCAAATGCCAATGTGTATTAGACGTCAGTGGGAACCAAAGACTATGGGGACGGAACCAGGAGAAAGAGGTTTTGTTGGAAACTTGAATTCAGTAAGCAATGTATTTGGCTTCCCTAAGCCTTGCTTTCCTCTTCTACTAAATGCTAGGGAAGCATTGTGAGAATTAAGAGATAATCTTCATGAAGGCCTTCAGCACTTTAGCTGCCTGAGAAGCAAACACTCAATAAAAGCTAGCTCTGCAATAACAAGGCTATAAGCATCTCTGTGTACCTCTCCTGGGAACAAAACCATGGAACAACATCATGGACACTAACTGGGGAGCCCCCCATGCTAACTGTGAGTCAGGCATTGTTCCACCTCGAAGAGTTTTCCACTGAGCATGACCGAGATGTGCTGTTGTCATGGTGCCACGACATTAACCACATCCCACACAAGCCATGGGGCAGTGACTCATAGCGACAGGTGGCAGGTGGTTTACACAAGGAGAGTGAGGTCTCTCAGATCTTGGAGAATTAAGCATTAGACAGGTACAAGCACAGTTTAAGTATAAAATCCATCCAGGAATCAGGTCCTTACATTTCTTTGGAATTTTCTACAACCGTGTTATGAAACTAACCATGTTACGATATAAGGCATTTCCAGAATGCAGTGATGGCAATAATTGCTAACACTGATTGGACACTGACTACATGCCTTCTCCAGAGCCCCAGACCTAGCTTTCATCTTGGTTTAGGTGTCCCCCAAAGCAGATGCTGCAACAAGGACTCAAGAGCAGGTGGTTTACTTGGGCGGTGATCTGGGAAGCCCAAGCAGGGAAAGGAAATGTAAGACAGGGATGGAAAGGATGCCATAAAGGGTACACTCAGGAACAGGTCACTGCTGGGGCAACTGGGCTCAGTCCCCGGGAGACCTTCCAAGTCGTGACCTGGACTCTGCCCCAAATCATCCTACCATAAGATGGGATTCTGGGGTTATCTACTCCCTCATCACTCCTTGGCTAAGGATGCCTTTGGTGCATTACACAGCTGGTACTTCTGGGTCACCTGCACAGGTGCACAAGCTCCCGAGACACCCAGGAAAACCCTCAGGCAATGATGCAGAGCAGGGTTTGGATACCAGCCTGGGGGACTAGGAGTCAAGGCCGGGTTTGCAGGGAATCAGTAGAGGGTGTTGGTTATCCTCAGGTTCCTCCCACTTGGATCGGACCCTGCTGCAAAGTGGATGGGAAAGACTAAGACACCACCCACCCCCAGGGGAAGTGAGAAAGCTCAAAGACCTCGGCATTTGTGTTGCTCTGTGGTTCTTGGCACGTGGTCCTGATGCCGAGAACCACAGAGCAACACAGACTGAGCCGCCTGCGCCGTCCTCTGATAAATAACTTCCCTCCACATGCTAGACTGGACATTCAGCCCCTACTGGGGATGGCTTGGACAGAACTGTCTGGCTCACAATGTTCTCTCTTCTAGAGTCAGGGTCATCCATGGGAAGGATGGAAGAATCTCGGGCAAGTGACTGGGGCACTTCTGTGAGCGGGGCCATTGCTTAGCAGGGTCTCTAAGGGGAGCCTAGGGAAGTGGTGATGGGAAGGGCTGCCCAGGGGGCTCTGCCGTCTCACTGCAGTGGGGAAGGAAGGCCTGGGCCAATTCTGGAAAAGGGAAGCCTGTGATACTGGTGGGTAAGTGTTCAGTAGTGTCACAGTGGGGAGTGGGGCCCCATGTCACTGATGCCACTGGTGGGGAAGGTGGACCTGGTGTCACTGGAGGGGAAGGTGAGCCTGCTGTCACCGGTGGGGAAGTTGAGCCTGGTGTCTCCAGTGGGGAAGGTAAGCCTAGAGTCACCAGTGGGGAGGTTGAACCTGGAGTAAGGTGAACCTGGTGTCCCAGGTGAGGAAGGTAAACCTGGATGGGGAAGGTGGACCTGGTGTCTCCAATGGGGGAAGTGGACCTGGATGGGGAAGGTGAGCCTTGAGTCACTGGTGGAGAAGGTGAACCTGGTGTGACCGGTCGGGACGATGATCCTGGTGTCTCTGGTGGGGAAGGTGAACCTGGTGCCTCTGGTGCTCAATGTGAACCTGAAGTCACCAATGAGGGAGGTGAACCTGGAGTCACTGGGTTTTCTCCTCACTTTGGTGATAACAGAGCACCTTGTTTTACAGCTTTACAACGTTCTAGTCAGATTACACAGAAAGGGCACTAACCATTTCTCTTCCTAACTCACCCTTCGATTCCAGAAAACAGTGGACAAGTTTGAATTCCATTGTCTCTCGGCTACCCACATTTGCGTGAAGAAAAGAAACTGCATATTACTGGACCCTCAAAATTCAAACCCATGTTGTTAAAGGGTCGGCTGTAATTCCATGAGTGATATTAGCTGCATCTGGAGATAAACACATGGGCACCCTCGAGTTCAGAGGGGGAAGAGATTTTCCCAAAATCTTACCTTCAAGCAAAGGTGGAGCAGAGCAGACCTCTGAGGGAAAGTCCTGGGTGGGGTTTGCTCCATGTCCCTTCCGCTGTCAGGGTGTGGAGCCCCCACAGTCTCCCAGACCTGGAGAGAGTAAACTGAAGCTTACTGTCCACCAAGACTGAAGGATGTTCCACCTTGTAAATAATTGACAGTCTGATGACTCTGTAGTTGTCATGGCAGGTGCTGAAGGGCCAGTGCTAAACTCTGCTCAGTGCCTAGCATCTACTAGAACTCCCTCATGCTGTCCTCCTTTCCTAACAACTGTTACAAAGCATTCAGCTATAAAGTCAGTGCCTGAGGAAGAGAAAGTCACTTGCTTTCCCTTCTTTAAGACCCTCTTGCCCCTGGCTCCTTCTGCTGGGGTGTTGCCTGGTTCTTTGGCATGAATTACCCCAGTATTGCTCAGGGTAGTGGGCCCTTATCACAGTATCTGAGAACTCGCTAGAAATGCACATTTCAGAACCCTTCCCTAGAGCTTCTGAAGCAGCAAGAATAGGAGTGGCCCAGGAGTCTGTGCTTTAACACAGTTCCCGATTATTCGTATGAATGCTGAGGTTGGACACACATAGACTTTAGCGCAGGTGTGGCCTGCCCACTCAGGGATCCCTTTCTCTGGGATCTTGCCAGAATTCATCTCTTCCTAACCCCAGGACAAGCCAATTTACAGGACCCATCAGAAACCAAATCATATGGAGGCAATAGCCTTACTACGTGTTTAAATAATAATAGATTCTGAAAGTTTTTCTGCGTGGTTGAAATATAGTGCTGGGATGGATTAAGCAGAGTGCTATGGGCTGAACTGTGTCCCCCCAAAAGTTCATACATTGAAGTCCTAACTCCCAGAACCTTAAAATGTGACTGTATTTGGAGACAGGGCCTTTAAAGAGTGGGCTACATTAAAATGAAGTCTGTAGGATGGCTTGGTGCCCTTATAAGAAGAGGAGATTAGGACACACACACAGAGGAAAGGCAATATAAAGAGACATAGAGACAAGACACCATCTGTAAGCCAAGGAGAGAGTCCTCAGGAGAACCAGCCCTGCCAGCATCTTGATCTCAGACTTCGAGCCTCAGGAACTGTAGGAAACCATTCCTGTTGTTTGAGCCCCCGGCGTGTGGTACTTTGTTATGGCAGCAGAGCCGACCACAACACAGTAATTCAATTAACTTCAAGTATTCTACTGAGAGGTAGCTTTTGAGTTAAATAATAGTTAAGGAAAAGAGGGAGCATGATACTGACCATTTCATAAGATGAAGACACCTGCCTGTTGTAACCAGACTCTGTAGACCCCAAGCTTGCAGCACAGAACCACTTATTACCCAACTCATGAGCGATGTGAATCACTCCACGGCAGCCTTCACATCACTGCACCCATGTCTGACAATGAGTTCAACTGTATAATTAAGTAAATTAGGATGGCCAAGGCCACTGGATCAGATAGCTTATCTTTAGATCCATGAGTATACTTGGCAGGAACATCAAGGCTTCACGCAGATGGCTTCAGAATGTTTAATCTGAATTCTTATCGGCAGCCGTATCTAGCACAACCAATTCACTGTGAAACCAAAAGTGCCAATTAGATCTTGTTTGTCCCCTGTTGCAGTTTTATGAGGCTGTCGAAATGAGAGTAGCCAGGGCCCAAGGGTAGGGTGGCGGGCAGCGTGCGGCTGACTTCTATTTAATCTTAGTTGGCCACCCAGGAGTTGCATTTCATTGAAATGGACCCATTCTGGCATTGTAGACTGGGGGGAAATAATGTTATTCCCCATCTCACCCACACAAGCCAAACCAAGGTGTCTAAAAACATCCTCCCATGTGGACGAGATACTAATGACATTGCTCTAAAGAAACTTACCTAATGCCCACCCGAGACAAGATTTTGAGTCATCGTTTACCCTGATCTACAAACTAATTTGTAGAACAGGTTAAGACCAACAGCATCGGTGGCTCCCAGTTTGTCTACAGCATAAAGCTGATTGCAAATAATTTAAACCAAATTATATAACTGACATCTAATCTGTACACATATCTGAAAGTTGGCAAAAATCAGAGCTAGCCTGTATTGAACCTGCAGCTACGCACGTGCCCAGCGTGCCTATGTGTAGATCTGAGTGATGTTCTCTCTAGTGCCTATCATTCCAGGGCTGTCAGGCGAAGCCAAGAAAAGAATCCATCCATTCAATCTCCACATAGACAAGGTGCAAAGGTTACTAAACGGTCTATAGTAATCAAAGTACTCATTTCAAAGACTTGTGCTCAAGTGTGTGCTGCACAGCAAACAGGAGTTGACTAAGAGGAGGGAAGTGAAGAACACTTAGGCACCAGCTTGTGTCAGCAATCGGCCCAAATCTCACATCACACCACAAGGCAGGAGTCAGAGCCCATTTCACAGACACGGACCCTGAGAGGCTAAATGCCTCTCCCAAGTGGGAAGAGCTAGCACTGGACACAGGTGGTCTGACTCAAATCCAGCCCTGTGGGTGACCCAGGGATAAATCACACCATAGACAAGTCACTTGAGTGCCTTTCCAGCCAGTGGTGACAATGTTATTTGCCTTTTAGGCAAATCAGAGTATGCTGTGGTCACTTTGCCTCTTGGTATTTGCTCCTGCACTAAATTGAGGCTGGCCTACTGTGACAATTCGCATGTAGCAGGATGATGGTGTGTGACCTCCAAGGCTGGGTCATAAAAGGCCTTGCAGCCCCCACCTTGGTCTCTTGGATCACTTCCTCTGAGGAGGCTAGCCGCCATGTCATAAGGACATTCAAGTAGCTCTGTGGAGAGGTTCACAAGGAGAGGAGCCAAGGCCCTCATGCAGCAGCCAGCATCAATGTGCCAGCCACGTGAGCAAGTCACATTGGAAGTGGATCCTCAGCCCCAGATGAGTCTTCAGATGAGCCACATCCCCAACTGACATCCAACTGCAATTGCATGATTCTGAGACAGAAGCACCCAGCCAAGCTGATCACAAATTCCTAACCCATAAAAACTGTTTAGGGGTAACTTTTTGCATGGCAGTAGATCATCAATGCCCATATAAATCTCTTCACCCTATTTCCATGTATTAAGGGCAATGATGTTAGTAGGATGTGGCACCATCTCTGGCAGTAAAAATAAGTAAGTAACACTACCTGCTGCACCAGTCAATGACAGAGTACCAGGACCCCAAGGAGCTCAGCAGCTCCCAACTTTTGGTGTTACCATCCTCGAGGTGTTAAAAAGCCCATGGTTAGGACCCACAAAAGCCCTGTGTATTCTGATAGCCTTATGTATACATCATGAAAAGAGGTACCATCCTCAATTTCTCTCTTCCTCTTATATCCCAAAATATACCTCAACAGAACCTGCTGCAGCCACCTTCAAACCTATTCCAAATTGACCTGCTTTCTCCATCTTAAAACCACACCTATATCTCTCCCACGGACAACCACAGCAGCCTCCTAAAGGACACCCAGGCTTCCTCTCTGGCTCCTCACAGCAGCCAGAAGGGCCTACCATAAATTCCATCCTAGCACTCCTCCCTCAGGTGCTCCTGTGGGCTCCTGTTACCTGGAGAATAAAATCCACTGCTTTCCCTGGCCTTCAGAGTGCACCCCAGCTGGGCCTGCCACCAGGCCTTTGCCCTGCCAGTCATTCTTTCTGAAACATTCTTCCCGTGGATTTTATTTGGCTTCTTTCCTTCATTTCTCCTCACCTCATGGTCATCTGACCACCTGACCTAAAGAAGCTACCCCATGACTCCTTTGCCTCTCCCTGCATTGATGGTCTCAGTAGGATCAGGCTGCCACAACAAAACCCTGGAGGCCGGAAGTCCAAGACCAAGGGTCTGGCAGCACTGGTTCTGGTGAGGGCTCTCTTGCTGGCTTGCAGATGGCCACCTTCTTACTGTGTGCTCACATAGGGTAAAGGGAGAAAGGGGGCGAGTACTAGTGTCTCTTCCTCTTTCCATAAGGGCACCAGTCCTGTGGGATCAGGTCCCATCCTTACAACCTGATTGCACCATTGTCACCTTCTCACAAGTCCTATCTCCAAATGTAGTAACACCGGGGGTTACAGCTTCGACATATGAGTGAGGGGGGCAGCAAACATTCTGCCCATAACACTTGTCTTCTGCATCACCTTTTACGTCACTATTTTTCCCTGTTTTAGTCATTTATGGATTTGCTTCTCTACCCCGCCTACCTTAACATCCCCAGTGTCAAAAACTGTTCCTGGCATGCTGTAGGTGGCCAGTAAACATGGGGTGGGTGCACGAGTGATGAGTGTGTGAAGCTGGAGAGAATCGCACATGGCTGAGATATCAGGAAGACAGAAGCGAGTTCCTGCATGTATTGAGGTGGTGGGGTGAAGGGGCTGTTTATGTTGATTTGCATCCTCCGCTTGGTCTCAATACTGATAGAAACTTATGCAATCAGTGGGCACCTTATATTTGTGTACTACTTAGGATTCACAAAGCTTCTAACGCACATGGCCTCGTTTGCTCCTTGCAACATTCTGAGATACAGCCAGAGTCAGCACCCCTGTAACAGCTACTGTTGCAAAGACCATCCCCAAATTTGCTAGCTTCAGACAACCACTTATTTAGCTCATGATTCAGCTGATCAGCAATTTTGACTGAAAGCAGCCGGGCTGTTACTGCAGTTTGGGCTGGGCTCCCTCATGTCGCACCTGTCTGGAAGCTGGGGGTCAGCGAGAGGGTGTGCTTTGGTGACGTGGCTCACTGTCAGCTGGAACGCCTCTGCTCTCCTCCACACACCGTCTCCTCTCCCAGCAGACTAGCCCAGACTTGTTTGCAGGCAGAGACCAAGGAGTGAGAGCCGGCAAAGGGCACCAGGTTCAGGAGGCCTGTCTCAGAACTACACATCGTGTTAGACAAAGTGAGCCACAAAGCATCCCCTCTCGAGGGGTGGGAAGTTAGACTCTGCCTCTTAACAGGAGGAGCTGAAGAGTCACACTGGAAAGGACACAAGGAAGGGATGGGAAATGGGGACATTTTTGCAATCAATCCATCATATTCACATTTTACAAAAAGAGAGACTCAGAGAGAATGTAATGACTTGCCCAAGGTCACAGTGTTCGAAGACCTGAACATGAGTTGCCTGCCCCCAACCTCACTGCTCAGTTCTCAGTGAGCAGTTCTGAGGGCGCGGCAAGCTCTCTCTAATGTTAGTTGCTGACTTTCTTTACCAACCTGCTGATGCTAAGAACTTTCCCCTGTACCACTTCATCCAAGGTTTATGGCAATGATTTTTTACCCCCACGCAAATGCTGTACACTGCACCCTGCACTGACCACATCCCGACAACAGAGCTGTCTTTTCTTTCTCTAAAAACGCTCAGCTTAGATGTAAGTGTCGATGCCAAATGAGGAGTGCCACGCTTTGGGCTTAAACACAACGCTCCTCATGAAGGCTCAGGCAGGCTTTTTGCTCTGCTTTGGTGACATTTGATTGGCACCCTGAGCATACCTTCGAACTGTGTAGGTGGCGACCGTGAAAAGTGCAGGGCTGGTGGATATAAAGAGAGTGGGTGACAAGCCCGAAAGTCCACGCTGTCCTCAGAGTGCAAACAAAAACAGAAAGAATAATTAGAGACTGACTCACCCACTGCGCGGCTCCATTAGAAATTGCCGATGCAGTTACTCAGGCAGCAAATCAGACTCAAAAGACCAGATGCTAAAAGGATAGATTTTTTTAACATTCTCTCCACAAAAAATATATATATAGAAAAGTTGGTGAGATGATGGATATGTTAATCAGCTTGATTTGACCGTTCTACAATGTATACATGGATCAAAACATTACAGTGTGCCGCATAAATATGCACAATTATTATTTGTGAATTTAAAATGTATTAATTAATTTTTAAAAACCCAAATGCCTTACCTGGTAGGAAAGATTTGAGGCTGCCTTTTCCTGTTTTTAGCCAATTAGAAAGAGATTAAATTATAATGCATTGCGTTTACTAAAAATGGTAACTAAAAACCGTCTTTAACAAGTGTTTAAATCAAATACTGCATTAAGATGAAAGAACAATTAGTGCACAATTCTATCAAGTTCTTTCTCTCATAGAAAACAGGATTGCTGAGTCATTTAGATTGGGGTTGGCAAACCATATCTTGGGGCCAAATCCAAACTGCTGCCTATTTTTGTAAATAAAGTTTTATGCAAACACAGCCTTACTCATTCATTCATGATTTGTCTATGTCCACCTTCAGTCTACACCAACAGAATTGGGTAGTTGGAACGCAGGCCCTATGGCCTTCGAAGCCTAAATTATTCACTCTCTGGCCCTGTACAAAGTTTGCTGGGAACTGGAATATCAAGTTCTGCAGAAGGTCCTGGGATGTGGAGGATGGGGAGAGGATGGCCAGTCCATCAGTCTGCATAGTACATGAGGCAAGTGTGACATGCTATCCTCCAGGTGCCTGGAGCAGTGTATGCTCCCAGGGACAGTTTGCGGAATTGAACAGCATAGAATCAAGATCCGGCTGATCCCCAGGTTGGAGAACATGGAAAATGTGCCTCCTCTCAATCCAGTTAGCTAGAATCGCAGAGAACCAGTTCAACCCAGGCCCCGAAGTTCTGCCCCTAAGCCCAAATTAAAGCAATGCTGCAGTTTGATGCTCCTGTTTTTGCTAGGGCACCTCTGAACCAGAATTACTCCCTGAGTCACGAACTGCCCCAGATGAGACTGTTATGCTCAGGGAAGACCTGAACTGCTAGAAGGTGAAAGAACCAGGCAGGTCGACCCTTTGGAAACTCAGCTTGCCCCCAAGGCTACACCCAAAATGACCACAACCTAAGTTCAGGCACTAACGGTTCCCTGGTTCCAGACATGCCCATGCTGTTGGGGTTGGGGTTGCTGCTGTCCCTGATGTATGGTTGTGTCTGAAAAGGCCAGAGAGGGACCAGGGGCCCCTCTCAGGCTTGATTTATACAAGGGCTCACCTCAGTGTGGATGATCTTGGTGAAACAGGAGAATAGGGAATTAGGGCAACCAAGTGTTAAGGCATAAGCAAAGGAAAGGCAGGTGCAGTTGCTTTGGGGCAGGATTGGGCAGTGTGTGGGCCATATCTTCGCTCCTGTATTAAGACAGAAGTTTCCACTTCAGCCTCTGATTGACCGTGGGCAGGGTCTCCACTTCAGCCTCTGACTGGTCAAAGGCCAATCCTTCATGGGGTGCAGCCAATTGGAGGCCTCTAAAGGGCACCTAGGGGTGTTGCCAGAAGTTTTTGGCTTAACAAAAACTCTAACTGGGGGGTATGCTTGAGCTGCTTGCTGGAGCCTACTCCCACTTTGTGAACTGTACTTTCACTTCACTACATCTGTGCTTTTGTTACTTCTTTCTTTTGTTGTTTTGTCTTTCATTGCTTCATTCTTTTGTTGCTTTGCTTGTGCATTTTGTTGAACTCATTGTTCAACACTCCAAGAACCTGGACAACTCACATTCAAGGCCTTCCATCCAGTAACATTGGGGCTGTCACTATGGCTAGCCCAGCTTAAGGGCCACCCCATGCTTTTGTTCAACATGAGCTAATCCCATCACCACCCAAGCCTCTGAGTCTGCAAGCTGGGAGTAGAACTGGACTGCCTGCACAAAAGTGTTAGCAGCTCAGGGCTAGAACCCTTTAGACTGTGTCCACATAGCTGCCCAGGTGATGAAAACAGAGCTGGGAAGTGAGGCTAAGAATACTTTTCCTAGGAGTGAAGTAACTCTGTAGTCAGGTCTCTCTACCTCTTGCTTGGTGGCCATCAGGCTCTTTTCCCTTCTGTTGCCTTCCTTCCATCCCTCCACCCAACCTTCCTTTCTCTCCATGCACTCAGGGCCCTCACTTCTGGCCTGGACTATATTAACAAGCCTTTGTGTGTCCAGGAGCCTCTCATTCCTCTCCTTGCCTATCCGTGCATTCTTCAAACATAAGGACCATCCCGCCACTACCTAAAGAAGCTCATAGCAGCTCTTTGGGAGACATTGGTGGGCACATCCCAGTCTCAAAGGTTGAATAATAGGAGTTGGAGTCAAGCATGGGGCCTCTTCCCTTTGCCAGTGATTGATTTAGGTGTGACAGGAAAGACCATTGTAATCCAGGAGACATGAGGGGACATCTTCAGAAAGGACCACTGAGGAAGGTTGTCTTTCCCATTGAGAAGAGGACAGGGGAAGAGACGTCACTGGCCACTTCACTGTCCACCACTGTGGCTGGACACAGTGCCTGGACAGTGGCAGGTTGTGTATAGAGAGCCAGCCCACCACAGACCAAAACCAGCATGAGACAGAGAGACCTGGATTCTTGATGATATTGGCAGGCTGATGAATTAATAGACTCTGGAATCACACCGACTCCAGAAATTGCAATATGTGGGAAAAAGTACTTTTTTGTTCATTTAAGCTATTTTAAATTAATCTGCATGTTATTTGTTTAAACAAGCTTGGAAATACCTGCCACCAATGAAACACCCTTCCTGGACTCAGGGGACTTCTTTCCGCTAGGCACAGCTGTTCTGCCTCTTAAAGGTTCCCCCTCAGTCTTAAACATCCTGGATTCCCTCCCACATTGATGCTAACCTAGGCTCAATTTTGAAGTCTTTCCATTGGCCTGTATTGTCTCACAATTTCTCCTATCATGTCCAAAGATGTTGAAAATTTTATTTAAAACTGAATCACGGCCGGGTGCAGTGGCTCACACCTGTAATCCCAGCACTTTGGGAGGACGAGGCGGGCGGATCACGAGGTCAGGAGATGGAGACCATCCTGGCTAACACGGTGAAATCCCGTCTCTACTAAAAATACAAAAAGTCAGCCGGGCGAGGTGGCGGGCGCCTGTAGTCCCAGCTACTCAGGAGGCTGAGGCAGGAGAATGGCGTGAACCCGGGAGGTGGAGCTTGCAGTGAGTCGAGATCGCGCCACTGCACTCCAGCCTGGGTGACAGAGCGAGACTCCGTCTCAAAAAACTGAAAAAAAATAAAAAATAAAAAAAATAAACTGAATCACTATTGCTGGAGGCCAGGAGTTCAAGACCAGCCTGGAAAACAGAGCAAGATTCTCTCTCTACAAAAAAAATAAAAAATTATCCAGGCATGGTGGGATGCACCTGTAGTTCCAGCTACTCAGGAGGCTGAAATGGGAGGATCCCAGGAGTTCCAGGCTGTAGTGAGCTATGATTACACCACTGCATTCCAGCCTGGGTGACAGAGACCTTGTCTCTAAAAAAAAAAAAAAAAAAAAAAAAATTAAAAATTAAAAATAAAAACTGACTCACCATACTTCTGCTTCTGGTAATGATGAATTAGGTCATTTGAAACAAAATTCTTGCTGAGAATACTATGAAAGCAGAATAAAATATCAAATCGTCAGTCTAAGGGCATCAGAAAACTAAAAATAGAGAATAAAGTAGAGCCAGGATTATGTGAAGATGGAGATCCCAACAGGTGAGCTCAGCATTGGGGCTGCTTTTCCTTGGGGGCATTTTACAGTTTGAAGAGGGCATTTGAGCACCAGGGCAACAGGTTCAACAGGCTCAGAGAACAGTCCTCAAAGTCAAGGAGTGAACAGAGTATGAAGCCAAGGAGAAGTGTGGTAAGAGGGATGCTTTACTTACGTCCAAGGCAGATGGCCATGCAGTCATGAAAGAAAAGTCTTCTCAATAAGTGGTAGTGACTCCGCTTCAGATCCATATGGAAATAAGAGAAAATTGCTACCTTATACCACACACACACACACACATTTGCAGGTCTAAATGTGAAAGAACACATCTTTTGAATAAAAATGTAAAAGAATATTTTCTTGAACATTGGCTAGAGAAAAACTAATTAAACAAGCAGTTTGTATAAGTGGCAATGTCTTTGCTCTGTATTGTTATGCAAACAATGGCCCTAAAATTTAATGAATTGAAACAATGACAACTGATTATTCCCCATGACTCAGCAATCTGGGCTGAGCTCAGCTGGGCTGGGTAATAGTGCCTGATGTGGTTGGAACATCCAGGATGGCTTCTTCACTTGGCTGGGAGCTGCCCAGACATCCTTTCTCTCCATGTGGCCATTTTCCCAGATAGGTAACTGAATTTCCTTAAATGAGGCTCAGCACTGTAAGAGAGGGTGTCCCAGGAATATAAGCCCAAACTGCATGCTCTTATCAAGCCTGGGTCATGCTTTCTGACATCCATTGGCCAAATCAAGTCAAAAGCCAAGGTCACTGGGAGGGACAACACAAGGTGGTGAATGTCAGGGCTCATCAGAGCCACGAAAGTTAGCCCATCACAGATACATGAGAATAATCAAATGCATATATTCAGGAATGCATATAGCAATAAGAAAACTTCGAAAATATTTCTATATTTCTGTAAAGTTTTCCCTTCTTTGTCAATTTGGCCAACAGCTTACTAGCAATCAAACCTTCACCAGTTTTAGCACATGTTCTCCATTTGTAGCATGACTGCTTAGAAAGTTTTCCCCAAGATTAGGCATTTTTATGAACACTGTGATGCTCATAAACCTCAGAGGTGGGAGATCCAAAATAAGTGTCAGGTTCCAGGGACCTAACATTAAAGGATACAACTCCTCCAAAAACGTGCAATGGGCTGAGAATTGAGGTGCCATGGGCTTGCCCAGGGTCTGGGCACTCCAGCCACCTTCCCTGAAGGCTAGCTCTGACCTCAACACCTTTTCTGAACTTCTCAGAGCAACCTCCTTGCCGTGTCTTCCCCTCAGCCTGCCCCACTACTAGAAATCACTGTCTTGGTATTTTGGTATTTTGAGATGAAAACCACAGAAGACAGTAAGAACAGCTGGGACATTCATCTAAACAAACAGGACATGAGAAAGCCCAGAAATAAGACATCATCCTTAGACAAGGGTGCCGTGCAGTCTGGGGAGGAAAGTGTCTGGGTCATTCAAAATCTGGATTGCAAATCTTCCATCACCCAGCAGCTACTTCCTTTGTAACCCTCTGGAGCACCCTTCCTTCTCCACCTTCCCTCATTCTAAATTCAGTGCCTGTAGATGGGGTGACTGGCCAGGGTCCCAGCCTGCTTGCTATTGCTGCTTCCAAACAGCTACAAGCTGCTGAGTTATTCCTCTTGTTGGTTGTTCATGGAGCCACCATGAGATGTCCACCATGGTCTCTGATCTCTGCCTGCCTGGTTGAGCTGTTATGCTGCATCATTTCCCTGAGTTGGTCTCCATCCAGGGAAAATCATGGCATCTTATTTAGCCTGTGCTTCAGGACTGATGTTGGCAGAACTATTTAAACAACAAATAAATGTGCTTTAAAAGTCCTTTCATTTTGTCAAAACAAGGAAACTAACTAACCATTTATGAGAGCTTACTATATGCCCGATGCTTTATTTATTCCCTGACTTAGTTCTCACAAAAACACTTGCAAAATATATCATTATACCCATTTTCACAGTCCTGCAAACTGAAGTGCAGAAAGGCCCAGTCAATGGTATGCAAAGTCTCCACAGTCCTGATATCACTATAAGAACACACTTGACAATGTGTTTCTGACGAGTGTTGTCATCTGCCTAAAATACTTGAGGTTGTTTGTTTTTTGTTTTTTGTTTTTGAAAGAAAGAAACCATTGTTGACCTGAAACCTAAGGAAGAAAGTGTTCTGTTTTGTTTTTAAATACTGGGAGCTGGTTTTAGGTAAGAAAGGCCATGTGATATTTGATAAGGATTACTAGCCGTTAGAAAGAGACACAATTGGTGTCAATAAATAAGGTCAATAAGGATAACAAAAATAAGTGTTGATGCCTGTTAGGGAAAAAATAGTATCGTGACAATGGTTAGGATGAAGCTTTCTGCTGTGTTTACTTAAGGGATTTTCTTCAATTATCTGTGAGGCAAGAAGGCAGAAAACATTGAGTGAAAACACGAAGCCACTGTTAGTCAATAATTCTACTGTCTCTTAACAATCAGAAACAAAATTCCCTGGGGAAGCCCTTCCCCACATTAATTAGAAAAGTCAGGGAGAAGAAATTGAGACTAGAATAATAAGATAAGCATGAAGGCATAGGTGGCCCCAGTGTCCTTACAAACACTCCAGAAAATTGTACCCTATGGAACTGTGCAGAGCTAGGTTTGCAAATCAAGCACATGAAATACTTCTAGATATAAGTCAGAGTATATGTATTCTTTTATTTATGCACTTGCTAAGCATTTATTGAGCACCTATTATATGCCAGATTCTATGTACTTTGAACACAATGACGCTATCCTGTAAGAATTTAAAATAAATTTATAAGTGCTGCAATCCTAATTATTTAAAATGTTGACATATATTGAATGTCTATTTAATTATATTTCAGGTTATAATTATAACCATTCTTATACTTCTATTTTAATTATAAATGGGAGTTTCATAGAAAAGTGCTATTTGGCCTTATTCACCTCAGTTCATCACCTCTTGATTAAATTTATCCATTGGGTTTATGTAGCCTTGGCGAGTACAATAATTCTCCTAGTGGGAAATGCTTCAAGTGAAGAAGGAGGAAACTCTATCTAGGAGGAAGCACTCAGTATCTGTAATGTATTTGCAAATCCATTCCTATAACAAATAGTGGCTGTAAGAAAGACATCAACAAAAACGTCTAATCTGTCTTCAGGTTGTTTGTGAAGGACTAGGATAGATACAGGGATCTAATAAGGTAGCGGGGATCAACTGTACACTAAAACAAGTTGTTCCAAATGTAGTCTAAACTTCGCAATATCTGGTTTTAACATGATAGCACAAAATCATTGTTTTCTTTCTTTCCTAAATTTCTTGGCTATTTCTCCTAATGCGATTTCTTTCTGAGAAATCACCCAATGGAAAAAGGAATATAGAGAACAGAAATGAAAACTGCATCTCTGATGAGCCTAAAGATGGTCAAACCTGTAAACTCTGACATAAGATGGAGAATGGCCAAGAGCAAGGTCAAAAGGGGTGTCAGAAGACATGGGGAGGGAAGGCATCAGGAACCTGGGGGAGGGCCTCTCAGGGGAAGTGGTGCATCTGAGGTTCCAGCCCACCCAGCCCTATGCAACTGGGCAGGAAACAATGTGAGATGGGCTTTACTACATAACACAGTTTGCTCAGGTACTTAAAAAACTGGAGTGATTTTAGCATCAGAAAAACAAGCCATATTTGAAAACTGCCAAAACAAACACACAAACAAGCAAACAATCACTGTAATCTGGACTTTCTTAACCCATCTCTTAACCAACTCCTAACTCAAAAAGAAAACTAAAACCAAATAGCTAGAATATAGACTACGACCACGATAAAAGCTGGACAAACCAGAACCTATGGGCTACCCTTAAAGAAGTGCTCAGAAAAAATTTTAGGGCCCTGAATAATGTGCTATATTCATGCATTTGATCAATGAACAAATACATTGCATATCTACTCTATGTCAGGCATTATTCTAGCAGTACATAAAACAGATTGAAATGCCTGTCTCTGTGGAGTGTGCAGCCTAGTGAGGGAAATCAATACATACTGTATTTATGTAGTCATGCAATGATAGTGTTAGAGGAGGAAATAAATTAGGAAAGGAAGTAAAATGTGCAGGAGTGGGTTTGAATAACGTGGTTAAAAAGGTCTAATTGAGAAGGGTACATCTGAGTAAAGATGTAAATGGGTGAGCTGTGTCTCTCTAGGGGAGAAAAGGCTCTCTGCTGAGGAAACAAAACACGGAAAGGCACAGAGGTAGAAGTAAGATGGTCTGAGGCTCCAGAACGACTTGCTTCTAAAAGAACACTCTATGTTCCTCTCCCTTCCACATACCTTGAGAGTGCTTCTAACTGGTGGCATCTAAACCAGAGCCCTCTGGCAGAGATCTGGGGAAATATAGCTCCTAGGCATCCATGTCCTGGAATACAGGGGAAAACATAGAAAATACGCACCCAGCATGGGCTGTAGCTGGAGATGGCTGTGAAGTAAGATGCTGTTGTTGTTTTTATTTTAAAAGATAAACATTATAGTGCACTGTTATGCTGATGTTAATGTCTTACTGCTGTGGGAAATTTTTATTATGCAGGAGAGGGGAGAATTTTCTAGAGCTAAATGCTAGAAAGCATAGGATCTAGCAAACAAGAGGAAAGGTTTTTCTAGATAAGAATGAACAGGGTGCATGTTGATTTCTGTGGCGGTAGAAGTTTGCTGCGATTACTCCTTTTGTTTCTTTCCCCCAGTGAAATAGGAAGCAAGGTGATTGGCTGAGAGAGAAGACAGAGAAGTTCTGGAGGGGTGAAGACAGGAGTCATGAAATGATCATGTGGGACATGAGATTAATTTGGCCAGGAAACATGATGTGATGGCAGGAAACAGCGAGGGCCCATTAGATACTATGAAATTAAAGTGAGGCCAGTAGCATCCTGGAGGGTATTTTTCCTGCCACCAGCAGATGCATGAATGCAGTGCAGAGAGGTGGAAAGTTCCCTGGTGAACTTCAGAGCATCCAGCAACACTGGTTGTGACAGCACAAGCATTGGCCAGCCAGGACAGACTGTGGCTGTACTACCAAGAACCAGTCAAAATGCCAGTCCTGGGAAAATGGGGTCCATCAAGCTCAGGGCTCTTTCCAGAGAGAGGCATGCAACAAAATGAGAGAGTTGTGTGAGTTAACAATGCATGTAAAGGTGTGATCACGATGGGTTATTCAGCTAAGGCATGAAGGAGGCAGTGAATGGGAGAGTCCACTGAGGCTGAAGAATCAGAACAGCAGACACACAGGTGCAAGTGAGCTGGGAAGATGAGAGCGGGGCACTAGGAGAGCAGGGTGCTGGAAATGGCAACTGTGGCAGGATTGTTGGACAATTCCTAGTAACGACATGAGTAATCATGATCGTGGTATTGCCCTGGCAGAGAGTGCTGAGGTAGAGTGGAGGATAGGAGCATTGAAAGGAAGGAGGCCCAGAACTGGTGGGGAGGGAGGCAGTATAATCTGAAAACTCTCCTCTATGGCATTGAAATCAGCAAACATTAAGAGATTAGTGGTGTTGTAAAGAATGACAGTGGGCCAGGAGATGCATCTTTACAGATTGGTGACAGTATTCTGAAGGGGAAGGGGAGAGGAGCCTACAGAAATAAGAGGTGTCATGTAGTGTGATTTCAAGAGATTCTAATCTGCTGGGAGGCATACAGAAAACATCCCATAAGCAAAAGTGCAGAACACAACCTTGGATCTTATCGCCATACTGACCAGGTCTCCACAGAATCACTTTGATAAGTGAATGTCCTTAATTCTCAGCAGGTATACACTAATTTCTGCTATGTCAAGCCTGGGATTAATGGGATATTAAAATGAAACTGTCTTGGTGAAGTCTGTCTTCATTCCAAATGGACACAGTGATGGCAGATTCAGCTGCCCCATCAGGGTGGGGATTGCCTGCAGGTCAAGCCTGTAGAATATCAGTCTTGGGCAGCTTGTCTCACAGAGTAATGAATTATATTCAAAGGTCAATAGTTACAGAGGTTTTTTCTTACTCTTGACCATGGGCTTTTTTTGGTTTGTTTTGTTTTGTTTTGTTTCACCAAAGGCACATACTGGGGAGAGTATGAACAATGAAATCTGAAATATCTCACTTTTGACATTTCATAAACTTTGATTAATCAACAGAATTGACTACAGTGTCCTTATTGGTACTAGAATGTGCCATTCATTCACTCAAAATATATTTATCAATTAATTTATTTGTTCATTCAAAATATGCTTACAGAGTCCCTACTCTGCTAGCCATACTTTCGGGGGCTAGAGTTATAGAAGTAAACGAGACGATATATCTGGTTTTCTGGGGCTTCTATTACAGTGGGGAAGAAATGACAACAGATAATCAGTCAGTCATGTAGCTTCAGCGAATAATCATGGAGATGAAGAAAATAAAGCAGGTAGGAAGACAGGAGCAACGGTGGTGCTCTTTCTGATGACTGGTTGCAGAAGGCCTCCCCTTGCAAAGAGCTTGGGGAATAGAACTCCAGACAGGGGCATGAGGATTCTGGACCTGTCACCACATGGTGACAGACCACATGTGGGCAGAACTGAGCACAGGACAGACAAGTGGGCAGCGATGAGATCTGACCACATGGGACAAATCATAGAGGATCCACCTCGCAACAAGGAATTCAGAGTTTAATTGTGATATGAGAAACCATTGGTGGGTCTGGAGCATAGATCATATACTTGGAAGCTCACTCTGCCTGCTGCACAGAGAAACACCAAAGGGGACCAAGAGGAGACTTGAGGAGACAGGTCATAGGCTGGGTAGCTGAGACCTGAGTGTGGCCCAGATCAACAAGAGGTAGCTGTATTCTGGAACTGTTTCCAAGGCAGAGGAGAATCAGGTGCCATTTCTATTTTGGGGGCAAGCAACTTTGTGAAGGATGATGCCATTCCCGGACTGGGAGGGCAGGGTGCAGACCACGAATGCTGAATCTGGTTGGGACTTGCATGGTTTCTGATGCTCTTGAGTTATCCGAGTGGAGCTGAGGGTGGCCGGAGGATATGAGCTTGAGGCCTGCACTCAGAAGCCATTAGCTGCAGAGGCAACAGAAGCCATGGTCCTGGATGAGCTTTCCCAGAAGTAAGTGCTTATACAGTGCAAGAGACCAGTGAGTTCTGGACCCTGGGACACAGACACCAGCCCAAGAAGCAGCAGTGAAGAGGTCTGGGCCTGCCCTTTGCAGTGAGAACAAAATGCCCAGAGCCAGGTTTTTGTCAGGTTAGTGGAAAAGTAATTGCAGTTTTGGACCATGAATTTTAAAGCATTATAACTAGGCTCAAACAAATCTTTATTAATCAGAACAGGACCCATTACAATCAACACATTTTTGCCAATGAGAAATAAGTTTGTTCATTCCTGTAGCATACAAATCTGTGCTTTGGGAGTCAAAGAACTCTTGGAAAGCATTTTCTGCATCCTGCCTGTTGTGGAAGCATTTTTCCCTGCAAAAAGTTGTTAAGATGCTTGAAGAAGTGGTAGTTCAGTTGGTAAGAGGTCAGGTAAATATGGCGGATGAGGCAAAACTTTGTAGCCCAATTTGTTCAACTTTTGAAGGGTTGGTTGTGCAATGTGTGGTCAGGCATTGTCATGGAGAATTGGGTTCTTTCTGTTGACCAATGCCAGCTGCAGATGTTACAGTTTTTGGTGCATCTCATCAATTTGCTGAGTAGACTTCCCAGATTAAATGGCTTCACCAGGATTCAGAAAGCTAGAGTGGATCAGACTGGCAGCCTACCACCAAACCGTGACCATGACCTTTTTTGGGTACAAGTTTGGCTTTGGGAAGTGCTTTGGAACTTCTTCTTGGTCCAACCACAGAGCTGGTCATTGCTGGTCATTGTGTAAAATCCATTTTTCATTGCATGTCACAATCCAATCAAAAAATGGTTCATTGTTGCATAGAACAAGAGGAGACAACACTTTAAAACAATGATTTTTTAAAAATTTTCGCTTATCAAGCTTTGTCGCTTCCAATTTGCTGCTCATGCTGAACAACGGTAGGATGGTTGACATTGAGATCTTCGGCAACTTCTCATGTAGCCGTAGGAGGATCAGCTTTGATGGTTGCTCTCAATTGGCCATAGTCAACATCCACTGACTGTCCACTATGCTCCTCATCTTCAAGACTCTCATCTCCTTTGCAAAACTTTTTGAACCACCACTGCACTGTACTTTCATTAGTAGCCCCTGAACCAAATATGTTGTTGATGTTGTGAGTTGTCTCTGCTGCTTTATGACCCATTTTGAACTCAAATAAGAAAATCACTCGAATTTGCTTTTTGTCTAACATCATTTCCATAGTCTAAAAGAAACACAAAATAAACAGCAAGGAATAAGTCATTAGAAAAAAAAAAAAAGCGAGAAATGCACATTAAAATGATGTATAACATAACCGCATTTATTTAACAATGTATTCCAGTGTCAAATGGCAAACTACTACAATGCAAAAACCACAATTACTTTTGCACCAAACTAATACCTCTAATGTTCGATTCTGCAGGGTTCCTGGTCCTCCTTACAATGACTCCAAGCCAACTTGTCCGCAACTAACTTCCATTAACCTTTATATCATTTCCCACAAGGGTTTGCCAAGGTGGAGGTAAAAGTTTTTGTTTTTTAATTTAAGCAAAGTAAAACAGGGATTTGAAGAATGGCAAATTATAATATTTTCGAGTTTGGAACTCCAAAAGGCAAAATCCAAGATGTTTTGAGAGATGAAGTAGGAAGTTCTGGGACCCAACAAACTTTAAGCTAAAACTGGGTATTGGGTAAAATTGTATCTCAGCAGGCTAGCCAGTGTATTTTTACTAGCATTTTGCTGACTACACACCAAGGAAGCCCTGTTCTCCTTTTTGCACAGTTGATATTGACAAAACGCTCTGTGCTAAGCTAGTTGTCTTACCTCTCCCACTTTACAGACAAGGGAACAGGCACAGAGAGCTCACGCAGCTTGCCCCTGTTGACCTGGCTAAATGGACGGGTGGAGGGGTGGAGAGTTGGCTGTGTGCAGAGCCCCCACCCCCACTCAGCTGACCAGGTGTTTGTGCCTCCTGAAGGAATGGGCGCTTGTTCCACACTAAAACACTACATGTACACGATGCCCAGCCAGCAGGACCACAAGTCATTCCAACTCACAACCATTTAGAAGATAGAGAAAATACATTCAACCCTGACACATGTTTGGGAGGTCGCGTGGGGCTCACCTGGGCCACAAATACAGTGAAATTCTCAGCTCAAAAAGGAAAGCGGGTGGTGTCCCAGAACCTTGACCTGGTTGGCGTTTTTGCCTTCTAAACAGAACAGTGCGTATGAATTCTTGAGAGGACGGAGGCGCCTGGAGGAGGTTTGTGTTTGCTGTCAGCACAGTCATTGCTCAAACCTACAGAGGCCTCCTCTCCTCCCGGGAGGCATTCGGCTAATGCCCTTGGGCCCAGTTCTTACTGTCCACATGGACACCCTGCCAGCCCCACCAGGCAGGAACTGCGCCACCCCCAGCACCTGTGAGCAGCCTCAGGGTGACCTGAGAGTGGCCATGCCAAGCAGGTGTCCTGCTAGACCAGGGAGGAGGCAGTCCCCACGCCAGCCTGGGGGAAGCCAAGGGCTGGCGGTGACAGAGGCAAGTCAGGGAGTCAGGGGCCGGGAATGTATTAAACAGCACAAAGGACCTAGAAGACCTTCAATCAGCAGTGAAACTCCCAATCACATGCATGGCAGCTCAGTGTGTGGAAGGCCCCTTTCCCCAGCAGCAGGGACAGCCTTTGCATCAGGAACATCAATGGGCCTCAAGTGCAACATCTCTTGTCAATTTCACAGTCTGGGTCTCTTGAAAATACTTAGTCCCAATTCTGCTGGGCAGTGAAGGCACTGCTAGGAACTGGGAAGGAACCCAAGGTCAGTATGACCTTATTCTTCCACAAGAATAACTTTCACTGGAACACTTTCTAAACAAATACCCTAGATATAGCCAAAGAAATACAACGCTATGGCTTGTTTCTAGTGAAACTTCCTGAAACCGATATTTTCTTCATATTAAAGGACTTTCCCAAAATGTTTGAGATGTTACATTGACAAATATTAAACCCTAAGAACTGTATATCTATTTTAAAGCATATTATAAACAATAGAACTGGTATAGCAAGTCTATGCCTTCAGTGGTGATACAAAATTTTCTTTATAAGATTGTAGAGGAATAATCTATTTCAGGTAAAATGTTAGACTGGGATAAAGTTGGTATGCTGGCATGGCAAATGTTGGACTCTGTAGCTGCCATAAAGTCCAAAAGCAGAATCTTTCTACGTCAGCGCCAGAGCACCCCTTTTAAAAGAGAGACATCTGGGCTGGGTGCGGTGGTTCACGACTGTAATCCCAGCACTTTGGGAAGCCGAGGCGGGTGGATCACAAGGTCAGGCAATCGAGACCAGCCTGGCCAATATGGTGAAACCCCATCTCTACTAAATATACGAAAACTTAGCCAGGCATGGTGGCGTGTGCCTGTGGTCCCAGCTACTCAGGAGGCTGAGGCAGAATAATTGCTTGAACTCGGCAGGCGAAAGTTGCAGTGAACCGAGATCATGCCACTGCACTCCAGACTGGGTGATAGAGTGAGACTCTGTCTCAAAAAAAAAAAAAAAAAAAAAAAGAGAGAGACATCTGATTCTATGTATAGTTTATTGAATTGGAACAAATTACAGTTAATCAATACAGTGTTAATATATTAAGTCTTCATTCAGAAGCTGGAGAAAAACTCATGGCTAAAGACTAGTTGGAAACATGTTAAATACTCATAATGTCTGTCTGTCTTTCTTTCTTTCTTTCTTTCTTTCTTTCTTTCTTTCTTTCTTTCTTTCTTTCTCTTTCTTTCTTTCCTTCTCTCTCTCTCTCTCTCTCTCTCTCTCTCTTTTTTGGGACAGGATGTCTCTGTCACCCAGGCAGGAGTGCACTGGTGCTATCACAGCTCACTGCAGCCTCCACCTTCTGGTCTCAAGTGATCCTCCTGCCTCAACCTCCCAAGTAGTGGGGACTACAGGTGTGCAGCACCACACCCAGCTAATTTTTTCCTATTTTTTGTAGAGATGGGATCTCACCATATTGCCCAGGCTGGTCTCAAACCCCTAGGCTCAAATGATCCTCCTGCCTCAGCCTTCCTAAGTGCTGGTATTACAGGCATGAGGCACCATGCCTGGCCTCCCATAATGTCTTTAAACCCACTGGGGTCAGGCTTTTCTCCCTACTCCATCGCTGAGAAATGAGACTGTGGGTCAATCCACTCTTACCATTGCAGAAACAATGGGTACCTCTGGGGCCCAAGGGGGGTCCCAGGAGGTAACTCCAGGTCTGTTGAGTCCACACCCTGCTGTGAGGAGGAGCAGGACCATCAGTCAGGTCAGCCGGCAACCCACACAGGGGCTCAGAGCTTTCTAGAATGTGACAGAGCAAAGCCCCACATAAACAGAGGGTCAGGTGATGTGCAGAAATTTGAAATGTTTTCTGAGCACAAAATATCTCCAATTTGTCCACATTCCATAAAACTCAAAAATGTGAAAACAGTGATTGGATGTTTGGAGGTGCAAATAGCTGAACCCAGGTATACTGGATAAAAAGATCTAACAGTGCCCAGCATACCTGAGGGAATGATGGCTGAAATCCTGTTTCTGGATCAGATCCCATTGGCACCTGTGGTAGATAGGATTCTAAGGTGGCCCCCGAGGCCCCCACCCCTGGTGTGCTTGCCTGTGAAATTTCCCCCAAGCACAGGTCCCCTAGGGACAGGACAGCACACCACTCCTGTGACCGTGGTGGGCAACAGGGAGAGGGTCCTGGCTGGGTTTGATCCGATTATGTGAGGTCTTTAAATGCACAGAATTTTCCCCAGCTGACTGCAAAGGAGAAAGCCAGACAGAGGCACTCCTGCTGGGCTGGGTAAAGGAGCAAGAATCATGTAAATTGCCCATGGGGTGGTTCTAGGAGCAGAGAGAGTGACCCCTGGGCCATAGCTATCAAGGAAGCAGAGATCTGCCACCTCACAATTTCAGCCTGTGAAACACTAAGCGAAGGACCCATGTGACCTGGATTCTCGGTGGAGTTGTGAAATGATGCATTTGTGGTGTTTTATGCCACTGAGCTTGTGGCATTTTGCAACCACAGCAACCATGTCCTTTCTTCAGATGTCCTTTCTTCCATGTTCACCCCTGAAATGGGGCCCATGTGTGTGCCTGAGTTCCACCGAGAACGCACAAGAGGAGAGGTGGCAGACGTTAGACTAAGGAAGTTTTAAGGAAAGGGACTCCACTCTTTGCCTTTAAGGCATGTCTACAAGCATGAGAAGATCTGTTGGTCATTTTCATGGACCCACCAAATTGACTTTGGCAAACACCTCTGTGCCTTGCCCATCTACAAGTAGGGTGATGATGATTTTCTCTGTCTGGATCCTGCTGAGTTACATAGTTTTTCTAAGAGCCAGATTTTGAAATAAGAGCACATTTGGCCCTGGAGTGTTTCTGCCAACAGCATGACCGTGCGGCCCCAAGCACCCGCTTTGCAGGTTCTGGGCACGATGGTCCCAGCAGGAGAGCTGGCAACTGCCCCACGTAGACAGCTGGCTGGAAGCCAGATTGTCTGGGTTGTCATTGCTAACACAGCATAATACAAAGCAGGGCGTGTGTTTGTTTAAAGGGGCTGCTTTCTCTCCTTTCACACAGACCCCGTGAACGTGAGCACTTTCTCAGGACGCACCCTTCCTTGGCCTTGGGTATCTGGATGGGCCATCTCCTAGGCTGCACACTCCCAGAGGGCTTGAGCTTGCACACTGTTCTTCCTTTCCATCTTTGCTGCTATGTCGTGGGCTTCTTAAACTATTGTCCCTTGTCCATCATCCTACAGATCTGGGGATTTGCTTTACCTTGGATGAAATTGTTATTTAGATTTTTCTCTACAACCTCTGTCACAAGCCACTCATGACTGATTCAAGTGTGGAAAAAGCCAGGGAAAAAACAGATTTTGTACTTCACTCTGTCCATGCACATCACACAATGGGGTGCTGCCTCTCTGGAACCCCATTTCAGAAAGCAAATCTCCTATCTGTCCCTGACTCTCAGTGACGCTGCTGTCTCTCATGCTCCTCACAGTCCCAGAACAGACTCACTACCACTTTCCCCAGTTGGTGCTTAATTACTACAGAATCGCCGGGGGAGGGTAGAAAAGGTGACCGGAAGGAGGTGAAGAGGAGCCTGGGGTCCCAGCAGCCACGCTTTTCCCACATGGAGCTCCCAGCATGCCTTCTGCATACACAACCTTATCCAGACCCATCGCACAAGAACTAGCCTGCATTCTCCACCTGTGTCAGCTGTTGTCTCCGTCAATTCAGGCTGCTATGACAAAATGCCATAACCTGGGTGCGTGGCTTATAAACAACAGAGGTTTCTTTCTCACAGTTTTGGAGGTTGAAAGTTCAAGATCAAAATGCCAGCAGATCCAGTGTCTGGGAAGGGCCCACTTCCTGGTTCACAGACAGACATCTTCTTGTTGTGTCCCCACAGAGCAGAAAAGGTGAGTGGTCTCTCTCGGGCCTCTTGTATAAGGGCACAAATCCCATTCATGAGGGTTCTACCCTGGTGACCTAGTCACCTTCAAATGTCCCACCTTCTCATTCCCTCACCTTAGGGGTTAGGATTTCAACCTGTGAGTTTTGGGTCGACACAAACATTTAGACCACAGCAGCTATCATTTCTTTCTCAGAGCAGCTGCCCCAAGCAGCCCTGAGAGCAGGGCCCAGCTGCTGATGCTGGAGGGTGCTCTCCATCTTTCCCTGTGACCCCCAGATGCCTTGTCTCCCCGTCATTGGTTACTGTCCCTGGGTGTTAACCATTTGCTTTCTTCTATCCTCAGAGGGGCTGGTACTCGCATCTCAGAGAGACACAGGCCCTCTGTTCTAGAATGTCACAGCCATGTGGTGATACCTTCTTTTCCTGGGTGATATGGTTTGGCTGTGCCCCATTCAAATCTCATCTTGAATTGTAGCTCCCATAACCCCTTGACACGAGAGGGACCTGGTGGGAGGTAATTGAATCATGGGGGTGGTTTTTCCCATGCTGTTCTCATGATAGTGAAAACGTCTCATGCGATCTGATGGTTTTATTAAGGGCGGTCCCCCGCACATGCTCTCTTCCCTGCCCCTATATAAGACAGGCTTTTTTCCTCCTTTGCCTTCTGCCGTGATTGTGAGGCCTCCTCAGCCGTGTGGAACTGTGGATCCATTAAACCTCTTTTTCTTTATGAATTACCCAGTCTCAGATATGTCTTTATTAGCAGTGTGCAGACAAACCAATACACTGGGCTTGCCCCTTCCCGATAGTGCCTCTGTAGGGAAAACTGGGGTATCTGCGTTTCTTTAAGGTTCTTTCAAAGAGGCCACTGAGGGTGTTTCTCCAATCTCATTAGGAAACCACTGTACTCATTTCAGTTGATCACAGCTATCCAGGTTTACATATCTCTATAACACATTTCTTTATCTATTTTCATATGAGTCACCAGAATGAGCACAGAAGAGGACGGACCACAGAAGTACGGATGGCAATAGAGAGGGAACTGACTTTCCCTGGAGAAAGACACCAATTTCCCAATTCAAGCTGGTCCAAGTAGCCGAATAGCAAATAAAGGAGATAGCCAAAAAAAAAAAAAAAAATCTGTAACTAGGAGCAGTTGCAGACAGAAGTTTGATGTCTTACCATTTCTCTCAGCTACATTCACATGCAGAGACAACTGCTTTGTCCAATGTAGTCAATGCAGAAAAAAAAAAAAAAAAAAAGCAATCAAGGTTTTCCATATTGGCTACAAAGGCTACAGTCTGTAGACTCTGGTTAGCAAATTCATGACCACAGTTCCATTTCATTTCTTTTGTCAGTTAAAAACTGGTATTTGGTTAAATGAAATCTCCATATTTTACTTAAACCCTGCTCATCTAATTTTCACAAGTATCTAAAAATGTATATTGCTGTTTCTTGGCAGAGCCCAATTCCATCTTTATTTATCTTAAAAGTAACAATTCTCCAGATACAAAATGTTTTATTCTTTAAAAAACAACCCAGATAACATTGACTAGGTGCTTAGGAGTGGGGCGGGTTTTCTACTGAGGGCTTCAAAATCATGACTCATAATAATCCTAGGATAGGCAAAAGTGTCATTACCACATTACAGATAAGGAAACTGAGGCTCAGGAAGGGGAAGTGGTGTCCTTAAGGCTCTCACGTCAGGACTGCATGCTTTAGAGAAGAACCACAGCACAAAGTGACAACACATCGCTGCTGTCAGCTTACCGCCGAGCTCCCAGGCTGAGGCCATCACCAGGAGCTACCTCCTTCACATGCCACTGACCCTGATGGTCTGTAAACAGCCAGCCACTTTCACACCCTCATGCACACAATCAGCAAAGATAGCTCTTCAAACTTAGGCTCTCCCTTCCCGTTTTGTGCGCATGCTTCTAATTACACAGTTGTCTCCCTTGTGAGTTAGCTCTGCAGGAATGGATGAAAAGATTGGTGTTTGGACCCTCCACAAAAGACCAGACATAAGATGCAGCTGGAAGCACTGGGTGGAGAGGAGCCCAGCACAAGCCATCATCTCCCAGGGTACGGAACGACCCCCTCAGCTCCCTTTCCCAGACACATCCAGTCTCCCGTCCCCACAGCCCCCCACCCCTCAACCGCCTTCTGTAGGCTGCGTGGAGGGTGAGTCCATTGGGGGAAGGGAAGAAGCGACAGGTTTAGAAAATGCTGGCGGAGTCTGGATTGACAGGGAGAGGGTCCTGAGCCTGACTTTCTTGAACTGGGTGTGACCTTGGTCTAAGGGAGAGCAACAAAATCCAGCCCGCCCCCTTTCTGCTCACACTCCCCGAGGAGACCTCCTGGCAGGGCCGTGGTGCCTGGGAGACGAGAACCCCACCCGCTTCATTCTCAGCACCAGCAGGCCTGGGACTTTCCTAGAAGGCGACTTTCCTTTTCACCCAGCCTGCTCTTGATGCTGCGGTGCTCAGGTCATGGGAACCACGGACTGCCTGGGAGAACCCCGACTGTGCCGGTCCCTTTCCCCCCATGCAAGACCCTAGGTAGAAATGCAGATGGGGAAGTGATGCCTCCGTTCTTGTTGTGAAAATGTTTTCACACACTGAAAAGTTGGAAGACAACAAACACTGCGACATGTCACCTGGATCCAGCGCTTCGTGTCATGTTGTGATTTCTCTGCCTTTGCCCGCTTTCTCTCGTGGAACCAGCTGGAAGCTAGTTACAGACATCAAAACAACTCACCCCTGCATTCCTCAGCAGGCGCCTCCTAAGAATAAAGATGTAACTACTGTATGAGGGCTCTCCAGAGAAACAGACCAATAGGATTCATGTGTGTGTCTATATTTAGAGAGAGAGAGATTTCCTTTTAAGGAATGAGTTCCTGTGATTGTGGGGCCTGCCAGGGAGCCTAGTTGGTTCCAGCAGGCTGGAAATGTGAGTGAGTTGATTTTGCCATCTTAAACTTGATCTCTGCAGGGAAAGCCGGCAGACTGAAAACTCAGGCAGGATTTTTGTGTTACATCCTTAAGGCAGAATTCCTTCTCCTTTGGGAAACCTCAGTCTTTGCTCGCAAGGTCTTCAACTGTTTGGATAAGGCTCACCCTCATTAGGGAAGGTCATCTTTACTCACAGTCTCTGCTTTAAATGTTAATCACATCTAGAAAACACCTTCACTGCAACACGTAGGCTGGTGCTGATCAAACAGCTGAGCACTATAGCCTAGCCAAGGTGACACATACATTAACCATCACAATCACATTACCATTAAGAGTGGTTTTATTTTAATAATAGCCTGAAGCTTATGGTTCAATATATCCTTAGAAACAGAGGCAGAGAATGTCATCCTTGTGTAAAAAAGGGAAAATAAAGAAAATGGTATTGTATTTGCTTGCATTTGCATATGGAAAATCAGGAAGGAGTCACACAGAGTTCATGAAAGTGGAAACCTGGCAGAGGAGGGCACCAGACAGGCAGCTCCAAGGAAAGGAAGCCACTCACTCAGAGCTTGCTTTGACTTACGAGCCACATGAGTGGTTCCTGTTGAATAAAAAGCAAAATATCAAAAGGGGTTGAATTCTAAGTGAATCCCTAGTTAAAACAACAGAACACATTTTGTTGTGAACTGCTGCCTCAGGGAACCCAGCACACCCTATTTCTACTTTCTCCATGGGAAGATTTGCCCATCTAACGATTCAAATCCATCCTAAGGAAAACAAAGCAGAACCAAAATTAAAAAGTAGACAAAATATTTGGAGTTGAGATTTTCACCAATCCTTAGGGAGTGAGGGCAGCATCCAGGAATCACCAAGCAGCTACACTCACCCTTTGGGCTCTGGAGGGTCCCGAGGCCCAGCCAGGCCTGTGAGAGGAGCTGCAGCAGCAGTCGCAGCCTGGGGGATCTGCATCCATTTTCACGCCCTGGTCTCTGGCCTGTGACAGGACTGTGTTTGTTTTTAGAACTGGGATCGTGAGCACAGAACGTGCGTGCCACTGGACTCCACGGCGCTGAGTGTCTGCATTCATCCAAAGGGGCCCTTTTGATTTGACTGTTCGATGACTTTTCTCTCATCCACCGAACATCTACATGTGGGCTGATCTTTCCACACCAATATTATAATGAGGAACTTTCCAGATGACTAATAACTCAAGGCATGTTTTTCAAGATGTGCTTTACATTTCACTCTGTAAGTGTGCACCGCGGGAAGGATATTCAGTTCTGTTCCAGTTATTACTGCGGAATAACGGGCACAAACTTAGTGGTACAAAATAGCCCATATGCTCACAGATTCTGTGGGGCAGACAGTGTTGGGAGTGGTTGTGGGGGATGTGACCTCTTCTCCATGATGCTTGGGCTCAGCTGGGAAGACTCCAATGCCTGGGGCTGGAATCATCTAGAAGCTGCTCTCCTGCATGAGGCTGGGCTCCTTGGGACCATCCACCAGAGAACCTGCATGCAGGCTTTCCCATGCCTCCAGCTTCTCACAGCGTGACCCAGACAGAAAGTTTCCGAAGACTATGATTTCTAGGCCCCGACGTAAAAGGTACAACATGGCCTCCTTTGACCTGGGGAGCCATGTGTCACCACAGCTAGGCCAGATCTAAGGGAAGGGCTTTAGTCTCCCCTACTCTTGTGGGAAGGGAAGGGAAGGCCCATATTGTAGAAGAGCTTGTGAGATGGGAGATGTTGACGTCAGCTTTGGAAAATGCAAGCTTCCCCAGAATCTGACCATGGTGACATGGGAAGGGACTTAGGACCCTCCCTTTCTCCTTTTACACATTCTGAGACTCTGAGTAGAAGTTGGAACCTGGGTTTCCAGACCCTGGTCCCCACCCAGAGCTGCTTCTATGGCCACACAACTTCCCATTTACATTTCAAGAAAAGTCACTTTGTGTTTCTCTTCACGTGTTTTATTTTTTTTCTTTCCGCCTTCTGTGTTCTCTAGATCAAATGAAGAATGCCCATTTATTATTTATTCCAGGTAGGTCCTAGATGCATACAATTTCTTCCCAGTGATTATTTAAGATAAAAATGAAGATTGAGTTTTATCTTTTAAATAAGAGTCAAACAAGCACCCTGGCTTGTTAACAGAGTGGTCAGTACCAGACCCTGCATTGCTTCTGCAATCTCCTTAATCTCCTGTTTCGTGGATGCATTTAGTGAATCCACCTGGCCCTGATTAACTGGGCTGTGTAAAGAAAGGCCCCTCACATGGAGTCAGACATGGAAAGATATTCGGTGTTTTAACATTGAGTGGGGAGGCAGGGAAACAACGGGGAATTCTCCTATAGTAATGATCCATTTTAGGTCACCTTTCACCATTGGACCATATGAGTTGGGACATAGGCTGTATGGCTATAACAAAGACCTAAAAATACAGTGGCAGAAATACATTTATTTCCCTCAAATACACGACGACAAAGGCAAACAGCTTGGGCCAGTGTGACCACTCTGCCACTTTCAACACATGGCTTCCATTTCTGGGTTCCAGGCAACTACTCCAATTTCCTAGGTTGGGATCAGGGAGAGAAACCAGTGGGCATTTCTTTTTTTTTCCCTAAGGCACACATCACTTCCTTCTTCATCTCATTGGCCCAAACTTGGTCACATGGACATATCTAGCAGCAAAGGAGTCTGGGAAATGGAAAGTAGTGGGCATTTCTCTTTTTTTCCTAAAGCGCACATCACTTCCTTCTTCATCTCATTGGCCCAAACTTGGTCACGTGGACATATCTAGCAGCAAAGGAGTCTGGGAAATGTAGTCTCTTGAAGAAAGTCTAGGCATACAATTAAAATTCTGAGGGTTTCTATTCCTAAAAGGAAGAAAAGATAAATGGATGTTGGGAACAGTTCTCTCTCTCTGTCCTGCACTAATACGTTTATCTTCTTGGTTTCCCATGAAGAAGCAGAGATTGTGGACCAGGGATACAGGTTGCCACAGAAACCACACTAACTGGCTGGTGCCACCCACAATGTTATCTTTTCTTCTCCACCCTTTGCATAAGTGATGTCTCTAAACGAGCAAGATTGTAAGAAACAAATGCTGTGGACTGAATGTCCACTGTTTCTTGGTCATTGGTTCTTTCTAATAGTTTGTTAGTCTTTAGAGCCAGATACACCTGGGTTCAAATCCCAGATCTGCCAGTAGCTATGTGGGGGCCTCAGTTTCTTCATCTAAAAATTAGATACTCTATTACTTGCTGCCTAGGGTTAACGTGCAGACTGAGTGAAAGAGTGTAGGTGAAGCACAGTGCCTGACACATAATAGCAACTCAAAAAAGCGTCCTAACTATCACCATTACCAGGAAGGACATACCCTATAAGAGCCTGGTTTGCCAGTCTGATCAACAGATTTGTGTCACTTGTGGCAAACGAGACCTGGGGACCTCCAGAAGCCTCCTGTGCTGACTCTCCAGTGCTTATTGAGCCCACCTCTAGGGCCAGCCTCCCCCACCACCGTGGCTTGAGGTGGACCAGGAAAGTCTGAGTCAATTCATTCTTCCAGTGCTGTGCCCCAAAGAGAGTGCAGACTTCCCACCAAGCCCTATCTCACTTGGCTTTGGCCTTCCTGGCTTAGGCTGAGGCTCTTGGGAACACAGCAGCCAGCACCTGGCTTCCGCGTGCAGTTCGACACCCAGAGATGAGCGGGGGGAGGTCAGAACACCTTCTCCCTGTGAGCTATGTGGTGGCATGCTTGACTATTGCAATGTTGGCTAGACACTCTGGCTTTGTAGGAGTCTGGGATTTGGGGGTTATCTTCTTCAGGTCCACATGGCCCTGGTTTAGAATCTGGGGTCCCCCGGCCAGGATTCCCATCTTTCAGAAACACCTCAGCCAGCCTAAGGCATCTGCTCCAATGGTCTCCATGACAACCCCGGAGAGCCTGCGGTGAGCAGCCAGCAGAGCTTGCCAGCCGGGAGGCCCATCCCGCTAATTGGATAATGTACATGAAAGAGCTGATCACACCTGGCACCTGAATCAAAGGGTGAACTCACCAGACATGAATCATGCCAGCCTGTTAGGTAGGTACAAGTGTTTTTATTCCTGGCCATAGGAGCAGCCTTGCTTGTAATTAACCATCATCCCTATTGTCTGTCTAATGCCCATTAACACCCCCGAGAGAGGAGTTGTGTTATTCTTATTTTGTAAATGAGTAAGAGACAGAACTTAATCAGAACTCAAGGATTCTTATTTGTTGGGCTATTTAAGCTGGAGTGAATGTTTGTTTTTTACTGACCATCGTAATGTCAACATTGCCTTTACAAAACAGCGAATGGAAGAAGAAAAGGAAAAAAAGCAGGTAGAGAGAAAGGGAGAAGGAAAAAAGGAAAGAGAAAATGATGATTAGATGGTGTGGTGTGGAATCAACATAAGATTACCAAGTGTGTATGATTTTACAGATGTTAAATACCTACTACTATTACCTACTCCCGCCACATCTCCACATCTGCAGAATCTAGGACAAGAATGTGAGAGCAAAACAATGACAGTCCTAAAGGACAATTGGCAACTTGGATCACCATTCCCCCCAGGGTCCCCATTTTCCTAATTTCCACTCAGACTAGTTACAACTTGAGCATTCCCACACATAGAAATCAAAGGGCCAGGCCTCAGCACCAGGCTGCACCCAGCACAGGCAGCCTCTCTTCTTGCTTCATTACAGTGGGCATGCATTTGCCTCCAAGGATGTCCAGGGCTCTGCAAACCAAACCTTGCAGCCTTTGGACTTTTTCAGCTACAAAATATGGATCAAGTATGAGCTAGTAACAACCCATTAAAATATATGTATCTGGTTTGGGAAAGATAATGTATTTTAAAGTGAAAGCAAAGACTCAGCACTGAGTAGAAGTTAAATATTTTTGTTTGATTCAGTCTGAAAATAGAAAAACAGAAAGTGGTGTCTGAGAGTTTACGGGCATGAAGGAAATCAAGCTTGGACAAAATAATCTTTAGCGAAATTTTATAGCTGACTCACAAATCCTTACAAGGCAGAGGGTGTTAGTATGAGGGACGTGAGGCAGCACCATTAATTGTGCTATTATGCACCTGGTGAAATTTCAGGAAGGTGAATACGTGAAAGAGGACCATTGAGTCTGAGCTTTGCATTAAGGGATAACACTGCTCTTCATCCCATGAGGGCGGATGTCTTGATCCTGGCTTTATGATGGCATGACACACACATCCCTCAACACCTGACTCACTTTGTTGGCCTGCTGATGTCCACAGGCAGCCACATGTGACAGCCTCAGAGCGGAGTGGAGAAACGCCTGCGGCTCCGGGAAGGACTTGCTGCAGCCTGCTCCCGCCCCAGCCAGCCTTCTTCCAGCCCCATTGTTCTCGACACTAAGAGGCCTGGCAAGTCTCAACTCGGGCGTAAAGCGGCATCCCTTACCCTACAAATACAGAAGTCATTTTTCTCCAGTAGCTAAGAAAGGCCTAGTGCTGCGTTACAAGAGTTCATTCACGTACACAGTACATTCTAGAAATCAAATTACTCTTGGATGCTTTCTTGGGGGAATCTGTTATTTGTTTGATTGTCCCCATATATTTTGATGGGAAATATGGTCCTATGTTCACTCGGACCTACACAAAATAATAATAGCTGCCATGTATTAAGTACCTGCTATGGGACAGGTGGCTTATATGCATTTTTTATTCATGGGGTTACTTTAGTCAGTAAAGAATGAAAGCCGGGTGCAGTGGCTCATGCATCTAATCCCAGGACCTTGGGAGGCCGAGGCAGGCAGATCACCTGAGGTTGGGAGTTCAAGACCAGCCTGACCAACATGGAGAAACCCTGTCTCTACTAAAAATACAAAATTAGCCAGGCATGGGTGGTGCATGCCTGTAATCCCAGCTACTTGGGAGACTGAGGCAGGAGAATCACTTGAACCTGGGCGGCAGAGGTTGTGGTGAGCTGAGATTGCATCATTGCACTCTAGCCTGGGCAACATGAGTGAAACTCCATCTCAAAAAAAAAAGAATGGAATAGAATGATCTTGTTTGTATTTTACAGACAAGGAGACCAAAGCCAGGAGCAGTTGAATAATTAACACAATTTCACAGCTAACGAATGAGATCCAAATACCACCCTTTCTGATCCTCAGCGCCCTCCCTGGCACTCCAGCTGCCTTCTGCCCAGCCAGGAGTAGCCCACAAACTCTTCTACCTCCTTGCTGGGCAGCTCTTGCTAGAGTCTTCACCTCCTCTGTAGAAAGGATTGGGTCTTCCAGCATTGCTCCAAAATGCTTCACTTTGTCATTCAAACTAAGAGCAAAACCGAGAGAGGTAAGAGCTTATTTCCCCAAGAATAGTCAAAATGTTATGCTGTAGGCACAGGAAAAAAAAAAAAAAATTGCAAGGGGATTTTGAAGAAATAATTACATCAACTTTTTTAAAGTACTGCAGAAAATATCCCGCTAATTTGAATTACTTAAAAGACCAATCTAAATTCACAGCAGTGTTTAGGGAAACTTCTCTAATGAATTGAAAAGGATCACCTAGAATTCCGTGCTTCATTGAGTGTATATACGGCTGTATCGATACCGCGTTTTTTCTGGAATGGCTCATCACACCTGCTACATGTTACTGTGCATGCTTATTCACAAACATGAACACTCACTTTCACAGCAACCTCATTTCATGGAAACCCAGTGTCTCCTGCGTAGATACCACCACAGAACAGCCATAAGAAAATGCAGTCTCTACCTGATCAGCACTTCATCTTTCTCTGGCTGCCCAGTGGAAAGAGAAAGATAGCAAAAGTGGCACACTCTTAAAGAAAGAGACCCCAAAGGGTGCAAAGTCCAAGGCTTTTCTGGAGGTCAACAGCTTGTGTGTTTGAAGAAGTGACAGAGAAGAGAAACGCTACAAGAAGCCCTTCAGTTCCCCACACCCAGAGGCATGAGAAGCGATGGGGGGACCTGTCAGGCTCTGCAGGTGACACAGCCCTCCAGGAGTCAGCACAAGTTGACCAGGCATTCCTCTGCACTGGGATTCCTTTAAGCCTCTTATCCATGTGTGCACTGATCTTATCCTCTTCAGATTATGAGGCCATTACTAAGACTCACCACTGAAAGGTGAGGAAACTGAGGCACAGCCAGGCAACCTGCCCCAAGGCTGGCAGAGCAGGTGGGGGACAGCCCAGGCTACCTCCACCTCATGACAATTCTTCAAGAAGATGGGCATGGAAAATGCAAAATTATCTGCAGGAATATTGCAGTCTTGCTCTTTAAAACGATTCCACCTCTTAAAATAGAGCTATGGAAGCTGCTGGTTGGGCTGGGTGCAGTGGGTCATACCTGTTATCTCAGCACTTCAGGAGTTCGAGGTGGGAAAATGGCTTGAGTCTAGGAGTTCGAGACCAGCCTGGCCAACATGGCAAAACCCCATCTCTACAAAAATACAAAAATTAGCCAGATGTATTGGTGCGTGCCTGTAATCCCAGCTACTCAGGAGGCTGAGATGGGAGGATGGCTTAAGCCCGGGAGGCAGAGGTTGTACTGAGCTAAGATCATTCCACCGCACTCCAGCCTGGGCAACAAAGCAAGTCTGTCAAAAAAAAAAAAAAAAAGAAAGGAGAAAGGAAGGAAAGAAGTTGCAGGTTAGATGGTAGTTCATTTGTGCTCATTTCAACACTGCAATGGCCTACAGAAAAAGCACAGCCCAGTGACACGGTAGTGCTGGCTGTCTCTCTCTCCTTCACCATCACCGCACCATGCAGTCACACAGAGGGACCACTACCTTCCTGACGTGGGCTGCCCAGATCGCAGGCACAGCAGCCAAAGGACACTCTAAAGCAATGACAAGCCTCGCTTCCTTCCTCCCTTCATTGTTACCATTGATTGATTGATTGATTGATTGACTGATTTTTTTTTTTTTTTTTTTTTTTTTTTTTTTTTTTTTTTTTTTTGAGATGGAGTCTCACTGTGTCACCCAGGCTGAAGTGCAGTGGCTCAATCTCGGCTCACTGCAACCTCCACCTCCGGTGATTCTCCTGCCTCAGCCTCCCGAGTAGCTGGGACTACAGGCACATGCCACCACACCCAGCTAATTTTTTGTGTTTTTACTAGAGACAGGGTTTCACCACGTTAGCCAGGTTGATCTCGAACTCCTGACCTCCTGATTCACCTGCCTCGGCCTCCCAAAGTACTGGGATTACAGGCATGAGCCACCGCACCCTGTTCCTTGTTACCTTTTCTACTTATTTTTTTCTACTGCCTGAAACAGGAGTCTGACCAACTCTGCCACCAAACAAAGGACCTTTATGATGCCTTAAAAGTCAGTTGATGGGTTCAGCAGTCTAAGGGACAAGCACAGAATGTGTTTTTTGAAACGAGAAAACAGGAGTTCACATGAGCAAGTGGGGGGGGCCCTTCCTCTCTTCTTTCTTTCTTCTCAAGACACAGAAGAGGAGGAGGAAGATAAGCAGTGGAGCCCCTGTCAATGCTCTGGTGCCCATGGCCAGTCTAAACCACTCTAGGCCTGCTTCAAAGGCTGCCAGAGGGGCTGACGGCCAGCAGGCCCCACTGTGGGCCAGCTCCAGCCCAGCGCCTTCCAGCACTTTCCTCATCAGGAGGCTGAAGAGCTGACTGAGAAGGGTGGCCAAAGAAACAACGGCTACTCCACAGTGCGGACATATGTGCCCTCTAACTGAGCTGATAAAATCAACTCTGAGAATGCAGCTAGGTTTTTAAAAGTGGTTGAATCTAGTTAATGGGTGATTAAATATTGGTTATCAAGGTAATCAATATGTATGGTTTTGTCCCATATCCAGATTTCCATAGGCAGGCTCGGGATTCAATATGCTCAGAAGGCGCTGACGTCGGATGTTGTAAAGGGGAACAGAGTGGGAAGAGGATTCCGCATCCTCTGAGGTGTGATGGAGGAAATGATACACCAACCAGCTGTCCTTGCCTTTGGCTGTGCTGCAGTCACTGTGAGGCTGTGAGATTCCACACACCTGGCTGCACCCAGACCCGTTCAGCCCACAGATCCAAGACGGATGGCACCCTGGCACCCGTGTTCTTAATCCCCAGGAGTAGCCCTGCCTCACCAGGCTGGGGACCACTGCCCAGAACAGCTGGCAGGAGGGCACCCTGGTGTCCTGTCTTACAGGTGCGAGCATAGCTGAGAGTCCTGGCCGCACCTGCCATTCAGGCAGAAAGGCTCTGCTACCGGGAATCAGAAATCAAGTTCTTTCATAGTAAAAAAGAAGAAAGAAAAGCAGAAGTAGCATCACCAACAAGGCTAGTTTCCACCCCCCACCTACGGCAACTGTGAAACTGTCTCACCAGAAAAAAATGAAAACCTGACAGCCAGAAACCTTTTTACCCCTTTTGTTTCACGATCAGTAGAAAGCTTATGACCCACAGGAAAAAAGAAACTGGAACCAGTGGCAGAAAGGGAGCTAGGGTTGCCTCCAAGCTCTGGAGGGGCAGAGCAGGACACAGAGCTGCATTACTCCTGAGCCCACCCGGGAACTGCGCTCCCTCTGGTTGGAGGGTTTGTCTCCGGGCAACCGGGTCCTCCTTTAACTGAACACATGTAGGCCACTTGTCTGAGCACAGGGGTAGCTAGACCTCAAAAAGTCTCATAAGCAAATGAAAATTATAGGGGTGAGAAATGAGAAAGGAAGAATCACATTTCACACAACTGCTATAGAAATGCAAAGCCAGGAGAATGGCGTGAACCCGGGAGGTGGAGCTTGCCACCTGAGCCAAGATCGCGCCACTGCGCTCCAGCCTCGGCGACAGAGCGAGACTCCGTCTCAAAACAAAAAAAAAGAAAAGAAAAACAAAAAGAAATACCAAGCAAGTCATCTGCCTAGGCACATGGCACATTTTTCAGTAAATGGACAGACACTACCTTACACCCCCAGCCCCTGTCCAGTTCCAGGGAAGTGCTTGACTCTCTGTCCCTACTTCGATAAATGGATCATTCTACCTCTTCAGATGGGCATGGAAAAATCCCTTGAGGAAGTCAACTGTCATATGAAAGTAGCAGCATGCATTCTCCTTTCATTTCTTTTCCTTTTTTTTTTTTTTTTTTTTTTGAGACGGAGTCTCACTTAGTTGCCCAGGCTGTAGTGCAGTGGCATGATCTCGGCTCACTGCAAGCTCCGCCTCCCGGGTTCATGCCATTCTCCTGCCTCAGCCTCCTGAGTAGCTGGGACTACAGGCGCCTGCCACCACGCCTGGCTAATTTTTTGTATTTTTAGTAGAGACAGGGTTTCACCGTGTTAGCCAGGATGGTCTCAATCTCCTGACCTCCTGATCCACCCGTCTCGGCCTCCCAAATTGCTGGGATTACAGGCGTGAGCCACCGCACCCAGCCTCTTTTTTTTTTTTTTTTTTTTTTTTTACATAATCTCACTCTGTCGCCAAGGCTGGAGTGCAGTGGCATGATCCTGGCTCACTGCAACCTCTGCCTCCAGGGCTCAAGTGATCCTCCCACCTCAACCTCTCCAGTAGCTAGGACTACAGGCACATGACACCATGCTCAGCTACTTTTCAGTTTTTTTCTGTTTTGTTTTTTGTTTTTTTAAGAGATGGAGTCTCGCTCTGTCACCCAGGCTGGTGTGTGGTCGGGTCCTCTCAGCTCACTGCAACCTCTGCCTCCAAAGTTCTAGCAATTCTCCAACCTCAGCCTCCCGAGTAGCTGGGATTACAGGCGCATGCCGCCACGCCTGGCTAATTTTTTGTATTTTAGTAGAGATGGGGCTTCACCATATTGCCCAGGCTGGTCTCAAACTCCTGACCTCAGGTAATCCACCTGCCTCTGCCTCCCAAAGTGCTAGGATTACAGGCATGAGCCACCGCACCTGGCCTAATTTTCGTATTTTTAGTAGAGACAAGGTTTCACCATGTTGGCCAGGCTGGTCTCAAACTCCTGACCTCAGGTATCTGCCCACCTCGGGCTCTCAAAGTGATGGGATTACAGGTGTGAGCCACCACTTCCGGCCCTCCTTTTATTTTTAGAAGGAAGCCTGCACTTACTCTTACAGCTAGAGGTGTTTCCTCTGCGAATAATTTAAAAACAAAACCAAAAATATCTCTGTAAAAACATAGAACTTCTATCTCATTTTACTCCTTAATATTTGAACAAGTTAATGGCCAGATCAATTGGTCCTTCTAGACTTTTCCCTATCTATACCTACAAAGATATAATGCATCTAATTCTAACATTTCTAACCTGGGGTCCATGGATCCCCTAAGAGTCCATAGATGGAATTTGGGGGAGGACTATATGAGCATAGACGGGGAAAAATAAACTTTTATTTTCATCACCTCTAACAGAAATGTAGTATTGACTTCAGTTGGGAATGCAGGCAAGAAACTGCAGTGGGGTTAGCAGTGCTTGCAATGTTGTTGCCATAGAACTCCAGTCATCTTCATGGCACACTGCAGTTGTTGCAAACACAGATACGGTTGGGTTTCTTTCGACATAGCATGTGTATCATACACATCTTTAAATATCGTTCTGAGTTTTTTCTAGGCTTTACACCACCAAAGGTTCTCATTGCTCAAAAAGGTAGGAATCAGTCAAGTCACAAGAGATCAGAAACACAGCTCAGTTAGGCAGCAAATATGTTTGCATTTCTGGAAATACCAGTTATGATGGAGCTTGTAGGGTGCAGTATATTTTTCAAAGTTTTTTTAGACTTTATTCTCATCACAAATCTTCTAGGGAGGCAAGGTAAACACAGGGCAGGTTTTATTCCTTCTTGGTGCTCTAAAGCACAGAGAGGTTTGGTGAGCTGACCAAGGTCACACAGCTGCTGAGCAGTGAAGGGACCATTTGTCACCTTTACCCACGTTCTCTCAGCTGACATTTATCCCTCTCCTAGGTGAAGGTGAGAGGGGCTGTGTCCTTCTGTCTTTCTGTCTTTCATCTGCTCCCTTAATGGAAATCCAATCTTCTATTAAGTGTCTTGGATTGATAGATCCATCATTTATTCAGTGCTCTAACCTGCTCCCCTGCCAGCCTGTGCTGCACCATCACAGCCTTGTGGCTTTTCTGCGAGAACCGCAGCAGCCCATTTCACAACTGTAGCTGTGGACTGGGCACCACTAAAAAGGGTGATTGTGCCAATGAGGCAATGCCCAAAGGGGAAAGACTCAGTTGCTCAGGAAACAGGCTGACCAAATGGGAACGAAGAGACAAGAGACGGGGACAGGCGGCCACAGCCAGGAGACAGACAGCAGAGTGGGAAGAGGAGGATGCAGACAGGCCTTGGGGAACAGGAACGAGAGAACGCGGGAGGATGGAAAAGAACGCTAGAAAGGCAGCAGACAGTGAACTGAGGCCTTGAGAGCGAGCCTGGCCTGGGGATCGCCCTGACTTGATGTATCTCTGGAGTAAACATCTTGCATCACAATCATAAATCCCACACATCTGTCAATGGTTCTTTCTATTTTCAGAGCAATTGTCTTCCTGTGTCTTCTTGCAACAGGCTCCAGGACCAGGGAGACCTAGGCTCAAATCCTACCCACAGTCTCCAAGCCGCAGGGCCTGAGCCCCTCCATCTGGCTTCCCCATCTGCAAAGCCTCAGTCCCTCACACAACAAGGGCCATATGAGGGATAGAAGGAGCATGAATCCCCCAAGAGCACCCGCTGCTTCTCCCCTTATTCTGCACAGGTGCCACCTTCTCAGTCTTCTCTGAGCAACATGCTGAACTTGCTGTCTTCCCTTACCACGACTCCCTCTCCCTTCATTGTTTTTCAGAGCATGTGACACCGTCTGATGTCCTACATAGTAAACTCACTTATCTGTGTATTGAGAGGTGCCCACTCCCTACCCCTGAAGTTTGAGCTCCCAAGAGCAGAGATCTGGTCTTGCACTTCCGACTGCACCCCTGCCCTAGGAGCCGCCTGGCCAATGGCCCCTGCTGAGCAGCATGTGTGGAAGGAACTGGTTAATGAATGCAGAGCGTGGGGTGCACAGTGAACAGTTGCTAGTGCATTTGAAGGCTAGAGACTCTAATGTCATCTGGGATTCCTGCTCTCAACATCAAACTTGGCACCAGACAGGGGAGGGAGCTTCCGGCCGCAGCTTGCTTGCTTCATTTTGGTGGCCGGAACCTGCAGGGAATCTGAGAATCGGCCCCATCTGGCAGGCCAGGGCCAGCCTGGATGAAGTGATGTTCTTGGGGGTGAATTCAGAGGTCTGCCTGCACCTCTCCAGGCTCCGAGCTGTGTGCTATCATCCTGTTGCTGACAGGTCACACTGAGCAGACATTTTTTTACGCAACCATTTTGTGGTGGGCTCTCCTGCCTGGTATCTGGGACATCTGCCGGAAATCAGGCCCTGTCTGTGGGATTCCGCAGCCATCTCAGCTGGCGTCCTGCTGCCGTTGACTGAAGCCACAGCCTGGGCCTGCATCTCAGGCGAAGGGATAAAAAAGGCAGCCTGGCGTAGGCCATCAATCAACCCTGGGGTTTCCATCCAAGGTGAATCTCATGCAAAAATAAAATCAAAACCCCAGTTCTAAAATATCCTCAGGGGGAGGCGTGTAGGAACTCTGCCTGCGGTGGGTGAGGCCGGGACCGCAGCATCTGGGATTCCTAATTATAGGGGAACCCGAGCTCAAATGTGTCCCGTGTGAGCTGAGACATGCCTGCCTGCCAGGGTCTAACTGTCGCCTGCCGCCGCCTTCCCCGCAGCACCCAGACAGAAACAGACTTCCCTGTGCCCCAACGAGCTCTCACTCACACCTGTAATGTGGTTTCTACCTTTCTCTTAAGGATCTATTTCAGATTTCAAGTCAATTAGCAACCTACCTCTGTTCTTAGATAAAGTCCATTTGACCTAAAGAACAATTTCTTTTTTAAGTTCTCGGGGCTGGTAAAAAACATTTGCACTAATATCCTTGAGGAAAAAAAAAAATCTTTATTGGCAAATGTGTTGGGAAAGTCACATTTCTTTCCTGTCTCTTCTACCCAAGGAGCCTCCTTTGTCTCTTCCTTTCATGTCTTCTAGACCAAGGATGTGACCAGTGGGCAGTGGGAGCCGCTGGAGGTGTCTAAACTGAGAGGGCTTCTGAAGGAGCAAGGATGCTGTGGCCTGCTGGAGTGCTGCAGAGGGAGGAAGAGCGCTCGTTTATTTTGAGGACTCCTGAAGACTGAGCCGATGGTGGGAACGTTGATCTGGAGGGTGAGAGTCAACACCAGAGTAGGACAAAAGCTCTCTAAGGAAGTGAAGGTTGAAAAACACTGGATCAAAACGGCCAATTACACTTGCTCACTTAATTCCGTGCACCCCCAGACTCTCTGAGATAACAAGAGTTACTTACAAAAAATAAATCCGTAAAAAGCAGCAGAAAGTAAAAAACAGGACCATCAGAAAGCCAGGAAACAATAGCAATTGAATAGAAAGGAAAAAAGAACCACGTTGCTGGAGAAACAAAAGCAGAGACAACAGCAGCCTAAACATTCAGGGGCAGGGGGAGGAAGGGGAGGGCAGTGCAATGCCTCTAAGAGCAAGGTGGTGGAGCAGGGAGTCGGAGCCGGGTGTGCTGGCCAGAGTTCTCCAGAGGAACAGAACCAATAGGAGATACCTCCTGCTGGAGATGGGGGATAGGTTTTTGTAAATCTCATATTATAAGAATCGGCTTGCATGATTATGGAGGCCAAGAAATCCCACAGTCTCCCTCCTGGAGGCTGGAGAAGCAGGAAAGCCAGCATTAGAGCTCAGTGGTGGGATTCTGTTCAAGTCCAAAGGCCTGAGAACCAGGGGAACCAATGGTGTCAGCTTCAGTCCAAGTCCAAGAGCACAAAAACCAGTAGTGCCAGGGCCTGAGGGCAGGAGAAGATGGATGTCCCAGCTCAAGAAGCCCTTCCTCTACCTTTTGGTCCTATTCAGGCCCTCTATGGATTGGATGAGGCCGGCCCACCTTGGTGAAGACATCCTCTTTACTTAATCTACCAATTCACATGCAAACCTCTTCCCAAAACACTTTCAGACACACCTATGAATAATGCGCACCAGGAATCTGGGCATCTCTTAACCCAGTCAGGTTGACACATAACATTACCCATCACATCAGGGTGGCTGCTCCAAACCTGCTGGTAGGTGATACAGAGATTCTATCATTCTGGTAGCCTGATAGGTGATACAGAGATTCTCACCCCAGGCTCCAGAGGAGAACGGGGTCAGAGCCCAGCAGAGCAGGAGGGCTCCCCTAGGAGGGCTCCCCTAGAAGGTAAGCCCCCAGTTCACCTCACCCACCCAAACAGCATTTCCACAGTCACCAGAGGCCCATTCCTGAGATCAGAACTCTTCTTGGGAGAAGAGCAGGGATTATCAAACTAGCTGTTGAAAACTGAGGATAATCACTGCACATCGGAGAAAATGACATTAAGAAAAAGATGTGTCAATCCAGTAGACAAGCAAACAAAAAAAAAATACCCAAGATGGAATTGACGAAAAGCAAAATATTTTAAAATTAGCCTCATCAATATCCTCACAGAAAATTCCAGAGGATATTATATGGTCATCCCTTGGTACCCAGGTGGGACTGGTTGGTTAACAGACCCTGCAGGTGCCAAAATCTTCAGATGCTCAAGTCTCTGATATAAAATGGTATCGCTCTTGCGTATAGCCTAGGTACATCCTCCCGTGTACTTTAAATCCCCTCTAGATCACTCATAACACCTCATACAATGTAAATGCTATGTGAAGTTGTCAGACTGTATTTTTAAAATTTTGTATTATTTTTTATTGTCGTGAGTTTATTTTTTATTTTTTTCAATCCATGGTTGGTTGAATCCATAGATTTAGAACCCATGGATATGAAGGGCCAACTGTATACATAAAATTCCGACAGGTCCTAACCCCCATGGGTGAAGTACCTGTGCTCTGTTCAGCGGCCACCTCCCTCCACTTACAGAACCCCTGGCATAGACACACATACAAGTGTGAGGCCAAGCAGCCCTACCTCACAGTAGGAGGAGCTGTGGGTCCAGCAGAGCGCTCCTTTCCCTGCCGTCCCCCTGAGATCTGAACTTTTATCTAGATATTCATACGTACTGGACAAATAGGGCAAGATCTCCTGCTACCAAGATGTACGTGGTTCAGCACACAGTTCAGATTCATGTGGCCTGTCTATAGACACACTAACCCTTGCTGCTGTTAGCAGCAGCAACAACACTGACTTTTCCTGAAGCATGTTATTCTGGAAAAATCTACATGATGCCTGCTCCGATCTGGCCACGTGACAGTCCGGCAGTGTCGCCTGCATCAGTCCTGCGTCCCCGGCTTTACTCTTTTCAGTGGGGCATCTCGATCAGCCTGCAAGATAGCACTCGCATCACCCCACAAGGAAAACTCACCCTTATTTACATCACCCTCATTGCCCTATTTCTCTGCACCCACTTATGAGGGGAGGAAACACCCAAAAGTGAGTGTTTGACACTAAGTCAAACATCCATTTCCTGTTTTCTCTCGACCAGACTCCCACCACGTTCTCACCTCCATCACCCACTAAGATTGCTGTGGTAGGTAATGCTGATGGCACAGTGTCAAATCCAGTGCTGGGCACAGTGAGTCACTGTCCCACCCTGAGTGCTCCTTCCCAGGCCCCTGTCTGGAGGCTCCCTCGCCTCCATCGAGTCTCTGTACATGTGTGGCCTCCTCAGAGACCTGTCTCCCAGCTCTCTGTGTGCCGTAGCCCCACCCTCTCTGTCCTCCTTTATGCTGGCTTGTTTCCAGTCCCTACCCCTAGCCCCACTTGATGTTGACCCTGCATCAGCTCCATGAGGACAGGCTCCTGGCTTCATTCATTCCCGCACCCTGGGGCCCGTCAGTAAAGAACATCAGGAATGGGAAAGGAGTTCTGACTGCCCATTAGTTTTGTTCACCTCTTGTCGGCTCAGTCACATGTGTTTCATTCTATGTTTCTTTAAAGCTTTTATTTTGAGATTGTTTTATACTCACAGAAGAACTGCTGAATACACAGAGTTCCTGTGTCGCCTTTGGCCACCCTGCCCTTGTGTTAGCATTTTACACGTGCTATCCTACTTCAACCTCACAGCAACCGGAGGGGGAAACTCTGTTGATACTCCCACCTCACAGACAAGAAAACGAGATACCCCGAGGCTTAGCAGCAGGCCTCAGTTCACACAATTGGTAAATAAAAGAATTTAAGATAGATGCCTGGGCCATCAAGGGCAGGAGCCTGTGCTATCAACCACAGTTCTACACTTTGTGTCAATTAGATAAGAAAAAGAATGAGAAACCAATAGTGGAAAAGAATAGAAAAATACACTCATCTTTTGAAGACCAAATGATTGCATACCTTGAAAATAAAGGATAATCTCTGACAACTCATTACATCTAGTAAGAAAGTTCAATATTTTCACCAGATGAAAGATCCACAAATAAAAATCAAATTCTTCTCTGCACAGCAATAACCAAGCAGAAAATGTAAGGAAAAAATTCTATTCACAGTAGAAACAAAACCATATAATACCAAAAAGAAATGTGTAAAACCTACTAGAAAAAAAATTTTTTAAGGCAGAAAAAGAATTCCTGGTTATATGGAGACACACAAACATATATATCCTAGTGAAGAATCCATATTGTAAAGGTGCCAGTTCTCCTCCAACTAAATCTGTAAATTACAATCAAAATCTCAACATGATTTTCTGCAATATTTTATGAAAAAATTTAAACACAAAAACGTTGAATTTCAGTGAGTACACATGTACTGCCACCTAGACTCTGCTATTACCATTTCACCATATTTACTTTATCACAAACTCTCTGTTTTTCCATCTCTCTATCCTCCCATCAATTCATCATTTTAGTGCATATTAAAGTTGCAGGCATCAGTACACTTTACCCCTAGACACTTCATATACATCCAATTAACTAGAGTCAACATTTATTTACAGTTTTTAAAGAAAAATTTACATGCGGTCAAATGCACAAGACCTAAGTGAACATTTCCTAAGACCTGAGATGGGTATGCCTGGGTGACACAAATTGGTGCCACGTAGGAAACATTAACGTCACCCAGAAAGCTCTCCCATGTGCCTGCCAGTCGATCCCCAAGCCAGCTTCGAGGCTAACACTTTTCTGATGTTTTCCCACCATCGTCATCTTTGCCTCCTCTAGAAGTTTGTACAAATGGAATCTTACAGTCTGTGCTCTTTTGTGTCTAATTTCTTTCACCTGGCATAATTACTTTAAGAATCAGCCAAGCAGTTGCATGTATACATACTTCAATCCTTTTTAATCCCTGTGTAAGACTCCACTGTATAAATCAACCAGTCTGATTATCCATTCAACTGCTGATGAATACCTGAGATATGTGTCATCCAGGTTTTAAATGGAATATGGCAAGCTAATTCTGAAGTACATATGGGAAGAGAAAAGTACAATGGCCAAGCAGAAATTTCTCTGAAGGGGATCTTCACAGACATGAAGCATATGAAAGCATATTTGACAGCCATGATAATTAAAAGAGGGGATTTTGACATAGAAAAGGAAAATAAATCAACTGAATAGAGTTTAAAGGCCTAGAAACAGACTAATGTATATACATGTGCTTAAATAAAAGTGGATATTTTAACAACCCTCACTATGAATTACATTAAAATATGAAGAAAAAAAAAAGAAAGAAAGAAAAGAAAAGCAGAAGAAAATATATAGAACATGGGAAAGGCTTTCCTAAGGAAAGTGTAAAACCCAGAAGCCATAAATGGAAAAACTGACTAATTTAACCACATAAAGTTTAAAACCATCTGCACAATGAAAAACAGAAAAATTAAAAAGATAAATGTTGGTTTCAAAAGAAAGCATTTATATCCATAGATATTTTCTAAACTCTGACTAATCAGTAAATATAAGATAACTCCTAGAAAACTGCCAAGGAAATGAACAAGTGTCACCAAAAGGGAGAGATACCAGTGGCCAGTGTGTGTCTTTCAACTTTCGATCTCACTCATCATCAATGAATTGCAAATGAAAGACCATCAACTGACAAAGAAAAAAAAATTTCTTTTGAGACAGAGTCTCACTCTGTTGCCCAGGCTGGAGTGTAATGGCATAATTTTGGCTCACCTCAACCTCCACCTCCTGGGTTCAATTAATTCTCCTGCCTCAGCCTCCTGAGTAGCTGGGATTACAGGCGCGCACCACCACATCTGGCTAATTTTTGTATTTTTAGTAGAATTGGGGTTTCACCATGTTGGTCAGGCTGGTCTTGAACCCCTGACCACCTGCCTTGGCCTCCCAAAGTGCTGGGATTACAGGCGTGAGCCACCACACCCGGCCGACAAAGAAAGTTTTTAAAGTTGAAAATCAACACTGTTGGCAAGAGTTTGAAGCATTCTCATGTATTTTGTCTGCAGGAGTATAGATAAGTAAAGCCTGCATTGTCAATGTGCGTATCAGTGACCCACTGATACTTCTAGCTTTGTATAACTACAAAAATACTGAAACATAAACATTGTGGTATTGAAAACTTGAAAATAACTCAAATGTTCATCAAGAAGAAAATGGTTACATAAAATATGATATACTCATACAATCTAATATTATTCAGCTCTTTAAAATAATAAGGAAGAGGCTACAGACTAACAGGGAAAACAATCTCCAAGCTGCATTTCTAAAAAGATAAATATAAAACATTATGTACTACATGATCTAAAACATGTAAAAAATGATCCATGCATATGGACAGGTTTATCAAGGCAGAAGAAAATACTTGAAAGCTTCATAGCCAGAACCATTTCCAAAAAGTTAATTTTTATTCTGTTTCCTTGTCTGTGGTTTGGATCTTCACAATGAGACTGTATGGCTTGTCTGTGGCTTCTTTGTTTTTTCATTTTTTAAGAGTAGGGGAAAGTCGAGGAAGGCCCATGATTTATCTTTCCTATGACTACTGAATTTAATAATTTAAAATTATTCATACCATTTTTAAAGACAGTCTTAGTCATCTCCATCGTCGTTGTCATCATCATCCAGGCTTGCAGTCATGGAGCACCCCCCGTGCATGGGACATGTCACTTATGTCATGTCTGATGCCCATCACCATCCTGCAACGGGGATATTGTTATCTTTTTTTTTTTTTTTTTTTAGATGGAGTCTCACTCTGTTGCCCAGGCTGGAGTACAGTGGCACAACCTTGGCTCACTGAAACCTCCACCTCCCGAGTTCAAGAGATTCTCCTGCCTCAGCCTCCTGAGTAGCTGGGATTACAGGTATGCACCACCACACCCGGCTAATTTCTGTATTTTTAGTAGAGATGGGGTTTCACCATGTTGGCCAGGCTGGTCTCGAACTCCTGGCCTCAAGTGATCCGCCCACCTCGGCCTCCCAAAGTGCTGGGATTACAGGCATGAGCCACCTCATTTGTCTTTTTGATAGACAAATAATTGGGGCTCAGGGATGTTATACAACTGCCCAAAGCAGAGCAGGGATCGGAGCCATTGTTGGGCTCCTGCTTCTCTCTCCACCCCCTGGTGGCTTTCAGGAGACATGTCATGAGTGGGACCCTTTCAAAGGCCCTGCCCTCCCTCGGGACACACTCGGGATGCCCCCACACCCCTGGCTGGCATTGCATCATGTCCACACTGGAGCTGTCGTCTGCAAGGGCGTCCGGCCGACCAGGCCTTCCCCTGGGTACTCTGAAGTCAAGTTGGCTGTAGGATGCCAGCAGGAACACCACTGTCTTCATATACTTACATATAGATGTATACACACACATATACATACATGTACACACAGATACGCTCACGTATGTATACATGTTTTTACTAGAAACTCAGCTTCTCTGGGCACCAAAAGCAATCATGCTGAATGGAATTGGACACAGGCAAAATTGTGAAGAATAATAAGGCCTCCTCATATTTTCCTCTCATTTCCCATTCAGCACATGGGATTTGATGTAGGCTGAGCATCAAATTGCATCACAGGCAGGGAATGCAGGCATGTGAGGACCCCTGGATGGACTGGACCAGGTATTCCTCCAGCCCTCCCACCCCATTCTTCTGGGCAGGGTGCTTGCCCATGCACCACCCCTGGCGTTTAAAAAAGCAAACAGTGTATTCTGGCTAGAGTCTTCCCCTTCTCTGTTTAGCCGCATGCTTCTCCCCTCCCTTGCTTTGCCTTCAGGAGTCAGGGCAGGCTGACTGCCTGTGCCCAGCTGCAGCACTCATTCTGTCTAAGGTTCTAAGGCTGCCCACACTTCCTCCCTCCTCCCAGCCTGTTGCTCTTCGTGCCTTTCCCTGGGCTACCTCTCGCCTCCACCCTCCCAAGAGAAACTACCTCCCTCCCTCCTTACACACTGATGACAGGTAGTGGCTTCAAGTTGTCCTCACCTTATAATATATATGTAGTATATACTTGAATCTTTCTATAGCCAAGCCCAGGAAATTCTAGTATTAATGGGTACCCATGAAATCCAGAAGAAGGGACTATTTGTGGGGAAGTGAGCCTTTTGGTTCCCAGTGCTATCCGTTCTCCCTTTTGATATGTGTAATTGCTGCTTTAATGTCGTACAGTTAAAATGAGCTTGCGCAAAGTAAAATGTCATCAAAATCCTCCCATGAAGTGGCTCCCTGAGTCTCATGGACTTACAGGTGAAAACACACACTTACTCGTCTCCAAAGCCAGTTGTTAGGAATCTTTCTTAGAGATCCCATTTTCATAGGAATTCCCGTATCTTGTTTTTTTTATAGCTGTCCTGCGTCAGCAATGAATACATTGAATACAACTGGAAGTGCAAATTCCTCCCTGAGTTTAAAATTTACACTGGTGTCTAGTAAATGGCTCTCAGAGAACTTCCTTGGGTTCCAATCATTAAAGGTGCCAATGAATCATCCAAGATCAAGAAACAGAGAAAACGCTACTGCTACACCTCCTTTTAGAAACAGCATGGGGGGCCAGGCACAGTGGCTCACGCCTGTAATCCCAGCACTTTGGGAGGCCGAGGCCAGCGGATCACCTGAGGTCAGGAGTTCCAGACGAGTCAGGGCAACACGGTGAAACCCCGTTTCTACTAAAAATACAAAAATTAGCCAGGCGTGGTGGTGCATGCCTATAATCCCAGCTACACGGGAAGCTGAGGCAAGAGAATCACTTCAACCTGGGAGACAGAGTGCAGTGAGCTGAGATCATGCCACTGCACTCCAGGCTGGGTGATAGAGTGAGACACCATCTCAAAAAAAAAAAAAAAAAAAAAAAAAAAAAAAAAGACCATGGGGCTTCATTTTGGAAGGATGGTTCTTGTCAGCTGATGTGGGAGCCCTGTGAGTGTGCAGAGGAATGGAGAGTGAGGATGTGGAGCTTGTAGGTGCTCCACACCTACCAGTGTGAGGCCAAGCAGCCCACCTCTAGACCTCACAGTAGGAGGAGCTGTGGGTCCAGCAGAGAGCTCCTTTCCTTGACGCCCCCGAGATCTGAACCTTTCTCTAGGTATTCATACCTACTAGACAAATAGGGCAAGGTCTTCTACTACCAACATGTACGTGGTCCAACACATAGCCCAGATTTATGTGGCCTGTCGATACATACACTAACCCTTGCTGCTGTTAGCTCTCCTCCTTAATAGATAAGAGCACTGACTTTTCCTTAAGCATGCTATTCTGGAAAAATCTACGTGATGCCTGCTCTGGTCTGGCCATGTGACAGTCCTTCCTGAGGGATTTACGTGTTCCTGTGGGTTCTGGTACTGGAAACACCTTATACTGGGAGATGTCTCACACTTAAGTTGAGCAAATGATTTCCCTTCTCGGCTTTTTCATGGTGGATTCACAGGCACCTGGTTTCTGTCTGAATGTGTAGAAAACAATTATCTCATCCCATCCACTCACCGTCCTGACTGTCAGAACCTGCCCTTACAAGTCCCAAATCCAGCTGTGTTTCTTCTTCAGTTACAAAAGGACGTGGAGGATGATCTATTTTAAACTGCCATTGGGGCAAAAGACAATGGGAATCAACAATTCAATTTTTCTTTAACTGTGTTAAGAGATACTCATTTTTATCAAGCTGTATTGGCAATATAAAAGTAGAAGCTAGAAGGGAAGCAGTGTTGCCTATAATTTGGGTCTGGTCCTGAACATATGCTTTCTTATTTCTCACACCCATTTAACCTAGCACAAATCTTGTATATTTCCTACATCATTCATTGTTTTGTGCTTGAAAAACTATTTTTTTACATTCATCTTTCTCTGTGGGCTTCCTATTCCTTGACACCCTTTTTGATATCAGAGTCAACTTTCTCCTGAACCTGTCCAAATATTCTCTGACTTATTATTGAATGAATGCATTGGCACTCATAAATTAGAGTAATTTCCAGGCTGATAAGTACTCTGGGCAGAGCCACAGACACACACAATCACATACATACACGCATACACGCGCACGCGCGTGCACACACGCACCCACACACACGCGCACGTGCACACCCACACACACACACAGGTGTCTCCCGGCATGCCCTGCAGCCTTTGGCTTCACACATAGCACATCATAATGCTGTTGGGAATGGGGGGGTTTCTCCACTAGGTCCATCCAAGCACCCAGATTAAAATATGGTGACCCTTTTATCATTTTATCACATCCGAAAGGAGAAGTCACAGCCTTTAAAATATAGGTCACTTAAATGAATAATTTTAAGCTGAATATGAGCGTGGAAATCCAAGGTACATGATAACTGCTGGCCTGATGTTCTCATGGCACAGACTTGAATAATACTTTTTACCCTACTGCTATACGTTTACTGAACCCCTCAGGACAAATTTAATTGGTTCTGAAAAAGCCTGAATATGCCACGTTATTCTAGAAGATGGCAGTAACAGGTTGGGTGACCTGTGAAGCAGATTTGTGATCAAAATGAATGTTTGTATGTTAAGCCTCTGAGTCTGAGTGTTTTTTATGCAGAAGTACTGAGGTCTGGGACATCCCTGCGGGCTCCCCATCTTCCTATTCCAGCAGGGATGCCCAGTCCTGTTTCTTCCTTAGGCCATCAACCTCCACAAGATCACAGAGCGCAGTGAGAGATAATCTATGTTATACACCCAAGAGGTCCAAACATTTGGTTCCAAAGCTTCCTACTAATGTAGAAAAGCATAAGGAATCTTGGCTCCACATAACCATCAATTTAGTGCACATTTTGAAATAATTTCAAATGGTAATTTCAAAATAATATACACCAATATTTTGAATATATTACTATGATATATTATGTACTAATATGTTAATAATTAATATAAATGATAACAACATTTATTATGGAAACTTCCCCTGAAGCTCATGGTAGAAAATCATGCTAGTCCTTGTCTGCTGGCAGGAAATAAGGAAATAAGTGTAGAGTATCTAGATTGAATCTGAACCAAGTATAATATATCACACAGCTGCTGGCACCTGATGCATATGTTGGCATAACATGAAGACATGATAGTCTTTCTCAAATGAATAATTATCTCTTTGGTTTAACAGGGACTATTTCATCCAGTTAGCAGTCCTTATATGCAAAAGGATGAAGATACTGGACAGGACAAGCCACCTGTGATGAGAGTTGCAGGAATGTCATGAAATCTTCTCCCTTACATGTGTGTGGACTTGCTGTAGGTGGCATGAATAACCGTGGCATGATAATGATAAGTATATAAAATAAGGGGCTAATTCAATCGTCATTACTTGTTTTCTTCCCTCCTCTACCTGCAGAAACAGCACCACAGTTGCTTGGAAACCTTTCCAGCAACTCTCCAGAATTGATGGAAGATCAGATACGAGGTAGCTGGCAGGCAATGACTAACCAGCCGCTGCAGTTAAGAAAGTTAAGAAGAGGTATAAAACCCCGCTGGTTGGTAGGACCATACTCTCCATAATGACCTGATCCTCTGTGTGTTTATATAATAGGAAACCCAGAGAGAAAATGCTCTGTTCTCACCACTGTGTGTCTGAATTGTTACCCTTCAGCTTATTTCTGTTATTTCCTAACTCTCGGATTGGAAGCATATTCCTGCTGCTGAAAAAATAACATTTCTCAGTGGACACTACAGTGGCCTGTATGTTCCAAAGATGGCACCAACAATACATTCCCAATCCACAAGAGGCAATCTGATGGTCAGACCCTTTGACCACTTTGTCCAACAGAACACAGCAGAGGAAATGCTGTTCCACCCATGGTTGTCCTTAACAGGTCCAGGAACTTTCACTTCCTGCTTTGTGGAAGCCAAGCGCCATGAAAGAGGTATGGCGATCTGAAGACCACCAACCTGTGAGTAGTTCAGGCTCCACTGACAGACCCTGAAGGATGAGGATGTCACGTGGAGAGAGAAAAGCAAGGAGCAGCACCAAGTAGTTCTAGCCAGGTGGAGCAGAGAAGAACCATCCCAGACAAGCCCCTGAAATATTCCAGACACACAAACTCAAGAGTTTTAAGTCATTACTGGTTTGTTGAGATTCCTGTGACTCAGCAATAGATAACTAAAACAGGTTCCAGTGTTTACCCCAGTTTTGCCCAATCCCAGTCTTCAATGAAGGATGCCATTTGACCATGAATTAGCCGCTGTGTCCTCTCACGGAACATGCGGGCAGCAAGTTTGTGATGTTTACTAAAGAAACACTCCATGTTTGACCCATTGCACTGGACACAGATGGCTGCCTTGAGAGTCAGGGCTCCTGTGGTAGATATATCTTTATTTTATAAGAAGGATGACCGTATTTTCTGAACCACAGACCCAGGAATGTGGTTTGGCAATTCTAAATGCAATTAGGAGGCAAGAAGGCTCAATATTTTAAATCAGTACTGCCCCAGAAAATACGGAAATTATACTGGTTGTGCTTACTGTCTGTCTTCTTTTATAAATAAACCTTGGACAATTTATGTACCCTTCATGTTTCTACTCTTTCGCTAGTAATAAAGGACTACATCCTTCATAGATTGTGGAGATTAAATGAGATAATTCACACATAATCAGGAGACTACGTGGCACATTGTAGAAGTACTCCATAAATATTAGCTAATTACATTTTTACAGTTGCTATCTCTTTATGTCCCTTTCATATACCTTAAGTATAGTAAGTGTTCAATAAATATTTGTTTATGGAAGTTAAGATTCTTTGTTGGGATTATAGAGTCTATTAGTTGGCTATTGTTGTGTAACCAATTGTCATAAACTTAATGGCTTCAAGCAACATCCATTCATTATCTCGCAGTTCTGTAGATCAGACGTCCAAGTGGGCTCAACTGCGGTCTCTACTTAGGATCTTTCAGGGCTGACATTTTGGCCAGGCTGGGCTCTAATCAAGGTTCTGAGGAAGAGTCTGCATCTAAGCTTGTTCAGGTTGATGGGAGAATTCCATTTTTTTGCTATTGCATGACTGACTTCTCCATTTCCTTGTTAGCTGTCAGTCAGGGGCCACTCTCAGTTCCTAAGGTCATTTGCATTCTTTGCTCCATGGCCTCCTCTATCTTCAAAGCCAGTGACGGTTCATCAAATACTTCTCATACTTGGAATCTCTCTGACTTCCTCTTCTTCTACCAATCGATAAAACTCCACTTTAAAAGAATAGATTTAGGAGGTACAAGTGCAGTATTGTTACATGTATATGGATATATTGCATCATGGTGAAATCTGGACTTTTGTGTACACATCACTCAAATAGTGAACATTGTACCAAATAGGTAGTTTTCTAACCTTCACCCCTTCCCCTCTCCCCATCTTTTGGAGTCTCTAACGTCTACTATTCCACTCTATATGTCCGTGCATACCCAGTGTGTACCTCCCACTTACAAGTGAGAACATGCAGTATTTAACTTTCTGTTTCTGAGTTATTTCACTTATGATAATGATTCCAGGTCTATCTATGTAAAACTCTACTTTTAAAGGGCTCGTATGTTTAGGTTAGGCCCACCCAGATTATGTTTTTATTTTAACATCAACTCATTAGTGACCTTAATCACACAGGTAAAATTTCTTTGCTATATCATTTAGCCTAATCATGGATGCAGCACTGGGGGCAGAGATCAATAGGGCCACCTACAGTTCTGTCCACCAGAGTACAAACTCTGGCCCCATAATTTACTCTCACTTGCAGAAAACATTTACCTGCTCCCCAAGGTTTCCAACAGTCTCATCCCATTATCACACTAGGTAAAGTCCAGAATCTCACCAGCTCAAAAGCTCAAAACGCATCACCTGCTTATCTGAATCAGGTGTAGATAAAGTTTCTGAGCGTCACCCATTAAGTACAGCTCCTGGGGCACAATTTGTCTCCACCTGCATACCTGTGAAATCAAAGATACAAGGTATCTTTCTCCAATACTGCTAACACACAATGGTGGAAAGAATAACAGTTACAGAACTCAAGTCCAAAATTGGGGAAATGCAAGGTAAAAAGGAGTCATTTGTTTCAATCTGTTTTGAAACCCAGTTGGGCAAAATCCACCAGGTCTCAAAGTCAGGTAACCTGTGTCTCTCAGCTGCTCTGGGCTTTCATCTTCAACTTCTGGGTTCCTGCTTTAGCTCTCAGAGTCAGGCTCCGTTTTTCACAAAAGGTGACATGTGTTTGCTACTGGGGAATTTTATCAGTCTGCTTTTGCCATTTTGTAATATCTATATTCCATTTAGTCCTAGTTGGCATCTTTATTTTCTGCTAATGTTTTTTGTTAAAATATTTCCACGAATACAATGTTTTTTTTCTAAAGCGTGTGGGCCTTGAGTGTATTTTCCCTGGGTTTCTCTGCATTAGACAAGAGCTGTACACACAAATCTTTCTCTAATAATCTCTTCTCTATCTTTGGCTTCTGCTTAGAGTGCTGAACACCAGTGTTTCTAAGCTTCCCAGAGCCTCTCTGGTTTGATTAGAAGATCTACACGGAACACTCTTAATTCCTTGGAAGAGTCATTATGTGGCTGAACACACTAAACTTCTGAGCTTTTCAGGGTTTCAGCAAAAAGCTGCACAAACACATATTCAGCCTTTTCTCTATGTCATAATTTTGGCATCCATCTCTGACTTTTAGGGGTATTTTTCACCACCTGGAGAGGCTAAACTTTTGAAATTATCGAGTCATTGTCCCTTCAAAAAGTCTTCCTTCAATTTATCTCTCTTCTATTACATTTTGCCATAAAAAGCAAGAAAAAAACGAGCAGCACCTTCAACACTTTGCCTGGAAATTTCCTTAGCTATACATTCCAGTTTATTACTTATGAGTTCTGCTTTCTACATAACAACTGGACACAATTTCACTAAACTTTCTGCAATTATATAACAAGGATCTCTTTTCTTCAAGTTTCCAATACTGTGTTTCTCACTTCCTTCTTGGCCCACATCAATAGTATCCTTAAAGTCTAGATTTCTACTAGCAATCTGTTTAAAGTGATTTGGCTTTTTCTATAATGTTCCTCACTTTTTTCTGAGACTTCACTGGCAGAGTCTTTAACACCCATATCTCAGTCAACCAATCAAACTATTAGAGTCCTTTTTAACCCATCACGTTAAAACACTGAGTCCATACTCTCAGTGAGCCTGTATCAGTAAATCCAGACTCATACAACTCTATATTCCTTCCACTTTGATGCCACACCCTTAAGATCCATTCCCACATATATTCCCCAGGTTTCTGTCACTATAAGCCAGAAACATCACATAGTTCTTTTGGTGTCCATCACACCTCTCTGTGGGTCACAACTTGTACCTCACCTTAGGGTCTACTGGGACTTAAGCCTCATAGTAGGTCTCTCGGTCCTGAGGAGGATCGGCAGTGCCTACAGGGTCACTAGGTCAGAAAAGCTCGTTGTAAGTCTTCAGTAAAGCAGGGTTAACCTCAGGCAGGGGGAACAAGCTGCTTCTACTGCTGTACTGAGGGTCCCCAAGACAACTCCCCACTTCAGTAATTAGCTAGGAGGACTCAGCATACAGTTGTACTCACTGTTATAATGTATTACCTCAAAAGGATAAAAAAGCAAAATTAGCAAAGAGAAAAGGTAAATAGGACAAAGTCTGGAGGAAACTAGGCACAGCTTCCAAGCGTCCTCTCCCTGCAGAGTCACACAGCCTGGACTAATTTCTCCAGCATCTAATTGTGACAACACCTGTGAAGTGTCATCTACCAGAGAGGCAGACCAGGGTTTTTATTGAGGGTTATTCACACAACAAGTCTCTGCTTAGCACATACCAAAATTCCAGAGTCCCAGAAGGAAAATTGGTCTCAGCATAGATCAAATTGTTTGCACAAACAGGTTAAACAGTGTGAGCAACCTTTGCCATTTAGGGAATGGGGAAACTCTCCCAAAATCCAAGTTCCCAGAAATCAGCCAAGGCTCAACCTTATAAGCACACCTTTCTAAGGGGAACATTCTCAGGCCTTGCTCTGTTAAAACTTTTTCCTACACAGCTGTCAATGAAGACTTGGTAGAATTTAGGGGTTTGAGGTGCCCAGTTTCCTTGCATCTGTTCATATATCCCTACTCCAGTTTTCAAAATTCCACTTCTTCCTAGTCAGTGCTCTAAATTTCACAAAAGACAAATTGTGAGGTAAGGAATTAAATTTGCTTTGTAATTCAGCCATGATAAAATCAGACTCTGGGTTTAATCAGTTGCTATAACATTGGGGGTGCTTCTGGCATTTGGTAGGAAGAAAATATGGATGCTAGACATCCCACAAAATAACAAACTTCCCCTCATCTCATATGACTTTTGAATGCCTACTTGGATTTTCACATAGATGGAGAAACCTGCTTATAATGATCTGAGCCAATAATCTAACTCTTTAGGTGTAAATACAAGGGATATTTTTACAGGGGTTTAAAATTCATTGACACTTCCAAGAATATATCCATTGTGTAAATTAAGAGGAGGTTGTTCTCTGTTTTGCTTGGAACTTTACCAAGAGTGGCTCATCATTTTAGAAAATCACATTCCTGATGACAAAACTACTTGTGATGCTTGAGTCACAAAAACAACACTTGTATCCTCAGTCTGCTTTCATGACTGGGGCATTCAAAATGATTGTGTGTGTGTGTGTGTGTGTGTGTCTTTGTGTGTGTATTTATTTCCAAATGCCACATATAAAAACAAAAAATTTTAGTTGAATATTGGTCTCCTTTTCTCAAATTAAACCTTTTTATTTTAAGTAGGTACAATAATCTATTAATAATTATCTCCTTGTCTCTTAGTGATGTACTATCTTTTTTTTGTTGTTATACTTTAAGTTCTGGGGTACGTGTGCAGAACGTGCATGTTTGTTACATAGGTATACATGTGCCATGGTGGTTTGCTGCACCCATTAACCTGTCATCTACACTAGGTTTTTCTCCTAATGCTATCCCTCCCCCAGCCCCCCATTCCCCAACAGGCCCTGTTGTGTGATATCCCTGCCTCTGTGTCCATATGTTCTCATTGTTCAACTCCCACTTGTGAGTGAGAACATGCGATATTTGGTTTTCTGTTCCTGTGTTAGTTTGCTGAGAATCTTGGTTTCCAGCATCATCCATGTCCCTGCAAAGGACATGAACTCATCCTTTTTTTATGGCTGCACAGTATTCCATGGTGTATACGTGTCTCATTTTCTTTATCCAATCTATCATTGGTGGGCATTTGGGTTGGTTCCAAGTCCTTGTTATTGTGAACAGTGCTGCAATAACTATACATATGCATGTGTCTTCATAGTAGAATGATTTATAATCCTTCGGGTATATACCCAGTAATGGGATTGCTAGGTCAAATGGTATTTCTAGTTCTAGATCCTTGAAGAATTGCCACACTGTCTTCCACAATGCTTGAACTGATTTACACTCCCACCAACAGTGTAAAAGCATTCCTATTTCTCCATGTCCTCTCCAGCATCTGTTGTTTCCTGACTTTTTAATAATTGCCATCCTAACTGGCATGAGATAGTATCTCATTGTGGTTTTGATTTGCATTTCTCTAATGGCCAGTGATGATGAGCTTTTTGTCATATATTTGTTGGCTGCATAAATGTCTTCTTTTGAGAAGTGTCTGTTTACATCCTTTGCCTACTTTTTGATGGGGCCATTTGTTTGCTTGTTTGTAAATTTGTTTAAGTTTTTTGTAGATTCTGGATATTAGACCTTTGTCAGATGGATAGATTGCAAAAATTTTCTCCCATTCTGTAGGTTGCCTGTTCACTCTGATGATAGTTTCTTTTGTTATGCAGAAACTCTACTTTAATTAGATCCCATTTGTCAATTTTGGCTTCTGTTGCCATTGCTTTTGGTGTTTTAGTCATGAAGTCCTTGCCCATGCCTATGTCCTGAATGGTGTTGCCTAGGTTTTCTTCGAGGGTTTTTATGGTTTTAGGTCTTACATTTAAGTCTTTAATTCATCTTGAGTTAATTTTTGTATAAAATATAAGGAAGGGGTCCAGTTTCAGCTTTCTGCATACGGCTAGCCAGTTTTCCTAACACCATTTATTAAATAGGGAATCCTTTCACCATTGTTTGTTTTTCTTAGGTTTGTCAAAGATCAGATGGTTGTAGATGTGTGGTGTTACTTCTGAGACCTCTGTTCTGTTCTGTTGGTCTGTATATCTGTTTTGGTACCAGTATCATGTTGTTTTGGTTACTGTAGCCTTGTAGTATAGTTTGAAGTCAGGTAGCATGATGCTTCCAGCTTTGTTCTTTTTGCTTAAGATTGCCTTGGCTATGTGGGCTCTTTTTGGTTCCATATAAAATTTAAAGTAGTTTTTTTCCAATTCTGTGAAGAAAGTCAATGGTAGCTTGATGGGGATAGCATTAAATCTATAAATTATTTTGGACAGTATGGCCATTTTTACAATATTGATTCTTCCTATCCATGAGCATGGAATGTTTTTCCATTTGTTTGTGTTCTCTCTTATTTCGTTGAGCAGTGGTTTGTAGTTCTCCTCAAAGAGTTCCTTCATGTAATTTCGATTCCTAGGTATTTCATTCTCTTTGAAGCAATTGTGAATGGGAGTTCACTCATGATTTGGCTCTGTTTTTCTATTATTGGTGTATAGGAATGTTGTGATTCTTGCACATTGATTTTGTATCCTGAGACTTCGCTGAAGTTGCTTATCAGCTTAAGGAGATTTTGGGCTGAGACGATGGGGTTTTCTAAATATACAATCAAGTCATCTGCAAACAGAGACAATTTGACTTCCTTTTCTCCTAATCGAATACCCTTTATTTCTTTCTCTTGCCTGATTTCCCTGGCCAGAACTTCCAATACTATGTTCAATAGGAGTGGTGAGAGAGGGCATCCTTGTCCTGTGCCAGTTTTCAAAAGGAATGCTTCCGGGTTTTGCCCATTCAGTATGATATTGTCTGTGGGTTTGTCATAAACAGCTCTTATTATTTTGAGATATGTTCCATCAATACCAGTTTATTGAGAGTTTTTAGCATCAAGTGCTGTTGAATTTTGTTGAAGGCCTTTTCTGCATCTATTGAGATAATCATGTGGGTTTTGTCATTGGTTCTGTTTATGTGATGGATTACATTTATTGATTTGCATATTTTGAACCAGCCTTGCATCCCAGGGATGAAACCAACTTGATGGTGCTGCATAAGCTTTTTGATGTGCTGCTGGATTTGGTTTGCCAGTATTTTATTGAGGATTTTCGCATTGATGTTCATCAGGGATATTGGCCTGAAATTTTCTTCTATTACAACACATGTTGTAAAGAATTTGTTCACATGCTGCTTCAATTATGTATTTCCATGCACAAAGCACCCTGAAAATAGTAGCTCAAAACAACAAAACTGTGCATTGTGTCTCACGGTTCTGTAAGTTGACTGAAATCAGCAGGATGGTTTTTCTGACCCACATAGTGTCACTTGTAGTCATCTGGAGGCTGGCTGGGCTGGGACATTTAAGATGGGGCACACAGCACTTGCCAACTACGTCAGCTGGTAGCTTCACTTTGCTGCAGACTGGAGTAGCTCAGTTTTCTTCCAAAGGGCCTCTCCATGGTGCTTGGGCTTCTCCCCTCATTATGTGGGAATTCAAAGAGACAACATTCCCAGTGTGAATAGCTTAGCCTTAGAAGTTACAGAGCGTCACTTCCACTGCATTCTATGGCTCAAAGCAAATCACAGGTACAGCACAGATTCAAAGGGAAGGGAAAGAGGCTCCACTTCTCAAAGTGGGGGAGGCAAGGAATTTACAGTCATTTTTTAACCATCACAATGCATGACACATAAACTGGAGAATGTAATCACCAAATGAAAAATAAAACAAACACACAAAAACAGAAAAACTGAAAAGCCCAGCCACTTTCCATGAGGTGGGTTAGTTTTGTGCCACTGCAACACCAGGTGATGTGCATCAGAAATGCCACTGGCTCAAAGCAGTCTCCTGCTGAGGTGCTCCTGCCTGCTACCCAGCTGGCCCATGGTGAGCCCTGCAAATGCACAGAACTGGTCTCTCAAGTGTTGGACGTTCTTGATAGAAGTATCCACTACAGAGTCTCAAACATAAGCAATCATTTGGGTTATAAGAACCTGAGTATGGATGTCAAAGAAAAGCCTTGAATATTGAGGAGTAGCTTGATATAATAGAATATTTGGGAAGACAAAGATCACATGATATTGCAAGAGCATTGCACCTGCAGGAATCCACATTGCACAACATCAGGGAAGTGGCTTTGAGAGCAACAATGAAATGAAATAGTGCAGTTATCAGCTGTCTGAAATATGGCCAAAAATTACTTGCAGTGGATTGAAGATGAAAACTACCACTGAATGCAGCAGAATTTTTATTTTAAACCAGTGAGAAGGCACCAAAATAGACCAATGCCCATTCTGGTATGGAAATATTTCATTCCATAAATGACAGGCCTTTCCATCCACCCTTATATGGTTTGGCTGTGTCCCCACCCAAATCTCATCTTGAATTGTAGCTCCCATAATTCCCATGTGCTGTGTGAGGAACCCAGTGAGATAATTGAATCATGGGGGTGGTTCCTCCCATACTGTTCTCGTGGTAATGAATAAGTCTCAGGAGATCTGGTGGTTTTATAAGGGGAAACTCCTTTCACTTGGATCTCATTCTATCTTGCCTGCCACCATGTAAGATGTCCCTTGCTCTTCCACCATGATTATGAGGCCTCTCCAGCCATGTGAAACTGAGTCCATTAAACCTCTTTCCTTTGTAAATTACCAAGTCTTGGCTATATTTTTATTAGCAGCATGAAAGCAGACTAATACACACCCCTTCTCCAAAACCACATCCACCCCACAAACTGCATGTGTTTGTCAATGTAAATGGTATGTATGGATATATATGGTGTATATATAGATACATACCATATTCAATATATGGTCATTTCTTCTGCAATGTGTTCCTAAAATCACTTGCTATGAAATTTTGCATAATAAAAATAACAGGGTTTGTGGGGAAATGAGGTGTATGTACATATAATATATACACACACACACATATATACACATATATATATTTATTGACTAAGAATTTAAGGTGTCTCAAACTACAGCAGAATTTTAATAAACTTTATTATTTATTTTGTAATGAATTAATGACAAAATTATACAGTAGGTCCTGGAATAACATCATTTTATTTCAAAGTCATTTCGTTATAATGTGGAGGAGAAAAATAAATAAATTCCTTCTGGTGGGGCCACCATCTGTGTGAAGTTTGCACATTCTCTCTAGGTCTGTGTAGGTTTTTTTCTGGGTACTCCTGTTTCCTCCCACATCCCAAAGGTGTGCCTGTTAGGGGAACTGGCATGTCTACACATCCCAGTGTGAGTGAGTGCAGGTGGTGTGCACGCGCCCTGCGATGGGAATCCTATTCAGGACTAGCTCCCGCCTTGCACCCTGAGCTTCGGAGATAGGCTCCGGCCACCCTCAGCCCTCAACTGGAATAAGCAGGTAAACAATTCTCTTACATGTTTTTATTAATTTTTCTTAAATGTATTATAGCTCACATTTATTTTAATGTTTAATATTACAAGTGTTTGGGTCTTCATTTAGAAGTCCGGTGATGTTTTTGCAATCAGAAATACGCTGCAGGAACTTAACTCTTGTTGATATCAATTAGCCTCTAGGAAAATTGCTTTTGCTCTCTGTAATTTTGCTTACAGTTCCTGTTTCCAAGAGCCTATGAACGTCATGAAAAACTTACTGTGTGGGTGTCGAGTATTCTGTCACTAACCTCATTTCCCCACAAGCCCTGTTATTTTTATTATGCAAAATTCCATAGCAAGTGATTTTAGGAACAATTTGCAGAAGAAATGACCATATACTGAATTTCATGTTATTTTATTGAGAATTATTTTCCTTTTGCTTCTCTATATTACTGTTAGGTATATGAATAATATATACATTATATATGAACATATAGTCATACAAATGTATATCACATATCTAGATCTGTTGTATTGTCCAGGAATTTCATAACCGGCTAGTAAAGGGGACCGTAAAAGACACATTTTTAAAGGAGGAAATTGGAAATAGAGCTGAGGAACCTCCACTCGGTGATTCCTGAGGATACTGTACATGTTCGCTAAGGCCCTCGACTGGGATACAAGAGGTCCTGTATTAGTTATCTATGGCAGCCTAACAAATTCCCCTCACATTTAGCCGCTTAAAATAATAACTTTTTATCACCTCTCTTACTTCCTGTGGGTCAGGAATTCAGACAGGGTGTCTTGTCTCTGCCCCGTGGTGTCTGGAGTCTCCGCTGGGGCACTCAAAGCAGTAGCAGGGACCATCTGCAGACACATAAACTGGAGAATCTAATCACCAAATGAAAAACAAAACAAACACACTGGTGGGTGTGGCAGTCCACACAGGCTTCCGGCTTTTGGCTGGAATACCCACATGTGGCCTCTCCTTGCAGACTGCGCTTCCTCACAACAAGGTGGCTGGAAGCCGAGGAAAAGCACCCAAGAAAGCCAGCAGAAGCCATATTGCCTTTTATGGCCTAGCTTGGAAATCCCACAGCATCACTTTCCCTGTATTTTATTGGTCCAGGCAGTGACAGGGGTGTCCCCAGGTGTGAGGGTGAGACGGCCTCACATCTCAGTGGGGGTCAGCACTGCACCGTAGGAAGAGTCATGGGATGGAATATATATTGGTGTGACCATCTTTGCAAATACAACTTGCTCCAGCCCCCAGGCAAGGGCTTTGGGTAAAATAATGGCTAGAAAGATGAAAAAGATGATGTAGGTAAACTTAGAAAGAAACAAAACAAAACAACTCTGTAAGGGGATGCATCGAACTAAAGCAAGAGCGAAGCTGAACACTCGTGGAATATCACAGTGAATCGAAATCCCCCAGAATCTGTGGTAAACACACACTGTTTATCTTGGAAGAGAAGAGTTTTAGGAATTTCTTTTAAAGTGACATTAGGTATATTGCCTGACACGTGGACTTTATGCAAAACGGAACTCTCACTTGGCAATTTAGCTTTGGTGTGTTTCAGAAATAATCTCGTTTGTTTTCATATCTTGTAGAAAGAATGGAAGAAAAGTCAGTTGGTTTAGTCAGTAACTCTTGCTCTGGACTCAGAGGTCTGGGGGAAAAGAGAGTGTGCATGTGCGTGTGTGTGTGTGTGTGTGTGAATGTGTGTGTGTGTGCGTGCATGCAGAACAAAAGCAAATGCAATAAAATGAGAAGAGATGTGTTTCATTGTCCAGTTGCTTCTAATGCGAGTAGCTTATGTTACTGGATGGACTGACGGGCCAGGAGCAACTAAGCCAGTTGCTTCCCATACATGATGGGACGGGAAACCACTGGCCACTTCAGTCCATGCCACTGTGTGGCACCCTACTTTTCCTTGGGAACTGCAACTTGGTGGCTGGAGTTTCAGAGAAAACGTGAGGTATTCTAGCCACAAAAGCAAAACATGCTTCTGCCTGCAGTGCCCAGTGGAATAGTGTGGCGCAGGCAGGCCACCCAAGAGACCAACAGCCACACTGCTCATCCTACCCGAAGCCAGTAGGAAATGTTAGCCTTTGGAGCTCACTCAACACACAGGAGGCCTGTGATAAACCTTTGTGAATAGTGCATCAGGTTCCTAGCTGTCTTCCCTGAGCAGCAGAAACACAGGGCTGAAACAGTTCCAGCCAGCCTGGGCCCACGTCTGCCAACAAGCCTAGGCGTGTGACGCTCGTAACAATTCTGCATTTTCTACACGGCGCAGTTACCATCAGTGCCAGAGTATGCTAGAGAAGCCAAACAACTGCATTTGCAGATACTCTGAACTAACAAAACTTCATCCTCAAAACAGCTCGGTTCCTGTTTGCAGTCATGAGTTCGCATAATCTGTTACCTGGAAGCAATATGAATTGCACAGCAGCTCTGGGAAATGAGCCGGGTAATTAAATCTTCAGGAGCCGAGGACAAGATGTGACATTTTACCTACAGGGCACCAAACAAAGTCAACATGTTTCATTTTTATTCTGCTCCCACTGTCCTTCTGGCCTTTTGTTTGAAACTATCTTACGAAAATACAGCATTTAAACAGCCAGAAAGAACCTCACAGACACCACAAGATAAATGATAATGAATTGTTTGTGAACAGCCCCATGGCCAGATTAGTTTTTATAAGATACAGCTTTTTCTACTATTCCATCTTTGGCTTCCTCCATTTATTTTTAAGTTTCCCGGGGTCCCATTTTCTCTTTGTTAGGCAAAGGTTTTTGCTTCACAACTCTAATAATGTGTAATGTCAAATAAATCCCAGGGGAGAGAACCACCGTGTTGCCATCATTGTGTGTAAATTGCGGGCCAACCACGAAACCCATTTGGAAGTCTTACTCTCATTTTTTCCTCTTTCTAGAAAACCACATCTGGTCAGGAGCCCAGTGTGTCCCACTTGGACAAGAATAGAAATCTCTCTTCTGGAATGTGGTAAACACAGATTTTGTTTCCAAGTTAACATATAATGTAGTTCTATCATTATGTTTACAGAGAATAAGTTCTCAATATCATATTAAATATAGATTCTGTGCCAAAAGAATAGGGATCAACCTGCCATCTCTATTTCCAGGAATTAGTCTTTTTTATTCCTCTAGTGGAAACCCTTGAGGAATTGGCTCATTTCCCCCCTAAAGCTGTGAAGAAAAGTTAAAGGTCAAACGGGAGAATAGAATGAAAGAGGAAGAAAACAGAGAAACTCAAAGAAACCTAGACTCTTGAACTTGAACTCATTTTTTTGCAAAATAATTGAAGGAGTCAGTCCCAAATCATCAGAGGGTTCTCCACCTATTTCTCAATGAACTGAGAAGCATGGAGGATTCAGGGTGGGGATGGGGAGGGGAAAACCTGTGCTTTGATTCAGGGAGCAGGTGATGCTTCTAAGCTTCATTAGGAACTGAATAGTGGCAAGGTGCCCAGGGAGCATGCCTGGATTCTGGCTCCTTGCCCAACCCTCACCCTGCCCCAGGGTAAACTCAGAAAACCAAGTCAGATCATCGTAATGACGTGCATGGCTGCTGGTACCTGAGACGGAAGCCATGATGTCATCTTGTCATAATTGACTTCAGGTTTGTCACCCTCAGCTCTTCTCTGGTTGGAGCCAATGGTTTCTTTCAGACCTGCGATATCCTGATGAAGCAGACCACACCTGCCCTCAGAGATGACCTCATGAGGAAGCTGAGTTGCATAACAAACATCTCTGCTGCTCAGCCACCTCCATTCTTGTTCAGCAGACCTTGGCGATAGCACGGCACCCACACCAAAACAATCAGGAAGCTCTCTTATCAGCAATCTTTCTGTACCTATGAAATCAGACATTCCAACCATGGCAGAACCTCCTGAGTGGACCAGAGCTTCAGAGTCAGGAAGAGCTGGAGCCTAATGATGTTTCCAATCAAATCGCTCTGCAGGGGATTTTCCATTTGACATATTGTGATTGTGCAGTAACATTAGTCTTTGCCATTTAATTTATTAAATTTTAAAAACTTGTGATATCCTCAACAGTCTTTGTCTGTGATTTTTACATATAATATAAATTTTTGTTACATATTACAAACAATTGATATATATGAAGAACTCTGGGTGTTTAAATGCCAATCACTGGTACACAGGCTTGAGGAATGTAGTAGTCAGGATTCAGTTTAGGAAACCAAAGTAATTCTAGGTACTTGATTGAAGGAGGTTTAATATTTGGAATTTAGTATTTTAAAAATTATTGAAGAGGCTGGACGTGGCCTCTTAGAAATTAGAAATAATTAGAAAGAGGTGGCTCACACCTGTAATCCCAGTGCTATGGGAGGCCGAGGCAGACGGGTCAACACAGTGAAACCCCATCTCTACTAAAAATACAAAAATTAGCCAGGCGTGGTGGTGCACACCTGTAATCCCAGCTATTCGGGAGGCCGAGGCAGGAGAATTGCTTGAACCCAGGAGACAGAGGTTGCAGTGAGCCAAGATTATGCCACTGCACTCCAGCCTGGGTGACAGAGCAAGACTCCATCTCAAAAAAAAAAAAAACAAAATATATATATATATATGTATATATATAGAAGAAGCAGGTTTTAGGCTGTGACTCTTGGAATGACCCTCAGAACAATAAGAATCAGCCAGTGGGGGAATTATTGCCACTGAGATCAACGCTGGAGCCGGGCAGTCTAGGTTGGAAACTCTAGGAACTAACACCCAAAACATCAAGATGTGACTATTCCTGAGACTCAGGAAATCAAAGATAAACACTGGGAGAACTCAGAAGAAATCCATGACTCTCCTGAACCCACAGTGAAAAACAGAAGCTGTAGGGAGGCCCAGCTTCAGCCCTGCCTCACCAGTCTTGCTCCACATCAGGGGCCAGCAAACATGTGCTAGAAAGGGCCAGAGAGTCCAGATTTGTAGCTTTGTGGGCCATAGACTCTGTCACAACCACTCAACTCTGCCATTACAGTGTCGAAGCAGCCAAAGCAATAAGTAAATGAATGAGTATTCTGTGCACCTGTTTACAAAAACAGACTTGGTCCCTGGGCCATAGTTAGCCAATCTTCACTCTAGTGAATCTAAATGGAACTAATTTACCTCCAGAATCCTAGCTGCAAAGGAATCTTGAAAATGTATTTTTTAGTTTTCTAATTAAATGGACCTGAGACCATGAAGGAGTACCACATTCCTGTCTGATGAAACACATTGCTCCTGCTTCTTTCTATCTATTTGAATGCAGAGAGAGCATTAGCCAATACAAAAGGTGCATACCAGGAGACAAGGGCTGTGTTGATTTGCTCCACCAAAAAAGCTACCTCTTGAAGAATTGCTACAGCTATAGTTACATATTATTACATGTATGATAATTTATTGTCATTCTCCAAGAATCACCTGTCCTCTGCATGAAGAGGACACGAGAGTCGCCTCCTCTGCATCTTGCAAGACTCTGATGATGCACCATCTTTGAAATTCACCAGACATGCTTGTTGATTTTGGTTTTACAGGGAAAGGTAGTTCCAGGGGTTTCCATTAGACCATTTCTACCAGAAGGACCCTAGCCCCACCCACCACATTGATAAGGAAATCTTTGTGGAGATTTGAGCAGTTTTTGAGTATTTCTATCTCAACTTTACATTCAGGAGCTAGAAAAATAACCACAAGATGGGCTTCCAGAGCCACTGGCCTACTGTGAAATAGACTTGGGCCAAAATTCCATTTCTCCCCTGACCATCTCACCTCCCACATCAATCTCCAATCTGGTTTGGATTCATATCAGCCAAGAGCCTGTGCCTATGAATCCCTGAAAATCTGGGTTTCTCCCTTTCCTCTGTGCACGGCCACCCTAGTTAATGGCTTCATGTAACTTCTTAGATGGTAGGAGAAAGATAGAGTATGCTCTTGTGGCAGTTTCTCTAGGGTCTGGGCTCAAGGGGAACCAACCACCTCTTCTCTCAGAGACTTTCCATAGTGTCTGCTCACTCAAGACTCAGGAGTGTTACCTCAAGTGCTTTTCAGCTTATAGATCAGATAGGTTGTCTGTTGATTTCATGGACACCATGACCCCACCCTGGAAACCTGTGGGCCCAACCATCCTGAGCACCACTTGGCCCTGCTGCTGGTCATGGTGGTCACTCTCATCTTGTCACTGACAGCAGAGTTAACTCTTCCGGAGTTAAGGCTTGTGAAGGAAAGTTAGAGGTCCAGGTCACCAATCAGATGAATCCATCACTCAACTGACTATGACAGGAATATAAAGCTAGCTTTTACCTTTTTAATTTGTTAAACAAAAGAACTGTGATTGTATTTAACACAGACTTCATGCTTGATTTCTTCTCCTATTGACATATGACTGATATCTATGAAAAACTGTGTTTTTGTTGTATTTCGGTGCTTATGGCAAACTCAAAATTTGGAATTTAAGTTGTCACTATTGGGGGTTTTGCCTCTTTGCTGAGACACATGACAAAGTCAGGGGTAAACAGGCCTTATGAGGCATTTTCTGTCAACAGTCAGAACTAGAGTCCCTTGATGAATCACAAATCTATTTAGCTGAAGATTTATGGTATCTTATCATGGAACCGTTGTGATTTCCAACTCCGAGACAGACTGTAAGGCTCTGTGATTTGGAACGATTGATCTGCAGCAGACAGATTCCATAAGGCTCAACGCTGAAGAAGCGTGAAGCAGGGGAGGCGAGACCTGGGCCCAGAACCGGGTCTAGGGGAGACCCACGTTCGGGCTTGAACCCCACTATGCCAGTGTCATTATTCCTCTGCAGAATGGGTTAGTACTGCCCAGTATGAGGATGGAGTTTGTCCCCGCAGGAAAGAATGCAGCCAACAGGAATGGCTTTGTGCTCCAGCACAAATGAGTTCAACAAAAAAGCACAGACTCTGGAACTAAACTAGTTTGAATTCCCACCTCCAACATTTCCCAGAGAAATTACTTACTTTGTCTCTAAAATGAGGATGAGGGAGTTCCTAACTTACAGGATTGCTTTGAGAATTAAGCAAGTTAACTCATGTGAAACGCTGCGAGCAGTGGCTGGCACATGGTGAGTTCAATGAATCAGCTACACCATCTATATGGGGTGACAGGGCAGGAATGGGGACCCAGAAGAGGAAAGCAGAGTAGCAGAGGGTAGACCTTACTCCCCTGAGCTCCACCTATCCCTGCAGGGGTGTTTGGATGGGATTGCACCTGCTCTGCCAATCCTTCTGTCTTTAATAATTGAGCTTCTCTCCCACGGCAGGAAAACATTGAGCTCCGCCACCCGCTCAGGTGATACGCTCCAGGCACAGGCGTTAAGGAGTTGCAGTTATCTTTCAGGTGGCCTCTAGGTGTCTCTCGGGCCTGAATATAGGAGAATGGCCCATTCCACTGATGTCTCTCTTCCCAGCCCTTCTTCTTTCTTTCCTTCTTCCCTTCCCCCCTTCCACTCTTGACATTTGTTAAACTAAACTGAATCCGAGCAGAAGTTCCATATCATCTTCTAGAAAGTCCAAAACACTGTAATTCAAGCTACACTCCCCAAAAGCATCCAAAAAGCTGCTGAAAGAAATGTGCTTGGTCCCAGGCAGAGTGACCCATAGTGAGTTATCCCCCTCATCTGTTGTCCTGGGATGTATTCAGGGTTCTCAGGGGCCACTCTCCTGCCACAGACAGTTCCTTCGAGCTCAGGCAACCCCAGACTAGGCAGCCATATAATATAATGCCTTAGCGCAGCTCACTCAGGGATCCATGCTTATCAGGAACATGGGCTTGGTATGAAGAGACACAAACACTCTGGAGTTGTACGCAGAATGGACCACCCAAGGCTTTGTTGGTATCAACACACTCTAGAGTATCACTCTGTTCATCAATGGAACCAAAAGCTTCCCATCAGGCAGAAGAGATGGTCAAGATGATGGGAGGGGCCCATCAAATGAGGAGGGACACAGAGAGAAGATAGATGGCACATGGCAACGGAGGACTGGCTTAGTCCACCCCTGCCTCATGAGAACAAGACAAGATGATAATTGTTGTTGTTAGAAAGCCATCTGCTTGAAAGCACTGGAGAACAAACAAGCCAATTAATAGTTACAGAACATGATCTGGGAGCAAAAGGAAGGACAGAGAGTGAACCTAGCACCTGCAGCCAATCTTCCCAGACACCTGCTGCTTCCAGAAGCAGTCCAGAGGCAAGGAGAGGGAGCAGGAGAGCTCCTGGAAGCCTTTCAGTGCAGCGGGCATAAGGTCTGGAGTTCAGGGCCCACAAAGGGCAGGGAAGGCTCCTAAACCACCCATTCTCAGTTGGGACCATGAAAGGCTACATCCTATGACCAAGGGTGATCCATTTGTTAATCAGCCCTGTGGACACTGAATCCCAGTGTCACATCACTTGTGAAATTGGATTATGGGGAACCTGAGTTGCTCAGATCCCAGCTGCCAACCAGGAGAAAATACAAATCTTGCCTGAAGGGAGATAACATCAGACTAGGCCTCAACCTGTTTCTATTACTCTTAATAAACAATATTGCCATTCAGCCAGAAATAACCCCATATTCTCAAAACCAAAGCATGGGAATGTAAAGCAAGAAAGGCAATTTAAAAAATAGAAGCAATATCAAATCATCAAGTTGTACACCTTAAATCTATACAAATTTAAGAAAAGAAAGACCATAGAAGCAAACTCTGGTATTGCGCCCAAAATGGAGTTATCAGAACTGACTTTAAAAAAACTTTGTAAAGCCTACATCAAAGAAAGAATACCAGAATGAGCTCTCATGTACAAATTATGCACCTTCACCAATTATGTATATACACACACACTTTTTTGGAGTATTTAAAAATAGATCACAGACATAGTATCATTTCCCCTCTAAGGACTTCAGTATATAATTTTAATGACCTAACCAATGTACCATTATCACACCTAAGAAAATAAACAAGAGTTTCTCAATAGCATTTAAAATCCAGTTTGAGTCACAGTCTGTAAATTAACTACCTCAATATGTTTAAGCAGGTTATGAATAAGACTAAAAATTTCAACAGAAAACTGGAAACTTTTAAAGAAAAACAACGGACATTCTAAACCTGAAAAATAAAATTGTTGATATTAAAGTTTATAATGGGCTAAATAGCAGATGAGATACAGGTAAGGAGAAAATATGTGAATAGGAATATAAATTAGAAGAAAATATTCTAAATAAAGCACAAAGAGACAAACAGATGTGAAACATAAGGGAAAGGGTGAAAAACAAGAGAACACAGTGTGCTGTTCAGAGATAACAGCACAGACTGGAGCAGAAGCAACCTTAAGAGATACTGGGTGAAGATTTCCCCAAACTAATGAAAGATATTTCACTGAAGACAATTTATGCCCCTTACCAGATGCACTCAGACTCTCCTGACTCCAGGGACCTGCACCCCTTGTTTGTGGAGGTCTCCAGCTGCTTCTGCCCCAGCTGCCACCACATTACCTTCAGGGCCATTGGGGTCTCGGCCTTACTCCATGAGGTGAGCCCGGCTTCTCCTCGTCCCATGGAGCTATTTGATCACTGCTCAGCTAATCTGGAAAATAATAATGAAATGATAGTTAGAAAATTCCCATATATTTGGAAGGTAAGGGATAAATTTCTAAAGAACTCAAGGATCAATGAAGACAGTACAATGCAAATTAGAAATTATTTTGAACTTGATAACAAAAATGTAAACACTTGTGAGATGCAGCTAACACGTGCTTAGAGGGAAATTTTAAAACTTAAACAGATATATTAAAGAACATAAATAACTAAATATCCAGTGGCCTAAGTATCCATCTAAAGAAATTAGAATGAAATTACCAAAATAATTTTTTTTTAAGACAAAGTTGGAGAAAGAGAATAAAAAGAAAGGATAGAAATTAATGTAATAGAAAATAGACATCTAATACAAAGGCTCAATAAAGCCAAAGTTCTTTCTTTGAAAGAAGCAACTGGTCAAACTCCTGCTAAGACTTATCAATGTAAAAAAGGATTTTTTACATTGCGCGGTGCCTCAAGCCTGTAATCCCAGCACTTTGGGAGGCCGAGATGGGCGGATCACGAGGTCAGGAGATCGAGACCATCCTGGCTAACATGGTGAAACCCCGTCTCTACTAAAAAAATACAAAAAAACTAGCTGGGCGAGGTGGCGGGCGCCTATAGTCCCAGTTACTCGGGAGGCTGAGGCAGGAGAATGGCCGGGAGTAAACCCGGAGGAGTAAACCCGGGAGGCGGAGCTTGCAGTGAGCTGAGATCCAGCCACTGCACTCCAGTCTGGGCGACAGAGCGAGACTCCGTCTCAAAAAAAAAAAAAAAAAGAAGAAGAGACAAATCCCAAGAATCAGAAATGGAGGGTGGGGGGGCACATCACTATAGGTCCTGGAGATAGGAACATGATAGTAAGATGATAATTACAATAGACCAATAACCTTAAATTTTTAAGAAAAAAGTAAACAAATTCCTAGGAAAATCCAACTCACTAAAGCTGACTCCAGAAGAAATAATAAACATGGATAATCCTGCAATATTAAAGAAATTAACACCATAAATTCAAACCTTCCCTTAGAGAAAACTCAGGACCCAAATGGCTGCACCAGCGAAAAACGAATGCCAATCTTACACAAACTCCTCCAGAGAACAGAAATCGATGAAGCCCCCAGGAACCTGTTTTCTGAAGCCTGCATGACCTTGACACCAAAACCAAACAACGTCATTGTAAAAAAAGGAAAAGAACCGGCAAATTCCTCTCATATATAGAGATACAAAAATACTTTTTACAGGGAAGGGAAGCAAGGTGGGGGGGATAAAGAAAAATTGATTCATGTGTACAAGAATATCGTTAGAAGGAATAAGTTCTAGTATTCTATAGTACAGCAGAGAAATTACAGTTAACTATAATTTGTTTTATGTTTCAAAATGGCTAGAAGAATTGTAATGTTCCCAACACAACGAAAATATAAAGTCTTGAGATGGTGGATACTGCAGTTACCCTGATTTGATCATTACACAATGGGTATAGGTATCAAAATATCATATGTACCCCCAAAATATGTACAGCCATGATATATCAACAAAAATACAAACAACATTTTTTTTAAATAAATGAGTGATGATTGAGAGAGACGGGAGACTTTCTGGAGCAAAGTGGCAGGGTCCTCCTCTTCACTGTGGAGGTTTGTCTGGAGGGCAGCTTTGGCTGGCTGGTTTGGAGCATTCACAGAGTGCCCTGTCCTCCCTCACCACCTCCTGCCCAGCAGCCTGTATCACATAGGCCTTGTTGCCATCTGTGGTCTGATTCCACCGGCTTTTATTTGTGGTTTGGGAGACACCTTATCACCTCATTTTGTTATAAATGCTATTCATAGATAATGACTTTTTATTACTTCAATTGCTCTGTCTCGATTTGTTGAGGGATTCCAAACATTCACAATTATGCCACCACTGCTGCCTTCTTACTCAGGGTTTAACCCATTGTTGGAACCTAGTTTTTAGATTCCTTCCTGGGCAGGGGTCGTCGCGAGAGACCACTCGACACGGAAGTCACAGCGGAGAGATTTATTGCTAGCGCGCTAGGGTCCCATGTCCGAAGTTGGCCACAGGACCCCGAATGCCTAGTACAGACAGTTTATAAAGGCAAAAACCACAAAAATTCACAAAGCTTGAGGCGCAAGATGATTGGAGCAGGTTATGGCCTGAGCAAGGTGTCTTACTCTGATTGGTTGGTTTGAACCTGGTTTGAACCCGCACAGGGTATTTCCCGGACTTGTTCTTCTGTTTGAGTTCCAGGAATTTGGGTGGGTGTTTTAGATAGCCACACGGACATCGGGCGGGTGCTTTAGATGGCCACCTGGTCATTGGGCGGGTGCTTTAGATGGCCACCTGGTCATTGGGCGGGTGCTTTTAGATGGCCACCTGGTGTGGCTTTTCTAAGCTTCTAAGTTTCTAAGTCTCTAAGTTTCTAAGTCTATAAGTTTCTAAGCTTCTAAGTTTCTAAGTCTCTAAGTCTCTAAGTTTCTAAGTCTATAAGTTTCTAAGTCTAAAAGTCTAAAGGTTTCTAAGTTTCTAAGTCTATAGGTCTCTAAGTTTCTAAAGGTTTCTAAGTTTCTAAATCTATTTTCACCATGCCTTTAATATCAATGCTAGTCCATAGTATCTATGCTGCATTGTTTCACTGCATTGTTTTTACTGCATTGTTTTATCTATGCTGCATTGTTTTTACAGCATAGTATCTATGCTGCATTGTTCTGTAGATATTCCATGGATAAATATTCAGATTGTGTTCTGTGTTTTTCTATTATAACAAATGCACAACAATATCTTTGGGCATATTTCTATTTTTTTAATTTTTGTAAAACATATTGCTAAAAGTGGGATTTCTACATCGTAGAGTTAACAGATACTGTCAGATGACTTCCCCTAACATTTGGGGCAATGCACACTCCCATCTGTAAAATCAGAGAGTACAGTTTCTCTAAATCCTTTCCAATATTGGATCCTATAAATTTTCTCCAATTTGTTAAAATTTGATAGTAAATTTGGCATTTTGCTGTTTTAATTTTAATTGTCCTAATACTAATGAGGTCGAGAGTTTTAATTTTCTTTTACTTTTTGCATTTTCTCCTATCTATTCATGTCCTTTGATATTTTTCAACTGGATCTTTATTTTTCCTTTTCTGAGGAAGTTCTTTGTATATGAGAGATATTAAACCTTTGTTCACATATAGTGCAAATGTTTTACCCTGTCATTTGCTATTTGACTCTTTCTGATGTTTTTTGCCATATAGAAATGATTAACTTCTATTGTTAAACCAGCCACTATCTGCCTATATGTCCTTTGAGGTTTGTTTGTTGCTTGAGATGGCCTTTTGCACCCCAAGTTTAGGCAACATTCTTCTATATTTTCTTTTAATACTTGTGTGGGTTTGTTTTACACTTAGTTATTTGATATGCTTTGGATCTGTGTCCCCACCCAAATCTCATTTTCAATTGTAATACCCAATATTTGGAAGTGGGGCCTAGTGGGAGGTAATTGGATCACAGGGATGGCTTCTCATGGTTAAGCACCATCCCCTTGGTGCTGTCTCATGATAGAGTTCTCATGAGATCTGGTTGTTTAAAAGTGAGGGGAACCTCCCTGCTCTCTCTCTTGCTCCTGCTCCTGTCCTGTAAGACATGCCTATTCCTCCTTTGCCTTCCGCCATGATTGTAAGTTTCCTGAGGCCTCCCCAGCCATGCTTCTTGTGCAGTCTGCAGAACCATGAGCCAATTAAATCTCTTTTCTTTATAAATTACCCAGTCTCGGGGTATTTCTTTAAAGTCGTATAAAAATGAACTAATACATTATTTAAACTTGGATTTTTTTGTGCGCAGAACAAGGTAGGAGTCTATCTTTGTTTTCTTTCAAGTGACTCAGAATTAATTCATTTCCACCTCCTCCTTACTAATGAAATCCCAAACTTGTTCAGGACAAAAACTCTCTACCGTATTCTTCAGAGAAAGATAATCCTAATCCAGAGATTACACTAGCTTGTCTAAGCTCATAGCTCTTTCCAGAGACTGGCTCAAAAGTGGGCACGTGAACCAGTTCTGGTGGAAAAGATGTGAGGAGTGTTGTGCTGGGGGATTTGCAGAAGGTTCTCTTGTGCTCTTCTGAGTCCTCATGAGATGCCATCATCTCTCTTCCTCAGGGAAGGGGCTCTGAGTGGGTGTGAGGCCTGGGGGTGCTATGGCATCTGCCTGCCTATGCAGGAGGGGTTGGCACAGAAGAGGCACTGCTGACAGACTCTCTGAGAGTGGAGGCAGAGCCATCAGACAGCCCGTTCTGAAGACCTGCATCTCCATGGTTCCATCCTCCTTAAAACTGTGGAATAGCCTTCCTGTCTAAACGTGTCTCGTTAAATTCATTTTCATTTACTTGATAGCTTTTATTGTTATTATAAATTGGCAGTTTTTCATTTAATTTCTATCTATTGATATTATCTTTAAAGATATTAATTTTATGTTTTATTTTGTGTGCAAAATATCTTTTGAATGCAACAGTTTTTAAAATCTGGCCTGTTGTATTTTCCAAGCCTGCAATCCTATTGCCTACAAATAAAGATAATTTTGATCTTTCTATTCTAACCTTGGTATGACTTACTTATTTTGTATTTTATTACATTAGCTAGACTCTCAAAAATAATGTTGTTTAATAATGGTGATTGGGGCATTGCAGTCATATTCCACATTTCAGTTGTTTAATATTTCACAATATGTAGTTTTTTAATGAACCACCTTCATTATCTCACAGTAGGTTCCTCCTAGTTCTATTTTATTTACAGCTTTTGTGATAAATAACTAAAAATTACTCAAATGTGATTTTTAAATCTGTTGATTTAATTATATGTTTCTTTACTGTATTCATATAATGAGTATGCTAAGCATGTTAAACCTCTTTTTCATTTCTGGAACAAATCCTGCTTGGTCAAGCAAGATTCATTTTCTAATTTACTGCTGAATTTGATTCACTAATATTTTACAGTTTTTTGGTTTTGCGTCTATATTCCCAAATGGAATTGATTCATTGTTTTCCTTTTACTTTGTTCTTTTTAAAATCAGATTTTGTTCTATACAAAGTCAAGACATAGTAAAAAATAATAATAATAAAGAAAGAAGGAAATACAGATCATAAAGTCAGATTTTTGTATTAAAATTATAATGAGTGAAATATAAAATAAATGAGAAATTTTCTTCTTTTCCTGTGATCTGCCACAGTTTGAGTAACATGAAAATTATATTTTATTAATTGAGACATGTTCTCTAGGGGCAATGCTCTATCATGATGTGCTTCCTAATGTGTACAGTACCACAAAAGTGTTTTCTTGTCTGAATAAACAGCTTCTTTGAAGAAGCTTCTTCTGTAAAAAAGTAATCATAATAATAAAACAGGGCACAGAATTTTAACATTTGGGGAGAAAGTATAAATTTAGAGAAAGCATTTGAATTCTTATAAAATCACATCATATTTCATGCTCAAATTGTATTTTCAAATCAATATTATTATTCATAAAAAGGTATTATTAAATGGCTTCACTGCAACAAATAAATACATACTTTTGAGGCATGGAAAATATACTTATCAAGAATCCACGAAATTCGTCATCACGACAAGAGCAGCAGTAAAATGGAAATTGTACCACTGAAATGCACAAGAATAGCCCAATCCACTGAACCTAAGGAAATGGTCGTTTGACACAAACAATTACTCAGCCATTTCCTACTTTACAAAGATACAGTGAAGATAAAAAGATTTCCATGAAAATGCTTCAGGGTGTTTCAAAGGAAGCTGCATTCTTTGTATGATCACCATTATTGTCAAAACTACCAATTTAAAAATGACCTATCTCTGGGGTGACCAAAGGGTATGGCCATTTATGGTGTGGTTTGCAAAGCCTTCAACTATGAAAAATGATTATTATTTTTGGCTCTGCTACAAAATGGAATTATTCAATAGGTGCTATGTGCCAGAAAAACAGTAGACTTTTCCAGAGAGCTCTCAGGCTAAAATTAGATGATAGTTGTCCAGCTGTAGACCAGTTACTGAAGGATCCATAAGCATACTGCTAAGCTATCCCAGTTGAGTAAAAAGTCAGATAATTTTATGAGTAAAACTTGAAGCCTTACATATAATCATGTGATCTAGCTCTATTGTCTTGTAGAATGTAAGTTGGTTATCGAGGTGAAGTGATTTGTACAAGGCACAATCAATGTACCTTCCATTTATTCTGCAAGTATATAAAAAATGGTACAAGAGGTTGAGGAAGCAGTGGTGAGCAAATAGAAATGGTCCTTGCTCTCAAAATATTTGCAGCTCAGGGAAGAACATAAAGATCAAAAGAGATGATCATGTGATTCATGGTACTGAAATAGACCAAGTTTTCAAAGATTGTCACTGTTCTCACACATCCTGTTTTCTTTTCTAATGTAAATTTTTCTTTTTCCATCAAGATATAGAATCTTCTTCCTTGTCCCTGTGATCTGTTTCAGGCAATAACAGATGTGGCAGAAGTGATGCTGGGCAGTTGTGAGGCTGGGCCTCAGGAGTCAGGCAACCTCTGCCTCACTTCATGTAACATTCCTCCTCAGAACCCAGCTACCATATTGTGAGGAAGCCCAAGTACCTAGTTGGAAAAGATCACAAGGGAAACTACTGAAGGCCCCAGCCAACAGCCCCAGCTGAGTCTTAGCCATAGCTAACACCAACCGCCAGGCATGAGACTCAGGCAGTTTGAAATGGGGCATCCCAGTGCCCCAGTCAAGTAGATGAACCAGATGCTTCACTTGGAAGGAATCATGAAAAATGACAAATTGTTGTTTTAAAACCACTACATGTGACGTGGTTTGTTATGCATCAACAGATGACGGAAACAGGTATGAAGACAGACCAAAAAAAGTTGCTATGAAATAGCACAGCATGAAAACCTACTTAGGGAGGGGAGGAAGAGTTAGGAAACTCTGAATAGCTGTTCACCTGACCATGACTGGAACAGGAGCACTTCAGTCAGAGGGTAAGGGAGCCTGTGGAGGCCTTCAAGAAGGAAAGAAGGGGTTCGGCCTAGGAGCTGACATGGCCTGGAATGGCTACAGAGTTTTGATTCAAGGGGAAAGTGGCTAGATATGAATCTGGGAAGGGTGGCACAGCCTGGCAGGAATTACCTAAGGCCAGTGGGAAACCACACAGCTTCCCATAGACAGAACCCTGATTAGGATTCAGAATTGCTGGCTCCCAATTTAGTGTTTTTTCATCTAAATGATATCATCCTCGATGGATGCCTGCAATTCAAGAAAACAAAGACAAACAGCCACAGAGACAGTGCTACCACGTCCCCCATGGGCTACCATCAGCCATGCTGGGTCCATGTGCATTCAGCTGTGGTCCAGGAGGTTGCCTGAGACCCTGCTCTGCCTGTTTGCTCTTACCCTGTCCCTCTCAGCTCTCACGAGGCTGGCATCAGGAGTCTGGCTCCTTCACCTCTCTTCCCCAGAGGCAGAAGATGGAGCAGAGCCCGGGGTCAGGGCACATGTCCCCTAAGGAAGCCCTGAATGGTCATCAACAACAGCCTGTGTGTATGTATCATGTCATGTATGGGATAGCTGGGTCTTACACACCTTTTTGAGAGGAGGTTGTTTCACTGCACTTCACATAGGAACCAGGCAGAGGCATCTCCAGACCCCACAGAGAAGCAGGGGGACCCCCATGGGAAACCAGAGACAGGTTGCCTCACACCTGGCTCTCCCTGTAGCAAGGCAGCTTGCGGGCGACCCAGGAGAGACCAACCCTCAGTCAGCAGATACAGGGACAGGAAGGAGCATAGAGGAATCAAAATTATGAGGAGGGAGGATATTCCCTCCCTGCCAATAGCTCTGGAATCCATACAATGTGCACTGCAATGGCTCCTGTCTCAGCCCCTGCTGTTGGCTGGTAGGCACCCTCCTTTTATATCTTCTGCTCAGTTTCCTATCAAGTTGCATTTGATGAATTCAATATGCCTGTCCAAAGTGATGACTAAACCCCTACATATTGGCCACTGAAAAGCAGTCATTGGCTGCCACCAGGACAAGAGGGTGACAGGAGGAACCAAGCAGTGGGTCAAGGATTGGTCTGGTCACTACCCAGCCTTGCACCATTTGGGGCCAGTGTCTTCAATACGACCTCCACTTCTTCCTCCATGGGGCAGGGGTAATAACAGAGTTCTCTCCGCCTCCCAAGGCTGTGAGGAGCAAACAGAAGAGTGGGGTAATATTCTCATAAACTATACATCACCATTCAACGGTGAATTATATATTTGATTGAACCATACAAAGTAGCCAAGAGTCAACTAAAAAATTATCAATTTAGGTCAAAAATGACAATGGTAGGTAACTCTTGGCAATGTCACATGGTTCAAGCTAAGTTTTAGCCTGTTATATAGCAACTACCTTTTTCATTAAAAAGTAAAACACAATAGACTCTATGATCATTTAGTTTTATAAATTCTCACTGCACCCTGTCCTATCACTGAACTTTAATATTCTGATATGCACATTTGACACAGCGAGGAGCAAGCAAAGAGGTTAAACTATGAACAGAGCATGTTATCACAGAGAGGTCAAGAGCATGGCGCCAGGATCCCATTGCTCCGGTTCCAATCCTGGATTTCCAATCCTGGATACTCCCTCTGTGACCTTGGACAAGTTACTTAGTCTCTGTGGGGCTCAGTTTTCTCATCTGTAAAATGAAATTAATAGTAACACCGACTTCACAGGGATTAAGGAGGACATGAGTCAGTAAGTGTGAAGTATACAAAAACAGGTCTAGCCCATTTACTACTTCATCTGATGTTATTTTTACTGGATTTTGCATTTTGCCCTAGATAATTTTGAATTTAATTCTAAAAAATAACATTTTAGAGCTGGAAGGAAACTTTTAAATATTCAGTGGGTTTTTATATGTCTGTAGGTCTACCTGCTTTGGGAGTGGTAAAAGGCAATTAATTTTATAGAGCCTCTGTGAATCGTTTTACCCTGAAAACTCCAAAATATATGATTCCTGGATGGCCCTTGAAGTTGGAACATGGAGAGTCTTGTTCTTTGTTTCCACAGGAAGCCTTGGTATTTTAAGCCTGCTAGCTGCAAAATCGAACTTTTTGACCAGTAAGACATGACACTGGTTCTCATAAGTGATTCTCTTAGGAGTAAAAGAACCCTGGAATGCAAATTTTGCAAGCATGTTAAGAAGAAAAGTTTAGCATGTTCCCTAATGTGAAAAGCCCTCTTTGATTCTTAAATTGTCTCAATATATAATTTGTTCTATTAAATTATAAAAAATAATACAGGAATACCCATTGCTGGCAATTGTGCTCTACAACGGACATTTTTACATTTTAGAAGTCATAACTGTATTTCTCCAAGTGTGTTCTGAGGAATAACTGCATTGTAATTAACTAGAATGTTTGTAAAAATGCAGATTCCTGGATACCACAGCACTATACATCTAGTAGCATTTTTGGCTTTTTAAAATTTGACAAATAAAAATAGTACCTATGTATAATGTACAATATGATGTTTTGAAATATGCAGACATTGAATGCTTACATCAAGCTAATTAACATTTGTATTACCTCACACACTTATCTTTTTTTTGTGGTAAAAACACTTAAAATCTACTCTTAGTAATTTTTAAGTATACAATACATTGCTATCAACCAAAGTCACCATGTTGTACAACAGATCTCTTGAATTTATTCCTTCTGTCTAATTGAAATGTTATATCCTTTGACCAAGATCTCCCCAGTCTCCCTGCCTCCAGTCTCTGGTAACCACCATTCTACTTTCTGCTTCTAGTGATTTCAACTTTTTTAGATTCCACATATAAGTGAGATCCTGTGGTATTTGTCTTTCTGTACTTGGGTTATTTCACTTAGTGTAACATTCTCCAGGTTCACCCCTGCTGTTGTAAATGACAGAATTTCCTTCTTCTTATGGTTGAGTACACAATATTTCATTGTGGGTGTATACCACATTTTCTTTATTATTTCATCCACTGATGAACATTTAGGCTAATTCACGTCTTGGCTGTTGTGCATGATGCTGCACTGAACATGGGAGTGCAGATATTTCTTCAAAATAGCAAGTTCATCTCCTTTGGGTATAGGCCCAGCAGTGGGATTGCTGGATCATGGGGTAGTTCTATTTTCAATTCTAATTTTTTATTTAGCAATAAGGTTGCTATTTACTGAGCACCTAATGTGTGCTTGATGCTGTGCTAAGTACTGCATATGTATTAACTCTTTGGACCTTGTAAAACCCGTATGCTGTAGAGATTGCTATCATCCTTTCCATTTTACAGATGCCAAGAAGAGATCTTCAGTCACTTAGTAGGATACAGATAGCAAATGAGAGAGCTTGATTGTGCTGATGGTTTTATGGTTTATCTATGTCAAAATTTATCAGGTTGTACCCTTTAAGTATGTACATCATTATATATCAATTATATTGCATACAGCTGTTTTTAAAAAATTAAAGCAAAAGTAGTAACTGACTAGCAAGTTAGATGAAGTCACAAGCCATAATCCTGCAGAGGACTCTGGTGAAGTGAGCCAAATGAAGAGGATGATTAATGGATCTAAAAGCACAGCTAGGGAGAAGGAATGAGTTCTAGGGTTCTACAGCACTGTGGGGTGACTACAATAAACAGCAGTTTATGCATATTTTCAAATAGCTAGGTAAGCAGATTTTGAATGTTTTCAACACACACAAAAAAATAAATGTTTGATGGTTATGCTAATCACCCTGATTTGATCACTGTGCATTGTATACATGTATCAGAGTATCACACTGGAGTAGAAGGAAAATGGCGGCTAGGAGGCAGGGCTAACTTGCAGCTCCCACTCGGATGGACAGGGCAGCGTGTGGAGACCCACATCGTAAACTTTTGCTCCAAGAACTACTGCAGGAACATACCAAGAGAGCTGAGAGAATCCACAGACCCTTTGAAGGAGGTGGATTGCTGCTTCAGGCTCCGTGCCACAGCCGAGGAAGTGTAAGTCTGCTTGCTTTCTCAGCTGGGAGGCTTGTAGCCTGGGGCAAGTTCTCAGCCCTGCTCACTGGGTGCCCGGAAATAAACTCAGTGTTGTTGGAGGGGCACAGTGAGAGTGAGACCAGCCTTTTGGGAACTTGGTAAGGCCTGTGGCTGCCAGCTTTCCCCTACTTCCCTGACAACATGTATAACACAGCAGAGGCAGCTATAACCCCCCTGGGATTTTTGGCATTTTAAAACTTGACAAATAAAAATTGTACCTATGTATAATGTACAATATGATGTTTTGAAATATGTAGACATTGAATGCCTACATCAAGCTAATTAACATATGTATTGCCTCACACACTTATCTTTTGGGAACCACACTCCCATGCCCCACAGCAGCCTTAGCAAGCCCCACCCAAAGAGAGTATGAACTCAGACCCACCTAACCCTGCCTCCACCTGATAGTTCTCCACCCACCCTGGTAGTCAAAGACAAAGGACATAATCTCTTGGGAGCTCTATGGCCTTGCCCACCATCTGATCCTCCCTATAGGACCACAGCTGAGGTGCTCTTGAAAGCACCATCTCTTGGCTAAAGGCCAACCAACACAAAACCAGCACACTTAACTAAAATACAACCAAGGATGCTTACACAGTCCACTTCACTCCCCTGCTGCCTCCACCAGAGTAGGGGCTGGTATCCATGACTGAGTGACCTGAAGATAGATCACATCACAGGACTCTTTGCAGACACTACCCAGTACCAGCCCAGAGCCCAGTAGCTCCACTGGGTGGCTAGAGCCAGAAGAGAAATAACAATCACTGCAGTTGTCTCTCAGGAAGCCCCATCCCTAGGGGAAAGGGGAGAGCACCACATCAAAGGAGCACCCTGTGGGACAAAAGAATGTGAACAACAGCCCTTAAGACCCAGAACTTGCCTCTCACACAACCTACCCAAATGAGAAGGAACCAGAAAAACAATTCTAGTAATATGACAAAACAAGTTTCTTTAACAACCCAAAAAGACCACACTAGCTCACCAGCAATGGATCCAAACCAAGATGAAATCTCAATTGCCAGAAAAAGAATTCAGAAGGCCAACTATTAAGCCAATGAGGGAGGTACCAGAAAAATGTAGAGTCCAACTTGGAGAAATTAAAAAAAAAAAAGATACAGGATATGAATGGAAAGATCTCTAGTAAAATAGATAGCCTAAATAAAAAACAATCCCAACTTCTGGAAATGAAGGACACACTTAGAGAATTGCAAAATGCACTGGAAAGTCTAAGCGATAGAATCAAACAAGTAGAAGAAAGAATTTCAGAGTTTGAAAACAAGGATTTTGAATTAACCAAATCCAATAAAGACAAAGAAAAATAATTTTAAAAAATGAACAAAGCCACCAGGAAGTTTGAGATTATGTTAAATGAACAAACCTAGGAATAATTGTTGTTCCTAAGCAAGAAGAGAAATCTGAAAGTTTGGAAAACACGTTTTAGGGAATAATCAAGGAAAAATTCCCTGGCCTTGCTAGACATCCAAACATCCAAAAAGAAGGAGCTGAGCTAAAAGAACACCTGGGAAATTCGTAACAAAAAGATCATTGCCTAGGCACATAGTCATCAGGCTATCCAAAGTCAAGACAAAGGAAAGAATCTCAAGAGCTATGAGGCAAAAACATCAGGTAACCTATAAAATAAAACCTATCAGATGAACAGTAGATTTCTTGCAGAAATCCTATAAGTTAGAAGGGATTGGGGTCCTATCTTTAGTCTCCTTAAACAAAACAATTATCAGCGAAGAATTTTGTATCCAGCAAAACCAAGCTCCATAAATGAGGGGAAGATACAGTCTTTTTCCGACAAATGGTGTAAGAATTTGCCACTACCTAGCCAGCACTACAAGAACTGCTAAAAGAGCCCTAAATCTTGAAACAAATCCTCCAAATACACCAAAATAGAATCTTCTGAAAGCATACATCTCACAGAATTTATAAAACAACAACACAATGAAAAAAAAAACTAAAGTATTAAGGCAGCAAACAACACAATGAATAGAACAGTACCTCACATCTCAATACTCACATTGGATGTAAATGGCCTCAATCCTCCATTTAAAAGATACAGAATGGCAGAATAGATAAGAATTCACCAACCCGGTATCTGCTATCTTCAAGAGACTCATCTGACACATAAGGACTCACATAAACTTAAGGTAAAGAGGTGAAACAAGATATTCCATGATGGACCCGAAAACAGAGCAGGAGTAGCTATTCTTACATCAGGCAAAATGAACTTTAAAGCAACAGCAGTCAAAAAACACAAAGAGGGACATTATATAATGATAAAAGGACTAGTCCAACAGGAAAATATCACAATCCTAAATATATATGCACCTAACACTGAAGCCCCCAAATTTATAAAACAACTACTACTAGACCTAAGAAATGAGATAGACAGCAACACAATAACAGTGGGGGATTTTAATACTGCACTGACAGCACTAGACAGGTCATCAAGACAGAAAGTTGACAAAGAAACAATGGACTTAAACTATACCCTAGAACAAATAGACTTAACAGGTATTTACAGAACATTCTACCCAGCAACTGCAGAATATACATTCTATTCATCAGCACGTGGAACATTCTCCAAAGCAGACCATATGATAGGCCACAAAACAAGTCTCCACGAATTTAAGAAAATCAAAACTATAGCAAGTACTCTCCCAGACCACAGTGGAATAAAACTGAAAATCAACTCCAAAAGGAACTCTCAAAACCATGCAAATACATGGAAATTAAATAACCTGCTCCTGGATGATAATTGGGTCAACAATGAAATCAAGATGAAAATTTTAAAATTCTTTGAAGAGAATGATAATTGTGACACAACCTACCAAAACCTTTGGGATACAGCAAAGGCAGTGCTAAGACGAAAGTTCATAGCATTAAATGCCTACATCAAAAAGTCTGAAAGAGTACAAATAGAGAATCTAAAGTCACGCCTCAAGGAACTAGAGAAACAAGAATAAACCAAAACCAAACCCAGCAGCAGAAAAAAAAAAAAAAAAATCAACATCAAAGCAGAACTAAATGAAACTGAAACACACACACACACAATACAAAAGATAAATGGAACAATAAGCTGGTTCTTTGAAAAGATAAACAAAATTGATAGACCATTAGTGAGATTAACCAAGAAGAAAGAAGATTCAAATAAGCTCAATAAGAAATGAAACGGAAGATATTACAACCAACATCACAGAAATACAAAAGATAATTCAAGGCTACGATGAATACCTTTATGCATGCAAATTAGAAAACCTAGAGGAGATGGATAAATTCGTGGAAATACACAAGCCTCCTAGACTAAATCAGGAAAAAATTAAAATGCAGAACAGACCAATAATAAGCAGTGAGACTGAAATGGCACATTTAAAAAGTGCCAACAAAAAAAAAGTCCAATACCAGACAGATTCACAGCTAAATTCTATCAGATATTCAAAGAAGAAGTGGCACCAATTCTATTGACACTATTTCACAAGATAGAGGAAGAAGGAATCCTCTCCCTTAATCATTCTATGAAGCCAGTATCACCCTAATACCAAAACCAAGGAAGGACATAACAGAAAAAGAAAACTATAGACCAATATCCCTGATGAACATAGATGCAAAAATTCTCAACAAAATACTACCTAACTGAACCCAACAGCGTATCAAAAGATAATCCACCATGATCAACTGGGTTTTATACCAGGGATGCAGGGATGGTTTAACATACATAAATCAATAAATGTGATATACCACATAAACAGAATTAGGACCAAAAATTACATGATCATCTCAATAGACACAGAAAAAATATTTGACAAAATCCAGCATTCCTTTACGATTAAAACCATCAGCAAAATTGGCATAGAAGGGACATACCTTAAGGTAATAAAAGCCATCTATGACAAACCCACAGCCAATATTATACTGAATGGGGAAAAGTTGAACGCATTTCCCCTGAGAACTGGAACAAGACAAGGATGCCCAGTATCACCACTTCTATTCAACATAGTACTGCAAGTCTTAGCCAGAGCAATCAATCAGACAAGAGAAAGAAATAAAGGGTATCCAAATCGGTAAAGAGGAAGTCAAACTGTCACTGTTTGCTGATGGCATGAGCATATACCTAGGAAACCCTAAAGACTCATCCAGAAAGTTCCAAGAACTGGTAAATGAACTCAACAGTTTCAGGACACAAAATTAATGTACACAAATCAGTAACCCTGCTATACCCAACAGCAACCAAGCCGATAACCACATCAAGAAATAAACCTCTTTTACAATAGTTGCAAAAAAATAAAATACTAAGAATATCCTTAACCAAGGAGGTGAAAGACTTCTACAAGGAAAACTACAAAACGCTGTTGAAAGAAATTTTGGCTGACACAAGCAAATGGAAACACATCCCATGCTCACAGATGGGTAGAATCAATATTGTAAAAATGACCATACTGCCAAAAGCAATCTACAAATTCCATGCAATTCCCATGAAAATACCACCATCATTCTTTACAGAACTAGAAAAAATAATCTTAAAATTCATATGGAACCAAAAAAACAGCCTGCATAGCCAAAGCAAGACTAAGCAAAAAGAACAAATCTAAAGGCATCACATTGCCTGACTTTAAACTATACTATAAGGCCAAAGTTATCAAACAACAGGGAACTGGTGTAAAAACTGGCATGTAGACCAATGGAACAGAATAGTAGACCCAGAATTAAAGCCAAATATTTGCAGCCAACTGATCTTCAATAAAGCAAACAAGAACATAAAGTGGAAAAAGGACACCTAATTCAACAAATGGTGCTGGGATAATGGTGCAAACCACATGTAGAAGAATAAACTGGATCCTCATCTCTCACCTTATACGAAAATCAACTCAAGATGGATCAAAGACTTAAATCTAAGACCTGAAACCATGAAAATTATAGAAGATAACAATGGAAAAACCCTTCTAGACATTGGCTTAGGCAAAGAATCCATGATCAAGAACCCAAAAGCAAATGCAACAAAAACAAAGATAAATTGATGGGACTTAATAAAACTAAAAAGCTTCTGCACAGCAAAAGAAATAAGAGCAGAGTAAACATACAACTCACAGAGTGGGAGAAAATCTTCACAGTCTGTACATCTGACAAAGGACTAATATTCAGAATCTACAAGGAACTCAAACAAATCAACAAGAAAAAAGCAAACAATTTCATCAAAAAGTGGGCTAAGGACATGAATAGACAATTATCAAAAGAAGTTTTACAAAGGGCCAACAAACATATGAAAAAATACTCAACATGACTAATTATCAGGGAAATGCAAATCAAAAGTACAGTGTGATATCACCTTACTCCTGCAAGAATGGCCATAATAAAAAAATAATAGATGTTGGCATGGACGTGGCAAAAAGGGAACACTTTCGCACTGTTGGTGGGAATGTAAACTAGTACAACCACTATAGAAAACAGTGTGGAGATTCCTTAAAAAACTAAAAGTTGATCTATCATTTGATCCAGCAATCCCACTCCTGGGTATCTACCCAGAGGAAAAGAATTCATTATACAAAAAAGATACTTGCACACACGTTTATAGCAGCACAATTCGCAATTGCAAAAATATGGAATCAGCCCAAATGCCCATCAGTCAACAAGTGAATAAAGAAAATATGGTGTATATACACACCATGGAATACTACTCAGCCATAAAAAATGAATCAAATAAATGGCATTTGCAGCAACATGGGTAGCATTGGAGACCATTATTCTAAGTGAAGTAACTCAGGAATGGAAAAGCAAACATTGTCTATTCTCACTCGTAAGTGGGAGTTAAGCTACGAGGATGCAAAGGCATAAGAATGACACAATGGACTTTGAGGACTCAGGGGAAAGGGTGGGGTGTGAGGGATAAAAGACCATGACAAATAAATATTAATTAAAACTGATTAAAAAAAATCATCCTGTACTCCATAAATGTGTATGTGTCAATTAAAAATAATTATTTTTAAGGTGAGTCAAATGCACCACAAAACACTAGAAAGCTTCAGGAATTTGAAGCACAAAGCCTCTTGGAAGGCTTAATGGAAGGGCACTGGATCACAGTGTTAGACAAAGCACCAGGGCCCTTCTCCATCCTGGCAGACTGACTCCCTGACCCCTCCCGGCCCTCTGCTGTAGGACCCACCCCCCACGGCCCACCGCTCTGCTCCATGAGTGGTAACAGTAAGGCTTGTCCCTGGCTAGCTATTGGCATATTCAGCTTTGTGGAACAAGAACGGCATGTGGGTTTCTACCTGCACATATGTACAAAAAACTAGCCTGCCACGCCAGCTCTGTGCAGTGCACCCCCAGGTGGTATAACCTGCCCCTTCTTGTTAACAACAGCTGTAAAAAGTCAGCTTTCTGTGCACTCTGTCTTTAACATGAATAAATAAGGATTTCCCAAATATTTAAGGAAGTCTTCCAATATGAAAGAGGAAAGAGAAAGCTGAAAGAAAGGCCAGGGAAGGGAAGGCAGGCAGAACAAACCAGAGAAAATAGAAACAAGACAAGAAGCAAAACACCACCTTAGAAAAAATGTCACTAACATCTTCAGAGAAATAGAAGATGCTACATGTGTAAATCAAGAAAGGGTGGTATAAAAAAGTACAATTAGCGATTGAAAAGAGCTGCTGAAAATTCAAATTATGACTGCTGAAAAACAACATTTCAATAGAAATGTTGAAAGATAAAAATCATGGACATCTACCAGAAAGTAAGCCACAGGATATGCCTACAGGACGGTAAACCAAATGTATGCCAAGTAAGAGGGAAAAAATAAAATAAGAGAGCCAGTTATACGGGCCCAACATCTAATTAATAAGATCTTCAGGAAGAAAAAACAGAGAAAAAAGAAGAGCTTGCGAACAGCTGAGGTTCGTGGAGGGTGGGGCGTCCAGGCAGGGCATGGAAGCTCCGCATCCCTTCCCCCATCCCTTGCCGTATTTATCTCTTCATCTGAGCTGAAAAGCACCAGGGCTTGGCCTTAGCAGAAGGTTCATGAAGGGCTGGGTCCCAACACTGGTGTGAAGAGAGCTACTTAGGCAGCTGAGAAAAATCATGTAAAGGAGAACTCAGCCCATTCATCTTGCTTGGAACTAAGAATCTTGACTAATCCATTTCCTTAAAATTCAGGCTTCCCTGGACCCCAAGAAAGAAAAGTGAGCTTTCCAACACTTGTGTTTATAGGACTCTTGCTACAAAACTGTTTTCAGAATCAAAAATAAAGCAGATGGCCATCTGAGACTGGATACCAGATTGTTGACATCAACGAGTTGACCCGTGAAACAAAGAAGCAGAGGAACATAAGCTGATTACAATGGATGCTTTATTTGGAAAAGGGATCTTTAGTGTGAAAATCTCTTTGCATCAGCCCTTCCTCTGGAGTAATAATCAAGACATATATTGAGTTATAGCAGAAAGTTATATTTTAGGGACAGAGGGATCAGGGTTAGAATTTAGACCTTGTCACCTAGTGCCTGTGTGAAGCCTTGGACAAGACACATGTCTCAGCCTCCATGTCTTCATCTGTAAAATGTGGATGGTAATACTCTACCTTCAGGGTTATTGCAAAGGTTGAAGGAAAAAGTGAATATCAAGGATCTGACGAACTTTCTGATTTATAATAGGTACTTAATAAGTGGCCATTCGTATTAGATGTCCTGTTGGTAAAATAAGGAAGTAGCCGCATTCTTCAAGATGAACAAGACGAGACTGGAGAAGACACTCCCCACTGTCTCCCCACTATTCATTCTCTGCTTCTTCTTTATTAACAAGTAAGTTCCTTCTTTCTTAGAGGGCAGCGCTATTCCTAACTACAGAACTACATTTCCCAACCTCCCTTGCAGCCCCCAGATGGCCCTGCCCCACAGTGTTGGCCAATGGGACTTCCATGAAAGTCTACCAGAGGTTCTATTATATTTACTCCTTGCCCCTTCCTCCTGCTTCCCTGACACAGGGGTTGGGCTGAGATGCAGAGGTCATCTTTTGATCAGAAGAGACCATGGGGGGAAGGCAGAAGAGAAGACAAAGGATTAGAAGAAAGCTGAGATGACACAATGGCCACTGCCCCTCAGGACCTCACACTGCAATCATCTGTGGGAGAAAAGTAAACCCTATGTGGTGCAAAAAAATAGAAAGGGAGGAAATAATTGACATAGTAACATTTCCTGTAATGAGAGATGAATCTCCAGATTGAAAAGGCCTGTAGAGCACTCAGCACATTGGGGGAAAATCCCTGGACCAAGAAGCATCATTATGATGTTTTACAACCTGTGGAATCAGTGCCAGTGGAGCCCACTGTGTGTCTCAAAGACTTAATGTGGACCACTTACCCAGCTGCTCCCACTGACTGATCCAAGCACGGTGAAGTTGAGATGAGACAATTACACCCAGAAAAGTCAGAGGGGAAAATGCTGCTTCAGCATTGGGTTCTAGTCAATATCTTTGGATTGCAAGAACCAGAAGAACTTAAGGGAGGTAGGGGCTAGGGAGTTGGAGGTACTGGTACTCTGAGAACCAAAAATGCTGCAGAATTGAGCCAGAATAGACTTGGAAAGTCATTGGGAATTGGTGTCACGTCTTCCATGTCTCAGGGGTTACATTTTCTCCCTCTCCCCTGCTTCTTTCCAAGCATCTACTCCCTCTGGCCATTCCATCTTGAGGTATAAGCTTGCACAGGGTTCAAAGTGGCCATTGAACTGCCATGGCTTTCTGTTCACCCACGTCCTTCTCTGGCTCCTCTCTGAGCTTGCCAATTAGGTGTAATTGCAACTGCAGTTCAATGACCAAATGATAATTCACCCCTATGTCTCGAGACTGGCAGTCCTAAGGGAGAGAGTATAATGGTTCTAATCAGCTATGACAGAAAAAGAAGAGAGGGAGTAAAAGGGTCAGGAGAGCAGCGGCTAGCATGGAAAAGACCCTCTGACAGTGCTCTGACAGTAGGCCTGCTGCTCTCAGGCAAACTTATCAGCTAGTCCAAACTGATGACCACCTATTGGAAGAAACATGGGATCAGGCAAAACTTGCATGGGCTCATTTCGTATTGCTGATGAAGACATGTACTGAAGTATTGATCTTCAGACTTTCACAACTAGCCAGTGAGTTTGTACACCATCCCTGAGTGGTCTAATTTTCCTCCCTGGCCCCTATGCTCCTTGAACTCAGCACTTGCATCTTTTTTGTGTTGCGTGAAATGAAGAGCTAAATGCGTTATACTTACATTGTATATTGATACTTTGTACCGATAAGTGCATAATTGATTGTCTAGTCTGAGTGCTCATATACAGTTGTTTCAATAGAAACCTAATATTCATTGATCGATTAGCAAAGTATTTTACAATGCCTATATGGATAGTATCTCTGATTTAATAAAACCCCAACTTTTTATTTAATGTTTTTTCATTTTTCTCATTAAAGACATCAGGAAAAGGTCTGTGCATCCACTAATTGAAAATAGATGCACAGATGACAGGCTGCTTTTTGTTTATCTTTCTATGACTTCGTTGAGATAATGTAAGAGTATAAACCATAAGCACTCTAAAAAACCAGACTTCACTTTGGGAGGCTGAGGCAGGCAGATTGCCTGAGCTCAGGAGTTTGCGACCAGCCTGGGCAACGCGGTGAAACCCTGTCTCTACTAAAATACAAAAAAACTTAGCCGGGCATGGCAGCGTGCACCTGTAGTCCCAGCTACTCGGGAGGCTGAGGCAGGAGAATTGCTTGAACCCAGGAGGGAGAGCTTGCAGTGAGCCAAGATAATGCCACTGCACTCCAGCCTGGGCGACAGAGCGAGACTCTGTCCAAAAAAAAAAAAACTTCAGGAAAACCCTCCATTGTACAATGAGTGTGTTCCAAAAACCTCAGTGATGTGTAATATGGGCCAGTGTTGTGGCAAAGTGAATTAAATATCTGGGGTGAGCAGGGACAGTTAGCACCTGGGGGTTCTGAAGATACTTGAGCTGAATCTGACGCAAGCCTGGAGGTGATGCAGTGCCACTTGGAGGCAGTAGAAACAGTTCTGAGACATCAAAGATGGTGCCGAAATTCTGGAAACTTATTGACTAGTTGTTGCCTACTTTGTCAAACTGCTCTGGGGACATTAGGCCAAAATACCAAGAATACGGGGATTCCCCATCCTTCCCACCTCTTGAGAAGGACAAATGGAATTTTCCCACATGGCCACATCTCCCGCATGCTCTTTTGACAATGTGATTTTGATACTTCTGCCTTCAAGAGATGGCTGGTGGCTCTGGTGAAGCCTGCTGTGGACTTCTGAGGCCAGTCATTAAGGACAACGTGGCTTCTGCCTGGCTGCCAGTAGCTTTCTGGCTTCCCTGAAGCTGCCATGCTGAGAGGAAGCCCAAACGCGTCTATGTGGAAAGACCACACTGAGCGGCCTTCAGGCTATATGTAGAGATGCCTGGCTGGCCCCCAGCTGCTCCTCCCGCTCCCATACAGCCCCAGCTGGAACCACTCGGAAGGCCCTGAATCAGACCACCCAGCTGAGCCCTTTCCAAATTCCTGCCCAGCAGAGACCACGAGAGATAAGGCACTAAGATCCACAGCGCTTGCAGCACAGCAACGGATAGCTAGAGCAGCCCTCCTATTGCCCACCATCCCCATCATGAGACGATGCTTCCTCTTCTTCCATTTGAGAACGGGCAGCTGGGCCCAGAAGAGAAGTCAACCACAAAGGGACCCTCGGCATTGTGGGGCATGACGTCTCATGGTTCTAACTGAATGTGTCTTATTTGTTTTGGGACTGAGCCTCAATGTTTCTGAACATGGGGGATTGACTCTAAGTCAAAATGGTCACTCTGAAATTACCAGAACTTTCCTTCCTGTGGTCCTGAGGGTAGATGCCGACATTGTCCTTCTGAGAGAGGCATTTGGAGACCCAGGGAGGATTCGATGTGCCCGTGTATCACCCAGAAGGCTGCCCCACCATGGGAGGCATGACTCAAATTCAAGATGGAACACTGTCATTATTCTGTGGAAAAATACAAGATTGTGTCTTTAGAGGTGAGTCCAGCTCTGAGGGGCAAACTTTTTCATGTCAATGGATTTTCAATTCTCTCCACTGGAGGAAGCTGGAACTTCAGGAAAAGAGGGTTTGGAGGAAGGGTGTGTAAACATGCTGAGCTGGTCTGAGCTGGCCAGGACTAGGAGGAGAGGAGAGGAGTCCCAGGCCCCTAATGGCTCTGCATGTTGGCACATGTCCAGTGGACCTTACTAGGATGGAGAGCTGGGCTTCTTTTCATATTTGCTTTTGTCGTTTGTTTACACTGAAATTTTCCTTGATACAAATGTTCAATAGCATCATGTAAACCCCCACTTCTTGAGTTGGAGGCTTTGGGGAATTGACAGACAGGCCACATCCATACCTGAAGAATCATTTCTCAGAGAGTTTGGCGGCCTGAAGAGCAGCTGCAGGAGAAAGAGGTGAACAGCCAGGACATCGGCTGTGTCCCGGGTGAGAGCAGGAAAACAGTTTCAGGGTGTGCAGACTCTCCCCAAATCCTCAGGCACACTGGGCCAAGGGCAGGACTTTCCATCTTATGGGACAGGACCGTCGCCTGGTCTGAAATACACTCTGAATACTTCCAGCCCCGGGGGCCACCACTGTCCTACTGGGAGAGCAACAGCCTCTGCTCCCCTCCAGGGGCAGCTTCCGCGAGGGCCTCGGCTCTCCCCGTGGTAGATGTGAGCACATCATTTTCATGCATGAGGTCAGACATGCGGAATTGTATTTAAGAGATGTAACTTGACTAGAAATGCGATGGCAGCAGTCTCTCATTTGCATGCATAGAACATAAGAATGCTGTGACTCCAGTGGTCTGAATGCTCACGAATGTTGTCCCAGGTGACTCCCAGGCCCTGGTCTGGAGCGTTCAGGGTTGTCTGACCCCATTAAATGATTCCAGTCCTGTTCATCTTGGATGAATTTTCCATGCTCCGTAGATGGTGTGCTTGTGGGACAGAATCTTGTCTGAGACTCACTTCATAACCAGTTGTGAGGATGTCAGGAGGAACTGGAAGCCTTGCCAAGATCCAGCTATTGATACTAATGATGAAAAAAACAACACAAATAACTTGGAAAGACTAAGCTAGCTTAGGTCATTTTTAAAACACACGTTTAAGTTATTTTGTTTGGAACCTCAAAATAAAGAGGAACGTCAAGCAGCTAAACACCCCAAGCACCATCTAGTCACAGACCTCAGTGGAAAGCCTCATGTATGTGCTACAGTTTGGATATCTGTGTCCTCTAAAGCTCACATTAGGCCAGGCGGGGTAACTCTCGCCTGTAATCCCAGCACTTTGGGAGGCCAAACCGGGCAGATAACTTGAGGTCAGGAGTTCAAGACTAGCCACATGGTAAAACCCCATCTCCACTAAGAATACAAAAAACATTAACCAGGCATAGTAGCAGGTGCCTATAGTCCCAGCTACTTGGGAGGCTGAGGTGAGAGAATCACTTGAACCCAGGAGACAGAGGTTACAGTCAGCCGAGATCACGCCACTGCACTCCAGCCTGGCAACTGAGACTGTGTCTTAAATAAATAAATAAATAAATAAGATAAATAAAGCTCATGTTAAACTTGATCCCCAGTGCTGGAGGTGGAGCCCAGCGGGCGGTGTTTGGGTCAGGGGGTCTGACTCCGCATGAGTGGATTAATGCTCTCCATTGGAGGTGAGTGAGTTCTTGCTCTATTAGTTCCAAAGAAAGCTGGGTGTTTTAAGAAAAAAAAGCCTGGCACAGCACCCCCTGTCTTTGGCTTTCTCCCTAGCCACATGATCTCTGCACACACCAGCTCCCCTTCCGCTTCCACCATGCGTAAGCAGCCTGAGGTCCTCCTCCGAAGCAGATGCCAGCACCATATTTCTTGTACAGCTTGCAGAACCACAAGCCACGCAAACCTCTTTTCTTTATCAATTGCCCAGCCTCAGGTATGCCTTTGTAGCAACACAAGTGGGCTAAGACTGTGTGGACGTTTGTGTATTGGGTGAATGTGCAGAAGCACACACGCCCTCAGCAGACACGCCCGTGGGCTGCGTCTCCACATGGGAATGTCACCCAGCACTGCCAGGGCTGTGGAGATAGTGCACACGTCCTTACTCTTCTTTGCCTCTGTGATGTCTCTTTGCCACATCGTCCTGGGAGTACTGATGATGTACGAGATGAGGATAAAGCCAATATTTGACAGATTCTCACAAAGTACTATTAGGTTGGTACAAAAGTAATTGCAGTTTTTGCCATTTTTTTTTTTAAAGTAATGGCAAACCGCGATTACTTTTACACCAACCTAATACTTTGCTTTCCAGGTGTCCTTTAGATCCGAGTTTACTGCTGGGTTTTCCCAGCTCCTCCTAACTTACCTGAGTACTTGAAGGATTCTGCCAGCCTGCAGCCTCCCACCCTACACCTGCAGGCCCCACAGGCTCCCCGCGGCTCAGCCTGGTGTTCAGCAGTAGTATTTGCTCCATCCATACCACAGGAACCAGGCTCTTGACCAACTGCAGCTTTTGTATGCACGCAGGACTGCGTAGCCTGGTGGTGGTCACCACCCAGGCCTCATGCTCAGCACTTTCCTGCATTACATACCCTCTGGACTAGGTTTTATTTACCTATGTTGCAGATGAGACACGCAATCCAAAAAGTTAAGTAACCAACCCAGGTTCACACATTTTCTTTCCTTTCCTTCTCTATTTTCCCTGTAGCCAAGATGACTGAAGTACCAACTCCCTGTGGTTGCTTTCACCAAGCTGGTGAGACTCAGCCTGCATTACAGCCAGCGGTGGCTCACACCAGGACAGCAGCCGCCTCCCCTTAGAGAATCATGAGAGCCAACAAGCAGAGGAGGCTGCGCAGGGCAGCTCCGGCAAACACCGAGGAGTCCTCGATACCGATGACTGCAGCCCAGTCCTCCATCACATCACTGGAGGTACTTAAAAGATGCCAGCAGGTTGGGAGGGAAAGAGGAAGCTGTCCTTCTGCTGAAGGGAAGCACAGCCCGACACAGCTTCAGTGTCAGTGGTACATGTTGCTGGACAAACCGTGGCAGATTCTTCCTGGAGCAGTTCCAGGCTTGAGAATGTGCTGCAGTCTGTGGCTTCTCCAGGTCTATACTTTCCTGGAGCTTCATAATTAATGCAACCCCGAAGGGGATCCCTCTTCATGGAGCGGTGTTCAGGTTGTTCACTCTCATGCCTGCTCACCTGGGGCTGTGGTCACTTGCAGCCTGGGGTCATTAGCGTCCTTTTCTCAAGATGGTTTTTACTGTCGAGAGCATAGGAGCTCTAGTATCTCTATATGGTGGGTTCCCCAACACCCACCCCAGGGCCAGCCTGGAGTGGATACACAGTACAATTTTGTTTTTTAATTGAGATGGGATTTCACTCTGTCGCCCAAGCTGGAGTGCAGTGGTGCCATCTTGGCTCACTGCAACCTCCACCTCCTGGGTTCAAGTCATTCTCCTGCCTCAGTCTCCCGAGTAGCTGGGACTACAGGCATGCACCACCACACCCGGCTAATTTTTGCATTTTTAGTAGAAACGGGGTTTTACCATATTGGCCAGTCTGGTCTCAAACTCTTGACCTCAAGTGGTCTGCCCGCCTTGGCCTCCCAAAATGCTGGGCTTACAGGCATGAGCCACCGTGCCCAGTCCCACAATACAATTGTTGTATTACTGAGTCTCAAAAGGCTGGAAAACAGGGGGCCCCCTATGAGCTGACATTCTAATTATTCTTTTTATGATCCCTTCACAGATTGTCATAATGGACCCCAAATTCACTCTTCTTCACCCACAAGCATGCATTTACTTGCAATTTGAATAGACTTACGTGCAAAGATAAAAGGAAAATGACTTTCTTTTTTAGCAGCACTCACTTAGTTCCATCTCTGAAACTAATACTCACTTTGTAAGTTTTGACTATAAAAGTAGAAGAGATCATTGCCTGTCCATGGAGGAGACACTCAGGCAACTTAGCAGGGCATCCGGGTGCAGCTGTCACCTCCAGGAGGTGCGAAAGGTCATCCCTGGAGTTACATGCATATCCCAGAGGCCCTGGCCTCGAGATGCCCACAAGAAGCTGGTGAGGAAAGACAAATGTGCATCCTCTCCGGCCTCAGCATGGTGGAGCAGACAGAGGCAGATGGAAGGGCTCCCAGGCTGGCCCATGTGAACCACAACCAGGATAAAGGCCCAAATCAGGAGGCGGCAAACAACAGCCACCGGCAAAATCCAGCCCTCGGCCTGAGTGTGTGTGGCCAATCAGCTAAGAATGGTTGTTACAGCTTTTTTTATTTTTTTAGGGAATATGCAACAGGGACTATCTGGTCAGCTGGTTGGCAAAGAACTATTTTCTATCTGGCCCTTTATAAAAAAGATTTGTCGACCCCTGGTCTACGGCATGAATGTGTCCCCGTGAAGAGCAATCCCTCGAGCCTCCCATCTCCCGGGGCTGTCTTCTTCTCTCTTCAAATTGGCAACCCAAATATGGCATGTCACCCATTAAACAAAGCTCCTCCCAGCATCCTCCCACAAGGACAGTCACATGTCCCAGACTTTTGCAGAACATCTAGAGGCCACAGGACAGCACCCTGCATGTCCCAGTCACACTGAGTTGGCCAGCAGGCACCTGTTCCTAAAAGCCCTCTGCCGCTGCCTGGCCACAGAAACATGCTGATTATCTGCACTCCACGCCGCCTCTTCAGCTCGCAGGCCCCTCTTGCCTTTCTCATGCCTAACACGGGATGTTCCACAAGTGGAAGAAGTTAGCTCTTCGCCTCACAGCTTTACTTTTGAAACCATCTTTCCTCAACCAAAATAGCACCTGGGGTTGTTTTGCAAAACAAAACAGTTTTCAGCCTCTGCTGACTGTAAAAATAACTTCCTCCTGCCACTGTATAATCTACCCCTAAAGCCACCCCAACATCACAAATGCACAAGGAAAAGCTAAAAGGTTTGGCCATCAAATATGGACAAGAGCTCTCTGGCCTGTAGAACCGCAGCTGCCCCAAAGCCCCTTCTAGCTGGCCCTGGGGGAGGCGTGGCCACAGTCCGGTAGGTCTGGCCCCCAGGCCTGGAGGATGGAGTCTTTCCCATATGGCCAACAGCAGATGCACCCAGGTTCCCCTGCCCATCACAAGAGACAAGGCGTAAAACCGTAATGCTAATGTATTTGTTTACGCGGGGTGTGTGGGGGCGGTGAGGTACAGGCTCCAAAATGACAGGTTCTACCTGTTTTCTGTCCTGAGCAAAGACAGGTGTGGGGGAGAGAGAGAGAATACATATTCTCTTTTTCTTTTTACTCGGAAACTAATTCCTCAGGACAGTCTCATGATGCTGTTGCCACCATTACCCCCACCCTGTTTCAGAGCAGGGCTGCCTTCTGCCCTCCCTTCCTGGGAGCCAGGAGTGGGTTTTAGAGCAATGCAGGAGATGGGCAGTTCAGGGCAGCTTTGGATGCCTCAGGTCCCACAGGAGCAAATGAACCCTGGACTTCTTGAAGCCATCACAGCTGGGCAGCACCTGCTTCTCCAACAGACCAGCCACCACTCCCCAATTCCCCATGCCTCAGCCACGTGGGCCAACATTTCCTTCCACTGAAGGCACCTGCGAGACTGCAGGGACCACCAGCCACAATCCCCGGCCCTCCTCCTCCTGCCCCGTCACCCCCAGCCCCAGGGTCAGGCGGACGCCCTTCAGAGCACCACGCTCAGCTGCCCGCCAGTGAGAGTGCAGGCCGGGCCCCTTGCCCATCTCGCTCACACCATTGTCTGTGCGGGGGGTACTGCAGGGCTTCCGTGGAAGCAGCTCCATTTTTGCACAGCCACAGGGCTCGACTCACCAGGCCCCTGATGCCCGGCTGTGTCCAGCCGAGGGGAAGTCTCCTGGGAAGGGGCCTTTGAGTGGTTTAGACACATGTGCGCTGTGGGCCAGCGGGCGGCCCCAGGAGCCAGCGGAGGTCAGACATGTGTCCTTCCAGATGCAGATCCTATGAGGTAGAACACGGTACCAAGATGCAGTGTGGACCCCGCGACAACCATTGGGGTACCCAGGCTCCCGGAGAACACATGCCACGCGACAGTGTTTGTGCCACGGAGGGCACTGCAAACAGCTGACACCTGGCAGCGCTCCAGAGCTGCCGCCGGGGCGTTTGGCTTCTGAAAACACCACCCTCGTGTATCCTCTGTTCACACAATTCCCTCCGCCCCAGGGCTCCCCTCCCGCTGCAGCGGCTGCATCCTGCACACCCCTTTGCACTCCTCTCTCATACCAGGACACTGGGGGGCAGTCATCCGAC